>NC_089824.1:130619996-131869996 GCF_035046505.1 Tiliqua scincoides
CAGATATTAAAGTAAAGGAGCAGTCTTTGGAGAACCTCATGAGGTGAGTTGTCTCTTAAGAAATGTACGTTTTCAGCTAGTGGCAATGAATATTGTCTGCACATAATGCATAGATTAGTGCTTTCATATAACTAAAGTTCACACTTTAAAAAGTCTTAGACCAGTGGTTCACAAACTTTTTAGCCACTTTTTAGAATGACAATCTGTCAGGACCCACTGGAAGTGATGTCTTGGCTGGAAGTGACATCATCAAGCAGGAAAATTTTTAAGAATCCAAGGCTGCAATCCTATCCACACTTACCCAGGAGTAAGCCCAATTGACTCTCATTGCTAAAAACATATACATAGTAGCCAGTTAAAAGTACAGATCTGTCACATTTCCCCAAATGCAGTTGCATACTATGGTAGCATTAAGTCTAATATATTAAAAAATAAAATATTGAAATGAATGGGGACCCACCTGAAATTGGCTTGCAACCCACCTAGTGGGTCCCGACTCACAGTTTGAGAAACACTGTCTTAGACCATGGTTCAGAAATGGGGAATGGGCTGCAGCATCCTGTACAAAGTTATGCTGGGCTTGCGGGCAATACATTCTTCCCATATTTTTGGTTAATGGATGGATTTGCTGTGCTGTTAACTATCTTAAGGCCTATCAGGTTCTCATCTGTCCCAAGGTTTGGATTTGGTTCAGCATTCTGATTCAGTGGGAAAGCTGTATAATGATGGTTACACAGGCCAACACACATTTTGCTTCCTTAAATGTTACACAAATTCCTGGATATATTTGGGGTGCTGATTCCAAAAATGGCATCCGTTTTGCCCTATCACATCTAGTTGAGACACGGCATAGCCTCTTTAGTGAATGGTTCAAGCAGCTTCCTCATGAGGAAGCCTACACCATGGCTTCCTCATGAGGAAGCTGCTTGAACCATTCACTAAAGAGGCAATACTATATCTCCAAAACTAGGCGTGAGAGGGCAAAACGGATGCCATTTTTGGAATCAGCACCCCAAATTCATATCAAACCACCATAAAGTTTGGGAAAAACTTTTCTGACCCTTAATTTTGTAGACCTGTTTGATCAGTGCCATCGTAACTACTAGCCACGGTTAAGGTAGTAGGAGAGAGTCCATAATCCATCTGTGGTCCATTTCTAATATCTTAACTGTAGTTAAGATGTTACCGTTATTTCTGCAGCCAATTTAGAATCTTCCCCCTGGAGTCTTCCATTTTTAATGGAATCCAGTTTGGTGGTGTTGCCTACATATATCTTTGCACCTTTTCTTTTAGATACTTTCTTCCATCAGCAGGGATAAGCGAGTCAAATGAGAAGTCTATGTATACATAATCTGTTGCTATTAAAACATGGATGCAGTATGGCTAGCTTTGACTACAGATCATTTCATCTGAGGCTTTTTTCTCCTTTCTATTGCTCAGTATTGCTTATCCAAGAGACATCAATTAAATCCATTTCCATTGCCTTCTCCACCGACCCATCTCTACTGCATCAACTGGTTGTTTTTGGACACGTCTTCACTTTGGTTTAGAGTCACATTCATACAGTCTGACGACCTCTGATGGAAATTTATTTTGGAACTTCTTCATAAGTTTTTACATGACCAAATCCAGAGTTGGCAAACATTGCAGAAAGCAACTGAGAACTGGCTTTGGGGACTATAATTATGTAACTATACAGTGTAAGATAGAAAAATACAGGTTTCCATTCCAGTTTGGCACAACTCAGGCTCACTCTAATGTAGTCATAGGCTACAATCCTGACCACACTTTCCTGAGAGTAAGCCCCATTGAAAAAAATAAGACTTACTTCTGAGTAGACCTGGTTAGGATTGTGCCCATAGTTTCAGTACATTAATGGGAGTCTAGAAATGTGTGTGACTGTGCTGTGACAGTGGTGCAATATGTGGCCCCTCTTATAGAAGTGCATTTTCAGTTGTGGAAATATAGTTTACATGACTAGGTTGTAAGCTAGGGCACGCACCAATGACTTGAACATCACTGGGTTCATTGTTGTGAACAGTTTTTTTTTTTTTAAATAAACATGTAGACTGGTGCACCAGTGGAGTGAACAGGGGAAAAAACTATGCACTGTGCATATTTAATCTCTTATGAACATATCATGGGCCAAGATTAGTTTATTTGAAACTGAAAAGGATTTGTTTTATGTTAGTCAGTGCTGGAGGTGCCATGGGTGACCTTGGTCTGATCCAAGAAGGCAATGTGTGTGTTGAAACTTTGATTTTTACAACTGGTATTGCAATCATTTTGCCTTTACTGCAACTGCTACCTGACGGGGGCCATGCCACAAAGATCCAATGACTGCTGTCACTTTTCTGTCTCCCATCAGGGGCAAGAAGATTTATGAACCACCACGGTACATGACTGTGAATGAAGCAGCCGAGCAACTTCTTACTGTTGTTCAAAATAGGCGGCTAAAAGGGGAAGAACCAGGTTTGCCTCTCAGTTCTTGCTGCTAGCTTGAGGGAAGGCCATCTTGTCCAGACTGCTCTGGAGTCAGCAAACTCTCCCTTTGTGATGGACATGAGCCTCCCCAAAACTGGCAGGAGACTGCATGCAGCAGTGAGGGCCAGCTTTTTCAGCCGTTCATCATTCACAGCAAAGTGAACTCCAGTGGGGCCAGACGCATATAGCTGAAGCCACAGAATCCTGGCTTCTTCACAAACCAGCCGGCCTTTATTTTCTTTAGCCATAGCGCCATATGGACATTTTTTTAGCATGAATCACTTTGATCTTCCTCAGCTTCCCACATTCTTGGGAAATACTTGTCTATCTGTCCGTCCATCCCCATTTCTTTCTAAAGTTAGAGAAACAGCTGTTCCTAGATACATCAGTGATGGGAAGGCATTTCCTAATGTGCAGATTTGGGGATTTAATTTTTCATTGGTGTTGTGACTTAGGAACTCTTGTTTGTTTGAGACTGAAGGAGACATTTGTTTTTCATATTCCATAGTGTGGCATAATGCTAAATGACTGGGGTGTGTGTGTGTGAAAGTACAGCTAATAGCTGAGGCACTAGTTTTCTGAACCAAAATTGAAGGCATGCTTCACTCTTGAGAGAGTCAAAATTAGCTGTATTCTGAAAAGACCATTCCTTAGGTATCTGAATGAGTCACTGCCATTCATGCCAGCTGGTTGGAAGGAGGTACACCCAAAGCTGCAATTCATGCAAATATACAGAGCAGCAATTTAATTACACCCAATACAACACTGCCAGTTATCTCTCTCTCTCCCCGCAGCTGATTTGGAGATGAGGCTAGAACAGTGAGTTGTGCAGAGAAGCAAGGGACAGTCTACTTTGTGGAAGGGGGCTTTATAGCCCAGTCCTAATGAAATTCCCTATGCTGATGCAGCAGTGCCAGCATGGCTTGTACTGCTTCCTACAGGGGAATTTTGCAGGCTGGAGGTCTCCTCAGGCTAAGGGGATATTTGTCTCCTTGCCCTGGGGAAAGCCACAGAATCTACTTGGACTTGCATCTGCTAAATCGCTGGTGCAAGTCTGAGTGGACCTGTATTGACAGGTCTTGCCCAGAAAGGGGTATAGGATATAGTGTGCACCGGTGTTGCCGATCTCACCCAGGCCTGATCCACCCTTCCCTCCTGCCCTGTTACACCTTCTGCCCCTCTGCTACCAGGCCCACAGCTTACCAGCTCTGCCACACATGGAGGCCTGAATTGGCACCAGTAGGATGGCACAGGCCTTCCAGCCAGTGCATCTACCTTTGGTGCCTTTATGGCACATTTGCAACAGTGCACACTGGCAGAGCATAAGGTGAGTATAGAATTGCACTGTTACTCTCTCAGGAGCCTTCTTCCATTCCTTACAACACCGAGTTTGGGGAATTACAGTTTGTTTTCTGAAGAGAGTTCTCTGCAACTACTTCACTATCTTTTCTCATGTACAGTGTTCATGCTAGTAATACCTGATTTACTTGGCAAAATGCTTTCTTCAGGGTGTTCTTCACATCTACAGCTTTTTTCCCCACAATGTAGCCCTTTCTTAGCTTTGATAAGTCTTCTTTGAACTTGAATTTTCAGCAAGTTCTCAATTTGCAGACTAGGAGAGCAAAACTCACTTTTTCACTGAATGATCATAAGCGTACCTCATTGATCATAATACCTGCAATTCAGACACCTTATAGCAGAAGTTCCCAAACTGTGTGTCACAAGTCCCCAGGGGTGGTGCAGGCAGTGCAAATGCAACAGATCAGAGCAGAGTCTCTGCTCAGTTAGCTGAGGGGTACGCCCAATTTGGGGGGGGCCCCACCACCCTTCCTCACTGTTTCTGTTGATTTTCAAGCCTTTTTTCAGACAGAACCTGGAAGTACCAATGATGTCATTGCATTGCACATCATTGGCACTTCAAGGTTCCATGACAGGCACCTTTGGAGGAAGGGCATCGCATCACAGTTAAGTTGGGGAACCGCTGCCTTATAGCAGGGGTCCCCAAACCCCGGTTCTGGGGCCACTTGCGGCCCTTGAAGGCTCCCAGTCCAGCCCGCAGGGAGCCCCTAGTCTCCAATGAACCTTTGTCCCTCCGGCGACTTGATAGAGCCCATGCTGGCCCAACAGAGCTGCTTTCAGTATGAGGGCAGCTGTTCGACTTCTTGTGTGAGCTGTAGGACAAGGGTTCCCTCCACTGCTTGCTGTTTCGTATCTGTGATGCAGCAGCGGCAGCAAAGGAAAGGTCAGCCTTGCTTTGTGCAAGGCCTTTTGTAGGCCTTGAACTACTGCAAGACCTTCATTCATCTAAGTTCTAACTCTAATAAATTCATTTATGTAAATTTATTCAAACTTGAAATGTAAATTAATGTTTTTCCTGGTCCGCGACACAGTGTCAGAGAGCCTTCCTTCCAAAATCTTTGGACACCCCTGCCTTATAGGATAGCAACCACCAACCTCCTGGGTTGGAGCTGTACCATGTTCACTGCTTCCTAGTGCTATCTGTCAGCATTTGAGCAATACATTTCTGGGATTTACAAACACAACGGCATAAGGCTCTCTACTTAATACTGTGAGGTAAGAGTGCAATGGTGGTTTTAGAATGGCTTTGCAACTCTTTTAGAGAAGTGACAGCAACTATAAGTGAGCTAAGGACACTTTCTTTTTTCAAGTATGCTTCCTTAACATTTGTTCTCTCCATTCTTTGCTTTAACAGATATTACAGAAAACACAATATGTGTAGGTTTAGCAAGAGTAGGTGCACTGGATCAGGCAATTGCTACTGGTACACTACAGGAGATGCCTACAGTGGAACTCGGTGGCCCTCTCCACTCTCTGATCATCGCTGGAAGTCTGCATCCCCTGGAAATGGACATGCTTAAACTCTTTACTATAGATAACTCTGTTTTGGGGCACTGATGAATAAAATTCTCTACCAAACTAATCTGGTTTACCCTGATCAATAACGAGCTCTAGGGGTATTAAAGTAGATGGCAATGGGCCAGTAAGCCAAAAGGACTATACTTTTGGTATTCTTTCTGGAGTTACAAACTCAGGCCATTTTTTAGCCTATCCCCAAACATTTTTATTTGGCTTTTTGTCCATGTGCTGAACAATTGTGAAGCCAGGATTAGCTACTACTGGGGATTCCCATTAAAACAATTAATCCACCAGTTTTGCAGCAACAATTTTTCACAGTGCAAACCTTGCTAGGCTTTGATAACCCTTCCTTAGGAGGCATCTGGATCTACTGATTCTCACATCTTGAATCATTTATACACATTACATGAGCCTATGAGACTGCTTGCTCAGGGAAACTTTGGGACTTGTAGTACTGTTGAAATTGGTCTCGGGAACTAGATGTACAACATTTGGGCTTTTAAAAAAGAAAGTTTATTGATAGGAAAATTGATCCCAAATATCTCAAACATAGTAGCTGTTTAAGTTTTAAGAGACTTCAAGTAGGAAAAAATGCATTAAAATGTCCAATATTGCACTTTCGGCAAGTCAGACTGGCTACTTAGCATTTGCAAACCAATTATAGTATACGGTCATTCTGTTCTGAACTTTTGAATTTACTAAATTGAAATTCAAACCCTGTTTGAATTTACTGAAACAGTGAAGTTCTGAAACTAGAACCAAATATCATGCATTTAGAAATAGCTGATGGGCTGGAAGGCCTTGTCCTATATATACACAACTTAGGGAATGGATTCAGAACCTTTTTCTTGCTCAGGATTTCATAGGAAAGCCAATCCAATCTAACACTACTAGTTTAAATTTTGGCAATAAAGTCACCATATATACTCCCTCCCTCACAGTTAACCTCTGGGATATGAAATATGCAAACTCTGTTAAGCATTTCACTAGAACTCATCCCAGACCCAAAAACCCCACAACATACTTGTTGACATGATGGTAGCTGAAAATGAGTAAATATTTCATATTTGTAAAGCCATTTTCAGCTGCCATTTTCAACAATCACCAATGACCACCATGTGATCTATGCCTTTTCACAAAGGTCTTTGGCAATTTAGTCAAAAAAAGATAATGGAACACAACTTGTAGAGGATTAAAAGCAATTGTTTGAACACTAAAATGATTATGGGTAGCATCTGAGCTTTTCAAAGAATGGGGTTCAGACATCAGAAACTCCCTCCATGCTCAGAATACTACTATTGATCACAGAGAGTGTTTCTGATAACAGCCAGCTCCATAAAAGGCTCGGAGTTCCCCAATGTTATTAAGAGCAGAAAACCATGAATAGAAGAGGAAAAATATTGCAGGTATACTTAAATAAATTGGATGTTCAATAAATCAGTTTTTTTGCAGCAAAAGGGAACCAAACAGCTAATTAGAGAAAGTAGGATAAGGTTAGCTATGTAAAATAACTTGAGCTGAACTAGGCAGGACCTATCGAACACTTCAGGCTTCATCCAAGGCCATGTTTGAAAATATGAATGTGACATTTTGGTACGAAGTAGTGCCACTGTTTCTCTTCAGAACTTTAATCAGTCATTTCAGTGGTACCGCAGCTCAACTCCAGGATAAACAGCTACCAACAGCTCAACTGCCAATCTCAATTTTCTCAGGTATTCCAGCACCATTTACTCGGTAAAGTGCAGTCAGTATCAATTCTTCAGTTGAATCAGTCGGACTATTCTAAAACCTAGACCATACAACTGCACCACTTTTCATTGCATCAAACACCACTCAATATCAAACTTTCATTTTTAGGAACATTCCATCCTGATCTTACCATCTGTTGGCAATGTCTGCCCGACATGTTGGCATACATTATACACAGCACAACATTTAGTCAAATGATTAGGTCAAGACTAAGGACTGTAGTACAAAAGACATTTCTTCATATCATACATTAAGGGCCTGGTTGACAATATGCTCAAGTTAAAAAAAAAATCACAGAGAACTATTCACAGTTTTTTTCCCCTCATCAGATATCAGAAGTGCATTAAGGGAACTGAAACAGGCCTTAATATTCACGTGCTAAGTGATTCAGTTGTCTACATGCCAGTAGTTTCAGCTCCATCATTAACTGGATGGAGCCTCCACAGAAGAAAAGCCCCACAGCCACTAATAGATTTCTTAGGAATCCTTCATTTGTCTTCCTTCAGCAAGCTGACTGAAAAGTCTTTTCAACAAGCGTATCTTCAACCATTTGCTTTATAACAAACATAATCATGTTGCTGAATGACAGACAGGGCAGTTGCTTTTTCTTTTAAACTTACACCCCCATAATAATAAACCTCAACACTCTTAATTGAAGACCTTGCATTGTGATTAGAAACAAATGTGCACATTTGTTTATCGGGAGCAACTCTACTGCATTCGAATTTAAGGTTGTGCAAAAGCAATGCGTTCATTTAAGCTCTGTCTTATGCCATCGTAAGGACAAATTTCAAAGCCATGTGCTGATGATTTAAGAATGTTTTGTATTGGTCATATGACCAAGAGAGGTCAGCAGCAAAGAGAGGGAGGGAGGGATTTCCTTCCTTGTAGAAAAGTTTTGAGCAAATTAACACTGTTGAAAGATTAAGCAATTTCCAGACTCTAGCAGGAAGCTTCATCTCACAGCATTAACAGAGCTCTGAGGTGGACACACAGATGATTCACAGGAAAAAGGAGCCAATTCTTCCTTACTTGTTTTTAGTCTCTACATTAAAAGTCAAAGATTTTGTGCCAAAACACCCCAATTAATCTCCATGGAAGAAAAACCTTAGTTTACTATAGTGTATTAAGTATGGCACAACCATTTAGCACAGTATGAACATCAACCGGGCAGTTAGACTGTTCTTGACATATTATGGGAGTCTCCATATAGGACAAACAGTACTGTGGGGAGCAGCACTTAATGTGTTCTGTGGAAAGAAAGACAGCCCACCTATGTAACTGTACAAAGGCATGGCCCAAAATTTATCTTCTGGTCTTGAATTGCCTTCATGACAAATACTGGTTGGTTAATTTAGAAACTCAAGCAAGTACTGTAGAGCACAGACTAGCAATTTACCAGCCAGTCAGGGATTATCTAAGATCCAAATGGCTTAAAAACAGATCTACAAAGGTGCTTATTCCCGTAAAAACAGAAACTGCCACACAAGACGACTTTTCCGTAATGTAGTACTATTTCAGACATTTCAATGGCCTAACAAGACTCCATTCAAGCAATGAATAGATTTCTCTCAAAATTAAACCAACTGTGTATTTGGGGGAACTTATTTCTGTTAGTTAGCAACAAATTTTATCTTTCTAAGAAGACTTGTCTTGATTATGCTGAACAACTGTTGGTGTAAGCTCCCTTAAGAAAAAATGGGGGAGGGTGTTCTGATCATTTCATGAATACATTATCATTTCTGATTAGTTATTGCAACTAACTTCAGCTTCAACTCTAGAAGCAAAGCGATGCCATTTATGGGATCTTTACTTATTCTGTATGAGTTGTCTTTTAAGAACTGTTCCGCTAGCAGCGAAGTGCTTACTCTGTGGAAAAGACCTAAAAAATGAGCTGTATGTGACCTTAAAGATTACACTAACACAGTTGGATACACCCAGAACAGGTTCCCAGAGTGCTCCTGTGCAGTTTAAAAGGAACTTAAATTAAGATAAAGAAGATGATGCTTTTGAATCACAGCTGAAAGACTTGTCCTGGTACTGTGTTATTCGATTTTCCTGAAAAACCTATGGCTCATTTTAAAGGCACTAATGCACCATTAAACTTCACATTATGGAGTGACGCAACAAAACCAATGATAATCTATGACAATGCGAACATCAAAATGGACCATACTGCAGGTACTAACTAGTTGGACTGGTGGAATTTGTAGATTATTCTAGCTTATTCATAGGCTCTTCTTAATTTTGAAGGCTTGCAAATATTAGTTATGAACAAGAATTCTGAAATGAAAGCTCAGAATCATCCATTCGCTACCAAATATAATACCTTCATTCTTCTAAAAATTGGTAAGCCAGATATAAAGTCTCCTCCCTCAGTGGACAAAACCAGAAAGTGGCAATACATGCAAGCATCCTTCCAGTCAAGTACTTCATTTAAAAAAGCAGAGTACAGGGGGGGCCTGATTCATTTGTTCGCAGGCCGATTCACTTGTTCATGAGCTCCCCCGCACGCACCTCCTCCAGAGGCAAGGGAAGTTCTGCTTCTCTTACCTTTGGAGAGTCCTCTGAGCCCAAGAGAGGCCATGCACATCTGTCCATGCCTCCGCAGACTGAACCTTACAGTAAAATAAAGTCAATTCTGGGTGTTTGTTTTTTTTTTGTAAAACTGGAAGTAACGTTTTTAATGCTTCAGTTAACTGTGGGGGGTTCCAGAATGGAACCCCACAGATACCAAGGCATGCCTGTATTCACTACTGATCTTTACTGCAATGCTTGTGCACAAGTCAGCATATGGAAGAGGAAAAACAGCACGGGACTGCTGCAGTTTTTCTTGAGCAAGATGGTCACACCCTTTAATTTCTCATTACTGTGAGTGCTGAGGCACTGTTGTCTACATGTACTTCACGGTAGTCAAGCATTTCGTAAACAAGCTTCCTGTAATTATTTCAACCTTTGTATTATAAAATTGAAGAATTGTCTCAGTGGAAGTTTAAAATGTAACAGTAAGAGGGAGACTAATATCTACTATTATGCAATTACACATAAATCACACCAATCACAAGCAAGAACCCTATGGGTACAAATAGTAGCCATAAAAATTAATAAAAATCCCCGATGTTCCGTATCTGTGCTGGCAGATATTTTGATAGAAAGGCACTCTGAAAACCCAATATGGTTTGGTTCATTAAGTTTGCAAAAGTACAAACAGTCTTACATAGACTTATGTTGTAGAATGTCAACCACTGTGACATTATGAACACAATAAATTTCCTTTTTAGCCACCCTCCCCGCAGTAACACTGGCTGTGCGGGAATGAGTAGCAGCTTCACAAAAAGCATAACCAATGATTGCAATACCACATTATTGGAACAATACTTGCTGCTGGAACCAAATCAGCAAGTAATCCACAAAAGTTTGGGGCTCATGGACATCAAACCCCAAGTAGTCCAGGACCATGCCCTTTAATTCTCTCTTATGTAGCCAACATGCAGCAGCAGTCTTCCGTTTTGGACAACTGTAGAGAAGAGGGGCCTCTGTTCCAAAGGAAGTACAATGTCTTATGTTGTGACATTACTAGAAAGCTTTGGTCCAAGAAGAACATTTGAGATATTTGCTACATGGTGGCAAAGTTGATCTGTACGTATAGCTGTTTCACTCCAGCCTGCAAATATACAAAAAGAGTCACATTAGAAAAGAGTTATAGGGATGCATGTACCCCGCTTCAATATCAGCAAACTTTAGACAGGGGCAGTTCCTCTGTTGCAGACCTATGGATCAAAGCCATTTAATGTCTACTACATTTAGAGAAGCACAATATATGGATTCTAAGAAAACCACCCTGTGCTATAAAACTATAGACAAGTTGCTCTTCATAATAAAAACAGACCCAATAGCTGCATCCAGTCAAAGTTTGTTAATTCAATTATGTTAAATTGATGCATCCCAGGCCTACTCTTTTTGGGGGCCTCAGGGATGCCGGATAATAATGCTACACACAATGACAGCAGAAGCCACAACTCAAAAAATTTCCCTATCAATACACTCTGATCTAGAACACACTTTCTTTAGCCATCTGTCTCTTGACCAGTCTCCTCCCTCATCGTTCATGACATACAGACCCTCCTCAACCTAAGTATAGTAATATGATGTTCTACACGAATGCTATACAGATCCTGCGATGAGTACTACACATATATTATCAGGCTGTCTAAAAAAATCTGAAGGCAGAAGCCATCAAAGAATTAACAAATCATACGAGTGGTGGTGATGTGCGGTTTTGTCTCTCCCCAAAACAAGACAGTTATGTTCTGTGTACATGAACTTCTCACAACTGTCAGAGAGAAATGTAAAACAAGAATCAGCCTAAGAATACATCAGGTGGCACCAAACACTGGCGCACAGGCGAGATCTGGTGTTTAGAAAATGCCTTCCCTGCAGAACTTCACATTCCATGCCATAGCGTCTTCTCTTTTCAGCCAATCTTCTCACAAACCTGCACCCGGCAGCCACATCCATCTGGAAATTGGGGCACAGAGTCTGCTGGGATGATGGGCAGTGGAAGTGGGTATCCAGCACAAGTTTGTGAGAAGATTGGCTGGAAAAATAAGACACAGTGCAGAACACAAAGCATCACGTATGGAAGGCTTTTCTAAACAGAGCAGTGCCGTGGCTGGGAGACTGTTGGAAAACATAATTGATGTATGGATGAGACTAAGAAACATAGATCTTGGGGACTTCTTTCAAGTCAGCTAGACAGAGGACAGGTAGCATTGTGTTCTAAGGAACGGGTAGTGGTTAAAAATTCAGCAGTTTCCAAAAATATATTCTTTGGAAATTCCAAAACTATATTCTTTGGAAATTCCAAAACAAAAGTAACATCATCTTATAACTTATAACTCTCCCCATACCTATCAGTATTAATAATGAAACAGATCATATACCATTAATACCTGAGTAAAAATGTTGTGAGTCTGACTGAGAATCCACTTTGCATCAGCATCTGGAGCTACAAACAGTTTCAAAGTCCCTATGTAAACATCAGTACAAAGGGTCCAGAAGTGGGGATCATGTAAATTGTAAACTCCTTGCAACTGCTGAACCTAAAATACAGAAGTAGCATTTAGTTTTCTTTTAAAAAATGATCCTGATTTTTTTAAAAAGTTAGCAATACATACCAAGACCCATACAAAATGTATTACATATGCACACCTTCTATAAAAAGAAGTCCATAAATTCACAATAGTAGCATTTCATCAGTGTGCTCCTCAAAGCTCTGAGACTTCCCAATACCACTGTCGGAGTGGAAAGGGTTATAGAGACCAAAAAGTTTGAGAACTGTTGCTCAATAGCAGTGGTCTCCAAAGTACAGAACACTGGAGGAAAGGAAAGGAGTCCCAGGAAAGGAGTCCCAGCACCAACTGAGCTTACAGTTTCACCCAGGGACATTTCCATTATTTCACTCCATTATGCCACAAACCACCCCCTTCGTGGTGGCCAGATGTTTCCAGTCCAGTAGGCTTTGCACCCGATTTACGGGCATGCACGGCTAGTTGCTGCGAAGGTCGGGAGCAATCTGCGGCAGAACGGAAAAGGCCCCAGGCAGAATGGTAAGCTCCATTCACCCAGGGGAAGGATCGCAGCAGGTGCTGGATCTGGCTCACAAGCTGGGGTTTAGCGCCTGCTGCTCTATAGCATCATATCAATGAAAAATGTCACTGTGTACTCCAGGGTGCCCAACTGTGTGGTTTTTCTTGGCCAACACTGTAAACAACAATGCAAGCCTTTTCCTCAGGGAGAAGAGCCAGCTCTTCAACTTCCCTTCCAAAAAATGGACATTTAATCCACATAATACAAATGATCCTTTGTGCCAATGGGGATGTTAGATGTATTCTACTACAATATGACCTTCACGATGTATGTATGCTTGCCATACTTTGTTTTTAAACACTATTTCTGAATGGTGATCTTTATCAGAACTATTTTGGTTAATACAAAGGAAGAAAGATTTAATCTCTTGAAATGGAAAAGATCTTAATGCTCATAGCATGAAAATTAAGAACATAAGTGAATTCTGTACTTATTTCTGAACATAAGAAAATAAGTGAATTCTGTACTTATTAAAATGTATGGAAGTAGTAAGACTGACAAATCAAAAAGCCTCCAAAGAGATATTCTATGGCTATAGTATTCTGTTCCAACACTTTAATTAGCTATTTTGGTCAACACCAAGATATGAATTTCAGTGTAAGGTCACACAACACTGCATGACTAGCTCTGTGTACCCAAAAATATATACAATAATTCCAACCCCCCACCCCACCACAAAGCAAATCACAAGCTTTTTAACCATGAGGGAAGCTTGAAAAAGCAGCTGGCAATCATTATAACACAATAAGACTTTTTAAACAAACAACAACAAAAAAAGCATGGAAGTCCTTCCACACACTTGAGTGATGGCTTGCTTGCTTGTGGATAAAGCCTACCTAAACTCTCCTTGCAGCAACATGGCTTTTGAGCACTATCTACACAACAGCAATGTGCACAATAAGCACATAAATTGGTTATAGGGAGACTCAGGAACAAAAATACTAGACAACAGAAAATGTAGGCTTGCAATTATGTTTCTAGACTATTCAGCCATAAATACCACAGATTGCAAGCATCAAAATACAACAACCTTTCAGTATAGAACAAAACATTTATATTTTTGTACAATTAGGTAACTCGCTTAGTTCTGGTGTGTTCCATTGGTGACCATTTGTAAAGAAACTTGTGCAGATTTTCTGAAGAACAAGGGTCTTCAAGATGTCCAAATTGTGCTGCTTCATTAAAAGCACAAATGCCTGAAAATTTTGCAGCTTACCCTTTGATAGCACTGAGGCAGAGCACTTTCCAGTGAAGGAGGAGTTCGCTGCATCAAAATCCCAATGGACTCTCTTAAAAGTGGGACCACGCTGGAAGAAATGTTAACAGTCATTAATATGGCTACCATTATTCTTGCACCAACACACACCAACACACACCGAGAGAGAGAGAGAGAGAGAGAGAGAATACAAAATTTATGCAACACATGAAAATTAAACTCCTTTTCATCTTCTGGCCCTCCAGAACAGATGAAAATCTAGATAGGCTTTTTAAAGTCAGCCCAATAAAAGAATATCAGAGGGCAAAATTTCAAGCACATGTGTTGAGCTGCAACTGGGGTTATCAAAGTCTCTCTGCTGACAAGGAAAACAACACAAAACCTTATTGAGAAGGATTTGTTACTTTTGGTTTGATCCACTTTTGTTTCCTGAAGTCATCCAGAGTCATTACTAAGATCAAGAATTCTTTGGTGACGGCGATCACTTTGATGACCTTGCTATAAGATACCCCAAATCCATGGAATAAGATGGGGGATAAAGATATTTTAATGAACAATTAAAATTTTAGGTGATTAATTACTCCAATTCATCAATTAACATTTGTAGCATTGTAATGTTGTCAGGCATGAGACAGCTGCTAAAAATTGAGCAATAACAGATTGAGAGAATCAGTCACAAGTAGAACAAACATACTAGTCTTGTAGTATATCTTAACTTTTCACAGAAAGGATAGAACCAGACATGCACAACATGAAGTGAGCTACAATATATTTATATTAATAAGATTGCTTCTGAAATTATTCACACACGAGGCTGATTCTTCAGAAAGCCATCTGGACAACATGCTCAAAGATGACCTTGTGAGCTAAAACTGGGTATATAGATCAGATCAAGCTCAGCAGACCATCTTTGACTAAGTGTCATGATGAGCCACCATAACAAAATGTTTCCCATGGTTACTCAGGCATGAAAGTAGTGCAAGAGCCAGATCATGGACACAAAGAGCATATTCAAATGACTCTTGGAAAAATTAAGTCAGAAGTTTCAGAGTGTTTTACCAAGACTGCATAAAAGGCCATTTCAACCCAAAATCAATGGATGCTAGGAATTGTATACAAAAGTAAAAGAGGAAAACTTGGTCCCCAAACTGCTTGGACTCTACTTAAGCCATTTCTGCCCAGCCCACAGTTGTACACATTTGATCCCTGTTACATATATGCAACATTGGGCAAAAAAGGCTTAAAGACAATGGCTGAGGACAAGTATGCAACTGAGAAATTCAGGTCAGGGAAATGCATTAACTTGGCTGGTCAAACAGGAAGCTTGGTATAGCAGCAATGTAATCTCTGCTCCTCTTCAGTACCAACCATTCACATTCAAAGCCAGGTAGATGGTGCGCTGGCAAGGCATGGGTGAGCAAAGTCATGCTTTTAAACTTACACAGAGTAATGCATCAGAGTCCAGAGGTGGTTTTACAAACACTCAAGAACATGATAGTAATACTAGGGCTTACTCCTGTAAGATCCTCTAATTATTTAGATGACATCCTAGTCATCTCTCAAACAAAAATGAGCTGTTTCCTAGAACAAGATTATGTCCCAGTGTCATGAATATGTACAGTTTAGGCCTAGGTTAGCATGTGAAGCCTGAACCAAACTAAGTCAGTAACGGAGAAGTGGCTAGCAGTTCTTGTTCAGCCTTTATTTGGCATAAATATTTGGTAAATAAGGTCTCTGAACAGACACCATACCGAGAATAGAGACCTAAGCAATACACAGACACACAGATCAGTCAAATTACAGATAGCCAATTACAGACTTTGCCAGGATGTGATCTGCTCAATGGTTACTTGGGACCAATAGCTTGGCTCGGTTCAAGTTACTCAGGTTTAGAAACTGTGCAACTGAAAGGGTTATATGCTCGTCGTCACACCCCAGAAGGTATTGAATTATAGCATTCTCTGAAAGCCCTGTTTTAGCACTGAGCAAGGGAGAGAAAAATTGATGTCTTAGCGCTTGATATTTAGGACAGCGCAGCATAATGTGTATAGATGATTCTACTTCGCCTAAGAAGCAGTTACACAAACGTTCTCCCCTGGAGGCATTTCTAAATCTGCTGAGTAGATCATTAGAGGGGGTCACATTACAACATGCCAGGGTGAAAGCCCACCTCTCCGGGGGGGGGGGTGTATTAGGAGAGACAGATATTTTGGTTGTTGACCAAATGTAATTTTAAGTTGGAAATTCAGCAGGGAACATTTTTTTTGTGCTGCGCCTAAAATCTCTTGCATCTCTATGTCATGTAGTCTGGTTGTCATAAGCCTGATAATAACCTCAGGAGAGGAAGCCCCTTGTAGCTCAACCTCAAGTCCCATCTGTTTGGCTAGCAGTTCCTAGCTGCAAGAATGTGACTAAACAAACAAAAAGATTGTTGTCTTTCCTTTGCTGGCCAGAAAGGACAGACAACAAGAATTACAACCCATTGGAATGTTTAACACCTCAGTAGACTGAGGGGCTCCTGATCAAGCGGAATGGAATGCAGCTATGGAACTCCAGTGGGGAGGGGTAAGAACTAGGAGGGCCAAGAAGGTTCTGTCCTCAAAAGTTTCTGATTGGACAGTCTAAATAAGTATGAAGTCACCTCATACTTCTTATGCTAATAGTACTAATGAGTGCCCCAAGGGGTGTATCCAGTTCTTCTTGGGCAGAGTTTTTGGGCTGCAACATCTTGCACGCGGTGAGCTCCATTGTCCACCATGGGCATCTGGCCTCACAGGTAGCCAGAACCTAAAAGATCTACAAGAGTAACCGATTTAGGTGAGAGATAGGTATTAATAGAGATAGCCAGCTAGCTTTATTTTATTGCTGATATGTTTCCTAGATGTTTATGCCTCTAGCATTTGCTGCCTTATGTAACCTTATGTACTTAATAAACTAAAATCCCTATTACTAAGTTGTTTCATTACCTGTTGGGGACAAAGGTTCAGAATCCTGCCTAGCCGTTCAGCAAGCTACCAAGTGCTCATTGAGGTCTAGTAACTTGAGGACTGAAGCTTTAATTGGAGAAAGCGCTCAGTGCCTGTAAGGGACAGAGTTAAGCCTAGAGAGTCTCAGTGTCCCTGGACTGAGGCATTGGCACATACAGAGTGGTGGCAGTGCTACTGGACAGGGGGGCCTTGAGGGCTTTAGGGTTTGAGAAACAAGAACTCTGAGCACCCCAAACCCCCCTAAGTTTACGACACCCAGCAAAAAACAAATTTGTATTACACTAACAACCTGTGACTCAGGCATCTAAAGAATAGCTAAAGAAAGATACATTACAGTGACAGAATCTAGAATCGGAGGTTGTGCTCTTCCTGAAATATACAGGGAAGTGATGACACTGATAAAATAATCACTCGTGCTTTAAATCCAAGAACCGTTACAGCAGTAATTACAAGCCATAAAAATGTATAAGAAATGTGAAAAACATTCTTGCTTTTGTGTCTGGCTTGGGAAATGTTTCTCTTATGATCCAAGATAATAAGCGGGGGAGGGGATAATAAAACAAAATTAGTAGGGACTGGTTTAGCCATAATGAAATTACTTGTCTAAAACAGTGAGCTTTGCATATTCTTGAAGTCAGGGGATCCAGGGGTTTTAACAGAGCTGAAGCAGCTAGCATCAGGAAGCAATTAAAGGCTCCCTTCTGGTAACTGTAAAGTGATTACATGAACTGAGCCAGTGGAGATGCAAAGGTTCCCATGATGAAGGGGCTTGGAAAGCAAACAGGCATAATTTCGCTGATTGGAATACTAGGGTTTCTTTGGCTCCTATGCAAGAAATAGAGTACCCAGAATATATAATAGATCCTGACTAACCAATACACTCAGATGCAGGGCAGGGTCATGAATTTTCAGAGAACTGGAGTTATCCATCACGCTATGTTCCTTACATTAGTAGAGGATCAGTTCCTAGGGTCTTCACTTAAGTCAAAATATCTGGTTCTTGCTTGCCCAGCATTAGCATACCTGCTTGAAAGCACACTTGCAAGAACATACATGTACTTCACCTGCACAAAAATGCCAATGCAGCCATCTGCAAAGTCCATACTTGGGGAGGCAGTGTAATTACCAAGTCTTGCCTATAGCCTCGACTCCAAGCAGCTTTTATTTTGTCAATGTCTTCACTGCTGTGTCTACTTCAAAGCTCAGACCAAGCCTGTTCATAAGTCAGATGTTCAAAACTTGCTTTGGAAGCTGGAACAGAAACAAAGGAGCACCCCTGACTGAAGCAACAGGAATATTGCTCCTCATCTTAGTTTACCTACTCTCAGGTTACAGCCAGACCCTATATTATAGCCAAGAGGAAAGAGTAGGCTGGGGTGAAGGGCAGGAAACTTTTGCCTAAGTCACTCCCCAGTCATCTTGTGAATTCACAGCCTCTGAGAACATGAACAATTATGGTGGAAATGCACCCTTCTCTGTAGATCTTCCTCAGATATGTGGCTTATTTACAGTATAATCAAAGAGGGAACCGAGAAGCCAAACTATGCAACTAGCAGACCTGCTCCAAGCAGCTCCAGGTTCTTGGAGCCAGCATAATGATTTAAAAAGAGAGTGTTGCATTCAAACAATGCAATGGCAGGAGTGCAGCAAGACCATGCAATGCACTGCCACTGCTTATTAGGCAAAATCACCAACAATATAAGAACTGGAAGCACAAGAAGACACGTTTTAAAAAAAATTTTAATTGTAATTTTTTACATTTTAATTTTAGTCTTATTTTTCCCCACACACTATTTCATATTTATGGGTTCACCAGCCTAGGTGGTAGCTATTTTACTCTTAATTCTAAGCCTATTTTAAACTTACAAAGAATGATCCACACTAATTGCCTTAAAATCAGTTCCAAGACAGCAATGGGATGAGACAAAGACATTTCTCTCCCCCCCCCCCCCGAAAGGATGTAAGGGCTGGATAAAACAAGGAGTCATCAATTCAAGTAACACAAGAGAACTTAAAGAGTGGCTAAGATGACCTCATAAACACTTTTCCAAAAGTCTGTGGTGAAGTGTCACCATAGGAGAAAACTATGTCAGGCCATCATACTGCTAACATTATCCATATAACATTTTGATAACGTCCCCACTTGAGCCTTAAAAAGAGCTGCTGCAGAGGTTAGACATTAACCATTCAGTATGCATATGAAACAAATGCATATGAAACGGTGCAGAACATGAGCCAAAAGATAGTGAGACAATAGTATTCCAATGCCAAATAAAGGTTTAACACATTTCAGGAAGTTAACTTGCCCTTTCATGAACAGGTGCTTGCTGTCATCTTGTAGCAACCAGGCGTGCAGTTACACAAGACATGCAATGATCTCATGACATAAACATATACATCTATGGTGATCAATCATACTAAATTTGAGAGTCTTTCCTTGCAAGAGCCTCTAAAAATTACATCATTTAAGGGAGCTTTCAATTGTGCCAAGTCTCCTCACTGTGATATCTGATGAATGCAGAAATATAATCAACCCTCAAATAAACCACTGTGTCTACTGCTGTAAAAAATAGGCACACATTTAAACTGTAATCTCTTCTTTCAGATGATGTGCCCTGCAGAATTCACACTGAATCCATTAACAGGACTCCCAAGATAAAAGGGGTACAACTGTTTGATCTGGTCCACTATGTGTGGCAAACAGGAAGTCTGGCCAAAATATATGCTAATTCTTGGTGGCTTTTTTGATTAGTCACACCACTACAGGAAAACTGCAAAGCTGTCTCATGCGACAGCATGGCCAACTTCTCTTTGCTATTATTAGCCTCTGCTCCAGACTGAAGTAAACAGCATCAAGAGAGATGTCCCACTGAAAGATTTCATAAGAATTGCATATGTTGGTTGCAGTGATCCTGTTACATGGGTGACTAGAGAAATTAAATCTGACAGGGCACTGACTGGACAAAAGCAACAAAATTGGACTGCATTCCAGTTCCCTGGCAACTGCACTCTTTTCCCAATTCCACATTGGGGTGGTTCAAACAGAAAGCCAAACCATGGTTTAGCACTGTATGAACAAGCAATCAGATGCTTCAGGTTCATGTACCCCTCCCTCGCAATGAGTATAAGACCAACCAGTTTGCCAGAACTGACAAAGTATCTCCAAATAGAGATCAGAATCAAAACCCACTTTCTAATCTGAGTTTCTAGGATAAGCACAAAACCAATCTGCCAATCTGCTGGTTCTGGGAAAAACTAAAATGGGCCTCAGGTCTAGAGAAGCAGCAGGTAATCACCATATACTGAGAACAGAGAACTCGCATGAGGCTGAGGCTCCCAGCTAATCATTCGTAGATACCAGACTATGGTTTGGCACTGCGCCTAGACCAATTCCCTACAACCAAGCCTTGGATTTCAGACCTGAGCATCAACCAATGACATATTCCAGCTTGACAGCCAGGATTAACTTCCACCCATTTATGCTATTGCTCCTGCAGCTGCACTGACTGCTGGTTCGTTTTCTGATGCAATTCAAGGTGCTGGTTTTGGACTTTAAAGCATTTACAGCTTAGGGCTAGGGTAACTAAGAGACCACCTCCTCATATACAAGACAACCCATCCCCTGAAGTCATCTGGAGTGGCCTCACCTAGCTTCCTATTATAGCTGAAGCTACGATGGTGATGACTGGGGAGAGCTTCTCTCTGTGGTGGTATTACAACTGGTGGTATTATTAACTCCCTCCCACTTGAGCCAAGTCTACATACTCCTTATTAAACTTATTTGCCTGACTTTCTCCCTTTACTTCTGTCACTCAAATTACCCTTGTTTTATCAATTTGCACTGCTATTGTTTTAAATGAATTTTATGCTATTTTTATTTATTGCATTCTTTTTAACTACTACGTTGTTAGTTGCCTTGGGCACCTCAAATGTAAGAGGAAAGGTGGGATTTAAATGTTTTAAAACCAACAAAATTTCTAGACTAAGTAACAGGATGAAGAGAAGACAATGAAGAAAAAAATACCTTTGGAAAGTCTCTCCTAGTAAGGAATAGGAAGCTCTGTAATTGGTAGTTTCACATTGAAATACTGATATGATATTTACAACAGATTATGACATAGAGAAATAGACTTGGGTTTGGCCATGAGGAGTACTAATGTAGCAAGGCAAAAGTTCTGGGGAAGATGTCCAGAGCTCGCTAACATAAATACAAACCTCGATAGATAAAATGGAAACTTGTGGGCAGGAACCACAGTCACTGTATTCAGACCAAAGAGAGGAAATTTAAGACTGTCTGCAATTTATCTCACATAAAGTTTGTTAGAGAAAAACCAACAGTTGATTCTGAATACATAGAACTAACCCAGCTGAATACGGCATCTAAAGTGGGCCCCAGCTTTATTTCAAAATCATTTCCTTTCAGCAGAAACATTCTGCCACCAAACTTATCACACTATTGGGCAACTGCATATCTCTGCAGATGTTTACTTTTTAAAGTTGTTGAGGGAGGAGGGGAATGAGGTTGGTGTAAACTGACACATTGCATTTAAGCTCACAGAATTTGGGGTCAAGTTTTTTCATGCTGTTTATTGCCTTGCTCTTTCTTTGCCAATTCCTTTTCTACACTAGGCACGGGTTTTTCTCAAATAAAAAAATGGGTTGCTTTATAAGTGCTTCTTCCATTAGCAAAGCAAGCTGTTTGCTCTAGGGGTATGTGTCTATTTTTACAAATTTCCCCTTCCCTCTTGCACCCCCAAGTATCTGTTCCTGATGGTTCCCTAATTCTCAGGAACAGATTTTCAAGGGATGCAGAAGGAAGGGGAAATCACAAAAAAAACACACACACACACACCCCCGCACAAACAAAATGTCTTCCACAAACAGAAGCACCATCTTGGAAACAACATATTATGTACTAGCTTGATGGCAGATTTGATGCAACAAATGAACTAGTACTGCAGTTAGCACAAATGTGTGTGGCTCCTACACACTCAAAAAAAACCCCAACAAATCACAGAACTTGATTAGTTAGAACTGGAATAATTCAACATGAGTCCGCACCTGGCTACTACCAATACAACTCAGACAATACAAAACTATCTCAAGAAAGAAACAACTAGATATACAGTGTCAAACAGGAAAGTAGGTTTTCCAAACATCTCATTCAACCACTGTAAAACCCAATGATATGGGAATCTGATATACCTGCCTGTATTACCTCTACACATCCAACTATTATAAGTTTCTGTGCTTGGGAATGGTTTTGCAAATGCTTGCCCAAGGATGGTGAACAGCTACTTTCTGCTCACCTGCTGAGATGGCAAAGTGCCTTCACGAGACCAGGAAGGAAAAATAACTGGATGTTAGTTTGCTTAGGACATAGCAGTTAGCAGAAATGAGAAGGCTAGTTACAGACAACTCCAGGACCTAGGTCCTAAATGAGCGCAGATATCAGCCCTATTCCAACATCCATCTAGACCAGTGTTTATCAAACTGTGGGTCAGGACCCACCAGGTGGGTTGCGAGCCAATTTCAGGTAAGTTTCCATATTCATTTCAATGTGTAGTTTATTTTTAAAAGACTTGATACTACCATGGCATGTGACTGCATTTGAGGAAATGTTACAGATCTGTACTTTTTTAACAGGCTACGATGTCTAGGCTTTTAACAATGATAGTCAATGGGGCTTACTTCCAAGTAAATGTACAGAATTGCGGCCTGTGGGATGTTTGGGAATTTTTTTTAAACAGATCAGCAACTGCTTGGGAGAGCAATGAGGTTTTTTTTTTAAAAAAAAAATTTTAAATATAATTTTAAACTTATTGTAAACTTTTAATTTACTTTGATTTGATTTTGTCAGATGGGGACTGTTAAAAATGTTTTCGGCTTGATGACGTCACTTCCAGCCTAATGACATTTTGATGGGTTCTGATAGATTGTCATTCTAAAAAGTGGGTCACAGTGCTAAAAAGTTTGAAAACCACTGCCCTAGACAACATTAGTACTGCATATGACCTAGCAACCTTATCCAGACTACTGGAACTCATTCACCTGTTCATCTTCCAACTTGATACATGACAAAACTTGACAACAATGTTTTCCTTCTTGTTAGATAGAACAAACCGGTCAACCAATATTGCAAAATAATACGTGGGTGAACATTTCAATCTCCCAGGTCATTCCACTGCTGATAAAAAAAGTCACTATATTTTAATACCAAGGCTTCAAAGGGCGGCTCTGGCATAAAGTCACCAAACTAGAATTCATCTGTTCAATCTGAATTTAATTGGGACTCTGGTTTCCCTTCCCATCACAGCTATTAAATAAGTACTGTTTTAGGTAGAACAATACTATTAACACAGTAACTGCTGTTGCTAACAGATCACTGTTATTTTGTATACATTTGGACTTTGCATGCCAATTTCACAGATCTAAAGCTACCTCTTGCACTTCATGGCCACCTGGCTCCACTGTTTGATAGAATAGTCTATATACACCCGTATATCCGTCAAATGAGGACCATGCACATGAAGAAATGGGTACTAGTCCAAAAAAAAAAAGCATAAGCCACAGAATTCTTTGTTGCTGTCATTTAAAAAAAATTTTTAAAGGAGTTAACCAGTTGTGAATTTGAAGATTAGATTGAAAGGAATAGAGATTATTAATCTGAAATAATAATCTCAAATGGAATAAGAAGATAAAAGAGGTTTTTGAAAATTTAACATATATCGCGGTGGAAATTTAGGATATTAAGATATAAAGCTGTAAGTAGTTAGAATATTTGACTTCACCCATGCTACATTAGAGGCATTTTTTTTGCTTTTTTATGTTTCTTTATTATCTGTTTTGTTTAATTTTTTCTTTTTTCCTCTTCTTTTAGTGTGATTTTCCTGTACTTTCTCTGTTATTATAAAATCAGGACCGCTCAAACCCTGGCCCAGGGGCCGGATCCAGGGTTCAGGCAGATCCGTCTGTGTGGTGAGCAGACCTTTCCATTCCACCCAGACACTGCGCGAAATCCTCCTCTTTTGTGGGACAAGGATGCTTTGGGCAGTCACATCTGCCCAGATGTCCTGTCACGCGGTCTGCACCAGACAGCAGACATGACCGTCCAGAAAGTCCCTGTCTCCTGAATGAGAAGGACTTTGCATAGCGCCCGGATGTAAATGGTCAGCTGTGGTCCAGATTGGGACCGCATTCCAAATGCACAGCGGTCAGAAGTCTGGGTGCCGCTGTTATAATGAAGAATAATTTTTTTTGTTAGGCGCAATTCCAATCTGTCAAGAAATGTTTTAAGAACTTCATAGTAATTTGCATCAACACTATACACATATCATGATATGGACATTGTCAAACCTCAATGCAGCAAGGCCACATTGCCTCATATATGGCATGACTGAACTGGGCCTCAAAACAAGACAATGACACAGCACTAAAAAAACAGAACTTAGTTATGCTGACTCTTCCTATACTAACCAACAAGTCAACATAAGCAACTCAGGCTTCTCTGCCCCAAACTTTATTTCCAAGTGTAAAGAGATGGATTACTTTGTAAGTCACAACAATGACCTACAGTGTCAATGGAATTTTTTCCCCCATTGGAACAAATACAAATAATATTCCTTCTCAGTCTTCTGCACCAACTTCCACCATGACACTTGCTTTCAGGGGCCAGAAAAGTTGTTCTGTAGCCAGCTTTTTTGCACCTTCTACCTGTCTCAGAAGCCTGCCTGAGACAGAAACTGACCTGGCAGCTGAGGCGGAGCTTCGCAAGCAGGATCAGCTTCCTGTACACATTCAAATCCATAAGAATGTACAAATCCATAAGAATTTGGACAGCAGCTGAGGTACCGCCAGTACAAGTACCACTAGCTGGCAGATGTGATTTATTGTAGACTCCTGCCCATTTCAACAGATGCCATCATGATTGAATTGAAAAAGTACATGAATTCCGTATCAAATGATACACAAGTATACTGCTTTGACCTGCTGAAATAGTTGTTTAATTCAGTGAAATAAATTTTACTAAACAAGAAGCTTTCAATTTTACAATGGGAAGAAAACTAATTATTTCTGTGTTAATATGGTCTTATCAAATGCTTACCAAGAAAGTGCCACTTGGAACAGTAGGATTAAGGAGCAAAAGCATTTGAAGAGCAGATTATGCCACAGAACTGCTTACAAAAACTGATACCTGTGCCAATTCATCTGAACAACATTCAGAGGATCATTAAAACCTACCTTTATTCTGCAATAACCAGCATATACAATTCAGTATAAAAACTTACAAAGACTTGTACAGAATGTTGTCCCACACTAAATGTTCCGAACATTCTACTATATTTTTCTTTGGTTTTCTTATCTGATTTATGAAAGATCTATGGGTGCTAGGGGTAGACTTGGCTAACTAGTAATTTTTATATTTACTAAGGGAATAATTCAATTTCTCTGATGCCTCAACATGCCTCTGTATAAATAAGCTATCTTCGCAGATTGTAAAGTACTAATCTAAGGGAGTTTTCAAGAGCTGTCTTCATTTCCGTCTTAAGACTGAAAAAAAAATGCAGACCAGGATTACTGTCATATCCCTATTCAGAAACACCTTTTACATTTGCTCCTTAACAAATGTTCCTTCCTTAATGTAGACTGATGAAGAGTTATGTGTAGCTGAAAAGCTTGCATACTGCATTGTCAATTTCTATTTATAATTATCTCTAAAAGTAGCAAATATAAAACAAGAATACAAAAACTTGTCTGGCTCAAGAATTTGTCTGACTCAAGTATCTATTATTGTGAGAAATACACTCTAAATAAACTGAAGTTACACTGAAAAAACAAAGACATTTCAGCAGATGCATACAGACATCAAGCAGGTTTCTATGAGAAGTTTGGCAGCTCAGTTTGGTAGACAGGCTACATTGTGAGCCAGCAGGCTGGACTCCACTGAATTTGAGGCCATTCTGCTCCACTTAGTAGTACAGTACATTGGTTTATATAAACACACACAACAGAGAGAAGATGTTTCAGAATGTGGGTCAGAAGGGCCATTTTACAAATCTAAAATACACAAAATGGCATGCACAAGAAAGACTGGCTGGTGAAAGAAGAAAGTGTTTATAGGTATGAAAATGTAATAAAAGAAAAGGGCAGGATGGAAAAAAATACCAAAGAAACGATGTTACAAGGTTTGTTGATGAAACATATAACACGTTAGGATTCCAAACCTAAAGGGTTGTGACTGAAAAGCTTCTGAGCACTTATAGTGGCACTTACCTTACCCCTATAAGCAGGGCTATCAGCATTGAACAGATAGGGTCAGCTATCATTAAACCATAGTTCTGCATCAGTACTGCAGATATGATTACACCAATACTTCCAAGCGTGTCAGCAACTATGTGTAAAAACACACCTACAAGAAAGGAAGTTTAAGGTCAAAAGAGGTAGCTAAAATGTTTTTCAACATGAAATTTCAGCAGGACCAGAATACATGGGGGAAAAATGGCACTTAAGGCAGCAAGAGACGATATTTACTTGCAGGATCTACTTTCGCACACCTCCTTCTCAAGCTGAAAAGATTGTTTCAGAAGTCCCAGATCTTGTGAGGGAAGCCCATGCTATGGCTACTTCCTTATTAGTGTTGCCAAAACTTCCAGGAAAAGCTGCCACACAGGCATCTTCTAAGCAAATGGAAGCTTTACATTAGACCAGCAATATGAGTAGGTGGCACATGCAGAAGCTCCCATGCCAAACATATTATGAGAACAGGCCCTACCGTGTCTCCCAGATGGTGAAGAGCAGTACTAAGGGCATGGTAAAATTTGTCACATCAGAGACCATCAGCTTCCCATATGGTTAATTGTATATATTTTTTTAAAAATATTTTTTAAAATATTTTTATATATTTTATATATTTAAATATTTATTTTTAACAATACATACACTACTCTTTCAACAATGTTACCAGAGCAATTTACAAGTTACATGTTCACCACTGTGTGAAAACTCAAAGTAAATGGTCGTCTTTTGTCACCTATTGTCATTTAAGTGCGCAAAGGATTCAACACTCTTTTGAGAGTCTAGGGTTTTTGTGGGATGATTATTTTTCCAATTAAGCCAGGGGCTGTAAAAAACATACTTGGTGACAGAAAAAATATCTTTATCTATAAACCACAAAAGACAAAAACTGGGCTGTGACCCAGAGTTAACAAAGAGAAAGCTTTACCAAAAAGAAACTGAGCAATATTACTTGTTTGAGATTCTGCAGATATCATTCACAATTTACTAAATAAACTACTTAAAACTCCTATGTAAGTTATACAAATCTGGGAAAATGACAACCCACTATAGTACAGGTGAATGTTTTTGTAGTTATCCAAAAACTAAACCTATGGGTCCCTCTGCTGGTAGTTGGGGGGTATAGCAACCAGCCATGTATTAACAGATATGGGGAAGGGGGAGAGGACTTGAAAAATACATTGGCAGTATTCTATACAATTCTTTGCATTCTTTTGCATGACACTTATCAGAAAAAGGGGGAGGTTACAGGACCATCAAAAAGCATTTACTCTTGCATGAATAAGCCACTGGTCTGTAACTAATAAATCTAGCATCTGCATTACACAATGTATAAATGTACAGAACAAGTATGTGGCACACTCTGCAGGCAGATAATGGAAAAGCAAGTTAAATAAGCTCTCCTACAAAGAGATAAAATATCAACTCTATATGTTCATGACTTGCGCACTGCTTTATACTTCTATTTGTCAAACTCTCCTCTTGACACTGTTTATGAAGCTACAAATACAAGTAATTTAACACACTGATAAATGAATAAATTTTACTAATAACCATTTTCTCTCAAAAGTCCAGACTTTTTCAGTGTGGAAATCCAGGGATTTTAAGAAAGAAGTTGGCAAGCTCAGGAAAACACTGGAAATGAAGCTTTGCTGATCCTTGTGCACCTGCCCTCTTCCAGCATTGCAAGCAAATCTTCTTGAAAACAGTGTCATGTGATCACCCAATGAAACCAACTGGTGGCAGATTTAAGATGGGCAAAAGGAGGTGCTTCTTCACACAGTACAAAATTATTCTGTGGAATGTGTTGCCACAAGATTCGGTAATGGCCACTTGCTTGCATGGCTATGCACTTCCTTCTAGTCAGAATGGTAATGCACTTCCTCCAGGTTCAGCAACAGTATGCATCTGGACAAGAGCAATGACGGAAGAGTAGTATCCTTTTCTTTCTGACTTATGGGCTTAGGCAAGACTAGATGAGCCTTTGGTTTCATCCAGCAGGAATGTACTTAAGTGTCAATTACTTTAGAAATGCTGCATTTTAATCCTTCATATTGCAACAAATAAAAAAGATAGTTTCAGAAAATTCATGAAAGTTCAAGAGTAACAGAATCTGCTACATGCTAAGACTAAAAGTTGCATTTTCCTGTTTCCATTTTGAAAACTGTACATGAGCTCAACTCACTCCCCAGTAAATAAGTAAAATTTAACACAATCTTTATGAGCTTTCAGTTACCTTGCTGCTTTATGTTCTTCCCAGTTGTCTAGAGGGCTCTAGAGCAGCCATTTTCAACCACTGTGCCGTGGCACACTGGTGTGCCATGGATGGTCTGCAGGTGTGCCACAAGAGTTTGGGGAAGGTCATTTGTTACTAAGTCCACTGGAGAATGCAAGCCCCTGCTGTCAATGGGCGTCAATTGTCCAAAAACTGATGGTGTACCTTGACAATTTTAGTGCCTTGTCATTGTGCCATGAGATGAAAAAGGTTGAAAATTGCTGTTCTAGAGGATTATGACATGACCTGAGAATTCTCCAGACTGCCCTAAACCTTTGCAGCCATTATGCAAATACCAAACCTAAGGAAGAGTCTCTCATCATTCCCAAAGTTCTATCTAGTAGCTCATAAGAAATGCACACTAGTTTATTTCTCTTATACTTTGAAAACTTTTAGTTATGCAAGGCTATCACACTGAGTGCTACAGTTACTAAGTTCAAAGCTTCAGACTTGCAGGTTAAACAGAATATATACTTGTATACCAGTACAATTAATAACTCATTACAATATCAAGTAGATGTTTGCTAAATGAAACAGGAAGAAAGTGGTTTGCTCTTATTCGTGAACTTCACATAAAACTTTTTTCCCTCCAAGGGTCAACATTATGCTCATTTAACACACTAAGTTCATGTCATACCTTCTAAAATCTGTTTGCTGGATCCTGCAGCCATTTCAATGGGATGGTCATCTGTAGAGACAGTAAAAAACTTAAGGTTTTTTTGTAACATTTATAGAGTTGTGTTCAGTTCTGACGTTCTTTTTAAGGACTCCTTTTACAAAATGTAGCTTCCTCTCAGTCAAATGCAACTGGGGAGACTTTACCCACAGTTGCATTTGAAACCACAGAACAGTTGTTTTTACTTTCAATCGCAAAGAAACTACAGGGGAAAGGGGTGTGGGGAAAACACATAAATTAGCAATTCCTCCAAAAACACAGAAAGATTTAAAGGCAAGAAGGGGAAAGATTTGGAAGGAACAACTTAACAATGAAGCCATAGGAAAAGCCTCCTTGTCTGCCAACTCAGCACACAATGTCAGGATTTCTAAACAATGGATGGTATCTAAGTGCAGTCTGCAACTAGGCTGAGAATCCTAGGAGCAAGTTAAACAAAGCCAGAACATGTAAAGCACTGAAACCCAATAGTGAGAATTTAGATTGGAATTATCTTAATAATATTACTAGAGTCCAAACCAGCTATAACACAGATATTTCAATTACTTTCCCTAAAAACAGGTTTTAAAATAGGTGTAAACCACAGAGGAAGAAGGGCTTGACTAAGTCCAGGAGGTTGCCAGCATTGCTAACGAGCAAAGAGAGAGAGACAAAGTTAGAGCAAAGGACAAGGAATCTTCCTTCCATAAATGGAAGTCTTGCCCTAATGAGGAGAATAAAAAGGAACACAAACTGTGGCAAAAGAAATTCAAGAAGGTGATACGGGAGGCCAAGAAAAACTTTGCGGAGTGTATGGCCAGCAACATTAAGGGAAATAATAAAAGCTTCTTCAAATAGAAGTAGGAAACCTTTCAGAAAAGCAGTTGGCCCTCAGAGTGTTGAGGGAGGAAAAGAGGAAATAAAAGAAGACTTGGAGATACCAGAGAAATTAAATAAGTTATTTGCATCTGTCCTAAGTTTTTGGGCAGGTACCACTGCCTGAACAGCCCCTCCTGACTAAGGCATTAAATCACATAGAGGTTAAAAGAGAAGATGTTTCAGACCTAATTGACAAATTAAAGATCAATAAATCACCACAACCAGAAAGCGCCGATCCAAGAGTTATTAAAGAACTGAAGAACTAATCCGCTGATCTCCTGACTAAAATATGCAACTTGTCCCTTAAAATGCCCACAGTGCCAGAGGATTGGAGGATAGCAAATGTCACACCAAACTTTAAAAGACAAGGGAGAGGGGACTTGGGTAAGATAGTGGAATGCCTCATCAAAGATAGAATCTTAAAACACATAGACAAACAAGCCTTGCTGAAGGAGAAACAGCATGGCTTCTGTAAGGGCAAGTTGTGCCTCACAAACCTTTTAGAATTCTTTGAAAAGGTCAAGAGGTATGTAGATGCAAGAGAACCTGCGGATATTATATACCTGGATTTTCAGAAGGCATTTGACAGTCCTTCATCAAAGGCTGCTGAGGAAACTCCAAAGTCAGGGAATTAGAGGGCAGGTCATGGATTAGGAACTGGTTGAGGACCAGGAAACAGAGTGTGTGTGTCAATGGGCAATTTTCACAGTGGAGAGAGGTAAAAAGCAGAGTGCCTCAAGTATCTGTCCTGGGATTGGTGCTTTTCAACCAGTTCATAAATGATCGAGGGACAGGGTTAAGCAGCGAGGTGGCCAAGTATGCGGATGACACAAAACTTTATCAAGTGGTAAAGACCAGAAGTGATTGTGAAGAGCTCCAGAAAGATCTCTCCAAACAGGGAGAATGGGCCGCAAAATGGCAAATGCGTTTCAATATAAGTAAGTGTAAAGTAATGCACATTGAGGTAAAAAACCAAAACTTCACATATAGGCTAGTGCAGTGTTTCTCAAACTGTGGGTTGGGACCCACTAGGTGGGTCGTAAGACAATTTCAGATGGGTCCCCATTCATTTCAATATTTTATTTTTAATTTATTAGACTTGATGCTACCATGATATGTGACTGCATTTGGGGAAATGTTATAGACCTACACTTTTAACAAATATACTATGTATATTCTTTTAACAATGATGGTAAAGGAAACTTACTCCTGGGTAAGTGTGGGTAGGATTGCAGCTTAGGACAGTAAAAAATTTTCCTGCTTGATGATGTCACTTCTGGTCAGGACATCACTTCCGGTGGGCCCCAACAGATTCTCATTCTGTCCCGGTGGGTCCCGGTGCTAAATGTGTGAGAACCAGCCTCACCAGTGGTTAGTAGGTTCTTAACTGTCTGTGACAGATCAGATCTTGGGGTGCTGGTCGACAGCTCGATGAGCGTGTTGACCCAATGTGCAGGGCAATGAAGAAGACTAATTCCATTCTAGGGATCATTAGAAAAGGTATTGAGAATAAAACCGCTAAATATTATAATGCCATTGTACAAATCGATGGTAAGGCCACACCTAGAGTATTGCATCCCAGATGCACCCAGAGTATTGTACTGGTTGCCACATTTTCAAAAAGGATATAGTGGAAATGGAAAAGGTGCAGAAGAGAATGACCAAAATGATTACTGGGCTACGGCACCCCCTTATGAGGACAGGATACAGGATTTGGGGCTCTTCAGTCTAGAAAAAGATGCATATGGGGGGACATGACTGAGATACAAAATTATGCAGCAGGTGGATAAAGTGAATAGGGGGATATTCTTTCCCCTCTCACACAACACCAGAACCAGGGGACATCCACTAAAACTGAGATTTGGGAGAGTTAGGACAGAAAAAAGAAAATATTTCTTTACCCAGTGTTTAATTAGTCTGTGGAACACCTTGCCACAGGATGTGGTAATTGGATGCCTTCAAAAGAGGACTGGACAAATTTCTGGAGGGAAAGACCATCACAAGTTACAAGACATGATGGGAATGTGCAACCTCCTGATTTTATAAGTAGGCTACCTCAGAATGCCAGATGCAAGGGAGGGCACCAGGATGTAGGTCTCTTGTTGTCTTGTGTGCTCCCTGAGGCATCTGGTGAGCTACTGTGAGCTACAGGAGGCTAGACTAGATGGGCTTTTCTTATGTTCTTAATAGGAGGCTCCATACCAGACAATAATTGTTATGGATTTATAAGGTAAGATTTTTTTTCTTGAAAAAGGAAGACTCTTTGCATAAATCAGGCTGATCAACACTCTTCCTTTCATAATAGAGGCATTAAGAATACCAGTCAATAGAGGTATTTATAACATCTTTATCCCACCTTTCCTCCAGGAAGCTTAGAGGTCGAATACATGGTTAGCCATTCCCGCCCATTTTATCTTCACATTCTGCGTAGTAAAGTTAGGTAAGCAATGATGCCATGGTCACTGTCATGGAGGTGATGCCCCCCCCCCCCACATCCTCTCAGTGGAGTGAGTGGGAAAATGTGGGAAGAAGAATGCTGGGGGATGCTACGCTTTGAAGATGCTCTTTCTGTAAGATCAGGGTTAAAATCCTGATTGGTTGGAAGTGTTGAAATTGTTTGAAGTAGATGGAGAACTGCAAAGCCAGAGGAATAAAACTGACAACTTAGATGCCAGTATGGAGAGTTACTGCTCTGGGAACCAAAGAGGAGTAACCTGCAAAGAGGCCTGTTATCTGATGAGCACAGGGGCTACATGACTAGGTGCTGTCAATTTGGAGCTATGCCAGGTACCTGAAAATTAGATGCTATGTGGGGTCACAACAGAGGAGCAGATTTTTTGGACAGGACCAAAAAGGGCAGTAGCTATATACATGAGAGAAGTGAACCTATAGTGGTGTGGTTCGTGGATTAAGCGCAGTGGGACTCTGTTTGAACATCCATTCCAGCCTGACTGTATGGTGGGATTCTGAGAATTTAGCCATTGTAGCACTTAGCACTTTGCTGTTTTCTGCTGCCTTTTATGTATTTCACTGCCTGGAAATTGTAATCTGCCTTGATGACCCTTTAAATGGGGTGGAATGACAGCATATAAATATTTTAATTAATAAGCAAACATATACAAGCATAACTTTGAGACTCCTACTTCACATACTTACCATGACAGTAATCCTGGCTCTTTGAGTGCCCATGGCTGTGATCATGAGAATGGCCGTGTTCATGCCCATGCTTGGAATCATGACTGTGGCCATGTCCTCCATGACTATGGCCATGGCTTAGAGCACCATTAAACAATGAATGACTGTGCTCATGTCCTGTAAACAGAGAATATTTTTAATCATGAGTGCCAACTACTCTAGGTCAATTTTTCCACTGGCATAGATAAAACAGGGAGAAGAAGGCACAGATTACCGAAGACAGAAAAACCCAGAAAACATTGTCCTACCACCATGGCAGCTGAAATAGATGGACCATTTGAAGACTTTAAATAGTACTCCTAAATCTACTACTGAGGCAGGCTACCCCCTTGAACAAAACAACTCCATACTAGAGTTGTAATCTGAAGAACAAAAAATTACTTGATTCACCATACAAATCAAGCAATTAAAATTAAAACTGAATGTGCAAACTAAAATATTTATTTTTGAAGAAAAAAGCACGCTCTTCATTTTAGATGATACACAAGGCGTACATAGGGGGAAAATGTCACAACGAGGAAGCGCTGTGTGCTCGCATTTTTAACATGTTCTAAGCATCGGGGAGCCCTGTGGAGGATTGCACTCACCTGTAAGCAAAAGCACCCCCCTTCCATTCCTGTTAGTGATGGAATCCTGGGGATCGTGTCGCTGCCCTCTCCCCTCCCCTGCAAAGACTTACCCCAGGAATAAAGCTCCTGGGAAGTTTGAGAACCACTGATGTATGCTATATGAACTATACTTTGAACAACAGCATGTCTGAATTGTCAGCACTTTAGTTCCATTACACATAAGGCATTTTCCATATAGTAGTTTGTATGTTTACTGCAGTTTAAACAGTGTTATTTACCTGCCACACATTAAAAAGTAATTTCACACACTGAATTTAGAAAGCAGCAAAAAGCCAACACAGGTGTCAAAAATGCTCACAGCTGTAGTAACACACTTTACGGGACTTAATTGGTTGCCAGTAAAAGCAAGAAAGGGGACTTTAGCTCTTACAACAGAGCAGAAGTTCAAAACCCATGCTGCTTCACCAGCAGTATTCTGCACTATACAGCTCTCCAATTGCTTCTTACTGTAGCATTTGGCTGATGCCACGGGGACAAGGCCCAAGTGGCCCTAGGATGTGGGGGGGAAAAACTCCTTTTCCCTTTAAAATTATTTCGGGGAGCAGAGGAATTCCAAGAAGTTCATCAGGTTGGTTAAACAGGACCAATGGTTGCCACCACAAAAGAGAGGAAAGATGCAGCACCACAATGAGAGCATGAAAAATCACACTGGGGCAAAACACTGAATCCTATAGTTTGCTGCATAATAGAACACAATATAGGGTCCTCTACTGGAACTGAGACAAAGGAATCAATAAGAAGAATAATTATTTGAGCATCTTACCAGAACCATGGGAGTGGCCATGTCCACCATGTTGAAACACAAAAATTCCTATAAGGTTTACAAGGAACCCAAGTATGGAAACAGGAAGAAGTCTTTCATGATGCACATCCGGAGGCTCAAGTGCTCTCTGCAACAGTGAAGCAGAAAGTTTCAGAACAAAACATTTCAGAGCAAGTCATTTACGAACACCATCTATTCTCAGCTTCCCTTAAATATCAATTCTGTGTAATCCACATTCATTTTAATATGGAAACTACTTTTTTGAAGGCTCACTAGTATGAAAACTTCTGACAAGAATTCTATGCAATCAAAATGCTTATGATAAAATTAATACTTAGCATTTGTATAGTACTTTGAGTGTAAGAAGTGCTTCACATCCTTTTGCACTCTTTACAATAACCAAGACCAGTAATTAGAAGTATCCCTGTATTGCATCTGAGGAACTGACAGTGAGGAGTGGCTTTACCTAAGACCACCTGGTGAGATCACAGTAGAGGAGAGATTCAAACCAAAGAAGTAACAATTCACAACTCAGTCTCTTTGCAATTCATATCCCTATACAGTCATATTCATGTACAGTCAACTCATATCCCTATAGTAGTCATATCCATCTCACCTAGATGTATCAAAGCTTATTTCCCCACTACTTTCATGGCAAGTAAAGCATTATGCGTAGTAATAACAGGGTTAGAGAGGGGATTTAACTCTTTGTCAGAGACTTCCGGTAAGCCGCGGAACGGATAGCAGCGTTTTTACTTCTCTCCCTGCGTCCAACTGAAATATAACAGATTATGCCTCCAATTAGGGGGAAGAAAAGGATAAGAATTAACCTCCCAGATGATAAGTATTCAAGGGAGGCGAAGAAAAAAAAGAAGGGCTGCGAAAAGAAACTTAAAATACATCACCAGTCTCAAATAGTTTCTTATCTCTCTTCTGCAAAGGAGCAGCCGGTTGAACAGGATTCAAGGGCCGTGAGTAATAACTCCTCTTTGCCGCCCTTGTTATCCTTCTTGGGTGACACTGCCTGCCCCTCTCCGGACTTTGTGACCAGGAAGCAACAAGGGAGGGAAAGGAGGAGAAAGAACTCTTCCCCTGAGGGGGAGTATGATCGGAAGGGTGAACAAACTTTGGGAGCTGGCTTGCCGCCGGAGATTCTTGTACAGCAGCTGAGTGATGCTTGTTTGATGTCTGCGCATACGTTATTGTTAATTTTGGAGCGGCTGGGTGGAATTGGAGAACAGGTTAACTCTGCGTCTCAGAACATCTCACAGCTTGCTGCCTGGTGTAAAAGGAATGGAGCTAGTGAACCAGAAACTAGCCTCACCCCACCCCCCTTTCTTCACCACCAGCAGAAATGATTAAGAGCAATCATCGGTCAGTGGGGCCTGCTTGTAAAACCCAGCTGTTATTGCATTCTACAGACATCGTTTTACACATTCCACGATATGATGCATTTCTTTGGACTAACAAGCCAAGAATTTTGAACTCCCTATCGCAGCTGCTGAATCATGAACTTCATTCTGAGGAGTTATTGGATTTTTTTTTCTTCCCACCCGCCTGAATTTTAAGCGACTTTTTTTATCTTTTAGTTCTGTCCACACTTCTAACAAGTTGCTCAACATCAGATCTCATTTGAGAGCTTGCAATATTATTATCCAGAGAGTATTTAAACAAGCTGGACCTAGGTTGAAATTTACAAGGAAAGTTACAAAGACTCCAAAGCCACCTTCCCACTCTTCTCTCTCTTCCAGCTGTAATATAGATAAGGAACAACAAACTAGTTTGAATAGAATCCATTCTCCCAATGTTTTCTGTGCTACAGAAATAGATGGAAAAATTACAGAATCAACTCAGAAAACAATATCTAGAGTTTCACCTACAGAGCCAGAGATGGATTGTTCCATTTCTAGCTTGGATGGTCTATTCACGGCTCCAGCTCACTCCTTTTCAACTTCTAATGACGTCAGCATTGACAGCTCTGCTCAGCATCTTTCCTCTTCATCTGTGCGATTTTCTTCTGCCACCTACGTCTCTCCCACTTCTTGTGATGTAGTGAGAGCCGTCTCGGACCCTGATTTTATCAAGCATGTTGTTGTTCCGGAGAAGCTTAACGATCATTCAATTACCACCTTAATTTCAGATGTTCCAGCACGGGCGGAAATGACAGATGAACTTAAAGAAAACTCAAGGGCTGTTGCAAATTCTTTCAATACTGATGATTATGTCCTCTGCATGCCCAGGCCAGCACAGCCATCCGCAAATTGCTTGTTAGCTCCTGATAAGGGGCCTCTATCTCAGAGTGCATTATATCAGGATCATGGTTTTCTCCTGCCTGTTAATGAAATCCCTGACCCCTGTCCAGGTGCCATTTTTTTAAATGACCCTCATTTCGATAATTTTACTAGTTTTTTTCTATCTAACAAATCCAAACCCTCGATTGCTGCTGTAGGTTCCGAGACTTCTTCCTATAGCAGCCTGGATCTTACTCAAAGGGGTCTCCTCTCTGTTAAGTCTCCTATGGGCTCTCCTTCTTCCCTGCAGGGACAACCTTCCATGTCTCCAGTCCCTTCCTCTGTTTTGACTAATGATGCCCTTGTTTTATATGATGTCCCTGCCCCCCTTGATGGACAGGAGGAGACTTGTAGGAGCAATAGTGTGGTGGATTCCTCGCCCTCTTCTGATCCTCTCCTTCTCTACCTTTCCCCACTAAAGTCCTCTTGTCCCTCCCCATCCCCTTCAGTCTCAGTAGTAGATTCCACCAGTTCACTCACTCATTGACTACAGCTCTCTTTTCCTGTCTCTTCATCCCCCCCCTCCTTTAACTATTATAACCTGGAACATTTCAGGCTGGTCTTCCAAGCGTTCTGACAAAGATTTTATCAGATTTCTTTCCCAGTTTGACCTTATCCTGCTGCAGGAAACTTGGTCTACGTCCCCAGTGTCTTTAACAGGTTATACTTCTTTCTCTACTCCTGCTTTTAAGAGGAATGTTTTTTGAAGACCTTGTGTGGGTCTTTGTTGTTTCGCCAGGTCTGGATCCCCTTATAGTATTACACAGCTTCATACTAATTTACTTTATTTCCAAATTTTTCTTCTTCAGTTTAAAACAGTTCAAATTCTTCTTTTTAATGTGTATATCCCCCCAACAAATTTGGCCCCACCAGATATATGGTCAGATCTTGGTGAGATTGTGTCTGTTTCTTCCAAATCTCATCCCCAGGCTTCCCTGATTATTTCTGGAGATTTTAATTCTAGAATTGGTTCTTCCAATTCAGTTTTAGCTCAATTTATGAATTGGCATTTTGTAGACCAAATTCCCCCCTGGTTCTCAAAGTCAAGACATTCCAAAGATTCTTCAATAAATAGTTTTGCTCCATCCTTTTTAAATTTGTGTATTTTAGCAAATGTATTTATTTTAAATGGTGCCAGGGGTCGGGACATCCCTGGAGAGTATACTCATTTTTCTCCTAGAGGAGCTAGCGTGATTGATTATGTTTTAATTTCCTCAGACCTTGATCCCCTCCTCACTGATTTTTATGTTAGTCCCCATTCAGAAAGTGATCACTCACCCATTTGCCTTTCCCTTCAAATCCCTTCTGGGGCTCCTTCCTTTTCCTTGCCTTCCCCAAATCCAACCCGGCCCTACAGATGGACTCCTGCAGCAGAGCAAGGCTTAGCTTGTTGGACTCAGGCTCCTATGACTATTTCTCTTTTACAAGATTTATCCTCTTCTAAGACCTGTCCTGACGCAATTAAAGTTTTTAATTCTTTAACTGCTTCTTTGGTTGGTCATCTGAGTGATCTTAGTCCGAATCTACCTTCTTCCCACGCCAGCAACACATGGTTTGATGCAGAATGTTGGAGGCTTAAAAAGCTAGTTCGCTCTTTGTTTTATTCTATCCGTAGTTGTCCTTCCTGTCATAATCTAAGGAATTATTTTCGTTTTCGAAGTGAATGTCGTAAAAAGTTTCAGGATAAACAGCAACACTATGCCCTTAAAAAGTGGTCCTCTCTACATCAAGCCATTTTGTCCAAAAACCACAAGGCCTTTTGGTCTGCAGTTACAAGTGCGTGTCGTCCCCCTTACGTTATACACCCTCCAATTCCAGAGGCTACTTGGGTTGATTACTTTTCCAAAACCTTTTATTCTCATCCTTCCCCTCCTCTCCTAAATGATGCCCTTCAGAATCTCCCCGAATGGTAACCGGTTTCCCCGACCGAGATTCAAGATCTAATTATCTCTCTTAAACCTGCCAAAGCTCCAGGCCCTGACCTCATAATTAATGAGGTCCTATTAAGCAATCCTGGTTGGTGGGCAAACCCTCTAGCTTCACTTTTCACCCTGATTAACACCTCGGGTTGTTTTCCTGATGCATGGCGGCATTCGTTTCTTTTTCCAATTTTTAAGAAAGATAACCCAGCTCTTTCGTCCAATTACCAACCAATAAGTCTTTTGTCCAGCATTGGGAAGATTTATGCCAAATTCCTCCTTTCTAAATTATCGTCCTGGGCGCGCTCAAATAACCTTCCAGGGACTGAACAATCTGGTTTTCGCCCAGGACTCTCCACTCTTGACCATGCTTTCCTTTTATCATTTTTAGCAGAGAAATATTCTATTTTTAACAGATCTAGTTTATTTGTTGCTTTTATCGACCTTCAAAGTGCGTTTGATTCTATAAATAGAGATCTTTTATGGAATAAGCTCAATAATTGAGGAATTGATTCCCGTTTATTATTTTTACTTCGTCAACTTCATTCTCATAATTGTTGTCAAGTAAGGATTTCCTTTTCTAATGTTCTTTCTTCTAGCTTTCCAATTAATAAGGGTGTGAGGCAAGGATGTATCCTTGCCCCCCTACTATTTAATTTATTTTTGGCAGATCTCCCTTCTCATTTAGCAACAAATTCTTTTTCTCTTCCAGTAATTAATAATCTTCCGGTTCCTATATTGCTCTATGCAGATGATGCTGTTCTCTTGGCTTTAACTAAATCTGGGCTAAGGGAACTTATAACTAAGTTTCAATCATACTGTAAGAAGAATGACCTCATCATTAATTCTAAAAAGACACAAATTATGGTTTTTTCCCGACACTGGTCCCCTTCCATTTGGTCAATCAATTCTCATTTGTACCTTCAAGTCAAATCTTTTAAATATCTAGGTCTTCTGTTTCACTATAAACTATCATGGTCTCTTCACAAAAAGGCAATTATTTCTTCCACTAACACCCACCTTTCAGCTATTGTAAATTTTCATTTTAATTCCGGAAATCAATTCATTCCTGCTGCAATTCGAATTTTTAAATCTAAGATTATTTCCCATTTATTTTATGGAGTACCATTATGGATACAAGTAGTTACCAAGGATATTGATCGGTTAGCTGCTTCCTTCTTTCGGAAGATTCTTGGAATTCCTAACCTTATTCGTCTTTCTTCTATATTAATAGAGCCAGGTCTTCATCTTCCCTCCACCTATGCCTAGCTGTTAACATTTAAATTTTGGCTCAAAATTCACTTAACTTGGTCCTCTGATTCTCTTATTTCGGTTCTATTAAAGGATTCCTATGTCTCCTCTTGGCTTCGTTCAGTGGAAGCAAAACTCTCTTCCATTAATTTTTCTATCGAAGCATTAGCAGATTTAAGCTTACAACAAGCTTACAGTATTATTAGGGAGAATCTTTTCTTGGCTGAATTTAATTTTCTCAAAAGTACCCTCAATCCCATTTGTTCTCTTTTCTTTGGTCTATCTCCTCAACATGCTTTGACTTCTAATTACTTTTTCACTCTCACTAATCCACAGCTGAAAAGAGCCTTTTTGCTAGCCCGTTTTAACATATTTCCTTCCGCAGTACATTATGGTCGTTTTTTGTGTATCCCTCAAGACAAACGTCTTTGTTTATTTTGTAAGGAAGTTCCAGACACTCTGTCTCATATATTATTTTTCTGTCCTCATCATTCTTCTATACGAAAATTACATTTAGCCACCTGGTTTTCCTATTATCCTCCCTCATGTGAATTTTCTCTTTCAAGGTTTATGGAAGATGCTATTGGATCCTTGACATTTGCTGTTGCCAGATACCTGGCTCTTGTTCTTTCAAAAACTCCTGCTTTTAGATAAGTTAATTTGTCATTGTAAAATGTGTGACCTGTTTTTTTTCACTTGCTTTGGGAATCCCAGAACACTTTATAGTTGATCCTAAGCCATGATTCCTGAGTCATAGTACTGGTTGGTTGAGCAGTTTACTTTTTGTGGATAGATTTTTTCTGATGCGTAACGCTTGTGTTGTACGCTTTTTGGTGTTATTGTTTGTAGAATTTGCTATAGATGTTTTTATGCCATTAAAGGTCTACTAACTACTAAAAATAACAGGGTTACTTGGATATGCATTTCTTTAAAATCTTGTTTTTCCAAAACAAGAGAAAGTCTAGTTTTATTGCCATGGAGAACAGAGAATGCGAACTATTGCTTGGAAAATTAGCTGCCTGTAAGTTATTAGGTTCTGAAGAATGTTCAATTAGCCACCTATCCCATAATCCCATCCTATTGTTACCATTTATTTGTTTTGGAAGGGGTGGCTTGTTCTTTTCCCCTTCTACATCTCTCATTTCCCTTTTTTAGATGTCTTTTGCTGTGACTTCAAACCCTCTTTAATAAAAGAGAAAGCAAAATCTACAAGCATGAAAATCTAAAAGCATCTACATGCTGGTTCCAAAAAAAGCAGAGATATAGTGCCATTTTCAACTTCCTTACAAGGATAAACTACTGAAGCAATGATATATTGTGCAAAAAAACAACACACAAATATTTGACTGCTCTGTTCTACAGCACTTTCCATTTTATTTTTTTCTTCCATTACACTAATTCTGAGCTTTTGTCTTCTGCAACTTGGTTAATACATCCTGCCCAAAATACACATCTGTCTATTCATCAAGAATAATTATCCATATTCATAACATACCTCAACACCTTCTGAAAAAATGAAGAAAGCTGTGAAGATTAGAAACAGACCATTTACAAAACCAGCTAGTACTTCTGCTCGAACATACCTAGGAGGACCAAGAAAAGCAAGCGTCAGTAATACACTATATTAGCCCCAAACCTTCACCTATTTCTTGCTTTTTTCAATGACGCACACAATGGCAGCAGGTACTGAGCAATCTCCCCCAAAGTATTAAAAAAGCAATATGTACTTATTAACAAAAAGGCTCACGAAGTAGAACATACCGCAAAATATAAACAAATTGTTGTCTATCCCAAAACCTGGAAAATGCGAGCACTAAAAATTGGAAGACCCTGCTACCAGCATGAAGACAAAGCTCTGCAGAGAGATCCCATCTTTGGAAGCCTCACTCCCACAGAGGGAGAACTCCTCAATATCCAGACTGCAGTGGACAGCCAAGGTCACAGGAGGACTGGGACAAGGCACTTGATGAAATCGACCAGCAATGAACAGGTGAACAGTTAGAACACAAGAATAGTTCATTAACACACAAGAAAGGGTGGGTAACACAAAGGAGAAGGAATGTAAAGAGCAGACCTGGAAAAATGGCCTGGGTGATGGAAATATCTCTTAAATAAAAGCAGACACTTACATGCAAACCTAAAACCAAAACATAGTTCCCTAACACAAATACTTTTTATGCTGTGACCCTATGCACAGTTTTTTGGGAGTAGATGTACATAGCTTTGCTGTGTTAGCTCACTGGTGCCTAATAGTACTTACACAAGAGCTTTCCAGAGCCAGATCAGAACTCAGGCAGCTATCTTTGGGCTTGACCTGAAGTAACCTTTAAGGTTAAATAGAAACTTAAGTTTAACAAGATCATAGGTCAGTCTCATTTTATAGTTTACAACCACCTGAGCATTCCCACCTGCACTACAACTTGGCCAGTTAGAATGCTCAACTGGTTCGTATATGCCAATCCCAGCAGGTGGGCTGACTAGGAGCTACTGTTCTTGGGGGGCTCAGGTGATGAAGACAAGCAGTCCAAAGCTATATGTCTGCTTGACTATGTAGTCCTTCTGCAACGGTCCTAATTCCAAAGCACTTCAAGCTTCTTTCCATTAACCCAGTGGTATTCAAACTGGGGTGTTGTGATGCCCCAGCCTGTGGGTCCTGGCCTCCACCCCCTTAAGAGGCGGGGGCAGCCAGGAGACAGGGAGAAGGCAGTGGCGTGATCCGCAGGATTGCGCCACTCAAGGGAGCTGCAGGGGCTTGGGTGCACTTGCCCTAGCCTCCTGCAGCCTGCCTGGGGTGCAGGGAGCCCTGCGCAACCTTCAGCAGGGCTCCCCAGGTCAGGAAAAGTGAAAGCGGAGCTATCGCGCCCCGCTCCGCAAAACCGGAAGCTGAGCACGATCGCTCTGCTTTCCCTTCTGACCGGGCTGCAGGGACTGGGGTGCACCCTCCAGTCCCTGCAGCAGCAGTCCCTGGGTGCGGGGAGCCCTGCGTGAGCACCTGCAGGGCTCCCCAGGTCAGGAAAAGGGAGAGTGGGGCGATCGCGCTCCACTTCCACTTTTGCGGAGGCAGAGCAGATCGCTCCACTCTCCCTTTCCCTGACCTCCTGGGGATCCTGCAGCCCTGCCCTCCTGGGGATCACGTCGCTGCCTTCCCCCTGCCCCTGCTGCCTCCACCCCCGCCCCCACAAAGACTTACTGCGGGTTTCAAACTCCCAGAGAATTTGAAAACCGCAGCATTAACCCTTATGCTGAGGCTTCCCTTAGGAGTACAAGCAAGCAAGAGAAACTCTATCATGTCATTTCTATAAACTGTTATCTAAAACTTTTAGCCAACATGAAGTATAAAACATTTTCAGTCTAGCATGCTATTATTGTATTTTGTCAGAACACTTCACACCTTAACCTCTCAATAAGAATACAGGTTGAGCCTCATTATTCACATGTTCCATGCACCCACTGGATGGCAAAAAACTACAGGTGCAGCCTATTTATCCACAGATTTTTTTTATCTGCAGATTTGTCTCAACGAGAATGGAAAGTCACACACACGTTTGCCCTGTGCTGGTGTCTCGCTCCATTTCCAGGCAGCCCAAAACACTGCAAAAAGGCTCCGCCTCGCCCAAGCAGGGAATAGCCCTGGAGCCATGGAAGTGGTTCCACTTGCAAAGGAATAGCAACGCTCCTGAAGCACCTTCAGCCAGCAAAGAGGCTGAAGGGGGGGGGGCAAAAATCTCCGTAGCCAGAACATGTGCAGCAAGGTGGAGCAAGCAAGGGGCAGGTATGGTAGCAACAAAGAGGATTGCTTTAAAAAACCCAGAGTGTTTCCCAAATTCCCCCCCCCCCCTGAGATGGTGCAGGCAATCACCAACACAAGCCAGCCTTCCCACCAAGCAAAGCATGAGATTTAGCCTACAACCCTTTCCACACTTTCCTGGGAGCAAGCCCTATTGACTACAATGGGGCTTACTTCTGAATAGAAACACATAGGGTTGCACTCTTAAAAGATCAGCATCCCATGTAAAAGAAGCCTGGCAGCTGGCAACAGGGAGGGCTGAGTACAGAGGGGAGGGAATTGATAACAGCTGCCTTAATTTCCTTCCATCAGGAAGTGTCAGGCTGCAGTGTATTTGCGTAACTCTATGGAATTTAGCACAACACATTTTTTGTTAAACCTGCCGAGTCACAGAATGGAACTAACCTAACGGATAAATAGGCTCCACCTGTATAGCAAATCAATTTAAAAAACAAAGTTTCTTTGCTCTGGTGATTTAAAAACAGCCTTGTTGACCTTTGCTATGTAAGAGTCATTAAGAAGACAATCCATCAATCAGTCCTCCTCTAAGCCTTAGAAAGTCGCTTCACTTAATCCCTCCCTTCACCAATGCAAAGCGATCACCTTTCTTTCACTCAGGGGAGTGCTCAGGGGGAAGGAAGAGGTCCGCTGGAGAGAGAGAAGGATTGATGGATTGTCAGCCAGCTGCACTCTCTCTCTCTCTCATTAATGAGGTTATTGTTAAAGAACTGTAAAGGGGTGCATTTTTCCCCTTCTCCAGGGATCAGCACATTCCTTCTCATTTGCAGGGGCCATTCGTGTTGAATCAAATTTGTGTATAAGAAATTTGTGTATAAATAGGCTGGACCTGTATTCTCATAATTCTCTATTGCAGTGGTTCCCAAAGTCCTCTGTGGGAGCAGGGAACCACTTGAGTCTTTGCAGGAGTGGTGTTGCAGCAGTGAGGCAATCCCCAGATTGAGCCGCTGCTGTGACAGAAGGGGGGGGAGTTGATCTATCAGCAGGTTGCACTGGACTTCAGAGGGTACGTGAAGCCCCAAAGAACCTTCCATGGGGCTCCCCAAGCCTCCGATTCACTAAAAATAGAAATTGGAAGCCACTTCCAGTTTTGCGATTGAAAACCAGAAGTGGCTTCTGATTGCTATTTTTAGTGCCAAGTTTGGAGACTTGGCAAGTCCTGCAGAGGGTTCTGTGGGGCTCCCTGCACCACCTGGTGGCCAGCATGACCTGCTGGTAGGTTAAAAAAACACTTCTACCCCAGCAGCAGCAGAATACTGGGGATCACGTCACTGCCTTCCCCCCTCCCTGCCCCTTAAAAGAGCATAGGCCAGTGCTTCCAGACTGGATCTTCGCAACCCACCAGTTTGGGAACTACTGCTCTATAGTAAATTAATATTAAAATCTATTTGCAGCAATTCCCAAAACACAGAACCAGTATTTCTGCTACTGAAAAAGTACACATGAAAGTTACTTCCTGTACCAGGCTAGGAATATTTAAGAGCACCAACCAAAATTGCACTAAATTAGGCAACCACTATTTTGAAAATCACTAAAGCATATTATTACACAACACAGACCCCACCACCAAACTGAACAGCAGTCACAAATGGAGCCTGTAGCCCCACTTAAGAACTAAACTGTGATATACTATATCTCTACCACACACATTGAAGGAAGAAGAAAACAAAACATTCTGACACCATACACCATACTGTTATTCATACCAAGCAGCAAGAAGTTGTTGAGCATCTTAGAGCCAAACCAAAGGTGCAGAAACCCACAGGGCAAAGGACAATTTCCACAAAATTAGCACACATTAGGAAGCAACACCCATATGGGTTTCCTTCTCCATCTCTCCCACTTGCTCGTGGAGAGTATGAGAGATAGCAGTAACAGAGGTTTTTGCTTGATCTTTTGCTCTATCAGCTTGGGAAAACAAGGGGGAAGCCGACACTGCTTGGATCCTCTTCCTGGGGGTGGGGGGGGTGGGGGGGGAGGTGCCATCTGTTTACATCACCCTGTCAATGCCTACTCAGATGTAAACCCTAACGTGTTCAATGGCACTTACTTCCAGGAAAAGGTATATAGTATAGTAGCTGCAAGGAAGGAAGCTTGTAATTTGTCTCATAAGCTACCACTTCTCTACTTGCATCGATATTCTTGAGGAAAATGCCTGCATTAAGGGCAGCACAGACAGGAGGGCCCCCTGGAACAATCTCAGGGTGGGCCAGAATATATGGAAGAAGGCAATCCCTCAAATTTCCTGATTCCAATCTATAAAGGGCTTTAAAGGTCAAAAATAACACTCCGAATTGTGCTCAGAAACGATCTGACAGCTAAGGCAGCGGTTTAATAGAGTCAAACCACTCAGCCCCAGAACCACCCAAACCATCTCATTCTCCTCTAGTTGCAGGTTCCAGTCAGCCTTCAAGAGCAACCCTATGTAGAATGCTTTGCAGAAATCTAGCCCTCATACCACCAAGGCATGGATCACCATGGCCAAGTTTGAACAACTCAGAGACAGTTACATATGGAGCACCAGACAAAGCTGGGCAAAATCTCCCCTGGCCACAGCTGCCACCTGACAATCCAGGAGCAGCTGTGAATCTCTCAAGCTGCAAACCTGCTCCTGCAGAGTGTGCAGTCCCATTCAGAACAGGCTGAAAGTACCTGCATCGTGGATTTCCAAACCAAGAGAACTTCTGTTTTGTCCAGATTTAATTTCGGTTTGTTGGCCCAGATCCAGTTGCCAACCGCCTCCAGGCAACAATGCAGGACCTAAACATCCCTAGTATCCAACTAAAAGGAGAGATAGCGTTGGGTATCATCTCCACACTGGTGACACCCAACTCTAAATCCCTGGATGACCTTTCCCAATAGTTTTCCGTACATGCTAAATGGCATGGGGCAACATGGGGCAACAATGGCAACACAATAGAATGCTGCAGTACCCAAACCTCAAAGGCCAGGGCACTGAGCAGGCACCCACCCAGCACCACCTTCTAGAAGCTGTCACCCAAGGGGGAGCAGAACCAAAACGGCAAAACGGTGCCCCCAAGCCCCAACTCGGACAACCAACCAAAAAGGACATCATGGTCAAAGCTGCTGAGAGATCCAGCAGATAAATTTACATTAACAGAAATTACATTAGAAGTATTTATAGCCCAACGCCATCAATACACCTAACAGAGCAAGCTAATAAAGCTGCAGATTTTTTGTTCAAGATCAACAGGTAAATAATGCAACAAACAGGTTTCTTAGAACATCTACAGTGCACCAGCTGCAATTACTTACCCATAGGAGAAAGCATCATTTGATCTCCACTTAGAAATAACTGATGCTGCCAGACCAGCTAACAGAGCAGTACAGTCGAAAAACATATGAAAAGAATCCGATATTAGACCTAAACTGGGAAAGTAAAGACAAAAGTTCAGTTAGATCTGGAACATACAGCACAATCAGACATCAAAGAAATTTAAAACTTTTAGTAGTTCCACTGTATACAGGTTCATTCAAATAACAGTGTGTGTTTCGCTGAATGAAGGACCTTTTCCCACCTTAAAAAAGTCTATGAACATACTAGATGCTGTATCGGACCACAAAACTGCAAGTTTCGTCAAGATAGCTCTAATTCAGGTACATAGGCTAACAAAGCAGTAAGCAGCAAGCTTATTTATCAAGACTTATCAAGTCTCCTGGTTACCTACACAAAGCACTAGGAACATTCATAGATGCTAAAATATTTAATTCCTTCATTAACCGTGCAACCCCAGCCAAAAATAAATAAAACTTGGCAGTTGTTCTAGGTAGACAGTTGGAAATCCAACATTTCAGAAAAAGAAAACCTAGGATAGCATCCTCACTCCAATGGAAAAGCCCTTTCTCTGACAGAAGGGAAACTGGATGGTATTCCTTGTCTACACATGAAACAGAATAAGGCAGCCATTTTCAACCACTGTGAAGTGGCACACTGGTGTGCCATGACTGGTCTGCAGGTGTGCTGCAGACGTTTGGGGGACGGTTATATATTAGTAGAGCCAACGGCGATGTGAGCTTTGCACCAGCAGCATGGTGTGCCTTGTCAATTGTCAAAAAATTGAAAAATTGATAGTGTGCCTTGAAAATTTTAGTGCCTTGTCAGTGTGCCATGAGATGAAAAAGATTGAAAATGGCTGGAATAAGGTGACAGAATCCTGAAGAGGTAGAGCGGACTGCATTGCTTCAAGCATTGGGTAGGCAGATCACACTTTTTTAAATGTTTCAACCACATAAAAATTCACTGCAAATTTTAAAAAGTGGCCACCAGGGAAAAAGATTTAACCTAATCTTCAGGGCTTCTCCCATCATGAAGCAGAATAAGGTAGATACTGCAGACTTCAAGGAGTGGGTCAGGGAGAACAGCAGAGTGATAGGGGTGTCCCCACCATGTCCTCAAGTTGGCATGAAAGCCTCAGCCCAGCTCCCTGAACGGGAAGGGGAAGCTGGTTGCAACATGCTTTATGCACATGGGACAAAATAAGTCATGTGAGGAGGGGCAAGAGAGGGTTTCCTGCTGAACCTGTGAAAGGACCATCCTGCTTCTTGTTGTGCTAAGTCTTCTATATGCAGTGAGTTTCTCCATACAGAAAAGCATTCAAAAACAGCATCATCCACCTGCAGTATGTATGTAGTAAGTTATGTAGCCCTTCCTGCTACCTCATTCTGCTGAATGTGCAGACTTGGTCAACATAACATATCAAAACAATTCTCACAAAGGAGGAAAGGCAACCACCTTACTCTACCATTCATAATTACCTGGTTCTCACCCAACCTGAGAACTGGAAACTTATGGGTGTGCCAAGTCATGACAAATTATTTCCTGAACAAGCCCATCTAATGACACAGATTCAGCTGGTGGTAAAAGGACCACATTGCAGTATTTTGAACATGCACATCTATGAGCATTTCACTTACAACTAATATTACAACTCTGCTGAGAAGCTATTACACTGCCTACGCCTATTGAAAAAGATACAATATTATTATATTTCATATGTCTACAAGCAAAAGGTGCTCATAGTGGCCTACAACAAGTCAAACACAGCGAACAGGTAAAAATTCATTATTGAAACCATTAAGAGCTACTCTGAATCTTATTGTAAGAGAGCTAATTCACACAGTCCAACATATCACAAGGAGGCGTATCCCATTCCTAGTGATATGGTTACACAGTTTTTATTGTGTGACCTCTTCCAATAAAGTTTTTTGGGGCCATCATCCACAACTGACAGCAGCTTGGAAATGTTTCATCTAGGGTTATCTAATTAAATTGTTTTTAGTGAACCGATCTGTCTTAAGGCACAAGAACCAAGCAATCAATAAAAGCATGCACGTTCAAAACTTTCAATCTCATTAATTCAATACTTATTGACTGTGGGTCAAATCCTATCCAATTTTCCACTGCCGCTGCAGCTGTATGCACTGCATCCTGTGGTGGGGAGGCAGTCACAGATGCCTCCTCAAGGTATGGCAACATTTGTTCCCTTACCTCAGGGCTGCATTGCAGTTGGGCCAGTGCTGGAAAGTTGGATGGGATTGTGCCCTGAGTGGCACAATCCAGCAATTTAACTGATTATTCTGCCACTTAAGCGATCCTATCAAGGTAAGGTTTAAAAGGAAAACCCAAAAAATCAGTTTAAAAGGAAAAACCCAAAATATGCTAACCCATTAAAAAGTGTTACTAACCCATCAATGCACCTCACACAGCAGGCTGAGCATTCTGACCTACCCAGTAGGAACCCATATTCACCCCAGGTGAATAACCATATGGTTACCTCCATACCATATTTACTATAATCTGAAAGCATGGCTGTTAATATTGGCCTGTCTGGGACATAGTGTTTTATCAAGACATGTAAATGAATAGTGAAACTTACAGTTTGATTTAAAAAAATTAAGACCAGAGGTAATTTATATTAATCAGAAGTTCTAAAACACCAATAGAAAGCATTCTTCTCAAGTGACCCTTTAAACATCTTAGTTTTGAATTCTGTATTTCTATTTATAGTCTAATTCATCTTTCACAGTCACATAGTCAAATCATTTAGATTTTTCATTTATGGTTCAGCCTGCAGAACTCACAGTACTGCAAAAATTCACAGGAGGAGCCAGCAACAGCATGAGGACTATAGCAGGCCAACTGCTTTTTAGAAATATGGGCACTGCTTTAAATGCAGATAGAATAAACAGGAGATATGGAAAAGATGAAGCACCAGACCATATGTACAGAACAATAGCATGCCCCAACCAAAGATGCGATAACACACAGAAAGTGAAGCAACAATAGCAGAAGACATGGTGGCAAGGGGAGGGGTGGCATTTAGCTAATATGAGGGGTAAAATTTATGGAAATGGGCTGCTAAGGGATATGCAAGCAAAAAAAAGGTTGGGAACCACTGCAGGAGAACCATGAATCAAATCCTTCTTTAAGGTGCCTGGTGTGTTAAGCGAGAGGTTCAACATATAACATACAACTTATAACATAACTGGGAGTGTGCAATCCCATTCTCAGTAGAGAGACAAGCAACAAGGAATTACTGTAAGTGAAGTTGCACATAGTTGCAACCCTATTTACTCAGAAGCAGACCCACTGCTTTCCATGGGTGTTATTCTTAAGTAATAGTGCACTGAATTGTAGCCTGGGATTTTGTTTCAAGTGGAAACAAGGATTAGAACCTGATGTTTAAAAATCATACCTCTGCAAAGTGCAAGCATTCACAAAACAGGCTTCAGCAGGCTCTGTAAACTTAGGGAAGGAGGCTGGCTTCAATTCAATGGAAGTCTCAGGGGCAGTGAAAAGGTTAACTTTGGCTGCAGCTTTCCGGCCCTCTAATTATCTCTGCACTGGTGCTGCTTGTAAAGCCACTTCTCTGGAGTTGAAAACCTTTGCCTCCTGAGTGACCTCGGAGATAAGGTGAGGTGATTATCTAAGCTTGATTTATTGGCAAAAAGTTCTTGCCCTGTAGGCTAGTAACTACAGTAGGGCTGGAAGCAGCCTTGTATGTGGATGCACAGTTATTAACCATCATCTGCTGTGCTTTAGCCAAGCTTAGGCTGTGCACCAGCTGCGTCTTTTCCTGGGTCAAGCAAACCTAACTATAGTGGTCCATTCATTGATCATATCCTAACTACTGTTACCTTGCTCTATGTGGGACTGTCCCTGAAGACTATTTGGAAATTTTGGCTTGCACAGCAACATATTGCAAAAGTTGAAAACTGCTGACTGGCACCAAACAAACAGAACTGTTCCACCTGCACTGGTTACTGGTATGCTTCCAGGTGCAATTCAGGGTACTGGTTTTAACTTTTACAGGTCAAAATGACCTGGGATCAGAGTATCTGATGGACTACCTTCTCCCACATGATACTACCTGTCCCTGGAGTCCTTTAGGTTGGGCACTTTTATGCAGTCCAACAAATACGAAGTGGTGGCAACACATGAAACAGTACTCTCTTTGGTGGTACCCAGATTATGGAAATCCTTCTTACAAGAGGTAAACTCATACTACTTCAATTTCAGCACCAGTTAAAAATCTGTTTCAGTTGGTCTTTCTCTCTGAATTTTGGTTAGTGTTTTTATTTGCTGCTCTCCGATCTGTCTTGGTTTGCTTTGAATTGTATTTTTGGCAATTTTATTATTCGTATCTTTGTACTGTTAGCTGACTTGAGCACCTCCCTAATGGGAGAAGCATGGGATACAATTTTTTAAAATTAATAAACTAGCAAGCATAGGAAGCGGCTTTATACTGAATTATACCACTGGTCCATCAATGTCAGTATCATCTACAGTGACTGGCAGCAACTCTCCAGAGTTTCAGACAGCCTTTCTCTACCCTACTTATAGAAACTGGGATTAAACATCCTGCCTTGGAGTAATTTCTAATCTGCAGGACCTCAGTAAAGTTTTCCTTCATAGCACTGTATATCTTATCTCACTATTTCAACAGGGCTACAAGGATCCTGCAATATAGTAACACCTCTCTTAACGTGGCGATATGTTAACAGAAATTCTAAAACTGTGTGAAACAGGGTTACAGGAGACATGGTCATTATGAAGCAGGAAACTGGCCCCAATTATCCAGGCATAAATGACTGCTATTGTAGCCCACACAAGCAGTACATTCTGGGTGGCACTGGGAAAAATGAGCACTGCAACACTAAAGTAATGGGAATTATGGAATGTATTGCTGTTTTAACAATTCTCAGGAGCACTAAGGGCCCAATCCTATCCAACTTTCCAGGACTAATGCAGTCGCAATTCTGCCCTGAGTTAAGGGAACAAATATTTCCTTAAGTAGGCCTCCATGACCACTCCACCACCACAGGATGCAGTATGTACCTCACTGGCACAGCTAAATCAGTGCTAGAAATTTGGATAGGATCAAATCCATCAACTTTTATATGCAAATAAAGTTATTCAAACTCTTCAAGTCAATCAGAAAGGATGAAAATCTGCGGAAACTTTCCTATATGCTTAGTGCAGTTTCTCCTATCAAAACCGTGCCATTTCTTCTTCCTAAAGCTTGAAATCTATTCTTACCAGACTTCTCTTAATCTAAAAACGAGCACCTGAAAGTTTCCCTTAAAAAAACCCCCACATAACAGATATTTCAGCCAGCTCTCCAAGGAGATGCCTGTGATAAGCCAATTCTTTTCTGCACCCTCATTTCCAGAGCTACTACTTCTCAGTCAAAATCACTGAACTGAGTGCCGGAGCTTCCTCCTCAAGAGAGGCGGGAAGGAGACGTGGCAGCACCAGCCACAGCCTTGGTGTTTAGCTAGGAAGCACCACCCCCTCTCCACTCCCCTCCCCTTCCTTTCCCCAGTACCTGTTGCTCCAGATGCCATACAGCAGCTCCACGAAGGCAAAGGAGAGATTGAGGCAAAGGAAAAAGAAGAGGTTTCGTGATGTCTTGTCTGATAGGATGGACCTAGAGAGAGAAGTCAGGGTAGGAAAGAGAGAATCAAAGAAAGAAGGTGGAAGAATTGTCAGCTGGTCAAGTTCCTCTGCAGAACAGAGAAAAGGGGGAGGAGGAAAGTCATCATATGCATTGGCTCCCTGCACACACACAGAGTGTGCCTGCAGTACCCTATTCACACTAGGGCTGCCTCCCCAGTGTTGCTGGCAGATCATGCACAGCAACACATATGCTGGCACCTGAGGGGGGGTCTGGCCATATAAAAGGGCCACATCCTCAGCAGGGAGGCCTGAACTGGCCAAAGCAACGTCAGGCATGCACTACAGGGTCCCCTTCCTGTTGGGCGTGCACAGGTTGTGACAACATCCTTTTGCTATGAACAATCTTTGCTCGCCCACCTGCCCCATTTCACACCTGTCAGCGTGGGCCAAGCAGCCCCCTCCCCAGCACCACACGTGAGAGCCCAATCCTATGCATGTCTACTCAGAAGTAAGTCCCATTAAAGTCCATGGGGCTTACTCCCAGGAAAGTGTGGACAGGATTGTGGCCTAAGTCCAATAGCAGTTACTGCCATTTCCCCCCCACAGGCCCCACCAGAGACTTTGGGCACAACTGCCCCTCTTGCCTTTTACACAGACACAGACCCCCCTCCCCACCCACCTAGGTGGGGCACCCCCCACGCCACTAGGGGCCACTTCTGTCTCACACACTCTCACTCAGACACACTCTCACACTCAGATACACATACTCACTCGCTCACTCACACTCAGGGCTGCGCCGGCCACAGCTGCTCCCCTAAGGCGACCCAGCAGGCAGCAGCTGCCCCACTCCTCCCGCGGGCCTCTCCAGCCGGGCTCACCTGAACCAGCCCGACACCTTGCGGAGCAGGTTGAACTTGGGCGGCTTGTACTCATCGTCCTTGATTGACAAAGGCAGCATCTTCCGGGGGGGGGGGCAGCCGCAGCCTAGACCGGGCGTGAGGGGGCGTCACAGCAGCCGGCGCCTCTCGCTCTGTGCTGGGCAGCGCTGCCAGCCGAGGAACCGGCCCTCTCCGCCAGCAGCCACTTCCGGCACAACCAGGCCGGTGCGCATGCGCGGCCCGAAGGCAAGGGGCGGGGGAGCCTGGGCTCGGTGCCCAGGCAGGAGGGACGGCTGGCGCGCGCTCACCGCCTGCGACAGTGATTGACAAGTCTCTGTGCAGAGAGCAGCGCCTCTCCTCTGTTCGCATAAGGACAGCCCTGCTGGATCAGGCCAAGGCCCGCCCAGTCCAGCCTCCTGTATCACGCAGTAGCCCAGCAGATGCCTCAAGGGCACTCAAGACCAGCAGAGAGTGCACCTGCTGCCCCCCTGCGCCTGGCACTCTGAGGCGGCCCCCTCTAAAGCCAGGAGGCGGCACAGCCTGTCACTGCTCCAGAAATCTGTCCAGTCCCCTCTGAAAGGCATCCAGGCCAGGCGCCAGCACCACATCCTGTGGCAGGGAGTTCCACAGACTCATTAAAACAGGAGACCTGCACCTGCTGCCCCCCTGTGCCTGGCACTCTGAAGCGGCCCCCTCTAAAGCCAGGAGGCGGCACAGCCCATCACTTCTTGTGGCCTGTGATGGCTTTTCCTCCAGAAGTCTGTCCACTCCTCTTTAAAAAGGCTTCTAGACAGATGCCATCACCACATCATGTGGCAGAGAGTTCCACAGATTAAAAGAGAAAGTGTCTTTAATAAATGTCATGTTTTAAAATAAAACAAATGGACTCTTTTATGACAGAAAGCATTTTGTGAATCTACCCAGATCTTTCGCAGGCCTTACAAAGGATGTCCCCATCTAAGGCAGTGTTTCTCAACGTTCGTCCTCCACCGAACCACTTCACATGGTCCACCCATTCAAAGTACTACCGGAAGTAACTGGTGATTACATCATCACCAGTTACTCTGGGTTGGGAGGCCAGAATGTGACATGACAAACACCATTAAGAGGCTCAGGGTGGACAAGAGGGCTTTCTCAAGTGTGGAAAAGCATGCTTTGGAACCTCCTACCGTTTGTTGTGTCGCGTTCCTGGTCTCACTGCCAGGCGGCAGCTGTCCAGGGGTCCCACATGTACCACCAGACACCACCTTAAGTACCACTGGTGATACTTGTACCACTGGTTGAAAAACACTGATCTAAGAGAAAGCTGACAAATTATCCAGCACTTGTATACTGATTCCAAGTAAGCATGCTTTCAGTATGAACTTAAGCATGTTGACTTTTTTTCCTGTTTTCTTTATTCATACAAAAAGGAAAAAAAATGGAAATAAATCCCACTGAGTTCAATGGTTTTGTTCGAAAGTAAACCTGCATAGGACTGAAGCTTTGGCAGGGCCAAGAAAGGAGTACAACAATACACTTGCACTTCCATCTGCTTAGGGACCACAGCATGGATGAAAGTCAAAAATGGATGTATATCAAAGCATATCCTCATTTAGGTTGCAATCCTAAACATACTTTACTAAGCCCAATTGAACAAGATAGGACTTACTTCTGAGTAGACCTGGTTAGGATTGTGCCCTGAGTTTGTGAATTTATTTTGGTCATTGAAAAACATAAATAACTATCGTATATAGCACATGAGAATGCTTGTGAAACCTAAATAAACAGAAATAAAATAAAAATAAACAAGAACATTGATGAACATCGTGGAGGGTGGATGAAATCAGATGAGGGGGAAAACAAGTGAACAAAACTTGAAATGTGGTTATAATTGAAAATGGCTGAAAGAGCAAAGTGATGAAAGTCAAGTGGGTGAAAGTGGTCACTGGGGGGGCGGGCTAGGAATCTGTGGTAAAGGAACTGCTTTATATGTAGAAGAGCCTGGGTTCAATCTCTCAGTAGGGCTGAGACAACCCTAGTCTGAAACCTTGGCCTGCAGTCACTGTCAGACAGCCATAGACTATAATAAGCTAGATGAACAAATTACCACATGGGGTAGAAAATAGCTTCCTGCATATCTCTTACTGCTACACATACTGTACCCCTGTCAGCATGTACCTTGCCCCACAACTCCCCCAATAACATGACACAGGCAACATATTCTAAGATCATAAGAAAACAGTGGTAGAGGAAGCTGTTACCAGGTGTGCTCTAAGGTACATGTCACATGTGCACAAGGGGGAAATCTATGGCGTGTGTAAGGACCAAGTGCAGTGGCTCATGGCACAACTCAATGGAATGGCATGAAATGGGGAGGGCAGCAATGTTAAAGGTGCAACAACTGATAGCTTCTATTGTGGGGATAGGAATACAGTATAACTGGAAAGGGGAATCAAGAAGAAAATGCAATGCAATGTAGACAACGGATCACTCACACACAACTAGTCTCTAATGTAAAGAGAAAGAGGAAACCTTTACAACGAGAAGAGGGCCCATAATGGTGCAGACAGAGGAAGGGTAGCAGAAGTTAGCATCAAGGGGATTACCCAGAGGGAATGGACTGAAGAACCAGTGGTCCCCCAAGGGAATGCCAGATGCATTTTTAAAACGTTAAATTTATTGTTACAAATGCATAAACAGATTAACAATGATTCAATGAAAAATTCTTATAAACATGAATTTCTAAATCATACCTCATAATGACTCAAGAAAAGCACTGCAGAATCAACCCAAAGACCAACCTAATTCAGTATTCTGTTTTGCACACTGATGCCATAATGAGAAGTTCACAACTGGGAGGTGAGGAGCTCAATCCTATGCATTTTTCTTCAGAAGTCCCATTTTAGTTAATGAGGTTTACCCCAGGCAAGTGTGGATAGGCTTGTAGCCAAAGGCATGCTTCTCTCCCAGGACTGCTCCCCTTGCACCTCTGTACTCAGAAGCATGCTGCCACTGAACACAGGCATAAGCACATAGCCATAGTGACTAGTAGTCATTGGAAGATCTTTCTCCATTATAGTACTTTGTCTAATCCAGTGTTTCTCAATGTTTGTCCTCTGCTGTATCATTTCACATGGTCCACCTATTTGAAGTACCATTGGAAGTAACTGGCGATGATGTCATTGCCAGTTACTTCTGATTGGGAGGCCGGATGTGACATGAAAAACACAGGTAAGAGGCTCCAGGTGAACGGGAGGGCTTTTTCAAGGGCAGAAAAGCATGCTTTGGAGCCTCCTACTGCTGTTGTGTTGCTTTCCTGACCTCGCTGCCTGGCGGAAGGGGTCCAGGGGTTCTCTGAGTACCACCAGACATTGCCTCAAGTACCACTGCTGGTACCCATACCATTGGTTGAGAAACACTGGTCTAATCTCCTTTTAAATCTATCCAAGCTACTGGACATCACCACATCTTGTAGCAATGAATTCCACAGGCCAATTAGGTGCTTTGTGAAGAAGCACCACCTATTGTAAATCCAAAATCTCTTACTAATCAGTTTCATTGGTTGACCCCTGATTAGGATACTGTGAGGGAGAAAAACCTCTGTCTACTCTCTCTGGAATTTTCTTTCTTCACCGCTGATGCACACTGAGTTAATACTTTCCATCACAGCCCCAAAATTAAATTAAGCTTTCCATCACAGCCCCAAAATATCTTTCCTGGTTCACCACAGCTCAGACTCCATCAGTGTTCATGTGAAGCTGGAGTTTTTGCTTCCATGTGCATCACCTCACGGACAACTAACTTTGAACTGCATTGGCGATTGAGGCTGCAATCCTATCCACACTCACCTGGGAGTCAGCCCTGTGGACTATAATAGGATTTACTTCTGAATAGACATGCATAGAATTTGGCTCTTAGTTATCTTTTCACCCAGTTTGGAGAAGTCCTTTTGGACCACTTCTGAATTCGCTTTGGTTCTTACCACCCTGAATAGTTTGGTGTCATCTGCAAACTTGGCCACCTCACTGTTTACCCCACCTCACCTTAACATAATTAATAAAAGGGGAATAAACATGTCTAATTATTACTACCCTCCATATTCAGTTAATGTTGTCATTTTAATAAGTTTTCAGAATTTCTCTAGCCATCTTTTCAATGAGGGAACATTTAGGTAACTCCATTTAACCCATTTCTGAATTCTGTTTGGAAAGAGCTTCTTTGGCCCTGTTCCCTGGTGCAGGGGTGAAGGTGATCATGTTGGGTGTTTTAGGGCACAATCCTATGCATATCTACTCAGAAGTCCTTTTGAGTTCAGTGGGGCTCACTCCCAGGAAAGTGTGGATAGGATTGCAGCCTTATCTGCTGCTTTGAAAACTCCAACAGCCCAATCCTATGCATGACTACTTGGAATGAAGCCCCATTGTATTCAGTGGGGCTTACCCCAGGAAAGTGTGGATAGGACTGCAGCCTTATCTGCTGCTTTGAAAACTCCAACAGCCCAATCCTATGCATGACTACTTGGAATGAAGCCCCATTGTATTCAGTGGGGCTTACCCCAGGAAAGTGTGGATAGGACTGCAGCCTTATCTGCTGCTTTGAAAACTCCAACAGCCCAATCCTATGCATGACTACTTGGAATGAAGCCCCATTGTATTCAGTGGGGCTTACCCCAGGAAAGTGTGGATAGGACTGCAGCCTTATCTGCTGCTTTGAAAACTCCAACAGCCCAATCCTATGCATGACTACTTGGAATGAAGCCCCATTGTATTCAGTGGGGCTTACCCCAGGAAAGTGTGGATAGGACTGCAGCCTTATCTGCTGCTTTGAAAACTCCAACAGCCCAATCCTATGCATGACTACTTGGAATGAAGCCCCATTGTATTCAGTGGGGCTTACCCCAGGAAAGTGTGGATAGGACTGCAGCCTTATCTGCTGCTTTGAAAACTCCAACAGCCCAATCCTATGCATGACTACTTGGAATGAAGCCCCATTGTATTCAGTGGGGCTTACCCCAGGAAAGTGTGGATAGGACTGCAGCCTTATCTGCTGCTTTGAAAACTCCAACAGCCCAATCCTATGCATGACTACTTGGAATGAAGCCCCATTGTATTCAGTGGGGCTTACCCCAGGAAAGTGTGGGTAGGATTGCAGCCTTATCTGCTGCTTTGAAAACTCCAACAGCCCAATCCTATGCATGACTACTTGGAATGAAGCCCCATTGTATTCAGTGGGGCTTACCCCAGGAAAGTGTGGATAGGATTGCAGCCTTATCTGCTGCTTTGAAAACTCCAACAGCCCAATCCTATGCATGACTACTTGGAATGAAGCCCCATTGTATTCAGTGGGGCTTACCCCAGGAAAGTGTGGATAGGACTGCAGCCTTATCTGCTGCTTTGAAAACTCCAACAGCCCAATCCTATGCATGACTACTTGGAATGAAGCCCCATTGTATTCAGTGGGGCTTACCCCAGGAAAGTGTGGATAGGATTGCAGCCTTATCTGCTGCTTTGAAAACTCCAACAGCCCAATCCTATGCATGACTACTTGGAATGAAGCCCCATTGTATTCAGTGGGGCTTACCCCAGGAAAGTGTGGATAGGACTGCAGCCTTATCTGCTGCTTTGAAAACTCCAACAGCCCAATCCTATGCATGACTACTTGGAATGAAGCCCCATTGTATTCAGTGGGGCTTACCCCAGGAAAGTGTGGATAGGATTGCAGCTTAAATTCTCCAGTGAGCAATGCAAGCTGGCATCTTCAGTACTTGAAAAGATGGCTCAGGACAGAAAATTCCAAAGGGAGGCATCCAGCAAGCCCAGATCACGCCAGCTGACTCCCTAAACCGAGGAGGAGGGGCTCTGCCTTGCAACAGGAAGCAGAAGGCAGCAAAAGGGGAAAGGGATTGCGGCTCTGGTACAGCCCCCTTTGCGTTCCTCTCACGTTGCAAGGGCTGCTTTCCTTCGCCTTGGAAGGCAACGGTGCAGAGATCACTGCGCTGGCAGCAGGTCCCTGGAAGCCCTTTGCGAGATCTCCGCCGTGGATTGATGCTGACGATGTGAAATCGTGCCTGGATCATTCATTGCAGGTAAGCAGGTAATCAAGACACTGACATGCAATGTTGCACTGAAGCAGTGGCGCAACGGGGGGGGGGTGAATGGGATGCTCACCCACCTCTCCAGCAGTCAGGGCTGGAAGCTGTCTGGGTTTATTGAGAAGGGGGGTGCAAGCAAGCCAGACTGCAGATTCAGATGATATCCCTACCTTAAAAATGATGCGGACACACAAACCCTATAAAAAGAACAATTTTTATATTGTTAAGTCATGGGCTGCATATTAGGCTTTCGCACTGATGTGAGTTGAACCCTCCAACCCCACCATGGGCTTAGCAGTCGCAGGAGCATCCATGGGTACTGCCATGATGTCAGCGTGTCCCCTCCCTTAGGATGCTTGTGAGTGACCCAGGTCAAGATATCTGGACAACAACCTCTGCAGCCGATTGAGATCTCCTGTGTTCACACAGGAGAGAGTAGTGGCAGTGGCAGCAGTGGATCATCTTCTCCCCCCTTCCCCCCCCCGTGCCATTTTACAAATCCTAACTATCATCCCATTAAGTCAGGAGGAGACTTATCAGGATGTGTTGGGGAGCAAATGGTATAAGTGGACATGAATTTCCCTTTGTGCTGCCACCCATAGCTATAGCAGTGGAGAACTGTCAACTTTTCACCACCTGGTTTCCGGGCACTGTGGGAGATTGCTTGGTACACAATGCTGTCCAAAGCATAGGGGGAACATGTCATTGGAGGGGCCCTCACAGTGCTTTTGCCCCAGAGCCTCCCAAAAACTGCAGTCACAGCACAATCCTATGCTTGTCTACTCAGAAGTAAGTCCCATTATATTCAATACGACTTATTCCCAGGTACAGGACTGTACAGGTTTGCAGCCTGAGCCTACTGCCTAAATAATGATTTGGGGTGGGTGGGTGGATGCCTGCCATTCCTATCAAGCTACCCTTGATAGGAACAAATCTAGATCCCCTGATCTACCCTTGATAGGAACAAATCTAGATTCCCTGATCTCTAAGTGTACTTCAAGTAAATTTTAAAATAAAAGCTTCTATAAACATGACAAAAGAAGCAATTGAGAAAGATGCATGACTGGGGTGGGAGGGAATGGTTGTTCCTAAATTGTTGATAGCATAGGATGTGCTATTTGTTTCACACAGCATTGTTGTGATGGAGCTAGTAGTCCAATGCACACTGGACTACCCAGACACAGGGGGTGACTTAACCACATATAAATCATGGCAGGATTGCATACATTTGTGGGAACCCTTCATACAAAAGGGTGTTATAAAATTCACAGCAGTGATGATCAGCACTGTATATATAGTAGCAAATTTGCCTGGTGAAATTTTCCCCTACATATTTTCATAGAAGATGATCTGATACTGCCTGTGAGAATGCATAATCCTGAATTATGTCCATGTTTCAACAGGCCTAAAGGTTATTCAAAACTGAGTTCCCCGGCACACTAATAAAGCTCTCAGTGCAGGAATGAGGTGAGTTCTTGTACAAAACGTATTCCTTAAGTTTAGGACATACTTATTGCAGGCTAAATTGCTGCCAGTGTCTCTAACTCCTGATGAATAAGACATTCTGATAAACATTAATTTATTGGGAATTGTTGCTACTATTTAGTTTGTGATATAAACACATTTGAGTTGTGTTGCTGAACTATTCTTTGCCTGGTATAGGGCATCTTTCACTCATGCTCTTGCAGGTGGTACATATCCATCCTAGGAAAGGAAACCAGATTCTTAAACATAATTCTACATTGTGGTCAATAGTTTCATTTATATGTTGTTATAATGGACTACTGTGAGTCTAATGTCCCAGTTCTGTAAATGGTTACAGTGAGGAAACAGATGAAGGCTTTACCTGGGAGTAAGGTAACATTGAACATGGAGGGACTGATTTCTCAGTAAACACACATAAGATTGAGCTGTAAATAGCCACAATCCCACTGTGAATATGTCAAGGGTGTGTACTGTGAATGAATGTCATGCAGGAGGACTGCTTCATTCAGAACTAGCATAGGGCTGGAAAAACAGTGGCATCAGTTAATTCTGAGGGAATACTGTGAGTAGTAGGTCAATACTGGCAGTATTGCATAAGGTTTTCTAAAGCTTTTTTGTTTTTCCTTGCAATGGTTCATGTTTCTGCCATAGTCTCCTTTGTGTCATCTGTAGCTCTTTTCATGTGAAGCCTTCCTTTGCTTATCTCAACATTGCTGGTCTGGCTGAAAAGAGGGATTATGGCAATATTGACATCTAGTAGTTTGCCTCTAGAAGAGGCACTTTCAGTGAGTGCTCATGATGGGAGCTCTGCCTGTGTTTTTTTCTTTCTTCCCACTTCACATGCTCCTATCCAAGGCCCTACTTTAGCTTCTTGCCCACTGGGTGTGCATTCCCTGCATAGTTAATTTGGGAGCTCACCTATTTGGACACCAGTTATTGTTAGTAAATGTTTGATCTGCTTCTGGTTCCCTGGTTGTGCTCCTGCAAGTAATAAGTTTAATTGGCCATATCAGTGGGAGGATTACTTGATGTCTATGGCGGAGACATGTGGTTGAAGGCAGAACTGCCCCACTGGAGTCCTTCAAAAAACACTTCTGCCACTGCCACCATGTGAACTGCACAAGCACTCACAACCCACTTGCTCTAACAGCAGCTGGAGCATGTGGGCTGTGAGTGCTTGTGCACTTTTCAAAGAGCTCAGGTGAAATGGTTCTGCCTCACCTGTTACCCTCACACCCCCAGTCTATAGGTTGGTATATACATAGGTAGATATATGTATGGTTTCTAATCTGTAGATTGCTTCTGATGAAGTGGACTGCAGCTCTTGCTGCAAGACATGGATTAGCCTTTAAGGTGCTACGAGACTCCTAGTTGTGCTTGCTGAAACACACTAAGGGCCCAGTTCTATAGGGCCTGGTGCTGGTGCTTCGCCATCACCACTGGCCGAACTGTCGCAAAAGGGGGTGTAAGGCACTTTCATGCCAGAAGTACATGTGCACCTCCAGGGCTGTGCCCAGTGGCAGTTGGCACGGGGCTCTGCTCCAGGCAGTAAGTTTTACTGCTGGTCAGTGGCAGGGCATTTCTGGGCTGGGGAGGGGGCGGAGATGGCAGCAGGCTCTGCTCCCATATCCTCACTCCCCCAGGCCAGGAAATGTGACATAAGTCTCTGATTCTGGGCCTGCTAAATCCGAGGACACCCTATGGGGCTGCCTGGCCACTACACAGGGTAAAAAAACTTGCGTTCTCTTACACCGAAGAGACCTGGCAGTGCATCCCTGCCCCATTGGATACAGCGGTCACCATTTTGGTGCCGCTGCAGCCTTGGGCGCTAAGAAAGCTTGGAACTGGGCTGTAACACAGCTATCCCTCTGGACGTTGATACAGCTGCAGGTGTCAGTGTTCCCATGTCTTTTCTAGGTGCTGTTGGGAGCTTGCCCCTGATTTTAGGGTGGCTATTTATATGGCCCCTTGTTAGGCCCAGTGCATATAGAACTGTATTCTTACTCATAAATCCTCATTTTTCATACCTGCATTCAGTGTATTGTCCTTCATCTGTTTTTGGAGCTGCAAAGCTGGTGGTTCTGACATGTATTTTTATCTGGTGACCCAAGATGGGATGCTTGAGAATATGTATGAAGAACACTGCCTGCCATACTTTTCTGTGGATTTAGCAGAGTTGTGTCTGAACTGTGGCACTTCGGACTGCTGGGGGAAGGGGGAACAGGCATATGATTTAATGCTCCTCTGTTTAAAACAATCCCTGCACATATGATATCAGATGGTGGGGGAGGGGAGTCTAGTGTAAACTTCTCACTGACTTCTTTCAGTATGGAGGGAATTTGATTTTGTATGGAAGATGATACACTCTGAACTGACAAAACTCAGACCCACCTCTGTTGCTTTCATGAGATCTAAGACACTTTGTGCTCCCCCATTTTTCCCAAATTACCATATTTCATTTTCTTTTCATCTTATGTATTTGCAGTTCCATTGATGTGGGGAGGCAGAGAAATGTGTTACAGAAATGAAAGCTGGCCAGCACTACTTGATGTGGGGTGCACCCTAGTGCACCCAGGGTGGATCCTGGGGGGCCATGGGTGCGTGACCCCTCCCCCAAATTGTCCTGCCAGCAGGGAAATGCGCCTGCCAGGAGGGGGAGCAAAATCAGGCACCAGGGAATGCCCACTGGGTGGGCACCAAGGAGATTGGCTGGAATGGGAGCTCATGTCTACCCACCTGGCAAATAGCCATGGAAGCTATAAGTTGAACCAGGAGTCCAGGTCTACCCGGCAGGTAGATCTGGGCTCCAAGTCCAGGTAGGTAGGCAGTGTGCCTGTACTTCTGAAGGTAGTGCTCATGGCCTTCTCCCCAAATACAGGCACTGGATCTGCCCCTGAGTGCACCCAATATGTGCCTGGTGATTGTCTACAGAGCTGGGTATTTCCTCCAGCCTGCAGGTTCCCAGGCATTCTTGATCAGCGAGGTTGCTCACTTTGTTTAGTAGTATGTTCTTAGTTGATAGACACTCCATGCTTTTGAAATGCAACTTTCCTCCTTTAAGGGTGGATCAGGGGGCACTTAATCTCCATTTGCTTGCCTCTTCTGCCTGTTTGTAAACTGCACAAGACCTTGAGAGCCCAATCCTATCCAACTTTCCAACGCCAATGCAGCTGTGCCATTGCATGTGCACTCTATACTGCAGTGGCGGTGGGGAAAGTCAAGGATGTCTTCTCAAGGTAAGGGAATGTTTGTTCATTATCTTGGGGGTGCTTTGAATTGGTGCTGGAAAGTTGGATAGGATTGGGCCCTAAGTGGCATAGCTGGGCTGGTCCTACTCCCTGGGTCTGTCATGTAGAAGGTACAAACTGTACTTTTGCTGTGCTATCCCACTGTTGGTCCAGTGCATGGATAGTTCAGCTACCCAACTATGGGTAGTTGGGCAATCCTTTTCACTTCCTGGTTTTTCTTGCCTGTACAGTCAAGACATCCAGGATGTCAATATGCCAGTTAAGAGGGTTACATGATTCTCAACAGCTCCACCAACTCAGCAAAATTGCGTTTGACCTCAACAAATCTTATAGATCTGGTGTTCATTATATTTTGCAATGTACAACCATGGACTCATAGCTTTCCCTTTCTTTCTCTTTTCAAAACAAGGTTTTATCATACCTGCAAACTACCTGGAAGAATTATGGGGATCCGGCTTCTTCACTTCTCTTCTGTAGTGATCCTTTTGTTGCTTCTAATGGCAGGTGCACTAACTGCTTTACTGCCTAATATAAAGGAAGACAAAATGCTCAATTTGCGTAGGGAAAGAAAATCCCAGGGCCAGTCTGCTCTGGATTCATTTACGCTCATTATGCAGACATACAATAGGACTGATTTGCTCCTGAAGCTTTTAAATCATTATCAAGCTATCCCGCAGTTGCACAAAGTGATCGTTGTGTGGAATAACATTGGGGAGAAAGCACCTGAAGACACCTGGAATTCACTGGGGCCTCATCCTGTCCCAGTTATTTTCAAAGTGCAAACTGTGAATCGCATGAGGAACAGACTTCAGGTTTTTCCTGAGCTGGAAACAAAAGGTAAGGATTCTGTTTCTCCCCCTCCCCTCCCCAAGTTTGTAATCCTATATACATTTACTTCACAGTAATTCCATTGAACATAGTAGGACTTACTACTAAGTAAAATGTACATAGGATTGCAACAAATAAGCTGTCTGATAGTATGCATGTTTGATAATATGCATGCAATGATTGCAGCATTGTGTGATGACATGCATGAGTAAATGAGTCATTACAGATCAAACACCACATACAGAACCAGGGATGAGCACTCAACTTAGGATCACTGGACTCACACAGAACACTGTTTTTGACAACTTGAGTTGACTCGATTCATGGACGTCACAAACCTTGAGTTGAATCACGACTTGGGCCCAGTGACTAAAAAAATCTAAAAGAGTAATTTTGAGTCCTGACTCTTTTTTTTTTTTAGTGTATGTGTTCTCTTGCTTGCTTTTTTTTGCCACTTCTGCACTGTGTCGAAGACCTTGTGGGCCTTCTGAAGGATAGCAGCAGATACAGTGGGAGGATAGGTTTCGGGAGGCAGGAGCTGGGAGGATTGAGGGGAGGAGGAAGGTTTAAGGTTTTGTTTTGTTGCTGTGCTTCTTAACTTGACTCGTTTCTCAAAATGACTTGTGACTCGATTCAAAATGACTACATTTCTCACAGGTTGCGACGGCCATATGCTATGACTCGTGAGTCATGTTGCAGGGTTTTTGACTCGAGACTCCCATTGTAACTCGGGCTCCATGCCTTGAGCACGTCCCTGCACAGGACATGCATATCACTTTAATAATACAGTTGTGCCCCAGTATCCACTATGGTTCTGTTCCAGATTCCCCTGTGGACACCTGAAACAGTGGATACTGGAGACACCTTTAAAAAGATAGGGAAAAGTTTAAAAAAAGTTGGTAAAAGTTAAACTAAGTGTATTTAACAGGGCTGGCTTTGTCTTTCGCCCAATGGTTGTTCATGTCTTGTCCCAAAAAGCAATTGGAACCTTTAGATGTTTCCCAGCAAAAGTAAACGGAGAAACTATTTTTCCAATTTGTCAGTATGTCTTTTGCTCAGTGTTGCTTTTTTTTTTCTTCAATATGTGCTCTCATCAAAATATTTTTTCCTCTGTTCAGCTGTTTTGATGATGGATGACGACACCCTAGTTAGTGCCTATGACCTAGTTTTTGCTTTCTCCATTTGGCAGGTAAAGTTTGCATTCTGCTTTGCCAATCTTATTTCATTAGCTACAAAATGTACAAAAATGTATTAGAGTTATTTGCTTTTCCTCTTAACCTACAGTCCTCTGTACTCTTTCCTGGACATAAGCCCCATTGAATAGAGTGGGACTGCTGCTTCTGAATAAATACACATAAGGCTATGCTTTATGTGTCCAAAAATACAGTGATTCCTAGGGGTGGATCAAGACCTGCTAGAGGGAGGTGCAGGGTGTAATTGATGAATTGTAACACTGCAACCTATACAAGTTTGAAGTAAGTCCCGCTGTGTTAAATATTACTATGCATAGGCGGCAACCTAAACCTTAGGCTGCAATCCTATGCACACTTATCTGAGAGTAAGCTCCATTGGACATAGAAAGACTTCTCAATTGACATGTATAGAATTACACTGCTGTATGGAGGCAAAATGGATTTTAAGTTGAATTGAGGCCTGCATTCAAACCTGCTTTGTCAGCTTAACTAGTATAATATCCAGGTATATAAAATTAAACCGTGTGTTCAAAGCATGAGCCTAGATGTAACATTATTTTGTGTGTGTGTGTGTGTGTGTGTGAGAGAGAGAGAGAGAGAATATAGTTATAAAATCTAACAGCTTAAGAGACAATTTCATGCATCTGATTCAATGGGCTATGGCTCATGGCAATGTATGCCACAATAAATCTGTCAGTCTTCAAGATGGCTCTCTTTGTTGTCGGTGTTAATTTCATGCACATACAATCTGTACAGTTATTCACAAGTTGTATTTAGTATCTGTATGTATGGGCAAGCTGTACTCTACCTTTTTGAGGGGTCCAGTTCCTGAGTATCTGAAGTGAGGACATTTGATGCCAAGCAGCTCAATCCTATCCAACTTTCAAGTGCCAATGCAGCTGCAATGCATTCCCTTACCTTGAGGAGGCCTTCACGACTGCCCATCCACAGCAAGATGCGGTGAATACTCCATTGACACAGCTGCATCAGCACTAGAAAGTTGGATAGGAAACCAAGATGGTGACTCCTTAATCACTGGTGATAAGGTCATACTGTAAAGAAGTATCTGCATTCTCCTTAAACCAACTGCCAATCCATCATATTATACTGTTAATAATAATAATAATTATCATCATTTGTGATTTAGCAGCAGGGCCTTCTCAGATTGGTATCTAGCCAATTCATACTTTGTAGATGCTTAAGACTGCATAGGGCTTCCTGAATACAAAACACCCTATCACCAAGTTAGGAATACATCAGGCAGTGCTGTATTGCTGTACTGCAATGCAAGCAACCTGGTTAGGACTGTGTTGGTAGTAGGTGTAAAAAAATATTCTAGATGGAATTTGAAACTAGTTTTTGTGGGTATGACATGTGATTTCACATGTGATTTCAGAATCCTTTCTGTCCTATTTAAATATATTATTGTGAGTTGTAACCTTTGGTGGATGCTTGTCAAATCCTTTTTTCATAACTTATTGTAAAATTGCCTGTATAATAGTTAGTTTCCTAATTTTCCCAAGTTCTCAAGATGTAAGACTTGTAATGTTTGTTTTTCATACAGCAATTTCCAGATCAGATTGTGGGATTTGTTCCAAGAAAGCATATCCCCAGCTCTTCAGGAATCCACAGCTATGGAAGCTTTGAACTGCAGAGTCCTGGTGTTGGAAATGGAGACCGGTACTCAATGGTTCTAATAGGAGCAGCCTTCTTCAACAGCGAATACCTAGAACTCTTTCAAAAACAGCCTGAAGCTGTACATGCAATGATAGATGAGACTCAAAATTGTGATGATATTGCCATGAATTTCTTGGTGGCCAAACATACTGGAAAGCCTTCAGGCATGTTTGTGAAACCGGTGGACATCCGTAATTTAGAAAAAGAGAGTAACAGCGGCTATTCCGGAATGTGGCACCGGGCAGAACACTTGCTCCAGAGGTCTTACTGCCTGAATAAATTGGTTAGCATCTATGGCAACATGCCCTTAAAATACTCTAACATTATGATTTCTCAATTTGGTTTCCCTCACTATGCTAATCACAAGAATAAAATGTAAGAATGTGCTGTGAAGAAATGCTTTGAGATGCTTCCCAACGGGTTACAATGACAAGCTAAATAGAGATGTCTATAAGGGATTTGTAGGTTGCCCATTACCTGGAGCTTGTTTCTGCCAAGGATTTTCAGAGATGTGAGGTCTGGGTGACGTGTTCCATCTTTGCGCTCAGCATGCAAAAGCTTTTTCAGTTGGCTTTGTTATTCCTTCCATTGCAATAGCCAGTTGCCACTTGCATGAGACAAGAGTATTCCACAGGTACATACACATCATCTCTGTTGCTAATACATCTACTACTACTACTGCAATTGCAAGCCCACACAAATCTTCTACTGGCCCACCTGTCCACGTATAGCTATGTTAAACATCTGTGATCTAAACGAAGAGAAGAACTAACTTTTGTAAACTTTTCTTGACTGGTTGCTTGGAGGCAGGTCTTAGACACAGACAACCAGGCATGTAGTTCCTTACAAGCCTGCTCATAACACTTAATTTCCAAACTGTAACTCCATAGAAGTATGGATTGAATTTTTTTTCCTAAGGAATATCTGCCTGTTGAGTATTCATTTGCAAGAAAAGTCATTCTCTACCACCACCCTCAGAATAATAAAGACATAGTTAAACTAAACAACCAGGGCCAAATATTCAAGGTACACACTGCACACAGAGTTTGGTTTGTGCACATGTGAGGAATTTGCTCTCCACTACCTTGAATATATTTGTTTTAGCAACATTTATTTATATTTTTGAGATTTAGTACATTTCTCAGGCCAAGGGCTACAGTGAATTGTTTGCCAAGTTTTTTAAAAAAAAAATCTGGCATACTATAAAACATCTCCAAGTTTATATAACTTGTACTTTAGTTGCTTTTCTTCAGTCTCAAATGTTCCTGAGTCTCCAGTTAAAATGAGAGACCAGGACTGAAACACAGTTTCAGCCTCCATCCCATTCCAAAAGCCTATGAAGCATGTCGTGCCAGTCTGATTAGGGATATTTACATGGAAATGGTAAAGCAAGACATGGAGAAGGCAGCTTCGCTAGGCTAGGCACAGTGGAAGCAGGAGGGAAAATCTTTCATAGCATTCTGGATCATGGTTTCTTCATTGAAATCTCATCTAGATTTTCTCTCATCTCACACACTTTCCATGTGTGTGCAGCCATGGATCTTTGCTTGCTTTTGACAGCCTCCCTGCCTCCACAAATGGGCAAGCCACATCTTGATCTTGTGTTTGAATGCTATTCAACAGGGATCTGTGGGAACAAGAATGTAAATGGAGACCTCCAGCTGTGCACATGTGAATCACTTGACCTGACCAGCAGAATTAAGCATGCATAACAGTTGGACGGTAGGCCCCCATCTACAGTGGTGATATATTGCAGTTCAAAATGCTGAATGTTCCAGTATTGTAGACCAGACTATGTAGACCAGACTTGCATAATATGCATCCCAAGGCAATATTGGTCATGTGGGCTTCAAAAACAGACTTGTATCAAACATCTGGCAGGCTACATTCATCTTGGAGTTCAACTGTACTTCTTTATTTGGCATCACAAGTGTGCATTTGTTCTGCAGTGTTAAGATATCTGAAATCCATGGCTGATTGCTGCCTTCAAAAAAATATTATTATTTAGTGCTTGGCTCTAGAATTGGAGCTGTGCTACTGTGTGTATTAAGGTGCCATGTTTCCAGCTAGTATTCTTTTGACCTGGCTTCATTCTGAATTTTGTATTTCTATTTCTGAAGTCTGTTTTGAGAAATGAGTCCAAAACACACTTATACGTGAAAAATATTTTTTATTGTAGGGTACAATGGCAGCTACAGATGTCCACCTAATTTAGTTGTACTTGATTCTAATTTAGTTGTACTTGATTCAGAGTGTACTTTTCCCCTCCCCAAATCTTGTATGGTTGTTTTGTTTTGTTTTGTTTTATCAATATGTTGTTGCTTCTGGTTTTGTTTTTCATCCTTATTTTCAAATAGAAAAGCTAATAAAGGTATATCATGATGACAACTAAATGTTATGTAGTTATCCAATAATGGAAACTGTATTAAACTGAAAGCAGTTAAACTCCTTATCCTTTGTATGTTTGTTCTGAAATCAGTTGCACTGAGTGGGAAAGTACTTGCTTTAAATGTGCATGGGAGTGGAACTATGCCACCTGATCCACATTTGGTGAGAAATGAATGAACTTCATCTTTGAAAATAGCAATGCAGTTCAATTCTGTGCATGGTTACTTGAAAGTGGCAGATGTGGACAACTACATGAGGGTGGGGGTGACCTTACCCTATCTGCAGGATATGGCGTGCTCCCTAGGCAGAAACCAGTCGTGTCAGTCAGGGCTTAGCACCAAACTTGTGACATGAGATGCCACAAGTATTCTTGATAAACAATCTTTAATTCCCTGCTAGTATGTTTTTCAGATATTGTTTCAAACTGGTTCCCACCCAGGAATGTAACATATCCTCCAGTTAGCTTTATGTGGCTGTCACTTTTGCATCTATTAAAAACTGTGTAATAAACTCCCATGCATCATTTCAGCTACAATCTACCCTCATAGTTGTTTCAGAAGCCAGCTTCGGATGTTCGAGCCTGCCATGCTATGCATTAGTTGGGACTTCACTTGCAAGCTATTTTGAGAAGAAAATGCCTCTATGTGTGTAAGAAATGTACTTCCTTCAGCACTGCTCCAGTGCACGATGGATGTCTGCAAACTAGACTGAAACCCCTGCTTTGCCCTGAAACTTGTTGACTAGGTTTAGTTATGTTGCTATCTTAGCCTGAGCTGCCTCACTAAGCTATTCTGAGGTGACACCCTGCTTTAAGCAATCCAGAGGAAAGGCAAGATACTAATTCAAGCAGTAAATATTAATTGTGGCGGTTCCCCTTGTCGTGGCTTGAGGAGCAGAGTCTGTTTATCAGATAAGGATGAGACTTCCTTGGAAGCCTGAGCTTCAGCACCAATCTTTCATAATAATTAAATGCTACATAGTGGGTTAAGCTGGTAAGACTTGACATGTCTTGAGATCAGTGAATGCCGTAGACATAAGAAGGAGAATCCTAGATAGCCCCTTTCACTCCTAAATCCAGATAAAATGTTTTCCTGTGTAATCCTGGATCCAGTTGACCCATATTTAGGTAAAAAATATAATGAATGGAGATAAGACTCCATTCCTGATTTATTTCCTGACTCCTGCTACTTAGACAGCTGCCACTATTTTTATTTCCTGGTAGAAAAACAAGTTTTCATCCTATATTGCTGCCCATTACTGAATTTTTCTTAATTTGACCAGCAGGTGTCACTCTTAATGAGTCCCTTCATACCCCCCTGTCAGTACCACAAAGAAAGAGGCACTTGAACTATATGCAGTTATTTATAGTTTTGTATTAGGAATAAATGTTGCATTGTAGCTTTGTGCTACAAAATATATATGTTTTATCTAGTATAATTAACAGTAGTACTTTAGATTTGTTTGTTTCTATTTAAGCATAGGATACAGGTACAATATTTTGCCAACTCAGATTAATCATGAACAACAGTTAGCCTAGTCTATTCCCTGACCATGTCCCATAGGATGTGGATGTGCTTTCTCTTCAGATCCTGTAAGGGCATATCTAAAAGAAGGGTAAAATTTTGGATAGACATCTGGCAACCTGGGCATAAGGCAGCAATCCTTTACACACTGTCCTGGAAGTAAGCCCAATTGGGCACAATGGAACATTTCTGAGTAGACATGCATACAATTGTGCTGTAAATTATACAGGTGACATTTAACAGATAGGAGTTTAATAAGGTGTTATGAATTTTCTCCATCCTCTGTCACCAGCAGTGTTGCCGCAAAAGGGGTGTGCACCACTTGGTATCCAAGTCCTTCTTAGTCCCAGGGAAGGAGGAGCAGAACCTAAAAGGTTCTGCCCAAAAACCAGAATGCCCTCATCAGGCCTCAGTGTTCAACAGTGGAGAAGGAGTTGCTCCAGCTCCTCACCACTACAGAACAGCTCTCAGGTAGCCTATCCTCTCTCATCACTGGCCCTGAGTGCTTATGAAGCCTTGGAACCCCCCCCCCCACCTTCCTGGGCTATTTCCCATCCCCACACGCATTCAGCTCCACCGGTTCCAGCCTTGAGATTAAGAGGCCAGCATTGCACCAGAGTAGGGAGACTTTCATCCTGCAAGGAGCTGCCAACCTTGTGTTTTGGTGGCCTGGGGGAGGACAGTGGGAGGACCAGACATACAGCCACGTGTTGGCTGTGCATTGTTGACAGCTGTTCCCCAGTGCCATGGTTGTGATGGGACTGTTAAAGTCCCTAAGATGGTGGGGCAAGTCCAGAAGCAGACAGGATACATCAGAAAATAGGAACATTCAGCAGAATAAAAGTTAAGTGTGCCCCTCCCTTCTCACAGAGAGCCACCAACTGCCTCTGTGGTGAGGAGGAGAAACAGAGGAAGGAACTGATCTTAACAAAATGTGAGCTGCCTTGAGGGTGTCTTATGAAGTGAATGGATGACACACAAACGCCTGAATAAATGATAAATACATAAAGGAAAATTGAGGGGTTTTTGAAATGCATTTAAGGGAGGGAGGTCTAATGCAGCTGAACAGGAAAGCAGCATCTGTAATGTGCAAGAAATTTTTTAAAAATTATTGGGAAGATGGTCCTCAGAGCAGTCCCTGGCAAGCTGGCCTTTTGCTGCCCAACGTAAGGCCTGCCGCCTGGAAGTTTTTTTTCCGGCCCTCAGGTTCTCCCAGCAGCGCCATCAGCTGCTGAACTGCGTTGAGGTGTCACTGCTGAAAGGGCAGCCCACATGATATAAGAAAACTTTATTGGCATATTTAAAATCCAAGCAGTATAAAACAAAGGATTGGATGGAGGGATACACGAATCAGACAGTTCACCTCCAACCATGACCAATCAGGCCTTGCTGCCACGTATCAACCATTTGAGACCATCATAGAAATACATCTCTTAATTATATTTATATATTTGGCCACCACCCAGAAAGCTCTTCATGTACCCCACTAACCATGTATACAATTTTATTCTGGTCATTCTAATCCCAGAAAGCAGCCAAGATCGGCAATAAGTAACTTATACGAAGATCCTGATGTATAGGACAATATAATAATATATGACAGAGTGTTTCTATGTTACCCAGCCTGCATGGGCAAACTCTGTCTGCAGCTGGAATACCTCTACGTCTTCCAAACAGCTGCTCAGATGGAATGACATTACATCTCGCTAAGGTGAACGCCCTTCTGTCTTGGGGGCATTCCAAGAAGTCAAAATACATAGGCCTCCTTCCAGGTAGAATAGAAAGATAAAGATCTAGTGGAGAGCAGATTTTTGAGGCATTGCTATAAAGGTCCTGCTGCTCGATGTCAAGGAGCCTTTGTTTCAAGGCCCTATAGGCCTGTGCTGAGGGTAATGTGCCTAACAAGTCTGAGGACAGCCCATAGAGCAGATTTTTTTACTCAATAAAGTTAAGCCTGGGAAAAGTGGGAAATCCGGTAAGAGACCCCGTATCAGACTATCTTGATCTGTCTGGTGATACACTCTAAGCCAAGGGCAAAGACATAATTTGGCTCTTCTTCTTGGAAGTATGGTCAAGATTTGCATATTTTCTCTCGATTTGCAGCTAATGAGTTGCTAGATGAGAAAAATTGCTTACTTCTGGTCATGACCTGATAAATGACATCAGTTTCTCCTAAATGACATCACTTCTGGCCCTCAGCAGGCATCATGAATGCTATATGGCCCACTATATGAGATGAGTTTGACACCCCAAGCTAGAATCTTATTCACTGTCAACAAGGTCATTTTCTGGTATCTTCCGTCACCTGATAAGTTGGAATGGCTTTTCACCTGAGCCAGTTACAGATGACCAATCAGATGCAGCAGAAGCCAAGTGGTTGCATACAACAAGCTGTCCTTAGCCAGGGGAGGTGATCATAGGAAAAAAGTTGGTTCTTCTCAGCCATAACTGCTATTTTGGATACAGGTCTTAGCAGGGATAGGAACTCGAGTCAGGTGACTCGAGTCGCAAAAGTGTGCGTTTTTGCTGACTCGGGCACACTCGATTCACACACATAGAAGACTTGGCAAAATACTCGAGTCAAGAGCCCCTTGACTCAGCACTCATCCCCATGCATCCAAACTCGAGTCTGTCTGTGTCTGGGTGTGCATACTCACTGTTTTTGTGGCATGAAAACCTCATGGGGCCATCATTCAGACCAGACAAGTAGCAGGGAAGTTCCAACCAGGAGGCAGGGGAGAGTTAATGTTTTGCTTTTGCATGGAGTGGAAGGGGGGAGGCAGGAGTAGGCTGTCTTGCCCATCTCTGAAATAACCAGTGATCATTGGATGAAGAATGGGCGGTCTGATATTTTCTTTGGCTGAGATAGGGCAGGAGGTGGAGTCCAAGGGGGTTCCTACCTTAGGACTGACTGGAGAACCCCATGGAAAAATGAGGCCTTGTACAGCATGGGAGTATTTAAAGAGAACTCCAACACACACACACACACACACACACACACACACACACACACACACACACACCCTGGCAGCAGCTCTGTTTTTTTTCCATGGCAGGTTTTTTAAAGGGAACGACTCAAGACTCTAGTCTTTTCAAGTTACGAAAACATTCCAGGAGACTCAGAAAGTGCACTCATTATGACTCCTTTGGAACGGAGTCACAGGGGCAGAGGCTTGGAGCTTGACTTGAGTCAAGCTGTGCTGGATTTGCCCATCTTTGGGTCTTAGATATTTAAAGAGGAAAAATGAGATCTGACATTTCCTTACCATTTAAATTCTTAATCTGGCAGTTTTGCCAAATGTTCACCTGGGAATGATGTTCACCTGGGAATGAACACTCCAAGTCTCAGTGTTTCCTACATTATAGATTGGGATTTTTTTCCAGCATCTTATTTGTTATTTTATTTTGACCTTCAGAAAATGTTAGTTATACATCTTATTTTTTCAGTACCAGATGCTAAGAGGAGAAAAACGCAGGAAGAACTAGTGATGGAGTACATTCACAAAACCATTCAAAAGAGAAGAATAAAGCCAAAAGAGCAAACCAGTTTTTGAGGGGTTCATACGATTGATCTGCATGTGCAAATTCTAGTACTGTACTAGAAGTACTGTAGTATTGGAAATTCTGTGACAATTTGACCTTTTACATGACTATCACATACAAGCATACTATTTTAAAAACACTTTCTTTTTAATTTTTTTAAATTTTATTTTAAACCAACAAAAATGACAAATACAAACTCAGAAAGCTAGAAATAAAAGTAAACATGAAAGTAGACAGTGAAAGTTGTGTAGCAAGTGTGAAATTCTAAATCTACATTTCTTTGATTGTATATGACAGTGCTTCTCAAACTGTGGGTCAGGATCCACCAGGAGGTTCGCTAGCCAATTTTAGGTGAGTCCCCATTCATTTCAATGTGCATTTTATATATATATTTGACTTGATGCTACCATGATAAGTGACTTCATTTGGGGAAATGTTACAGATCTGTACTTTTAACAGACTACTACATATGTGCTTTTAACAATGATAGTCAATGGGACATATTCCTGGGTAAGTGTGGGTAGAATTGCAGACTAGGATTGTTAAAAACGTTCCTGCTTGATGATGCCACTTCCAGTCGTGACATCACTTCCGGTGGGTCTTGATAGATTCTCATTCTAAAAAGTGGGTCCCAGTGCTACCCACTGGTCCACAAAATCATATAACATGCATATTGTGTATATGCAACATTGGGCAGAAATGGCTTTTAAACCCCTGGCACTGCATATGTTCTTGAAAGCAATTCCTTGCATCTTAACACTTTCTGATTTTTTTTCTTTTCTTTCCATGTATGAGAAAGTGTGTGAAATATCCTTCTCCAACTTTAATGGGATTGTATAAGACTCTTTCACATGAAATAATAATGAGGAAAAAAAGCTAGAGGAGCACTGCAGCCTGTCATAGCTTGCATGTGGATCAATGCAGAAAATAGAATTCTTCTGTTGCATTGCATTACTATATTGGACTGGACACCCTTATTTTTCTTAAAGGAATGTGTTTACTCTTCTTCATGAGTGTAATGAACCTCATATGCTGAGATAACTTCTTCTTCAGTCTTAATTAAACCAAAAATGCAGAGCAATTCTATCACATGTTTAAAATATTAAATGTGATTTAGGATTGCACTTTCGGGTTGCACTGGTATGTACAGATAATCGGGAGTGAGTCTCATTGAACAAGGTGTGATTTACTATTAGTACAGTATGTTTTGCCTAGGTTCTCTTAACAAATTGGGCTACAATTCTATGCTACTTAGGTGTATGTGGTAGCAGAGATGGCATCAGGGTTTATCAGGTTGGGCAGAGGCCTTAGGACCCCTGCCACTGAAGGGCACACCCAGCTGACCCATAAAGCCTTTGTAGCAGTGTTTCTCAAATTGTGGGTCAGGACCCACTAGGCAGGTCACGAGTCAATTTCAGGTGGTCTCCATTTATTTCTGTATTTTATTCTTAATATATTAAACAATGCTACCATTGGGGAAATGTTATAGATCTGTACTTTTAACAGACTATGTATGTTCTTTTAACAATAATGGTAAATGGGACTTATTCCTGGGTAAGTGTGGGTAGGATTGCAGCCTAGGATTGTTAAAAATTTTCTTGCCGGATGACATCACTTCCAGTGGGTCATGACTGATTCTCATTCTAAAAAGTGGGTCCTGGTGCTAAAAGTGTGAGAACCATCGCCTTGGAGCAATAGCATCTGCTTGTTGTGTCCTAGATCACCAGACAATGGTGGGGAGCTGTAACAGACACCCCTTTCAGTAGTAGTGCCATTTTAAATGTTCTATGCCCTGCCCCACACACTGGGCCTTCAATGCTCAGCCCAGGGCCTGGGAAAGTTCAAAGAGGAGAGGGGCTGAGGATACTCTTTCAGAACAAGAGTGTTTGGGCCCAATTCTATCCAACTTTCCAGTGCTGATGCAGCTACAATGCAGCCCAGAGGTAAGGGAACAAATGTTCCCTTATCTTGAGAAGGCCTCTGTGACTGCCTCCCCACCACAGGATGCAGCACGTGCCCCATTGGCACGGCTGCACAGGCACTGGAAAATTGGATAGGATTGGGCCCTGTGTCTGCTATTGTTTTACCTTTCCCAGAAATCTGGGGGCCAAGTGCACAGTGTGCAGACTCAGGACAAGCCTTTGCTCAGAATCCTCAGGTACTTGGTGCTGGAGGGAAGCAGAGCTCATTGAACACAGCGGGACAGACTTCTGAAGAAATGTGCTCAGAATTGTGCTATACTGTAAATTCTCCATTTCACCCCCCCTTTTTTTTTAAATGTAGGACATACAGACAAACATAGTTTCTTTAGGGCCCCTTTTGTGGGTACAGAGCTTCTTTGGGGCCACTTCCCTTCTCCAGTGGATAATTTTATATACAACCTAACTTTATTTTATACAACTTGTTTTATACGATGTATCAAATTTCTACAAATTACGATATATAAAACTATGTAGGCAAAATGTGAGTGCTAATCTTCACACAATCTATGCAAACATTTTCTGAGATATCAGGAAATTTCCTGCTCTTCTCCTGTGGTTCCTGGGGGACCCTTTTTTGACCCTGAGTCCAGGTACAATGTACTCTTTGCACCCCTGTCTCATGGACCTTGGAGAGATCAGAAAAGGTAAGATCCCAGGAAATTTTCAGGCCCCCTCCTTTGACCCTGAGTCATAAGAACATAAGAACATAAGAACAGCCCCACTGGATCAGGCCATAGGCCCATCTAGTCCAGCTTCCTGTATCTCACAGCAGCCCACCAAATGCCCCAGGGAGCACACCAGATAACAAGAGACCTCATCCTGGTGCCCTCCCCTACATCTGGCATTCTGACTTAACCCATTCCTAAAATCAGGAGGTTGCACATACACATCATGGCTTGTACCCCATAATGGATTTTTCCTCCAGAAACTCGTCCAATCCCCTTTTAAAGGCGTCTAGGCTAGACGCCAGCACCACATCCTGTGGCAAGGAGTTCCACAGACCGACCACACGCTGAGTAAAGAAATATTTTCTTTTGTCTGTCCTAACCCGCCCAACACTCAATTTTAGTGGATGTCCCCTGGTTCTGGTATTATGTGAGAGTGTAAAGAGCATCTCCCTATCCACTCTGTCCATCCACTGCATAATTTTGTATGTCTCAATCATGTCCCCCCTCAAGCGTCTCGTTTCTAGGCTGAAGAGGCCCAAACGCCGTAGCCTTTCCTCATAAGGAAGGTGCCCCAGCCCCGTAATCATCTTAGTCGCTCTCTTTTGCACCTTTTCCATTTCCACTATGTCTTTTTTGAGATGCGGCGACCAGAACTGGACACAATACTCCAGGTGTGGCCTTACCATCGATTTGTACAACGGCATTATAATACTAGCCGTTTTGTTCTCAATACCCTTCCTAATGATCCCAAGCATAGAATTGGCCTTCTTCACTGCCGCCGCACATTGGGTCGACACTTTCATCAACCTGTCCACCACTACCCCAAGATCTCTCTCCTGATCTGTCACAGACAGCTCAGAACCCATCAGCCTATATCTAAAGTTTTGATTTTTTGCCCCAATGTGCATGACTTTACACTTACTGACATTGAAGCGCATCTGCCATTTTGCTGCCCATTCTGCCAGTCTGGAGAGATCCTTCTGGAGCTCCTCACAATCACTTCTGGTCTATACCACTCGGAAAAGTTTGGTGTCGTCTGCAAACTTAGCCACTTCACTGCTCAACCCTGTCTCCAGGTCATTTATGAAGAGGTTGAAAAGCACCGGTCCCAGGACGGATCCTTGGGGCACACCGCTTTTTACCTCTCTCCATTGTGAAAATTGGCCATTGACACCCACTCTCTGCTTCCTGGCCTCCAACCAGTTCTCAATCCACGAGAGGACCTGTCCTCTAATTCCCTGATTGTGGAGTTTTTTCAGTAGCCTTTGGTGAGGGACCGTGTCAAACGCCTTCTGAAAGTCCAGATATATAATGTCCACGGGTTGTCCCGCATCCACATGCCTGTTGATCTTTTCAAAGAATTCTATAAGGTTCGTGAGGCAAGACTTACCCTTACAGAAGCCATGCTGACTCTCCCTCATCAAGGCCTGTTCGTCTATGTGTTTTGAGATCCTATCTTTGATGAGGCATTCCACCATCTTACCCGGTATGGATGTTAGGCTGACCGGCCTATAGTTTCCCGGGTCCCCCCTCTTTCCCTTTTTAAAAATAGGCGTGACATTTGCTATCCTCCAATCTTCTGGCACTATGGCCGTTTTGAGGGACAAGTTGCATACCTTAGTCAAGAGATCTGCAACATCATTCTTCAATTCCTTAATAACCCTTGGGTGTATGCCATCAGGGCCCGGTGACTTATTGATCTTTAATTTATCAATGAGATCTGAAACATCTTCTCTTTTAACCTCTATCTGACTTAACTCCTCGGTCAGGAGGGGCCGTTTGGGCAGCGGTATCTGCCTGAGGTCTTCTGCCGTGAAGACAGATGCAAAGAACTCATTTAATTTCTCTGCCATCTCTGTCTCCTTTTATCTTCCCTTTCCCTCCCTCACCATCCAGAGGGCCAATCGCTTCTCTGGCGGGTTTCCTGCTTCTAACATATTTGAAGAAGCTTTTATTATTCCCCTTAATGTTGCTGGCCATGTGTTCCTCATAGTCTCGCTTGGCCTCCCGTATCACCTTCTTACATTTCTTTTGCCACAGTTTATGTTCCTTTTTATTCTCCTCATTAGGGCAAGACTTCCATTTATGGAAGGAAGCTTCCTTGCCCTTCACAGCCTCTCTAACTTGGCTGGTTAGCCATGCGGGCATCCTCCTGGATTTAGTGGAACCCTTCTTTCTTTGTGGTATACACCTCTGCTGGGCCTCTATTACTGTTGTTTTAAGCAGCCTCCATGCACTCTGGAGAGATTGGACTCTTTTTACCCTCCCTTTCAACCTCCTTCTAACCAGCTTCCTCATTTGAGGGAAGTCCGCCCGTCGGAAGTCAAGGGTTTTTGTTAGAGATTTGCCTGGTATTCTTCCCCCAACGTGCACATCAAAACGGATCGCAGCATGATCACTGTTCCCCAATGGCTCAGTAACATTGACATCTCTAACCAGGTCCTGCATACCGCACAATATTTAATCCAGAGTCACCTGTCCTCTGGTGGGCTCCGTGACTAGCTGCTCTAAGCCACAGTCATTTAGCACGTCAAGAAATCCGGTTTCCTTATCGTGACCAGAACACAAATTGACCCAGTCAATATGAGGATAATTGAAGTCCCCCATGATTACAACCCTGTCCCTCCTTGTCACCTTCCTGATCTGTTTCCTCATTTCAAGGTCCCCATCAGATTTCTGGTCTGGAGGACGATAGCACGCCCCCAGTACTACATCGCTGCACAAGCCTGGTAATTTAACCCATTCTACGGTGGAGTCGGACCCACCTTCAATCTCTACTTTGCTGGATTCTATCGCTTCCTTAACATAAAGTGCCACCCCACCTCCAACACGCCCCTGCCTGTCCCTCCTGTAGAGTTTATAGCCCGGGATTGCGGTATCCCACTGATTCTCCGCATTCCACCAGGTTTCCGTTATGCCCACTATGTCAATATTTTCCCTTGTCACCAGACATTCCAGTTCTCCCACCTTTGCTCGTAGACTTTGGGCATTCGCATAAAAGCATTTATACACGGAATGCCCCAGGATGGGCTGCTTATTCGCTCCTTTGTCCCCGCATCCTCTCATTGTGCCAAACCGTCTATCACATCCCATCACCCTACCTTTCCCAATTTCTTCTCCTACCCTGCCTTTGTCTTGTTGTTCTCTAACCTCCCCATCCTCATCCCTATGGGATGAGGAGTCCCGAACTGGATGCCCCTCGGCTCCTGTCGGCCTTCCCCCAGGGATCAGTTTAAAAGCTGCTCTGCCACCTTTTTAATGTTATGCGCCAACAGTCTGGTTCCATTCTGGTTCAAATGGAGCCCGTCCCTCTTGTACAGGCCCCGCTTGTCCCAAAACATTCCCCAGTGCCTAACGAATCTAAACCCCTCCTCCCTACACCACCGTCTCATCCATGCATTGAGACCCCTGATCTCCGCCTGCCTAGCTGGCCCTGCGCGTGGAACAGGTAGCACTTCAGAGAACGCTACCTTTGAGGTCCTGGCTTTCAGCTTCCTGCCTAAAAGCCTAAATTTGGCCTCCAGGACCTCCCAGCTACACTTGCCCACGTCGTTGGTGCCGACATGCACCACAGCCGCTACCTCTCCCCCAGCACTGTCTACTAGCCTTTCTAAACGAGAAGTGATGTCCGCAACCTTCGCACCAGGCAGGCAAGTCACCATGCGGTCCTCACATCCGTCGCAAACCCCCCTTTCTGGGCCTGGGAAACAATTTACCCCCTGCTCCCCCCCAATGGAACCTGCCTGGGAGAGTGGATCTGTGCACACTCAGTCTACAATCCTATCCACACTTTCCTGGGAGTATGCCCCATTGTCTATAATGGGATTTACTTCTGAGTGGACATGCATAGGATTGGACTCTCACTTGGGAGGAAACCCCACTGAACACAGTGGTATTTACTACTGAAAAGAAGACATGACTGGGAGAGGGCAGCACAGAGCTCCTTGGTTGATTGCCTCAAGCCATGAACTCATTCGCTGAGCTTAAGGAAGCCATGATTGTGCATTACTACTAGAAGCAAGTTGCATCGAGTAGTTCCATGATGCCTAGTGAGAAAACCTCCCAAGTCGCTCTGTGTTGGTTACTTTGGAAGTCAGTGGCACTGAGACTAATGGCACAATGCATGTCTACTCAGAAGTAAGTACCATTATGTCCAGTGGGCCTTACTCCCAGGTTAGAGTAAGTAAAGTAAGTAAAGTAAGTAAAGACCAGAAGTGATTGTGAGGAGCTCCAGAAGGATCTCTCCAGACTGGCAGAATGGGCAGCAAAATGGCAGATGCGCTTCAATGTCAGTAAGTGTAAAGTCATGCACATTGGGGCAAAAAATCAAAACTTTAGATATAGGCTGATGGGTTCTGAGCTGTCTGTGACAGATCAGGAGAGAGATCTTGGGGTGGTGGTGGACAGGTCGATGAAAGTGTCGACCCAATGTGGGGCGGCGGTGAAGAAGGCCAATTCTATGCTTGGGATCATTAGGAAGGGTATTGAGAACAAAACGGTTAGTATTATAATGCCGTTGTACAAATCGATGGTAAGGCCAGACCTGGAGTATTGTGTCCAGTTCTGGTCGCCGCATCTCAAAAAAGACATAGTGGAAATGGAAAAGGTGCAAAAGAGAGCGACTAAGATGATTACGGGGCTGGGGCACCTTCCTTATGAGGAAAGGCTACGGCGTTTGGGCCTCTTCAGCCTAGAAAAGAGACGCTTGAGGGGGGACATGATTGAGACATACAAAATTATGCAGGGGATGGACAGAGTGGATAGGGAGATGCTCTTTACACTCTCACATAATACCAGAACCAGGGGACATCCACTAAAATTGAGTGTTGGGCGGGTTAGGACAGACAAAAGAAAATATTTCTTTACTCAGCGTGTGGTCGGTCTGTGGAACTCCTTGCCACAGGATGTGGTGCTGGCGTCTAGCCTAGACGCCTTTAAAAGGGGATTGGACGAGTTTCTGGAGGAAAAATCCATTATGGGGTACAAGCCATGATGTGTATGCGCAACCTCCTGATTTTAGGAATGGGTTAAGTCAGAATGCCAGATGTAGGGGAGAGCACCAGGATGAGGTCTCTTGTTATCTGGTGTGCTCCCTGGGGCATTTGGTGGGCCGCTGTGAGATACAGGAAGCTGAACTAGATGGGCCTATGGCCTGATCCAGTGGGGCTGTTCTTATGTAAGTGTGGATAGGGTTGCAGCAACCTGACTCCCTCCTAAGTGCACACAAGACCCCCCCATTAAAAGTCCTATGTGAGTGAACTCGGTGGCACCCATGTACAAGGAAACATGCACAGTATTCTTCCATTCCAAGCCTATGCATCTATACTCAGAAGTAAGCCCCATTCGGTTATATGGTACCTACTCCCAGGAAAGTATGCATAGAATTGCAGCCTTCAAGCACAGAAGTGACTTACTTACTCAGTAGTAAGTCTCATTATAGTCAATGGGGCTTACCCCCAGGTAAATAGTATGCACAGGATTTCAGTCTTGGAGCCCAATCTAGGCATGTCTACTCAGAAGTTAAGTTCCGTTAGAGTCAATGGGGCTTCCTCCCAGGAAAGTGTGGATAGGATTGCAGCCGGAGAGCCCAATCCTCTGCATGTCTACTCAGAAGTAAGTCCCATTAGAGTCAATGGAGCTTCCTCCCAGGAAAGTGTGGATAGGACTGCAGCCGGAGAGCCCAATCCTCTGCATGTCTACTCAGAAGTAAGTCCCATTAGAGTCAATGGAGCTTCCTCCCAGGAAAGTGTGGATAGGACTGCAGCCGGAGAGCCCAATCCTCTGCATGTCTACTCAGAAGTAAGTCCCATTAGAGTCAATGGGGCTTCCTCCCAGGAAAGTGTGGATAGGATTGCAGCCGGAGAGCCCAATCCTCTGCATGTCTACTCAGAAGTAAGTCCCATTAGAGTCAATGGAGCTTCCTCCCAGGAAAGTGTGGATAGGACTGCAGCGTCCGAGCCCAATCCTGTCCACACTTTCCTGGGAGTAAGCCCCATTGCCTATACTGCGGCTTACTTCCGACTAGACTTGCCCGGGCTTGGGCTCCCAGTCCGACCTCAGAGGGGGCTGCGCGGCGCTGGTGGAACCAGCCGGGCGGAGGCAGGCAGGCTGGCTGGGTCCCTTGAGGCTCGCGCTGCGGGAGCACGAGTATGGAAGGCGGAGGCGGCAGCGGGGCTTCCCTGGGCGCAGAGCGGGCCGGGAGCCCTGAGCAAGACGCCTGCCGCCCGGGTTGTTTTCCTGCCAGAGGCACCCGCAGCGTGTAACAAAGCCCTGGTAACGTGGTTACCACCGCAGCGCCGGCTGCTTGGTAACCGGCCGCTGCCCCTTTAAGTCGCCGGGGGCGGGCCGCAGCCCAAGAAACCCCTTCGCCCTCCCCGCCTGGCCGCTCGTCCGTCTCAGTTCCGCCAGCAGGTCTCCGGGTCCCGCAGCCCTCCGCTTCCCTCTTCCTGCTCCGCGCGCGCACTCCCATCCCATGCGGGCGGCGGCGGGGAAGAGGTCTCTGGTGGCTGCGGCGCCCGCAGCGCAGCCCCAGGCGAGCGGCGGCAGCAGCAAGCAGCAGCTCCGGCAGCCGCGGCGTTCCCGCTTCCCCGGGCATGTCCCGCGACTGCTGCCAGCGCCCCTTCCTCTGAGTCCAGCCGGCTGGCGGAGCCGCCGCTCTGGGGGGCACTCATGAGTGCGGAGGCGTCCTCCCGCGCCACTTCGCAGCTCCGCGCCCTCTTCAGGATGGAGCCGGCCCCGCCCGCCGCCGCCGAGCTGGTGGGAGCCTCCGAGTTCCTCAAAGGTGAGCCCGGCGGGGACGGCAGCCGCCACTCAGGCTGCAGCCCTGGCTGGCCCTACTTCCCCGCGAGTAAGCTCCGCTGACTCTAGTGGGGCTTACTTCTGAGTAGACCTGCACGGGAGTGGGCTCTCGGACTGCAGCCCTAACCACACTTTCCCTGGAGTAAGCTCCGCTGACTGTAATGGGGCTTACTTCTGAGTAGATCTGCACAGGAGTGGGCTGTCAGGCTGCAGCCCTAACCACACTTTCCCTGGAGTAAGTGCTGACTCTAATGGGGCTTACTTCTGAGTGGACCTGCACAGGAGTGGGCTCTCAGGCTGCAGCCCTAACCACACTTTCCCTGGAGTAAGCTCCGCCGACTGTAATGGGGCTTACTTCTGAGTAGACCTGCGCAGGAGTGGGCTCTCAGGCTGCAGCCGTAGCCCCACTTTCCCTGGAGTAAGCCCCACTTTCCCTGGAGTAAGCTCCACTGACTCTAACGGGGCTTACTTCTGAGTAGACCGGTGCAAGGCTGCAGTCCTAGCCCAACTTTCCTGGGAGTAAGCCCCACCGACGCTAATGGGGCTTACTTCTGAGTAGGCCTGCACAGGATTGGGCTCACAGTAGCTCCCTGAGGTGCTTGGGGGCACCTGCCTCTCCCCCCAGCAGTGCTCCCTTTGGGGTTAAAATGCCGCCCTGAGGTGAGGAGAAACCACACCAAGAAGAAGTAAGCTTCTTTCTCCCCCTTAGAGGAAGGCAGGTGGAATTGGGAGGACACCAGTGCCCTCATCCCCCTGGAGAGAAGAGCTGGGGACATGGTAATGCTCTCTACAGCCCCACTCCCACATCCTTTTACTCCAGAGTAAAGCTACAATCCGATCCACACTTTCCTGGTAGTAAGCCCCACTGACTATAATGGGGTGTGCTTCTAATGCATAGGATTGGACTCTCAGGCTGCAATTCTATCCACACTTTCCTGGGAGTAAGCCCCATTGAACACAATATGATTTACTTCTGATTAGGCACGGTCAAGATTGTGCTGTAAGTCCCATAACAGTCTAGTAATCTTTGGGGTTGCCCCCCCTTAAAGTAACTTCCTAATCCTAAATTAGAATTGCACTGCTCCTCTTAAAAGAGCGGCTTGGAAATGTTTGCAGTAAATAAGTGAGAGAGATCGATAAACTTGTCGCTCATTTTAAGATACTACAGGCATTTCAAAGTTGCTTTTTTAAAGCTTCCTTTTTTTCCCCCCAGACCGACTGTATTTTGCTACTTTACGCAACAGACCCAAAAGCACAGCAAACACCCACTATTTCTGTACGGATGAGGAATTTGTCTATGAAAAGTAAGTTTATACGTCTTCTTTTCTTCTTTGCCTCTTTGTGTTGCGTATATCCAACACTCCTGCTCACTTTCGTTTTTGTATTTGAAGTTTTTTTTCCTTTCTTTAGCCTGCCCTCAAGTGATTATCTTAGGCTTCTGACTGAAACAAAAACAAATTGAAGTGATATATGTACTTGATTGTCTTGTGTAGTTTACTGGAATATATTGCCAAGGAGTTATTTTTAAAGCCATAGATCCTACCTCAAGACTGACTACATCCTAATAGAAACTTAAGGAAAACATGGATCTGTGGTTCCTCCCTCCAGCCCTGTTCCTTGTTTTTTGTGACATGGATTCTAATCTTAAGTGATTGTAGGTTTTGACTGGGGTAAGAGACTTTTTGGTTTGAGCAAAATGTTTTTAAACACAAATCCAACATTGGTCTCTCTCCTTTGGAAAAACCATGTAGCTGACTATTTGTCTGCAAATGCCTAGTTATAGTTTTGTCCCTTTAACATTTGGTGAAAGAGCAAATAATCTTGGCTCCACTGCTGGTCTGCAAATTGGTGAGATGTATGCTAATTTCATTGGCTTAACAAACAACAACTTATATTGAACATGTAGTACAGTGTGGTTAGTCATTCAGAATTATGGTTGAAGCATACTTTAATGAACTTTAAGACATGGTTCTTACTAAAATGATTGCCAACTACCTGTAGTTGGTGGTTCTCTAAAACCATTACAGTACTTCATTAAGCAGTTCTTGTGGCTGTCAGATTTTTCTTCATGAGTGGGCTGTGATTGGGACTGCTTAGGGACTTCCTGGGACAAAACCACTTAAGACAATCAAGAGCCTATTGAGAATTAGAGGCAGGGCATGCAATAAACTAACTTTCTTTTACACAGTGCTTACTTCTCTAGATGTTTGTTTTTCTAACTCACAATATGGTCATGGAACTTTGGCACTGGAGATTGGAGAGACCCATTTAGTATGCAAGATTTAGAGCAGCTAGAGTTGGGAAGGGGGGATAAGATCTTGCAATAAAGCTGTTGGTAATAATTATTGTACAGTAGCTGAAATCTAGTTCAGTAGTCCACAGTATTATAATAAAATGCAGATAAAACTTCTGGGGGGCATTTAGTGTTCATGTATTTTTCCACTCTTAAGGGCACAATCCTTCCAAAGTTAGTGGCAACCAAGTATTATTGCTTTGCTTTTGAGTGGACTTTGAGCCCAATCTTATGCATGTCTACTCAGAAGTAAGTCCCATTATAGTCAATGAGGCTTACTGCCAGGAAAGTGTGTATAGGATTTCATTCTCACTCAGGAGTCCTAACAGCAGATGTGTTCAAAATGTTTTCACGTAACTGCTAACAGTTAAAGCTTTTGTATTTGACATATTCATATGCATTACGGTGTGGTAGCACTGTGGTAAAAGTGTTCATTGGTTATTGAATACATGCATTGGTTATTCTCCTTCTTACTCTTGTTTCTTAAATGGTTTAGTGAAACTACAAGTTGACTTATAGGTTGTTGTATTAAAGTTCCATGCTGAGAATGATGGTATGCCCCTTTGCAAAAAGAGACTGTGATTGTTAGCCTTTGTGGTTGCGACTCCTAGAACATAACATAAGAACAGCCCCACTGGATCAGGCCATAGGCCCATCTAGTCCAGCTTCCTGTATCTCACAGCAGCCCACCAAATGCCCCAGGGAGCACCCCAGATAACAAGAGACCTCATCCTCGTTCCCTCCCTTGCATCTGGCTTTCTGACATAACCCATTTCTAAAATCAGGAGGTTGCGCGTACACATCATGGCTTGTACCCCGTAATGGATTTTTCCTCCAGAAACTTGTCCAATCCCCTTTTAAAGGCGTCTAGGCTAGACGCCATCACCACATCCTGTGGCAAGGAGTTCCACAGACCGACCACACGCTGAGTAAAGAAATATTTTCTTTTGTCTGTCCTAACCCGCCCAACACTCAATTTTAGTGGACTCCTAGTAGATCAGTGCATAAATGAATCCTTGCACTTTATATTTTCAAAATAGCTGAGGGACTTCCCACTGCTTTCTTAGTCTTGCCTTCCTTTTATCTGGTCTAGTCTAATATATACCTGTAGTGTGTTTTGTAATGGGTAACTAGGACTACTTCAGTGTCTGGACATTAACCGGACTTGGAAGGATGTTAAATACCTGATTTTTTTTTTTTTTTTAAGTGGATGCAGTTCTTGAAGAAGAGAAAGCAGGAAGAGGGGAACAATGTTCAGGAGGAGGTTGTACTGTTTAGGGCACAATCCTGAGTGCCTCGGGCCGGCCTTGCTCCGGTGTGCACTGTTGCAAACATGCTGTGAGGCACACTGTAACAGTCTGTGCTGGGCTGGTGCTGGCTCATCACGAGCCCATGCTGGGCCAGTGATGGCAGGCAGACAGATAACCGCCGCCCGGAGCTCTGGGTGTGCACCAGGTGGCAGAGAGGTAAGTCTGGGTGGGGAGAGGCGTTCTAGGCAGGGGGAGGTTAGGGAGAAGCTGTGGTGGAGGGAGGTAGCAGAGCTGGAGGGGTTGGAGATGGCAGCAGGCTCCCTCCGAGCCTGGGAGACTTGACATGGGTCTCCTCAAATCTGCACCCATTCAATAGCAGGCACAGATCTGAGGAGATTCATTGGGGCTGCCTGGTCGCTATATGGGGTAATGGAGCATAAGCTCCCTTACTCCAAGTAGCCCCAGTGGTGCTTCCCAGCCTCTTGGGATGCAGTGGTAGTCATTTCAGCACTGCTGCAGCCCTGGGCACTGGGAAGCTCAGGACTGGGCTGTGTACCTTTTGAATAATTTGAAAACACTAGCATAACCTTTAAAAAGCCCCATGTTTAACATACTATAATTATTCTAAAGTTTATTTTTTATTATTAGCTTAACATGGCTGCTCTGATATTTGCTTATTAGTTGATGTGTTTTTGGGTGCATGCAAGACCAGTCTTGGATTGGGTTCTTATGGCTTGGTGAGGCAAGAATCTGTTGTGACATGGCTTCAGTCTTGTGCTTGTTTACTTGAGATTATGCTCCAATGGACATAACAGGATTAATTTCTGAATAAATATGTGTAGGATTGGGCTGTACTTGGTTTCCCTAGTTAACCATATCTGTTAGGAAGAGACTTGTCTCTTATTGTACAATGCCTAGGACAGGTGTGAATAGACATCAGATCTCTTTTCCTTTTTATTTGTTTACTCAACCAGAATGAAGCATACAACTGTTTTGGTGATGGAGTCAAATGCGAATTGTTGGTTCCGGAGGCCAAACCAATCACCATGAGACATCAATTGGCATGACTTGCATTTAAAAGTATAAATCTACACCTTACTACAGATCAGGGATTCTGATTTGTGAGAAAGGGTGGGGAGCCAAATTGGAACCCCTTGTGGACCATCCAGTAATCTACCTGATCTCCCTTCCTGTCCAACTTCTGATCTGGCCCTTCATTTTTCTTTTTGTTTGTCAGCCAGATAATTTCTTCTTCATGCTCTTAGTAGAATTTTCATAGCAGGTATTTTTCATTGGTGGTCTTGGCCCCTGTGCCATCCCAGGGCGAGCTTGGAAAAGCCGCATCTCCCCCCAGTAGTTGTGTCTGGAGGTCTTCTGAGGGCCAGAAAGGCTGCATTCAGCCGCTCCAGTCCTCAGAAGGCCTTGTGAGGCCCCCAGAAGGGTTTAGAAAGGAACTTGCATTTTTATTTTTTATTTTTCAAAAAATTGGAAGTGCCTTTCAAAAGCCTTTGGAGCCCTTAGAACACCTCTGGCTGTGATGGAGTAGCAGGCAGCCCTTGAAGCAGTGTAAAACCAAATGTTACAGCCAGGGGGCATCATGGTCCCCCAGTCTTGCTCTCTGGGAGCACTTGTACCCGCTGTTCCTCACCCCTCATGTATGCCAGTGGAATTTTTAATCTTTCTAGTGTAATGTAAACACTACTAGAGCTGGATGTCTGCATGTGTGCAGTTCATGAGACAATTCTCATCATGTTGGTTTTGGAATAAACATTACCTAACATAGTAACAGATATAGTTAAAATAAAACAAATAAGAAAAGTGAAGTTTAAACTATAGAGCTTTAGTAAAGCAAACATTTGAACCCAAGGGAAGTTGGATGGTTGTTAGGAAGGTGAAGAGTATACAGAAAAGGCTATGGCAAGTGAATTATGGTTGAAAGTTAAGAGTTTCTATATCTCCGTTGTGCATGGTCCCATGTATTTAATTTTGGAGTGCTACTATTATGTCAGATGCTTACCTGTCTCTGAGTTTGGGTACATAAACTTTTGAAATGCTATCTTGGTATACAAATTTTAGAGATGAATGATTTGGGGACTTCCTCATAGCTATTTAAAAAATAATGAATAATCATTTTTCCTAGTACCTGCCCAAGGCGAGGTACAGTGTTGTGAGAGATGTGCAGGAAAGATGGATTGTGTGTCATCCCCCCCCCCGAAAACTTGTGACAATGTTCAGTACACTCTAGGCTCTGATTAGTAGCCTAATCTGTTTTATAAGCTTGTAAAACAAACTCTTGATATTTCATGCTTTGTGGTATTGACAGAAATGAGGCACTGATACTTGCCACATTGAAAGATGTGCCTTCTAAAGGAGTTTAGCCTTTACACTTGTAAGGTTGTCTAAGTCATTCCCATAATTGAGCAAACTAGGCATCTTGGGAATTAGGCATTCTTGAGTATTTTAATATACAGTATACCTAACTGAACTGGTCCATTAGCTGAACTTACCAATGTTTTAAATTTGAGTGCTAATCATATTCCTGTTCACCCACATTTTTGACCACTATATGAAGTCCTAATTATACTTACTGCTTGCTTGAAGCTGCTTAAACTACCGTATTTTTCGCTCCATAAGACGCACCTAGTTTTTAGAGGAGGAAAACAGGAAAAAAATATTCTGAACCAAACAGTGTAATAAAATATTTAATAAACTATAACAGAACAACATTTGAACCATGTAAAGGGAACAGCAGTCAACAGTGGCATTAAGAACCGTTATCACTGTCATTAACAAATGGAGAGACTTAAAGGTTTGAGTACTCTAGTTTTCTGGAAACCCCAAGAACTCATCATCGCTAGAGTCAGAATTTATGAAGCTCACAAAAGCAGGTGCACCCAAATAGGGGATCACATTATCTTTCTGCTACAATGATGTTCTGCCAAATTCCAATCCACTGGGCCTCGTGCCCGCTTAAGGCTGATCAGTCCCCCTTGTGCAACTCACCAGTGCAGCAAGCAAAAGTGAGTCCAGTTCGAGTCCACAGATGCCAAGTAAATCAGTCCCATCAATCAGAGTTGCCAAATCAGAGTCCAGAGCCAATAAGCCAAATTACAGTCCAAGGTCAGGTTCCAGGTAGGTTAGTCAAATCCATCAGGGTACCCAGTCCAGTCACAATCCACAGTCAGATTCCAAATTCAATAAACCCAATCAGTCTCCTCTCCAACCTGCACTCCTTCAAAACCCACAAACCCTTTCTGCCTCAGGTACTCCTTATATCCCTGAGGGCCCTATTGCCTTCCAGTGGCTGCAGCTGTGTAGCACACTCTGCTGGATGCCCAGGCCTTACCCTTAAAGGGGCCACTGCTGACACCACAGCTACCTCCTCTCCAGTTCTTCCGTGATTCCAATACAAATGAACAAGTGGAAAGTCGAACCACAACTTGAATTCTCAAGACACAACAAACCTCTGGATTTATGGTGATACCTGGGGCTTGTGCAATAAGCAAACACTGGCATTCTGACCAAGGAGACAGTTTTTTCTTTGTGATGGGGGGAGCTTACATTCAGATGCTGGATGAGGTGAGTGAAAGCGCCCCTCCCCTGCTGTGTGAGTGTGTGTGTGTGGGGGGGCAGAGCATCTGTGTGTGTAAGAGAATGGGGCAGCCTGTGTGTGTGAGAGAGGGGGGAAAGTGTTTGTGTTGCAGAGAAGTTGTGATGCTCCAGCCTTGGGGTGGGGGGAAAGAGAGGCTGTGATGCTCCAGGCTTGGGGGGGGGGGAAGCAAGAGTCTGTGATGCTCCAGGCTTGGGGGGGGAAAGAGAGAAGCTGTGATGCTCTAGGCTTGGGGGGGAAGAGTCTGTGATGCTCTAGGCTTGGGGGGGGGGAAGAGTCAAGCTGTGATGCTCCAGGCTTGGGGGGGGGAAGAGTCTGTGATGCTCCAGGCTTGGGGGGGGGGGAGAGAGAGAAGCTGTGATGCTCCAGGCTTTGGGGGGGGGAAGAGAGAGGCTGTGATGCTCCAGGCTTGGGGGGGGGGAAGAGAGAAGCTGTGATGCTCCAGGCTTGGGGGGGGGGAGAGAGAGAGGCTGTGATGCTCCAGGCTTGGGGGGCAGAAGAGAGAAGCTGTGATGCTCCAGGCTTGGGGGGAGAGAGGATGTGATGTTCCAGGCTTGGGGGGGGGAGAGAGAGGATTTCCTGGGAGTAAGCCCCCCTGACTCTAATGGGACTTACTTCAGAGTAGGCATGCACAGGATTGGGCAGCGAGACTGCCACCCCACCCACACTTTCCTGGGAGTGAGCCCCACTGATTCTGAGACTTACTTCTGAGTAGACACGCAGGCTTGCGCAGCAAGACTGCCACCCCATCCACGCTTTCCTGGGAGTTAGCCCCACTGATTCTGAAACTTACTTCTGAGTAGACATGTGGGCTTGGGCGCCCTCCAGCGCTGCCACAGTCTGCGCCGGCACTGAGGGAAGGCAGGAGCCCCCCAGCCAGCTCAGCCTCTGACTGCCCGGGGAAGCTCAGCAGAGCAGAGCAGAGCGAGCGGGCAGGGGGCGGGGCCAGGGCGGAGTTTTTTTTTTTTTTAGTATTCGCTCCATAAGACGCACACACTTTCCCCCCCACTTTTTGGGGCGGAAAAAGTGCGTCTTATGGAGCGAAAAATACGGTACTTGGAAGAGTCCAAAAATTCATTTCTTAGTCATACAAATTAAGGGGTTTCTGTTTTGATCACAGAATATATGGTTAAAACCTCTGACTCTTAAGAATAATAGTTTTATAATCACAATAATTTAGATAATATTCAAAACTTAAGGAACATTCTTGGTGGCTTAAAAGTACTCCGCATTACAAAGCTAATTACCTACCTCTGGTACAACAAAAGGAACTGCTCTTTGAAGTAGTCTGTTGTAGAACTATATCATTAGGATTGTTTCCAGAGGCAAAACAATCCAGCTGTGCAGAGGGGAACCAAAAATGTACCATCCCATGGTTCTTTTTGCCTGCACATATGCCTGAACAGTAGATTTCATAAATTTCTTACTTGGAAGGATTTTTTTGCCTCAAGTGAATTGCTTATTGTCAGGCTCTTCTAGTCTAGCCACTTGCATGGTCTTCTTTAACATTTCCTAAAAACTATTCTGCTGTCCTAGGGATGGCCAGAAAATACTACCACTACTGCTGCTCCCACCTCACCCCTACTGAGAAAGAAAGAAAGCACAGCTATTTATCTTGCTCCTTCCTGCACAATTCTCTTGACAACACCAGGAAATGCAGGTGATGTTGGGAACTTCCAATATGTCCTGCATTTTCTGTTTCATTTAAAGGGACTATAAAGAAGGAGCCAGGTAAGTAGCTGCTTCCCCACGCCATCACATCTAACTCCTTAACTGAGGAGGAACAAGGTGAGGTAGTAGGGAACTGGGTTGCCATTGCCTACATGGAAGAAAAAAAACCACTTGATGTTTCAGGGGTCCATGTGAGGGGGGAGAGAATGTAAAGGTCCACTCATTTTTGCCCATGTGTAGACCTCATTGTTGTATGTGAAGTTAAGATTTTTTCACAGTGCGCATACATTGTATTTGCCTACATTAAAACTTTTTTTTGCCCCATCATCCTGTTTGGAAAGATACTTTTGGAGTTTGGAGTTTGGGATTTCACTGATTTGTGTAATTTGGTATCATGTGTAAATACAGTATCTTCTACTCATTCCCAAATCCAGATAATGAATGAACAAACTGGTCTCAATACAGGCCTTTGGAGGACCGCCACATCTGCTACCTTTTTAATTGCTAACAATGTCACTTTATTTTTCCCTTCTGGATAAAAAATGAGGTCTGTTTTCTTGCCCCATGATGACTCAGTTTCTAAAATCTTATTGCGGTAAGCTTTCCCTTGCAAAAGTTTTTGTTCTTCCTTAGCAAAACTTGTTCTTTGTTTGATGAAGCAAGCCTTTATCATGCTTTCTAACTTACCCAGGACAGGAACTAGACCACCAAACCTATAATTAATCAGATCCCTTAAATTAAATCATGGTACTCTGGCAGCCTTCTTAGTTAGGAGGCTGCTCTTTGTAATCCAGTTTTAAAATGCATAACTTAACCATTTTATGTTGAATTTCTTGAGAATTCTTAGGTGAGTGCCACCTGGTCCCAAAGGCTTAGTTGATTTATTACTCAGTTCTAAAACCATTCCCATCCTTTTCCAGGTTAGGGATGTTCTTATTGGCATTTGTAATAGGATGCTATTAAAATAAGATATAACAAAATAATAAAGATCTTAAGAATTATGCTCCTTGATTTCCTTTGTGACTTTGCTAATCACTTTATTTGGTTTGCTAGAGAGTATCTGTGTACATATAAAATTTTCCCATTTTGGAAAGAAATGTCCTCTTTTAAAGAAAATTATCTTGATCTTTTATAGTCGCCTTTACTTTGCCTTTTTTTTATTAAACAGCATCAGTCTTGACTTGCCTATACTATACTTAAATTTGATATGCATTTTATTTGACATTCTGAAAGGATTTGACTGTCTCATTTTGGAGAGATTTTCTATTTTTCAACTGAAATGTTGTATTAGTGGCAATTTTTTACTTGTGTATTGAATTTAATAGTGATATGCTAACCTTTTTTGAGCAGCTTGTTGTTGACCAGAACCTAGGCACTGCAGGTTTGAATCGGGAGTACTCTTACTTTAGCAGTGCTGATCAGTGTCTAATTTTATAGCAGGATTGGATTTAGCAGAATCTAAGCAGAGCAAATTCTGCTCTGAGCCTTCTGAAACCCCAGGTTGCTTGTATGCTGTAACTTCATTACAGTGTTTTACCTTACAGAGTTAAGATGCCATTCAACTTTGGAGAATCTTCCAGAACTTACCAGATTACAGTAGCTTCAGTGCCTGTGATTCATCTGGTATATAGAAATGAGGGAGGCTGAACTTCAGTAGCAGAACTGAGTCTTCACTATCTTTATTTCTCTTCTGAGAAAGAGAATTCTTCTCTTCTTCACTATCTTTATTTGTCCTCTGTTCAATAAGTCATTGTGTACGATTGAATATGATCATCTGTTGTATCTAGACATTTTATCTCTTAATCTTGAACTTGAATTTGACCCTATTCACAGAATAATCAACTTATTCCTGATCTAATTTTCTCCTATGTTTTGTTCTGGGTGGAGTAGTGTATATTGATAGTATCTCTGGTCCTGAGGGTTGAATTCCTGATGACATGATTATGCAACACTCCAATAATATTTCCACCACCATGAGAGCAGGTTCACAGGCTCAGCTTTAGCAGTTTTTCATCTGACAGCATCCAAAGATGCATTTGCCAGTTGCAGGATTTTTCTGTTCTGCTAATGTATTTTATTTACTATCACAGCAGTGCATAATCTGTTAGATTAGGGCAGTGCTTCCCAAATTTACAGGGCTGGTGATGCCCTACTCCTTCAGCTGCTGATCCTCAAACCTGGAAGTAAGCGCTGATGATGCGGCAACGTGCGGACATAATCAGCACTTGGTTTCAGGTGTGTGCCTGTAAAAACAGCTTAAAAATGGGAAAAACCTTCGGGGAGGGCAGGTGGGCCCAAACAAAGCATGCACAGCCCTCAGTTCATGGAGCAGAGCCTCTCTTACTGCCGAGTAGCTCTCATTGGAAGGCTTGTCATGATGCCCAGTTTGGGAAACTCTGAGTTAGGGTTGTCTTCTGATTTACAAAAAGAACTGCATTTTGGGACTGCTTTGAAGATAGTTGCCCAGTTGTTGACATTTGTGGAATGTATCACCTAGTTTGAGACATCTGGCTACTAATTCAAAGTTCTGGTTTTAACCTTCGAACAGCCTAGTTTAAGTGGTTCCAGTTAGCAGCACCTTTGACTTACTGGGCCATTGGCCATGGCTCCCCATTAGGGCCACAATCCTATTCAGTGGTTCTCACACATTTAGCACTGGCACCCATTTTTTAGAATGAGAATCTGTCAGGACCCACCGGAAGTGATGTCATGACTCGAAGTGACATCATCACGCAGGAAAATTTTTAATAATCCTAGGCTGCAATCCTATCCACACTTACCCAGGAGTAAGTCCCATTTGCTATAATTGTTAAAAGAATATACATAGCAGCTTGTTAAAAGTACAGGTCTGTAACATTTCCCCAAATGCAGTCACATAGCATGGTAGCATAATAATAATAATAATAATAATACAGGTATTTATATACCGCCTTTCTTGGTCTTTATTCAAGACTTTATACAAGGCGGTTTACATAGGCAGGCTTATTTAAATCCCAGTAGGGATTTTTACAATTGAAAGAAGGCTCTATCTTTCAAGAGCCACAACAATTCAGATGTTTCATTCTGATCTGGCCTCCATCCTGGCTTCCATCCTCCCACGCTCAGAGCAGATGGAATAGCTCGGCTTCAGCTTGTCAGCTGCTTCAAGGTCGCACGGTGCTGGTGGCCTCGAACTGGCGACCTTGTGGATGTTATCTTCAGGCAAATGGAGGCTCTACCCTCTAGACCAGACCTCCTGCCCATAGAGTCTAATATATTAGCATAGAGTCTAATATATTAAAAACAAAATACTGAAATGAATGGGAACCCAGCTGAAATTGGCTCGCGACCCACCTAGTGGGTCCCAACTCACAGTTTGAGAAACCCTTCACATTGTATAGGATGGCAGGTATTTTGCAAGGATTCTGCAGCTCCTCTGGCTGGTTCCCACAACTCTCCAGGGATCCACAGCTCATAGTTTGGGAACCACTGGCCTAGGTTCTAATTTATTTCAAGGAATATCTCCTTAGAGCTGTCCTCTCTGTACTGCTGATGAGGTCTGCTTGAAATGCCATCTTATGGATAGTAGGCTACCCTCCTTGAGGAGCAGGACTTTCTCAGTAGCAGCCCTGACGTTCTGAAATTTTCTTCCAAGAAGTACACACAGCCTTCTCCCTGCTTTCTTTTCAAAAGCAGATCTTCCTTTTTCAGAAAGCCTTTTTTACTTTTGTGCTTTGCTGTTTTTCTGTGCTATACTGCTCTTATTTAGCTATGTTTATTCTTTGATGTTAAATATTTGGTATACCACTGTAAAATTTTATATGAAGTGATATTTTAAAACATTGTTACAGTCCTTGAAATAGCTTGAAAATTGCAGATTCTGCCCTCCTGCCTTTTCATTCTCTGTGTTTCAGCTATTTTTGTGCATTATACTTTGCCTGAAACTTCTGCAGTGTTGAGAGCTGGTATAGGGTAGTGACTGAGACTGAGTGCAGATGGGAATTTCCCTGGTTAGAATCTCGCCTCTGCCATGAACTTTCTAGATGGCCTTAAGCAAACAATTTCCTCTCAGTTTTGATTCTCCATCTGTAATATTACTAGCCATAGCTTGATGTAACTCTTCAACAGCCTTCAAGACATGTGAGACATTTTACACTCTCTGAAAATCTTGTACAGGTAATGATTCTGTATGTTAAAAACATCTAGGGTCTAAAACTGAACAGTCAAAACCTTACTAATTTACATGCTGTTCTTGCAACATCTTTCCTGTTAATGTATCTGGTGAAGGACAACTGCCCGTTCTGTAGAAGAACTGCATTGCATTGAACGCACACTTATTCTCAAGTTCGTACTAACTGCCATGTTTCAGATGCCAGCTATTTTAACTCTCTATGGTAACTGTGCCAAGTCCAATTAAATATTTTATGATTAAACATTGGAACTTGTCATGCCAAGAAAAAGGAATGAGCTTGTATATTGCCAAATGAAAATAAAAGCTGAATAGACTGACTGTCCTAATACTTCAATGAAATGTTGCCTATTGAAGGTTATTCTTTATGTTGGGTTCATATTAATTTGACTGTGGTCTCTTTAAATGTCCTGCACCCTGCTCAATAGTCCTGTTTTCTAAAATACTTGGTCATAAAAATGGTGAAAAATAAGGCAGAAAGAATGACTGGCAGATACAGGGCTGATTTAGACTTTGTAACTAATTAATGAGTTGGGAACTGGTAATTGGCTTACGCTTCAAGAAGAATACTAGCTCTTGTTCTGTTCTTTGCAAGCTTGACATATTACACTTGACTGGGTAATGTACAATAGGCTTTTATTTGGCCAGCACATTATCTAGTGGTCTATATCTGTTTCCTTTGAGGTATCCCATGAGAGCCGTAACTCCTTGTACTTCATTACTAAAACGCTTTGTCTTTGTTCCTAAAATCATGAATTTGTCTACTGCGTGCATTTTTTTTTAGATTCTGGATCTTGCAGGTGTTATATCAGCAAGAGACCCTTTGAACAGCTGCAAAGTAACTGTACAGTGTGTACTCCCGTCAGCAGAGCAGCTCTAGATTAATTTATCAAAAGGCTGTGTTGCCATAGAGCAAGTACCTGCCTTTCCAACAGAGACCTTTTTTTGCCTTTGAGGCTTACAAGTACCAGTAACACTGAAGTGACAAGCCACAGCTGAATTAGTGTTGAACGTGTCTCTGTTGTGACTGAACTGAGAATGGAAAATGGAAACATAGCCACACTTTTCAGCACCGCAGAGCTGCCAATTCACACTTGAAAGAATGCTGAAACAGTGTGTGGTATCTATTAAATTAATATTGATATATAAATCTTGCCTTATAAAGAATACTTAAAGAGCAACAAAAAGTAGTTCAAACTAGTTTACGTAGCAGAGTAAATCAGTAAATGCTACCCTGACTCCAAAGGCATCACAGACTCTAAAAACAGGTACAAAAGAGGCAACAGCCACTGGAGAAGATGTCACGGTGGGGTGAAGAAGGGCAGTTACTTTCCCTTCTGTGTTATATAAGAGGGCATCACTTTAAAAGGTGCTTCTTTGTCCAGTTTGTTTGGGGTTAACGTAAAACTTGGAATTCCAAGAACAGGGCTTGAAAACCTCTCGTTAAAAGCACTAATGTATGTTAGTTCATTTAATATTTATCCATAACTGAGTATCATGCCAGTGGAACAACTGCTTCCCTTTCATTTCTTAATCTGTAAACTGCTATAATTGGACTCATGTTCAGATGAACAGCTCAATCCTGCACATACTTGTTTAGAGACTTACTCCCAAGCAGAGTAAAGGGCCCAGTCCTATTAACCCACTGTGCCGCTAGAGCATGTGTTCTGGCTGCACAGTGTGCTTTGAAAAATTCAGCGTGCCTTTTTCTGTAGCCACTTCTGGCCACTTCTGCAAGCAGCAAGTGGCTGTGTCTACATAAGAGCAGCATCCAGAGAAGACCCAACACCAGTAAGTTGTTGGGGGTGGTGGTGGGAGGAACAGGGTGAAAACCTGTGGGCAGGAGGGTCATTGAGGCTGGGGTGATATTGTTGGCAGCAGCTCTGCTGATATCCTTACCACCCTGCCTAGCCTCAGTCCACCTATCCAAACCCACTCTTGCACCAGCAAAGTAGTTGGCACAGGGCCAAGTAGACCCAGCAGGGCAGTGAAAGCTTTCCCCAGGGCAAGGGAACAAATGGTTTCCTTACCTTGAGGAGGCCTCTGTGGCTCAAAACTCCCTCAAGGATGCAGGGTGCCCCATGTTGGTGTGGCTGCATCGGCATTGGGGGAGTTGCAGCTGGATTGGGCTGCCCATTCTGTTAACTGGACAAAGAGACACCAAACTGGACACCTTTTTAAATGGTGCTTTCATATTTAGCAGAGAAGAGCAACTATCCCATGTATTGGCTGTTTGGTAGTCTCTCCCTTTGTGTTGCTCTTCAGATTTAGATGTCCTGTGCTTATCATAGGACTGTTGCACCTACCAGAGATCATAGCAATTGTTAATGCCTCAACTCAAGATGAACCCATACAGGATAACTAAGAGTGCAGGCAAAGTATCTGTCTGCCTGAATGTTTTCTTTACTGGTAACACCTGATCCATGTAACAACCTATCATTGAGAGTTCTATTGAAAGGAAGCTTACTTGGAGACATTTGTCGAAAGCTTAAAAGAACTTGACATTCTGGTATGGGGAGGGGCCATAGCTCAGCAGTAGAGTACATGCATACCAAAGATCCCAGGTTCAATCCCTACATCTCCAAGTAGACTAGGAAAAGACCCCATGTGAAACCCTGGAGAGCCACTGCCAGTCACTGTAGTCGACAATACTGATCTGGATGGACCAATTATTTTAACTTTTCACACTGACTCCGGAATGTAACCCTTTTGTAGGATGAGGGGTGACTGTGTTTTGTGACTTCTGTAGGAATAGAGACTAATAACAGAGACTGACATGGGTTCATTTGCTTTCCAACACTGCTTGCATTGATCATATTCAATACTGTTAAAGCTCTTTGGCTTTGTTGGAGTTTAGCGTTGTTGATTACTTTTGGATATAAAGGTAGTTCTGACAGAATAAGATTGTTATCCCAGAAAAATGATGTCTTGCCATTTTAATATTGCTCAGTAGAATGTACGCCTAAAATCTTACAATAAGCAAAGCTGTTGTGACTGAACAGCAGGATTGGTTTGCTTACTGAACAGATACATAAGCAGCAGATTATTCATCATTGTGTATTTATTGAAGTGATTGGTGGATTTATTTTTTAAAATTTTTGGCATATTGAAGATATGACCAAATACTGCTTGATCTCTTTGATGTATACAGCCTTCAGTAAAGGTTTACTTGGGGTGCAAAGTCTACACTTTGAGAGTAGAAGAATTGACACTTCAAGTTAACAAATGCAAGATCACTAAACCTAAAATCACTAAAGGTCAAGTGCATATAGTATTTTGTCTAAAACATTTTCAGAACTTGAGACCTGTGTTTTCATCTCAGTTATGGGGGGGGGGAAAGAGGCATCTCTATTTTTTCAATAAAATAGTTAAATTTCTTGGCAACTCTAAGCTAGATGAATGTCCCGTTTGTTAAGACTCTGCCTCTAATTGGATTGGGCCATATGTGTCCTGTGAAACTGGTCATAGAAGTTTGATCGCTCAGACATTGCTGTATTTAATGGAATTGTGTATATATAATATAGGAATATAGTAAAGTGTGTCCTGTAGCATCTTTGTTTGGAGCAGGTGGCCTCTTTATCTCAACAGTCTCCTTTTGTCTGCTTGTGCCTCTTGGCTGCATTTGATGACTAATGTATAATTCGAGCAGAATTCATTATTGAGTGGCTATTGTGATGTGCATGCTTATAGTTCTAACATCACAGTTCTGTTTCTGTCAGTGGGAATGTGGTTGCCTAGTAAAGAAAGGGCTTTCAGGTAGTGTCATGAAATAAAATATTTGACTTGTCAGCTCTCAAAAGCACTAAAGTATAAGTATTTTGACTGCTGTTATGTCTCCCTAGTTTTTATGCAGATTTTGGACCACTCAACCTGGCTCTGATATATCGGTACTGCTGCAAACTCAACAAGAAATTAAAGGTAAGAACTTTATAATCTTTCTTGAAACTTTAGTTCAATGACTTGTAGTAGATTATTGCCATTTTATAGAATAAGCAACAGCAATCCTTGGGACTTAATGAAAACAATTTGGGTGTTCTTCAGGAATGGGAACTTGAATCAGGTGACATGAGTCTGAGTTGCAAAAATCAGCATTTTTGGCTGACTTGTTTACACTCGAGTCGCACATGTGGAAGACTGCAAAACACTAGATGTGTGCTCATCCCCGCACATGCAGACTCAAGTTTTTCTGGGTCTGGGCATGCTTGCTTGCAGCATGAAAAACCTCTTGAAACCATCATTCAGACTAGGCGAACAGCAGTGAGGTTCCAGCCGTGAGGCTGGGAACAGTTAATGTTTGCTTTTGCATCTGAGCAGAAGGGGGGTAGGTGGGAGCAGGCTCTCTTGCCCATCTCTGATAGGAAAGAATCAATGGTCATTTTATGAAGGATGGTCTGGTTTGTTTCTTTGGATGAGGGAGGGCAGGAGGAGGAGCCCAGGGAGATTCTTGCCTTGGAATTGGCTGGAGGAGCCCAGGAGAAAAGGAGGCGGGGAAGGGGAGGAGGTTCATAGCAATCACATTTTCCAAATGCATGGCTGTTGTGAGCTTAATTCCATTGTTACTTGTGGGGAGGGGAGGAAGCCCCATGGAAATACTAGCTGCAGTGGAACTACTTCTGAGTATATCTGTAAAGAATTGGGTTGTTCTGATAAGCCTTGCAGCCGCTGCGCTTGACCCTCCTCTGTCTTGCCACTTTCCTCCTGGCTCTTACGCAGTCCCTCCCACCCCCTCCCACCTTGTTTACAGATGGATGGGGACATCAGTGGAGTGTTTAAAGAGAAGTCCAACACACACACACCTGGCAGCAGCCCCACTTCCCCCCCCCCACTCCTGACACAGGTATAAAAAGGACTTGTGACTCAAGTCTTTTCGAGTTGCAAGAAGGTGACTTGGAAAGTGCTGCTATTATGACTCATTTTCAAGTTGAGTCATGGGGGGGTGGAGACTTGCGACTCAGCTTGAGTGAAGCCACGTTGGATTTGCCCATCCCTGGTGCTCTCCTCTTTTGGAATAGGAATTGAAAGTTTATCAGTGTGTTAGTCTGATGTGAGGTTACATGTAATACAAGTGGAAAGAAAACCAGTGAAGTAGAGAACAGAGATCTGAAATAAAATTATTCAGAACACACTGGTTGCCTTGTTGGATACTCAGTGCTGAATTAAATAGGCCTTTGGTTTGATCTGACAGTTGCCAGCCCTATGCCTTGGGAAGGCTTAATAGCAGGTATGGTAGAAATAGCAGGTTTTTTTGTTGCTGATACTGATAATTGTCATTACACTGATATCTGATGAAACTTATATTTTATTTATTAACAATATTTTTACCCCATCTGTCTCCCTGAGCAGACCCAAGGCAGATATCTGTATCAGACAATACTGATAATTGTCACTGTACTATTGCTGAACACAGAGATTCCATTATTAGCTATTGTGGCTAATAACCATAATATTGGACTTGGCATTTCCCAAAACTCCCCAAGGGCCTAATCCTATCCAGTTTTCCAGCACTGATACAGTTGTGCCATTGGGGTGTGCCCTGTATCCTGGAGTGGGGAGGCAGTCATGGAGGCCTTGTCAAGGTAAGAGAACATTTATACCCTTACTACAGGGATGCATTGCAGCTGCGTCAGCACTGGAAAGTTAAATAGGATTCAGCCCTAAGTTAAGTTACTGCTACTTATGGTGGTATGTTTCATAGGCTAACTGCAATATGTGAAGAGGTAGTTTTCCTTGTAAAATGGTCACTTAACAGTTTGATTAGAGCAGTGTTTCTCAAACTGTGGGTTGGGACCCACTAGCTGGGTCACGAGCCAATTTCAGGTGGGTCCCCATTCATTTCAATATTTGATTTTTAATATATTAGACTTGATGCTCCCATGGTATGTGACTGCATGTGGGGAAATGTGACAGACTTGTACTTTTAACAAGCTACAATGTATGTTTTTAACAATGACAGTCAAAATGGGACTTACTCCTGGGTAAGTGTGGGTAGGATTGCAGCCTAGAATTGTTCAAAATGTTCCTGCTTGATGATGTCACTTCTGGTCATGACATCACTTCCGGTGGGTCCTGACAAATTGTCATTTTGAAAAGTGGGTTCTGGTGCTAAACATTTGAGAACCACTCAAGGATTAGAGGATTCTGAATGTGGTATGTGTAATTGAGTGTGAATGTGTGTGAGAGGAGATTTTGTATTATGTTTTGTGTTTCATTTAGCATGTCAAGGAATCCGGTCTCCTTTTTGTGACCAGAACGCAAATTGACCCAATCTATATGAGGATAATTGAAGTCCCCCATGATTACAACCCTGTCCCTCCTTGTCACCCCCCTGATCGGTTTCCTCATTTCAAGGTCCCCTTCCGATTTCTGGTCTGGAGGATGATAGTATGCCCCCAGTATTACATCGCTCCACAGGCCTGATAATGTAACCCACAGAGATTCTACAGTGGAGTGGGACCCACCTTCAATCTCTGCTTTGCTGGATTCTATCCCTTCCTTAACATAAACGGCCACCCCACCTCCAACACGCCCCTGCCTGTCCCTCCTGTAGAGTTTATAGCCCGGGATTGCGGTATCCCACTGATTCTCTGCATTCCACCAGGTTTCCGTTATGCCCACTATGTCAATGTTTTCCCTTGTCACTAGACATTCCAGTCCTCCCATCTTTGCCTGGAGACTTCAGGCATTTGCATAAAAGCATTTGGGAATGCCCCAGGATGGGCTGCTTATTCACTCCTTTGTCCCCGCATCCTCTCACTGTGCCAAACTGTCTATCACATCCCATCACGCTACCATTCCCAATTTCTACTCCTACTCTGCCTTTGTCTTGTTGTTCTCTAACCTCCCCATCCTCATCCCATAGGGATGAGGCATCCCGAACCGGATGCCCCTCGACTCCTGTCAGCCTTCCCCCAGGGATCAGTTTAAAAGCTGCTCTGCCACCTTTTTAATGTTATGCGCCAGCAGTCTGGTTCCATTCTGGTTCAAGTGGAGCCCGTCCCTCTTGTACAGGCCCTGCTTGTCCCAAAACGTTCCCCAGTGCCCAAAGAATCTAAACCCCTTCTCCCTACACCACTGTCTCATCCACGCATTGAGACACCTGATCTCCTCCTGCCTAGCTGGCCCTGCGCGTGGAACAGGTAGCACTTCAGAGAACGCTACCTTTGAGGTCCTGGCTTTCAGCTTCCTGCCTAAAAGCCTAAATTTGGCCTCCAGGACCTCCCGGCTACACTTTCCCACATCATTGGTGCCGACATTCACCACAACCGCTACCTCCTCCCCAGCACTGTCTACTAGCCTGTCTAGACAAGAATGTCCGCAACCTTCGCACCAGGCAGGCAAGTCACCATGCGGTCCTTATATCTGTCGCAAACCCCCCTCTCTGTTTCTAATAATCAAATCCCCCACTACAAGAAGCCCCCAACCCCGCTGCCGCTGAGGAGTATCCTGAGTGCGTTCAGATATGGGCCTATCCCCTGGAGATGGGGTCCCCCCTAGGGGATTGTTTCCCTCCTCTCCAGGATGACGTCCTCCAGCCCCGAGACTTCCCACCCGGGCAGCTGAGGAGCTGCACGCCTGAGGTTGGGACGAAGCCTGATCATCCCTAGAAGTCTCCCCACGGTCCTTGTCTGCCTGCCTCTGCTCCAGGTCGGCCGCCAAGGCTTCAAGGGAGTGGATGCATTCCCTGAGACCCTGGAGCTCCTTGCACCGAGGACACACCCGTGACTTATGCCTCAGAGGCATATAGTCATACATGTGGCACTCGATGCAGAACACTGGATAGCCCCCCCCCTGCTGCTGGCTGTCTGACCGCCTAGCTTTTTTGTTGTTTTTATTTAGGGGTACTTGAAAAACCCGACACTGGTTAGCAGCCCTCTTTTCAAGGAAAGAGAAGGGCGATGTCTGGGTCCCTGGCCTCCTCGCCCTGCTGCTGAACTCATGGTGCCTTACCTGGCACTTGGTTCCCAGAGGCACTGGGTGTCCCAGAGGCATGCGCGCTCCTACAGAGAGGCTCATGCGGTAGCTTTATACCCCTAGCTAGCTCCTCCTCCCTCCCTCCTTGCTGATTGAAAGGGGGGCTGGTCTTCCCAGGTGAGATTACAAAAGCTCAGGAAGGCAAAAAGCTGTTGATGGGCTTAACCCACTATGCAGGCCCCTGAATGGGTTGCTTGGATTAGCCTAATGGGGCTCTTATCACCTCCTAAAGGTCAATGACTATGCTAAATTGCCTGGGTGGTTGGGAACTGGCCCTTCCTAGGTTCTTACCCTCCTAGTTCAGTTCTCTTAGGCTGGACTGTTTTTTAACCTCAAGCTTTGTTTGTTGCTCTCACCTAGATCCTGTGTCCCAGTTTACTGAACTGTTTAGGTTATGTTCTAACTTAGATTAAGTTTAACTTGGGTTAAGTATAGGGTTAATTTAAAACAAAGTAGAAAAACTTGCTTTCCACTTTATCCTCCTCTGTTTTATTTATTTTCCCAAGTGCCTGACCCTTGGGCTCTTACTCACAAGTAGGACTCTGCTCCTGCTCCTGTTCAGAGTAGACCTATGTACACACCTACGTATTTATTTTTATTGCCCTCACCTAGCTCCTGTGTCCCACCTCGCTGGACCTTAGATTCCCTCCCTTAGGTTAGATTACGTGCTACCTTAGGTGAAGCTAAATTTCAAGGTTGATTTAAGGTTGATTTAAAGTTAAAGTTAGAAGACAAGGAGTTAGAAAGACAAAGAGTTAGAAAGAGTACACTTACCTTCTCATCGTCCTCCTCTCCTTCTCCAAAACTCAGAGGTCCACTTGCCTTCTCGCCCAGATGCTAAACTCACTTTGTTCCCAGAGGCACTTGGTGTCCCAGAGGCCACGCATGCTCCTGCAGATAATAATTTAATTACTGTATTTAATTACTGTAATAATTTAATTACTACTAATCTGGTTCTTTACTTCCCCTACCCACAACCATAGATTAGTGTCTTCTTGCAAACTAGCCATTAAATTAGTTTTCTTTCCTACTTCCCTCAGGAAAATGGTGAGACCAACATCTAGCATATGGAGGCATTTTCACATTACAAGTTCTTCTGAGAAGAAAAATGTGATTTGCAAATATTGTCAGATGAAATATGCATTTCCAAATGCTACCAGGATTTGTATGTAACATAACATATAGTTTCTTTCTCTTCTTGGAAGAAAAGTTAGACTTGAAATACTTCTGACAGCCAGGCAAAGAGATCAGTCTTATACTGTATATTGGCAAATTGTTTGGGCCGCAAGATTTGAGGCAATGAGAGAGAGGTTTCTGCTTCAGAAAAGAGAATACCAGTGTTCTGTGAGTTTAATAACTTTTGTCTCTATGCCAAAATTAATTTGTTTTATCATGAATTTGAATGTTACAGGTCACATGTGTAAACTATCACTTGTGTGGGGTTAAAGAGACTTGAAAGCACTTTAAAAATATTTATACACTGCTTTTCAACAAAAAGTATTTCACAAAGAGGTTTATATAGCTAACCAAATCAATGGTTCCCTGTCCCCAAAGGGCTTACAATCTAAAATGGATGCAAAAGAGACACCAGTAGAAGCTACTGGAAGAAAAACCATGCTGGAGTGAAGGACAGTTGCTTTTGCTCAGCTAAATATAAGAGGATGCCACTTCAAAAGGTTCCCAGTTAGCAAAAGAGTGCTCACTGGGCTGGTCATGGAGATTGTTTTGGTGGCCGTGGAAGAAGTGTTATATAAAGTACAAACAACCCTACATGTCAATTTAGGAATATGCCTTGTCTGCAGGATTCATCCACCCCTATTTTTCAGCAGATTAATTAATTATTCAGGGGGCATGCATGTGGATGTACACAATATACAGATGTATATGTATGAATATAGAGCTCACAATGTATAATGGCATGTGTGGCAAGGTGGGTGAGTACCTGTATTCCTGTTTGAAGCTCACCTTTTGAAATACAAAAGTTGGTTCTTTATGCTGTGGTAGTTACGGTCACATAGAAGAAACAGCAGCTGCAGAACTACCTTAGTACAAGTTGTCATGACTGTTTCCTAGATAGTCCTTCTGTACATGTGTATGTTTTACTAGCCTAACTTGTCGAACATTTTCAGAATTGGAACACATCTATATTTGAATTTCATTGGGGTATATTCTTTGATAATAGGGCGCATGTTTGCAAGTGTGCATTTTAAGTTAAAATTATACTTTTAAAGTCACCTTGTCTACACAAGCTTGCTTATATGACTAAAATATCTAGAGCAAGATTTCTCAAACTGTGGGTCCAGAACGACCTGATTTTGGTGGGTCGTGAAGCTGCAACTGACAAGCTGATTGCAGACTAGGAAATGCATTGAACCCTATGGAAAGTAAAACCAAGCCACTTGTGTTTACTCATGTGTAGAAAGTCATGCTGTGGTCCATTGGAAAGGGCAGGCCAAGAAGAACCCGACACCACCAGAATGGTCCCATTCTGATGAACGCAGTCCCCGAAAAGCACCCAAGAAGGAAGTCCCTCCCTTCAAGCTAATGAATGTATTGAGCCCCATGGAAAGCGAAACTAATGCTGCATTCTTTTTGCTAGAAAATGCTAGAGAGCTGTACAGGTTGTCCAGGGTTAGCCACTTGGGTTCCAGAACCCCTAGTGCGATGGTTCCCTATGTTTTTTTCACTTGTGTACCCCTTAGCAGCCTATTTCCATAACTGTACCCCCATATTAGCAAAATGTTTGTAATTAATATAGTTGCTATTTCAGATTCATGTGTAGTCAACTACTGATCCTTATCTCATTATACACAAATTGATGACCAGTAACTAGCAGTTGCTGGGGCTTTCACAGCTGTCTTCCTTCCTGTCTTGCCAGTCCTACAAGGCATTCTAATACAGACCTGTCTTTTTCCGCCATTATTCAATTCTTTTCCAGGTACCCCTGAAGGACCTGGCAAGTACTCCTGGGGGTACTCATACCCCAGGTTGGGAACCACTGCCCTAGTGGATAAAAAAAATCCATAGATTAAAAAATGGAAAAAATAGATTTAAAGACCCACTGCTCCTAATGGAATAAGGCTGTGCCTCAACATCCGCAGGGGTTTGATTCTGGGATTCGCTGCTGATACCATAAAATGTGTTAAATAAAAGCAGTTTTAAAAAATTAAAAAGTGCATCCGTTTACAGTTGTGGTTTAAAACTGCTTTTCTTACTGTTGTAGAGAGGCAGTCAGCAGTTAGAACCCCTGCTTTTGCTGGCTCAGCTGAAGAATGGTATAATCACTTGCATGACTGTCTCTCTACAACAGTAAGAAAAGCAGTTTTCTAAACTGATTTTAAAGGGGTGCATTTTTTCCCCTTTCACTACCGCATATTTTCCTAGCTAACAAAAGAACACAACCTAAACTATGCATTTGTGCTTACTCATGAGTAAACAACTATGCCGACTCCTGTTGAAGGGGAATGCAAGGCTACCAGAATGGTCCCAATCCATGAAGCTCAGCAGTTGCTCCAGAATGCAGCCCCCCCATAGTACAGTAAAAAGAGGTTTGAGATGATAAGACTTTTTTTCCTAGTCATGTAAACCTAGGTGGGTCCTGATAGTGTATCATTTTTAAAAGTGGGTTCCAGTGCTAAAAGGTTTGGGAACCAATGCTTTATTGGAAAAGGTTGTTATTTCCAGATTCCTTCCCCCCCCCCTACTCTGGGGAGCCTCATTTCCTCTCCTCATCATTGTGGGGTTTTTGTGCTATTTATAGAGTGAAGCATTGAATCTTAATCCAACCCAGACAAAAAACATGTTGAATTTGAAATTGATTTTGTCCCAAATTGCACTGAACTGGCTTAAATATAAGAACTTAAATTGAACTGGGCACTGGGTAGAGCTGAAAATCTTACTAATTTTGGGGGGTGGGGTGGGCTCTTGACGTTATTGCATCCCATTTGTGTCCTGGGTTACAATTCTATGCACTTCATTTGGGAGCTGAGCTGAGTAAAGATGCATTGTATGTCTGAAATTTTGAACCCATTAGCACCTGTGGAGATTAGCTAGTGCTGATGCTTTGACGAGCATAATTTCTAGTGCAATGAGAGCTTGAGGATGATGTCTTAGTTTTTGCTCCTTTGAACTGTGTTTGGATGAAAGTGTTACCTTGCTATTTAATCATGGAAATCACAAGTTTTGCTTGGTCAGGGAATTGCATGAGAAGATATCTATTTTCCCCTTTCCCTTCTCTGTTGCTCACAGCAGATAAGGAGCAAAAAAGTGATGAAGTAATACTTTTCTTTTATTCATTTGTCTTAAGCAAACTGATTAATTGATTACATAAGCATACTTTAAAACATTAAATTTATCATATTACCAAACTTGAAAAAGTGGTTGCATGGGCTAAATTTTAGATTTTTGCTGTATCTTAATAAACTTTATTTTTGCAAATCATTACAAGCTTGACTTTTTTTTTCAAGGTCAAGCTTTCTAAATCAATTCTCTAACCATTATCTCGCAGCAGAACCACAAAAAAGAAAATATCTGAGTTTATACCTGAAGCAAGCAGTAACTATGAAGTAACTGAAGTACCTGAAATGTGAAGCAACTATGAAGTACCTGAACTTTTTAAAAAATCACAGAATGAAATCAGTCCAAATAATTTTTAGCGTCTGTCTTGTTCAGCACAAAATTATTTTTACTGATTTCATTCTGTGATTTTTTTTTAAAGCTTATAAGCGTTGGAATATATTCATAAATGTCCATTAAAGTACAAATAACCTGACAGATTTAATTGATTATAGTGACTTACGTATATAATACCAGTCTGCTTGCTTCAGGTATAAATTCAGGCATTTTCTTTTTTGTGGCTCTACTGTTACGACAGTGATTGTTTTGTCAAAATGTCTAGTATGTGCAGCTGGGATATATCACACAATACTAAATTGATGCAAACTATGCTTTAAGAAATTTGGCCACTTTCATTATGGACCATCAAAGCAGCTTACAATAAAAACTTAAAAAGTATATAATAGTAAAACTAGTTAAAGAATAATAGCTGCAGTAGACAACCAGATAGATACAGCTAAGCAACTCAGTTCACAGCAATGAAGTCAGGCCAAATGCCTAGTGAAAGAGTCTTAATAATCTGCAGTGTTATGAACAGGGGATCCTTGAAGAAAGGAAGTTCCACAATCAAGGATGCTACCAAGTAATCCCTGTTGCTTGTTGCTGTCTTCTGAATCTTGTTTGGTAGCAGAATGCAAAACAGAGCAAAACAGATAATAATTGTTATCTTAGCAGTTTAGCAAACTCATATGGTAAGAGGTGGTCGTTTTAATTATCCTGCAACCAAGCCGTGTATGGCTTTAAAGTTAATGACCACCACTTTGGATTGTGCCTAAAAGCAAATTGAGAGTCAGGGAAGTTTGGAGTGAGTGAGTGTGTGTGTGTGTGTGTGTGTGTGTGTGTGTGTGTGTGTGTGTGTAATATGATCTTTATACTAAGTATGTGACCGTACCTTAGTAGCAGCATTTTGTACTGGGGCAATTTATGAATGCTTGTGTGGCTGAAGCATGGGTGACTGGCCAAATCTCCTTCAGGAAAGAGTGCGGATTTTTTGCTCTCAGGATTAGTTGCAGAAGGGAAAAAATAACTTATTTTTTGAGTTACAAGAATCAACAAAGTGTTGACATGCACTCCCATGTGCTGTGGCCATGATCCAAATGTGCGTGGGAGGGATTGCTCTTTGAAAAGGAAAACGTATTGGGATTTCGGAACACAGAATGTGTCACCAAGAAGAAAAGGCATTCACAAAATGTTAAGCAGGCATATTTTGAAAAATCTCATAATTGAGATGGTTAGTAACATTATTTGCAAGTGTTATAAGGAAAAATGCACTCTGAAAGCACTAGCAAATACTGAAGAGGTTCAGTGAGTAATTAAAAAAAATCAATTGAATTGTGGGTTTGGAATATCAACTGTCAAGAACTTTAGTGAGGGCTGTAGGTCTTTTCTACATCTTCAGGTAGAATGTCTGTCTGAAACCTTAGGGAGCTGCTTCCAGTCAGTGTAGGTAATACTGAGCTAGAAAGACCAGTGAACTTATTCTATGTAAGGCAGCTTCATATTTTCATGTCTTCAGAATATGGGCTGCTAAATGTTCAAGAGCTGAAGGAATTGCATTAGCAGCCATACAGAAGACACTTAGCACTTGCAAATGAAGTCTGTTACTCTAAGCATGCTACTCAGAAGCAAAACCTTCTTGTGTTCAGTGGGTATATTCCCAGGAAGTTACGTGTAGGTGTGTATACACGCATGATTACTGTAGGTTTGGAATTGAGATCATTTTGTTTTTCTAGGTGAGGTCATGAAGAGCAGTGGCTTGAATGACCATCCCCACATGTCTACTTTGGGGCATGATCCTATGCCTGCCACACACACTGGCATAGCAAACAGTGAATCCTGCTGTCACAAGCAAGAGTAGGATATTTAACTACCCTCAGAAGGGCAAACCATCAGGAAGAAGCTCCCAACCAGTCACCTGGCAAAGTGCTTCTGGAATACATGCAGACATAGGAAGTCTGCTGGCAGATGATTACCAGTATGGACAGAGGGACTCATAGCTTTGGCCATAAAGGAAGCTCTGGGTTGCAGTGAATGTGTGGTTATAAATACTATATGGATGAAAACTCAGATTTTTTTCCCTATGAAATAGCTGTACAATTGTCTGGGCCTAAGAGCATGTATGAAGAAACTGCCTTGTATCATGAACTTGCCCAGGGTTGAACTGATTTTAAGGTTCAGCCAAGGCACTATGAGCTAGGCATAGCATAGGTGCCAGCATTAGATATACTGAATTTTGTCATTTTGTGCTTACTGTATAACAAATCTAATTATCTCTCTCCCATCTTTTTTTTTTTAAAACAGTCATTCAGTCTGTCAAGAAAGAAAATAGTGCATTACACCAGCTTTGACCAGCGGAAACGAGCAAATGCAGCACTTTTGATAGGTGCCTATGCAGTAAGTAGCACTAGTATGTCAGCAGGAACTTGCTGACATCTCTTTCTCTGCCTATATAGATACTGCAAATGCTAGAATATCTATTTTTTTGCTACTGTTTTAGTACTGCATTTTTTAAAGAAGTGGGTGCCTACCCTCTCTCTCTCTCTTCTGAGCTTTGCTGCCTCCATGCTCCTCACCATGCTTGTAACATTTAAGGGCCCAATCATATCTAATTTTGCACCACTGATGCAGCTGCAGTGTAGCTCCAAGGTAAGGGAACAAGCATTCCCTTACCTTGAGGAGGCCTCCATGACTGCCCTCCTACTACAGGATGCAGCACATGCCCCATTGGCATAGTTGCATCAGTGCTGGAAAGTTGGATAGGATTGGGCCCTTATTCTGTTTCAAAGAGTTGAACCGTGCCTTTTCATTCTTCCAGCAGCTGAAGGTACCTTACAGTTGGAATAAATGGAAAACAACCAAGACAAGTAGCTTGTTTAGTACAATGCTGTGTTCTTATGGCTGACTTCTTGTCATTCTTGTCTGGATTGGGAGCCAGGACAAGTCAATAACAGCAGGGAAATTGTCGCTATGGTAATTATTCTGTTTCAGAAGCTTATTCCCAGTGTCACTTTGCAGACTCCCTTGGGTTCAAGAACTGCAGTTTGCCCTTCCACTTTCGTATCAAGCTGCACATACAGTCCTGGCTTCCTCCTCTCTTAAAGTGCAGTACATAGTTTATTTGTACTGATAAGTTATGCAACAGTTGAAAAATACTATTCTTAAGTAAATAAAATACTTTTGTTCTTACAAGTGTCTCTTACTTTGAAGATCCTAATTTTGCAACAGAAATGGAATTATGTTTGTCCTTGTGTTATTATATAGATGAATGACCTGTAATTTTTAAAAGGCTAGCAGCATCTGTTAAATGAATACCTTGTTAGCTCTGTAATGACAGTAAATGACATTCAGTATTTCAGCTGTTACAAAATGGGTCTCCTTTGTGTGAAAGCTGTATGAAAACACTTCTGCCAAAGAAGAATCTCTCTACAGAGTAAACTGAGATTATCATCATTACTACTCTGGAAATATGAAACCACTGCATGTTAAAGTATCTTTCTGTGTATAGTTATGGAAACAAATTGGTCCTCTGTGAAGCAACAAACAAAGATATGAACACATGAAATAGTAGAGCTTTTTCTAGAAGATTACAAAGTATTTTCTGTGTGCTTTTTAGTTGAGCATTAGGATAACTGTTACCACTCTTTCAATTTGAAATTGCTGTGAAAAATATGTAATTTGGGTACAGTATAATGTGGAAATGAAAAGAACAAACAAGTATCTGACAATACTTCTCACTAAGGTAGACTGGTGGTTGAACTGTATATATCAGCCCTCAGTAAGTCTGAACACAGTACTTCAAGAGCATCTGACGTAGTTTTTCTCTCTTTGCTACCTGAAACCTATTCATTGCAGAGGGCAAGCACAAGGTTAAGAATCTCAGATCTTGTGCTCCTTGCTTATCCCACCCTTCTTAAAGGGAAATGGCATGCTGAGTTTTCATAGATGCTAGGAATGCCTCCCAGTACAATGATAAATCCAAGTTCTCATCCTCTTCCCCAACTGGAATGTGCAACCAGATCAAGAAAGAAACATCTGAATGTTGTGGTTTCTTGAAAGATAGAACCTTTCAAATTGTAAAAATCCCTACGGGGATTTAAATTTGCCTGCCTATGTAAACCGCCTTGAATAAAGTCCGAGGAGAAATCTGAGGACCAAGAAAGGCGGTATAGAAATACCTGTATTATTATTATTATTGTTATTGTTATTATTATTATTAACTCCAGGCTTCACAGAGAGAGAGCTTGACCTCTTATACTGAGCCCTGCAGACATAAGTGGTGAGATGCATCACTTCTTTCTGTGAATCTCCAAAGCTCTGTGCAAGGTCAAGAAGAGCTCCTCCTCTTTTCCAGTCTCTAGAAAATGGTGTAAGCTCTCATTAGACTTATGGGCTCTAGTGGCATATACTGTACTGCATTAATTAGACCAGCGATTTTCAACCTTTTTCATCTCACGGCACACTGGCAAAGCACTAAAACAGTCAAGGCACACCATCAATTTTTTGACAAGTGACAAGGCACACTGTACTGCCAATGGGAGTTTCATATCCCCCCGATGGCCCTACTAATAAATTACCATCTCCCAAATTCCCACGGCACACCTGGGTACCATTTGCAGCACACCAGTGTGCACAGTGGTTGATCATGGCTGCTCTAGGTCAATGTAGAATTCTGTGTTATCTGGGTGGGGTTGGACACAAGACCCTTGAGATAGGTCAAATACTTCTGTTGGCTTATGTCTGACTGAATTAAGACTATTTTATTTGAAGGGGTAGTGAAGGGTAGTACTGTTGTGAGCCCTTAAAGCATGCAAGAGCCTTAATAGCCTGGTTCCTTTTCTGTAGAAAAGTCAAATGAAAAAAAGTGTACAAAACTCAGAAGAGAGAAGGTGAGTGTGCTCTCAATGTCATTTAAATGGGGTCTATGAATGTTGGCCCCAGGTGTGCAGTCTTTACCTCCAGTTTTATGGATAAACATTATGCAGGAGGTCAGGACTATGTTTGACCCTATTAAAAAGTTATCCCATGTGTGAATACAAGGCAAATTTTGAGGTGGAAATAAGAGTGGTGACACCTCAGTAGGAATAGAAAAAATGGGGGGAGTCACTCCAAAATGTGCAAATAATGAATTTTTTTTTCCTACAAAAAAGTGTGTGTGTGGTGCAAAATGTTTTGGGGTGTGTGTGTGTTAAAATTAAAATTCAGAGAACATATATTCCTACTGACTGTGGGTAACCCTCATGGCTCATGTTCTCTCCCAACATGCAAATAATTTTCATCTTCACAAGATGCGTAGTCTATGCATTTTAGAGGTATATATGTGTAGGACTTACAGGGTTGGTTATAATGTATAGGCTTAAAAATTGTGTCTTGGCATTATAAAATTCCTCTTGAGAGAGAACCCAATAGCAACCTGGTTTCTCTTGCAGGAATATTGTTCAGATAAACTACTTGAGTACTAACGGTTGGGTTTCTGTTCATATACTGTTCATGTACCCAATCCTATTGTCTGAAAAACTGTTTATGGTTCTTGTGGTTCTTGTACATTCTGTAGATTGGCATGTGACTGAATTCTGAGTATTGCTAATTCAGAGTCTTGTTTTTATGTCCTGATGCTAAAAAATTAATGTGTAAAATGAGACCAAGCAAACACTAGATAAGTTCCACAAATAGAACCTCTACTGGTAGCTATGCAATTTAAATAGGAACGCAATGCCACTCTGCATGTTTTTGTCTTGGCTCCCTGATCCCTGCCTGTGTGTTCTATCCTCTTTATCTGAAGTGCTGAATTTTAATTTACAAACATTTGTTCTTTGGGGGTTCTTTAAGTATGTTGACACATCATTAGTGGATGGTGCTGTTGATCTGATAGCAGCTCGGGTGTTTAGTGGTATATGTAGCTACTGTATGAAGTAAGTTGCCAGTCTTGGAACTGTCTCAAAGTGCCTCTAGAGCAAGGGTGGCCAAACTGTGGCTCGCGAGCCACATGCAGCTCTCTGACATATAATCTGCAGCTTATGGAAATATGTTGGCTAAGCTCTAAAACCTCCACTAGCAGTAAATAGCCTGATAATTGGTAGCAATGTATGTGTCATAAAAGTATTGTAAGACTATTATTTTGTAAGGTGTTATTGGATTAAGATATCTCTAATTTTATTGATTTACATATTTTCCTCCATGTTTTGACCAACTATTTACTAAGATAAATATAATTTAAAATAGCTGTTTTTACTGCTTTGGGATTTTGACAACTTACACAAATTAAGTTAAAAACTACATACATGAATTATTACGTACATGTACAATATTAATATTTATATAAAATTTTTTGTAACAAAATGTGTATGTAACAATGTGTGTAATATTCGTGTCTTGTGGCTCTCAGATACTTGAAGTTTATCATATGTGACTCTCATGTTAAGCAAGTTTTGTTACCCCTACTGTATGTGGTTCATGGCTAACATTGCATTGTGACTCATGCCATCTATGCATGACAGAAGTCCCTGTACTAAACATGTGTTTTTTAGCAGTATAACTCCTGGAAGCTATAATGTGAACCATGATCCAAGTTATCAATGAAGCCATTGCTCAATGCGTCAGAGAGTGGAAACCTATTTCATATACAGGCATTTGCCACTTTACAACCATTTGCTTAATGACGGACCGCATATATGACAGTGGTAAAAGCATAATAAAGATGCTCTTAATGAGACAATCCTGACTCCCATAGCCTGCAGCAGAGTGTCTGTTTACACAACAGAGAGGCTCTTAATGCAAAGAAGAGGCAATCTATCTCCAGTAGCCTGTGCAGCCAGCTAGTATCTGGCAGGGAGTGTCTGTTGACACAACAAAGGCAATAGATTAATGATGTAATTGCATAACAGGGATTTAAGAACATAGTCTTTAAGTGGCACACATCTGTATAGACAATTATTGCTAAATCTGGCCTAGGCTGTCGGAACTTCAATTTTGCAAATCTCTCAATATACTATTAGCTTTAGCAAATCTTTCTCTAGTTTACTTTTGTCACCTTCAATAAAAAACTGTTGAACAGCCACTGATGGTAAGTAGTAATATTTTGGGTATACTATAATGTAGGAGTTAAGTGCATTTTCATGTCCAGCTTATGGAGAAACTTGGAAAATGTTTCAAATTACTTTCACCTATGCTTGAGCAATGTCCTAAGTATGGAATAGTTTACAACCTTGAAAACAGCTTTTCAAAAGCTTGAGAGAATAAAAAGGGAGTTGACAGTGGTGATATGAAGTACTGTATGTCTATTAGAATTTTAACATTGTTGGGTGTATACACATGTACTACTTAATCCAGAAGTTCCTTTGTCCTGTTGATTGGGTTTTTTTGCTACTGTTCACATGCCATGCTCCTTTGCTAAAGAGAAAAAAGCAGTGCGATTTCAAGATTACCTGTATTGAATGTGAAGTGAAATCCTCCCCACCTTGTCAAATAGGTGGGAGGATACTGAATCAAAAATATTCACTTAGAGCAGCAGTTACCAAACTTTCCAGCTCCACGACCCACTTAATTCTCCATGGTGGGTTGGGACACGACTGGCTGGAATGACTTACTAGGAGCCTTCAGAGGGCCACCTCTGGGTTGCTCTGGGCCCCTGACCCAGTCAGCAGAATCCTCCAGATGCAATTTCTGGACAAATTAGAGGTTGCTTCCAAGCTGGAAGTTGTTGGGCCGGCTTCCAGAATGGCTCCTTTTCAAACTGGTGTGGGGGGGGGGAGCAGGAGGGCCCACCTTGTGATCAACCACACATGGGCTCCTGACCCACGTTTTGGGAAATGCTACACTAGAGTCAAAGTTTGGTAAGCCTATGTAGGATGCTTCAGCAAACTAGGTTTAAGCAGAGTTTCAATGCTATTCATGCAATTCCATGTCCTTTGGCTTGGCATGCTGCACAACTTGCACACAGATACTTGTATTCCCTAAGAAAAAATTCCAGGCATTACTGAGATGATCTAAGACAATTCTGCTGACTGGGTTCCACACAAAAATGGTCACTAGAGACTCAGTGATTTTCAGTGAATGTGCCACAGGAATTTGGGGGGAGGCTCATTTATTAGGGCCATTGGGAGATGTGAGCCCCCCCCATAGGTAGTGTAGTGTGCCTTGTCAGTTGTCAAACAGGTGGTGTGCCTTGACAATTTTAGCACCTTGTCAGCATGTCATGAAATGAAAAAGGTTGAAAACCACTGCTACAGAGGCAATAATCAAAATTCCTTCTGAAATATTGGTGTCTAAGCAATTGTCACGTTACAGCCTTAAGTGTAGAGGTATATTAAATGAAACAGTTGTTCACAGTACAGAATGACTGCATGCTGACAAGTTGCCTTTCTTCTGTGAGTGGAAATCTTTAAGTGCCCAGGGCTCCACAGATGCTTTGTACTGCAGTCTTTATGCCGATTATTCAGAATTTTGGAAAAGAAAAGAAAGTGAAGTCACTAGTAACCAGACAGCAGGGGTAGTCAGTTGAGGGTTTCACTGTGACAGCAGGATATTTTCCAGATGAATTATTGATGGGCATTTTAAAGTTTGGGGTCAGCAATCAGTGTTCCCTTTTTTGTTGTTGTTGCCTATACAGAGTGCTAAGGTGGCTGCACAGATGTGACTGTCAGCATCCAGACTGCTCAATGAAGATTGCATTGTCAAACTCTGCAGTTGTGGAGTTGCAAACTCTCCCAACACTCAATTTTAGCGAATGTCCCCTGGTTCTGGTATTGTGTAAGAGGGAAAAGAGCATCCCTGTATCCACTCTATCGATCCCCTGCATAATTTTGTATGTCTCAATCATATCCCCCTTCACACACCTTTTTTCTAGACTGTAGAGCCCCAAATGCTGTAGCCTTTCCTCATAAGGGAGGTGCCCCAGCCCAGTAATCATTCTGGTTGCTCTCTTTTTCACCTTTTCGATTTCCACTATATCCTTTTTGAGATGTGGTGACCAAAATTGGATGCACTACTCTAGGTGTGGCCTTACCATTAATTTGTAAAACAGCATTATGTTATTAGCTGTTTTGTTCTCGATAGATTAGATAGATTAGAATATCTAATCTATCTAGATTAGATAGATTAGAACCTTTTCTAATGATCCCAAGCATAGAATTGGCCTTCACTGCCATCGCACATTGGGTTGACACTTTCATTGAGTTGTCCACTAGCACCCCAAGATCTCTCTCCTGATCTGTCACAGACTTGGCCACCTTGCTACTTAACCCTGTCTCTAGGTCATTTATGAACAGGTTGAAAAGTACCAGTCCCAAGACAGAACCTTGGGGCACACAGCTTTTCACTTCTCTTCCCCCAGCATGCATGGCGAAACAGATCACAGTATGATCACTGTTCCCCAATGGCTCAGTAACATTTACATCTCTAACCAGGTCCTGAATACCACGCAATATTCAATCCAGAGTCACCTGTTCTCTGGTGGGCGCCATAACTATCAGCTCTAAGGCACAGTCATTTATCAAGAAATCTGGTCTCAGAGCACGAATTGACCCAGTTGATATGAGGATAATTGAAGTCCCCCATGATCACAACCCTATCCTCAACATTTCCCTGATCTCCTCATTTTAAGGTTCCCTTCAGGTTTCTGGTCCTGAGGACAATAGCATGCCCCCAGTATTACTTCACTTCTTGAGCCTGGTAATTTAACACACAGCAATTCTATGGTGAAGTTGGACCCACCTTCAATCTCTGCTTTGCTGGATTCTAAATCTTCTTTAACATAGATGGCCATCCCACCTCCAACACACCCCTCCCTATCCCTCCTATAGAGTTTATAGCCTGGGATTGCATTATCCCACTGATTCTCCTCATTACACTAGGTTTCCGTTATGCTCACTATATCAATGTTTTTCCCAGTCACCAAGTGCTCCAGTTCTCCAATCTTCACTCAGAGACTTTGGGCATTTGCATAAAAGCACTCGTACATGGAATCCCCCAAGATAGGCTCCTTATTAGCTCCTTCATCTCTGCAGCCTCTCATTTTGTCAAACGGTCTATCGCATTCCATCACACTTCCAATCCCAATTCCTTCTCCTACTCTGTCACTACCTTTTGTTCTCTAATCACCCCATCCTAATCTCATAGGGATGAGGAGTCCAGACTGGATGCCCCTCTGCTCCTGTCGTCTTTCCCTCAGGGATCAGTTTAAAAGCTGCTCTGCTACCTTTTAATGTTACATGCCAGCAGTCTGGTTCAAGTGAAGCCCATCCTCCTTGTACAGGCCCCACTTGTCCCAAAATGTTCCCCAGTCCCTAACGAATCTAAACCCCTCCCCACAGCACCACTTCTAGACCCCTGAGCTCCACCTGCCTAGCTGACCCTGCATGTGGAACAGGTAGCACTTCCAAGAATGCTACCTTTGGGGCCATGGCTTTCAGTTTCCTACCTTGCTTAATTGCTGGCATTCAATATGCACAAGTATAAACGCAAGCAACATTTTTCTTCAGTGGGAAATTCCTGGCTTACAAATGATTGCTATCAATGAGGACAGTGGAATTAATGGTGAAGTTGGAGATGATGCCAAATGGATGTTTACAATAACATGCATTGAAACATAATTTACTGGAAAGCAATTTCGTTATTGTGGTAATGCTTTCCAACCTTGTATGGCTTGTGAGTACTTTCAGAATAATGGCTTTTGTCTGATGTCAGTAGGAGGGTGAAAATAGCTTTTGCTATACAGCCTTAGAAGGGTAAAGAACTGAATGGCCACAAATTGAGGTTCTGTTCAATTCACATTAAAGCATTATCTTGAAATAAATATATTGTATAGTTTATACAGCTTTTCTTTTACCTTAGCTTTTCTAAGGCAAGATGTTCCTGTTTTCTGTTGTAGGTTGTCTACTTGAAGAAAACACCAGAAGAAGCTTACCGAACACTTTTATCAGGTTCTAATCCACCATATCTTCCATTTAGGTAAGGCTGCAAGTTAAAATGGTACACTTTTTTAATGTTTAGAGATTTTTAATGAACTGAGGCCAGCAGATTGTTACAATAATTTCCAAGCCCTTCAGTCACCATGGCACATGGTGTTTGTGCAGCGCTCTGCCTAAAGCACCTTGCAGTTACTAGTAACATGTTCTTTTCCTTTGCTCAGTCTTTGTGCCTGCTTTTCTTGTTGCTTGTTTCCTTATCTTGTCACCTGTCAGTATCTGAGCTCTAAAGGGCTGTGTCCGCACCAGGGCTTTTCTGACCCTGCCGCTCCCCCAAATCTCTGGAAGGTTGTGACCTTTTGGGTCAGCATGCATTGCCATATGCTGCTGAAGTAACTTTTTATCCTTCACTGAAACTTGGTGTCTGTGGAGTCCCACGCATAAGAAGAGCTCTGCTGGATCTGGCCCAGGGCCCATCTAGTCCAGCTTCCTGTATATCACAGCGGCCCACCAGATGCTTCAGGGAGCACACACAAGATCACAAAATACTTGTTTTGCCTCCCTGCATCTAGCACTCTACTTTATCAAGATATATTAAAATGACCTTGTGTTTCTTTTCTCTTTAGTTCTGTTCCTATCTTCCTATCCCCCTCCCACTTTCTTTTGAAGGTAGTTATGCGTATCTTGGTCTCAGCATCTGACAAGTCCCTTCAAGACTTGCCTGTTGCCCTGTGTGCATTTGTAGTCATAGCAATATTGCATGTAGGCTCTTTCATAGTTGAGTAGGACATTGTAGTGATCATGTTGTTCCTTGTCTGAAATACAAAACCACTTCCTGAAACCATTACTTATTTAGAAAGCGCTGGTTTATTCATTTGTCCCATCCTCATAATCTTCCCCCGTCTCCAAACTTTCAGCTTAAAATTGTGCCAAATGGAAGTCTCAAGGAATCATTTAACAGATTTCTAGGTCTTAAAATCTTAAGTTGAAGGATGGTCTGTTTGGAGTTATTTGTATACTGCTTTTCAAACAGGTCTCATAAAGCATTTTGATTTCAATTAAAAGAAAATAATTAAAACTTCTGGCAGTTGCTGCTTGTCCTTAAAGCTGAAACTGGCATGATATAATATAGTCTCAATGAAATGGCTACCAGGAAGGCCTGGTAGCAGGTAATGGTTACAGAGCTTTCAGCTATTGATGTAGCTAGTAACTAGTGGGGAAATGCACTTGCAAGGCTGTTCTGTGCCTTATCAGCATAGCTTTGAGAGTTCCTGTGCTGGCAGACTTAGTTGTATGGGAAAAGTACGTAAATGTATGCTGGTTTCACTAAGAATCTATATCCTGTATTCCACAGCTTAGTAGCATTGTTGGACTAGATTTGAACCTCAGAGACTAATGAATCAGGGTTTAAAGTGAGGGTAGGTATTGCTGGGAGCTGTTCCTGTGTCCTTTTAGCAATGTCTTTGCATCTGGTTTCTGGAATTGTAGTAAGCAATGCTAGGTTAGCTAAGCAAGGCTAGCATTTTCTGACAATCCTTCTCATGCGTGCACACATTGCTGATTCAGTTGCTTAAAGAAGCTGGCAGGATGTCAAGGATCAAAGCTTTGTCAGCATAGAGCTATTTGTAATCACCTGGAATTCAGATAGCTACCAGAAACGTATCCTGAGCTACTGGCATCAAATATTTAAAACGGGGACATCTTATCAATGATAGGAATGGTATTTTGAGGCCTGCCTAGCTATACGCCTACTTCATGAGACCTATACATAAAACATAGGAATAATGTTTCGTTTGTGACACTTTGTATATGATATCAAACTTAGTCCAAATTGTTTTGATCCCGTGTTTTTCTCCCTGAGGAGGGGAAGGTAGAAGTGGCTCTTGCGTAGTCTCTTCATTTCATGTTCAGGAGGGGTGAACAACTCTTCTGGGAGATACTGTGTTCAAATAAATTCTCTTTGGCAGTTTTTCCTTCTCCCTGCAGTGAAGGAAGTGGGTGAGCCTGACACTTACTCCCATTGTTCTGTGGTTACCATTCCAGAGGAAATGATATCAGAATCTGTCTTTAGATGTGAAATAGAGGAACAGGAAAAAAATTGTAGCTTGCGAGGGTCCTCATCATTGCTTATTACAGTAAATTCCACACACACACCCCAAACCATTTTCAGTCATCAGGAAAGATTATTGCAGAAGATTAACTCATTTTAAATGAGTATAGATGCCAGGATTTCTCTACCTAATGGATCAAGAAGAGCCAGTTGTAGGGTGCCTTTGCAGGTAGCTTTTACAATGGGGTTACATTGGCTGTGTAGTGGACAACAGTTACACATGTTTCTACAATGACAGTTTTGGGTGAATTACAGTTATTTTAAAATATATACATTTGTAGTTTTTCACATAGATCTGGTTTCATTTAACTCAGTGACCTGGAAAATCTTAATCTGCTTAGAACTTCAGCCACATCATTTCATTTAAGGGCTGCAGGAGCAAAGTACTACTGAAATATCAGTATACTGCTTGATCATATATACCATGCAGCCATGTTCAAACCTCTATGCGTGGTGTAATAAGGACAGGTTAATGCTGGCTTGAAGAGATTAGCACTGCACTGAGAGCATTTATGTTCTGTTTTTAGTCAAATCATTTTATCATAGCCAGACGTTCCGGTTTCCAGGATGATCTCCAAAACAGAATGTGACTATGAATAAGTGTTTATTATAAATGAAGAATTTAAAGTTCAAGATTCTAGTTTACAGAGTTTCCATATATAGAAAATATAATTCAATTTTATGTGGTAACTCAACAGTTGTTGGGTGTTGGTGAATACTAGCATGTCATCTCTGACATGCGTATCATAGGTTCACCATCACTGCAGTAGATCATAGCTGAGGAAACACTGATGACTATGAAGTGGCCCACCTCTGCAGGAGAAAGCAGTATCTGTGCAGCTTTGCTTTTGCTCAAGATGGGAACACTTGGTGCCTTCTGAAGGCAGTCTCTTTCCCTCAGACAAAGGCAGTCAAAAATTGCACTATTTGCAAGCTCAAATACTACTACTATTACTATAATACTACTCAAATACTCAGTAGTATTTGTTAGGAACACAATATGCACACTTTTGTGTGCTCAATTGTTATAGTAATATTACATATGTCCTACATTTTGTTTTCAGCATTTCTAATCATAAAAGCCTAAAATGTGATTAATGAAATTTGCAAATTACCTAAGAACCTCAGTAATAAGTATTGATGTAGGAGATCTGCAAATATATGGTTCAGTGGCTTTCTTTACAAATGATGGTGCTACCCATATACTTAACTGTTACTGCTGTAAGAGCCAACAAGTGTTCCCTCTTACTTAATTCAGATCCATCCAATGAATTCATGCTCCACAACCATGTCCCAGTTGTGCATGATCCACAACATGTACCAGTTGCTGAGCTGTTGTTAAGTGAACCTATCTGGATTGTTCTGTCTGTACCATACTGAAGACTTTCCCAGACTTTCTGTACAGTCTCTCTGGTTTTCAAGGAATAGGAGCAGGGATTTAAAACTTGAATGACATTGTTAATCTTGTTTATACAAAACTATGGTAGTGACATGTGACGAGAGAGCTCATTTCTTTCAGATGTAACAAGTGAGCATTCTCTTTGCTCCGAAAAAATAATGGAATTAAAAATTGCTAGTAGCATTTTAATCTTATGGAAGAATTAATCTTGGATAAATGACTTTCAAGTGAGTCATTTAAAAGCTTCATTGACCAGTGATGACCTATCAACCTGTGAGGTACAATTGGACTCCCTCCTGGAAATAGTTCTGGCAATGTGCCTGTTAGGTAACAAAGACTGTGTACAGATAGTTCTTCCTATGAAACATGATGGTATTCCCACAAACCTTGGATTGGAATATAAATGCTTTCTTAATGGGTGTACGTTTGCAAATCCTCGGCACTCAAAATGGACATGATACATCTTCATTCTTCTTGTCATATACTATTAAGAATTAAGCTAAATGGTCTCAATGACTAGAGTGGGCACATAGCCCACTGAAGTAATATAAAAAAGAAATTTCATACTGGAGATTAAGATAGCGATAGAGCTTACTGTGTGTGCGTGTGCGTGTGTGTTTAAAATACTACCTTTTGCAGCAAAATTATATCGGTTAATCCAGTGGCCTGGGACCCACCAGTAGGTCATGACCTGATTTTTGGCAGGTCACAAAACAAACAAGCTGATAGCTAATAAGGAAAATGTTTTGAGTCCTATGGAAACCAAAATGGAGCAGTGTGTGCATCTTTACTCATGAGTAGGCAAACATGCTTTGGTCCACTTTGAAGGGCAGGCTAAGGGGAACACAACACCAATATGGTGCGATCCAGTTAACACAGACCCCAACAAACTCTTGAAGGAAGTCCTCCCACTAACTGACAAGGAACCCCTGCTAACTGGGTAAGAGGCAATCTTTCAAGTGGGTACTCCTCTTTTTAGCAGGGGGAGAGTAACTGGCCCCCCTCACCCCAGCAGTGTCTTTTCTAGTAGCTGTCTGCTGGTGTTCATTTGCATCTTTTTAGATTGTGAGCCCTTTTGGAACAGGGAGCCATTAGTTTTTTGATTTTTCTCTGTAAACCGCTTTGTGAACTTTTAGTTGGAAAGCAGTATACAAATACTGTTAATAATAATAATAAAATGAGCCTTATGGAAAGTGAAACTGAGTGACATGCTTGGCTACTTGTGAGTAAATGCACACATGCCTCCGCTCTTATTGAAGGCCAGGCGAAAGGGAACACAAGGCCACTAGAAGGGTCCCAATCTAATGAACTTGAAGCTCAACAAACGCTCCAGTAATAACACTGGTATTTATATACCACCTCATTGGAGTACTCCTTGACTTTATTCATGGTGGTTTATGTGGGCAGGCTTTCTCCAAACCCCCAAGGGGGTTTTACAATAAACAGAGAAGGAACACGCTTCATTCCAGATGGATCTTTTTCTGTCTGATCATCACTCTGGCCCTGTCGCCTCCCACTACTGTGGGGCAGTAGGCAGCCCCCCACCATATTAAAAAGGATCAAAAGGCTTGAGTGGCTGGTAAAGAGGCTTGAGCAGCTGGTAAAGTGAAATCTTTATTTTAGTTTCAAAGCTAGGTGAGTCCCACTAGTGTGTCATTTTAAAAAGTGGATCCCAGTGCTAAAATGTTTGGAAACCATTGTGTTAAACTATGCCCAGATTAAAAGTTAAGTTTACTTCACATCCTTTTAAAGTAAAGTTTTAAAGTTTAAAATCCTCTCAGTACAAATAGGCTATTATTGCTGTGAGGTGAAACTCTACCAACCTGTCCATGGGGCCTGGATGCTGTAAAGGACATTAATTGTGATTTATGTAAATGCTTATACTTCCTACAAAAATATGGATCGTCTCATAATATTGGACCTCTGAAATATTGGACCATCAAATTAAAAAATCAGTAGGGATGTTGATAAATACTTATTTGCCAGTATTGCACTTGTTAAGGAAACTTTGCTGTGTGAGCACAGAGATAAGGTAATAGCTAAAGAATTCTGATTGTGATTTCTACACTTCAATCACTAGAGAGCAGTGATTTTCAACCTTTTTCATCTCTACAGTGTACTAATAAGTTACTAAATTTGACAAAGCACACTACACTGCTGGTGGGGTGGGCTCACATCTTCCAATGGCCCCACTAATAAATGACCCTCCTGCAAACTTCCATGGCACACCTGTCGATCATTCACAGCACACAGTTGAAAATTGCTGCTTTAGAGTTAGTGATTTTATTCTTGTGTTTTGAAGGTAGAGATTACTTTTTTATATTTGACAGAATTCTAATAATATAAATCCAGTCCTGAACATGACATTGGGACAGAGTTCACACAATCATGGTTGGGTATGGGAGAGATTTCTGTGAACTCTAGGACTGGCAGTAGTTGCTGCAATACTATTTGAAGGAGGAAAATATTAAGCCTAATGTTATTAAACAAGGTAGTGGAAAATGGAACGATCACTTTTTTGGCACATAAATGCTTAGCCTTCTACAGCATTGAATAGTGGCATTGATGTGGTTATTGTGCCAATACATTGTGCCAATACGTTGGCACATGAGAACAATTCTTTATTTACAAAAGTGCCCTATATTGACTCTTGTTGCTGTGGAAGGGCTATATGATGTTGCCATAGTTTCATTAATAGTGCATCACAAAGATCTTCCGGGCTTGCCAGAACTTGTTGGTCTGTGTATAAAGTGAAAAAGAGTAGTGATTCTGAAAGCTTGGTTTCAAGACTAATGCTTGTATAAGCAAGTAAATTTTTGATACAAAGTTTCCCATGAAGTTTGGCTCTCTAATTTCAACTCCTCCTCTGAAGTTTTGCAAATTGTTCTTCTGACTGTTCCCATGTTTGACGGCAGTCTTCACACAGTAGGACTGCTACAACTCATTTTAGTGCACTCCCACCCCCATTACTGGTATCTATATTTACTCCCACTTATCCCTGATAGAAACAAATTATTGTATTTTTAAAAGAACCTTCCTGGTGCAACCTTTATATCTTCTGAGATAATCTGTTGGTAATATAGGTTGAGCCTCGTTATTCCCATGGGTTCCATTCCAAGCACTCAAATTTAGCAAATCAATTTAAAAAACAGTTTCTTTGCTCCAGTGATTTAAAAACAGTCTTGCTGACCTTTGTGATGTAAGATAAGAGTCATTAAGAAGAATTCATCAATCAGTCCTCATCCAAGCGCTTACAAAGGTGCTTCACTCAGCCCCTCCCTTCACCAATGCAAAATGATCACCTTTCTTTCAGGTGCTCAGGGGGAACAGTGGGGTCAGCTGGAGAGAGAAGGATTGATGGATTGTCAGCCAACTGTCCTCTCTCTCTCTCAATAAGGAGACTATTGTTAAAGGACTGTTCAGTTTTTTAAACTGATTTTAAAGGGATGCATTTTCCCCCTTCTCCAGGGATCAGCGCATTCCTTCTCATTTACAGTGGCCATCCCTGTTGAGTCAAATCCATGTATAAAAAATCCATGTATAAATAGGCTGGACCTGTAGTTTGTTTTGCTTTTTAAGGCCGATATTACATGCAACATCAACTGAATGAATATACCCGTAGATTTTTTTTATAGTGCCTGAAGTCTTGATAGGCAATTATAGTGCAGGTTGTGGCTGGTTATCCACTGAGTTTCCATTCTGGGACCCCTAGTGAATAAAAAAAAAATCAGTAGATACCACCCCAGAATGGATTGGTATAGAAACTATACCACATTCAGCCACTATATAGGGTGAATAATGGAATCTAATGGAATGAAATAATAATTACTTAACAGCACAAAGGTAGGAAATTGGACTTTGGTGCTTTTTCTTTGTTACAAGGCATTTAAAGGTGGACCTTGATATCAGTGGTAAGTCAAATCAGTGGATAAAATCACTGGATGCCGAGGACCCACCTGTATAACTGCATAACTTTAACTTTTTAAAATTAAAATAAGAAAATGAATTAGTCTTTATGAATGAGACTTCTTCTAAATTTCTATTAGAATTAAGAGGTAGATAATATCCATATTCATTGTTTTATCTGTGCTATTATATTATAAATTGTAGTTCTCTGGGAAGGAAGGGTTGGCATTCCTACTGCTGGGATGCCCCTCCTGCTGGAAGGTAGGATTGGAACCTCACCGAACGGATACTTCTCCCACGTTGGGGGCATCCCATGGTGCTCCCCAGTTCCGGTTCTACCTTCTAGAAACAAGGACGGACCTCTGTCGTGCTCTGGCATGACATCAGTATTTTTCTTTCATTTTTCTCTTATTTTTTATTTTTCCTTCCCTGGAGCAGGGGGTTAAACTTCCCCCACTGCTTCCCAGGCTCTGAACAGCTCAGAGCCTGCCTGCTGGTGGGACTCAGCGCTGCCTCCCCCTTCACTGCAAGTGGGCAGGAACGGCGGTGTGGGAGGCTTCAGTCCCCCTCCCCCACACAGAACCGGAGATGGACCCACGCTGGCAGGAGCGGCAGTGGCGCCTTGCCGGCAGGGCAGCCAACAGGAGCACCAGAGCCACATGGCGGGCACCATCTTGGGCCCTCCCCCCTTCCCCACGGGAGGAGCGCTCTGCAGACGCTATGCCCCACAGGAGGCTCACCGGGGCGACGAAGTGCCCGTCGGTTGCCGCTCCCCCCAAGCGGCAGTGGGGCGGAGGAGGCGGCAGGTGGCGGTGTCCCCTCCTCATCCAGCGTGACCCCCCGCAGACCTCCAGTAGCGGCGGCAGCAGCAGCGCCTTCCCGGCAGGACAGCCAGCAGGAGCACCAGAACCACGTGGCGGGCGCCATCTTGCCCCTTCCCCACGGGAGGGACTCAGGCCTGGGCAGCCCAGTGGTGGAGCGCGCCACAGACGCTACGCCCCGCAGGAGGCTCACTGGGGCAGCGAAGCGCCTGTTGGTTGCCGCTCCCCCCAAGCGGCAGCAGAGTGGCGGTGACGAGGAGGCGGCAGGCAGCGGGGTCCCCCCTCATCTGGTGCGACCCCCCGCAGATCTCCAATGGCGGTGGCAGTTCAAGGCTGATCTGATCCAAGGCTAGCAAGTTCTAGTGAGGACAGTCGGTGTAACTGCCAAGGCTTACGTTAACAAACAAGGAGGCCTACGATCCACGGCCCTACACAAAGAGGCGGCAGCCATCATCATTTGGGCTGAAGCCCATCTCGTAGCCATTCGGGCAGAGCACGTGGCCGGAGTGGACAATGCCGCAGTGGGTTGGCTAAGCAGGCGACAGATCCTGGAGACAGAGTGGCAGCTAAACCCTCGGTCTTCAGCCTGGTGAGAGAGGGGTTCGGGACCCCACTCATGGACCTCTTTGCCATGAGAGAATGCGCAAATCCAAAGATTATTCGCAAGTGTCCCACAAGAGGGAGTGGAGGCCATAGATGCTCTAAGCAGCCCCTGGCCTCAGGGTCTTCTGTATGCATTTCCACCAGTTCCACTACTCCAGCGTCTCCTCAACAGAATCAAGCAGCTCTGGGCTGAAGTCATTCTGATCGCTCCCAAGTGGCCCAGATGTCCATGGTTCCCAGAGCTCCTACGCCTGTCAACACAGAACCATTGGACAATCCCGCTACAGCAAGATTCCTGCTCCAGGGCCCAATGGCACATCCTCAGCCACACCTCTTCAGTCTGACAGCATGGAGGTTGAGCAGAGCATGCTAGTCAGGCTGGGGTATTCTGACAGGGTCACGGCCACCTTGCTGGCCTCACGTAAGTCCTCCACTAGGAAGGTGTACCCGTCCACCTGGTGCATCTTTATTAAGTGGGTGGAGGCTAGGGGGGTCAGGGCAGTCATGGCTGGAGTGAAGCATGTCTTGTCCTTCCTGCAGGAGGGTCTGGATAAGGGTCTGTCCACCAACACACTCAAGAGACAGGTGGTGGCCCTCGGCAACATCCTGGGAGCGGGCTCAGGGGAATCCCTGTCATCCCATTCTCATGTCTGCAGGTTCCTGAGGGGTGTGGCACTTCTGAACCCCCAACGGTACACAGGTTCCCTAGTTGGGACCTGAACAAAGTTCTGGAGGCCCTCACTCAGGCACCCTTTGAGCCCCTGGCCTCAGTTACCATTAGGGAACTCAAGTTCAAGTTTCTCTTCCTAGTGGCAATTACCTTAGCCAGGAGGATTTCAGAGCTTGGGGCCTTGTCCATCAACCCCAAGCTGTACATTTTCCATAAGGACCAGGTGGTACTCTGCCTGGATCCGATCTTTGTCCCAAAGGTCAACTCCCTGTTTCACAGGGCTCAAGAACTGATTCTCCCATCCTTCTGCCCCAAGCTGGTGCACCCCAGGGAGAAGGCATGGCACACTGGACGTGCATAGGGCCTTACGTTATTACACCAAGCGCACTAGAGACTTTAGGAAGTCGGAGTCCCTGTTTGTAACCTACGAGGGCTCCAACCAAGGCTGCAAGGCCTCAGCCAGCCAGCTTTGGTTAAAAGCGTGCATACGGCTGGCCCACCAGGCCAGAGGGGAAGTTCCCCCAGAAGGGATCACAGCTCACTCCCTCAGGAGCACTGCCACCTCAGCAGCGTTCGACAGGTACGCATCCCTCAGTGAAATCTGTAGGGCGGCGACGTGGTCTTCGATCCACACCTTCGCCAAGCGCTACCGGATAACCACAGCCGCTTCATCGGATGCCGCTATGGGGTGTAAGGTGTTGCAACAAGTGGCGAGGCCGTGAGTGACCGTGAGTTTAGTAGGACTTAGGCCAATGATTCCCAAACGTTTTAGCATCAGAATCCACCTAAAAAAAGTTTCACTATACTGGCCACTCAAGCCTCTATGGTTATAATGGTGATTGGGCAGCAGTGCTCTCCTCAAGTAACAGGTTGTTTAACCTTTGATGCACATAGCCTAATCTGCCTTGTCAGTTTCGTGACCAACCGAAAATTGGGTCGTGGCACACTGATGGACCATGGACTTACAGTTTGGGAACCACTGACTTAGGCTGTAATTCTATCTTACCAGAAACAAACACCTCTACTAATCAACTAACAACTTATTTGAGCAACATTCATTTAGCACAAGTGATACAAGAGTTCACATGAGAATGCTATGTTGGCCCAGTCCTATTGAGGGCCTGCGCTGGTAGAACACATGTTTGCCTGCATGTGCTTCCCAAAAGCACTTCAGCAGCGCAGTGTCCAGGAGCAGGAAGACTGGGGTCATCCGGCTGGCGCTGGATCAGGAGCCCACTGGAGCAGGCAGGTCCAGCTCAGGGGAGGTGATTGAATGGGGTGGGGAGGGTGGAACAGGGTAGCGATAGGAGTGTGGGTGTGTGGAAAGGGCCTTGGAGGGGCAGGATCAATCACACTGGTGCTCATCATATCGAAACCCCCTTCCCAGACCTGACCTGCCTGCATGGATCAGCGTGGACTTGTGCCAGTGATATCGAATTGATCTGTTGCGACTGCTGGGCCTTGTACCGGAGCAAGGATATAAGTGTCCCCCTTATCCCAAAGAGACCTTCAGCAGCCAAAAATCTCCCACAGGATACAGCAGAAGCCACATCGGTGCTGCTGTATCACCATGTGGGGATTTAGCGTTAACTGGTTGCAGCTTACTTTTGCGCATCTGGGATTCTGGATAGCAATTTGTGTTTAGAATCAGGCTTAGGATCCTGTGTTGGAAATGTTTGAAAAACACTGCACCAGGCACATGCATGTAAGCACTTGGGATTCCTAAAGAAGTTTTTCACTCAATCAGTTGTCTTCCAAATTATTTACCTATTGATCTTGGTCAATATTTAATACAAGTTCATATGGTCTCTTAAGCTACAATCATATGCTATACACACTTTCCTGGGAGTAAGTCTCATTGAAGACAGTGGGACTTAGTTCTGAGTAGACATGCATAGGATTATGTTAGTAGTCCCTTTAAGAGCATTCTTGTCCGATTGTGTTGAAGTATACCTTTAGTTTTCTAGCATCTTGACTTTTAGTTCTGGTAAAAACCACAGTTAGAAATGAAGTTGTATCAACTATTGGCAGTACTAATACTGACAACACTGCCTAAATACAGGAAAACTCCACTGAATGGTGAATTATTAAACACAGATCTATATATAGGCTTGAATTCTCAAAGCACAGGAGGTCATGTTGTCCGTCTGACTTTTCCCATGCAGACATCTCAAGCAAACATTCTTTGTGCAATACGCAGTAAGTTTAGGTGGCTAACATGTGACGCATCAGTTCAGCTTATGCTGCTGACTTTTCTGTGGATAAATGTTCATATAGCTACTGTATAGCACAATTATTGTTACAATAAAAACATAATTTATTAAATAGAAAAAAGGTTACACAACAGTGCATGGTCAAGAGTCAATTTTGTTGGTTTCTAATACTTCTGCTTATAAACAGTAGACATTTTTGTAGCAGTAATTCTTTGGTGGGCACATAGCCCTTCCACTGAGACATTTCTCCTGTCTGGGAGACCAGGTTAGGTGGTGTGTGTTATGTGTAAGAATCCTTAAAATAGGAAATTGTAGAATAATGTATATGCATTTCTAGATAGTTTCAATAGTCCTCTAGTTCAGTGGTTCTCACACATTTAGCACTGGGACCCACTTTTTAGAATGAGAATCTGTCAGGACCCACCAGAAGTGATGTCATGACCAGAAGTGACATCATCAAGCAGAAAATTTTTAACAAACCTAGGCTGCAATTCTACCCACACTTACCCAGGAGTAAGTCCTATTGACTATCATCATTGTTAAAAGACTATACAGAGTAGTTTGCTAAAAGTAAAGGTCTGCAACATTTCCCCAAATGCAGTCACATACCTTGATAGCATCAAGCCTAATATATTAAAAATAAAATATTGAAATGAATGGGGACCCACCTGAAATTGGCTCATGACCCACCTAGTGGGTCCCAACCCACAGTTTGAGAAACACTGCTCTAGTTCATTATACCATTCATGGCTCAAAATATTGTCTCCATTGTAGTACAGGTGGGGCCTCCGTATCTGCCAATTGTGCATCCACAGATCTGTGCTCCAGTCCTCTCTGGAAGGGAGTTCTGAAGCCCACAGAGGCAGCATGCACTAGCCTGTTGCCTATGCAGGCTTCAAAATGACCTGTAGAAGCAAAAAAAGCCACTTCTGGTTTCCCTCAGGAAGTAGCATTTTTTAAAATGAGTCTCAATCTATATCTACAGTAAATGGTTGCCTGTCCCCAAAGGGCTGACAATATTTTTTTTAAAAAACATGCAAAACACCAGCAGCCACCACTGGAAAGGACACCATGCTGGAATGAAGGATAGTTGCTCTCCCCTCCCCCACCAAATAATAGGACATTACTTTAGAAGGTGCCTCTTTGCTCACTTAGTAATGAAGTTTACTTTTAGCAGAGACACAGAGTACTGTAATTGTGGTTTGAAAAAATAGTCAGGTGTGCTCCTTCCTATTTAAAAAATGTTATTTCTACATAGTAGTTAAAGTTTGTTGCAGACAGAAACCCGCTACCTTGTCAAAGAGGCACCTCTTAAAGTGGTAGTCTTTAATATATAGCTTGGGGAGAGCAGCTTCCTATTTACTCAATCACAGTGTTTCTTCTGCACCTTTTTGAAGATTGTGAGTCTACTTGAACAAGGTGAGAGGAGCTCTGGGTGTGTGTGTGTGTGTGTTATATAGAAGTTAATGTTGGACCATAAATTTCATAAATGTTCTATTATACCTGAAGTACTATCATCTTCTGGTAAATTATATGGGAGTTCTTATAGTAATTTAAAATATTAACATTTTCTTTTCATAGGGATGCATCATTTGGAAACTGTACATATAATCTAACTATTTTGGACTGTCTACAGGGATTAAAAAAGGTAACTCAAAGTGTGTTTGAGATAAAAATTCTGTCCTTGGCACATGCAAACAAAGGCGTTCCCAAGGGGTGGGACTTGGCACAAGGTCTGTCACTAGAGCAATTGAATTGGACTGGTAACTCAGTGAAATAAGCAGACCGAACTGAAAACACCTTCCTGGTCTAGTCCAGTATACTGCCATTACAGCACACTGACTTTTAATTAGGTGTTCAGCTTCTGGGAAAAGAGGAGACAGAGGGCCTATACATTCCTCCCCTTCCAAAGCCAGGGATAAGTGTAGGAAGCAGGAGACAAAATGCCTTCATTCACTGTTTCCTCAGATTTCCTCATACATGTGTTCTTCCCCGAGTTAAGCTCCATCTTATGGGGTAATCATTGGTTCATCAAGTGGGAAAATACGTGAGAAAAGGGGAATGGACTAAAGCCAGAAGAGAGCACATTTCACAGACCTTTAGCTAGTTAGGTGTGAAATGGAGAACTATTATGGAATCCCTTACTTACAGCATGAACTTTACAAGATGCTCCTGAGTTTTGCTTAACATATTAATGTTGGAAAGTAATTCCCAAAGATGTACAGTGGTAGGTGCCCATTCATGCTTAAATGGCTGTAAGTTGCAGCCTTTGAATGGTTGTATGAGAAGCAGTATTTTTTTTTTCCCCTTCAGGCCTTACAGCATGGATTTGTTGACTTCACGACATTTGATGCAGATGAATATGAACACTATGAGGTTTGTGAATCTTCTAAAATTGCTTAAAGTTGGGTGCAAAAGTGACACATGGTGCACTCCTGGACTGCAGGCACTAAACAACCAGTGCATTGCTAGCATCTAAGTAGTGTGCTTCCTCCCAGTGGTTCTAATACAAGCAGTACTAGTACGGCAGGTAGTAATTAGCCCCACCACTCTGGTGACCACATGATGCTGCCTCGCCTAGCCCAACCCCACTAAAGTAGAGATAGCTTGGTGACTGTGCACTGATTGGTCATGATGTAGCTGTGCAGTTGCTTGGTCTTTCTGGAAAGGTGAGGTTTAGAGAAGATAGGATCAGGAGGCAGCAGCAACTGAAGAAGCCTCCCCTTGCTGAAGGGACAACAACTATGAGACAAACCACCCAGTTTTGTGCGCAGCTATTATCCTTGGTAGGAGCAGTAGCGCTTTCAAAAGTGGTACTTGAACACAATGGTCCTTGGAAAACTGAGAGTTGGGAAGACAAGTTCTAAATTGAACTTTGCTTGCTAGGTTTGCTTTATGATGAAAGTATAAATCCAAATAAATGTATCTCTGCTTAGGACCTTGACCTCAACTCAAAGCTGCCTGATGTCATTTGTGGATATATACAGTACTCAATGGTGTACAATAAATTTTTGCCAATGCCCCCCCCCCCAAACCAGTGGTGTATAGGGCTTAGTACATAACAGAAATATTCTTAGAAATTGAACAACTAGGCAAAATATATATTGTGCGGAGAGTTGGCCGTACTTAAAGCCACTTGTGTTTCTGCTTCAGGAATCTTTTGCATGCAGAGTAAAATTTGTATTGCCTAAAGTTTTGTTGCTATGTCTTTTATTGGGCAGGTAATGTAATTTCTCTTTGTCTGGCAAAGTATATTGTATGTTAAACTTGAAACATTGTTTGGCAAAGGTGCTCAAGAATGTTAGTTCAGTATGTACCCAGTCACGCTTCTCCAGCAGGAAGAGTAGGTAGGTAGGTAAACTAGTAATTGCTGCATAAAACCCTTCCACTACTTGTTAAATATTAACTTTGAGGTAACTTATATTAAGAATTTGGCACTTACACATACAGTTAGTCTAGTCTCAAGTTAGTTTTAACCTTCCAAAGAATTTCAGGGAATTGGGCATCAAGAAATTAGTCCCACACATCATTTCACTACTAGTTAGAATCTCTTCTTTTTCTTTGTCTATGTTCTGTAGAATCACAGTCAGTATGCCTGTACAATGCACATGATTTTCTAAGCATCTGTTGGTTGTACAGGTAGGGCATCTGTGAATTTGGGACCCATGGTTTTACCTCACCGCAGGTCCTGTGGGTCCTGAACCCACAGATCTCCCCACCTGCTGTCCTCCAAATGCGACTGGATGTTGGGGCTATGCTGTGTGCACAATCCATAGAGGAAAGTTTAGTGCAGCGGATTTCTGGCTCCAGCAGTGATCTAAGCCAGGAAGAAATAACATAGATAAGGCAGATGTCCACCACCAAGCTGTATTTACAAAATATACATATAACCAGACTTTCCAGGAGCAAAACGGCAAGCACAGTTCTCGAACACTCCAACATAGATTCTCGCTCCTTTCGACTCCATACAACAACCCACAAGGGTAGGCTGTGCTTGCTTCCCTTTTATATTTCTCTTGACCAATCAGGTTTAGGATGACCTCATCCATTACCTCATCCTCACGAGATCTATTGCATCAGCCTCCCAGGATGCACCTGTTCCTCTTTCTATAGGCTTACATTGTAAGTGCAGAGTCACTGTGATTCAGCGCTTTTACACTTACATGATTGGTCACATTGGAGTCACATGGTTTACAGAGTGTTGCTTACAGGTACATACATTTTACACGGGCTTGCAAAATTCAGGTCTAGACATTTCGACCCTGCCACATTCAGACAGCAAATTTCAGGTACTTTGGGTCAAATTATCCTGACACTGGAGCTGTGCTATGGTTGTGTTCAGAGGCCCTTCTGAGGGCGGGGAAGGCTTGGCTTTCTTGGATCCTCACAAGGTCTTCTTAAGCCTTCAGAAGGCCAAAAATCAGCACTTCTGGTTTTCAGTTGAAACTGGCTGTGCTGATTTTGGCCTTCCAGAGGCCTTCTAAGAGTCTCTGAATGCAATCAGAGTACAGCTCCACTCACTTTCAGAGGACAGCAGGTAGGGAGATCCGTAGATTTGCTTATTCATGGATTTCGGTATCTGCGGGGGGGGGGGGGGGTCCAAGAACAAATTCCCACAGATACCAAGGCATCAACTTTATTCATACAACTTTTTTAGGTGAATACTAAAATAGTGTGTGAAGGAACTTTAAAGGGACAGTAGTGTGCATTCCATACATATGGACCAAAAAAGATACAGAAGATATGGAGGATGTCTTCGCTGACTCTTACTTATAGTGTTTTGCTTCTCACAATAGAATGATTCATGAGACTGAATGGTGGTTATAAGACAGCAGTCTTGCATCTGTAATACTGTATTTACCACACACAAAAAATATATCCAAGCTAATTGGTCTTCAATTTTGTATTTGCTTTTAAGACTCGTTTTGCAAACCTTACTAGAAGGCAGGCTTCCACTGCCTTTGAATACCCAAGTAATTGCCAGCCAGCCCCTTCTGATGATTCATAAGTAGAACTAAATGAATTCAAGTTTTTCCTTGGCTCCTGCAGAAGTGCCTTAGGTAAATTTTCAGTATGCTCAATTTCAGAAACCTCTTTCCAAAGGAGATTGTGCCTGGAAGCTAGCCTTTTATGATCCAGACTGTTACTTGAATGTAATGCTTTGCAGAACAAGAGAAAGAGATGTTCAGAAACTTTTGTGAAGAGATTTCCAAGTCCTTTGTCTTTGTTTTCACTAGAGGGTAGAAAATGGTGACTTCAACTGGATTGTTCCAGGAAAATTTTTAGCATTTAGTGGACCACATCCAAAGACCAAAATTGAAAATGGTATGTATGTTCTCTCCCATGCCTTCTATAGAATTTTGTATTGGTTTCATATTATGATTAGTCATAACCGGGATTTGGAGATCCTCAAATGCTTGCCCAAGCAGTGCAATCTGCATACAGACCTGTATCTTTTTCTTCACACATCTAAGTGTAGCTTTTCATGCTATATTGAAGGCTGTTCTGTAGGTTCCAGAGCAGCTTTGGCAAGGAGAATCAATTGCAGAGATTCTGTACTCATGGAAACCTCGGTAAACTGGAATTTTGGAGGACATATCAGTACTTTTCTGAAATTAGCAACTGTGTATGTGGATCTTAGTCTAGAAGGCAAATGGTTTCACATTTATATATTTTGATAAGACCTTTCATAAGCTTTCAAGGTTCTTAAAAATCCTAACACTTAGCATTTTTACTCCTTAGTTGAGACGAACTTGTAAGTGCATTAGGAAGATGAGCTCTTCCTTCCAATTATCTCAGATGGACAGTTTGCATGTACTGCAAGTTTGTTTAAAGATGACTCACAAAATTAACTTCTCGGAAAAGGCCTGCTACTCAGAAGTACTGTTGCATTTAATAAGAGGGTAGGAGGGGCTATTCAGAGCTTTCTGCGATACCCTGGCTCAGACCACATCCATGTCTGAAGCAACTGTGGTGTGGAAGGATTTTTTGTCCAAACTTGGTTAGACTTATTTTTTGTACAAGCCCTATCCAGATTGTGTAGTTGGCCATGTTGCTGCAATGTGAAAAAGGTTGTAGCTGGCCTCCCCCCAGATGCTGTTATATTAATTGACTACAAGGTGTGGTGGGGAAGGTGTTGTATGAAACACAGCTGAATGTCAACTTGCTGCTGCTGTGAGGACCAAAAATTAAATGTGTTATACTAAACATTTAGCTGATATCCAAATTCCATGAACATACCGGTTGCTGTTAGGTCAACGTTGGTTGGTCTTGGGTCAGCATTCTTAATACTGTACTTTTTCCAGACCTGGATACCACCTTCAATTTGAACTTGCAAAATGCAACCCACTTTTATTTTCACTCTTTCTTTCCTGCTCCGTATTGGTTACATTAATAACGTTCACTTTCTTAGACAGTATGATTCGTAATTCTCAAATTATGGTATTTGTGGTGATTGTATTTAAACACAAGCATTTTTGCTCTGTTTATTATAGGCTACCCTCTCCATGCACCCGAAGCCTATTTCCCATATTTCAGGAAGCACAACATAACAGTAGTCATAAGACTCAACAAAAAGATTTATGAAGCAAAACGTTTCACAGATGGTGGGTTTGAGCACTATGACCTGTTCTTCATAGATGGAAGCACACCAAACGACAACATAATGCGACGATTTTTAAACATTTCTGAGAATGCAGAAGGTGCCATCGCTGTGCACTGTAAAGGTAAATAAAAACCCTATAGAGTAATTCAACTGCACCATGTACTAACATATAGAGGGAAAAGCATGCAAGATTTGAAAAAGACCTTGTTAGATGTTAACTGGAAAAAAAAACACACACAAGCCTTAAGTGAAATTGTCCAAATCACAATGCCTTCAACTCTGATATTAAACTGAAAATATGTATTGGTTTATCTTGTCCATTATTATTATTAAAAATATTTCTTTACCACTTTTCAACAAAAAAATTCACAAAGTTTACAAAGAGAAAATCAATTAACTAAATGACTTCCTGACTCACATTCTGAACATTTTATGCAGACCATTTTTTATTCCACTGAGTGATGCTGTTGCTCTTTTTAGTAACGAAGGCACTGTTGTGTATTTAGAAATTATTTTGTAGGAAGAGACCATAAAGTGAAAATTTAACATTATCGTTTGCTCATCTCTCTCCACTTCACTTCTCTTTCTAATTTGTTAGAGACAAAGTGCAGAAGTTTATCTGGCATTTTTAAAAAATCCAGTTAGCGTTTCTTGTATAGCACACAACCACTTAAGAAGTCAGCATCTACGGCACGCTCCTTGACCTCTTCCAAGGAGGCAAAAGCAAGGGGTGAATATCCAAGTTCCTCTTGAATTAAAGCAGACTATGCAAGAGTAAGATTGGTCCATTCTTAACCTCTTGGGCCCACCAGGATGAAAATTAACACAAGTAATTTCACAGGAGGCCATTTCTCCAAGGACTGGGCTACAAGAGAACTGAAGGATGTCTGTGTTGGATACCGGTCCAAGTGCTCTGATATCCAAAAATCATCTTTGTTTCCATGCAGTACTCACAATTAAGGCTTCAACCTAAAACACATTCTGAGCAAGAATACATCCTTGGAGATCTATATTCTGTCAGGAAAGATGGTTAACTCTCTCAGGGCTCAGTTCTAACTTTCCAGCACATATGTAACTGTGCCAACAGAGTGTGCACTGCTTCCTGTGGTGGTGAGGGGCAGTCACAGAGGCTTCCTCAAGGTAAGGGAACTTTGTTCCTTTCCCTTGTGGCTGCATTGCGGCGGTTGAGGTGTTGGAGAGTTGGATAGGATTGGGCCCTCAGTGGCTTTTCCATTAAAGTGCATCTCCACAGGTGCTGAAATCCAGGCACTTTAAGCCATATGCTGTAATGTGAAGGCTTAGCATAGAACTACTGCATTTAAACATGACATGGTATGTATGCATGTGGGACCAATCAATTATGTTGTGATATCCTCAGGGTGTATATGTCCCTGTCCCATTAACAGCAGCCAATTATGTGTTGTGATGAATTACCCCATATCTTGACATCAGAATTCAGTGCAATTGATCCTTCATACTAAGGAGATAGAGGGAAGAACTTGGAGATGTTGCCAAAAATTGCATCTTAATGTCACACTATGTAGTTACACTTTTATGTGTCCCATCAGTTTGACACATACAACAAAGCAGTGTACCTTTGTTTAGCAGAACAGGAAGTCATACATTTTAGATTATCCAGAGCAGGAATAGAAAGGGCACTGGAGGTTAAGATGGGCATTAGCAAGGCTATATGAGATCTAGCAGGATGTTTGTACTTTGATGGACTCATGCTGCTTAAAATAGACATTCACGGGGTTCTCTTTTTAAGCTAAAGAGAATAGTCATAAAGTTGCAGTAGAATATCAGTAACATTTTTCTAGTCATTTTACCCCATCCGTTAGTACTAACAAGGGGCTCTCAAGGCATTTTACAATAGTTCAACATTGCAAAATAAAATTCTGCTGTAAACTAAGAAAAAGACCCTGTATAATACGAGAAACAGTTGGATTCTTCACTATTCCTAAAGGTATGTAGTTCTATACCTAAAATTAATGTTTGTATCTTATTGTAGCTGGACTAGGAAGAACAGGAACACTGATAGCGTGTTATATAATGAAGCACTATAGATTCACGCATTCTGAAGCAATTGCCTGGGTAAGAATGTGCCGGCCAGGTTCTATTATTGGGCCCCAGCAGCACTTTCTTGAAGAGTAAGTATTCCTTCTTTGTATGTTCTACTTTACTGCTCCAAATTGTGTGCTCTTTTTTTCTACAATGGCTTTCTTGTAGCAGAATTCTTTAGCTGAAATCATTCACAAATGTAGATATCTATTTAGTTGATTTCAGTGAGATAGATGTGTGCAATTATAGTAGGCACTGGATGACTTTTCAGTTATTTCAGAGACAGTATAAATTGGAAATTCTTTGTGACAGACTGAGCATCATGAGGTGTTGGGTTTAACACCTTGCATCAGACTTCCAAGTTCATCATTATGCCTTAATGTTCATGGGAGATTGCATTACAGATGCACACAAAATACTATCGTGAATGTGCATACCATTTTTGAAATTGAAAACTGACCTTAGCCTCTCACCTAGAAGAGGAAAGTTGAATACTTTACCATTGAATTCAGTGGAATGTGTAGATGCAACACAACATGTGTTGCATTTATAGAGTGGATGCAGCACAACTTCCAATACTGCAAAGATAAGTTTCCTAATGCCATTGTTTTCAGTACCAGTGTTCCTCTCCTGGAAACTGAGGCAGTGCTGGCACAGGGAGGAGCGTTGGTGAAGTTCACAGAATATCTTATCAATGATTAGTCTTTTCATCCCCAAATTGTGGAATCTACTGATCACCATTTATTTTTGTCTTGAATTGGCTACAGTTGGTATACCCACATTCAGCCCCACGCTATGGCCCAGCACTGACTGCCATTTAATACCATCAGCAGGTCCATTTCATTTTCTCTGAAAATGATTCATTATATTAATAGTTCAGCAGTAATTAAGCAAGAGGCTCAATAAATCATATTGTATGCTGTTCTTAACTTCCCAGGCCATATGATCTTAAATTATAACTTGTTACTGAAATGTGCGGAGCCATGGAATTTGAGATCATGTTGCTTTTAGCAGGACAAAATATAAAGATTTTATTTCCTGGAATTAAAACATGAGCAGATTAGCAAATAGGCTGAGGTGGTTTGAGTATGTATCCTTTTTTCTAAAGGTCACAGGTTTAAATGCCACAGATTTAAGGTTTGATGAGTGGGGTGAGTGAAGTTTCAAACTTTCATCTGTTTTCAAACTTTTAACACTGCCTGCATAAGTGTGCTTTCATCAAGTGCAGCCAACATTCACTCATAGCTCGAAGGTGGCAACCAGAATTCTAAAAACCTGACCAATAGCTGGGTCATGACCAGTGGAATCACTTTCTTCTTTTAGAAACGCACATTCCCAGTGCCATGTCAAAAACTGTTTTTTGAACTTTGCATTTGGTTTCAAAAGAGGGTTGCGGTGCAGCATGTGGTATCAGGCTGTAGTTTGCATTCCCATCTGTGGCTAAGCATAAACACTTGTACACACTTCCCCTTTTTATCCCCTGCCTCTTATTCCCTTACCCTCCATGTCAGTATCTAGACTGCAAGCCGCTCAGAGCAGGGAATTGCCTCTTTATGTAGAGCACCATGTAATTGAAGGCATTGTATAAGTGATAGTAATGGTAAGGAGGGGACAGGGAAGATGCTATGTATTGGTGCATGTCCTGGATGCTAGCCCTGTTTTTAGTAACTATGTTCTTGGTAACCATGGATTCAAAGAATGAAGGTTGCTGGGAGGAGACCTCATTACAAGGTTCTTTTGACCTGTGACTGCGTGTCTTGCTCGTTGTTCTGTCCTTGGCAGTCAAGCTTACTAACTATAAATACTAGAAATTTATATTTAAACTGTTATTCCCATGTTCATGGATGTATGAATAAGAAAATCTAGAAGAGGAACGTGATGTTCTTTGACACTCGCAAAGGATTATGATAAGGCACCACCTGTTTTGTGTTTGTGGTACATATTCCCAGCACGTTCTTTCAAGAGTTAACTTGGCTTGCATCATCAGCACTGTAATCTCAGATCACTCTTAATTATACTGGATATCAACTTCCTCACTCTAAGCAGGAACACTTTTTTTCAACTTGCTAATCCTGCTCTATTCACCAGTTATGTAACCTCTCCATGGAAGCTTCTCTGTGACTGTTTCTTTTGGATAACTGCCAGAGTTGTTGCACTTCCTCCCCCCCCCCCCAACAGAATTACAGGAAAAGATAGCTCATGAAGGAAATCAGTAAATTTAGCAAAGGAAGAAAAGAATTACTCCAGCTCAAAAGTCACTTTTTCCATAGATGAAGGGGAAAGAAACAGCTGCTTAGCAATATGGTTATTTTATTTTATAGGGTTGATCTCTTCTAAGTAAGTAGGAGAAAATCCAGTTTTGCCCTTTTCTACTGTTTTTAATAAGTAGTGGAATAAAAGTTTCTCTTGACTTTAAAACCCCTTTTCAGTTCTCACATTATAGGGATGTGTAGATCTTTTCAGGAAAGTAAAAGTCTAAGAAGTTTCTTAGACTTTTCATCAAGGAAATTCAGTTTAAGAAAAATATAAGAACTCTGAAGCAGCAAGGTTTTTAGACAGAAATTATAAACATCCATAACTAATGGCTGATTTTTTTTTACGAAGTACAGTTTATTTTTTAAAGGCCATGTTTCCTTTAACAAATTACTTTTCATGCTATAGTACGTGAAACCAAGTAACTTTAGTTGAATGTCATATTTTTGCAGTGATTTGAATGAACCTTGTGCTAATTTTTGTCTTTTGGGACCAAATAGGAAACAGCCATTGTTATGGGTCCAAGGAGACATCTTCCGATCTGCGCAGAAGTCTAAATCCGTAGAAGAAGATGGCATGAGCAAAGTTGTGTCTGGCTTGGATGACATTTCAATCAGTGGGAGTTTGAATAAAGTAGAAAATCTCGAGAGATATCTGGAGGTAACCTCGGCATCTCAGCATGAATGTAGAAAATTAATATATTGCTGTGCGCATGCAGATATATCAGTATTGCTTTCCCCATATTCAGAGTGAGAGTGGCCTGTAAAAGACCAAATGAGTTGGTGAAGGGATTTGAGCTAGGGATTTCTGGTTAACAGCTTGAGGTATGATAGCCGCTGTGCTGCACTCTAAAGCATATGAACATATGAAGCTGCCTTGTAGCCAGAGTCTGTCTAGCCCACTCTTATCTTACTCTGACTGGCAGTAGTTCTCCAGGGTTTCGGATGACAGGGGTCTTTCTCCTTTGCTACCTGAGATCTTTTCTAACTGGAAATTTCCGGAGATTGAACCAGTATGTTTCCCTGAACGTACAAGTTAATATGATCTAGGAAAAAAAGATACCGGTATGAAATCCTCTTATTTTGCAGTTTAAATTTTTGAGGATAGCTTTTGTAACTACCCACATGGTATCTCTAAATGAAGGCTGATCTATTAGTGATAACCAAGATGATACTGGAAGAAGGATCGACCATGAGGAAGAGAAACACAAGCACGTGTGTGCACTTAAAAAGAGTATCATGATATAATACAAAACTGATTGATTGACTGTTAATGTGATCCATTTAGCTGAGAGTAGTTCATTGCATAATTTTTGAACTGATCTGAACATTCTGCACTTGGAGTCAAAAATCACTGTAATTATAAATGACTCATTTTTTATTAATGTGCAGAGTCATGCAGACACCTTTAATTTTCAAGCATAGTTATTTTGGAGTTTAGTTTCAAGTAGTTGGAGACCACTTTGGCTTACCTTTCTTAATGCTACTTTGTTTCTAATCTAGCATTGTCTAATGCCACATTGTGGCCACTTAAGTAAGAGCAGGTGCACTGTCATCCTCCTGGCAGTTTTTCAGGTACTTTCCCATCTGTTTGATATAAACCAAAGTGCTTTTCATCAGAGTTAAATACTTAGGTGAAACAGACAACAGTGCATTCTTAATTATTTTGCACATAGTGATAAATATTTGGCTACCATTTCTGAGAAGAGATGGGAAAGTTGCAGTACAAGAATTGGCATGCATATTAATTACTCATTTGTTTAATCCTTTGATCAGACCTTTCAGTGTATGAGATCTACTGGAAAGGACAAGAAACAAAGCACCTGGTCTGATAGTATTATATCCTGTAGTACTATATTAGCTATATTCCTGGCAATGTGATATTGGGCTTTTGGCCTTTGTCCATTTGGGAGTGTAGTTCATAATTATGGAGCAGGTTATTAGTAGATTTACTTTTATAATCTGTGCTGAAGTATCTCCACCCTTTAAATTCCAGCTGGTTACAGGGCCCAAATAACTATAGCACAAAGGGACAGTCTCCTTGTTCACTCAATAGTTATCCAATACCCACCTTTTTGTTTCCTTCTTTCTGGATATCTAACTTATCCCTTTGACTCTAAATCAGTGATCTTCAAGTTTTTTCATGCCATGACCCAAATAAATAATGAGGCTGGGGACCTACCGTTGATCCCACTCACCTCCTATCACCTGATCTGCCCACCCTTGCCCCGTCACTGCCCACCCCACACTTCTCAAGCCAACTACTAGCCCCATGCACTGTGTTGAGGCTGCAGTGCAGCCAGGCCTACTGGCTCTGCTTCCCTAGGGGACTGGGAGCCCAGTCCAGGATGCCGAGGGAATGCTGGGCTGGGTGGCATGCAGGAGTAAGGCCGGGCAAACCCAGGTAAAGATGAAGGAGCCTGAGTGCTGGTGCCAGCAGTGGTACCCTTGTCCTGTGCACACTTACTCCATAAGCCCATTGGACTGGGGGTCATCTGCTAACTTTACTTTTAACTCCCAGACTTCTCCTTCCCAGACCACAGCCCCACAAATGAGGCTTCGTGACCCCATTGGGGTCCCAACCCCAAAGCTGAAGAACACTGATCTAAATTGTACAGATGTATATTGATGTACATTGCTACATCAGCAGTGACTGGCTCCAGAGTGCAGGTGGATGGTACCTTTTTCTTCCAATCCTTACCAAGTTGATCTTCAAAAGAGCCTGCCTCCTAGTGGATAGAAAGAGCATTTCAGTATCTTGACTGTTGTCAAGCAAACAAGTAGGAGAATTCAGATGATCAAATTCTCCCTTTTCCAGAAAGAAGTGGAGGACAATCCAGAAGTGGAAACGAAAAATGGCATGACGCAGGGGGACAAACTTCGTGCCTTAAAGCTTCGGAGGCAGCCACGTTCAGCAACGACAGGAGCTCTTAGGTAATCCCATTCACACTTCTATCATTCATTGTGCCATGGCATATTGTTAAAGGCTAGCAATGGCTTGTAGACATTTTTAAAATTTTTCAGGGCTGGTTGCCCCTCTGGTTGGCACTGAAATCTAATTATTTTGTGTTGTACAGTGAAATGTGTGAAGGTTTTGAAAAGGGCACCAGAGTCGGTTTATTATGAGTTTCAGTTCTGCTGCTTTCTACTAGAAAAATAATCATATCATGCAGGAATCTTGTTTGCTCAGAACCAAACTACACATTTCATTAAACGTGTAGTTTGCTCCTGCTTCATTATTTTTAGAAAGTTAAATTGCTGGGTACTGTATGCAATTGGAATTGAAGCCATAGTGCATGGGGAGAATGTATTTAATCCTTTCCCCTTGCACTGCAGTCCTGACAAAAATTGTACCCCAAAGCTACTATTAACCCCAGATGGAAGCTTCCCACTCAGGTTTAATAGCCTTAGGAAGTGGTTCCCAAACGGTGTGCCACAATGCCCCAGGCCACCATGGCAAACTCACAGGGTGCTGTTGTATGTGCCCAACGGCCTCTACTTGACTGTGACTTGACTTCAGAAAGCCACAATATTAACACAGACAAATTGTTTGTAACTTAACACATAGTTTGACCCTTGTACATTGGAAAACTGGACTGTTTAGTCATCATAACCGCATACTGTTCAATAGTGTTCAACTATTTTTTACAGTTGTTGTAGGCACAGGATGTACTGTAGGGTTGTAACTAATTGAGAATGGTATCATGGGGGTTGCCCCTTCCCCAAAGGAGTCATTGCTCCTTACTCTTAACTGTGAAGAGATAAGCAGTTTCCTTTTATTTTTGTATATTTGAGTAGGAAAGGATGCTTGAAATATTTCATAAAGTTCTGATTCTTGGATATCTGAAGAAATGTCTTGTCCCATATGTACTCTGGCATATCTTTTAAATGCATCCAACCTAGCCCTGTTTTGGGTGTCCCTATCACCTGAGGGCCAACTGAGTACAAGGGCCATCCTGTTGATAGTACCTGCCCCATTGGATTCTGTCTCCTGATAGGCATATTGAACCAGTGCTTTTTGTGTATAATAAAAACTCTCCTTTTTTAAGAAATCATTTGCTGGGTTGGTGGAGGGATCTGGATGACAATCTGGTACTTGTTGTTTTAGTTAATTGCTTTTTTAATCAATGGCAGTGGTGGCTTTCTAATTGGGTGGTGGTGGTGGTTTTTAAATTGTTAAGCTACTCTGAGAATTCTGAACGTATGCTGTAGCAGAAATCAATAACAAATGCTAACTGGTTTTCTAGGTTAGAAGACATGAAACTGCATACAAGATCCATATCTCAGCCTTTCAGGTATTTATTACCCTAGTTCAGGGGTGTCCAAAGTTTTTGGCAGGAGGGCCACATCAATTCTCTGACATTGTTTCGGGGGCTGGGGAAAAAAAGAATTAATTCACATTTAAAAGTTGAATAAATTTACATAAGTTTACATAAATGAATATATTAAAGATGAACTTATATGAATGATTGAAGGTCTTGCAATAGCTCAAGGCCTATAAAAGGCCTTGCACAAAGCAAGGCTGGCCTTTCCTTTGCTACTGTTGTTACTACATCACAGACGTGAAACAGCAAGCAGTGGAGGGAGCCCTCATCCCACAGCTCACATGAGAGGTCAAACAGTTGCATCAGGCCAGTGTGGGCTCCAGCAAGTCTTTGGAGGGCCAGAGGCTCACTGGAGACTGGGGGCTCCCTGAGGCCGCATTGGGAGTCCTTGAGGGCCGCAAGTGGCCCCCAGGCCGGGGTTTGGGCACCCCTGCCCTAGTTTATGGGAAAGCCTCTGGCTTAACACACCAGGCACCTTGAAGAAGAATTTGATCAATGGTTTGATCACTTTGATAGTTTACAAAAAGATCAGACGACCAGAATTAAAAAAGTTAATGAATAAAAATGCAACATGATCTTGTACTATATTTTTAATAAATTAGAGATGGTATAGTTCTTAGGTGACAATTACTGGTAGGTTATTTTTCAGGATCTGGCCTCAGGTGAAATCAGACAAAATTATAGTCAGAGACCCCCAAATCCCCCCTCACTTATCCAAGGGTCATAGAAAATTTCTTGATTTTTGACTCAAAACCTGTCCTTGACTTATCTGTGAGATCAGTTTATAATTGAGTATCTCCAGCACTCTCTAACCTTTAACCATCTGAATTTTTACACTCTTTGATAACGATTTGGGTAGCTGTTAGAGCAGATTCTCATGTTAGATGTCATATTCAGAGTGCTGCTCTTGGAAGTCACTCCCACTTATTATTGTTTAGTGGAAGGACTTATTCCTTGTCTGCTTGCAAGCCTACCATGGCTGTATTGAATATCAGGAACAGCTCAGCATTCTTTTGTCTGACTTGCAGTAGATGTACATATAAGCCCTTCATGCTTTTACATTGCTTATCACAGAAAACAACTCTGGGAAGCACACCAACTGGCAAAAAGTCTCTGAAAAATATTACTTCTGCCAGGCACCCAAAATTGGGCAAAATGGACTTTCCTACGGATGGAGTTCTTTAATTTTGGTGCTACTGCTTGACCTGCATAGCCCACCCATTAAAGCCTCTAAGCCACTTTCAGAGGCAACCTCACACAGATAGCCACAATTATTCATGCCTTAGTGACATTCATATTTGGCCAAGTCACTCTTCTCCAGGAAAAGGCAAAGTTGATGAACCAACAAAGCTGGTAAAATGCTGTCCTGGCCACTGTTGCCAACTGAACTTCAAAAAGTAGTACAGGTGGGTGCTTTTTATCTGTGGATTTGGAACCAGCAGATTAGATTCACCCCAGGTTCTGAACCTGCAGTGGAGTGCCACACCTGACTTCCCAGGCATGACTGGAAGCTCGTACCCTCTCTGGGCCTCAGAAATTCTTCTGGAGGTGTCAGAAGGGCTCTTCCAGTTTCCAGAAGTGCCTTTCCAACAGCTCTGGGAGGCATTTCTGAGGCTGGTGAGACCATGCACAGTCTCTCCAGGTCTCAGAACATGATCCTGACCCCTTGGATTCAGTTACCCATGGGTTTCAGCATCCGCGGGGGTTCCAGGAATGGAAGCCCCATGGATGCCAAGGGCTAACTGTTCAGAACCTGAGGGTATGCCCAAATCTGAGCTTTAGTGGGAGCGTGCAACCCTCGTCCAGCTCAGGCCATACCACAACTACTGTTGAGGTAATTGCAGAATTTTTGTTAATTGATAACTTTAGTAAAGCTTCTGCCTCTGAAAAGGCTGCCAAGACATTTAAAGTGTTACTTTCCAAGTTTGCATCTGAATGATAAAAATTACACCAACAGTGTGATCATTCAGCTCTTTTACCTTTTTTTGGTACTTTTTAAAGATTGAATACTGCATCTCTATCACAAGGATCTATATCTCCTCTGAAGTCCTCCAAAGTGGTGGCTGCTGTTTCACCCGCAGCAAAGAGAATAAGCAGGCATTCTCAATCTTCAGGCTCAAATTTGAAAAGGTATGCCTTGCTCTGCTTTTCCTTTTAGAAGAAAACTAGGAGAGGGGTAATGTATGTTATATCTGTGTTCATGCATGTGCATCTTGTCCCTTTGAACTTAAGAATCTAAAGCATTCTAACAGTGTTCTCCTATGTCTGACATGTCCTTTTTGGACACCTGATTATGGTATATTAGTATTATGGTCTCAACAAGTGGTCCTTGATACTAATAAAAACTACTGGTGTGATCCCAAGTACTATGTGTTGGAACAGGGGTGTCAAACACATTTCATACAGTGGGCCAAATGGCATTTATGATGCCTGCTGAGGGCCAGAAGTAATGTCATTAGGCAATAAGTGATGTCATTAAACAGGTCATAAACAGAAGTAAGCACTTTTTCTCACTTAGGAACACATTAGCGGCAAATGACAGAAAAGAAAATATGCAAATCTTGATCATATTTCAGGATATGGGAGAGCCCAACACTTCAGCAGCGGAGATCCCAAGGGTCAGATAAAAAGCTTCTGCGGGCCGCATCCGGCCCCCAGGCCTTATGTTTGACACCCCTGTGTTAGAATATACACAAGCGTACTCAAGGTTTTATATCATTTTCTCCCTGCAAGCACTTTCCAGCTACTTATACAAGCCAAAAAAATAGAGTAAATAAGTCAGATAGTAGCTGCTACTAAAGGGAACTCTGTAGACAGTTCTAAAAGTCCATGGTCATCTCCTGCACTTGTTCTGAGGAAATCATGCCCATGTATTTATTCAGGATATTATAGCTATTATATCATTTTTAACCTTCAAGCTTTTTCAGTGGGTGTTTCATAATCTGCATTATTTCAGAGAGAGAATGCAGTTGTGCACTGCCATGACTTAATGTTGTGACCATGGTTTGTCACTTCCCCCGAGTGCATTTAAAAATGTCTTGCATTAATCATCACATGTATGTACATTTTGTGTGTGTGTTTACCCCACATGTGTTTTCCGTTCAGCATTTCCATAAACTCCAGGCTAGCCAGTTCTCTAGGGAACCTGTATGCTGCTTCAGATGATGCTGAGAGCAAACTGACATCATCGTCCTCTAGGACAGGTTATTCTGTAAACCAAATCTCCAGTCATTTGAATGGCAGTGCACAGCTGCCTGCCAGAAATTACCGTGAGCTGAACAACAACCTGTACAACAGGAGCGGCAGTAGTGCTACCAACCTGAACAGCTATACCAATTCTCCCAGCGTCCTGACAGACGAATACAGCACCTACAGATCTTTTACGGGGCTCGCTGCTTCTCCAGCAAGATTCCTGAGTCGTTCAATTCCTGTAAGTTCACAGCCACAGCGGCCCTCTCAGGGAACTTGACAGAACCCTCTTCCTTCAACCAAAACTCCCTCAGAAGAGTTTCTAGCAATTCTAGATCTTCTTTTCTGGTCTCTCCCTATCTAAGAAATGCTCTTTTTATGCAAACAGCATCTGTGCTTTTTTGGCTGTTCTCCTCTTGGCAAAAGCAGTCAGCTGCTTTTACTTCTGCTTCTTTAGTGTTGCTCCCAAAAGAAAGCAGATAATCCATTAACTCTCTAACATCTTTCATGGATGCACTTTTTCATTAGTTTATCTATTTCAAATCACTCATAATAAAACTGAAAATTTTCATAGGGATGTAGGGTCTATCTGGCTCATCAGATATAAAAGGTAACTGGTTGAGAACAAATTCAACAAAACTATATATAGTATTACTACTATTAAAAGTGTCAGTTAAATTTGTGACAACCCCGTTTAGCTAGAGTTTGAATTAAATTGTAAATCTACTCTAAAACTCATCTTCCTAACTTCTGTGGCTTTTTAAGTTATTTTCCAGATCTAACGTGCCTGTTCCTGTGTGAGTGAAATATGCAAATAAGTGTGTGCATCCTTTATACACAAAACTAAAAGTACTTTCACTACATCTCTTAAAATTTCAAATGGAAAATAAATTAGTGCATTTTCCATAATTCTAAAATTTTACTTTGTTTTGGCTAAGCCTTTTAGCTCTCTCTAATATGCTTGGAATTGGACCTTTCATTATACATCTTAAGAGTTTAATACTAGCATGGAGGCACTAAAATATGTGGTGTAAGCTTTCCAGAACTGAGAGCTGGAATTCCTTCGTTTTATTTTGGAGATCTGTGGTCAACCTGCATAGCTTTGACGGTGTACCAAGCAAAACATCAGCTTGCTTCACTTTTATACAAAGCACTTTGAAATCCTTTCTCCTTCTGTGATGTGATGGTATAGTTTCTAAAAACAAGTTGATCTCAGGATTATTTTACAACATATTTATTGTAGTTGTTTTAAAAAGCCATTTTTTATTTCCTGATTTGCATTTTATTTTTGCAATAGTTTTCATGCATAAAGCACTGTAAAATGGCAGTGGATTTTAAGAAAGTGTAGAACAAGTTCCTTGTCTGAGATAGAAAGTTTATAGTACATTTCTGTAGCATGCTACTTCTAGGTTTCAGGTGTCTTAAGTGACAAGTTGGGGTACATGCTACTATAGGAAAGCATCAGAGTCTATCTTCAGAATGTTTTGAAAAGACAAAGAGGTAGAACAAGGGAAATCTTCAAAAATTCCTAATTATGCATGCATGGATTCAAAGACCAGTGTAATTTGATTACCATGAACTACGATGGTCAAGGAGTTCTACAAATTCTATTTTCTGTATTTTTTTTTGTGCCATTCCCTGTTCTAACTAAATTCCCGCTACATCCTGCAGAGGAATTTTGGCTGCTGCAGGTCTTCTTGGGATAAGGGGGCATTTTTCCCCTTGCAGGTAAGCCCCAGCAGCCTCAATGGGTCAGCTTAATCCTGCACCAGTGATATTGCTGGCGCAAGCCCAAGTTGATCCTTGTCAGCAGATCAAGCCCAGGAAGGTGGATAGGGTTTGGCCATCACCACAGATCCCACCACCCTGCTTCACACCATTACACCCCCTTCTTGCCCTCCCCCATCGCTTCACCAGATGTACCTGCTTCAGCAGGCATCCCTGGGAGCCCTGGCGCCAGTGGGAAGGCTCCGACCTTCCTGCGGCATGCCTATTAGAAGAACTGTCGCAAAGCACATTACAGCTCTTTTTCAAAAGCGCTCACAGGTTGCACATGTGCACAGGCCCAGGGTATCATTGGGCAAAAGTTGTATGGTCTTAGCAACTGCCATGTTTTTAGAAACTAGATACTTGAGCCTAGCCTAATCCATGGTAGTACAATTAGTTAGCTACATCTCAGTTTCATGTGGTTCCATATTCTCTTTGCAAGTTACTATAGACGAGCCATTTTCAACCACTGTGCCTTGGTGGTGTGCCACAGGAATTTGGGGGAAGGTTATTTATTAATAGGGTCAATGGGAGATGTGAGCCGCCACTGGCAGCATGGTGTGCCTTGTCAATTTTCAAAAACCTGGTGGTGTGCCTTGACCATTTTAGTGCCTTGTCAGTGTGCCATGAGATGAAAATGATTGAAAATCACTGCTATAGACTTGAGGATTCATGCACTATGAATCAATCCTCAGTGTGTGTTGTTGTAACCTTTATTGGCATATACATACATCAAAACAATATACGAATAAAATTCAAATTTATATAAGATCAGAAGATGGCTCCATAATCCATAAATGCATGTCACACACAGGAAAAATCCGATAGTCAATAGTTGCCCCACTAGCTGATCTCATACAGGGCTAAGCTTCCAGTCTCATTTCCCGCGTACTTATGACTGTGGCGATAAAACAAGAGATGTTGATAAGAGTTTCTCCCTTCTCTACGACAAAAGTGCTTGTAGCACATCCTCAGTGTGTGTATGTATGTGTAATGTTTGAAATGGATTGTGGCTCATACTGAGTATCTTGCCTGAGCTAAGATAATGCAAGATATGTGTATGTGCTGGTATAAAGGTTGCTTTTGATGTTGAAGAATAGCTCTTGGCTTTTACTTAATTTGCTCAGGAGAACCTCCGTTTCCAGAGTTCTAAAGCATCTTGCAACATACATAAAATAGTCCTATTAATCGCTTTGTATGTCAGACAAAAACCTAGTCCAACTGAAATCGGAGTAAGCATAATCTGGTCTCTTCATCTGTTTGCTCTCCATCTCTTTCTCTCCTGGATTCTCCCTCACAGGGCAATTGGTCTTTTGTAATCTATCTGATTTGCATAACGAAGCAGACATTCTTAGCATACTTTTCTTATAAAAAATCTACATACATAAAACTTGTTCTTAATTAGTGATATGCTTCCTATTAGCAGTGTCATGATAGTAATCTGATCCATAGTTTAGGGTGGAGAACCTTAGGGTTCATTTGTTATCAAGAAAGTTCAAAACAACTGTAAAGATATTGATCTTGGCTATAAATGTAAGAACCTTGTTTTTGTTGTATCTCTGATCAATGTTACCTAGATTTGGAAGTACTTATGTTGATGCGGGGAGGGAAACAAATAATAATGCACTTTTGAACCTACTAAAATGGTAGGATTAAAAAGTAAAATGAAGTAGAAGGTCCTGTAGAGGAGAAAGGCCAGATGGGCATTTTGCATTCTGAAATAGGAAAAAAAAATGCTATGTATTTCTGGGATTATGAATATAATACTGTTAATTTTTAACATGTTTCTTGCTTGTATTCATAAATGCATATATTTATTTCCACATATGGTATGTTGCTATGGATTTTTCTGTTGTATTTTTAAACTGCAGAGAGAGAGTCTTATTTTGAGACTACAAGCACTGGTGCAGCCTAGGTTGTCATTTAGATATCTTTTATAGTTGCTTATATAAATAGTCAAGAATATTTTATATTAAAAATAAGAACTAATATTTCAGACTGTGCTAGATCATCAATACAATTCTGTGCATGAATATGACACTTGGATGTAAAGTGGGAGTGGGGAATAGAAAGGAAAGGATGAATTTGACTGACTGCAGGTGAGATGACTAAGAGCTGGTTCGCACATGTGGGGTCCACGTATTTTCTTCATGTGGTTTAGCATGAATACATAGTCATATGGTGAACAGGAAGACTAGACTGGATAGCACACAAACTGCCAGCAGCCATATCCATAATTTTTTAAGCACTTTTGTCCCAGTTGCTGATTGCTACTGTACTGTTGTAGTAGTCCATGGAGACACAATATGTGATCACACCTGTATGCTTGCATACATAATCTAGTGGAGAAAATAATTAGGGTTTGCACATGTAAACCAGTCCCAAGTATCTGATCATAGGAGACTTAGGGTGCAATCCTAACCAACTTTTCAGTACTGGCATAGCTGTGCCAGTGGGGCGTGTGCTGCATCCTACAGTTGTGGGGCAGTCACGGAGGCCTCCTCAAGGTCAGGCAAAGTTTGTTCCCTTACCTCAGAGTTGCATTGTCCTTATGTCAGTGCTAGAAAGTTGGTTAGGATTGCTGCCTTATTCAAGTTTGATTTTTTTTTAATCCCATCAAAACAGGTTTCACTCAGGCTACTAGATTTTTCTGCTTAATCCATTTCTGCCCAGCCCACAGGTGTACATATTTGGTCCCTGTTGCAACGTTGGCCAGAAATGGTTTAACAGCAGTTATGGAAAGGAGATGATGTTAGAACGACAACTCAAAGTGCACCAGTGGTAGAAGGAGCAAAGCTATGGAATGCAATGAACTTTGGTTTACAGTCTCATAACTAAGGCTTTACTGCAGTGACCTTTGTACCATTGCATTACACTTGCATAGCATTATCTCCATGTCATCTGTCTTAGTAAGGTCACTTCTGGAATTGAATAAGATCTATCATGTTATCTGTCTTAGCTCGTGTATAGATGGAAGGATTTCTTTTAACTTCACCTGTAAGTAAATGCCAATGAGTTCATTAGACATAACTGCCAGGTTAGCTTGTTAGAAATGAGTGTACAAAAAGCAATGTTGTAGGTTAGGTCTTAGGTTTGATTTCATTGTTATAGTAGTCGCTGCAAGAATGAATCAAACTTAAAATGAGGAGAATATTTGGAAAGAGAAAATTCTACATCAGAGGGCCTCTGTTAGTACAACTATAGGCCAGAAAAGGACATAAATTATAGATTAGGGCTATAATGGCTGGCTTTTAACTCTACTAACTTCCCTCTGTCTTTGGCTTGACTGCTTGTAGTAACTGTGCTTATTCATTTGTTGTTCCTCCTTTCCTCTTGTGAAAATATATATCTAATATCTGTTTCTGTATATCTGTTTCAATATGTTATAAAATGTGCTGATACCTGATTCATTTCAGCCATATTTCACTCACTTCCTTCCGCAATATAAGATAAAAATTGGAGTGCTTTTCATTGTTGAAGCTAAATCAAATGCAATTAAACTATAGTTTCATCTTAAAGTTTTTCTTTACTGAGGTGACCTCTAGAGATGCTATCAATGATTTTTTTTTTTGTTTGAAAGCACTTAATGTAAAAGATAGCTAGAATTTCTAGTTAGTGATGACAAGCAAAATGAGAAGAATCTTAGAACAATCAGTTGGTCTTGTTGAAAAGTTGTTACTGCAAAATAGTTTTTTTGTTTGTTTGTTTGTTTTTGTAGCTAACATTACCCATATTGGTTTCCTTGCAATTTAACGTTTATCTTCCAATTACTGTCATAAAGAAAAAGAAGGAACTTCAGTAATTTCCAAACTTAGTGTTGAGGCACACTGGCCAACCCCAAGAGACCTGTTCATATACCACGAGAAACACAGTCCTTGGTGGGAAAGTCTCACTGTGGAAAAGTCTCATGAACCTCAGCTAAACTTCCATCAGCCTTCTCTGCAATGGGTCACTATGGTTTGTGTCACCTGGTGTGGGAGGCCAGTGCATCATCCCCATGAGCGTCCTCCTCCCATGTACTAGGTGGGGCAATGCCCTGGGAGGTGGGCATGGTGATGCACCATTGCTCTGCCTCCTTTTGCTTTTTGGCTATAACTTTTGACAGAATAGAGAGAGTTCGATGCAGATTGTTTCGCTGCATTCTGCATGAAATTATGCTTCAAATGATATATAACATGATGGCATTATTCAAAACTATCAAGATTTAAAAAATTTTGGCCAGCTGTGGGCCCCCCCCCTGTGTACTTCACCTAGTGTGGCCTGCACCCTCTACTATTCCCCTAGCAACATCCCTGCTTCTCTGATCACTTTTGCTGTGCATCCGCATCAGGGTACAGTTTGTCACTCCTGATGTAGATACACAGTAGTACTGTCTGCAAAGAATACCTGTTGTCTTATGCACAAATGCACTGGTCTAGGCTTGCCTTCTGATCTGGATGTACCTCCTGATTAGAAGAATCATTGATTTGTGCAGAAGTCACGTGAGGTATTCTGGGGGTAGAAAATTTTTACACTTGATACTGTAAAAATAAACTTTCTTGGGTGTGAAAGTAGTGTGTGACCTCATAAGAGTATAGCTAGCTGCATCCACCCAAAGGTTAATCTAGTCTAGCATCCTGCTTCTCACAGTTGCCGACTGGATGCTTCATTGGGAAGCTCACAAGCAAGAAATGTAGACAGCTACTCTACCACTTTTGTCCCGTCTCCCCACAACAGCTCTTATTCAGAGTCTATACTGCCTCTGAACCTTGGAAGTTCCACATAGTTGTCATTTCTAATAGACAGATTCACAGAGCATAGGTATGCTGCCAATTTGAAAGAAGGCTGCTTGTTTGAAGGTTGATGTGCCTGTAATTGAATGTTGATGCTAGTTTCTGTTTCTCATCTGCACAGTCCCTTCAGTCTGAATATGTTCAGTACTAAAGCCTTGTTGCTTCGGTGAAAACTGGATAGCTCTTAAAAATCCATTTTCTACACGGAGGAGCACTGTTGAGGGAAGCAATCTCCGGGGGAAGGAGGCTTCTTCATGCATCATTAGAACTTCTTTTTAAAGACACCAAGTCTTGAAAGGACCATGGACTTCAATTAATGACTACTGCAAATGCACTGAAGCTAAATTTCTGAATATTACAATTTTGTGTACACATGCAAGATTTGAGGATATTTCTTATGACATTTAGCAATACATTTGTAATTACAGTTCTGGATACAGTGTTACAATGTATATGAGCTGAGTAAAATATTTTGGTAACCTGTGTGTATGTTGGTGGGTGAGTGTGTATATGCATATATAAATAAATAAATATATATATATATATATATAATTATGTAAAAATAGAGTATATTTTGATTTAGACTTCACTTTTTTACCCGAAATGTGTATTTTAAAATACTAGAGCATTTTATAGTGCAAATATTAGCCAGGATTCAGAGAAGCCCATATTTGCAGACTATCTGTGTACACACATGGGGCAAGGATTACCCATACTGCTCCAGGCAGCAGCCCCTCTCATTTCATGAAGTGCCATTCCAGAGCTTTCTGAGTTCCACCAAGCACAAAGGGCTCCTGCTGGATCAGGGGACCTGAAAACCTCATGTGTGCACATAGAAGTGACTGTATATGGGGATCCAGGTCATTAAAATCAACTTTTTTTAAAAAAAATGTAACTCATTATTGTGGCTTCAGTTAAAATTTACTGTGGGAAAGCAAGTTAATATCGGCCTCAATGTTTTTAATTGGTGGTGTTTAAATTGAGCGTTTTAAAGGGAATCTAGAATGCCTGTGAATTAGGCCTTTTCTTAGCATCTAACTGATGTATTTTTGGAGGAAAGGGAAAATAATATTTAAAATTCATAACCAACCCTAAAATGTTTAACAGATATTCTTAAAGCATTACTTCATGTATGATTTTCCTTTCTGTATAATCCTATTCTAAAAATTGTACTGTTTTGTATCTGAATATAAAGCCAGGATCAAACATTTTGCTATGCATGGTGGGGAAGAGTTTGTGCATAGTAAGGAAAATTTTATGTATTCTCTGAATTTGTAAGAATTGTGTATCCCTTAGTCTTTAATTTGGCTTGTCATTACTGAGTTGCAAAGTGTTTATAACCACAAATTTAGGTTTGGAGACGGAAACTTGCGTATTCTCATTATCAATTTCAGATGCATTGTTAAAGCTGAACATCATTTTCCTCTATTGTTTGCTATACTTACAGCACATTTCATCGTTCTATATTACTATATTATACTCCAAATCCTGTTAGGAAAGCAATGTAGTTCTTTTCCAGAACCCTTGAAAAATATTCTGTAATAGATGCAGTTCCCATATTCTTCTCTGTTTGCCGTATTAATGGTCAGTGTCATTCAGAATGCAATGGTAAAACTACAAGATGGTGTTCGTTCACTTACCATTAATATGATGCTATGAAGAATGTTAGCCTGAGTGGAGGAAGTAGGCTGTGTGTGTTGGTTTCATATTGAGCAAGGATAATTAGTATTGAATAAAATCTTTATGTTTATTCTGAAAGGAAAGGTTCCTAATTATGATGGCTAAATTCTTGATTGCAGCTGTGTTTAATAACCACTGAATGCAATATTATAATTTTTGTAATATGTACATAAAATGTACTGTGTATGAGTGATAGGCAAATGCTAAGGTAATTCTACCTCTAAAATTTGACATGTATTTTGTTACTAGCTTAGTTACTATAAAGATGTACTATTTTTGAAGTGCAAAGAGATTGAAGCTACTGAATAATAAACGTTGAAATTATACAGAACTTTGTTTTAATCAGATTTTGTGCTGCCTTTTGGGTGGTATGCAGTACCCACTGGTAGCCCTTGGTTTTCGTTGGGGTTCCAATCCTGTTGCAGAAAAATAAAAATTGGTAAAATGAACCTAATTCTATAATGTAAGTCAATGAGTTACATTCCAGACCCCTCTCAAAATTGATATATAAGAAATATGCAATTTTGATTTTGCAACCCACCATATATCTGCTGTTCCAGGCTAGGAGTGTAAGGGAAAGGGTTCTCCAAGTAGTGTGACCATGTGGGGAGACAACAGGAAGCAGCATCAGCTAGCAGCAGAGGTAGTGCTCTACAACTCAGAGGGCAAGAACCCTTGCTGTTCTCCCCAGGCTCAGCCTGACCATTTTGTCTCCCTTTTCCTTCCACAAAGGATAGCCTGGCCCAGTCCCTTGGGGCCTTGGCCACCAGCTCTCTTCTCCAAGTCGGGGTGTGCCTCTAGGACTGACAACCTAGAAGGACATTGCAAACAGAGTCCAGCTACGTTCCAGGGGTTCTCTCCCACGGATCTGTGCGACCCACAGCTAAGCAGGACACTCTGCAATTTGAAGGCTGAGTGGAAACCTCCTTCGTGTCTCTTGGGGAGAGGAAAGTTGCAGAGAACACCAGTGGCAACAGATGCTCCTCGCCTTCACAGCAGATCTTCAAACCTATTGTGAATTGTCGTAAAACAAACCAACGTAAACCAAGAGCTACCTGTATTTCTGTTTCAAAGTTGATGTTACATGATCCCCTGTGGCATAAAACCTTCTTTCCACAAATACAAGCTCTTTTTTGTAGATCACCCTTTATATTGATTCTGAATTTAGAGGTTTTATCAAGAAGGGCTTCTCCCTCAGCCCTTCTAAACTATGGCTGAGATCAGCTGTATTTCCCCCTGCTCCCAATATCACTCCTAATTTTCCCCATTATTCCACCTTTCTTGGTTCTTGACGAACTTTGGGACTCTCGGGTTTGATTCAGACAGAAACAAGTGTTGTATACATTCCCTTTATAACATGTACAGTGGTACTATAGAAGAGCATGGATGGAACTGGGTAAAAATCCCCTTCTCATAGTTCAGTGTGATCAGCAGTAAAGTTTTCAAGAGAATAATAATAATTATTATTATTATTAATAAACTTTATTTGTATCCCGCCCGTCTCCCTGAAAGGGACCCAGGGTGGCTTACATGTAAAAACAATTTTAAAAAGCATGATTTAACACAAATAAAAACATATTAAAAAACACATTAACAGAGGCCATAAAAACAGTAGTCAGAATAAAAAGAGCATAAAACAGCAAATCATAGAGGAATCCAGCCTGTCAAAAGAAACTAAAAGATGTATAAAAGTGTTAAAAAGGCCATGGAATCAGAAGGCTTGTTTAAAGAGCAGGGTCTTCAGGCCTCGCTGAAAAAACTCAAGAGAGGGAGCCATCATAAGTCAAGGGGAAGGGAGTTCCACAACGTTGGTGCCACTACTGAGAAGGCCCTATTTCTTGCCGCCGCCCCACGAACCTCCTTGGGCGGTGGCACTTGTAAAAAGGCCTTCTCTGATGACCTGAGAGGACGAGCCGGATTGTACGGGAGTAGGCGATCTCTAAGATAGCCTGGCCCAGAGCAGTGTAGGGCTTTAAAGGTCAAAACCAGCACCTTGAATTGGGCCCGGAAACGAATGGGCAGCCTATGTAGTCCCCGGAGAAGCGGACTGACTGAGTTAAACCGCCTAGCTCCAGTGACCACACGGGCCGCTGCATTCTGCACTAATTACAGTTTCTGAACCGTCTTCAGGGGCAGCCCCACATAAAGCGCATTACAATAATCTAACCTCGATGTCACCGTAGCATGGATCACCGTGGCCAGGTCTGCACGATCCAAGTACGGACACAGCTGGCACACCAGCCGAAGCTGAGCAAAGGCCCCCCCCTAGCCACAGCTGCCACCTGGGAATCCAGGAGCAGCTGCGAGTCCAGGTGGACCCCCAAGCTGCAGACCTGCTCCTTCAGGGGGAGTGCAACCCCATTCAGAGCAAGCCGATCATCCAGCACCTGCATCGAGGATTTCCGAACCAGGAGAGCCTCTGTCTTATCCGGATTTAATTTCAGCTTGTTAGCCCCCATCCAGATCCTCACTGCTTCCAGACAGCGCTCCAGGCCCTCAACTGCCACCCTGGAGTCTGGAGGAAAGGAGAGATAGAGCTGGGTATCATCAGCATATTGATGCTCCACTCCACCCCACTCCAAACCCCCCGGAACACCCCACTCCAAACCCCTGGGTGACCTCTCCCAGCGGTTTCATGTAGATATTAAATAGCATGGGGGACAGAATTGAACCCTGCAGCACCCCACACCTCAAAGGCCAGGGTGTCGAACAGGCATCCGCCAGCACCACCATCTGGGACCAACCCTCCAAGTAGGAGCGGAACCACCGCAAAACAGTGCCTCCAACTCCCAACTTGGATCGATTTTAGAAGCGGCATTTGTCTTAATAAATCTTTGACCTGAGGAGAAGTGTAGTAAAAGCAGGGTCAACTTCTTGAGAGCAGGGACTTTCCTGTTCTCACCTGTGAGCTGGAAAATGCTTTATTGGTACATTTTGGGAATGCCGGTTGGCATATGTAGAATACTTCTACATAAAAAAAATGGAAGAATCCTGTGTAATCCTATCTTATGCACTAGAAACAAACATCTCTACAGATAGGTTAGAGCACTAGTTTCCAAACATTTTAGAGGCTGCTGCCTGATTGATAAATACCAAGGGGTGTAGCATTGATGGTGATTGGGCAGCAGTTCTCCCTCCTCCTAAGTAGCAGCTTGTTTAACCCTTGATGCACATAGCCTAATCAGCCTTGTCAGTTTCACAACCTAACAAAAATTGGATCACGACCTACTGGTGGGTCAAGGACTGGAACTGCTGGGTTAGAGAACAAAGCATTTTTAGTGTACATTTGCTGTATATCCTCCAAAACAAGTATACATTATTAAAATCACCAAAAGTACACCTTCATATTTCATTCATATGGAATGCATACATAGCAGATCTATCTTAAAGAATTGGTTAACGTAGTTTTGGATGAAATAAGCTCTTATAACACTGGGTACAGCCTATAGATATCCGTCCATTCATGTAAGGGGACTTGTGCATGTAGAAGTGGTAGCATATGGTTCTTGCATATAGAAGTCTGAATAAAATCCTGACTTCACCTTATGCAATGCATTGCATGCAATGTCACACACAAAATTCTACCTCATTGTTGCACAGCTGCACAGGGAAGAAATTGTACAACTGCACAACAGCATATTTCTGCACACATTTCTTTTTCTACAACCTTTTTTGTCTTTAGCTAAAATATAAACGTTTCTTGTCTTTAACAGTTGCAGTTAGCCTTGTTCCGTACGAAAGTTTGCTACTTTGCAGCAAAGATAGTTTATTCGTCAAACTTTAGGTGGCTAGAGGAGCATAGAATCACTAAAATAAACATACATGCCAAAACTGCCTACTCCATTCTTACCCTTTGAAACAATTGCTAACCATTTTTTGTTGCTATTATCCTTGCAGTAATCAGTAAATCTCTTAGTAACGGTGCTCTAGTTAGGTACTATGATCCAAAAATTCTTATTTATAGAATCAGCATTGGAATGCTATACTCATGTCCTTTACATCTTGTATCACAACTCCAGTGTGTCCATGCTTGTACACACGGCCTCTATGGTATGAAATCTTTCTCCTTTGCTCCTACATCACCAAGAAATATTCTGCTGCAGCTGCATGCATTAGCGAGTGTAAAGGGCTGTTGATATAACACTTCTGAAATGCTTTTGTGCATTGTCAAGTTAATAGAAAGTCTGGGACCAGTGTGACAACACTCACTTTCACTAAACTGGCAGTGAGGAGTGACTTCTACACAGTAGAGCAGGGGTGTCCAAAGTTTTTGGCAGGAGGGTCACATAGTCTCTCTGACACTGTGTTGGGGGCCAGGGGAAAAAAGAATTAATTTACATAAGTTTACATAAATGAATATATTAAAGATGAACTAATATGAATGAATGAAGGTCTTGCAATAGCTGAAGGCCTATAAAAGGTCTTGCACAAAGCAAGGCTGGCCTTTTCTTTGCTGCCGCTACTGCATCACAGACGTGAAACAGCAAGCAGTGGAGGAAGCCCTCATTCCACAGCTCATGCAAGAGGTCAAACAGTTGCCCTTACGGTGAGGGCCAGAGGCTCATTGGAGACTGGGGGCTCCCTAAGGGCCGCATTGAGAGGCCTCGAGGTCCGCAAGTGGCTCCAGGGCCGGGCTTTGGGCACCCCTGCAGTAGAAAAACAAAAGCTGTAATCCTTCATACACTCAGAAATGTCCAATTGCACACTGTGATGCACTTCTGAGTAGGGATACCAAAAAGTAGGAGTATTTTTAAAAAATAATTAAACCCACTCCTCTCCCATCCATCCTCATTCCCTTACCTTTGTTATCTATCATCCTATGCATACCTTATCAGGGAAGAAGTCATCTATTGCCCTCATTTTTGAACAATAAATACTGAATCATGCTGTAAGCCAGGTGTCAAACATAAGGTCCATGGGCAGGATATGGCCCCTAGAATCTCTTTATCTGGTCCACATGATAATTGGGCTCTTCCAGAGCCACCCTTTCAGCAGCAATACTTTGACCGAGGCTCTGGGAGGATGGAAGGAGGCTTCAGAAGGCAAGGAACACTACCAGGGAAGGGACACACTGAGAAGTATGTGCTGATGCACTGGAAGGGCCCAGTTACTATGCAGGCTGCCCTTCTATCTGTGCAACTTCACCCGAGGTGCCACTTTACAGTGCACCTGATCTGCAAAGTGATGCCTTGGCTGAAGTGGTACAGCTGAGAGGAAGGCCTGTGTGATAATGGGGCTCATATTTTGAAAATATCTAGATGTGCTTATTTTCTCTTTTGTTGTTTGAAACAAATGAGTTCCTACATAAGAACGAAGTGCTTATTTCTGACTATCTGCTTCATGACATCACTTCTTGCTTAATGATGTTAGTTCTGGCCCTCAGCAGTCACCGGGAATGCTATTCAGCCCGCTGTACGAAATGAATTTGACACCCTTTCTCTAAGCCTTCATAAGCATGTGAAGGGTCCTCGTCCTTCCACACCACTTGCTCACACTTTGAGCATTCTCTTCTGCTGCTCGGAAAGGAAATAAGGCTCAAGGGAGCTGTCTGTAGAACTCAGCACATGGTGGAGTGGCATTGCCCCATACAGTGTGCTCGTCCTTCCAGCCCAGATGCCCGAAAAGTTGGCTACTGTTGCTATTCATGCATCCAAAAAGCAATCTTACAGAAAGGGAATGGTCTTCTGGCATTTTTGCGCATCAACCGCAACAAAGGCTGGTAGCTTGAGAGGGGAAGATAGAGGAGGAGGTAGAAGCATATGAGATGACTTTGTCAAGCCAGTATTTTTGGATCTGAATGGTACTGTGTTTTGTAAAGGCTTGCCGTTATTGTTGCTCATTATCTTTCGAAGGCAGCATACCCAAAATGTCTAATAAATCAAGCTGGCAAGCTCCCTTTGAACTAGCAGGCCCAGGGAGTCTAAAAAGCAAAGGCTGTCTTGTCAAATCAGGTTATTTTTTCAGGGCAACATGGAGGTGGCAGGCGTTTTTTTCAACATCAGAAGACAAGGGTGACATGAAACTGTTTCATTTACTTAGCCATTTGTTTGAAATGGTTTTAGCCCACCTAGGGCCAGCTCACACTTTACATGGCAAGCATATAAAGGCTTAGGTATGCTATGAATACAGGGTGCTTCTGCACATACATTAATTTTTGCAAACAGGGATGGTGTCAGGTTAAGGTGTCAGGTTTTGCAAACAGGGAGGTTGGCCAGGTTAAGGCCTGTCAACAGAGGGTCCCTTGTGGCTGGACCATTCCCTAAGCCAGTGGTTCTTGAACTGTTCCAGCCCACAGCTCCCCTTATCCTTGTGGTCATTGGCCACGGCTCCCCATTACAACACCTCACCTCAGTTACCCCCAAAATGGGGATGAAGGTGTTATAATTATACACTAGAAACAAAAAAACAGCTGCCAGCACTCTGAGGCTGCAATCCTAACCACACTTACCTGAGAGTAAGCCCCATTGAACAAAATAGGACTTACTTCTGAGTAGACCTGGTTAGGATTGTGCCCTGAGTTTGTTAGCAGCACACCTGGAGGGTTTGGGAAAGGGAGGGGGGAAGAAGTGATGAATTTGCTGGGGGAAGGGAAGACTTTGTTTTGTGTGTATCTGCTAATTGCAAACTAATGCAAACTGAGACCCAGAGACTGTTTGGCTGCAATCCTAACCTCACTTTCCTGGGAGTAAGTCCCATTGAACACAATAGGACTTACTTCTGAGTAGACCTAGCTCAGATTGTGCCTTTTGTCTTATAATAGCAGCTAACATGGGAAGTAGCCCACCCACCCCCCCACAAAGGAGGCAGGAGGAAAAAGGGGGATGGCTGAAAAGGAATGGGTATTTTTAATTTTTAATCAATTTTTGGAGACAAAGCCATCAAGAGTGGCTTTTTTCTTTTTTGAAGGGGGAGGAAAAAGAGAAAGGTGAAGATCCTTGGTTAAGCTGACACAGACCCCAAGCCTATGTAGGTCTACTCAGAAGTAAGTCCCATTTGAGTCAATGGGGCTTACTCCCAGGAAAGTGTGGATAGGATTGCAGCCACACAGAGCTGCAACTACAACTCACCCCAAAGTAGATGGGGGCTGCTCACACACATACACCCCAACATGCAGATGCCACCCCTAATCCCCCCAGGTAAGATGGAGGGATGCAAGCTGGGCATTTGGACACTCCCCCCCCCCATAGCAGGCTGGACTCCCTCTTTCCCAAGTGGAGGAAAGCACTGTGCTGCTCTCTCTAGGTCAGGCTTCCCTCCCAGTTTGAAGCCTGCCAGGAGCGCCCCTGTGCTGATGAGATGCAGCACCTCCTGCTGCCCAGCCAGCCTTCTCTCCCACCTCCCCCCACCATGTTTCACACGCCCTCCCCACCTCACGCTGCCCCACCCACCTCGTTCTTGGCCTTGGAAAAGCAGCAAATCAGGAGGCAGCATGTGCAGCTGAGCTGAGCTGAGCAGAGCAGCACAGCTGCGGCCACCTCTCTCCCCAAGATGCCTGGCGACACCCGTGGAGGCTAGCCACACCTCACTAGGGAGGCGGGACGCACAGATTGAATACCTCAGCCCTAAGCCCTCAGTACTGGTGGCAGCACCAATACACCACTGGGGTGAGCAGGGCACCATGGGGGACCCCATATGAGGCTTTGCTGCTGGGTCATCAGCAAACTGATACTGGCACTGTTTGCAGCAGTAAACACTAATGTGGAACCAGATATGTGTGTAAATGTGTCAAGGTGACATAACGAATCAGGACTTCTCAGCACATGAGCGCAGTGTGTCCCTTTGTGTGTACAAACCTATCTTGGTTGCATGTGTTTGTAAACCTAAAAAGATGGATCATGAACATGCAAAAAGTTGTCCCAGTTGGTCATGTCTCATCAATATGTTTGTACCAAACTTGCTTCTCCACTTCATACTTACTTTGCTTATCGCTGCAAAAAAAAAAACACCCTGTAAATATTGTGCCTTTCTATATCTATTTCCAGGCCACAACTGAGCCTCAGAACTTAGTTTGAGTGCCAGAGCTCAGCCTTGTATGTGTGAGGCGGTACAAATGCAGAGCTTCCTTGAGTATGTGAAGAGTACTTTCCTTTCATCAGGAAATATCCACAGCTAGATGCTGCACGTAGGGTATTGATAACAGGGGTTTGAGGGACAGAAATGGTGATTTCCAGGGAGGCCTCAGCTCCAGTATCACTCAATTTGGAAATTAAGTTTTGCTGGTAAATAATTTATAATATTGTATTGTTTGTTATAGCACTAGTTCACATATGTTACTTGAGCTCTCAATACTTACTAACTTTCAGCACTGAAAGGTCTGGCTTATAGGTACCATTCAGACAATGCAGTGCGCACACTCTACATAGCTAAGAGGAGCAGGATTGCAATTGCACCCCCACCATTTACATGTGTGTATAGACTTGCAAGTCTGCAATGCATCTCTGTGCACATAAACTGCAAGCATTGATAGATGTGGTTGGCTGAATCCCTGACTATATGTACAGTTCCACGCATTTATACATGATAGACCCACAGATACAGTGCCAGGGCTTGCTACTTTGATCCCACTTGCCCTTTAAGCACTCCATCAATGTGAGTGCTGCTCTTACGTAAACCACACACAACTGAATTAAGTGGTTGAATCCAGAGGGATTCAAATGGGATGTACCACTCAAGCCTGCAAGTGGAGGAAACTATTGTTAACATCTCCCATGTGTGTTTGCATGGGGGGGGGGATGACTACAAGGAAAGCACAAAAACAACATGGGGAGAGGATCTAGGATAGCCCCTATGGTGCAAGTTTTCTACCTGCATGAAGTTTTTTACTTGAACCATTAAAAAAAGAAAAGCAATTGTGACCCCCCCCCCCCTTTCAGCAATCTGAAATGCCAAATGCCATTCTGCCACTTTATTCTGCTGCATTGTAGAAGAGGGCAAAACATTGTATTTGAGTGATTGTTCATTTGGCTGCTTTTCAGCTACAACATCAGAAAGGTTCACAAAGCAATAAGTAAAAAAGTGGTTTCCTGTCCCAGAGGGCTCACAGCCTAAAATTATATGAGGGTCCTTTCAAGGACTTTTTTGAGCTGTGATGGCCTATTCACATGTGCAAGTTACTAGATGGTGCTGCAGTCACCAGGGGACGAGCATCCTGTGTGAAGGAGCCTATTATTTGTGTTCATTTGTTTCTTTAGGGCCCAGTCCTATCCACCGGTCCAACACTGATGCCTTGCCAATGGGGCATGCATGCAACCTGCAGGGGCAGTCATTTGTTCCCATTCCTTAGGGCTGCATTGCGGCTGCATCTGTGCCGGAAAGTTAGATTGGATTGGGTTCATAGCCTAGTAAGTACATTGGCTCCAGTACATGAATTCACTGATCTAACTAAACAAGTTCACTGATTACTGACTAAACAAGTAATGACTTACAGTTTGGCTTCGCCAATAACAAACATCTCTCAATTCTGAAAGCGTGGAAGCTATTTAATGAAGAGAATAGATTTTTCCTTGATGAACTAACATAGAACCAGAAATATATTCATCAAGGGAAAAAATCTATTCTCTTCATTAAATAGCTTCCACGTTTTCAAGATAGCCTCGTGAATGTCTCAGGTCAGCGGCTAGTCAAGCATTCAGAATTTTTAACAAAGCTGAAATTTGCAGCTGCAATTCGCTTGACTTGGTCTCAAACTAAACCTTTAACAAACCAGTGATCACAGAGTACAGACACGTATGACACAATACACTGTGGGAAAAATATCATTGGGTTTTTGTGTGTGTGTGAATTCTGTGAAGTCAGATGTTTCAGATGTATTCAGATGTTTAAAGGGGAATAAACAAAAGATATCCAGCTTTTTAAGTGGGGTATTCTGTCCTTATCCTAAAACACACTCTGTTTTCAAGTTGTTTGATATTTTGGTTCTAGTCTAGTTCCAGTTACATACAGTAATTGGTGACTTTGGATGGATAGGGAGATGGATCCCCATTGGACATCATAAGGAACATCCAGCCAGCAGTTCAAGAGATCTGGATTTACCTGCAATGGGAGTGCACAGGTGAATGTGCTATACACATGGAAGACTACATCCGCATGCAGATCTCCCTTACTGGCTTGGGGCATATATCATTTGCATCTCACTTTCGGCATTTTTGATGGAAAGGTGGTTAATACATCTTATAAATGAACAAATGGCTTTAAATGGAAGAACAGCATCAGTATGTGCCACTCTCCTTTCCTTGGGAAAATATATATATATTGATTCATCAGATTTGTGCCCTGCCCAATGTAAAGCCCAAGCTGGCTTACAGCAACAAATCCCACTTCAAAAAACATATATATGCAAATTTCCAAGAGGATCAGTTCAGTCATATGATAAAGATTCTGTTGTCAAGGAGCAGCACGTATAAAGCAAGAGTGTTCCTGCATATTGCCAGGAAAGATTTGATCTAAAATTAGATTCTTCTTCTTTTTTTTTTTGAAAGCATAGAAGCATGAAATCTTTCTCATAACAACATGGATCCAAAGGAGTCAGGTACAATGAAATGTGAGCAGAGGAGTTTCTGCCCCTGCTGGGCGGGATTTCAATGGCACAGGTAGGAAACAGCTGGGAACGAGGCTGGAGGAGAAGAGAACTGAAGGCATAGTGTCAAAAAGAGGGTGATTTTTAGAACCAAAGGAGGTGGAGATGGAATAGGGGGGAACATAACTCTGTGTAATTGCTGGCTTTCCAGAGCAAGCTGGTTTTTCTCCCTCCCTCCCTCCCTCCCTCCTGCTCTTGCAAGCCTGAAACCTGCTGAATAATTCATAAAGAATAGAAGCACCGAATCTTCCCAGGCTGATGCACGCACGCACCAGAGGAAGCTCCAAGACTTCAGAAGAGGAGCTAATGCTTCTGAGGCTGTTCTTCACAGGGTGCTGGGACTACTGGTATTTCCACCACTGAGGCTGCCTTCCTTCTGCTTTGCCTGCCTGCCTGCCTGCCTTTGGGCACTCATGGCTGTCTTAGATTCTCCTGGCCATCATGCCAACTTCTCACTCGGATCATGGACATCTGCAAGGGCGCATTCCTGCAAGCTCTGGCTCTTACCTTCTGCTCACTGGGCTTCCAATCACCTCCCTCAGCTCATTCTGGGATCTTGCCTGCTCACTCAGGAGACACCCGTGTCTTTCTCACATCACCTTCTGAAGAATCCCCATATGTCCCTGCCTTGACCTTTGCCAACAGCTTCTGGGATTTATCAGGTTGCAGGACTTTTTTCTCCTCATACATGCCAGTTTATCTGCCTGCCTTGGATATCACTGTCTCCACTCTCAGACACTTTGCATGCTCTGGACCTTTCCCGCATCAGCCTTTGCTCCTGTTCTGTTGCACATGGTTCAGCAGATTGATCCTGATTCCTTCATGGCTCAGCATAGCCATCTCCAGAATTGAGCAGTGACAAGGTTGGTCATGTGGGACAGCAGGATGCCCAATTCCTCCTTGTCCCGGAGTCCCAGCTCCTTGCAACTGCTGCTTTGTGAAGAAGACTCCCTGGGAACCAGGATCTCTCTGTCCCTCCTCTACTTGCTGTTGGCCGTCTCTGGAACCTTGTCCAACATCATGGTAATCTATCTAGTCTTCACCTTCAGGAAACTGCGCAGCACCAGCAACGCTTTCATTGTGAACGGTTGTATTGCTGATCTGAGCGTGTGCGGCCTTTGGATGCCCCAGGAAGCAGTGCAGGGGCTGCTACCCCCTGATTCTCCTACAGCTCACTCAGAAGGATATTGCTTGCTCCGGGTTGGGCTTGTAGGCCTTGGGCTCATTGTCTCACTGCTTTCTCATCTCTTGGTGGCGCTCAACCGGTACGTTCTCATCACCAAGCCCCCCATCACGTACCAGGCCATTTACCAGCGGAAGCACACAGCTTGGATGATTGGCTCGTCCTGGGCATTTGCCCTGCTTCTCGCCTTTGTTCCACCAGGCTTGCGGACATGGCAACCCACCCCACAGGAATCCAGAAGTGCCACCAGCAGCAACAGCCCAAACTATACAGGCTTGCTGGTCGCCTTGGCTGTCCTCAGTCAGACAGTTCTCTTGCTTCACTGCTACATGGGAATTGTGAGGAGGGTGCGGGGCAGTGTCAAACGGGTCAGTGTCCTCAATTTCCACCTGCTGCAACAGCTGCCCTTCCCGGCTGGTGCCCCAGTTCCACGCCGGGCACAGAGGCGTTTGAGCAGCGTTTCGGTTTTGCTCCTCTGCCTTGCATTTCTCCTGGCCACCCAGCCCCTGGTGTGGGTCAGCCTCTTGGGCTTTTTCTTCCAGCCCATGCCACGGGGACTACAACTAGCCAGCTGGCTGCTCTTCTGTTCTCTGCCTGCCTTCAACCCACTGCTGTATACTTGGAAGAATGAGGAATTCCGGCGCTGTGTGCGTTTAGTGCTGCGGGGAGGGGAAGCTCCAGCTGTCGCAGTGGCTGCCACAGCGGTCACGACAGCCCTTCCGACAGTGTCTCTTCCGGCTCAGGCGCCATCACAGCTGGGCACAAAAGTGGAGAGCATAGGGAGCTTAGTACTTCCATGACCTACCCAGGAAACCATGTAGGTGTCAAGTGAAAAGGTGCTGAGAGACATTTGTCTGTGCCTGAAAATGACTCACTGAAGTGCACTGCACCAGCCTCCGCTCCTTTTTAATGCTGCCCTAGAGATGCTTATCAGCTTAAATGTACTTGTATATTTGTACTGAACTGGTATCTTACTTGATGGCATTTTCCAGTGGTTTGGTGTAGTCCAGATGAAAGTATCTTATATACCTCAAAATTGCCTGTCAGTGGGTGCTTCCAGACTATGGGTTTATTTGGGTGTCAAATCTTTTTTTCCATGCCATGACACACCTGGGAGGTTACACTGGATTTGCTGCCTTCCAAATTTGCTTCATTCCATCTATGCTAGTGGGCATAACAGCTGCCAGTGGACGAGTTCATTTTATTTTTTTGCATGCGTACTTGGTGAAGTGTTCAAATATTGTTATGAAAAAGTCGACTGAATGATCCAATGATAACGTGCCCAGAAAAAATTATGCTCAGGTGCTGAATGGCAGTGGCAAGGCTGACATCTCCCTCAGAAAAGGCTGAGATTGCCCAGTGCATCGGCACAAATCACACCCATGACAAATTCATAGGAGGGCTGGTCCCTCTATGAAGCTGACAGGGGAAGTAATTGTTCAAGGATGCCTACTTCCATTCACTTATTTACCTCTACTGCCTTCCTCCTCGTCCCACTCCCCAGATTGGAAGATGAAGATGGAGGTGGGGCGGAAGAGAAAGTGTGCAGGAAAGATGAATGGTGGACTAGAGGTCTACTATCACTTCCCTTCCATCTCCTTCTTCCTTTTCTGATCTGGCCAGTGAGATAATAAGAGGCTGGTACTTCCTGACGCAAGGCTATGTATTTGGCATGGCACCTCAGGCACTAAGGGGTCTTGAGCTAGCCCTGATCCACAACATGTTTACTCATTCATTTAAAGCCTGCTTTTCGCAAAATGGGCACCAAAAGTGGCTTTACAAAATATAAAAAAGATTTTTAAAAATACAGTAATTACAAACATAACATAAAATATATAATACACACAAGTTTTAAAAATCCAAAAGGTATATAAACAACCAGCAGCAACTCCCTCAGTGATAATGAAACACAATGGGACTTACTTCTGAGTAGACAGCATTATGTTGTAAGAGAGCAAAGTATGTAAAATACACAGCTGTGGTAAAACAGATCTATAAAAACCTACAGAACTTCCAGTACTAAAATGACCAAAATAAAATCAGAAGGTGCAGATGAGATCCACGCTAGTGGTGGTTGCACAGCTCATCTGCTCCTTACAGAACATTGGATTTTCTGAAGTTTTTCTGAAGACACAGAGAGAGAGAGAGAGAGAGAGAGAGAGAGAGAAGGGGGGAAACTAATGAGAAAATGCTTGCAACCCACTGACCTTACAAAATCACCTAGGCAGCAATCCTTTACCTGGGAGTAAGTCCCATGGAAATCAATGGGTTTTACTTTTGAGTAGACATGCATAGGCTTGCACTGTAAGCCTCTTTAGTGTTGCTAGGGCATGGCTATTCTACATTCATCTGGGAGCGGAATTAAAATAGAGCTTCCACATGATACGTAATATAGCAGTATTTCCCTTGTTAATATCCGTGATTTCTTTCTAAAAGGGAGAGGGGGAAACGGCGGCTTAGTTTTCATGTAATTTGAATGTTTAGGAGCACAATTCTGCTCTTTTATAACAAATTTCTTTTTCTTCATTTTAGCAAATCAGGAGAAGGCGGGGCAGGATTTGAACATCCCAGACTTTGCCCTGTGTGATGTTTCATGGTGCCAGCCCTTGGCTAGTGCAAAAATATGAAGCTGTCTTTTCTTTTTTTAAGAGGTTTTTTTCCCTAATGTGAAAGGCAACACCAGGAGAAAGGGCATGAAAAGGCTGAGTGACCAAGCAATGCATGGCAAGCAAATGCAGACAGGCAGGTCATCATTTGCTGACCACCACATCATTCGATGGCTTCTCAGCTCAGGCCTCCCAATTCAGTTGCCCATTTCAGTTCCACACTTGTGGCAACTGAGCTCCTGGGGGGGAGGGGGGCGCTTCAGGCTTTCAGAGATCAAAAAAAGCAGGTCATCTGAACAGTGATAATTGTTGAGGTTGAATGTTGATGGCGTCACGTCAATGCTCCAGTAAAAATGAGTGAACAAAGTTCCAGATTGAACACGCTGTCTGGAGGCAGCCCTCCTGGATATGTGGCACTGAGCACACAACCAGTTGCAAATTCACATTCAAAGTTGAATCTGGGACCAACCGGTGCCTGAACTGCTTTGCCTGGAATTTCCCATTTCTTCCTTGGCCCACAAAAGTCCAGTGGAGACTAACTTGTAGTAGAGGCATTCTCCATCGTAGTGGCAGAAGACATGCTTGTCACAGATAATAAGGTCCAAGCATCAGTGTCTGGTATCTCCTCTAAGGAACCTCAGGTAGCAGGGCTGAGAAAAGACTGTCTACTGGGAAAGTGGTTGACGGAATAAACAGAGCCAATGTGAGGGTCATTCCTCTGACCCGAAGTTTCATTCGGTTTCTATTACAAATCATAAGTGATGAGAGTTGACACTGGACAATCTTAGACATAGTGGAAATGGAAAAGGTGCAAAAGAGAGTGACTAAGATGATTACGGGGCTGGGGCACCTTCCTTACAAGGAAAGGCTACGGCGTTTGGGCCTCTTCAGCCTAGAAAAGAGACGCCTGAGGGGGGACATGATTGAGACATACAAAATTATGCAGGTGATGGACAGGGAGATGCTCTTTACACTCTCACATAACACCAGAACCAGGGGACATCCACTAAAATTGAGTGTTGGGAGAGTTAGAACAGACAAGAGAAAATATTTCTTTACTCAGCGTGTGGTTGGTCTGTGGAACTCCTTGCCACAGGATGTGGTGACGGCATCTGGCCTGGATGCCTTTAAAAGGGGATTGGACAAGTTTCTGGAGGAAAAATCCATTGTGGGGTACAAGCCATGATGTGTATGCGCAACCTCCTGATTTTAGAAATGGGCTATGTCAGAATGCCAGATGCAAGGGAGGGCACCAGGATGAGGTCTCTTGTTATCTGGTGTGCTCCCTGGGGCATTTGGTGGGCTGCTGTGAGATACAGGAAGCTGGACTAGATGGGCCAATGGCCTAATCTAGTGGGGCTGTTCTTATGTTCTTATTAACACTGCTTGCGTAATCTTTCCACTTTGCATATTAATCGCGCAGGTTCAATTTAGCACTCCCAGCCAGTGGTGTGGCAAAGGCATCTGGCACCTGGGTGTGCAATCAATTTTAACACCCTTCATACTACAAAATCAAATTTAACACCATCTAGTCACACCTGGGAGGTGGCCTGAGGTGTGGGAAGGCCATTCACAGCCTCACCGCACCTCAGAAAGCCCCCTGGAGCCCTTAGAAAGGCACTTCCAGTTTTCACAAGAACGGAAATGCCTTTCTAAGGCCTCCAGGAGGCCTGAGACCTGGAGAGGCCACATGCAGCCTTCCTGAGCCTCAGAATGTTCCTTTTTTGCCTCAGGTCCATCGTCAGGGTGCACATTTGCACTCCCTAAAGACATGTTACCTGGGGCAATGTACACCCCTGCCCCCCTTAGCTATGCCACTGCCCCCAGCCAATGAAAGCAAATTCTGAATTGTCTCTGTCTATCCAAAGCAGAAGAGTTAGTAGGCCAATATCTATCTTGTGGTAAATCCATCACTGTTAATGTGTGTGTGCTTGTTTCTTAATTAAAGAGATTTATACCCCACCTTTAATCTCTCAAAAGAGCCTCCACAGGAGTTTTCAAGAATAAACACAATAATTCACCAAGAGAAATCGACTCTAACAGCAACGTAACCTAAAATAAATAATTTCAACAAAAAGGATTAATATAGCATTTAAAACAGGGATGAACAGATCGTATTATAAATTAATTAAAATTAATTAAAAGGCCCTGCCTTTTAATAACAATAAAAAGGTTTTTCACCTAGAGCTGAAAAGATAACAAGGTTATGCGAGATGGGCCAGGCACTATCCTTCAGTCTAACCTACCTCACAGGGTTGTTGTGAGGATAACCTCCAAGTTCACCACGAGCTTTTTGGAGGAAAAGTGGAGTATAAAATATGACCTATAATAATAAAACTATAAGTGTTTCAGGAGCTACTGGCCATCTCTGTTTAGCATCTGGCCTGGATGCCTTTAAAAGGGGATTGGACAAGTTTCTGGAGGAAAATCCATTACGGGTTACAAGCCATGATGTGTATGTGCAACCTCCTGATTTTAGAAATGGGCTATGTCAGAATGCCAGGTGCAAGGGAGGGCACCTGGATGCAGGTCTCTTGTTATCTGGTGTGCTCCCTGGGGCATTTGGTGGGCCACTGTGAGATACAGAAAGCTGGACTAGATGGGCCATGGCCTGATCCAGTGGGGCTGTTCTTATGTTCTTAGAATGCATTCCTATGAGCTCTATGCAGTCCCTCCTCCTGGAGGAGGAGAGAGATCAGAAGAGGCCAAATTTCTCAGTGTCAAGGGATGGGTGCCCCGCTATCACAAGGATGCCTTACCTTTAGCCATGTTAATAGATGGCAGCCATTCATCTACATGGAAGAGAGTTAACAGGTTGCACTGAGAAATAGTATTTACCTGGGGGCCAAACTAGGCCCAATCCCAGTGTCAGGTCTGGGGGTATATTCGACACCCATGCACTGGAATCATATTTAAAAGTGCATCTAGTTTTACTTTGGGACTCACTGGCCTGTATAGAAGAAAGTGTGAAAGGCTGCATTTGGAAATAGCTAATCCCACCATGATCTTCCTGTATAAAATTACCGTATCTGAGTTCTATGACTGGAAATAAAGCAGCTTCCCAGAAGCCGATGTGTCTCACTATTCACACACATGGCTTTCTCTACTGACCTTGCCTTTATAACACGGGTATATAGACAGCAGTATGTTTCTGAACATTCTTGAAAGGCACTGAAAAAGCCCTCACTTACCATCACGGCAAAATGTCAAATCAGCCTAGCAACACTGGCTCCAATCCAGTGAAAGTTAGCTCTGCCTAAGGTTGCCCTGCTGTACACACGTATTTGGGAGTCAGCTCCATTTGACGCTGTGAGGTTTGCTTCCAATGAGCATGTAAGGATTGGGTTGCATACCCTTCTGAAAACAATGGAACTCTCATTCATTGCAACTAATGTTGTTGAAATGAGACTAGCAGCCCAATCCTACGCATGTGTACTTAGAAGTAAATCCCACTGTATAAAAAGGGTGTTTCTCATGGGTATGCATACATATGATTGCAGCCCTAGATATGACTAATTTTAGAAGGATTGGCGCAAACTGACCAAAAGTTAGGATCATTGGACTCCCATAGAAAATCCAACAAGGAGTCTTGTGTACCTTAATGACATGCAAATGTAGCATAGCAGACTGAGCTTTCGTGGGCTACTCCTTGTCATGTTTGTTGCTACAGACTAGCACAGCTACCCTTCTGGATCTCGTTAAAAGCCAGTAAGGTTTAGCTTATAATGTGACGATCTATGTATGTTATGCTCCACAGATTTCCATGGGATTTAAAAGTGTGTGTACCTAACTGTTTCTAGATAGCACCCATTATCTCATTGCACAGGTTGACACTGAATGCCAAGTAAAAACAAGATGAGTCTTTAAGGACTGTGAGCCTAGTAGCGGGGTGGAGAAAAGTCTAGCTTTCCAATGAACCTGCCAATCACTCCCAACAGCATTCAACATCCCCCTATGGTGCTTAGTTGAACTGCTTTAAGCTGAAATCCTTGGCAAACCCTCTCACACCAAGAGAATGGGCTCTTCCCCAGGGCAACAAAAGCAATGCACTCATGAGTTTGCATTCCTGCTTATCCTCAGGGTCTTTGAAAGTAGCAGCTGATGAAACAGACTCAATTTACATTCTGCTGGGGGGGAAAAAACACCATTTTCAGTTGGTGGTATGAAAAAGGGCAGCTGTCAATTCATGTGCAATATGTTGCAGGACTAAAGCAGTGAACAGTGGTCTAGAGCAGTGTTTCTCAAACTGTGGGTCGGGACCCACTTGGTGGGTCACGAGCCAATTTCAGGTGGGCCCCCATTCATTTCCAGATTTCATTTTGAATATATTAGACTTCATGCTACCATGGTATGTGGCTGCATTTGGGGAAATGTCACAGATCTGTACGTTTAGCAGACTACTATGAAGATGCTTTTAACAATGATCGTTAATGGGATTTACTCCTGGGTCAGTGTGGGTAGGATTGCAGCCCAGGATTATTAAAAATTATCCTGCTTGATGATGTCACTTCCGGTCATGACATCACTTCCAGTGGGTCCTGAAAGATTCTCATTCTAAAAAGTGGGTCCCAGTGCTAAATGTGTGAGAACCACTGGACTAGAGTGTATTCCTGAAAATTGTTTTGGCAGTGAGCTGCCTAGATGCCACTCAATGAGTGCCATTTCACTATGTTGATGCAAGAGAGCTTGAGCAGCCAGATGTTGGAACAGGTGGATTCACGCCCACCATCAGTAAAATGTTCTTCTCCTTGATGCTTTTTGCATCAGGCTCAAACTGATTTACCGTATTTAGAGTCAGGAAGGAATGTTCCCACAGTTGTTGTTGTTGTTGTTGTTGTTGTTGTTGTTGTTATTAACAGTATTTATATACTGCTTTTCAACTAAAAGTTCACAAAGCGGTTTACAGAGAAAAATGTTCCCACAGTTTAGGTTGGCTGGTGATTCTGACAGTTTCTGAATGTCTCTTACACTATAATCCTATGGATATTTACTCAGAAGTCAGTTCCAGTGAATTCAATGGGTCTTACTCCCAAGTAACTTGGGAGATTTGGGAGCCAAAGATTGCAGGCTTAATTCATTTGCTTTAGTCACCTGGAGCGTTCAAGACTTCATTGGTTCAGTACAGACTGTACATCTTACTTACAGTCTCTTCTTACGGTACAATCTGACTGGTGGCCCTTCGGTCTGATCTCACTTGTGAAACAATTTTCTCCAAGCACCAGCAGCCCTCCAAATTGTGCCTAACATTTTATCTAAGGGTCACAGTAAACATTATTCTAAGCACTTGATTCAGGCTAGCATACCTGTTTTTATTCAGTAAATAGCTAGATTGGACCTCCTCACAGATTGGGACCACAGCATGGGAGAGTGGGTGTTAACTCTCTGCCCCACCATGGTCTGGGTCTGGGTCTGAATCATGTCTCTGCAGTTATTTGCCCTGGAAAGAGAGCGTCCATTCATTGTCAAGGAGAGAAAATAACTTTAATTCTATGTTAGGGTGACCATATACAATGGAGGACAGAGTGCCTATACCTTTAACCACTGTTTAGAAGAGGGAATTTTGGCAGGTGCAGCTCAGCATAATAGGGTTTTAAAAGCTGCACCTGCCAAAATCCCCTCTGCTGTAAAATGGTTAAAGGCATAGGCACTCTGTCCTCCATTGTATATGGTCACCCTGTCTATGTCTTGTATACTGTCCTAAACTTGGCCAAAAGGATGCATTCCAAAATTATGAATCCTGCTAAGCAGTGTTCATTTTCTTGTAAAGTTGTGACAAGATGGAGCTGTGGAACTTAAAACCAAAAGCAAACAACTTTTGATCCCCAAATAATTCAGTGAAAAACAGAGTGACTCCAAGGAGAAAAGAAACTGGCCAATCCTGATCTAGGTTATGTAAGTCCAAAGTAATTTTTAAAAATGGTTAATGTGGGCATCTTAGTAAATTTTCTTGCATGGAATAGAGGGTGGGATGAGATGGAATAGCCATCTGGTCCTTTCCACCCTACAGTTCTATGAATAAGTTCTGGAATATGTGAGTTTACAGGTACAAACATACAAATCCTACCTATATGAGCCACTGTGTTTCATCTTCCCAAACCTTAAAATTTCCAGCCTGCTTAAACATTGCCCTCCCCCATAGTGCAGAGGCTGGTAACAGCTGATAGTGGGTAGATTGCAAAATTAAGTCTGTAGGAGGGGGGATGTGTGAGCAAGTGTAAAACAACTCAGTCTTGTGCATTTTGTTCTGCTGCAGTAGACAGAAGGGCAGGGTTATTGTGTTGGATGCAAAGTTCGACTGCCCGTACCTTTGACAGATCTTTGAGAAGGAAGGATTTGGGCAGTTTTATACACAGTGGTGCAGAAAGCCATGACAGGAGAAGCTGCATCTTCTGAACTTCTCCCTTACTCAAGGCACCCTTAAAGGCTCAGGCATCCTGGCCTATATCAAGTTGTGTCTTGCGTCACAACTTCTTGCATTGTCCTTAAAAGTTAATACATTTTATGCATATAAAATGTTTCTCTTTCCGGCACTGCCAATCTGCTGTTGGGGCAATTTCCATATTAAAGCAAAACCTTGGAATACAATGTCTGGAGATTCAGAAGGTCAAACTGGATGTGACATTAAACAGATCATCATCTAGCAGCAACTGTTACCTTGCACATGCCTGATCTCAGAAGCTAAGCAGGGTCAGGCTGGGTTAGTACTTGGATGGGAGACTGCTTGGGAATACTGGGTGCCGTAGGCTTATACCATAGTCTTTTGAGACTGAAGGTTGCCAACCATTATGTCTTTCACTTAAAAAAAAAATAGCCACAGGAATCTGGGGTCTGGAGTGCAGTATGAGTAGCAAGTGGAGGGTTTAATCCTTTCCTAGATGCCACTGTCCTGATAAAAATCCCCCCTACCAGTGGCGTTACAAGGATTTGCATCACCCAATGCAGGAGGCCAGCACATCACATGGACCACCTCCCATGCAGTAGGTGGGGCAACACCCTGGGCAGTGGGTGTGGTGATGTACCATCACCCCACCTCTCCTGGTTTTTTGGCTAAAACTTTTGATAGAATAGAGATATTTCAATGTGGTTTGTTTCACTGCATTATGTATGAAATTACACTTTAATTGATACATAACATGATGGTATTCGAAAATACCAAGATTTAAAAATTTTTGGCAAGTAGTGGACATCACCCAGTGCATCCTGCACCCCCTTAGCAATGCCACTGCCCCCTCCCAGCTGATATTTTCCCTGGGGAGGGAGCTGCTACTGGTAATTATTTAAAGGTGCATTTCTAAGATGCTTAAAGATACAGGGAAAGGAGCAAAGGCACATCTTTAGAATGATGCACTGAATGACAATGATCACCCATTGACTGAAGGTGCGTTGGCAGGATTTTCCAACAGGGAATAGGAGCCGTATAGAATCAGGTCTCAAAAAGAGCCAGTGACCAAATTGTTCAGGGCCTTCAGAACTGAAAGTCTGAAATTCCATGGGCTGTATAGGCAGCCAACATAAAGAGTGTAGGGTGAGTAGAGTATATATCAGATCACTGTAGTGCCAACATTGGGGTCTGTTTGCTGCCCACTGAGCCTGCCAGGATGCACTGATGTACTGCCCATTGCCGTGTGTGGTAGCTCCATCATGGGAAAATGAAGCTGTTATCGGAGGGAACAAGGTCTTGTACAATAGAGAGGACACTGTGCAGGGAGGAACTGTTTTCTGGAAGAAGCTGCAAAAGACTCTTTTGTGCCGCCGAGAGTGCATGTTACAAGTGTCGCCTGCTATTAATAGAAACCGGAGAAGAGGGAGACCAAAGCGATGTCTGAGCCAAACCAGACAGGCACAAATGAATTTGTTCTCATTTCTTTTGTAATTCTTTGGCGTTGCCGCGCATTCCAATTCCCTCCCCTCCTCTCATCATAACCTGTCGCCAGGGAACAACCATTCTAGCAAGCTCAGTGGCAGGAGTGTCCCTTTTCATCCTGGTGTGGCCTCTTTTCTGGGGGATGTTTGCAGGTGTCCCTCTTTGGTCTGCTTTTTTTTTAAAGCTTGTGCAAGAGGGAAGCATCGTTCCATTTCTTTTTGTTCTGTAAACCACTTTGAGCATTGTTTGGTTGAAAAGAGCTATAAATAGTCTCAATAATTACTTTTCTGTGGGGGCCTTTCTCAGCTGTGTTTGAGTGAGCATGAAGCGGATCAGCACTATGTGTACTGAGAGGCAGTGGCGGTAGCAGACTCGGGGTGAAAGGCATCCCAAATCTGCTGCCCCCTCAGGCTCGGCACAATCTGCCACCAATGCAGCCATCTTCCAGTGGCTACATGGATGGGCCATACTGCTTCCTGCTCATTCCACAGTGCAAATCATCCCTGTATAAGGGTGCTGTGCAACTGAGAAGGGGCCATTGGAGTTTCCTTTCATGCAGCTGTGGTGTGTGTGTGGCTTGTCCTTTAGATCACAAATTTCCAAACATCACCTAATAAACCTTCTTAAGGTCCTAACACTAAAGTCTCTCCCATGTGTTACTAATATTAATAGCATTTATATAATAGGGGGGGGGGGTTTAAAGCACTTTGCATAATTTGTCTCAATAAGCCTTGCAACACCCCTAAATAACTGGGACAGTGTTTTTATCTCCATACTGCAAGATAGACTGTGGGCTGAAGCAGGGGTGATCAGATCCAATGGAGGACAGAGTGCCTATAACTTTAACCACTGTATAGAAGAGAGAATTTTGACAGGTGCAGCTTTTTAAACCCTTCCACGTTGAGCTGCACCTGCCCCAATTCCCTCCTTTATACAATGGTTAAAGGTATAGGCATTCTGTCCTCCATTGTATCTGGTCACCCTGAGCTGAAGCCAAGAGGATAGTGGCTTTTGCAATGGTCACCTACATTGAAATACTAAACATGCTCACTTGAGAGTAAGCCCTGCTGAACTGAATGGGGTCTACATAGTCATGGCTAGGATCATGCTGCAATTGTGTTTGTGGTTGAACTGAACTGAACTGGGCGATTCCTTGTTAGGCAATGCCAGCTCCAGGCTGGCACAAAAGCTCCTGACATCTGAAGCAGTGTGCAATGTTTTAATTCTCACTTAGCTGTGATGTGCCAGTCAAATGTATGCATATGGAGCACCACATGGGCCAAACCCAGCAAATGTTCCACACTGAGTGCTTGTCTAAAACCATCTCCCTTCCTCTGTTTCCATAGTGGCCTCATCTAAAAGCTTATGGGAGGCACAGTAAAAATTTCCTCACCTTTTAAAAACATTCAATTGCTGTTCCATGCTTGTCTGTTCCTGGAGGCTACTAGCTTTGTGTCTGAATAATTTATAAGAAATACCCCCCACAAAATCCAGCCAGCTGTAGAGTGGATAGTTAGCCTATATAACAACATTAAGTTGCGCAGGTCCTTCAGAGATGGAAGTAGATAACTGTAGATAAATATCTGTGGGTGCAATGAAGCCCTTCCTCTTTATTTAGAAAACATGCATTCCCATTTTCCCTAATAAACACAGATGTAGCAGGGATCATTATCATTCTCAAACACCTTGAGGACCTTGCTAAGTTTTGGTGTGGCTGAAAACCCGAAGTCCAATTTATTTCCTCATCCTCAATTACAATCCTCTTCATCAGATGCTGTTCTTCAGTGTGCTGAGATCTGCATTTGTTTTCATATAAGAACAGGCCTCCTCTACTGCATTTGGCTCATTCCATGGCCATTTGGTTCCTTCATTCACAAGTCTGAGCTCTAGGAGTTCCCATTGTTCCTGCCTCAGTACTTGAATTACCACAACCAGTAGTTGTGCACTTTACTGTTACTGCACTGTAGTTTTGACTGCACTGTAGTCCTTGCACTCCACAGAATAATGGTTACTGATTCCATCTCATAGCTCTTCAATCCCAACTTGTACATTTTTTTCCCCTGTTTCTAAATATCCACGTGTATGGTGTATGCGCAGACATGCTCCTCCCTACTGAGAATTTCACTTCAGGCATCTACCAAAGTGGACTGCGGCCCACGAAAGCTTATTTTGAAATAAATGGTGCAACAAGATTCATGAGTTCCTTTAGGCTTGTGTCGCCTTTAGGATGTTTCAAGATTTTAGTGTTTGTGGCAACAGACATGGTCATCTCCCCCTCTGGAAGTGAGAACCACAGTGTGAAGCAGATACAAAAGGCTCCATTCCCACATGCGTGTTCCTTACTTGCCTGTAGTATTTGCGATCATTGGCAGGAGTGAATAAGGCACTGCAGATACAATTTCCATGTTGTCATCGCACAGCACTGATTCAAACCCCTTCCCATGAAGTCAGTGTATATGTTCAGATGTGGGGCATCAAGCGAAGAACAAGCATTTGTAACACACCCTTAGCTTTCCAAGAACCGCATATATAATTTACTAAAGGCTGCCTCACACATTCATTTCTGAGGTAGAAGAACCAGGGCAAGGTTTTACTTGAAGAAAATGGATCATTCAACTGGTCTGCACCAGCAAAGTGCCACTCTGGGACACAGTCTTGTTGGACCACATGAATCTTGGCCTGGACCAACAAGTCTGTTATACATTGTTATGTGCTTAGACTCAATGGGATCACTGCCTTCTTCCCCTCCAGTACAACGAGGTATTCTTGAGCCATGGAAAAACCAAAGAACCATCTGCACGTACAGGAGAGCTACACAGCTTTCAGTGACCAGACTATATTTGAGAATGGAAGCATTTCTTAGCATCTTGGCAATTAATTGCACGAGAAGAGCCATAAAGAGAGAAGCTAGATGGCACTCTTCCACAAGGAGATCATGCATAGTGGGTCCTCTGTGCTGAAACAAAATCATCTCAGATTTCCTTGGCATGTTACTGATGGCTGCTTTCTATGTGCTTTTTCTCAAATGCTCACAATTTTAACCCACCCCCGACATATTTATACCATGTTAAACATGCTTAAGCCCATTGATTTCAGCAGTCATGTTTAAATCTAGCGCTGGATTGTGGTTTGTATTGAATTTACTCCATGTGTATTGCTCTATAAAGAGCACCGTGTATGCCGATGACATTATATACTGATGTATGGCTGACTCCACTTTGTAAGGACTGTGTGTGTGTGTGTGTGTGTGTGTGTGTGTGTGTGTGTGTGTGTGTGACACTGCAAAGCTGTCAATTTGGCCAATAGGATTTTTTCTGAACATGAATTCTTATTGCATATTTATTTATTTAAAAGATTTAGGGTGCAATCCTACCCTGCGCTGGGACAGGCAAGCCAAGAGGCTTGTGCTTTATCCAGTGCAGGATAGGGGCCATAAGTGGCTCAGATCAGCCAGAGGCAAGGGGAAACATTTCCCCTTACCTCTAGGTAAGGGCCTCTGGTCGGTATGGGTCTCAAGAGGTGGTGCAAGTCAGAGGAGAGCAGAGCGACTTGGAACCGCTCCGTTATCCCCGGGACAGGGGTTGGGTTCTGGCATAACTACCAGATCACAGCCTCACCTCCCGCTCCCTGCCTGCCCTCAGGGCTGCCCACCGCCCACCCTCCCCCGACCCAGGAACGCCTCCCTCCCACCTCCTCCTGCCTACCTTTCCTTCTTGTATCGGCCCAGCTGGGCCAACGCAACTCACGGGGAAGAAGCCTTCACAGAGGCTTATGTCGGCCTCCACAGGCGGGTGCTTTTCTGGGCTGCCCGGCTTCCTCCTGAGAAGGCGCAAACATGCCTTACGGCACATTTGCAACCCTCCTGGGCTGCCGGCCCAAATCAAGGGCAGGATTGCACCCTTAGTTTCTGCATTTCCAATGCTCAATGCAGTGGACAACATAAGAATAAAAATATAACCAGTACAGGGGCTGATTGAAATATAAAAACAGCAACTGCATAAAGCAAAAACATAAAACATATATAACTTAAGTAATTTTTGAATGCATCTTAGATTTCTTCTGATTCCCCCTATCCCTACAGTCAGTCAGCTCCCTGTGAGGTATCCCATGCCTCTCTAAAGGAAGTTTCCCTGATCCTCAGGAGTGTTTTGGGGGGGGGGGGCATGCAGAATGAGGAGGTGGCAGAAAAGTCCCATTGCATGAGCAAACTTCTGCTTGTATAGCTCTGGATCAAAGTCATAACTTTTGCAAGTCATGTGTTTAAATAAGGAAATGAAATAAACATTGGCTGGCTCAAGGAGTAGTGGGGAAAAACAACCAAAGGAAGAAGCGGAAAACACCATAGATAATCTTTCTGGTGGCACAATCCTGACAGTCACCAGAATGAGCACTCAGAGGTGTAAGACACTTTCTGGCTGTCACAAAACATGACACGAAGATATGCATAGCCTGGCTGCTGCCACAAGCGGCAAGTAGCCAGCTCTGTACATCAGCAGACAATGGACGCCACCTACACCAGTAAGTTCACACAGGGGGTGAGGTGGGGGTGGGTGGAATGGGGCAGGGATTGGGGCAGATTGGGTCTGGGAAGGGCACAATTTTAGTGGCAGCAATGCACTCCAGAACCTAACCCTCTTCTCAGCTTCAATTCCCATGTCAGTACTGGCTTATACCAGCTATAGAGCTGGTGCAGGTCTGAGTAGATTTGGTGGGCCATCATAGACTTACCCCGAGGAAGCCTCCAGAAGCTGAAACGCCCCCACAGGATGTAGCAGAAGCCATTTTGCTGCCACTACATCACCAAGCTGACGGTTGCATTAGATTGAGCTGTGGGTTTTAGCAGAATTGAATGGTGTAAGAAATTTGAATTGTGTTAGAGGGTGGAATGGGGTGGTGATGAGGGTGGGGAGGAAGGCGGATCAGGCCCAAGGGTGTTGTCTCTGATCCCCTTCCCCTTTGGCCCCAGGCCTGATCCGTTTTCATGGAGCAGCATGGATTTGCTTCAGCTATTTTGCTGGCGCAGGTCCAAGTTGCCCCATAGCAGCTGCTGGGGCTTAACCTGGGCAAAGGTACAAATGATCCCTTACCCTGAGGTGACATCCAGCAACCAAAACTCCCCTGAGCGATGCGGCGGAAGCCACACCAGCGCCACTGCATTGCCGTGCAGGGGTTTAGGTAGGAACTGGACCGCCCATTAAAGACTGTGCAACTTTGTTTTTAATCAGACCAACTGACTCCTCCATGAGTTTGAGGGCCTAATCCTATCCAATTTTCCAGTGCTGGTGCAGCTGCACCAATGAGGCATACACTGCATCTCGTGGTGGGGCAGCTGTCACAGAGGCCTCCTTAAAGTATGGGAACATTTGTTCCTTTACCTTGGGGCCGCATTGTGACTGCACTGGTGCTGGAAAATTGGATAGGATTGGGCCCTAATTTATTTGACAATAATGTCATATAGGAAATTGCTATCAAGGGGGAAGCAGACAGAACAAAGGCAGACACTTGAGATATCAGGTCTCAAAGCGGGAGAGGCAAGTAGGGGTTTTCCTATTCAACCTGGGACAGTTTGGGAATTCAGAGGTCCTCAGTCAGTGACAACCAAAGCTCTAATTTAAAGAAGAAAAAAGGAGTGACCCTCAAGTTCTCCAATCTCATTTGTCTCCGGAGATCAGCAACTTCTACTCTCTTCTGATGAATGAATACTAAAGGCATGGATATAGCCACAGCTGTGCCCACCTGGACCTTTGACAAAATTAGTCAAAATTTCATGCCAAAGAAACATATAAATAAATATTGCTTTCATAAATAAAATAGTATATTTTACTCACTTTTTAGAGCACCTTGTTAGAGATCAGTGTGATTTACAAAACATTAACAGGAATAGACGTCTGTAAAAACAATATCTGTAATCCCTATATGTTGTTGGCATCCTTCAGTCTTGGAAGACTATGGTATTGCGCCCTGAATGGTGGTTCTGGAACAGAGTGTCCTCTCCAGTGCGCGAAGCCTGGGTAAAGTAGATATGGAGGATAGACTGTTACCCATGCAGCAAATCCTCCCTCTCCACGTTGCTGAAATGGTCCAATGGAAAGGCAGAAGCCAATACGGTTGGTTCCAGCGGCGTCGCAGGAGTTGCCAGAGCGTGACTGTATACAGCTGTGAACTGCCTCAGGGACTCGGGCTCCAGATTTTGCCTCGAGGTTGACTCCTGAAGCCTTTTCCATAACTGGATGTAGCCACAAGGCAGTGGAGGTTTGGGATCAGAGTTTTCCTTCTCTCAGATGAGCTGCCTTCCCAGGCTGACGAGTCCCATCTACCCGGTGGCTGTTTAGTCGCCTCTTACGACAAGTACATAATGGCAGCACTAAAACCAATATGAACAGTCAGGAGTCATGGAGTCAGGAGAGGCTTGTCTAATTAAAAAACGTTATAGCTTATGGGAATTGAGCCCCACATTTTCTTATTTTTCAAAATCTGTTCTGCTTCTGCTTGTCAGGGGAGGAGGAACAAGGAGCAGAGGCATCCCTGTGGTGAGTGCCACCCAGAGAGGCACTTATCTTGCACAGGTCAGTGTTCCAGAAGTTTGAATGTGACATAATGACATTCTCACGTAGCCCCCAACCTTCTGGGCTACTGCATTGCTTTAAATGCAAAAGCACACCTCCAGGCTTCCTCCATTCAGTCATCTTTGGCCTGGCCCAATGGCTTCGTATTCTTACTGGCAAGTGGCGAAAACAAGACTGTCAGTGAGAGTGCAAGGTAGCCGGGCCTGGAAAGGGCTAAAGATTGCTGAATGGAGGCTCTGGTGGTGTGGCGTGAGTGCGGGCTGCACCCCCATAGTGACACCAGTGTGTGTGTGAGCATGCACGCGTGTGTATGTTTTCTTATTGAAACAGCAGCTGTAGGAAAGGGGGGTAAGGAAAATGGTCCAGGGGATGCGTTTGTATGTTCATGAGGCCAACTGAGGGTCTTTAACCCACTGCCCTTGCAACAGTCCCAAGGATGAAGCTCCCGTCATCCCCCATCACTGTATTGCCTTAACCCTGTTCACGGCAGCAACTGTTACCCTGCACATGCTGGATCTTGTCTGATCTCGGAAGCTAAGCAGGATCAGGCCTGGTTAGTATTTGGATGGGAGACTGCCTGGGAATACTGGGTGCTGTAGGCTTATACCATAGTCTTTCGAGACTGAAGGTTGCCAACCATTTGTTCACGGCCCTTGCTCTGCTCTACAGATCACTTGTGCTGAGCAGGGGGTTGGCCTAGATAACCTCCAGTGTCCCGTCCAAGTCTAACATTCAACAAATGTGTGATCTTACATCCCTCTTCACTGTCTAACTTTGTTTCATTAGTTTTAATAGGGCTTTGTCATGACTAGCCTTATTGGATCAAGGTCTTTTTTCCCCATTTTTTCTTTTAATTTTATTTTTAACTGAGATTCTGAGGCTTACTAATGCTACTCCCTGTACCAAATTATGCACTGACAAGGTATAATCACAGAAGAGTAGGACAGAAATAGCTCCCAGATTTGGTCTGTGTTTTAAGCTGAGACACCCCATCGCAAACTTCAGTCTTCCTGATCTTATGTGATACCAGGATATTTAGTGCCCTCTGAGCAGAGAATGGTGTGTGCAGTATGGTATACCAAATGCTCATCTGACCCAAAGTGTACACGCTTCTATTAAAACTGTCAAGTAAGCAGTTTTTGTTTTTGCTTGAAAAGTAGATAAGAACATAAGAACAGCCCCACTGGATCAGGCCATAGGCCCATCTAGTCCAGCTTCCTGTACCTCACAGCGGCCCACCAAATGCTGCAGGGAGCATACTAGATAACAAGAGACCTGCATCCTGATGCCCTCCCTTGCATCTGGCATTCTGACATAACCCATTTCTAAAATCAGGAGGTTGCACAGATGCTATATCAGGCTTTGCTTACATATGATCCAAAAGTAATGAATATTTCCAAGATCTTATCTAAGGTAGCTCCACTGACTGGAAGGATTAAGAAAAAAAAAATCTGCTTGTGATAAATATAGCATCTACATTCTTCTGTTGCTGTGTATGGATGTAGTCTAGAAGCAAGAGGCAAGATACATCTCGGTGCCTTGGACAAACAAAAGACGTTGCCAACTTCTTAGTGATGAGGGATGCAATGATTTCCTTTTCAGATCTGGTCTTGGTTTCCTGGTAATGATCACTGTGACTCCAAGTTCTCTTTCCATCTTCTGTAGCTGCTGCCACTCCTAAAATAAGGAGTCTTTGCTTCTTCCTCTGCCACTGCTACTTGCAAAATATATCCCGCTTTTTTTTTTTTTTTAAACTTCCATGTTGCTTACATTTTATAGGCTTTTCTTTTTCTTAAGAGGTGACGGCTTCTGGTTTTATTATTTTTTTTATTTTACTGTGATATTTTAAGGATGCTTTAATGTTTAAGGGTATATTAAGGTTTTAGAGTTTTAAATGTAATTTCATGGCTCTGTAAACTGCTTTGGGTGCACTTTGGGGAGATAAGCAGGGCACAAAATAAACAAATAATGATCTCCCCCTTAAATGTTTCAACTTTAGGTTGCGTTTTTAGGAGATGCCCAATAAAATAATGCTGACTTTAGACTCCCAGATAGGACCTTTCCTCTCCTGGGACCATCATCACTTGGGGGAGTAGGCAGCATACTCGCTTGTTCCCTCACCTTCATGGGGTTGGCAGCACCTTCACCACCTCCTGCATTGCTTCTGCCCTTACCACCCCTGCCTCACCATGCTACCTTCTAAAGGGGAGGAGTTGCCGGTTCTGGTAGGAAGTGGTAACGGCAATAAGTGCTGCCACTGCACGCCACCCTCTCCCCCAAGTCAGCAGGAGGAGTCAGCATGGCACACTCGGCATGCCCACAACGCTGTTTTTAATGGGGGAGGAGAGCACTAGATGAGGCCAGAACCAGGTGCCACAGTAATTCTGACCCACCCTACTCCCCCCATCAGTATTAGTGGCATCTCTGTTCCCCTTTCGCTTCTGGCAATCATCTGAAGGCTGCAAATTAATTCAACTTGGTGGTACCAGCATTGGCTGCAAGTGCAAGCGGAGCTGCGTCACCGGCAGGAGACATTCAAAGACAAGATCAGGAACGTGGGCTCCAAACGTTTCCTGCAGAGGTTTCATCAGCTGCTTGAAAAGGAGAATTTTCCCCTTTGCTTTTTTCATTTAGTTCACGTTAGGATTGTCTATCGAAAGGGCAGGAACTAGCTGAAGGAAACAACCCAATCTAAAGCCCCACAGTAGGATGCCTTTTTGTTTTTTTTTAATGAGAATGTATTGTTAGCACCAGAGATGGTATCAACAAAAAAATTGGCTTTGGAGAGGTTACATAAAACATGCTTTTCAAATGAGTTCTCTTCGTCCCCCCCCCTTCACTATTCAAGTCTTTTCATTTCCTTTGTTTCACTTCATTTCCCTATTTTGCTAGATTAGGGTATTTCCACTGCTTTGGAGACCAATCAGGCATCTCATATGTGAATCGTTTAGAAATTATGTATCAAAATGGCGCTGGTGCCAATATGAAAGGCTGGGAAAATCCACCTCCCCTGCGGATTCTTGTGTTGGTGCCCTGCTCAAGACAGGGATTTCAGAATGATGTTAATGAGCCCATTAATCCCTGTAGCTTAGTTGTGTCCATACTGATTGACAGCCACTGTGCAGGGTTCTTTCCCACTTGAAATGCCGGGGCTTGAACCTGGGACCTTCAGTACGCAAAGCAAGAGTTCCAGCACTGAGCTACAGCCCCAACTCTCACACATACATGTATAGGCAGTCAACATAAACATGGCTACTGTCTGTATACGAACAGGGTGACATTCATGGATAATGCCTACAACATGACCGGGGCACAGGGAGTGCATTTTTTAACATTATACTTGAATGAATGCTGATAGGTTTGGCATTCATTGTAAACATGGCTGGGATGGGGTCAGTGCTGGTTGGTGGAAGCGGCCAAGGGAGGCCTATTGCAAGGCCATTGTCCCTAGGATGAAGCTAAGCAGGCAGGGTCCCAGGTAAGGTTTGGAAAGGCAGTTTGGGCTTGGAGAGCTGGGTTCAGATTCTTTCAGGCTGCAATCCTACATACACTTAACAGGAAGTACATCCCACTAAATTTAGTGGGACTTCTGAGTAGACCATGCCAATTAGAAAAGCATAGGATTGCCCTGCAAGTGTTAAACCTGATGGGTGGAACGGAGCAAATAATGTTCTCTTGGACTAACTTACTTCATATGGTTACTATATGGATAAATTGGATTTACAATCTCAAACTGTGAGGTTAGATGGCAAATGGGACACAAATGAGGATGATGATGAGGATGATGATATTGAGGAAAAGACAGGACTGTACAAAGTGAGCTAAACTATGATTATAATATCTGGACATTGGAATGGGCCAGATTATGTAGCTGTTACAACATCTGTAGCTAATATCCTTCACTTTGACATCTAGTTTTAAAAAATATAGATTAGGGGGTCACTCATGGCCCAAGCCTATTCTGAGCTAGCACAGGGAGGCTGTACAGCTCATGTTGTATCCAGTGCCTAAATAGAGGTCTCTTCAGGGTAAGGGAACATTTATTCCCTTACCTTGTATCAAGCCCCAGCCTGCCCAATTGGGCTAGGATCTGTGCCAGCGAAATTCCTGATGCATGTCTGAGAAGCCCTGTATAGGACTTTCAGGCCCAGAACATGGGTTAGGATACAGCCATGCCTGCCTCCTCCCAGACCTGAACCACTCCTCCTCACGCTTCACCTGCTCAAAACACCCCCTCCCCACCTCTGTTCCACCATCCTCCTGCCCCCGAACCACTCAACACTGATCTTACCAGTGTCTGTAAGTGTCTTACCGCGGTGTCTGGCGGACATTGATGTGGATTTAGCCCTGGTGAGATGGCACAGGCCTTCCAGCTGGCACTGCCTGCTCCTGAGTTGTCACAAACATGCTATGTGGCACATTTGCTATGGATAGCGCTTCCACAGTGGTGCTGCACCAGTGCTAGCAACTTATAGGATTGGGCCATAAGTCCATAAGGGGCCATCCATCCCCTGCAGACTGAGTTTCTACCATTCAGGAATAGTTTTATCATGTGAATTGCTAATTCATGTGGGCAAGGTTAACCTCTGCCTCCAGTTGACCTCCTGGTTTCAGCAGAACTCCTACTAGCACAGGGCCGGCACACTGCACAATTTAAAAAAAAAAGCAAATGAATCATGACCCATTTTGCAGGCCTAGTTATAACAGAGTTTTGTTGAATAAGAATGTTGCAAGTGGCACAAATCTTTTTGATGGGTTTTACATAAAGAGGAGGCTGTCGCAGTTGTGGGCCAAAGTATTGCAGAACTGTGCCATTTTGGAGGTTAAGAAATGTCACAGTAAGAAAGGCTTTCAATGTGATGATCATTTTCTATAGTTTGATTTCCTCAAGTGAAGGGAAAAGAAGGTGGTAGATTGAGTTGCAAAAATGACAGAGTTAACCCTGTGGGGCAGGCCTAGATACCAGTGGGGTGAACAGCATGACATTCTCAGCCAGATGTAAAAGTCTTCTCGCAGATGAATTCCAGACTAAATGGCAAAGAAAACAAAACAGTGTATTTTAAAAGCATTTGTTTTGGTTCCTTTTTGATACATGTATGCCTGCCGGTACTATAATGGGTACAAAAATGTTGTTGATGCAAATCAAAGAGTTTTCTGTCCATTCAGTTGTTTAGAAGAATGGATACTCCTGAGGAATATTCACATGTGGTCTGAAGCACAGGAGAGGGGCACTGAGCTCATAGCTGCCACTCCTAAATGGCACCATGGAGTTAAATTGGAGGTAAACACTAAATAAGAATTCTGTGCTTCCACTGGGGGGGGGGGGTCTTCAGAAAGGAAAATAGCATGTTGTCTGTTAGGCAGCTGGGAGTAGAACAACTAGATATTCAGGTGGGAAATGGGAAAACTCAGCAACTGGTGGATGGAAACAATGAGAAAAGATTTGAAGAGTTGACTACCATAAGAAATGATTTGTGGAGTTGATTGTGAGTACAACTGTGACAGACTTCAGCTTTGTCAATGGTGTCTGGGCAGTGTTTGGTCCTGTTTGTTGTCTCATTCTGCTTATTTGGATGATGCTTGCAGCTTGCAGAAAACTTTGGATTCAAGATTTGACTGAATGATGTCAACTCCCCTTCAACTGCTGGGGCCTTCAAGAATCATATCATATGTGTGGCACGGACGCCATGTCACGTAGTTCTGTTTCTAAGAATACAGAGATGGGTCTCTGCCCTTTTTATTTCCTTGTGCATTCGCTTTCAGGCATTAGCTTTCCAGGTATACACAGCAGATGTAGAATGTCTGCTATAATGATAGACACTTCCATTATGTTTATTTTATTTTTAAATTGCATCTCTTGCCTTTCTTCTTCAAGTGCTTTTATGTACCTTGTCTAGATCCTTATACCTCTCAAGCTGAGGTCTAAATTCTTTGAGCCAGTTTTGGATGCTGTGAAATATCCGTTTTCAATTAATCTTTCTGCTCAGTAATAAATTGCCAGATTACTAAAGCTATTGGTTTTTTCTTTAATCTTTCCTCGCTTTTGTCCTAGTCCAGGATGGCTTACAACCCCTAAAAACGTAATAAAAATGTAACAATGAACAGATAAATCCATAAAAGCAACAATGAAAACGGCAGTCAAAGAACAGGATTAGTAGAACAGTACAGTACATCCTCTGCAGCAGCATGCTCAGATCAAACAGTGTACTGAAATGAAAGCCTGGTTCCCACCAATTGCCTTAAAAGCCAACAGTGAATGGTCCTGAAGGACCCTGCTGAGGTCAGAGTGTCAAGGTCAGGTACTACTGCTGAGAGAGCCCTGCTCTTTGTAGCCATCACCCTCACTTTTGATAGCTGCATAACTCAGAACAGGGTCACAGACGTTGAACAGCCTGGGACTGATATCTTAAAAACAATCTATTTCCATACAGTGCCCCTATGATCTTCTGGGGGGAGTCTTGCTTTGTGAGCCATCCTTGAGAGAAGTGGGAGGGGTAGAGATGAGGGGCAGAAGTGAGAAGCAGCGTCTTTTCTGTGGTGGCACCTCAAATGTGAAATGTCTTTACACTGAGGACTATAAGAACATAAGAACAGCCCCACTGGATCAGGCCATAGGCCCATCTAGTCCAGCTTCCTGTATCTCACAGCGGCCCACCAAATGCCCCAGGGAGCACACCAGATAACAAGAGATCTGCATCCTGGTGCCCTCCCTTGCATCTGGCATTCTGACATAACCCATTTCTAAAATCAGGAGGTTGCGCATACACATCATGGCTTGTAACCCGTAATGGATTTTTCCTCCAGAAACTTGTCCAATCCCCTTTTAAAAGCATCCAGGCCAGATGCTGTCACCACATCCTGCAGCAAGGAGTTCTACAGACCAATCACATGCTGAGTAAAGAAATATTTTCTTTTGTCTGTTCTAACTCTCCCAACATTCAATTTTAGTGGATGTCCCCTGGTTCTGGTGTTATGTGAGAGTGTAAAGAGCATCTCTCTATCCACTCTGTCCATCCCCTGCATAATTTTGTATTTCTCAATCATGTCCCCCCTCAGGCGTCTCTTTTCTAGGCTGAAGAGGCCCAAACGCCATAGCCTTTCCTCATAAGGAAGGTGCCCCAGCCCCGTAATCATCTTAGTCGCTCTCTTTTGCACCTTTTCCATTTCCACTATGTCTTTTCTGAGATGTGGCGATCAGAACTGGACGCAATACTCCAGGTGTGACCATCGATTTGTACAATGGCATTATAATGGCATTATAGGACTATGAGCCCAATCCTATCCAATTTTCTGGTACTGGTGCTGGTACAGCCTTGCCGATGGGGTGTGCACTGCATCCTGTGGTGGGGAGGCAGTCACAAATGCCTCCTCAGGGTATGGGAACATTTGTTCCCTTACCCTGGGGCTGCATTGTGCATGCACTGGTGCTGGAAAGTTGGATAGGATTGGGCCCTAAGCCATCTCTGGAGAAGTTATAGCAAAATGCTTAAGACATTTTTATTTTGTAAGACTTTTGGAGAGGGTGGGGGGAGGTTTACTTTCAGTTATAATGTTTGTGGGACTGCTACAGGTATGCCCTGGTATCTGCATGGTTCCGTTCTGGATACCAAGGAACGTTCCCCTTGCCTCCAGAGGATCCTTTGAGTTTAGCAGTGGCTATGTACGTACGTCCACAGCCTCGGCTGGGCTCGGACTGAGCCTTACAGTTTTAAAAAAAGTCACTTTGTAAAATCCAGAAGTGACTTTCTAATGCCTTATTAGGCATTAGGAGGCCTGGGGAAGCCCCAAGACTTCTCTGTGCTATGCTTTTGCAGTTTTTAAAACTGTATATTGTGTTATTGGTCAGATTCCAAAAGAACTGTATATTCTGTTATTGGTTGGATCCCAAAGATCTCCTCTATGGAGAACTTGTGCAGGGAAAGCGCCCTATGGGTAGACCACAGCTGCGCTACAAGGATATCTGCAAGAGGGGTCTGAAGGCCTTAGGAATGGACCTCAACAGATGGGAAACCTTGGCCTCTGAGCATTCTGCTTGGAGGCAGGCTGTGCAGCATGGCCTTTCCCAGTTTGAAGAGGCACTTGCCCAACAGACTGAGGCAAAGAGGCAAAGAAGGAAGGCCCATAGCCAGGGAGACAGACCAGGAACGCACTATACTTGCTCCCAGTGTGGAAGGGATTGTCACTCTCGAATCAGCCTTTTCAGCCACACTAGACGCTGTGCCAGAACCACCATTCAGAGCGTGATACCGGAGTCTTTCGAGACTGAAGGTTGCCAACAAAATATTCTGTTGTTATTATTTATTTTGGTTTGCTGGCTACTGATAATTATCTATTTATTATGCTTATTTTTACGTATTAGCGGGGCAGGGGAGAAACCATCCCAAGAGAGGGGTGGAACTGGCAGAAGCCTCCTCCACCAGACCCTATCCTCTGTTGGGCTGAAAAGCCCGTCACAGCAGTTCTCAAATCTGTACTGGCAAAATAGCCATGCAGACTTTAGAAGCCCCATTGTGGGGCCAGCGCCCTTACTCGGAGGAGGAGACCTCCAGTGGCTTCCCAGCACCCGCAAGATACAGTGGTCAGCATTTTGACCTCGCTGTTCCTCTGGGCTCTGGGAAGCTTAGGATTAGGCTGTAAATCGCATTGAGTGCCGGTATTATGTTCCGAAACAGATGGAGTGTGTTCAGAAATATGGGGACAGGTCAGTATATTATGATTTGTATGAATGGTGCCTGTGGCTGCCTGGAGAGACCATGGGGTCTGTGAAACTCTAGTATGGTCACTTCTATATTCCTGTTCCAGCTTACTAAAGTTTTGGTAGGATGTTGGGCATGCAATAGCAAGTGCAGAGACCATATTGTAGGAATATAGCAAGTTGATGTTGTATAATGAATCTTTCTTTCTGGCAATGCATTTTATAGGTGTGCTTCCATGTAGTCAACGCTGCTGAACTAAGATGATGCTAGTTTTGGAAATGGTGCAAATAAAACCAAAATTTGTCAGGGAACTCCTTGGCTGCCCTCCTTCCTATCCTCATCCAGCAAGATGATGGAAATTTAAACTTATTAAAATTAAGCTGCTTTTTACGAGAAACTTATTCAGTTGGGTTATGGTTTCCAGAAACTAAATGGTTCCAAGATCACCCAACATGTCTTACTTATACAGGTGTGCCCCCATTTCCGCAAGGGTTCTGTTCTGGACCCTCCTCCCCACAGATTCCTGAATCTGTGGATATGAGAGGATGCCTATCCCCACCACTGGATGTGTGGGGAGCAGAGCTCCCATCACCTCTGGGGGGGATACATGCTGGAGGAGGAGTGTGGGGGAGGCCACAGATAAGTGAATCCGCAAATATGGGATCTGCAGATACAGAGCCCGCCTGCAGTATGCCCGATCTCATCTGATCTTGGAAGCTAAGCAGGGTCAGGCCTGGTTAATACTTGGATGGGAGACCGCCTGTGAATACCAGGTGCTGTAGGCTTATACCATAGTCTTTCGAGACTGAAGGTTGCCAACCATTTGCAGTGAATGAATAACTGAATGTTATCCTCGTAATAATTGTTCAAGTAATCTAATCTTTAACATTTGCAGTGGTTTCCAAACAGTTTTGAGGAAGTGTAGGGCTCCTCAGGAGCTTATCAAGGGCTCCTCAGTCAAAAGATCAGTAATAGAAGACAACATGCTGAAAAATACGGAAAGACTGCTTTCACCTGGGCCAAGAGGTCAAAAACATAGTTGATGCTCTATGTGAATAGAAAGTGTGAACTGCAACCCAGAACCCAACCAAACCTCATACATTCACCATATCAATAAAGCATTTGGTACTTTGAGACTTGTATCATAAAAGTTTGGAAAAACCGATGTCCCTTTAGGAAGTCGCCAGTGATGCCTTAACATGTGTGTCATCTGTTGTCTATTGTTTCAGAGGTCAGATCTTGAATATAAAGGGTGTATCAGTATTATTTTGCTTTGTGTTGTTGGCAGCGGTGTCAGGCTCAGACTATTTGAAAGAGAATTTAAAAAAAAAAAAAGCCCAGTGTGATGAAAGGTCATCCTGTTGCATCCTGTAAGATGAAAAGCAGCCCCAGAGTATTTCAGTAAATATAGCTTCCAAGTCAAGAAATGACAGCGTTTAGAAAGGTTTCCTGTTGGGGAATTGTTCATAATCAGCGTGATATTCCAAAGGATAAAGAAAAACTAAATGACTTCTCCCCAGCCGAGGCTGTTTGCAAGCCAGAAACTTGACCCAGTGGGATTGTGGATCAAGTCCACAAGGCAGGAAGCCTCCCTTGGCAATGTCACTTCAGCCCTATGTTCAGGTGGTAGCTTAAATTTATTCTGATTGTTTTATTTAGAATATTACCTATTGCTTCTAAGCCAAAAACTTATCAAAGCAGTTTACATATCAGAGGAATGAAAGGATGGCACCCTGTTAAAAAGGGCCTCATGCTCTTAAAAAAAAAAAAGACAATAGACCAAGGGAATGGAAGTGGAGACAGCATGGCGGGAAGAATATGTGATTATTTAGGGTACAGACATTTGTAGCCCAGGAGACAAGCTTGAAATTGTCACTGTCTGCAATGAGTAATACAATAGTGATTTGTTTGGCAGGGCCCACATCCCTGAAGATGGGAAATAGGCAGATGATTTTCAGCACTCCCACAGTGTTGTGTGCAAATGAATAGAATGTACTTTTTGCATTATTAAGATTAGTATACACTATTTATACCCAGCTTTATGTATCTCTGTTGATTCCCCCAAATGTATGCCAAACGGACCGATCCTAAGGACATTCCCCCATGCCAATGCAGCAGCACTGGCATGGGCAATGCTGCATCCTGCAGAGGAATTTCAGCTGCTAGAGGTCTTGTCAGGGTGAAGGGACATTTGTCCCCTTGCCCGATGATAAGTAGCTGCAATGGGTCAACTCAGACCTGCACCAGCTATATCACACATTGATCCATGTTGCCTGGGAAGGAGGAGAGGACACGGTGCACACGGATGCCACCAAGCCTACCCCTTCCTGGGCCTGATCCACCCTCACGCCACCCTGCTCCACCCCACCCTCCCCCTGCCCTTCTCCTGAGCCAGACTTACCTGCTTTGTGTGCCTGCGCCCGGGGGAAGGCTCCGGCCTTCCCGCCAGCACTGCTGGAAGGTGCGCTGTCATGAAGAACTTTATAGCACTTTGGTGACAGTGCGTACGGGCAGACTATGTGCTCCACCAGCACAAGTTAAGGATAGAATTGGGCCAAAAGCTATTTATTATTAAGAAAATGTATATACTGGTTTTCAACAACAGCAACAGACGTTCACAGTTTACATTGCAAAAGAAATTGGGGGGATTGCCTCTTATCCCAAAGGGGCTCACAATATTAAATAGACATGACAGGGACACTGACTAATGGCCAGTGGAATAAGTGCTGTGCTGGGGTTACTCTTAGCCCAGTTAGCAAGGACATTAATTTATTAACAGCCCAGTCCTAACCAACTTTCCAGTGCCAATGCAGCCATGTCAGCAGGGTGCATACTGCAGCCTCTGGTGGGAGGGCAGTCATGGAGGCCTCTTCAAGGTAAGGGAATGCTTGTTCCCTTACCTTGGGGCTGCATTGCAGCTGCATTGGCATTGAAATGTTGGTTAGGACTGGGCTGAGAGGCTGCAATCCTGTACACACATTCCTAAAAGTAAGCCCCATTGAACGCAGCGGGTCCAAGAAGTTAGACTTGTGCTGTAAGGAAGTGAGTGAGTAAGGCTTGTGCTGTAAATGAAGACCCACCCTGCCTTCTGATGTTTATCACTTTGTTATTTTCCTACCAAACTGCATTCCTAATTTCAGGCAGTGTAGCTTTCCTTTAAAGCACTGGTTCCCAACAAGCCCCAATTTTTCCACTGACTTGGTATCCACTATTTTTTTTTAATCCACTGGGGGTTCTGGAACAGAATCCTCATGGATAACAAGGCATGACCTGTATCAATGTTCTAAATAATAAATAAGTTTGTTATATCTTTGGGGGAATGAAAGAGATTCCTCCTTTGCACAGTCCACTGTTGCTTTTCTCAGTCCACAGGAAATGAAAAACACCCCAGGTAACATTACTTTGGTCAGATCTTCCTAGGAAGCTGCTTTATATTGAATCGGACCATTGCTCCATCAAGATCAGTTTTGTTGGCACACATTGGCCACAGCTGTCCAGGGTTACAGATAGACCCTACCCATCTATGCTTCCAGGGATTGAGCCTGGGATCTTCTGCGTGCAGAACATGTGCTCTACCATTGAGCCTCAGTCCTTCTCTACCCTTGAGTTGCTATTTTGTGTGCAAAGGGCAATAACTAAAAACTTGATTCCCTTCAATTTTAGGGTGTCTGGAATGAGGAACGTGATACAACTTGAGCGGAGTCAAGGGACACTGCCGAAGATTACCAGATGAAAATTCAGAAGACAATAGAATAAGAAGTATTACAGTTAGTGAGTGTGGGAACTTGTATGAAGACAAAAGGCTAAATTTCGTTATATTAAATCTGAAAATAAATTATTTGCATTCAGTTTTATTATGAGGAACGTTAAAAACTTTAATCCAGATCTTTTTTCTGGGGACAAAGTAGGGGAAAAAGAAGGAGGAGATGCCAAGAAGGGCAGGGCTTCTTCCATAATTTTCAACAGGTATACAGTAGAAAATGTCAGCAGGCACAGCTTGCGATGCACAGGACCTACCCATGACTTCCTGGCACCTGAAATGACCAATGCCATGCCCTTTTGCAATGTCTTGCTGTGCCCCCTTACCCAGAAGTGCACCAGCTGCTACCTCTGTCATATCCTCACTTCTTTCTGATCCTTACATTTGTAAAGGAAGTGAATAACAAGAGTGGGCAAGGAAGGGTGGAGGCAGGGCCTCTGAGAGGAATTTTATCAGGGGGTACAAAGTTTCTTTTGGGCTCCTTCCCAAAGAGGGAGGGGGTGAAACAGAGTGGGGGAGTGGCAGTGGGGGTGGACAGAATGGGGCCAAACCGGCAGGGGTAAAGTGGCAACACTGGAAGAGTCTTTGGAGCCCAGGTCTATCAGTCTTCCCAACGCAGAGCTCAGGTCTACCTGCCTGCCCAACGTTGGCAGCTAGATACAGTAATACAGAAAACCAAACACACTCCTAAGTCTCTCTAAAATCTTTGAAATATAGAAAATCATTGCAGGAGATGAGGAGCATTGTATTTAGGCTCACACTAGAATGGAAAGTGTCCTGTGTACACCAAAACTGACTTCTGGAGTAGCTGCAGTCCCGCAGCTGGGTTGCTGAGCTCCTATTATACTCCTTCATGGTAAGCAGATCCACTAGCGAAAGAGCCACGGTAGCAAGTCAGCTTACTCTCAGATGTGACACTTTAAGGAATGTATGCATTCCTGGGCTTTGTGTGTATGGCTTGTGGCAGTTGTCATTACCATGTGCCCACAGTAATGCCCCCACATGGGCAGTGAGTCTGGGTGAGATTGGAAAATATAAGATTCCAGGAAATTTCTGGGCTCCCTCCTTTGGTTCCTGGGCCCCCTTTCTGACCCTAGACCTGGGTCAGAAATTACCCTCTTTACTCCCCCCCCCCGGCCCTGGGTGAAGAAGAGAGGAGTGATGGAGATAGCCCTGTTCTTCTCTGCATTGATTACCTTAAGCCAGTGGTTTTTAGATTGTCTACTTTAAGATAATCTTTCCTGGTTTGATTTTTCTGCACCTGAGCACTTGGCTGGCAACCACAAAACTTCTGTGTATAGCAAAGAATTCTAGAGCATGTTGTAGGCATACACTCATTTCACATGGAGCACTGACCACCAGGCCTGCTAGAACACTCATCGCAGACACCCGCCCATAAGTCGACCCCACAGATAAGTCAAGGGCAGGTTATGAGCCAAAAATCAAGGAATTTTCTATGACCCTCGGATAAGTTGGGGGTTAAACTTAGGGGGGGTGTCTGACTATAGTTTTGTCTTATTTTACCCTAGGCCAGATCCTGAAAAATAACCTATCAGTAATTGTTACCTAAGAACTGTACCGTGTCTAATTTATTAAAAACATAGTAAAATATCATAAGATACATTTTTATTCTTAAAAAGAATAAATTCTGGTCTTCACCACCTTTTTGTAAGCACTACCAGAGTAAGTGCACTGTAAACTACATACCAGTAAAACAGTGGTTCCCAACCTGGGATTCATGTACCCCCAGGGTCACACAACAGAACCTTTAGGGGTACTTGAAAAAGAATGGCACAATGCAGGTCATGCTCCAGAATGACTTGCAGGGCCAGCAAGGCAGAAAGGGAGGTAGCTAGTTGGCTGTGAAAGCCCCACCAATAGCTAGTTTTTGGTCATCAATTCATCTATGAACCAGTGATTGAAAACCAGCACAGTAAAAAAAGCTGAAACATAATATAGAAAGTGATCAATCAGCCAGAATTTCTCAGCACACGTCTGGTGCAAAATAGTGCAAAGGCAGAGTCTTCTGTTCTTCAGAATGCCAGTGAAAAAGGTTGAACCATGAATCAAATCCACCTTTAAGGTGTCTGATGTGTTAAGTCCAAAGCTCTACATATAACATACAACTTATAATACATAACTGAGAGTGTGCAATTCGGTTCACAGCAGAGAGATGAGCTGCATATAGTTGCAGCCCTTTTTACTCAGAAGTAGACCCACTGCTTTCCATGGGTGTTATTCTTAAGTAAGGGTGCACGGAACTGTAGTCTGGGAAGGAGGGTCCCATCCTGGTGTTTCAAAAAACAGACCTCTGCCAAATGCAAAGCCTTTGCAAAAGGGAACCAGGCTGCAGCAGCATTTGCAAAATTCTCTGGAGGAGAATAAAAGGTTAACTTTGGCTGGAATTTCCCAGGAAAGTTACTATAGAAACAAAGATGGGCAAGAGGTGCCTGCCTGAGCAGAAAGGAAAATTTTCAGCATCGAAAGGCTCTGCCCTCTGATTGGCCCGGATATAAGGCAAAGTGATAATTTGAGCTTAATTACTTGACAAAAATTTTATGTACTATAGGCAAGTATGGCTTCATAATGGTGTGTAATAATTCTCATCTCATTCTCATTTCATTCATTACAAGATCTCCCAGTTCTAGCAGCACATGGTAGCAACAGAGAAATACATTTCCTTGTCATTCCCTTCCTTTTTGCAGGTTGAGGTACTACACTGTTGGGGCATCCTTGTGCCTGTCAACCCAGAGGTTCCCAAACAATGGACAGTTGCCATCTAACATACTTCCAGATGGAGTGGTTTGCCAGTGTCAGATGTCTGCAAAAGCAGGCTGGCACAATCAAATATATACAAAATCTATGTTGCAATCATTCCTGGTCTAATGGGAGTAGTGAACAACACAGTGATAGTAGCAACCAGACACCATTGTGTCATATTCTCCACAGGAAAGTACCTGTTCTGTTGTGACTGGCATCAGAGGTTGGTCAGGTTGGTCATTATACCTGGCCTAGCTAGCCAATCCCAGAAGCCAGGTCAGGTTGGTCATTATACCTGGCCTAGCTAGCCAATTCCAGAAGCCAGCAGCAGCACAATTCCTTCAAGCTAAGCCAAACCTGTTTAGTCACGGCCCTCTCTCACCATGTCTATCTGCAATGCACAGAGAAGGCCCATTTGTAGAGTGCAGGACCTGCTGGAGTCTCCTGTCCCAGTGATGCTGAGGAAGGGACATCTAAAGATCATTGCCCTTCTCCTTCTCACTCCAGGTGACTGGAAAAAGGAAGCAATCTGTAGCAACATCTCCCTCAGCATCCTTGCAGCAACTCCTTTCTAACTTCAGAAAACCTAAGGGCGCAATCATAACCCCTTAGTGCTTTCCAGTACTGGCATAGCAGTGCCAATGGGACATGTGCTGCATCCTGTCACTCACGGAGGCCTCCTCAAAGTAAGGGAATGTTTGTTCCCTTACCCCAGAGCTGCATTGCCCTCATGTCAGTGCTGGAAAGCACTGACATAAGGGGTTAGGATTGCACCCTGCAATCCTGTATATGTTTTCCTATGAGTAAGTCCCATTGAACACCATTGAACACACTGGAACTTACTTCTGCATTCACTTGCCTAAGTTTGTGCTGTTTGGCATTGTGCAGAACCACAACTAGCCCTGCTAAGACAGCATTATTGTATTAGGGCAGTCTGCTGTGTGCGAACCTTGCAGAGTACGTGGAGGGGAATTCCTCCCCGACATAGAAGAGACATAAATCACATCCCTGTGTATTTTGGGTGCTGAGAAATGCTGTGTCAAGTTTTTTTTGTTTTTGTTTTTATCAAGGAAAAAGCTGTTTGGCATCACAAAAAAATGCAAATGCTGCATAGAAAAGGTTGAGAAGTTCAAGCTGGTTGAGGGGCTCAGAGGAAAAGAATCAGTGGGCTAAGAGAGATGAGAGGCCACAGACCTGTCAAACTTTTTCCTGTACAAAAGGATATAAATACATGGCTACAAGTGGTTGAGGAAGACATCCATACCAAAGCAGGTTGGCCTTCTGCAAGTCTCTGAATCAGCTTTTTTTCTTTTGGCTTCTCCATGCAATTTACTGACTGAGCACAATTTCTTCCTAGTGGGTCCCAACCCACAGTTTGAGAAACACTGGTATATAGGGTGGAGATCACTGGGATGATCCCTCACCATCTTGTAGGCACATGGTCAATGCATAAATGTAATATGTGTACTACAGGACACGAACCCTTTACTCTCTCCAGGTACAAGTCACAAGGGCCTAATATATGATTTGAGATTCTCTATGGATAACCAAGACACAGCAAAGGCAAGTATCTTCCCCGGTAGCATTCCATCTTACATTCTGGTGCAGGCAAATCAAAAGAAATGAAATAATGAAGCAATCAGGATTGTGGCATTGTCAAAAGAGGAACTGCCTGGTGAGCATGGGAGGTGTTCACGAGGAAGCTGCTGGAATCAGCATATAAGGTGGTTATGCTGCACCCCCCCCAAAACTAGAGCCAATTGGGAAAACCTGTGCCATGTTTGGAGACAGCATCCCAAAAGTAACACCCTTGGTAACAAACAAACAAAAAAGGGGTGTGTGTGTAATCAGTTTCTGTAACACTTTTTAAGGATGGGTTTGTTCTCTTCCTTCTGATTCAGTCAGTATATGCTGTACACTGTTATGGGTCCATGGCCCCCTGCTTCAAGTGGTGAAAAGTTCCAGTAGCTGCAGCACAGTGCAGGTTTGGGATTCCTTTAGATAAGAGAGCACTGTACACTTATGGTGTCTTTGTAATTCTTTAGGAATTTATTGTATAACCATTGGTCATTACAATGTATAAAAGCACATACTATAGTATACACATATAAAACAGGCAATAACATTTCAGCCTTCCAGACACATAAAATGAGACAAAGAAAATTAATACTTAACATGGGTCAGAATCATAAAATATTTAAAATGATTCAAAAGTGAGAAAAGCTTCAACCTTCAGGATCTTACCAACTAGTAAAGAGGACAAGAAAATTTAAATTTAAGGCAACAAAAAAATTTGCTTGTATTTTCTTTGCCACAAGGGCAAAGATAGCCACTTCATAGGTGACATCAGGGTCAGAGTCAGCAAGAAGCCAGCAAATCAGAGCTGAGGTGGATCTCTCTTGGAACAGAGCAATAATGTTAAATAAATATTTTGATCTAGGAAGCTCATATAAAGGGCACTTTAATAAATAGTGAGAAATATCCTCTATTTCACCAGAGTTGCAAATTCAAGTCCTGAGGTAATAGGGAGTATTTTTATATCTGCCTTCAAGGACCATAGTCTGCATACACTGAAAGCGCAGAGCAGTAAAGGCTTTGCGCAATGCTGGCACTGTTAGATAAGTTAAATAATTTTCTGAAACAAATGATAACTTATACAAAGGGAGCCAAGATGAATAAGGTGAGCTGGAAATATATGGTGTCCTTGTAATATTTGTCTAACTCCCAACTGCAGTTCATGAGCCTGTAACGATACAATGATACATTTAGTGTGGTGTAGTTTGGCTCTTACTTGGGTCTGATATTTCTGCCTTTTCCTCACACGAATGGGTCACTGCCTGAAGGCCCTGATGTTGGCTGAAGAAAAGGTTGCTTTTTGTTCTAGGCTGTTTGCCATTCCACCCACATCATCAATAATACCTTTTCTTTTGCATGTTTTGTTCTATTGATGTGTATGTGCTCAAAGTGTGCATTGTTTGTGTGTCATGATGGCACCAGCAGATTAATTGTTCTGTTCTGTACGCCCAGCATGCAAACTAATTACAGGCCGTCATTGCAGGGGATTGTTCATATTTAAAGACCTGGCAAATTCAAGCCGTGAACAGAGCTGCAGAAGCTTCCGGTGGAAGGTGGTCAACTGACAAAATAGTAGCTACCTTCGAATGCTACAACCTTTTAGCGCCTACGTAAATTAATTGTTCGAGCATGACTTTTTTCTGGCATAAGCTGCTTTTGTTGATAGTCACTGGGGATTTCAATTCTTCTTAGAAGAAGGCAGCAAAACCATCTTGGAATTCCTCCACTATATCCTCCCTAAGAACCGAATCTTATCCTTTCCCTCCCCTGCAGAGGCAGCAGCGCCAAAAAGGATTGCGTCGCATCCTGCAGGGGGGTGAATCGGAAAGCTTGGGAGAGGTAAGGGAACATATTTCTCCTTAGCTCCCCATAAGTTCAAAGAGATTACTCCCAGATAAATGTGTCTAGGAGTGTAGCCTGATTGTCCTTCCCTCAGGAAACATACAGCTATGAGTCACTTCAACCTTCTCAGTATGGTAGCCAAGCCTTTTCTCGGAAGGAGGTCGTGTGAGGGCCACCCTTTTGCAAGGAAGATTGCTGGTTAATCATCCAAGGTGGTCAGTTGATATTTTATCAATGGGAGTTAAAGATTAGGAGATATTGGGCACAATCCTAACCAGGTATACTCAGAAGTAAGTCCTATTTTGTTCAATGGGGCTTACTCTCATGAAAGTGTGGTTAGGATTGCAGCCATTGCCTCATAACTGAGAGCACATTCCTAAAGGTGCCCTCCACTGGCACAGTGGCTGCTGTTCCAGCCTAGAGTGTTGCAAGCATGCCATAAGGCAGGGGTGTCAAACATAAGGCCCGGGGGCCGGATGCGGCCCGTGGAAGCTTTTCATCCGGCCCTCAGGCTCTCAGCTGCTGAGGTGGTACTGCTATAAGGACAGCCCACATGAAAATTGGGCTCTCCCATATCTTGAAATATGATCAAGATTTGTGTGTTTTCTCTTCTGTCATCTGCAGATAATAAGTTCCTAAGTGAGAAAAAATGCTTATTTTTGGTTACGACCTGTTTAATGGCATCATTTCCTGCCTAATGTCATCACTTCCTGCCCTCAGCATGCACCATGAATGCTGTTCGGCCCTTGGTATGAAACACGTTTGACACCCCTGCCATAAGGCATGTTTGCAATAACTCGAGAGCAGGGCTAGCATGAAGACTTGTGCACCCTGACAGCACTACATCCCACTGCAGAGCCACCAGCAGAAGTAGTATTTGCACTGACCAGCACAGGGGTGTAGGGAGCCAGAAAGGTGGTGTTTCGGGGCAATGGGAGGGAGGAATGGGAAAGTATCAGGCCTGAGATGGGCTGGGATCAGCAGAGGCCTCCTCCGTTATATCCTAACCCCCTTCCTTGACCAGGTAACCCTACATGGAACTGCTCAGAAGTCCACCAGCTAAATAGCTGGTGGAGATCTGAGTAAACCCATAGGGTGTGCTGTAGCATTACTTGGGGTAAGGGGAAAAACATCCCCTACTCCAAGGAGACTTCCAGCCAGCTCCCAGCTAGCACTGGAAGCTAGCACAGCGAAAGCTATGCAGCCTAGCTGAACCAGTACGAGTTAGGATTGGGCTGTCTGTATCTAGCTTGAGTATTTTGAATGAGATATCTATCAAAGCTTGGAGCAGGTGACCTTGGAGAAGGTTGGCTGAGGACAAGGGGCAAAAGACCACAAGAAAAACCATTTGAATGGACAGAATCCCTATTCGTGCATTCTAAGTACACAGGTAGAGAATGCTAACAGAAGCAGACCAGCCAGCCTTTCCCAGTGCACAGATGCACTCCATACCTCCATTCTGCAGCCACAAATGCTGTGTCTGGGAATTGGACATCTCCGTGATGAAGAATGCCAGGTGCCCAGCAATCCAACTCACGGGGAGGTTCTCTGTCTACAGCATTTGTTTCTGCAGAAAGCATACTTCTGCCAGTGTGCTTCTGTTGGCACTCTAAACATATACAGCATGCCTGATTTTAGAGAACCTGAAGAAAGCTGAAGAAAGAGCTGAGAGAATCTGACAGGAGCTAGCAGGAAATTGAAAGTTCACCCTTGAAGGAAGCTGCCCAAGTGTTTTGCTGAGAATTTGTCATCTACTGTAAAAGTGCCTCTTTTGTTATTAAAAAAAAAAAAGAAGCAAATATTCCAAAGACACGACAAGTGTCCTGTACTCTCTTTTCCAAACTTCTCATGCTAAACTTAGCAGTCCTGCCTTGCTACATCTCACTGCTAAGGAAAGTGAGAGTGAGAGTACATAACAATATAAACAAAGACCCAACACTGATACATCAGATGTTTTGGGTTCTCCAGGCTGCCTGATGTTAATTTCAGCAGCATGGGAATTGGTGCAGTGTGGTAAGGCCCACATTGGTAAGGTCAGAAGCCCCAGATCATGTGTGTGAAGATAATCACAGCCACCACCACCGTTTATTTACTTAAATAAGTTACAAAGACAAAATAAGAAGAATAGTAGAGTTGGCCACTGTTGGTCTCTTCAAAAACTGATACTATGAGCTCCTTGGTCTGGGCTTTGCATAAAATTATTTGTTACTGTTGTTGTTTGTACTCGCAGATCCAAGTAGCCCCATGGGGCAGCTGCCACGCAACAAAGAGTAATGAATTCCCCTTACTCCAAGTTGTGCTGCAACCTGGCCCAGCCCTGCTCTGGATGCAGCGCAGGTTTGGATTGTGTTGCCCTTGACTTTTTATAGAAGAAGGGGAGATGCGAATGCTATTAATAAATTAAATACATATATACACAAATGCATATACAGATCCAGCCTATTTATACACGGATTTTTTAATACACGGATTTGACTCAACACAAATGGCCTCTGCAAATGAGAAGGAATGTGCAGATCCCTGGAGAAGGCGAAAAATGCATCCCTTTAAAATCAGTTTAAATAACTGAACAGTCCTTTAAAAATAGCCTCCTTAATGAGAGGGGGGAGGAGCTCCCTGACCATCAATCCTTCTCTCTCCAGTGGATCCCTCCCTTCCCCCTGAGCACCTGAAAGAAAGGTGATCACTTTGCATTGGTGAAGGGAGGGGCTGAGTGAACTGCCTTTCTAAGCTCTTGGAGGAGGACTGATTGATGGAGTGTCTTCTTAATGACTCTTATCTTACATCACAAAGGTCAGCAAGACTGTTTTTAAATCACCGCACCATTGCATTTAACTGTCTCATCCTCCATTCATGTCTCAAGGAGAAAATTGTACATTTTTTTATATACTCGTCAATCAAAAATATTTTATCAAAATTTATATCTTCTTCATAAAAACCTATTTTTTGGTCTTCTCGTAATCTTGTTCGTTCCACCAGTCCAATTTTATTCCTTTCTCTTCTAACTCAGGCCATGTGAGTTCTATATATATATATATATATATATATATATATATATATATATATATATATATATATATATATATATAGCAGTGGGAGAGTAAGAGCCCAATCCTGTGGTCAGTGGCACGGCTCCGGCCACAGTTGCAAACATGCTATAAGGCACATTTGCGGGGCTCACCGCTGGTGCACCAGTTCCACGGCTCAGCGGTCTCCTGGACCGCCAGACTGTGGAACGGGAGACAGGGGCATGGACGGTGACATGGGGGAGGCGTTCCAGGGACGGGGGAGGCTGGCGGGAGGCATGCCGGAGGGCGGGCGGAGGAGGATCCGCGGACCTGAGCTCTGCAGGATCCAGGGCGCTCGTGCAGGGCTGCGCGCCCTACACGAGCGCCTTTACTCTGCAGCGGTAGTGAGTAGCCCCATTGCGGGGCTTCCCTTTTTTTGGGTCCCCTTCTCTCAAGGAGCCTCCTGCAGTAGCGTGGGAGGCACAGGATTTGGCAGCAGCCCTTTTCGGTGCCACTGAGCCTGGGCACTCCGGGCAGCTCAGGATTGGTCTGCCTGTGTCCCTCTGCACCCCAGCACAGTGTCTGTTCTAGTGGCTGCTTGCTGGTGCTCTGATGCATCTTTTTAGATTGTGAGCCCATTTGGGACAGGGAGCCATTCAGTTATTTGACTTTGTCTGTAAACTGCTTTGTGAACTTTTTGTTGAAAAGAAGTATAAAAATACTGTTAATAATACTGTAATAATAATAATAATAATAATAATAATAATAATAATAATAATAATAATAATAATACATCATGCACACCTTGAACCTGGACGACAAGTGCTGTGAACTGGGAAATCTATGTCAGCCTGTAGTTCTGTAACCCATTCGAGGTTTTGATTCTGCAAACCTCCCTGTTTAGATTCCCAGTTCAAAGCACGTGTGGTCAGTTGCAGGTTCTGATCCCTGCCATGTCTCTGCCACTTCACATGTGATGTACTGACTATCAGCACAAGTAGGGCAATGTGCATAGCCATGATTAGGCGAACATGACTGAAGTATTTGCCTCCATAAGAGTCACATCCTTAGCTTATAGTCTTATCAAAAGAGACAACATGACATTAATTCAGTCAATGATGACGTCATATCCTGGGGAAAAGGGAGAGGAATTGTTTGCTTTACTCAAGGAAAGTTTTCTTTCTAATTTGGACTGACTTTTACATTTTTTGCAACACAGATCGGATAGGTTTCGATTTCACAAGAGGGATTTTTTGTTATTTCCAGGGATTTTTCTGCTCTTACAGATCATGTCTAAAGAGGAATGTGTCTGATGCTACTCTGGTGGATTTCAGCCAGTATGTTTCTTTTAAGTCACTATCTTGTTGTCATAAGACTGGACAGCTGCATACACAGTACACTGGGCATGTTGTGTAACCATTTTGTTCTCAAGTATTTGTGCTTAGTTTTAGTTCTTGTAGAGGGGAGGGATACATCTATAATTCACTCCCAGGCAAATAACCCAGGGCCCAGTCTTATCTGCTTCAGCACAAGTGGTACGTGCATACCTCCAGCTCTGGGTGTCATGAACATGCCATAAAGCACATTTGCAGCACCTGGCAAGGAGGGAGTTCTGGCACTGGGCCTCAGCACCAGGAGGATGATGCTGTGGAGCTGCCAAGTATCATCATAGGGTGGCAGTGGGGCATCCTGGGATATGGGGAGGGCGAGGGCAGAACAGTGGGGAGAGGGGAGGATTGGGCCCAGAAGGGGGAGCAGAGATGGCAACAGAGATGACACTGCCATATCCTATCTCCCCTCCTTTGCCAAGAAGCCCAAAATGGGCCCCCTCAAGTCTGCACCAAGTCAATAAGAGGCACAGATCCAAGGAGACCCATTGGAGGCCTGGCAACAGTACCAAGAAGACTCCGGCAGCTGTCTTGGCATCCATAAGATAAAGCGGCCGTCATTCTGGAACTGCTGTTTCTGCGGGTGCCAAGCACCATCGAATTGGGCTGCCCCTGACTACTAACTTCCTGTTGGCTGTATTTATGGATGATACTTGTGTTTCTTTTTCCTTTGCAAAGGACAGAGTAGAAGTGGTATCCCACTGGTACTGATTAGTGATCCTGAATGCTACCACCACCACCTAAACCTGTGCAACATGTAGATTGGCTCGGATTCCTGTTCCGAAGAACTGTGGTCATCAATGTCTACCTTAAGCATAGTTTTAAGTTCTTGGTCCATTCTCAAAAACCTGTGCATGGAGCACTGGCCCCGATTTTCATCCCTGTTCTTATCCATTATTTATTTATTATTCAAGAAAATTTTGTTTTTTTATTTTTCCCTTGCGTCTAGCTTTGTCTTTCTTCCTGGGGTTGAATGCTAGCCTGTCTTCCAGCCTGACTCCAGCTATGGTAACTGAAAGGGCAATTAACTCTCCTTGAGCATGCCTTTGGGATAAATGCCTAAGCCAAGGTAGATTACACAGGCCTACAAAACTGAATGTCAGAAAAGTTTTTCCCAAACTTTATGGCGGTTTGATATGAATTTGGGGTGCCGATTCAAAAAATGGCATCTGTTTTGCCCTATCACGTCTAGTTTTGGAGATATAGTATAGCCTCGTTAGTGAATGGTTCAAGCAGCTTCCTCATGAGGAAGCCATGGTGTAGGCTTCCTCATGAGGAAGCTGCTTGAACCATTCACTAAAGAGGCTATGCCGTGTCTCCAAAACTAGACATGATGGGGCAAAACAGATACCATTTTTGGATTCGGCACCCCAAATATACCCAGGGATTGGTGTAACGTTTAAGGAAGCAAAATGTGTGTTGGCCTGTGTTATTAATACACTTCTCTAACAGCCCAGTTCTACCTAACTCCCCTTGCAGTGATGCCAACATTTGTTCCTTTCCCCCTTGGAATTGCCACATCTGGGATATACTGTACAATTGATAGTCACACCTCAAGAAGGATATTGTAGAGCTGGAAAAGGTGCAAAAGAGGGCAACCAAAATGATCAGAGAGCTAGAACATCTTCCCTACAAGGAAAACTACAACGTTTGAGGCTTTTTGCTTGGAAAGAAGACATTTAAAGGGGGGACATGATCAAGAGCCCAGTCCTATCCTTTCCCTCCTCCACTGGTGCAGCTGTACCAAAATGGGTGTGCAGTACCCAGCGGGGGAGGGGGAGATCAGGAGACTTCAGAGCTTAAAAGGGATTTAAATCCTCTTAAATCTTTGTGAGCCTCCTGCTTTGCAATGGATCTCCTCAGACCTATGCTAGTGATTTTGCTAATGCATGTCTGAGAAGAGAAAGCAGGCAGGGAGGCTGCAGGAAAGGGATCCCCACCAGATCCATTCCCTCCTTCAGCCTGCCAGCCCTCGTTATGCCCTCTCCTCACCCAGTTTTGCTTACTCCCCACCCTTCACTTCCCACCTCTCCCATTGATTTACCTGCACTAGTTGATGGTGGAAAGCCAACTATGCTAGCAGGAAGACTCTGGCCTTCCCACCAGCATCCTGGAAGCAGGCTACTCAGCACACTGCCAGAGCACCTTTTACATCTGGTGCTGACTGCCTTACAGCAGTCAGTGTCAGTGCCAGCAGAAGAGGTGTTTTGTTGATGGCTGGCTCAGATTGGATTGGGCTGTGAGACATATAAAATTACAGGTGTACTCCCTTATCTGTGGGGGTTCCGTTTTGGAGCCCACCATGGATAGCCGAAACTGCAGATATGGGTGAATGCCTGTCCTTCTGGTCTGAAGCCTCCAGAGGCAAGGAAAACCCAGTTCCCCTCCCTCCCCAGGGGCTTCTGAGCTCAGCAGAGGCTGTGGACATCCTCTGAGCTTTAGAGCTCAGAACACATGACTTCTCTGTGAAACCAGAAGTCACATGTTTTGAGCTCTACAGCTCAGTCTTCCTTCCGTAAATGGAAGTCTTGCCCTAATGAGGAGAATAAAAAGGAACATAAACTGTGGCAAAAGAAATGTAAGAAGGTGGTACGGGAGGCCAAGAGAGACTATGAGGAACGCATGGCCAGCAACATTAAGGGGAATAATAAAAGCTTCTTCAAATATGTTAGAAGCAAGAAACCCACCAGAGAAGCGGTTGGCCCTCTGGATGGTGAGGGAGGGAAAGGGGAGATAAAAGGAGACTTAGAGATGGCAGAGAAATTAAATGAGTTCTTTGCATCTGTCTTCACTGCAGAAGACCTTGGGCAGATACCACTGTCCGAACGGCCCCTCTTGACCAAGGAATTAAGTCAGATAGAGGTTGAAAGAGAAGATGTTTCAGACCTCATTGATAAATTAAAGATCAATAAGTCACCGGGCCCTGATGGCATCCACCCAAGAGTTATTAAGGAATTAAAGAATGAAGTTGCTGATCTCTTGACTAAAATATGCAACTTGTCCCTCAAAACGGCCACAGTGCTAGAGGATTGGAGGATAGCAAATGTCATACCAATCTTTAAAAAGGGAAAGAGGGGGGACCTGAGAAACTATAGGCCGGTCAGCCTAACATCTATACTGGGTAAGATGGTGGAATGCCTCATCAAAGATAGAATCGCAAAACACATAGACGAACACGCCTTGCTGAGGGAGAATCAGCATGGCTTCTGTAAGGGTAAGTCTTGCCTTACAAACCTTTTAGAATTCTTTGAAAAGGTCAACAGGCATGTGGATGCAGGAGAACCCGTGGACGTTATATATCTGAACTTTCAGAAGGCGTTCGACACGGTCCCTCACCAAAGGCTACTGAAAAAACTCCACAGTCAGGGAATTAGAGAACAGGTCCTCTTGTGGATTGAGAACTGGTTGGAGGCCAGGAAGCAGAGAGTGGGTGTCAATGGGCAACTTTCACAATGGAGAGAGGTGAAAAGCGATGTGCCCCAAGGATCTGTCCTGGGACCGGTGCTCTTCAACCTCTTCATAAATGACCTGGAGACAGGGTTGAGCAGTGAGGTGGTTAAGTTTGCAGACGACACCAAACTTTTCCAAGTGGTGAAGACCAGAAGTGATTGTGAGGAGCTCCAGAAGGATCTTTCCAAACTGGCAGAATGGGCAACAAAATGGCAGTTGCTTTCAATGTAAGTAAGTGTAAAGTCATGCACATTGGGGCAAAAAATCAAAACTTCACATATAGGCTAATGGGTTCTGAGCTGTCTGTGACAGATCAGGAGAGAGCTCTTGGGGTGGTGGTGGACAGGTCGATGAAAGTGTTGACCCAATGTGCGGCAGCAGTAAAGAAGGCCAATTTTATGCCTGGGATCATTAGAAAAGGTATTGAGAACAAAACGGCTAATATAATGCCATTGTACAAATCGATGGTAAGGCTACACCTGGAGTATTGTGTCCAGTTCTGGTCGCCACATCTTAAAAAGGACATAGTGGAAATGGAAAAGGTGCAAAAGAGAGCAACTAAGATGATTACTGGGCTGGGGCACCTTCCTTATGAGGAAAGGCATTTGGGCCTCTTCAGCCTAGAAAAGAGATGCCTGAGTGGGGACATGATTGAGACATACAAAATTATGCATGGGAAGGATAAAGTGGATAGAGAGATGCTCTTTACACTCTCACATAACACCAGAACCAGGGGACATCCACTAAAATTGAGTGTTGGGAGGGTTAGGACAGACAAAAGAAACTATTTCTTTACTTAGCGTGTGGTCAGTCTGTGGAACTCCTTGCCGCAGGATGTGGTGATGGCATCTGGCCTGGATGCCTTTAAAAGGGGACTGGACAAGTTTCTGGAGGAAAAATCCATTATGGGTTACAAGCTATGACGTGTATGTGCAGCCTCCTGATTTTAGGAATGGGTTAAGTCAGAATGCCAGATGTAGGGGAGGGCACCAGGATGCAGGTCTCTTGTTATCTAGTGTGCTCCCTGGGGCATTTGGTAGGCTGCTGTGATACAGGAAGCTGGACTAGATGGGCCTATGGCCTGATCCAGTGGGGCTGTTCTTATGTTCTTACGTCTGATCCTGGTGGAGCTCAGAGGAGCATCTGGAGCAGAGCTCCCCTCGCATCTGGAGAGGGCATGTGCAGGGGGTGCTTGGGGGGCCTGAGGACCCTATCCGCAGCTAATTGAAGCATGTTAGATGGACCGATCCAGCAAGTTAGATAGGACTGATCCAGCAGGGTTTTTCTTACATTGTTACAACTGTCTTTGTTTGCTTGTGATGGAAATCGTGAAAATGATGGGAGTTGTGGTAACCCTTTCCTCCACCAAAAAACAAAACAGAAATATAACCTCTCTAAAAATAGGTTGGAAGGTGAAAGTCCACACAACTCACTCAGAAAAAGTCCCTAAAACTACCTTTCATTTTAATTCAGATTGGCATGGATTCTATGGAAGAGAAAGCCATATTTAGCTTAGAACAACAGGGCAAGGGAAAGGTTGTCACCTGTGGTTGGACATTGTCATTGGCAGGATGCTAGATCATACGGATCAATGGTCTGTGCTGACAAACGAAAATGTCTTCCTGTCTTAGGAGGACCTATTCTTTTTCTGGGCATAGCTTGAGGCTGCTTGATACCAGCTGAGTTCAAATGGACACCTTTATCCAGATGGTTGAAGACAGCCAAGTCTGTCCACCAATGTTCTTTTCAATTGCCCTTTGAGGAAATGTGCAGAGATAACAGGAACAGAAGAACTTCCTCCCAAGAGATGAGTGTCCTTTGCCACAGCAGTACATGGGCCAAAATAATGGCAGCATTAACCTGCTAAACAAAGGAGGCTAGCTAACAAGGTAGGACAATCAACAACCCAATGGTAAGAGGAAAGATAACAATGGAAATATTGTGGATGCCAGGAGCTTGGGTGTGTGTGTGTGTGTTTTTAATAAAACATCTTTTTGGTCTGTTTTGCTTGGATTTCAGTCTGTGTGTCTTATGGGATAATGAGGTGATAGTGGAGGAAATGGGCCTTTGGACAATGCCTGTCAAGTGAATGTTCTTGGCTTGAACAAAACAGTCCTATTGCCCGGACTGCAATGTGTAGTTGATTACCCCCACACCCACAATAAAGACACCAGACTTCGGCTTGGATGAAAATGGGCCACTTTATTGAACTTTAACTGCAGCAGGGCAATAACACTGAACATCAATCATGCGGGGCCATATTGGGGAAACGGTCCTAGCCGTCTGCCTCCCCCTGCGTACTCATTGGGCGTACTACCTGGCTTGAGGCCCCAGCCATCAGATGCCAGCTTAGGTCTGTCACCACCACCCCCCAAAGGGGGGCAAGGCAGCTGGACTTCAGGCTAGTTGGCCGAGCCGCACCATCCTGTCAGTCCAGGCAAGGGGTTCGCCTGCCTGCCTCCTGGAGCCGGTCAGGCATCATAGGAGCGGTTCAGACTTACCCCTCACCCTGCTGCCTTGGATAAACACCGAGCCAAGTACCTGCCTACCCAGCCCCGCACGTACCCTGCCCACACTGGGAGTGACCAACCCAGACTAACCTCATAACCGCACCACCCTTTGCCAGTCGGAGGTAGGCCAAAAAACAGCCGTCCAAGGTCCAATCAGGAAGACTGCAAAAAATTCCTACCCCGAAGGCGACCAGCTAATCCCAGACTGGTTAACAGGGTGGGCGGGCGGGGTTGCCAGCCGGGAGCAAACTGAGCTCCAGCCAGAGCGTGCGCTCCTTGCTGGAGCTCAAGTCCCGCCTCCCCAGCCGCTTCGCCCAATCGCAGCTCAAGCCTCAGCCCTGGAGCATGAGGCAGGGAGGGGGCAATCGGCTGCTAGCGCCTGATTGGCGCCAACAGCTGTTCTTCAGGTATGTGAATTTTTTTTAAGCACTTGATAAACTAGAAGCTAGCCCTAGTGGCATCACTAGAGTGGTGCTAGTCACACTGGGTGACGTGCATGAAGGAGTGACACGACTACTGGCCAAAATTTTTAAAATCTTGGTATTTTCAAATACCATCATGTTATATATCAGGGGTCTCCAAAACCCGGCCCGGGGGCCAGATGCGACCTGCAGTTAGCCTTTATCCGGCCCGCAGCCAGCCTCTTATCCCCTGAAAGCCTCTGGCCCACTCGACTGAACATGACCAGAGCTGTGTTCTGATTGCATGTGGAGGGCATTCTGAGGGCCAGAGAGGCTGAGTGAACGAGCCCACTCATTCATTTATTCATTCATCTAAGTTCCATCTCTAATTTATTTTTTAAAATGTTATATTTAAATTTTTTCCCGGCCCTCAGCACTGCGCCAGTTATTTCATGCGGCCCTCTGGCCAAAAGTTTGGAGACCCCTGTTATATATCATTCAATGTGTCTTTTCATGCAGAATGCAGTGGGATAAACTGTGCTGAAATATCTATCAAAAGTTATAGCTAAAAAAAACAACAGCTGGGGGTGGAGCGATGGAGCATCACCATGCCCACCACCCAGGGCATTGCCCTGCCCTGGGAGTAGGTACATCATGGGGATGACGTGCCAGTATCTGTACCTAGTGATGCCACTGCCCCTAGTAAACTGGGCAGCAGATTTTAAAAATATATAATTTCCAATGTAAATACAATAAGTTGGATCCCAAGCGGCTCTTGCATGAATGGAAAAGTCATTACCATTTGTGCAAGAGATGGATGATTTTTGCTGATCCAACTCCCCCCCCCCCCATCCTTATAAGGCTGTTCAATTGTACAATCTTGCTTCCATCACACTTTTTAGGATCCAACCCCAAAACTGCAGATGGCAGCACCATATCCATAGATACATTTTCCCTCCTTTCACACATTGCAGGGAATGTCTCCTCCAAGATAATGCAGGTGTGCATCATCTGAAAGCAAGGCACACAAGTAACCATTAATTGCTTGATTACTCAACAGTGCAAGCCTATGTATGTTTACTCAGATGTAAGTCCCTCTGTATTCAATGGTGCTTACTCCCAATTAAGGGCCCAATGCTATCCAATTTTCCAGCAACTACAATGCAGCCCCATGGTAAGGGAACAAATGTTCGCATACCTTAAGGAGGCCTCTGTGACTGCTGCCCCACCACAAGATGCACTGCATGTCCCATTAGCACAGTTGCACCAGCACTGGAAAATTGGATAGGATTGGGCCCTAAGTGTGCCTCAGACTGCAGCCCCAAAATCATATATGTTACACCCTACTGACCGAGGGAAAACTACTAACTAGACAAGGAGGTACCTTTTAAAGTGATGGTTCTCTTATATTTAACAGTGAGGAAGCAATGGTCCCTATTCAAACCATCAGAAATCTCTTTTCCATCAGCTGTTGTCAGGTGTCTCCTTTGTGTTTCTTTTACATTGTGGATCTCTTTGGGATAAGGAAGCATCTTCTCATTTCTTTTGCTGTGTAAACCAGTTTGAGAAGTAGTAGTCAAAAATTATTATTAATAGCAATAAATAATAATCCTGCAGTTATTGTGCAATTTTGGAAAGTGGTTGCAATTGGTGTGTGTGGGTGTGGCTTTCAAAATACATTGTATATTTGCAACTTAACTTTACATTTACCCAGGAATAGGCCTCTGGACCCTGGTAATTTTCTCTCCTTATCCCCTGAAATTTTTTCACACACTCAAATCTAGACTGGCAGTACATGCCTTGATTTGAAGCAGAGAAGAGGAGGCTTTCATCACCAGCAGCCTCGTTGAACATAAAAGTCAAATCATTTATGTCAGGTAAACGAGTGTGGGCCCAATCCTATCCAATTTTCCAGTGCCGGTGCAGCCCTGCCAATGGAGCTTGCTACTGCATCCTTTGGTAGGGAGGCAGTCTCAGAAGGACATTTGTTCCCTTACCTTGGGGCCAGTGGCGTCACTAAGATTTGCGTCACCTGGTGCGGGAGGCCTGCGCATCACCCCATGCAGTGGGCAGGGCAACACCACAGGTGCTGGGCATGGTGATGTACCATCGCCCCACCCCCACTGGTTTTTTGGCTGTACCTTTTGTTAGAACACCGATATTTCAATGTGGTTTGTTTCATTGCATTCTCCATGAAATTACACATTGATTGATATAAAATATGATGGGATTATTCCTCCAAACTCTGTTTTTGGTGATTTTGAAAACTTCTAGAGTCTCTCACACACACACACCCGTGTCAACTTACAAACACCTTATTGCAGCAGTTCTCAAACTTTTAGCACTGGGACCCACTTTTTAGAATGACAATCTGTCCAGGACCCATTGGAAGTGATGTCATGGCCAGAAGTGACATCATCAAGCAAATTAAAATAAATAATTATAATAATATAAATAATTAAATAAGGAGGAGCCAGTCCTGTTCCACCACGTGAATCTACTCTGAAGTAAGTCCTATTGTGGTCAATGGGGCTTACTCTCAGGAAAGTGTGGGTAGGATTGCAGCCTGTGAACCCAATCCTATGCAAGTCTACTCTGAAGTAAGTCTCATAGTGGTCAATGGAGCTTACTCTGTAGTCTGCCTGCAATAACACCCCCCCCCCAAAAAAAAAAGAATCAGTGAGATTTCCAGCCCTCCCCAGTGCCCAATTTAAAGTTCTTCTGTTTCAGGCATATCAAGATAAAGACCCTCCTGGGTTCACAAGTGCAAAATAGAAAACATTCCCCTTCTCAGTTCAAGCCTCTTTTTTGTCCTTTTTAGTAGGGGGGGGGAGAGGCTGCCTTCTGGAGCATTTGTTGCACTCCAGCTCCATTGGATCAGGACCATTCTGGTGTCCTCACATTCCCCTTTGTCTGGCCTGACCACCAGCCAAGGCATGTCTGCCTACTCGCGAGTAAATGCCACTGTGAGGCTGCTTTGCTTTCCATAGGATTCAATAGACTCGCAGCTGGGAGGGGGGACCTCCTTCTTGGGTGTTTTTGGGGGCTGCATTCATTGGATTGGGACCATTCTGATGTCCTTGGAGTCCTCTCAGCCTGCCCCTTCTGATGCACTAAGGCAAGTTCACCTACTTGTGAGTAAACGCAGCCATGTGGCTTCGTTTCGGGCTCAAAAGACTTGCAGCTGGGAGGGGATCTCCTTCTGGGGTGTTTTTTGGGGGTTGCATTCATTGGATCAGGACCATTCTGGTGTTGTTGGATTCCTCTCAACCTGCCCTTTCTGAGACTATGGCAAGTATGCCTACTTGTGAGTAAACGTGTGATACGGCTCACTTTCACTTTCCATAGGGATCCATTCATTTTTTCTTTCCAGTTTTTTGGTCATACCTTTTGAAGGAAAGGAGCTATTTCAATTCTGTTTTTTGCATTGCACTCTGCTAGACATTCCACATCCAACAATGTGTGGCAGGACGGGGTAGCTCCTAAAGCCGTGATGTTAGTGTGTCACCCCCCCGGCGCATCACCCAGTACGGCCTGCACCCCCCGCACCCTCCTAGCGATGCCACTGCTCATGGCTACATTGCGGCTACACCAGTGCTGGAAAGTTGAATAGGATTGGGCCCTGTGTCAAGTATTAGCGCAGTTTGGAAATGAGGAGCAGAGCAACTCTTTGAGAAATGCCCCAAAACGGGAGAGAGGGAGGGGTATTTATGGGAAGAACTGTGCCAATTTGCAAAATTGAGATATTGTTCAAAATTCATTTGGCACACAGCTAAAGAAAGGCTGCCAGCAATTTCACACCTGCATTGACTGTTTTTTTTTAAGCTCCCCTTATCTCAAAAAAGTACCCTGCACTCTGACAAAGAGTGACAGAGCCATGCAAAACATTTTCGCTCAAATATGTATATCTCAGTACAAGGACTGTTGGCTTTGATGCGCAGCCAAGCAAGCCTCCTAAAAGGGAAACTCAATCATAGCAATTCATGTTACAATTCACTTGGCTTGTCTACAAGATTTGGCTGCCTATATTTCTTATCAGGCTATGAACTGCATGAATACTTGAGTTTGTGTTTTTTTTCTTTACTTTAAAGCCCTAGCCATACACAGTGAGGAGAAGTGACCCTCTAAAAATACACGGGCTAGATAAAAGTACCCATAACAAGAACAGTTTGACAACTAAACTATCTACTAAGGAAGATAGTTGAGTGCCCGAGGGCTGCAATTTTCTGCAGTTTCTTGGGAGTAAGCCCTTCTGGAATAAATGCTTCCTTCCAAGCAAATATGCTTTCAAACTATCTGTCACAGATTATTCGAAGGAACTAAATCCTATTTATGGGAAACTTGAGGAGGGCAAAGTGATTAGATGAAATCCCTTATTTTATTTCTAAAATTGTCAGATTCTTCGTTTGCTCAATACTTATAAACTGCATCTCACAGCACTCCTCAAAACCCTAGAATCTGCAACTTTCTTTTCAAGATCTATTTTATTCGTCTTTTTTAGGCTACAATATTTACAAGTTCTTCATTCTCTTATATATTTATGACATACTGAGCTTGGGAGAAGAGTATTTGCTGAATGCTAGTGTTTTTCAAAGAGTCAAATACATTTGGATTGCAGACAAATTGTTCTATAATGAGTGTGAATAGAGGCAGGCTCTTGGTGTGGTCTTAGGAGCCCGTTCGATCTTATTGCTTCCTTGAGGACCACTTATTTGAAATATGTTTTTAAACATTGATGACGACTTTTAAAAGCTATCAAAATTTCAGGCATCAGGGATTCGCTTTTCACTTTGGGGACATGGATCCAGGCTGTTGCTGCCTGGCTGTTTTACCCTGTTTCCCCAAAAATAAGACCTACCCCAAAAATAAGACCTAGTTGTGATCAGGGCCAGGATGGGAGGGGGCGGAAGGGGTCCTCGGGTGGGGGCGGGTGGACAACATGACCGGGAACACTGCATTCCCGTGTGCGTCACCTAGAAAGCACCTGCTGTGCTACCTTGGGCAGAGGACGCTGAGGAGGAGCTGAGGTGGGAAGCAGCAAGCGAGGCAACCCTACTGGGCTCTGAGGCTCTCCACACTTTCCAGGGAGTAGGTCCCATTAACTATAAAGGGACTGACTTCTGAGTAGACAGGCAGGCAGGCATCCTCCTGGGCACTGAGGGGACACCCTCTCTATACCTTCCAGGGAGTAAGTCCCATTAACTATAAAGGGATTGACTTCCGGAAAAAAAAATAAGACCCTGAAAATAAGACCTGGTGTGTTTTTTTGAGCCAAAAAAAATATAAGACAGTGTCTTATTTTTGGGGAAACACGGTATTATGTACACAAGTATGTGGTGCTGGGTACATGTCAGAAGAGCATGATCCAGTCCAGTCCTGTGGCATTTTACTTGAGTTGATGGCTAAGGAATAATCAAGCCACACAGGCCTTAGGGATAAAGTAAAACTTTGGTTCTGCAGAGCAACCACTCCCCACTCCCACTCTAGCTGGCCGGGTCAGGAGAAGCCTTGTGGGCCTTTTAGGAAATTCCGTGACCAGTGGAATCTTGCTTGGTCAGCAGTCCAACCTGTAAACCCATGCAGAGTGTGGCTCATAAAATCTGGTTGGATTGCTGACCAAGCAAAGCAAAGCAAGAGCAGGCAGGCAGATGGCCTCACATTACAGAAGATACTGTCAATATCCTCAGGTTGCATAACACCCCCCCCCCATAGAATTTTATTCCCAGAAGCGCACATCTTTACCATAGTTCTGGGTTTTATAAGGACACACACCCAAGGTGTGTTGCAGCCTTCTAGAGGTCCATTGCTGAAGAATAGATGCTAGTTAGTGAAAGTGGCATGTTCACCTGCCTTGGTGTGTCATGCATATATGGACAGAACCCTTTAACAGTGTAAGTAAGCTAGAACAGAGATGACCTAAACCTAGGGTTGCCTGCCAATTGGTCATGGCCTCTCTGATTTCACCCTAGGAGGTGAATAAGAAAATTCCATCTGTGCAAAAACTTTTCTAGGCAGGACTTGTGTCTAGATAAGTCAGATCTGGTTTTTTTATTTTCAGTTTGCTTCTAACTCAAACTCCTATGGGGTTTTGTTTGTTTTTAAAACTAAGTGCCTGTTTTGGTCAGATTTTACCATTATTCTTTTCCCTTCTTGTTTTTTTCTTTTTCTTTTTATTAATAAGCCCTTGCTGTTTTTCCAAATAGCCTTCCTAGTCTTTCTATCCAGAGCAAACAGGAACATTCCTTCCCCCCTGATGGGTATTCAGGGCTTGTTATCCAAGGCAAGTGTGGGTGCCAGAGGAGTTGCGGTTTGCCTGGTCAGTTGGCTCCCCAAATCACTCCTCTTATCATAGGCTTCTGCACTGAAGGATCCACAGACAATGGCCATAAGGCAGTTTGCACTAATGGATCACTCATTCTGCCATCGATAGAGCCCAACAGGATTGATTGGTTGATTGAAGAGCTTTATAAACTACTTTTCCTAAGGTCAAAGGAGCGTACAATTAATATAATAAAACACAAAACATCTCACACAACTGTGGGCCCAACCCTATCTAACTTTCCTGCCCTGATGCAGCTGCAATGCAGCCCTGAGTTAAGAGAATAAACATTTCCTTATCATGAGGAGGTCTTCGTGACTGCCCCTACACTGCAGGATTCATTGCACACCCTGTTGGCATGGCTGCATTCATGCCGGACAGTTGCATAGGATTGGGCCCTAAATTATATAAAAATAGCAATGATAAAATCAAAATGATTAACAACAACAAAGATAGGGAGCAAATAACTGCAGCTGTCACAGTTAGTAATTTCTTGGCTTCCTTTTCTTGGAAACAGTTTGCATATTTGATTCACAAATGTAACTGGATTGGTTGTACGTAATTGGAGCCAATTCTTTCAGTTGGCTCCTATTGTTGTGCCTTTAACAGTAGCTTGGTGTGCAAATGTTAGCAGCTGAAAATGCTGATCTCCTTTCTGTGAAAGGTACCAACTTACGCAGGGGCAGCGTGACCTGGAGTACCACCTCTTGCTACAAAAAACCGTTCCCAGGAGAGCATGAATGAAGGAGCTCCTCCAATCACACTTTCCCTATAAATAAAACCAGGAATAGATATTGGAATTGCGGAAGATCTGGCAAGGAGGTAGGATCAGCAGTGGCCCCTTTAAGGGTAAGGCCTGGGCATTCAGCAGAGTGTGTGCTGCACAAGTACAGCAACTTGAAAGCAATAAGGCCCTCAGGCATAAAAGCACCTGATGAAGGGAGAGTTGGATGTGGGTAGCAGGAAAGCTTGAGGAAGGACAGACTGGTGACTGGCTAATGCAACTGCAACTGCTGATGGGTGAATGGACTTTGGAGACTGCTAGAACAGACTGTTGGAGACACTGAGATTAGGGTTTGGCTGCCATGCCCAAGACCTGCTGAGGACCAAGGGGCTGCTGTAGTGGTGGGAGGCTGCTGGCAGGAGAGAGGACCTCTGCAGATTGAACAGGCGAGCTACCCTGGTGGTGGGGTCCAGCAGGACTGCAAGGCAGAACTAGAGTCATTGTTGAGTAAAAAAGGGGAGCTAATTAGCTAAAAGTGGGCAAAGGTTGTCCAGGCAAGGCTTGGAGTGGGAATCTGGCAAGAGTCCTGCATTTCTGGGTTTGGTGATAGCATGATAGGGACATAGTAAGGAGGGGGATGTTGATGCTTACACTGTTGGCAGGTTGGAGGGAGGGGGTGGTACCAGACCTGAGTTGAAAGGCACCCTGAATCCATTGAAATCTGCTAGTTCTGCAATCTACTGCATCAGCTGGCCTCAGGGATGGGACAACCTGGATCTTCTGATTTCTGCAGCTAAAAGTGCATATCTCCTTTTCTACCTGGGCTCCTGTGTTCCCAGAAGTACAACAGGTGAACCGTCTCCAGCACTGAGATGCAGTGCTACAGAAAGCTTCACTTGTCCACTTCTTGTGCACCTGGTAAATGCATCAAACCCTGCAAGAAACGTGCCCCCCTACCATAGCAATCTCAGTCCTCTTTCTCCTTGTCTCTAGATCCTAGTAAAGTTGAACATGTGCAAGGTTGTCCTGGCCAACCTAAAAAACTAAGCTGTCAGAGAGGTCTTGTGAACACAAGTGAACAACCCTCTAAACCAATTATACATTTCCCTTTAAACAGCACTTTGCATTTGAAAGAGTATTTATGCTGCCCTCCTTGGTTTGAAAACAGGATATCAAGGGAAGGTCTGGTTTTAGACAGAGCATTGTTAATCCATGTTGCCTTTGAGCTCATTTTCACTTTTTAAGCTTGGAATTTCCACAGTGTGTAGTTAGGGCCAACAACAACATTAAGGATTTTTTCTTCTTCTTCCATGTGGTGCTCACTCAGTGTGTAGAGAAAATTTCCTATCGCCAAATAAATCCTTGCGTCAATACAGAAAGCAGCATGAACCTGCCAAAGATAAGCACTTAGAAGTTTGACTGACCTTAATTTAACTCTTTTCCCATTGCAGGGAGTTACTCAGTGTGAACAGAAATAGAAACCTACTCACTGAATCAGACCCAAGGTGCCATCTAGTCCAGCACTCTGCTTCCCATGGTGGCTCATCAGATGCTCTGAGAAATGTATCGTCGGGATGAGAGAAACAACTTTCCTTCCTGTTAACACCCCAGAGGTTGGTATTCAGTGCTTCACTGCCCCGAAGCTGGAGGCTCTATATAGCTAATATGCCATTAATGATCATTATTTTTACCGATGCAAGCTGCCTTGAGCTTTCTTATCAAAAGTGAATCAGAGTTTGGAAAGCTGAGATAGGAATATTCTTAAATAAAATGTGGAGGAAAAGTACCACAATTCCCTGGTCATGTTGATTGTCCGTTTGGGGGGGGGGTATCTTTTTCCAGCTCTATAAGATCCTTTTTGAAATGAGGTGGCTATCTAGGTGCTTATGTTTGGCTGAATCATTCCCACAATTTTTGCAGCACAGCAGACTCATCAGTCTGCTCATGAGTGAATACCATCGAATTCAGTGGGGCTTACTTCCAAGTAAGTATTATATAAATGGAGTTTCAGATTTTTTTAACCTCTAGTTTTGTTTAGTGACTTCTTATCACTGTTACATTTGACATTAGGAGAAACAAAACACACACATGCCCTTAAGCTGAGGTGGTCTTGAAATAAAGATACATTGAATAAAAATGGTTTGTAGGCAAGTTCATACATGCCAGCATTCATGGGATGACTGCAATCTGCACTTGAGAAATAGGCATTTCTCTCAACTGTCATCCTGTGAGTTATCACCAAAGACCCTTGCTTCTTATCACAACAGGAAATTATCCATCCCAACCACAAGGGCCAGCTTAAGATGTGAAAAGCCTTTTGGGTTGGCTATCACCTATCCATGGCAAATTCTTAAAACAGGATACATGAATTTCTCCACAGGTCCATTGATTCATTTCCCATTGTAACCAATGCTGATAGCAACCTAATTCCAGGAATGTGTGATCAGGGTTCCCTGCTCTTAAGCTGGCAAACTATCAAGAGTTCAGCCATTCTCCATTGCACTGGGGGAAAATGAGCAAGACAGCAATACTATGCACTACTTACTTGGGAGTAAGCCCTGGTGACCACAGTGGGACCCACTTTTGAGTAAATATGCATATACTTGAGCTTTTCTTCAAGTGCGCGGTATTGCCATGGCTATCTAACCGTGCTGCTTTACAACACTATTCTCAGTGTGCTTACTCAGAAGTAAGCCTAGTAGAGTCCAGTGGGGCTTTCTCTCTTGTAAGTGTGTTTAGCATTGCACTGCTGATTAGTCTCACTATTAATACAGAGATGAACAATTGGTTACAGTAATTGGCGACAGTAATTTCTTTTCAAAAAAGTGACATACAAAATAGCATCACTATATAATATTGCTACAGAAGCATCCTTACTTAATTAGTACATGTACCTGCTCTCCGTCAGCAGATGAAGCCATCTTTATTTTCCAGTTCCTACTATGGCTAATTGAAGTTTGCATGCACAAGTCTGCCTTCACCAGACAGAATGACAAACTGAGTGCACAAAACTTTTCTGCTCAGCTGGGACAGAGTCTCCACATTATGAACTGTCCATTATAATTATGGACTGATACCAATACAGTTGAAAGCATTGAAAACATCAGCAGCAGCCTCATTGGCAAAGACATTTTCCAACTCTTCCCAGAACTTTCCAGCTATTCCCAGAAATTACAGCAACAGATTTCTGGGTATTTGCCAGATATCCTGGCACCTGTGGCAGCTTGCCAAATGTCATCTCCTCCTGGATTGCACTGCATCTTGCCATGCTAAACACTGCCCCCTGTCCAGCTGTGTGTGCCAGCCAACAACTCCTTTCAAAAAAGGAAGAAGGAAACAGAGCAGAATAGGAAATGTGGAAGAGAGGAGGGGAGTAGGGGTGGACTAGACTTTAGCCCACCACTCTAGTTCCTCCACTCTTCCTCTTCCTCTTCTCCAACTTGAAGAGCAGTAGGTGTCTCCTATCCACTTCCTGAGATAACTACTTCAGGCAGCTTCAGGATGAACCAGCCCTGAGGCTATTTGCATTCTCTGAGCAGGATGACCAAATGCAGCAGAGGACAGAGATCCTGTAGCTTTTCTTAGTCTAACAGTTCAATCACATAACAAGTTAAACCAGCTAAAATTACCTCCTATGTACAACGGTAAAAGGTGTAGGAGTCACAAAGGTTGCCAGAATTTTTACTGAAACCTGCTCCTTAACTGGAGATATTGGCAGGTAAATAATGACGGTTTCCATGATCTGAAAAGTGTCACCTCCTTTTTGCAGATGACATCCCTGTCTAAGGCACAAGAGCAGTGCAGGTTATTTTTGATCTATTGGCAAACCTTACAATCCCACTGTTTTGTTTTTTACCTGTTTTCTATTCCTTCTACATGCCATTTTCATATTAGGAGAAGAGAGGGATTTCTTTTGTTTATGGGTGGGTGTGAAAGTTTATTGGAGGATTGAAGATGGTTGTCCAGTGTGACATAAGTGGAGGAATTTTACATATTCCATTCTAGATACAAGACTTACAGGAGGATTCACTTTCAGTCTTCGCATGAAACTTTGAGGCAAACGAATAGGGTTGTCAGTGTTTCAACCAGCCTCTGTGGCTGTGCCTTTAAGCCAGGGTGTCCAAACTTTTTGGCAGGAGGGCCACATCATCTCTCTGACATTGGGGGGGGGCCCCAAGGAAGAAAACAATTAATTTACATTTAAAATTTGAATAAATTTACATAAAATTATATAAATGAATACTTTAGAGATGGAACTTATATGAATGAATGAAGGTCTCACAATAGCTCAAGGCCTATAAAAGGCCCTGCACAAAGCAAGGCTGGCCTTTTCTTTGCTGCCACTGCTGCATCACAGATGTGAAACAGCAAGCAGTGAAGGGAGCCCTCAGCCCGCAGCTCACGTAAGAGGTCAAACAGTCACCCTCACACTGAGAGCCATAGCATCAGGCCGGCACAGGCTCCAACAAATCTCCAGAGGCTCATTGGAGATTGGGGGCTCCCCAAGGGCTGGATTGGGGGTCCCCAAGGGCTGCAAATGGCCCGGGAAGGGGTTTGGGCACCCCTGTTTTAAACCATTTCTTCCCAATGTTGCATACACGCAACAGAGATCAAATGTGTACACATGTGGGCCAGGCAAAAATGGGTTAACCACAGATTCTTCAGACCTTAGGAGATGATCACATTTAGCATCATTCTATGAATTGCTCTGGATCATCAAGGATTGAAGGTACAAGAGCAGGTCAAGCCATTTTTCCTGGTCAGTTGACCTACAAACTAGGGTAGAATACTGAAGGTGAGGGCAACAAGGAAGACTGTAGACTGGAGAAAAATGATTCCATTTTGAAGGAACAAACATATCCAGAATGAGGGGAAATCTCTGACTTTGTTTCTATTTTCCCACAAAAAGTTCTGTTTGCTTATTCCAGTCTGTTTGCTTTCTTGTAAGCCCTGGTCCTGAAAACAACTAACTTTATGGTGGTTTGATATGAATTTGGGGTGCCGATTCCAAAAATGGCATCCATTTTGCCCTATCACAGCCAGTTTTGGAGATATAGTATAGCCTCATTAGTGAATGGTTCAAGCAGCTTCCGCATAAGGAAGCCATGGTGTAGGCTTCCTCATGAGGAAGCTGCTTGAACCATTCACTAAAGAGGCTATACTATATCTCCAAAACTAGATGCGATAGGGTAAAACGGGAATTGGTGTAATGTTTAAGGAAGCAAAATGTGTGCTGGCCTGTGTTATCAACAGTTTTCTGAGCATTCAAAGCGCATCATTTATAGCTCTAGGGCTCCAACTGGAAAAAGGAGGAGCTGGCCCAACTCTCATGCTGGTATGAGAAGTCTGAAAATCAGCACTGTCACAGCATAGCACTGTACAGCTCAAGCTGCTGTTCAATACAAAGAGCAAGAGCAAAAAAAAGTGTGGCAACCATAAGTAGTACTAATTAAACACCCTGTAGGGGCAGGCTGGTGATATAATTCCTTTGCCGGGGGGGGGGGGGGGTTGAGATGCAAGACTGGGGACTTCCCAGTTTGTGGCTGGTGCCTGTACATTAGAATAATCTGCACTGTGCTTAATCAGATCATTGGGATCAGTACCACACCATCTAGCTCAGTATTGTCCATGCTGGTGGCTCTCCAAGGTTCCAGGCTGCTGTTTTATGGTGCCACCTGGAGATCTTGGGGTTTGAACCTGAGATCTTCCAGAGTATGTGAAGCATGTGGAGATATAGCCCCCTCCCTTAGGGACTTACACAGTGTCATTTAGGCTCAGAGTAGACATGTATAGCAGTGTTTCTCAACGTTTGTCCCCTGCTGTACCACTTCGTATGGTGCACCTATTGGAAGTAGCACCGGAAGTAACTGGCGATGATATCGTCATGAGTTACTTCCATATTGTGAGGCCAGATGCAACGCGACAAACACTGGTAAGATGTTCAATGTAGACAGGAGGGCTTTTCTAAGTGTGTGAAAAGCCCACATGGGAAAGCCAAGCTTCCTACTGCTGCTTGACATGTTGCAGCAGCTGATCTTGCTGCTAGGTGGCAGGAATCTGGGGGTCCTGCGCATATCACCAGACACCATTTAAAGTATCACCGGTGGTATGAGCATCACTGGTTGAGAAATACTAATGTATAGTATTGGGCCATTAGTGTTCTTTGGCTGCAATCCTGTGCACGTTTACAGGGGAAGAAGCCCAAACGAACACAATCTAGTTCTGATTAGAGTCACATAGGATTGTACTTACTACTTTCCTAGATCAAGCCCGAAACGTTACTTTTCACTTTGTGAAAGTTACCACAACTGAAGTGGTCACTTTCCCCTAGTATGTAAACATGCTTGTCCTTTCTCCCCTCCCCCCCCAGGTCTGAGCTCATCCTGAGAGTGGCGTTGCCTGCAGTATGTTTTTCCCAATCCTCTGGATGACCATGTAAGAAAAGTCCAAGACGTAACTCAGGAAGCAGCAGTGAGTTGCTAGCGCCAGTGAGTGACTCTTCAATGCAAAGGCGGGACGCTCTCCTTTCACTTCCCCCTCCCCTTGTGGAGATTCCCACTGTGGAAATTCCAACTTTCCCCACCCCTTTCCCCAGTATCCCTTTATAAAGAAAGAGATGGGGCTCATTTCACCAGCTTCTCTGCCAGAGCAAACTTGTTCAAATCCTTGACTTCCCTCTGAAGAAAGGAAGCTAGGTTTGAGAACTAGTTTCCTTTTTCCTCTCACTTGCACTCTCACAGCAAGAACAAAACAGCCTGGAGAAATGACATCAGGGATTTCAGCAGTGCCAGCTCTTTTACTCATGGCCATGACTTGTGAGTACTTGTCTTCATTCATGCAGTAAAGCCTGTAATTCATGCAGTAAAGAGAGAGAATCTGTTTTTTAGGATGTGTTCTTCATCTCAGAAAAGATCTTCTTTAATGTCTGGTGGTTGTTTTTTCATTATTATGGTTTGCTTTGGGGTGTCTGATATGCTTATGCTTTCATTTGACAGATAAATTATTGCACAAGCATTGAACAGTTTATGCAATATGTTTATACTGTAAGCCCCATTGATTATAATGCAACTGAGCAGACATACATAGGATTGGACTCTAGTTGGCATTAAAAATCCAATTTAAATGCCATTATTCAGGTTTAAATGATTTGTGATTTGTGACTTACACTGTAAAACTCATATGCTTCAGTTTTAACAACGATTAGATCAAGTTTGGTATCAGTGCTATTTACTTCCAACTGAATATGCTTAAGACTGCAGTTGTAATCATCTAAACTCACTTGGGCACAATCCAGTCAACGTTAATTAAATCTCACATAAAATAATGGGATGGGATTTAGTGATTAACTGTTCCTGCACTGGGCCCATAAGGATATCTCTCACATCAGTGCAATTGTATATAGACAGCAGTACCAGCTTCAGTTTATCCAAATGCTACATCAGAGCTTCTGATTGTCTAAAGATCCTTAATCCCTTCAAGTTTTTCAGATGCATTGTACTGTATTTATAAGACATGTAGTTCAGCAATACAAAGAAAGCAGCTTTAGCAGTCTCATAATATGTAGTGAGTCCTGGTAAAGCAGGAAGGCCATCTGACTCTTGCATTTGTCTGTAAGCTGCTCCCTACCACACAGGCAATCTGAAAGGACCAAGAATTAGCAGGTGCTCATATCTCTCCACGGACTTTACCAGTAAAAAATGCCCTGGTTTTTGCTGGCATGGTGACTGCACTGTACGCAGGTCGCTGAGAAAAGGCACATTTAACCCATTTGGACTTATGCCAGCTTGCAGGGTGGGGGGGGGAGTACCACTGAGGCAGAGATAAGCCTATAATATGTGACTACCCCTGAAAATGCACCCTGAGTATATTTTTTGCCTCCTCTCTTGTTTCAGCGCTTGCATTTGACATGATGGAAATTGTGCCGGGTCATAAGGTTGCTGCGCAGATTGGCAAAGAGCTGGTTCTCAGTTGCCGCACAAGTGGTTGTCCGGTTGCCCCAACTTTCCTTTGGAGAGCCCAGCTGGACTATCCCTTAGGAGGGACTGTGCACCAGGAAGGGAGCAACTCATTCTTGACAATGAAGCGCATCACCTTTGAGAGTGCACACGAGTACCTCTGCACGGCTACTTGTGGAGAGGACAAAAAGCAAAAGAGAGTCAAGGTGGATGTCTACTGTAAGTATTAAAATTGTAGCCCCATTTCTAATTCTTGTTCTCCACTGTCCTAAATAGCCATTCTTTGACTTAAAATACTGGGTGCAAGTTTTTGAGTCACAGGGCTCTTCTTCAGACTGGATCCTAAATTTTCAGTAATAGTTCTTCCAAATACAGTTACTGCCTCAAGACCCGTCCCTATCCAAATTTCCAGCACTGATGCAGCCCTGAAATAATGGAACAAACATTCCCTTACCTTGAAGAGGCCTCTTTGACTGCCCCCCCCCTCACTCCAGGAAGCAATACACACCCTATTGGCATGGCTACATCAGTGCTAGAAAGTTGGATAGGATTGGGCTCTTAGTTGCACTGTGTTGCTTGTTAAAGCTGGCTGTGTTACAGTGGTGGACAATAAAGCAATTTTGGGTCTCCTTGTTCACCAGAACTGCAGACTTCACAAGCCTTCTGTTGGAGAGGGAACACTTGTGTGCAAATTCTCACTTTGCTGTCTCATTTCTCTCCAGTTTAGGGAAGCATGTAGCATAGCAGAGCCCTGACAAGCAGCCCCCCTTTCAAAATGAGAGGTCAAAATACGTAATTCTGAGTCCAGGGTGTAACTTGAAATCTCAGTCTGAATTCTGGTGTCATTGACCAACCATCACTGAGCTTGAATATAAGTAGCTTTTCTTTATGGCTTTTGCAGCATTCCCTGAAGATCCGGTTATTGAAATCAGCAGCCTGCTTGTTCTTGGAAGGCAAGCTGAAGTCACTTGTAGCGTTCCGACTGTGTATCCTTCTGACCGATTGGAGGTGTCTCTAAAGATTGGAGAAAAACTCATTGGCGAAAGAGATTTTTTTGAAGACCCAGATACCGAGTCTTTACAGACAAAAAGTCTGAGAGTGCTCTTCACTCCCACTGAGGGGGATATCGGAAAAGATATCACTTGCATAGCTAAGCTGCCGATCGATGACATGAAGTTTGAACCCAAGGAGAGGCAAACTACACACAAACTTAATGTAGCTGGTAAGTACATTGAGGTAATTAGCTTCAGGGCCCAAGATATGCACAAATTAAGCTTCTAACAGGACTGATGATCGTATACATTTGAGCTCAACAGTAAACCCCATTGAGTTCAATGGGACTTAATTCCAGATTAGAACTGGGCTGTTAGTATTCTTTCTTGTCTCCACTCTGTCAGACATAAAGGTAAATTCCTTGGTGGCATTAAGAGCCTCTAACCTAAAATGGAGACTAAATTCCATGCGTGAAAATTGAATTCAGTCTCTGGGTCACGAGAATTCCTGAATTCTTTGGAGCTCTTTGAAGAATGTAGAGATCTCCCCTGCCTAGAGTTGCCAGACAAGAACGTGAAAAAGTCTTATTACTGCATGTTCCAACACCAATAACAAAAAGTACAACTTTGCTTTTTATTTCAGATGAGCCCAGGAATACGGCAATCACTGTCATTCCTTCAACCACAGTGAAGGAAGGTGAAGATGTAACTTTGATTTGTTCTACCCATGGGAGTCCCACTCCAGCAGTGTTCTGGAAAAAACGGCAAGCAAACGGAACCTCTCAGCTGATTTTGGAAGGTGCTACGTTAACCATTAAGAACATACAACCTGAAGATACAGGGTTTTATGAGTGTGAAGCGGTTAACCTGGCTGGAAAAGAAAACAAAGCCATTGAATTAGTTGTTCAAGGTAAATGCCTTCCTGTGAATTAAGCCCTGTTAGCAGAAAGTGGTCATCTTTGTGGTTAAGAGCCGAAAAGAAATACATTTACTCCTCTTTATCTCCTTTGTGAGTTTGTGTGTGTGTGTGTGTGTGTGTGTGTGTGTGCGTGTGCATCAAATATTCTCCAGATAATTTCTGAATGCACAAATTTCTAATATTTGAAAAGCATTAAACTCCAAATTTCAGGAGTTCCAAACAAACATAGAATCCATCACACATACACATCCATCTCATGACAGTATAAAGCACCTTCCTTTTGGATGGTGAGACTGGTGTAATTAAATCTGATAATCAGATAGTTGGTCAGCACCACTAATTTTGTTTCTTTTCTCTTCAGTGTTTTCATCAACTGCCCTGCCATCAACAACCTCACCTTCAACTACTCCTCCATCAACAATCTCACCTTCAACTACTCCTCCATCAACAATCTCACCTTCAACTACTCCGCCATCAACAATCTCATCATCAACTATCGCACCGTCTACAATCTCATCATCAACTACCGCACTGCCAGTGATCTCATCATCAACTATCCCGCCATCAACAATCTCAACATCAGGTTATCAACCAGAACATAGTACTGAGATGGAAGATTTCACTATTCACAGCACACCCTATAGTGCTCCACTTCAAAAGACTGATGACAAAGAGATCCAACAGGAAAATGAAGTATCCACAGCAGCAAAAGACACAAACTTCATGCTGTACAGAACATCAAAAAATGATAAAATCACATACTCGGTCAGCGTGGCTGATGACATCACAAATGGTACAGAAGAGGTCATAGTCATAGGTAGGTGGTTTTGCTGAACCATTGCATATTCATGCTGAATGCCTTTGTTCACAATTTTTTCAGTCTGTCCTCCCCCCCCCCCCCCAAGTAGCTCAGAGCAGTATACCTGGGCCCCATTTCCAACAATCCTGCAGGATAAATTAGGCTGAGAAATAAGTGATTGGCTGAAGGTGTCACAGAGTGAGGCTTGTAGTTACAAGCTTCTTTGAAAAATAAACTTGAGTCTCCATGATCCAACAAATTTTCCCTTCCATCTGTACTAATAGTTTATTTCAATTTAATGCAAAGAATACATTTTTAACACAGCTTCTCACCTGTATCATGTGCACTGAAGACATCTTGGCATTTGATTTAGGGCATGACAGGAACAGCTGCTATAAGCATTTCAGAGGAGCAAGTTTCCCAGCTTGCATTTATAACAATACAAAAAAGTACATTGAAAGAAGTCCTTAACTAAACACAGCTGTCAATGAACATGCATGGTGGGGTAGGCATGGCAGGGAGGCACATGTGTAGCTGGAAAGGTGGGAATTCTTCCCTGGTGCTCAATTATTGCCCATAGGGTGACAGATGGAGCAAAATAGCATAATAATGAAAATGTGAAAACATAATAAAGGAAAGGGGAGGATAGGGGTGCCATTTTCAGCAGGAACTTTTCTCCTTCAGAGAAGATTCCTGAATTTTATACCACAAACATGGGAAAATGCTGAATAGAAAAAAATGTTTCACGTATGGGTGTTTTTCTTAGCATAGCTCTGCAAACGTAGTAATTTGTGTCCTTCACTCAACTGCTTCTTCTTTTTGCAGCCAGAAGAGAGGAACTGGATTCCATAACGACTGCTGTTATTGTGGCTGCCTCCTTAGCAACCGTGGCGGGTCCCGTGGCAGCCATATTGCTTTACATTTCTAGGAAGGCAAAGATCAATGGCTCCTACAGTCTTGTAAACTCGCCAGAACAAAAAGTGTGAAGAAAAGAGCAACGCCACATATTTGTGACTCTACTGAGCGGACAAACTTGTGTCTGGTTCTGAACTTCTGATGGCTTTCGTGCCAAACTTCATGCATTGATTTCCCTACTTCGGAAAGGACGCAACTCAAAATGATGCACTTTAGCAAGAATTTCAGTGTTTATAGTGTAATTTAAACAAACTGGAGAGTGGGGATGGGGAGGATGTTGTTCGTGAACAGTCAAAATCCTGAAAGCATTAGGTCTTCCTTATATATAGTGTACGGTTTACGGAGCATATGCATCATAAATATAAATGCACAGTTTGAGAATAGTTCTATTACTTCTGTATATATAAACATTATTTTATTTATAAGTAATAGACTGTACAGAAAGCTATATAATTTGTTCTATTCTGAACTTTTTCTTCTTGGTATGGGCATAATCCAGTCAACTCTCACTGAATTTATTTTTAGGTATATTTTAAAGAATTTTTAAAGTATATTTTTAAGTATGCATATAGTTCTTCCACTGATATAAATAGTTTGTCAAAGTGAGTAACTTTGGGCGCAATCCTAACCCCTTATATCTGTGCATTCCAGCACTGGCATAAGGGCAATGCAGTTCTGAGGTAAGGGAACAAACATTCCCTTACTTTGAGGAGGCCTCTGTGAGTGACACCCAACTGCAAGATGCAGCACATGTCCCATTGGCACCCCTATGCCAGTGCTGAAAAGCACTGACATAATGGGTTAGGATTGCGCCCTTTGGCTAGCAGGACTGTGTGTTAATGGCAGCATGTTCATAAATGTTCACTGTACTCCCAGCTCCTGTGCAACAGCTCAGCTCTAGCCTGTTCAAGTAACAATCCTGCTGCACTGGATCCTCCAGATACCAGGGCTTGTACATGCAATCTTGTACATGGTTACCTGGGAGTCAGCCCCATTGAATTCCTAGGGGCTTGCTTCTAAGCAGCTACATTTACAGCACAAGACTATGTCTGTCTAATACAGTGAAGACAGAAGGTAGGGAGAAAGTCTATAAAACAATGAAATGGGCCTTGAGTAATGATCTCACTTGTGTTAAAACAAAAAGCTGCACATCATTTATGTGAAAAGATTACTTCATTTCCACTAGAGGGGACATGTCCTCACTTTTAAAAGTATTTTGACATCCCCATCCCCAAGTCAATGTTCTAGGTACTTTTACTTCATGTACAGTAATATTTAAATCTGTTTGAAGTACAGAGTTTTCTACTGTGAAACAGAATATTTGTGTTTATATTTCCCATGTTCCTGTTGGTTAATCTTTGTTTTCTGAATGGCAAGATAGCCAGAATGCTCTAACTAAGTGATGTATTTATGAATAAATAAAGAATATTCCTCTTGTTTTACAAGATGTGCCATATTCTGTGGAACTTGCTGTCGAACTTGATCTATTCCTTTTGCAAATAACATTGCCTCTTTACTCATTGGCATTGTTTTACCCATTAGATAAACCAGTGTGGGGGGCATAACTGTGTCTTCTCTGTGTGTCCACTCACTCCTGCTTTGCAACAGTTAAACCGGTGGCATTGTCTATATGCACACAGGTTGTGAGAGGTGAATTATACGTGAATTGCATTGGAGGGTGATGAACTGTGAGAGAATATAGAAAACATATCACATTTAGAACTCAAATGTCAAAAATGGTCAAAATGTCACCAGTTGTCAGGCAATCCTTTCCTTGGTGAAGATTAATGCCAGCCCTATCATGAGGTAAAGAGGCTGTACTTTGGGCTGCTATGGAAACAGAAGTGGCACAACCTGGAATGCTGACTGATGCCAGCTGAGTGCCTCAGCACTAAATAAAAACAGCAAAACCCTTACTGTGCTCCTTGTGACACATTTCAACCTGGACTTCTGAGTTTCACAGTAGTGCCCTCAAGTGATGTTTTGCCCTTGAGTGTGCGTTAACCAAATCAGTGCAGCTTGGATTGGCGGCAGGTGAAAGGGAGGTGGCAGCAGTGGCATGGGATTAAAGACACTCCACATCAGCCACCACCTCAGAGCCCTCACAATTTGCGATGGGTGCAACCCCTTCAACTGCCTGCATGGACAGGCCAGGACTATGTGGAAAGATGGCAAGTTTTCAGTTCTAATGTTACGGTCAATATTTGTAATGTGGGAGGGGGCTCCATTTGGATTGTTTGCCTGGCTAGATAGCTGGAGACTTCACAACTGTAGCTGAACTTCTACCAATAATTACTTTCAATTATTGGAAGGAAAACCAATTATTTAAACAATTCATTATTTTATTATTATTTTATTATAAATTATAAATACCAAATCAGACACTGAAAAGGATTGAGGCTTGCCGGCAATTACTACCAGTGCATGTTACACCCCTTTCCATTTCTAAAGTCATTTGCTAGACACATGCTCATTATGTACTGTTTCTAAGGGGCTGGCTGCCTGCCTGCCTGCTGAATACAGTAGTTCATTCTAGTTGCACTTTGAGATTTTAAGGGTTTACGTTGCTACATAACAGTTCAGAGAGGTGAGCGAGGCTACGGGACAGAACTGAGGAAAATTTCAGTTTGCAATAGAATCCTGTAAGAGTATTAGGCCTATGTGAATCACCTCAGGGGCCTAAGCAGTCCAACGCACACATGGACTAGAAAATAGACTGTCTAAAGATGCGTTTTCCTCCCTCCATCTAATTTTTATGCATTGGCTTTTTCTAGGAAGTTGTTCGTATTAGAGCAGTGTTTCTCAATCAGTGGGACAGGTACCACCAGTGGTACCTGAGGTGGTGTCTGGTGGTACTCATGAGACCTTTGGACACCTGTTGCCCAGCAGTGAGACTAGGAACGTGACACAACAAACAGCAGTAGAAGGCTTGGCTCAACGGGCAGAGCTCCAAAGCATGCTTTTCCATGCTCAAAATAGCCCTCCCATCGACCACAGCCTCTTCCTGGTGTTTGTTGCTTTGCTTCTGGCCTCCAAACCCAAACGTAACTGGTGATGATGTCATTGCCAGTTACTTCTGGTGATATTTCGAATAGGTGGATTGTGTAAAGTGGTACAGAAGAGGACAAATGTTGATAAACACTGCATTAGAGAGTTATGTTATTAGAAGAGACCTGCTGTGGTCTGCATGGACAGGCCAGATCCATGTGTGGTCCTCATCTTGAATATCCAACAACACACTCCCAGTCCAATCAGAAGCAGCATTTGGTTAGTGATGGATTGCCAGTGTCATCCCCTCTTTACATTCTAATCATGAATTCTTAACAGTTGATAAGTCAGTCTCATGAGCAACAAGTCCAGCAAGCTAGGTGTAGGGTGACTTTTGGACTAAGAAGGTAATGCAATAAATCAACCACCTGTGCTTCTGCTATGCCATGTCCTGCAGGAGAGACCTCAGCATTCTTATTACGTCTGTTGAAAGTTCAGAGATGTCTGAACACCGTCGTGCTCCTCTGAGAGAGCTTGAAAGTGAAAACAATAAATAAAAGAGGTGGTCAGAGGGCAGAAGGGTCTGTAGCACTCTCACTCAGTGTACGTGAGCAGAGAAGGAACTGCAAATCATAGTTCATCGAAAAAGATGTATTTGCATTCCAAGCATTCTAAACAATCAAGTCCTTTTTCAAATGTGTGCATGGGATGCATCAAAATCCACAGAGAATCAACACAAGCTTCTTGGCAGAAAAGCAAGCCTCGTTCATCTGTCGGCAGAAAAGCAGTGAGCAATACAAGCTTCAAATACGCTTCTGCAGTCATCCCAGAGTGATTTTTTCCAGATCCTTCTAGAACAGAGGCAAGCTACTCAAAGCCATGTGGAGTTCTGGAAGTCTGCAATGGTAGAGAATGAAACAGGGCTTACGCTGCAGTCATATCCGCACTCACGGGTCAGTCCCGCTGAACATAGTGGGACAAACTTCTGTGTAAATATGCATAGGATTATCATTATCTTTCAGCACACTGATGTATTCTCCTCCATCAGCCCAATTATAGATGAATACACTAAAAATATCCTGCATTTTCCTATTAAAGCCAATGCTCAGAAGCTAAAGAGATCCATCTTAGCCTATACCTATGGACCTCCTCCCCATGAACTGGGTACACTTGGGTACTTTCTGATTCTGGGGTCATGAGTAGACCACAGAGAATGGATCTTGTATCTATGAAGACATTTCTGTACCACCTTAAGTCTATCATGAAACTCAAGGTGATGTATGTTCAGTTCTCAGGCAAGGTACACCCTCAGACAATGCCTCTTTTGTGAATTTTGTGAAGCTTTCAGTGTAACTACAGTTTACAATCCAGCTAGACACAATGCCATGTCTTGCCTCAAACAACGTCTTTCTTCTTCTTGAGTCCTTAGCTGGCGCTTGGGGAGCAGCTTGTCCTCTCAACCAATAACCTGTTGTAGGTGCAGCTGGAATGCATGTGTCATTCATGATATACTTCCACTCTTAGTGATTGGTGGCAATATTTCTAGCCTCGTTGATGGTCAATCGCTGGTTCCTTAGATCTTCCATGATGTGTTTGAGCCATGCTTGTTTCAGTGCTGCCCGTTGAACCCTCCAGTAAGTAGGTTGAAAGGCAACAATGTATTCCTGTAATGAACTTCTTTCCCACTTTTCTATAAACATTTTATATTCAAAGCAGCTTACAAATGATTAAAAACATATAAAACGTATGTCAATCATAAACAGAACACTAAACCTATAAAAGTTATAACACTTCAGAAGCAGCAAATACGATAATCATTTTTTTCTAAAGGTAGTCAACTATTAAACATCATATACCTAATTAAATAAGTTGAATTTTCAATACCCACCTAAACATGGGGAAAAAAGGAGCCCAACAGATCTCTCCAAATGGACATTCCACAGTTTGAGTGACAGCACCAAAAAAATCCTTGTTCTCTGTAATCACCCAACATATCTGATAGTGACGGTAGAGAGTGCAGGGTCCCTGAAGTCAATTTTAGGTCATGGGCAGGTATCCTGGGGAGGTCATTCACAGTGCAGAGTCTCTGTGGGGATGGTGGACTTATTAGGATCACCCACCTCAGAGACTTATGGACCCAGTACACTTCCAGAATGCTTTGGAAGACCCAGCTATTGATTTCAGAAGCTAGTTTAGTGATGGCCTAGTCAGCTTCTGGAACACAGGGCTGACTTTAGAAATTGGGAATGTTGTTGTCCCAGATTTTCAGTACTCTTTAGGGGTTTCCCATAGGTTTCTGATTTTATTTTCCTTGGCTTATCCATCTCTAGGAACGGTAATTCCCCTGTCAGTCAGTAAGTGAAAGCATCAGCCCCCAAAGTGAAGGGGATCAGAAGATGAAAATTTGAACAATATTTCAACACTAGCCAGATTTTCTGGATTGTATGTCGAACTGACAGAATGCAGTATGAGGAACTCTGTTCTGTATCTTTGCGTGCTGTCAGCAGGAAAGAAAGCAAGGGGGGGATAGGGGCATTGGCAGTTATCCCAGCAGAGTGAAAGTCTCCACTGAAAGTTTGAAAAATAGGAAGAGAAATTGCCCACTATGGTACCATTCACTGAAGAGTTATTTGTAATGATTCTTGAAGCATCATAAGAAATATTCTATCCACTACACTGTTTGAGCAATATCAATAACTCTGACTGAGATCAGTTGAATGGTCAGAAAAAGAAAATTCAATATTTTGCATTATGACAACTAAATCCCGATGAAGGCTCTTTTTATTTTCACATTGACCTGTGGAAGGACAGGCCTCACACACACAATTGTACCTTAAAGCAGTGTTTCTCAAACTGTGGGTCGAGATCCACTTGGTGGGTCGCGAGCCAATTTCAGGTGGATCCCCATTGATTTCAATATTTTACTTTTAATATATTAGACTTGATGCTACCGTGGTATGTGTCTGCATTTGGGGAAATGTTACAGACCTGTGCTTTTAACAAGCTACTATGTAAATTCTTTTAACAATGATAGTCAATGGGACTTACTCCTGGGTAAGTGTGGGTAGGATGGCAGCCTAAGATTATTAAAAATTTTCCTGCTCAATGATGTCACTTCCGGTCATAAGATCACTTTTGCTGGGTCCTGACAGATTCTCATTCTAAAAAGTGGGTTCCGGTGCTAAATGCCTTAAAGGCTTGGTTCAGAGCAAATTCCTCTACCTGTTAATGGCTGTAGACCTATGTGACTAAACTTGTTCAAATCACCATGGCAACTTCAGCACTCATCATAGATGCCTGCCAGATTCTGGAACTGACTTTAAGAGTTCAACCCTAGCCATGTCTACTCAGAAGTAAGTCCCATTGTAGTCTATGTGTCATACTCCCAGGTAAGTGTGGATAGGATTGTAGCCTTACAGCCCGATCCTGAGCTGCCCGAGGCGCCCAGTCTGGCAGCACTGAGAAGGGCTACCAACAAATCCAGCACCTCCTGCACCACCGTGGGAGGCACCTCGGGAGACGGGGACATTCGTCCCCTTCTCCTGAGTAAGGTAAGCAGCCCCGCAAAAGGAAAAGGTGATCCTGCGGAGCACAGCTCCATGAATCCTCCTCCCACCCGCCCCCCCGGCACGCCTCCTGCCCTCCCTCTCTCCGCCTTGCCAGCCTCCCCCCTCCCCAGAACGCCTCCTCCCTGCCCCCGCCCCTGCTCCCGCCTGCCGTTCTGCAGCTCGGCAGTCTGGGAGACCGCAGAGCCGTGGAACCTGGGTGACCGCCCCGCGCTAGCCCAGCACAGGCTGGCACTGGGCTAGCATGGGTGGGAGCCTGGTGGTCAGCCGCCGTCCACAGGATTGGGCTCTTAATCTCCTTTTTCCTTATGGTTGATTCTGGAAAACAATTCATTCCTGCACATGAATATGAGGTTCCTTCTGTGAAGTGCACAGGGGATCCAAATAAGGTTCAGTGGAGCTGGGACCATCCCATCTATTGTAATACCCCCTTTTCCTTCTTCTGCTGGATGCATGTGGTATCAAGAGCTTTGCAGCATTTCCTGGAAGAGGAAGCCAATGGCAGATAGTCAAGCATATGCTTGAATTTCCTGTTACACTAAATGGGATTTATGTATCTTTGCATCATTAAAGGCAAGATCCATTTAAACTGCATTGTCTCCATCTGAAATGGTGATATTCAGGCAGTGGAAACAAGCTGCCTCACAAGCACAGGTTTTCATTTTCATTTCAAGAGGGTAGAGCCTCCGTCTGCCTGAAGATAACATCCACAAGGTCGCCAGTTCGAGGCCACCGGCACCGTGCGACCTTGAAGCAGCTGACAAGCTGAAGCTGAGCTATTCCATCTGTTCTGAGCGTGGGAGGATGGAGGCCAGAATGTGAAGCCAGATCAGAATGAAACACCTGAATGTAGTGGTTCTTGAAAGAAAGAACCTTCTTTCAAATTGTAAAAATCCCTATTTAATAAGGGATTTAAATAAAAGCCTGCCTATGTAAACTGCCTTGAATAAAGTCTTGAATAAAGACCAAGAAAGGCGGTATATAAATACCTGTTGTTGTTGTTGTTGTTATTTTGCTTTTTATGTAGATAGTACATTCCACAAGTCCTTCCAGGTTCCCACTCTTCTACTTTCCCAGTCAGAATGGGATGAGGACAGGATCACACTTTCCAAGCATATTACTATTCCATTTCAGAGACATTGGACACCCCTGCAGCTTTAAAGAAAAATATGGTAACCTCTTCCATATTTTTGCATCACCATGTATTTAAAGGATCTTTTACCCTTATGATGTAGCATTCTCAAGTTATCACCCTATTTTGGATGATGGTTATTTTCCACATTAATGTCATGCTGGCCACAGATCTTAAATTTTTAGATCATGGTTCTTTGGGCTATTTACTTGTTTTATGGAATCTCCCACTTTGCTACAGGCACTGGTTATGTAGGGCCCTTCTGGTTGCAAAGTATATTGCCTTACAGAACTAAAAGAACAAATACTGCCCACCAGAATAACTGTGGCTTAATTGTAGCCTATATAATGTTTGACTGTAATCTGCACCTTACTTTTAATTTCTGTTTGAGTAATTCTGGTGAATTGTTTTGTTCCTAGCTGTGTTTTTGATGGGATACTAAAACATCTGGTACCATCTGGTATTAACGAACACTTAAAAATTATGAGTTCCAGATCAACCATGTCAACTCTTTGAGTTACTACACACCATCAGTATTTGCTCCTCTAATTCATCTCCTCCCATACAAATCAAGTGTGTATGAATGTGCACTTTTGAGAGCCACTTAAAGGAGGTCTTTCTGAGATATCTGTGCATAAGAGAGTGTCTGTGAGACGACTGACACTAAAGAAGGGTAAGCCGCTTTCAGTATCATATCAGAATATGCTGGAATGACAATCATGTGATTTGGAGCTGATATATTCCATGTTCAAGTGATGGAGAGCTCTGTGTGTTTTTTTTTTATCTTCACAGGTTCAAAACCTAAAGGCCCATGTGCCAGTACAAGGGACTTTGTGCATAAGTATGATGAAGTTTTACTTATTTGCTTGTTTTGATCAATAAGAAGCTCTGCTCCACAGCCTGGGTCAATCCTAGGTTTGAAGTGTGAATGCAGTTTGCCAGCAATTATATTAGAAACAAGACGAACCCTGATCCAATGATTCCTGCAAGATAAGGTGATATGGTACAACATTCTGTTATCATCTTGAATGCATACACCACCAAAAACCTGTCAGATAGGGAGGGCAGTGCTGCACATTGATTCCTCCTCCTTAATGTGTCAATATAAGCCCAGTAACATCATCAATCTTCCCAAGAAAAACTCCCAAGTCACTTCTAGTTTCAAAACGTGTGACTAGAGTCCTCACTAGTCATCAAAAATGTGTGTTTGGCAACTCGAGTTGAGCTGCCCATCCTTGTCAGGGGCTCCTGCTTGCTTGAAGGACCCACAAATCCAAGCCCCAGATCTAGTGCAATCCCTGCTGGCCCAAGAGACTACCTGGTACATTGACTTTTGAACTATAGGAGTGATGTGATAGATTAACATGGTGTGGTGGTTAGTGTTAAACTAGGACCAGGAGAACTCAAGTTCAAATCCTTGCTCAGCCAAGAAGCTCACTGGAACTGCAGAAGTGCAGTCCTATCTGCACTTACCTGGGAGTAAGCACCATTACTATAATAAGACTTATTTCTGAGAAGACATGCATAGAATTGGGCTCTGGGTGACCTTGGGCCAATATCTCTCTCTCTCTCTCTCTCTCTCTCTCAGCCTAATATACCTCATAGGGTTCTTCGTATGAGGAAGGAAAACTATCCATGCTGTCCTGAGCTTATTGGAGGAAGGGTGGAAAAGAAGTAGTTACTAATGATATGCCACATTTTTTTTCCTTAAGGGGTGGCTTGCTACTGGGACATAACTTATAATTGTGTGTGTTTATGAGACCCTCCACAAACAGGAGACTTCTGTTCACAACCCTTCAATTCCAGTTTATACCTTAGTCCCCCATTTCCCCTACTCTCTGGAGATTCAAGATTAAACCACTAGCATGCCCTTGCCCACAGAATTGATGGTAAAATTACTGCCACTCCATGCCAAGGAGCAGTTTTGGGAGACAAACCTCTGACCAAAAAAGTCAGGAGACACCGGCATGTAACTGTTCCATCACACACAGATGCACATGCAACATATATAAGCTCTGGAAAACTCTCCTGCTCTTCTGTCCTCTCATAGCCAAATCCTTAAAAAAAGCAAAATTAGGAGTTAAGGGCATCATGTGCTGCAAAGGCATGTGCGTGCGCACAAGTTGCTTTGTGGAATACACTTCTATGTGTGGAAATTGTGCTAGTATATCAGTGCAGATGAGAGAATCTAACTCTTGGGTCAAGGAAAATGTTTATGTTAGCACAAGGAGTAAAGGGCACAATACAGAGGAGTCAGCACTGTGTCAGACTGCCAGGATTGAAATTGTTGCTGGTTTGTTGTGGGAAAGCATTCAAAGGAAATCCCTTAAGTAGAAGCAGGGATGCATTATGACTTGGAGCCTATAGCCCTAAGAATTCACTTCCTTCCTTCCTACATGTGCCTTCTGCAGATCTTCAAATAAAAATCAGTGATGGGGTTTATTACTTCCCAGGATAAACTTTCAGCCAGCCAAGCTGAAAGATCCGTTTGCAAGACCACATTAAATGCGTGAAATCAAATTTAAAATAAGCTGTTCCCATGGAGACTAAAGTGGATGCTGGCTCTCTCCGCTCCTTTATGTGCTGGGTTTTTAAAAGAGCAAAACTGTAACAAGAAAACCAATATGACTGTAATGAATATTCAAAGGAACAACAATTCTAGGCGCATGGTCATGCCATTGCTCTCTTGCCTCTTGGCACAGCCATCTACTTTTTCTCTACTGTTGAAAACAGTGTTTCCTGTTGTGGATGGTCCAAAGACCTAGTTTGTTGCCTAGTATGAAAGTGTCCCTTTATCAAGGGACACTTGATAAAGCAGAAATAACATTGTGGAGTAATACTGTGAGCAGCAGAAGGGAATATTTAACAGTAAAGTTGAAAATGGTGGTTAATATGAGAAGCGCTTGCTTCTGAGAAAAGTATGTCAGAGCTACAAATATTCAAGATGCCTGGTTGGGCATCTGGTAATCTGATGTTCGGCTCTCAGAAAACAAATCCTGAAATATTTATTTTTAGCTGCTTTAAAAAAAAAAAAAAACCTCAACCTGGTGTCTAAAACTTCAAAGTGATAATGATCTCACTGGTTGATTACATTTAGGTCCCTTTGATTTCCAATGAGCATGTTTAAGTTTTTCCCATTCAGCTCAGTTTCAAGTCCCAGATCAGAGGGACTTAAAAGTCCTTAGGCAAGATTGTTCTCAATATTTTTTCTATCTCTGTATATGGTGTTATTAGATTATAGCAAAAAGACATCTCAGAAAATGTCAATATATGCTTGGTTCAGAGAACATGTAGGTCTCAAAGGACTTTAAAGTCTGTCCAGAATGACACCACTACTGTATATATAGAATATGGTTTATATTGTCAGTAGTTCACTAGGAAACACATTTCCTCTTCATCAGAGATGGCCAGGGTTCTCATGACTTTCCAAAAAGCAGCTGAAATAAAGAGCCACAGAGGGAGAGCCAGTGGGGCTGGGGCTGGACCCAGACCCAAGTCCTGACACTGGACTGGAGATGAAGCTCTTTAGCCAAGAATAGCAGAAACTAGAGACCCTAGAATCAGCATCGCACAAGTGCCACTCCCCTGAAGAATCAGCTCTATAAATTCCCAGAATCAAGCATTATCTTATCTCTGCTTGTTAGTGCCACCAGTAGGCCAGGAAGAAGCTGCTAGAGAGGAGGGTGTGCAAGGCAGAAGTCTAATCCTTTAACATATTTCCCTCTCCAAACAGGAGAGAAAGAGCATAGGAGGGGCAAGTCTTGAACTTCCAATTGCTGCCTTTATTAAAGTAGAGGCAGTGGCATCGCTAGGAGGTGCGGGGGTGCAGGCTGCACCGGGTGACGCGCACAGGGGGGTGACGTGCACTTGGGGGATGACACGCTAAAATTGCAGTGGTTCATCATATTATATACCATTGGATGTGGAATTTCAAGCAGAATACAATGCAAAAAACCAGAGTGAAATATCTCCTTTCTATCAAAAGTTATGGCCAAAAAACTGGAGAACAAAAATGCATGGATCCCTATGGAAAGTGAAAGTGAGCCGTATTGCGTGTTTACTTGTGAGTAGGCAAACTTGCCTTATTCCTTCGGAAAGAGCGGGATAAGAGGAATCCAACGACACCAGAATGGTCCTGATCCAATGAATGCAGCCCCCCCAAAACACCTGAGATGGAAGTCCCTCCCTCCAAGCAGACGAATGTATTGAGCCCTATGGAAAGCAAAACTAAGCCTCATGGTCATGTTTACTCATGAGTAAGCAAACGTGCCTTGGCTGGTAGTCAGGCAAAGGGGAATGTGAAGCCACCATAATGGTCCTGATCTGATCTGATGGCTTGGTCATGTCGTGAGAATGGATGATGGCCGGATCCCAAAGGATCTCCTCTATGGAGAACTCGTGCAAGGAAAGCGCCCTACAGGTAGACCACAGCTGCGATACAAGGACATCTGCAAGAGGGATCTGAAGGCCTTAGGGATGGACCTCAACAAGTGGGAAACCCTGGCCTCTGAGCGGCCTGCTTGGAGGCAGGCTGTGCAGCATGGCCTTTCCCAGTTTGAAGAGACACTTTGCCAACAGTCTGAGGCTAAGAGGCAAAGAAGGAAGGCCCATAGCCAGGGAGACAGACCAGGGACAGACTGCACTTGCTCCCGGTGTGGAAGGGATTGTCACTCCCGGATTGGCCTTTTCAGCCACACTAGACGCTGTGCCAGAACCACCTTTCAGAGCGCGATACCATAGTCTTTCAAGACTGAAGGTTGCTGAGCGGAAGAGTTGGCATGTACCAAGCCCTTTCAAAATAGCTGAAATCCCCAGCTGGTTAGCAGGGAATCTGGAGTGTGGGGGCATGGACTGAATTCAAGGCCCTGCTCCCTCTTCTGAATGGCTGACTGGTGGAAATTTAGCATGTTTGAAAGGGTTTCATGTGCATAGCCTCAGTTCTTAAGTTGGAAGGAGGAAATTCCAGAAGATCTCAGGGATGCGCTGTGGGTCTGTGGAAGTGGTTGGACACATGCTTAGAGCACAAAAGGTCCAATGATCAATGCTTCACATATCTAGGTAGGGTCAGAAGGGGTTCAGAGTTCTGTCTGACAACTCTAGAGTGCTACTGCCAGTCAGTGTGACAAGTCAGCTAGAGGGACCAATGCTCTGACTCAATGACAGGGCCACTCTCTCTCCAAGGGGCTGACTGAGGTGATCACCTCAAGCAGCAGATTCCATCCACCCACTCTCCACTCACCCACTGCTCCTCCTCCTGTCACTCCCTGGATTGGAAACAGACGAGGGGGACAAATGGAAGGGGAAGCGTGGAGGGGACTGGTGGGCTAGAGCCTCAAAGGGGCAGAGGCTTATACATCACCAGGTAAGGGGGCAGCATTTGGCATGGTACCTGATTCCAGGAGATCTTGGCCCATCCCTGCTCAATGGCCTCAAATGTGTGCCATGGATCCTTTGCATTTTTCTGAAGAAAAAATGTAATGGGCCTTGCTGAGGCAGACTTATGAGTTCTGGGGTGGCTTTTTGAACCTGAAAAAAGCATAGCACACTCTGGGCTGTTGTCAAGAATTAGCTAGAAGCTTAAGGGCACTTGGTAAGTATCATGGATGTGCAAGGATTTCATAGAATCATGTGGAATCATATTTGAAGTGATCCATAAGGTCATCTAGTCCATCCCCCTGCTTGTAGCAGGAAGTCCTCCTCAAGCATCTCTAGCAAATATATATATCTGCAACAACAAATTTGAAGTGCAGCCTCCATGACTACGTATGCAACAGTATAGAGAAACTTCTAAAAGTGGTCAAAAGTGAAAACATCTCTGAACAAAGTGGACAAAAGCGGACTACAAAAAAGAGACATTCACCCGCTGGCTTAATAGCTGGATCGAGAAACCTTTACATGGACAGATTTTCAAAAACATTGATGGCGTCTGTGATAAACAGACCACCTGGACCTGGCTTAGGGACAGATTTTTACGCAAAGAAACGGAAGGTATCCTGTTTGAAGCCCAGGAACAGGCCCTTCAGACAAATGTGGTAAAAGCCAGAATTCAGGGTACCAGTAATAACAGCCTATGCCGACTATGCAAAAGATGGGACGAGACTGTAAACCACTTGATTTGTGAATGTCCCAAAATTGCCAATACCGACTATAAATGAAGACACAATGATGTTGTGTGACTTATACACTGGGCCTTATGCCAAAAATATGGCTTCGACATGTCCAGAAAAGCTTGGCAACATCAGCCAGAGAAAATCCTGAAAAACGAGAAGGTCAAAATCTTATGGGACTTTAGAATCCAAACGGACCGACGTGTTGAGGCTAACATGCCCGATATCACATTAATTGACCACAATTCCCGACTTGTGACATTCAGCGACATTGCCATCCCTGGTGACCACAGGGTGGTAGAAAAGGAACATGAAAAAATAGACAAGTACCACGATCTGTGTCTAGAAACCACCTGACTGTGGATGAAACATACTGAAGTGCTGCCAATAATCATAGGCGCACTAGGAACCATCTCTGCAAATTTTGACGATTATTTGCAACAATTGAACGCGCCAGTAATTACACTCGCTGAGCTGCAAAGAACTGCTATTATTGGAACTGCCTCAATTATCCCTCGATACCTGCGATGATCCTAGGCCTCTGGTTGGGGCCTGACCTTCGCAGGCAGTGCCAGAGATACTGCGATTTTTATTTGTGTGTTCCTCTTTCGCTTCCAGTTATCACTGTGATTATTCTCAACTTGAATAAAAATGTTCTCTCTCTCTCTCTCTCTCTCTCTCTCTCTCTCTCTCTCTCTCTCTCTCTCTCTCTCTGTGTGTGTGTAGGGATGATGTGTATATATAGTATAGCCAAACTGAGGGCCTATTCTTATCCCCCAGCCCCCATATTTATCCCCCAACCCCAAACGTTCATATGTGATGAAGTATTTATAATATGATTGTTTAAATAATAATATATAAATGTTCCTTTTGATCTTATTTCTGGCTAAGATCAACATTTTTTTTCTCATATTTTATCACTGATGTGTTCATAATAAAAGATGATAAATGAATCTGTGCACCTGCTGTTCACAAAATCCAGTTTGACAGTTTAAATAGTTCCAAAGAAAGACTGCTTTATGGATATATATTTAGAAACTGAAGAACCTCAGATTATGATTAATGCTTTTTGTGTGAGGGTAGATTCAGGGAATTGTTTGCTCCCACTAGCTGAGCTTCTTGCAGACACCACATTGTGCCACCACTGTCATCATGACACTGGTTTGTTTGAACAGGTCCGGTGTGTCATGAACATCTGACCCAGTGTACTTTCAGATCTCAGAATTTAGCCTGTGGCTATTTCATACCTGTGCTGAGCTGTGCGGCTGCTCCCTTGCCATGGTGTTATTTCCCATGGATGCAGTCTGTGTGAGCATTTATTTATTTATTTATTTGCTTGCTTGCTTGCTTGCATTATTGTAAAAATAACATCATGCTCTTATGCAAAGCTCAATAGAAAACAAATTTCTTCTCCCCCCTCCCTCCATTTTATCCTCTTTACAAGCCTGTGAGGTGCACTAGGCTGAGAAAGCATGGCTGGCCCAAGGTCAATAGTTTTATGGCTAAGTGGACTGGAGTTGGGCAGCCCGATCCTAGGCTGCCCTACCACCAGCGCCGGTATGTTTGCGCCACCCTGGGAGGAAGCAGTGCCAGCAGGGAGGCCTGCGCCACCTTGTCGATGCTGTAGGAAAACCCCAAGTTCCTGTCAACGAAGAAATAAGCGCCAAGCAGCACAGGGGTGTGCGGAGGGTGGGGAGAGGTGATTTCGGGCAGGGGGTGGTAGAATGGGGGAAGAACCAGCCCAGGAGGGGGATGGAACTGGCAGAGGCCTCCTCTGCTGAATCCTATGTGGAAGTCTGACACTGGGCATCTCAAGTCTGCGCCAGCGATTGGCACAGACTCGAGAAGCCCCAATGAGCGGGCTGGGGCTTTACTCGAGGTACGAAGACAAATGTCCCCCTTCCCCCAAGGAGACTTCCAGCTTGTTCAGATTCAGCACAGGATCTGGTGGTAGCTGGTTGGAGCCACCACTCCTGTGCTGGATAGAATTGGGCCCTTAGTTTAACCCCTACACTGCAACCACATCGGTGAAAATGATCACATAGGCTTTCCCCACTCAATCAGCGTCCAGCCGGGATGGGAATGAGTATCTTCTTCAAAGGCAATGATGCCTCTGTCACACTATCTTCTATTGTTGCCTGTCTCCAGTCCTGCGGCCAAACTATGTCATGTTAATAGTGCATGTGGTTTTTACATTGGTAAATAGCAGCCATTATTGTATGTAATGTGTGGTTTGTCCCCTAGTTAAAACAGTGAGAAGATGAAGCCACATTACGTACACTGTCCATCATTTTCAAACTTGAAAATCTACAACCTGAAGCTATAGGAAGTCTGCTACTCTTTTGAAGCAAATGTGTGTGTCACTTTCGCAGCAGAAGGTATTGGCAGAAGCTAATCCCTGTGTCAGTTATGCATGTTGGTCTTTTTCTAGCACAATACTAACATTAATGCAGAACATATCACACATTCTAAAAAAAATACCCTGAAACCATGGCAGATTATTTATTGTTCAGCAAATCTATTAAACCATTTCTGCTGCCCAACGTTGCATATACACAACAGGGATCAAATGTGTACACCTGTGGGCTGGGCAGAAATGGGTTAATTAGACCATCAAAATGCATCCTTCACCAGTAAGAATGCTAGCAATCTTGTTGTAGATAAGAGATATTTACTGAAATACCGAATCACTTAAACACATCACTTCAAGATATTCTGGCTAATATCAAAGAATAATCCAGGGAATTTGCTCAAGGCCTGTCAATCCATGGGAGAAAATTTCAGCCACCTCCAAGTGCCAAAATCAGGTCTTATTTCTTCCAGTATAATACTAGAGAAGTTCAAATGGAGGGTGGTTAAGGAGTAACATAACAGACCAGAGCGCTCGGCTCCACCCAAGCTGAGCACTCAAGTCAAGGTCTGAGGGAAACTAACATGGAAGAGAGGACTGGATGCCAGATTGGATCCAACATAGTTGTTCTCATGTATTTAGGATTTGTCAGCAAGAGGAAAAAATAGTTTATAGGCAACCATTATATCAGTGTCATCATTAGGGGGTGCAGACTGCACTGGATGACACCCTTGGGAGGTGAAATTACTAGTGGCCAAAATTGTGAAAAACCTTGGTATTTACAAATAATACCATCATGTCATATACCACTCAATAGGTAATTTAATGCAGAATGCAATGAAATGAACCACACTGAAAAATCTATATTCGATCAAAGAAGTAGCCAGAGAAGGAAAACACAACTGCCTTATATAACAAAAAGTGAATTTGCTTAACTCAAAACTGACCAATCAGACTGATTGTTCCAAGAACCAATGAGGTGTTATGTCACAACAGAGAACCAATAAGATATTAGTATGAGTCCGTTCTCATTTCTCTGTATCAGAGCTAATACTAGAACTCTTATTCTTTGGTGTTAATGCCATCAAGTTGGCCACTAGTTTTTTATTTATTTGTTAGGTGACCTGTACTGTTATTTATTAAAATAAAGTTAATGTGTGTGACAATCCAAGTGATGCCACTGCATTTAGGCTGTGCTAATGATATCATAATTTATTATGTATGGTGTGGTACAGGAGGAGGTCCATCAGGGGGGTGACATGATAAGTTCACACAACAGGTGATGCAAATCCTAGAGACGCTTCTGCATTATATGAACTTATCTTTCACTGAGTCAGGCCACACAGTGCTCCCTCTAAGTCAATATTGTTTATTCTGTCAGGCAGTGGCTCTCCCGGGGCTTCAGCAAAAGGCTTTGCCATCTTGAGACTGAGTTTGAGACTTCTACATGTAACCCATGTCCTTTACATGAGCTGGCAGATAGTCAGGTACCACAGACCTGGGAGAACTTGAAGGAACAGCAGCAATCAGAGCCACGCAGACGCGCAAGAACAGAGCTCCTTCCTTTTTGAATTGGGAACATCTCAACATAGGATATACCTGTTCATGGAAGAAGACCTCGAATCTTACATGAGTTTGCTGCTCTTATGTGAGACTGTGCGTGTAAGCAGAACAGTCATGTGAGCTGTTTGCACACGTGAGCTGACAGCTGATTGTGCAAACCAGCAGGCAGTGTGAGGAACTATTGTGCTGGCCAGTGATACAAGCACTCTTGAAGGATAATCACATATCCTATAACCTGACAGGAAATGGGGTCTGCTCACCTGCCCTCCCTAGGGGAGGCAGGTGAACAGAGCCCATCTCCAGCCAGGTACCAACTTGGATTATAAATTCTTCACTTAACATTGTCACTTTGCACACGATGGCATCCTGTCCAGTACAGATATCTGCAGATCAACAGAGGTGTTCCTTTGAAACCCCTTATATGTTATTTATGATTCATCCCCAGTACTTGAGCAATAGCAAAGATAAAGCTCTCTCACTAAACACCCGTGGTGCTTGCTGCATGAAATCCAGATTGGTACTAACTCCCAAAGTAAACCCAGAGTACATTTACAGAGTAGTACACCAATGCCTCATTTCTTGTGCTGAGTGGCCAGTTAATGCTTTCTCTACAGGTGGTTTCATCTCCCTATCCCAATTTTTTATAGACAATAGTTACGCTGGGATTAGATATTAAATGTAATTTCTGTGCTAATACTGGAAAGTTTAAAGATCAGAAAGAAAAGAGTCTTACCAAATAGTCATGCTTCACAGTCGCAGAAGTGCCTACCCTGAATTTTTTTCCCCTCTTGGGCACTTTGGAAGTGGCTTCATGAGTACAGTGGCAGTTACATAATGTGCTGCAGTACTCATGAATTTCTGGATAGAAGTCTCTGGTATCAATGGCTCCTAGGGCAGGGACAGCCTATGCTCCTCAACGCAAAGGGGTTCTGCTCTTGCAACAGCAGCAGCTGCTTTTATGTGCAGCAGAGGTGATCTGGTTTGGTTTGTGGTCTCTTCCTGTCACGCTCAGCAGCACGTATGGCTCATTTTAAAGCATACAGAGAACAAAGCAATGATATTCTTCTGAAAATTTTAGGCCTTTACCCAAGCATGTTAAGATTAAGGACAGATTGCCATGTGCATTTTGCTGAACTGAGAAGTTTCGGAGCTTGGACAACTGAGAAGTCTGAAGTTCTACAGCCCTGATCCTATTTGCTGCCATCAGCACTGATGTAGCTGTGCCGGATAGGTGTGTGCTGCATCCTATGGTGTTGGTGGGATAGGCAAATAGGAAGTAAAAATACCTTTTACTTACTTCTGCGTAAGCCCTGGGGCCACCTGTTTTGGTGGCATATGACCGAGGAGAGAAAAGAGATGGGGAGGTTTTGGAAAGTGGGGATAATATTTTATTTTTCACATTTTTATACCACCCTTCCTCCAAAGAGCTCAAGGCTGCTCCCCTCCTTTTGTCCTCACAACAACCCTGTGAGGTAGGTGAGGCTGAGAGAAAGTGACTGGCCCAAGGTCACCCAGGAAGCTTCATGGCTAAGAGGGGATTTGAACCTGGATCTTCCAGGTCTAAGTCTACCTTCCAAACCACTACACCACCCTGGCTCTGGATAAGGTCCATTGTGCACCATTGCTGCCAAATACACCTTTCCTGCTCCTCCCTGCCCCCAATTCCTCCCTTAGAATGCCCAGTTCCACCCCTTCCCAGCCCATGACCCACTCCCTGCACTGGCTCACCTGCTTTGGAGCAGGTTGCCAGGTGCAGTAGGGGACCACCACTTGTGGCAGCGGCTCCAAAATGGCCACAGGCTGCACACTATGTATGTTAAGGGTTCTTAGTCTTAAAGGAATACCAATCTTGGTTGGTTCAGCCAAGGAGGGATGAGTTGGCCACCTTGTTTAAGTTGCATTTGGCCAAACGTAACACAAATGTGCAAGGAACGTGTGGGTAAGAACGAACGTGCTTCAGCAAACAGCACTGGATTACAGGCCAGTCTTGCCAGATATACCCTGTCATGATTGATTTTGCACAACGTGAAACATTTCATCCCTGGCTACCCCATGAATTCTGCTACTGTGACAGTTCAAAATTTGTTCGCTTTTTTAAAATACTTGCTTGAGTAAATAAAATGGTCTTTCCTTGACAAAACAAAATAAGCCCCTTTGTATAAGCATAGCAGAGAAGCTGTGAGCCTAGCTTCACAAATCACACAGTCCAGCAAAAGATATGTAGTTTAAATCCCCTTGAATTCAGCACGTGCGCTAAACAAAAATCGGACAAAGAGCAGCCTCTCCAAATGCACAAGAGCAAGGTTTTGAAGGCAGAATTTTTCCCCATCAGCATTTTTATATTATATTTACAGTAAATCTCTTACATTTAAATTGGTATAAAATGGATGCTCACTATTGGATTGTGATTTGTAGAGATGTAGAGCAATCCTGGCTCAGTGCAAATCAGTCTGGTGGTGTGGATAACATAAATGTAATTATCCCTTACAGTTGTACCAATTATTAAAAAGGATTAAAGGCTTAACATAGAGATCGTTGCCTGATTGTTTGCATCCAAGGAGAATTCCCATATCTAGTCTTTGATTGTTTAACTGGTAAGGCCATTAAAGCATCTGGCAATCAATCTTTATACTTCTTTAGGTCAAATATCTCTTAGGCAGGGTAAGCTCTGACTGTCTGTTGAAGTGCTGACTGAAGCTATTTCTGGATATTTTTTTTCCTTCAACATGACAAGATGATATTAAGCCAAAGACGCCTTGGTGAAATCTCCAGGATGGTTTTCAGAAGTCATCTGGAGAACTGTGCTTATTCCTAGAGAATCTTGGAAGTCATGACCGAAGAGAGTTTGAAGCTGCAGCTGTCTCAAGCCCCTGGAACGCACATTGGAGTTGACCCTCAGAAGCCTGCACCATTGTCCTGAGACTGTCATAGAGGGTCACTACAAAACACACACCCTGTTTTAAAGCAACCTACAGCTTGCAATACTAGCTATCGTTCCCTATAGCACTTTTATTCTGTAAAGCATTTTGCAATCCTCATGATACATTTGTGAACTAAGTTTATTTGCAGGATTTATATCCTGCCTTTCTCCCACATTGAAGAGGATTCAACGCTTTATCCCACCCTTTATCCAAGCATGTGAGGTGATAATGTTCAGGGTGATGTACATGTTTTTGTTGTTTGTGTGTCTGTCTGTCCGTCCCCATGTTATCCTTACAACCACTCTGTGAGGTTAAGGACTCGATCCTGAACTAGTGTCAAGCCCTAGCACTGGATGCCGTAAATATGCTGTAAAGCTGCGATTTTCAACCTTTTTCACCTCACGGCACACTGTCAAGGCACTAAAATGCGCAAGGCACACCATCATGTTTTTGACAACTGTCATGGCACACCATGTTGCCAGTCAGGGGGGGGGGCTCACATCCCTCATTGGCCCTACTAATAAATGACCTTTCCCCAAATTCCTGTGGCACACCAGTGTGCCACGGCACAATGGTTGAAAAAGGCTGCTGTAAAGCATGGTGCAGTCAGGTTTCGGGCCCAGTGCCAGCAGAAAGAGGAAGCGTTGCTGCCGGGGTAAGTGCAACTGCCGGGCAGTAGTGCAGCTTCTGGGGTGGGGAAGGGTGGAACAAAGGTGGGGTGGAGGGGGAAATCAGGGGCAGGAGGGGGCAGGATCAGCAGAGCTCTGCTTTACCGTATCCTGAACTCTGTGTTGGGCCATAAGGCCCAACACGGAGTCTCTCAAGACTGCACCAGCAAAGTAGCTGGCTCCGTCTTGAGAAGCCCTACTGTGGGGCTTGGGGCTCCCCCAAAGAGACCTCCAGCTGCTTCCCAGCAGCAGCTGGATACAGCGGTAATCACTTTGGTGCCGCTGCTCCAGTGGGTGCTAGGAAGCTCAGGATTGGGCTGCCGGCTGGCTGAGTGGCCTGGCCCAAGTTCAACTAATGAGCTTCAATGCAGAACAGGGATTTAACCCAGATGGATCTCCCCACTCCTAATCTGTCACTCTATACTGCAATTGGTGCTAGGTCTGACATGGTGAAGGGGAGCATAAGAACAGCCCCACTGGATCAGGCCATAGGCCCATCTAGTCCAGCTTCCTGTATCTCACAGCGGCCCACCAAATGCCCCAGGGAGCTCACCAGATAACAAGAGACCTGCATCCTGGTGCCCTCAGGCTTATTTCTGAGTAAAATAAATAATACCATAAGAACATAAGAACAGCCCCACTAGATCAGGCCATAGCCCCATCTAGTCCAGCTTCCTGTATCTCACAGCGGCCCACCAAATGCCCCAGGGAGCTCACCGTTACCTGCGTCCTGGTGCCCTCCCTTGCATCTGGCATTCTGACATAGCCCATTTCTAAAATCAGGTTATACATGCACATCATGGCTTGTAACCCGTAATGGATTTTTCCTCCAGAAATTTTTCCAATCCCCTTTTAAAGGCATCTAGGCCAGATGCCGTCACCACATCCTGTGGCAATGAGTTCCAACCATACGCTGAGTAAAGAAATATTTTTTTTTCTGTCCTAACTCTCCCAACACTCAATTTTAGTGGATGTCCCCTGGTTCTGGTGTTATGTGAGAATGTAAAGAGCATCTCTCTATCCACTTTATCCTTCCCATGCATAATTTTGTATGTCTCAATCATGTTCCCCCCAGGCATCTATTTTCTAGGCTGAAGAGGCCCAAACACTGTAGCCTTTCCTCATAAGGAAGGTGCTCCAGCCCAGTCTTAGTCGCTCCTTTGCACCTTTTCCGTTTCCACTATGTCCTTTTTGAGATAAGGCGACAAGAACTGGACGCAATACTCCAGGTGTGGCCTTACCATTGATTTGTACAACAGCATTATAATATTAGCTGTTTTGTTCTCAATATCTTTTGTAATGATCCCAAGCATAGAATTGGCCTTCTTTACTGTTGCCACACATTGGGTCGACACTTTCATTGAGCTGTCCACCACCACCCCAAGATCCCTCTTCTGATCTGTCACAGACAGCTCAGAACCCATTAGCCTATATGTGAAGTTTTGATTTTTTGCCCCAATGTGCATGACTTTACACTACTTACATGGAAAGCAACTGCCATTTTGCTGCCCATTCTGCCAGTTTGGAGAGATCCTTCTGGACCTCCTCACAATCGCTTCAAGTCTTCACCACTCAATTAAGACTCAATTAATTAATTAATTAATTAATGTCTGAATTAATTAAGACTCAGTCAATTAACTCAATTAACAGCAATTAATCCAAGGCCACTTATAAAGGGAGTTTGCCAAGGTGGCACTTTAACCAAGGTCCAAGGATCTCTAGTGACTGAGCCACACTGTCCCACAGTCATGGATCGTGCTACTGGATTGCACTGGGTGTGTTCTACTCTTCATGCTTCCATAATGGTGGAGTGATGCATTTGTGGTCCAAGAAGAAAATTGGTAGAAACCTGAGGAAAAACTTTCAAAAGTCAGCAAAGCATATTTATGTAGTTCTCTGCTGCCCCCACCAGGCAGTTCCTAACATTAGAGCTGCTTCTGTGCAGCTGGGAGAAAAAGAGAAGTAGTCAGCCCAGTTCCCAGCTTCGATGACCACACAATGCCATGTTTGGAAACAGAGATCTGCCAAGCCTCTGGGCAAATTTTGGTAGCTGGAATATTGCATGTAGGTCAGGTCAAAGCAGCGCATGCAAGGCTTGTTTCCTCAGAATTTCACTTGGGATTCTAAAATCTTAGCCCCGGTAACCAAACTCCCAGCTACTGAGGAAGGAGTTCTCTTCCCTCGCTATGTCTGGGCTCGATCTTGGCCCCTTATCCACACAGCATTATCAAAAATTAGTGTTAATCATAACCTTCAGCAAACATATTCCATTGTTAAGATTGCTTTATTTATTTATTTTTTTAGCCTGAAATTGTGTGCCACAAATGGTTGCGGAAATTTAAAAAAACATAGGTCATAAGAGTTGAGACTGTGCACATTACTTTGTAATGTGTGTACAAGTTTTACACAGACCCAAACAAGAGTGATGACTGACTCTGAATCATAGAAGCCATTTTTAACAGCTAAAATTACCACTTTCAGTTCTGCTGCCTCTCTAGTGAACAACACACCCTAGTGTGTTTTCAGGCAGGCAAATGCAATTCTCTCTTGTCCATACTCCCCACAATGGCTATGACTTACTTCAAATCAATTAGTAGCAACCCTACCTCTTTTTTTTTTTTGCCCCAAACATATCTGTTGAAATGTAGTGCAAGTCATCACTGAGGTAATCTTTAACAAAAATAAGAAATCCAAAACGAAAAGCACAACTACAAGTTGGAGTTTAGCATTCCAATTCCTTGGCACTCAATAATGTAGGCATCCTTGGGAGATTCTTCATCTTCTGACTTCGTTATGGTAAATTTGGCCTGCAATCACATTTAGTTTAAAAGTTACATGAAAAATTTTATTCCATTCAAAAAAAATACACACACACAAACACCTGTCTGCAATCACTGTTATACTATCTATAGACAGGACAGGGTACAAAGAATTAAAATCAGGTTTAAATATATGGCCAACATATTTGGATTTACTTGAAACTTCATTCTGAATATTCTAGAGATCTAAGGCCTTTGGTTTTAGATATCCCTGGGTTCACCATTCCCCTCCTTCCCCTGCATAATGCTGATACTGTTGTGTTGTATGGAGTGGTGTACACATCTAACAATGTGCAAACAGATCACCTGAATAGTGCTAAATGTGAAATTCATGAGCTAGGAAAAAGAGGGTGGGTCAGAAAATGGTTTTTGTTTATTTATTGTTAGTTTAACTACTGAAATACTCAATAAAGTCAAAATAGTGTTTAAACAAGTCAGTCTCTAAACACCGAGCACAAAAATTAGCATCACAAAACACAGTGTAAAACAACAGCGGTGTGCAATTTAACCTGTATATCCTAGCTACGTATTACAAGCTGAACAAACCAAAAGGTTCTCATGTCACCTGAATGTTAATGGGGACAGGCTTCCTTGATGAAACTGTGTCAGATCTACAGCATCAAGACTGAAAAATGTTACTCTGAGAACGAAGTAAAGGCAGCATTTGGAGTTCAGACCAGTTAATCTTTAAAATATACGTCCTCACCTTTGTCAGCTGTTCTGCAAAATGTATTGCTGTTTGTGTATGAAGAGTAATCGGTCCTGTTTTCACTCTAGAGACCCCATTTGCTAAGGCCATGAAAATGATCAGCTTGGAGAAGGGGGGAAAACAATAATTATTATGGTGATATGACTCTCATGGCAGTCAAAGCCCAAGCCAGTCCAAGCAGCACTCCCCATGCGCATGGCCCAGTCACGCTTCCACTAGGATCCCTTTCCATCTTGATTTATTAATTCATATCTGAGGCACATGCTTATCTTGAAGGTGTATGGAGCATGCAACAATTGACCAATATAACATCCCATTCATACTGAAAGATCAATTGACAAATTAAAAACACACCAACATGCCAATTTTTTTACTGATTTAATCCAGAGTCCAAAAACAGCAATCCAAATATAGACTTTAGTGAGATTCCAAAGAGGGGAGTGCCATAGCTATGGGAAACCCATTCAGAAAACTCTGCATACTCTTGCTGGCTGAACATGGGGTGTTCCCGATTCAGCCTTCCAGTTAGTGATGGCATGCTTATTTATTAAAACATTTCTTTTGTATTAAAATATTTTAATGTTAAAACATTAAAATATTTTATGTTAAAGCATTTTAATACTGCTTTTCTTTTTAACACTGCTAGGGAAAAAGCTTATGATAAAATCAGATACAAGACTGTCAAATGTAAACCTCAGTGAAATGCTAGGGGGAAATAGGAAAGTGTTACAGCTTTCCAAAGAGGCATCAGTAATGATACTGGAGCAGAGACCTCCTCTTTGGTACATTGCACACCAGTCACTTTGTATGAGACCCAGACGCAGCATCTCAGAAACGTCACCTTTCATTTTTTAAATTGTCTAATGATTACTGTATGTACATAAATCCCCCAAAAATATCAAAAGTGAGAGAAGTGGCTACGTGTGATTATGGGTGGTCAAGAGAAAGAGCCTGAATAATTTCCATAGCTCACTGGCATCTGCAAGACTTTGCAGAAATTATACAACATTAACAAATATGCAAATCTGCTTAATTTGAATAAAGTGGGTAGGTCACAAAATTAAATGCTTCCAGGTGGAGAACAGGCTTTGGGGGGGGGGGTGGCAATCTGAATATGGAAATATGGAGTATAGAGCCTGTTTACAAATCAAAGTTGCCTTGCTAAATTGTGCACATAAGACACAAGAAAATAGCACAAATGCTGGAGTCCTGGTGCAATGCGCTCCCAGTGACGCAATCCACATGGAAGGAGCTTGATTCTGATATTACGATTTTCTGACTTGGGTCGGCATTGCCCCCTGTCTTTTTCAATCTTGTTCACTTAATGAGATAATTCCTATGTGTTCTTACTTGATCTTGCAGGTAGTCATCAACAGCTCCTCCATGCCGAAGATTTCCAAGCAACATCTCTGCTGCTTCAATGCCAACTTTGTCTGCATTTTTACCTGAGTAAAAAGATCAGGGGAAAGGGAGGCAGAAAAACTCATCCTTAACAAAAGTTGGAAAATTTCCCTGTCTCTTCAGTGAATGGAAAATACAATGGCGGAATGCAAATTTGAACTGCATATGCCTTCAAGCCCAGTTCAGGGTTTCTCAAAAACATCTGACTCACCACTATGGGAAGTAAGATGTTGGAGGAAGCCCTTCCTTACTGTATGTCCCCAATGGCTGGTATTCAAAGGCATACTGCCCCTGAACATGACGGTCCACTTAGTTATCATGGTTTTTAGTTGTTAATCCTCCATGAATCCATTTATCCCTTTTACAGCAATCTAGGTTCAAGCCCTTTTACAACCATCTAGGTTCAAGCCACACAGTTCTTAACCTATGAAAAATATTGGCTCTATACAAACGTTGCATACAATGCATAGGTGTCCAACCAGCTGAGCGGTTGGCTCAGTGACACAGCAGGTGCACTCAGAAAGCAGAATGGATGGCTGAGAGCGTGCTCATCCTCTACACGTATTATCTACATATACAGATATTCTGAACTACATATACCTGAACAGGGCCTACATATCTAATGAATGAGTTGGCTCTGCCTGTGATAAGGCAGCGCCAATCTGCAGGAGTCATTTTGCACACCAAATCTTTCAGTTGATCTATCACACGTGAACAAAATCCCGTGAACTGGGTAACTGTGCAAAATTGTAACAACTCAATCATTAAACCATTTCTCCCTGTGACCTGAAAAACAAAAAGGGAACCATTGCGTATGGCCCAGAACCAGATCATGACTATTCCTAGAAAGTTAAGCAGAATTTTTATAGGTCTCGCTGCCAAATATCTCACCTCTTTTCCCAAGTGATGATCCTGCCAGCAAACAGCCTGTAGAGGTCTCTGCAACAATTCTAGACAAAAAAGAAATCAAATTTATTATAGAGCAAAACATCTGTGTGGAGGAAAGACACTGTGCCTGAGTTCAACAAAAACTAAGCCAAAATTAACTCCAGTGAACAAAGGCCATTGTCCAACAAGCACTTAAGTGTTTGTCAATCCAGTGGGCTTATACATATTTAACACTGTTGCAGATAATTGCAAAGACAATGTCCCTCTTCTGTTAAGCTAATGACTGAGGGTTAACTCCTATCCAACTTTCCAGTCCTGGTATAGCAGTGCCAATGGGGTGTGCACTATAACCTGTGGTGGGAGGATAGTTATGGAGGCCTCCACAAAGTAAGGGAATGTTTGTTCCCTTGCCTCAGGGCTGCACTGCAACTGCACCGGCACTGGAAAGTTGGACAGGTTAGGAAAGTTGAAACTTCACAACTGCCACATCTTGCAAAATGTACAAATATTGCCATGTAAACACATTATTGCTAAGATATCACTTAATTATGGCATTGAAAAGGGGGGTCTTTCAAACAACATGTGTGCTTGCCGGTAAAGACCTACATTCTCTTGAAACATTTAAAGTACGGAGCTGGAATTCTGCATACTAATGGAACACAAACGTAGACTGCGGAATACATTAAATAATCAAGTAGGTCACAAAATATGCATATACAGGTGCAGCCTATTTATCCACAGATTTTTCATCTGTGGATTTGTCTCAAGGCGAATGGGGTGGGGGAACCGAAAGTCACACACACCTTTGCCTTCTTTGCCCTGTGCTGGCTCCATTTCCAGGCAGCCCAAAACACTGCAAAAAGGCTCTGCCTCGCCCAGGCAGGGAAATAGCCCTGGAGCCCTGGAAGAGATTCTCCTTGCAAAGGAACAGTAACACTCCTGGAGCCCCAGAGCCAGCAAAAAGGCTGAAGAGGGGAAGGGGGGGCTGAAAATCTATGTAGCCAGAATAAGTGCAGCAAGGTAGAGCTCTCTCTCTCACTCACTCACTCTCTCACTCACACAGGGGTAGATGTGCTAGCAACAGAGGGGATTGCTTTAAAAAACCCAGGGAGTGTTTGCCAAATTATCCCCCCCCCATTGAGATGGTTTAGGCAATCATTGACACAAGCAACCACCCCCCCCCCATGGTGCAGGCAATCACCAACACAAGCAAGCCTTCCCACCAAGCAAAGCATGAGTTATAGCCTACAATCCTCTTCACACTTTCGTGGGAGTAAGCCCCACTGACTGGAATGGGGCTTACTTCTGAGTAGAAACGCATAGGGCTGCACTCTTAAAAGATCAGCATCCCAACTGTGAAAGAAGCCGGGCAGCTGGCAACACGGAGGGCTGAGTACGGAGCGGAGGGAAGGGGATTGATACTGCAGTGTATTGTGTAACTCTATGGCATTTAGCACAAAGCGTTTTTTGTTAATCGTGCTGAGTCACGGAACGGAACTAACACGGATAAATAGGCTCCACTTGTACATAGGAAATGGGTTCTATTTTTTTTTTTCATCTAGTGCCAGAAATAATCCTTTTTTTCTAGGATTTGAAGAAACACAATATAGAAGCTTCCAAGTGCAAACCAAGCTTCTCAGCCTTCTTTTATACTACAGAGTCAGACCTTCAAAGCAACCAAAGTACCATCTCTCAGAAAAGAGGAGAGACCCAGGGGATCATTTGGAGTGCCTTCTGAGGTAGAAGGAACTGAGGCGAGAAGTAGAAACTACAGATGTTCTGGTGTACAGATCCTTGAGTTTCTGTATCAAAAACAATCAATTCATTTTACTTTTACACTAGAAATCCCCAAATTTTTTTTCCATAAGAATTCTGTGGGTTAAGAGAGAAATTTGGTGAACCTCAATACACAAAATGTTTGTCTGTCAATTACATATTCAGTGCTTCTTCTTCTTTTAGTTTTGGTGTAAATCAAGTTCAAAACACACAAATGCTGTGCCCACATCACTTTCTTTTCTCAACAGCAACATCAGCCTGATCCTGCAAAACAGTTATGTTTATTGTAATCCAAGTACTTTAGCTGAAATAACACTCCTTAAAAACACTTTGGCTTAACTCGGCCACCTTATGGGTAAAACAGTGGGCAATTTTCATCTACTCACATTATTCCACTTCCAGTTCCAAAAGCCTGATCATCAGGTTCTCGAATGGCCTGAATGTTGACAAAGAGATCCCGGATTTCCTTTCTGATGCACCTCACTGCTGCTGACGACATGTCTTTTGCTATCTAACACAGCAACATAAAATGGGTACAACAGTTGCACTGAATCTTTGATAACTAAATTCACACTGGATTCTTAACACTCTTGTCATACACTGAAGATTCTACACCGATAAGGCAGAGACAAACAATGAGTTTACAAAACATCAGCACCTGGCTTGGTTAACCCAGCTGGTTAACCCTGATCTTGTTCCAAATTTTAGCAAAATACAAGACCACCACATAACTTAAAGAACTCAGACTGCAATCCTCTCCACACTTCCCTGGAAGGAAGTACCAAAAGTGAACATCATGAGCCTTACTTCTGAGTAAATCTACATAGTATGTTTAGTATGGGAAATATTTTTGATCTGAAGGGTTTTGGCTCTAGAAATTGAGACCCCTCCTTTTCAGAAACAGTACAGTTTCCAATGGATGTGACCCAGTGCTAGATTTTTAAAATTACAATATGATTAGCATCAGGAATGCTATTGGAGGAAACAGATAGCAATCACTTTTAAGCAAGGATAACCAACAAAGCAAGCCTCTTTATCTGCAAATGTAATATCTGTTCCCCTGATTCTATATTTTAGAAGTTTGTAAACTTTGTGCAACCGAGACAGACATTGTCCTGTGTCTTCAAAAATTTGCGAATATAGTATTAAGGATAGAATACTGAGACAAACTTACTTTAATTGGCAAAGCGCCAGCAACAAAGGCTCTTCCATATATCTTTGTCACAGTGCCACGGTCTATTAGACTCATCGGGCTTAGCTGTTTAACGGGTGACATTCGGACAACCACTTCGCCACCACCCTTTGGGTAGTAACCCCTAAGAAACACAGTAATTGGATAGGGTTTTATTCACATGGCATGACAGCTTACAGGTTTTTCCAGCAGCAAAACACCACAAAGGGCGTTTGAAGATTAAAGCAACTCTTCCGTCAATAGCAGCATGGGATTAAAACTCACCTCTTTTTTATATCGCAGTCCAATGTTAAATTGAACTTCTCAACCATTGGCTTGAAGACCTGGAAAGTAAACACATTGGCTGCAAAACAGAGATTTTAGGTGAGTAAAAGATCCCTCTTTTAGATCTCCTCTTTTAGGAGAAAAACATCTTAATGGGAAGACATATCAAATAACCTACAAAAATAAACTACTGACAGAAGAACTAGAATAAATTAAGATTACTTCCTTTGCACGTTGTAGACATTTGTTTTAGGGATGGCCATTTTCCCTTGATGTCTCTCATCACCAGGCCGTAATAAGTACAAGCTTTTCAATTCAGGTGTCTTTCAATATCTTAAAATCACAGACTGACTGAAGGGTCAACGTTAAGACAAGCGAGACTTCCCTTACCATCACTGTATAGTCTATCTGGGGAGCCATCTCTGCATTGGTGCCACCTTTCAAACGAAGTTCTGAAGGAGAGGCTGCAAACAGTACACAGGGCATGGCCACCTGCATCAGCAAGCAAACACTCCTAGAATGGGAAAGGGAATAGACCAAGCATGCTATTTATGTATGCCTTCTCACATTCAAAGGGCTAGTACAATTACAAATAGACCTGGTTTTAACCCATTTCTGCCCGGCCTACAGGTGTACACATTTGGTCCCTGTTGCATATATGCAACGTTGGGCAGAAATGTTAATTAGGACTGTTAAATGATTACATATATTTTTTTAATAGGAGGGGGAACTTCTAATGTGGCCAGGAAAGCACCAATATCCTCTCCTGACTTTTGTTGAGGACAAGTTCACTGTGTTCACCACTCATGTTAAAAACTCATGTGGCACTTCTTAGGCAAAATGCTTGACTATCTTTTGTCTGGACACGGCAACACACAATATTCTTGTTTTTATAAATGGCGGGACTCAGGCTGATAGAGGCTTGCCCAACACCACACACAGTCCACAGCAGAGATAGAAGCTCAACCTAAACCTCCAGATCCAACTTTTATCCACCAGACCACACAGAGAAGGGATACAAAAGGGTTATGTTTCTGAGAATCTGTTCAGCAAAAGACCAGATTACCAAAGTACGGATCATTTCAAAAAGTGAACTGCAATGTTCCAAGTTCCTGTTATTTCTTACTATAAATCTACAGCAGTGTCCAGTAACAGCAACACTGAGGAATGCACGAAGACATACCCTGCTGTTTTTGTGTCTGCTACATGGGTTCCCCCCTTGATCTTCCCCGGAGTGAAAGTGATTTCTGTTGACCCAATTTCTCCACCTTCCATCTGTCCATCACACAAGTCTCGAACCATCTCCAATCCTGACAGGTGCTGAGGCCTTCAAGTCAGAAAACAGAATCAGAACATCAATAAGACCTGCAGATATGGTCATATCACAAAGGCTACTGGCTTCTTGTGTGTCTGACAGTGAATGGGACTGTATCTCAGTTGCAGAGCACTTGCAGCATGCAGAAGGTCCCAAGTTCAATCCTTGGCATCTCCAGGCAGGGCAGGCAAAGACCCAGAAATGCTGAAGAACAGTTGCCAGTCAGCGGCGACAGACCTGCTCTGGCCAAGGGTCTGATCTCCTGTAAGGCTTTACTGAGCTGCTTGCTGCGATTAGCTACCTGCATACTAACTTAGCTGAAACAGCAATTGTCTTTGGTAACCAAGTGAGTGGCAACTTCCACAATAATTTCTTCTTCAGCAAGAAAGAGTGCTACGGTGTTCTTTCCAAGCTATGGAAAGAGGGATCTGGTGCTGTCACACCTGGATGTGCTGCATTTCCTAGCGTTTTGACATCAATAGAGGCAGAGTGTGTTGGCATGACAGCCATTCTCCAGGACAAAAAAAGTGTGCTAATAGAGCTCATTACCATCACTCTTTAAGGCTGGAGAAGGAGCTGCAATCTCTCTTTCTGAAATCCCTGGCCCCATGCCAATATCTGAACAGTGTCAGGTTGATTGTTGGGGACGGGGAGGGGGGAGAGAAATAACTGGTAAGGTTAAAAACAAAGAGAAATAAAAAAGTTATTGAAAGGAACAGAGCTTGGAAAATTGGAAAGAGAAAAGAGGCAGAAGCAAAACTTGCTGTTCAGTGCTGAGCAGTTTGATCCAGGGCATGTCTGTTCCAAAACATGGTTAACAGAGTTCTGTGGACCCTACTCCCAGGAAGATGAGCATTCTACCACATTTTGTTGTAGCACCCCCCTCCCTTATGGTGCACGACACCTTTCATTTCTAGGATGGCTGCAATCAGGGCTGGAAAAAACCTCAGCAATAATGCCCAGATGTTCATTCTGGCCCAGGAAACAAGTATTATGGGACTTCTGCAGGTATGAAAGCAGCTACCATTCTCTGTCATAATGTTGAGTGGCCTTTAGATTTCAGACAATGCCCTCTATGTATTTAGATGAGCAAGTAAATAGACTGTGCACCTGTGAGCAGGAGGTCACAGAGGATGCTTGTAATTTTATTAACCTGCCCGGTCTATGTATGTCTCAAGGAGAAAGAACTATTCTATGTATAATATTTAATCAATGTTTAGTCTAAAGGGTCTAGATATACTTCACATATTGATAAACATAGCAGGAAACTCAGGAGAACTTTTATCCTCATCAAATGATATCAAATAATAACAATGATGCACTGATCGCATAATTTTCCACATTCTGTATTCAAACTTTCGCAATTCATGAGGATTTACCTGAGGCCAGGCTGACTCCTGCCAGCGCGGATATTTTTCACACGCAAAGGTACACTCAGGAGACAACTCAGGGCTGTGGAAACACGCAGGATCTGGCCACCCTGTGAGGAAAAATACATGATCAAATATTGATAGTACTATAGTAGGTCTAGTGAGAGCCAGGAGCTGCTATCTGGGGCTTCATTTTATGTGTGATTCAGCCTTGTGTAATTCAGGCTGCAATCCTAACCACACTTTCCTGACAGTAAGCCCCATTGAGCAAAATAGGACTTACTTCTGAGTAGACTTGGTTAGGATTGTGCCCCCATTCTCCATTTTTAACACCACAACTGAAAAAAGAAAAATGGATCTGGGCACAGTACCTTTTCCTTCTCCTTCTCAATGACAGCCTGCCTCCCATTCCCCCTTTAAAGTGCCAAGATTCCAGGGCAGATGACATGGTTGCCAGGTAGGTCTAACACTCTGTACTTCTCTTTTTAAGCTTTGTCATTACACTTATGCCACCCAATCCTATTCATGCTAACCAGGAAGCAAGTCCTAAGTAGGGCACAATCCAAATGGGCCCTTGGGCCAACGCAAGTCCCTTGTGCCAGCCCAGGAGGGTCGCAAACGTGCCATAAGGCTTGTTTGCACCTCCTTGAGCTGGGCTGGTGCTCCAAGAAGTGCCGGCCTGTGAAGGCTGACGGAAGCCTCTGCGCCGGCAACCTCTCTCAGACTTGCATTGGCCCGACTGGGCTGACACAAGAAGAAAAGGTAGGCGGGGGGAGGCAGAGAGCCTGGGTTGCCTTGGGGGCAGGCGGGGGGAGCGGGAGGCGGGGCTGGGATCTGGCAGTTATGCCTTATCCCAACCCCCTTTCCCGGGGAGAATGGAGCATCTTCAAGCCGCTCCGCTCTCCTTGGACTTGCGCCACCTCAGGAGGTGGCGCAAGTCCAAGGAGACCCATAGGGGCCAGCGGCCCTTACCCAAGGGTAAGGGAAAAAGTTTCCCTTTGCCTGAGCCGCTTCTGGCCCCTATCCTGCACTGGATACAGCGCAAGCCTCTTGGCTTGCGTGTTCCAGCACAGGATAGGATAAGTCTCCAGGTGGGCATGCATAGGATAGGGCAGGGGTGTCAAACTCATTTCATACAGAGGGATGAAGTTAGCATTCATGGTGCCTGCTGAGGGCCGGAAGTGTCATCATTAAGCAGAAAGTAACATCATTAAGTAGACGTTGGCCAGAAACAAGCACTTTGTTCTCCCATAGAAACTCAATAGCTGCAGAAGATAGAACAGAAAATTTCCAAGATATGACAGTCCAATTATAATGGAAGTCAGATAAATGGCTTCTGGGGGCCACATTCAGCCCATGGGCTTATGTTTAACAACCCTGGTTTAAGGAGTTAACACCCTGGGATGGGGAATCTTCACTTGCTGTGAAAAGTGCTTCTCAGCCTTTAGCACACATGACCTCACAGCCAGGGGCTCTAGGGCCAGGGTGGGCATTGCTTATCCTGACTCAGCAGTTTGCCCACCCCCGCTTTTACCGGTCTTTGATGTTTCTTTAATTGCACACCCTGAAAAAATAGCCACCCACCCACCTCTAGAACCCTGGCTATGGGCCGGCTCACAGCCCTTCTGAGGTTGGCTACTATTATGGTCACTATTTTTCCCCAGTGGGAAACCAGAAAACAGGCTGATCTTCCCTGCCAGGGAGCTGGGTCTAGAGCAGTGTTTCTCAAAGTCTGTCCCCTGCTGTACCACTTTGTGTGGCCCACCCATTGGAAGCACCCTGCAACAATGACATCGCCAGCTTCTTCCAAACTGGGAGGCCAGACAAAACACCAGTAAGAAGCTCAGGGTGGACTGAGGGCTTTTCTGAGCTTGTAAAAAGCGCACTAAGCCAGGTCTCCTACTACTGCTTGTTGGGTTGCACTGCTGGTCTCGCTGCCAGGGATTGGGGGGGGGGGTCCTCCTGAGTACCACTGGACACCACCTCAAGTGCCCCCAGTGGTACAAGGGCCACTGGTTGAGGAACACTGGTCCAGAGTGGAGTCTAGATGCCCCCTCCATTCATTCTTTCCAGCCCTTTTCCGCATGCGCGATTGCGCCCGGGAGCCTCCTGCAGCCACAATGCGCTCTCGCCGGCTCACTCCTTCCATGATGCCGCCGTCGATCTCCACCGTGCCCATGATGGACCGCCGCTGGGCCCTGCAAAGGGGGAAGAAGGCGCTGCAGCGGACGAGCAGTCCTCGCAGGCCGCCTCCGGGGAAGGAAGCAGGCACGGCTGAACTCCGGCACGCACCAAGCACATCCGCAGCCACAGCGCAGGCGCCGCCTCTCCCGGGCTCCGCTGCAACCGGGACAGGGAGTCCTACGGAGCAGGCGCAGAGCGGGCTCGGCCGAGCAGCCTCTTCTCTGCAGCTGGGAACGCATCGCTGTTGTTGGCCGGTGCCCCCCAACTCCAAAGTCCCGACCTCTAGACCGGGAGGCATCGACTGTGCAGAGTGAAAGCCCCGCTGGGCAGAGTCCCCTCCAAATCAGGAGAGTCTTACAGCCCACTCCCATGCATGTCTACTCAGAAGAAGTCCCAGTATAGTCAATGGGGCTTACTCCCAGGAAAGTGTGGCTAGGATTGCAGCCTTAGAGCTCAATCCTACTCAGCATGCCTACTCAGAAGTCAGTCCCATTATAGTCAATGGGGCTTACTCCCAGGTAGGTCAGGGTAGGATTGCAGCCTTATTTGGGTTTGGTCGTGCTTTTGCAGCCCGGGCTTATGCATCCTTACTCCAAAGTAAACCTCACTGAGGCAGCAATCCTATGCATACTCACCTAGGAGTAAGCCCCATTGACTGTAATGGACATTGACTTAGTGGACATGCCTAGGATTGGACTCTGAGTCCACTTGTTCTTACTCCCAGGTCAACGTGCATAGGATTGCCCACGCTGGTAGTGCCAGGCAGGTAGAGATGCCGGAACAGTATCTGTGGTGGTGGTGTTGGTGAGACACTGGCAATGGACAAGTGTCTGGGGTCTAGGACCAAGCAGGGCTCCCTGAACTGGTTAGTTCCCACTAAAGGAGCTGAGACAGCAGATCTAAAGCAAACCACTCCCTCTCTGTAGGCTCAGAAAACAAATCATATACTCTATTTGTGCTTTAACCACAAGCTCAGATCCACTTTCCCCACAATGTGTACTAGTTTCCGATTCAGACGCCTGCTAATGCCTCAGGTCTGGTTCATTCATAGAGTAGTGTGGACGTTTCCCATGAAGCCACGCTGCTCATGTGTGTAGTGAGAGTCTCACGAGCAAGGGGCGGTAGCATTATCATGTCCATCCTGAGATCCAGGTCTGTCATAAAGATTTCTTAGGGCCAAACTCTAGCCAACGTTCCAGCACCAGTGCAGCCACAATGCAGCCCCAAGGTAAGGGAATAAATGTGCCCTTGCCTTGAGGAGGCCTCTGACTGCCCTCTCACCGAAGGATGCAACACATTCCAATATTACCTGTAGCAGAATAGGAACAGGTGTAACATGGTTCTAACATGCAAGTTTTTCTGTTTAACTCTGTATGTGGGCTGTAACAGCGCAATCCTATGCATGACTACTCAGAAGTAAATCACATTATAGTCAATAAGGCTTACTCCCAGGTAAGTGTAGCTAGGATTGCAGCTTAAAGGCCCAATCCTATCCCATTTTTCAGTGTTGGTGCGGGCGTGCATTGCATCCTGTGTTGGGGAGGCAGTCTCAGGGGGACATTTGTTCCCTTACCTTGGGACGGCATTGCGGCTGCACCAGTGCCGGAAAGTTGGATAAGATTGGGTCCTAAGTGAGCAGATAATTTTCCTTGCACTGCAACCCCTTTATATCCTTATAAGGATATTTTCTCAGCCAGTGCAGCACAGTTCCAGAGAATCAGAGAAAACAGAATGCATAAGGCCATGAAATAGGTCTTATTGAACCAGCTGCATCATTCGTTTAGAAGAGCAGCCCATACTTATGAGCTCCAGCTTCAGTTATACAAAATACACCAGGGTGAATAAGCTGATAAGAACATGAAAAGAGCCCCACTGGATCAACCAAAGGCCCATCCAATCCAGCTTCCTGTATCTCACAGTGGCCTACCAGATGCCTCAGGGCCCAATCCTATCCAACTTTCCAGCTCCAGTGCAGCTGCAATGCAGCCCCAAGATAAGAGAACAAATGCTCCCATACCTTGAGGAGGCCTATGCGACTGTCCCCCCACCACAGGATACAGCGCACACCCCATTGATATAGTTGTACCGGCCCTGCAAAATTGGATAGGATTGGGCTGTCAGGGAGCACACAAGAGACCTGCATCCGGATGCCTTCCCTTGCATCTGGCCTTCTGAGGTAGCCTACTTCTAAAATCAGGTGGTTGTGCATACACATCATGACCTGGGCTGGACTTTTCCTCCAGAAATCTGTCCAATCAAGGCATCTAAGCCAGATGCCGCCACCACATCTTGTGGCAGGGAGTTCCACAGACCAATTACATGCTGGGTAAAGAAATGTTTTATCTGAAAGGCAAAGAAAGAAGGGTTCCACTAAATCCAGGAGAGTGCCCGCATGGCTAACCAGCCAAGTCAGAGAGGCTGTGAAGGGCAAGGAAGCTTCCTTCCATAAATGGAAGTCTTCCCCTAATGAGGAGAATAAAAAGGAACATAAACTGTGGCAAAAGAAATGTAAGAAGGTGATACGGGAGGCCAAGCGAGACTATGAGGAACGCATGGCCAGCAACATTAAGGGGAATAATAAAAGCTTCTTCAAATATGTTAGAAGCAGGAAACCCGCCAGAGAAGCGGTTGGCCCTCTGGATGGTGAGGGAGGGAAAGGGGAGATAAAAGGAGACTTAGAGATGGCAGAGAAATTAAATGAGTTCTTTGCATCTGTCTTCACGGCAGAAGACCTCGGGCAGATACCGCTGCCTGAACGGCCCCTCCTGACCGAGGAGTTAAGTCAGATAGAGGTTAAAAGAGAAGATGTTTCAGACCTCATTGATAAATTAAAGATCAATAAGTCACCGGGCCCTGATGGCATCCACCCTAGAGTTATTAAGGAATTGAAGAATGAAGTTGCTGATCTCTTGACTAAGGTATGCAACTTGTCCCTCAAAATGGCCACGGTGCCAGAGGATTGGAGGATAGCAAATGTCACACCTATTTTTAAAAAGGGAAAGAGGGGGGACCCGGGAAACTATAGGCCGGTCAGCCTAACATCCATACCGGGTAAGATGGTGGAATGCCTCATCAAAGATAGGATCTCAAAACACATAGATGAACAGGCCTTGCTGAGGGAGAGTCAGCATAGCTTCTGTAAGGGTAAGTCTTGCCTCACGAACCTTATAGAATTCTTTGAAAAGGTCAATAGGCATGTGGATTTGGGAGAACCCGTGGACATTATATATCTGGACTTTCAGAAGGCGTTTGACACGGTCCCTCACCAAAGGCTACAGAAAAAACTCCACAGTCAGGGAATTAGAGGACAGGTCCTCTCGTGGATTGAGAACTGGTTGGAGGCCAGGAAGCAGAGAGTGGGTGTGAATGGGCAATTTTCACAATGGAGAGAGGTGAAAAGCGGTGTGCCCCAAGGATCTGTCCTGGGACCGGTGCTTTTCAACCTCTTCATAAATGACCTGGAGACAGGGTTGAGCAGTGAAGTGGCTAAGTTTGCAGACGACACCAAACTTTTCCGAGTGGTGAAGACCAGAAGTGATTGTGAGGAGCTCCAGAAGGATCTCTCCAGACTGGCAGAATGGGCAGCAAAATGGCAGATGCGCTTCAATGTCAGTAAGTGTAAAGTCATGCACATTGGGGCAAAAAATCAAAACTTTAGATATAGGCTGATGGGTTCTGAGCTGTCTGTGACAGATCAGGAGAGAGATCTTGGAGTGGTGGTGGACAGGTCGATGAAAGTGTCGACCCAATGCGCGGCGGCAGTGAAGAAGGCCAATTCTATGCTTGGGATCATTAGGAAGGGTATTGAGAACAAAACGGCTAGTATTATAATGCTGTTGTACAAATCTATGGTAAGGCCACACCTAGAGTATTTTGTCCAATTCTGGTCGCCGCATCTCAAAAAAGACATAGCGGAAATGGAAAAGGTGCAAAAGAGAGCAACTAAGATGATTACGGGGCTGGGGCACCTTCCTTATGAGGAAAGGCTACGGCGTTTGGGCCTCTTCAGCCTAGAAAAGAGACGCCTGAGGGGGGACATGATTGAGACATACAAAATTATGCAGGGGATGGACAGAGTGGATAGGCAGATGCTCTTTACACTCTCACATAATACCAGAACCAGGGGACATCCACTAAAATTGAGTGTTGGGCGGGTTAGGACAGACAAAAGAAAATATTTCTTTACTCAGCGTGTGGTCGGTCTGTGGAACTCCTTGCCACAGGATGTGGTGCTGGCGTCTACCCTAGATGCCTTTAAAAGGGGATTGGACAAGTTTCTGGAGGACAAATCCATTATGGGGTACAAGCCATGATGTGTATGCGCAACCTCCTGATTTTAGAAATGGGCTATATCAGATGCAAGGGAGGGCACCAGGATGCAAGTCTTTTGTTATCTGGTGTGCTCCCTGGGGCATTTGGTGGGCCGCTGTGAGATACAGGAAGCTGGACTAGATGGGCCTATGGCCTGATCCAGTGGGGCTGTTCTTATGTTCTTATGTTCTTATCTGTCCTAACACTCAGTGTGCGTGGATGTCCTCTGGGACTTCAGAGAGTTCATGCCATCACAAACCAGGGCTGCAATCCTTTCCACACTTTCCTGGGAGCAAGCCCCATTGAACACAATGCATGGAACTGTGCTGCAGGCACTTTGAACACTACTCGGTTGCTACAGACACAGACCTTTCGAATTCCCACACACCAGCCTGCCTAAGAGTTCTATGCGGGCGTGCGCGTGCGCTCACCTGGACGGACAGAGGCGTCCGTCCAGGTGAGCGTTCTGCTACCTAAACAGAACGCCTCTTTCCCCCGCGACTCATTGGACGCTGCCAAGGTCCAGAGGGGCCTCGCCGGCCTTCTATCATCTCATTGGCTGCTGCGGAAGGACCGTGTCATCCGATTGGCTGTCAAGGGGGAGGGGTGCGGAGTCGTGGGCATCCTTCTTTCCGGAGTAAGATGGCGTCGGCGATCGCATTGAGAAGCTGTTATCGGGCCGCGGGGCAGCTGGTAAGGGGATGGAGGTGGCCCTTGGAGTGACACGCATGAGAAGGGGGGGGGGAAGAAACCGGTGCAGTGGGTCCTGTGTGCATTCCAAATAGTCCACAGATAAGACAGTCAGAGCCCACTCCTAGGCATGTCTACTCAGAAGTAAGTCCCATTATAGCCAATGAGGCTTACTCCCAGGTAAGTGTGGCTAGGACTGCAGCTGCAATCCTATGCACACTTTCCTGGGTGTAAGCCCCATTGAATTCATTGGAGTTTACTTCTGAATAGACATGCATAGGATTGGGCTGTCAGTCGACTTGGAGGGTCAGGGAGTGTCTCTGCTCGCATGCCTTCAGATGATGTGGTTGTCCTCATTCCCTCCCTTAGTCATGAGAGGTTACAGGAATCTGTAACCAGCGATGACAACTTGACTCGATGTCACCAAAGAAATTATGATTCCTTCACTCCCCATCTGTACCCTGCCTGCTGCCCTCCATAAATATCTAGCCTAGTGTTTCATGTACCATGTACTGGTTTCATAACCAGTGGTGCATGTACCACAGGTGGTACTTGAGGTTGTGTGTGGTGGTACACGCAGGACCCCTGGATACCTGCTGCCCAGCAGCAAGACCAGAAACACAACTCAACAAACAGTGGTAGGAGGCTTGACTTGGTGGGCAGAGCTCCAAAGCATGCTTTTCTGTGCTCGAAAAAGCCCTCCCGTCCAATCTGAGCCTCTTACTCATGTTTGTCATGTCACATCTGGCCTCCCAACCCAGATGTCATCACCAGATACTTCCAGTGGTACTTCAGATATGTGGACCATGTGAGGTGGTACAGTGGAGGATAAACGTTGAGAAACGCTGATCTAGTTGGTACTATGTTATGCCCACATTCTGCTGCAGGTGGAAGATCGTCTCTGACACTAGTCTCACTACTCCAGAGCCACTGGGCTAAAGGACCCTATGTGCATGTTCTTGAAGGTGGTTATTTAAAAAGATTGAACAGATTCGTGGATGAGAAGCTTATCAGCAGCTATGACTACTTAATGTAGTCATGTGCAGAGGAAGGCAGCTGTCAGTGGCCATTGGTTTCAAGCACCTTGTGAGCTTCTAGAGCAGCGGTTTTCAACTGGTGTGCCATGGCGCATTGGTATGAATGAATGGTCTGCAGGTGTGCTGCAGGAGTTTGGGGGAAGTTTAATTTAGGGCCATTGGGGGATTTGAGCCAGCAGTATGATGTGTCTTGCCAGTTGTCAAAAAACCAATGGTATGCTTTGACAATTTTTGCACCTTGTCAGTGTGCCGTGAGGTGCAAAAGGTTGAAAATCACAGTTCTAGAGGTACAGTATTTGGCTGATGCTTGGAGCAAAATTCAATACCCTGTTTCCTTGAAAATAAGACCTACCCTGAAAATAAGACCTAGTGTGTTTTTTGAGAATTGCTGAAATATAAGACCTACCCTGAAAATAAGACCTAGTTGTGATCAGGGCCGGGACAGGGGGTGGGCAGAAGGGGTCCTCGGGCGGGGGCAGGTGAACAACGGGAACGCTGAACTCCCATGCACACCACCTAGAAAGTGCATGCTATGCTACCTTGGGCAGAGGACGCTGAGGAGGAGCTGAGGTGGGAAGCAGCAAGCAAGGCAACCCTGCCTATCGGGCTCTGAGGCTCTCCACACTTTCCAGGGAGTAAGTTCCATTAACTATAAAGGGACTGACTTCTGAGTAGATAGGCAGGCAGGCATCCTCCTGGGTGCTGCGGGACACTCTCTCCACACCTTCCAGGGAGTAAGTCCCATTAACTATAAAGGGACTGACTTCTGAAAAAAATTAAGACCTGCCCTGAAAATAAGACCTAGTGGGGTTTTTTTTTTGAGCCCAAAAAATAAAAAAATAAGACAGTGTCTTATTTTCGGGGAAACACGGGTACTAGGTTAGAAGGATCTTGGTGTAATCTAACGAAGCAGTTCTTATATTCCCCTTGCCTAGGTCACCATTAGATGTGTACACAAGAGTGTTTAATACAGATTAGTTGTGCTTGTTCACTTTGTCGAATGCTAGGGTGATTTTTAAAAAGTGTATGTCTTATACCCTTGCAATGCCTATTTGTGGGTGAAATGGGGATTCTAATGGGGTGGATGATTGTGAATGTAGACCTGAGGAGTGGTACTCCGTCTGTGTGAATCAATATACATGGCAGTGGTGTGATTTTGCATGCACAGCATTAAATCTCTTCCTGAATCACTTTCCTAACCTTGGCTTTGTAGTGTTCAGCACACCTGTGCTGAAATGTCCTTGACTGGAAGTCACATGGCTGATGCAAACTAAACTTGAAGCTGCACCTTTCTAATTCCATTATTTTCTTCATGATTCTCTGACAACTGGGTTTGCCTTCAGCCATATCTGTGTTTCCTGAAGAAATAGCCATTCTTAGAGCCCAATCCTATCCAATTTTCTAGCACCGGTGCAGCCACAATGCAACCCCAAGGTAAGGGAACATATGTTCCCATACCTTAAGGAGGCCTCTGTGACTGCTGCCCCACCACAAGATGCAGTGCATGCCCCATTGGCACAGTTGCACTGGCACTGGAAAATTGGATAGGATGTGGCTGTTAGTGTGTCTTTGACCAGAATCCACCACCCTTTCTGGTTCTCTTTTATCGCCTTGGACTCCTTGTACAACATGATCTCTAAGGAGGTGTATGGGGTTAGTTCATCTAGATATACCCCTGCTAACTGGGTAAGAGGCACTTTTTAAGTGGTGCTCTTCTTTTATTTAGCGGGGGAAGAGTAACTGGCCCTCCTCACCCCAGCACTGTCTTTTCTAGTGGCTGTCTGCTGGTGTTCTTTTGCATCCTTTTAGATTGTGAGCCCTTCTGGGACAGGGAGCCATTAGTTGTTTGTTTGATTTTCTCTGTAAACCGCTTTGTGAACTTTCCATTGAAAAGCAGTATATAAATACTGTTATTATTATTATTAATAATAATAATAATATACAGTGACTATTTTTCTCTGATCCCATACTTGCAATCCAAACGCAAATGCAACAGAATCCTATGTGTGTTTACCTGCAAATTGCACTGCAGTATATACAGTACAGTGAACATACGCATAGGCAAACATGAAACAAAGATTGAAGCTTTAGAATATTACCCCACATGTTGATCAGAGGAAAAGACCAAATTCCCATCAATTCTCTGCATTTTCTTCTCTGATTATGCAGCTCAAAATAGTGGTTAAAATATTGGTTACATCAGGGGTGTCCAAAGTTTTTGGCAGGAGGGCCACATCATCTGTCTGACACTGTGTCGGGGGCCGGGGAAAAAAAGAATTAATTTACATTTAAAATTTGAATAAATTTGCATAAGTTTACATAAATGAATATATTAAAGATGAACTTATATGAATGAATGAAGGTCTTGCAATAGCTCAAGGCCTATAAAAGGCCTTGCACAAAGCAAGACTGGCCTTTCCTTTGCCGCCTCTGCTGCATCACAGACATGAAACAGCAAGCAGTGGAGGGAACCCTCATCCCACAGCTCACGCAAAAGGTCAAACAGTCGCTCTCACGCTGAGAGCAGTTGCATTGGGCCAGTGCAGGCTCCAACAAATCTCTGGAGGGCCAGAAGCTCATTGGAGACTGGGGGCACCCTGAGGGCCGCATTGAGAAGCCTAGAGGGCCGCATGTGGCCCCAGAGCCGGGGTTTGGGCACCCCTGGGTTACATTAACCAATGTGTGTATGATCATGCTTATTCACTGCATGAAGATATCAGAGCAGCTTATGTATATCATTCCTAAGGAATCTACCATTAAACACAGCTCGGGATCAAATGTACTTTGCTTTAGCTATCAACCTGCGTTCTTTGCCTCCAGACCAGTGTTGTGTGTTAGATTCTCCTACTGTTTGTGGGCTCACTTCAATGTACCCACCGCCCATTGGTGTACCCTAGTCTGGCATTGTCAGGTGATTGTTAGATTCCATTCCATTCATGATGGAAAAGAGTAATTCATAAAAGTGGCCAAGCCAGCAAACTTTCACTGACAGCACACTCCTGTGTACATTGATCTGGGAGTAAGCTCCATGGAATGCAGTGGGACATATCTGAGTAAACATGTAAGACTCCACTGTGTATTGATTTAACTGCAATTTATGTTGCATTGCTTATTCTATATGCATGCACTTGGTTTGGAGTTAAAATTTGAAACCTTGAATTTGCAAAACTGTTTGCACCTGCTCAGTTAGTTTTAAGCCTCTTATCGTTCCCTCATGCTTCAGGGTGGACTATAACAATTGTAATATTGTTTGGCTAATCTCAGTTCATTGATTAATGTCAGTGAAAGGATAAATAATAATAATAGCTCTGTGGTGGGAATCACAGTTAGTTCCTGGTTTTTCTTTAATCAGTTTTGAACAGGTGTAGGTTTTGGCCTTTTGTATTTGTGGATTTAGAGCCTCTTGTGGTCTGGTGTGACTTTGTTGGTACAACAGGTTGAAATCATGGGTTTTAGCATATAAACATTTTATACTAGGTCATTGATTCTCAAACTTTTAGCACCAGGACACACTTTTTAAAATGAGAATCTGTCAGGACCCACTGGAAGTGATGTCATGACCAGAAGTGACATCATCAAGCAAGAAAATTTTTAGTAATCCCAGACTGCAATCCTACCCACACTTACCCAGGTGTAAGTCCCATTTACTATCATTGTTAAAAGCATATACATAGTAACCTGTTCAAAGTACAGATCTGTAACATTTCCCCAAATGCAGTTACACACCGTGGTAGCATCAGTCTAATATATTAAAAATAAAATTTTGAAATGAGTGGGGACCCACCTGAAATTGGCTCATGACCCACTTGATGAGACTGTAGTTTGAGAAACACTGTACTAGATAACCCCCCCCCCCCCCGTTTTTGAACAAAAGTAGGTGTTTGTTCTTCCAGTCAGCACCTTGTTTGTCAATATCTGCCTTCTGGCGCAAAACATTAATAATCAATGCAAATTATGTTTCTACTCAAAACTCTTTTGGAGGTAAAGATTTTGGCTTTGGCAGGCTAGGCAAATAAAAAAAAGGACCTAACTGAGACAATAATGTGAACCAGGAGGGTCTGCAGGCATAAGCCCCAAAGTCCCCTCTCCTCCGCATGTACAAGGAAATGATCAAAAGTATCTGCTTTCATTTCTGAATTAATTGCAGTTTCCTGTTATGTACAAATTTGGGGGAACTGTGGTTTGTTAGAATCATGGTCTGATTTCCCAGGATGTTAACAAACAACAGGTTATCTTCTCTGAGCTCAGAAGTCACAGAGAACTGTGGCTAGTTTGAAACAGAAAGCAGAAGATGTCAATTTCCTCCTCTTGGGAGTGGGTGGGGGAGAAAGCAGGCTTGGACAGGCTCATTCTTGGTAATCTGACCAAGTCAATTATTTCATTAGCATTTCTGCCTAACATTTGGTATCTCTGTCCCTCCCTAGCTCTGCGTTCGCCATATTCGATTGTATGGTAGTTTTCGTTTGCTGAAAGCAAAATACATATGTGGGTTTGACAAGTATGCATGGAGGTATCGCCATCAACTCCGATTGTTCCGAACAAGTGTTGGTAAGTTTCTTTCACATCTAAATTATTTGTGTAATCTTTGCATGCCTCAAACAGGTGACGAGGGAAAGATATATCTCTTTATCTTTGAGAAGCTTCTGTTAGGTGTTCAGATTTCTGAAGTGCACAAAATTCTTCTAAAACTGTGAAGCTCACTAGGTTGTAATCCTGTGCTTGCTTATGATGGAGCAAACCCCACTGAATACAGTAAGATTTATATGCATAGGATTAGGCTGCACAAAAAGTACTGCAGTTTAAGAGCCTACCACCTAGTTTTGTCTTTTTTTTTTAGCTTTGCGAACACTCCTGATATAAAATTACAGGGACAGATTCAGCAAGCCAAGAACAGTTATCCATTCTGTTCTCAGCCATCTTTATAAGTCCTGTTGTACGTAGGTATTCCAGAAGTCAAATTTCCAATTTTGTTATGCACCCAGTTAGCAATTGTTGCTGCTTTCGTAGCTTTCTGTCTCTCTGTTATTTTATACTGTAATTTCGTAAGAACACAAACAATTTTTATACTTAGAGCTCATTCACACATGAGGTAAGTTTAGTTATTATCAAGAAGTTCTACTGTAATTTTACATTTGCATTGTTGTTTTTTTATCCCCCAAGTTTCTAGTGGCCAAATTGTCCAGTTCAAGCTCTCTGATATTGGAGAAGGAATCACAGAGGTGACTGTGAAAGAATGGTAAGTAAATTTGTATCTCAGTGTTTCTAAAACGGTCTGTCCCATATCTTGAATAATGACATCACTTTCTGCCTAATGACCACTTCCAGCCCTCAGCAGGCATCTTGAATGCTGTTTGGCCCTTGGGATGAGACAGGTTTGACACCCCTGGTCTACTATGTATATGTTTTTAACCATGCTAGTAAATGGAACTTACTCCTGGGTAAGTGTGGGTAAGATTGCAACCTAGGATTGTTAAAAATTTTCCTGCCTGATGATGTTACTTGCGGAGTTACATAAAATATGGCACATGAAGCTTATCAAAAACAGACCTTTTATTGAACTGATTTTTTAAAAAAAATTTGGGGAAATTAAAACGAATTGTTAATGAAATACTTTTGTTAGTACTGGGGATAGGGAAGAGAATTCTTTATTTGAGCCTGATATGACTTGATTTAAAAAGCAATAAATACTAATATATAGAAAATTATTTTAAGGATTTTTAGCCTGCTTTTCTAAAGCAGTCAAAAGCAACTTATAAAAACGATGAATGCCATCAAATTAGAATGAAATTGCACAGTAATAAAATAAGAATGGCCACTGGAAAACTGTTGAGCACAGGGAACCCATTATTTCTCCTGTAAAGACACACGAAACCTTAAGTTCATTGAACATTCATTGCTTGATTGTTATGCAGTCTTTCTTTTCTGATAGGTATGTAAAAGAAGGTGACGCAGTATCTCAGTTTGACAGCATCTGTGAAGTACAAAGTGATAAAGCCTCTGTCACTATCACCAGTCGATATGATGGTGTAATTAGAAAACTCCATTATAACTTAGACGAAATTGCCTATGTGGGGAAGCCCCTGGTGGATATAGAAACAGCTGCCTTGAAAGGTAATTTTAACTAATTTTCATCACTGCATCAGGGTGCTGGACTATGTTGGTCTCTTGAAATTAAACATGGCTAGGTAAAACATGGATTAAAAAGAAAAGCTTATTAAACCAGTGCTTGTCTCAGAATGCTCTACAAGCCTTCCAGTTGCCTGAGGATCTTCATTAGGCAGTGCAAAAATAAAACTAACATTTTCTGCGCTTCTCTATCTTATGTTTAGTGATTGAGGGCCCAATTCTAACCAACTTTCCAGCATCAATGCAGCTGCAATATAGCCTTGAGGTAAGGAAACAAACATACCCATACCCCTATGAGGCTGCAGCACATGCCTCCCCTCTGCAGGCTGCAGCACATGCCTCTTTCACAGCTGGATCAGTACTGGACAGTTGGATAGATCTGGGCTCTGAATCACTTGGTTATTTTGGGAACAGAGACCAGGATCCAAAGAGCTATTTTAGCTGCATCTAAGGACTTGGGCATCTAGTAGAATTTTTTTCCTTTACACTTTTATTCTTCAATTTTTTTTTGTTTTCCAGTTACAATAACAAAACAAGATACACCAATCATGCCATTGAGAATGAACTAATTAAAACTTCAAACAGTGCATCCCTAGACTATTCTGTAAATTACTTCAAAAGCAGTTTGGTATAGAATATGATATAGCTAGGGGTTCACTGTCAGAGAAACACAGACCCAAGGTGCATAGAACTAAGTGTATAGTTCTTTGAATCCTAGCCAGAGGCTTTACTTGGCTGGCAAATGGCTGATTCACACTTAACTGTGTAGCTGCAGAAGACCCTTCACTGTGGGGGTGGGTATGGAGAAAGCATACTGTCATCTGTGGCTACTATTATTACTACTATACTGTGGCTAGTATTATTATTACTATCCTGTGCACACTTACCTGAGAGTGAGTTGTATTGGACATAGTAGGATGTAGACATGCACGTAACACCAGATTTAAAACATGCTTAAGCCATTTCTGCCCAACATTGCATATATGCAACAGGGATCAAATGGGTGCACCTGTGGGCTGGGCAGAAATGGTTAAGGTGAAAGCTGTTTTGCATTCATTTTTAACATTAGACACATTGCACTCTTGGCAATGTTGTTATACTGCGTATTACAGTTGACCCCCTTTTTTGGTCCTATCAGCAGATGTCACTCCCGAAGAGGATGTTGTGGAGACACCTGCTGTGTCCCATGAAGAACACACGCATCAGGAGATCAAAGGCCACAAAACCTTGGCAACCCCTGCTGTTCGGCGCCTGGCCATGGAAAACAATGTGAGTGTGTTTTGTACTGAAGGAGGCCTTCCTACAGTAGATCTCATATGCATCTTTTCAGGAAAATATAAGAGCTGAGAGACAAAATACCTTTCCTACAGAAAGAGTATACTCACCTAATAAAGCAGTGGTTCTCAAACTGGTGGGTCGCAACCCACCAGTTCGTGTAAAGCTTCCCCTGCCTCTTTAAGGCAGGCAGAGAAGCGATCTTCAGGATCACATTCCTAATGGGGGGCGATGGGGGGCTGCTTGCACTTACATTTATGTAGTTAGGGCTGCAGGAGGTGCAGGGAGCCCTGTACAGCCCTCTGCCGGGCTCCCTGAGGCTTGGAATGTTCAAACGGAGACATTGCAAAGCACCTCCTGGAAACCAGAAGTGCTTTGCGATGTCTCTATTTGAACATTCCAAGCCTCGGGGAGCCCTGCGGATAGCTGCACAGGGCTCCCTGCACCTTCTGCAGCATTTACTCTGTAAATTAAGTGCAAGCACCCCCCCTTCGCCCCCTTGAGCAATGCGACCCAGGGGATCACATCACTGCCCTTGCCCCTCCTCCACAAAGACTTACTGAGGGAGTAAAACTCCCTCAAAATTTGGGAACTACTGTAATAAAGAGTCAGAGAGTACTGATATGTGGTAGGATTTGACAACTTCTTTGTGATGGGCCACTGTGAAATACAGGAAGCTGGACTAGATGGGCCTATGGCTGGGTCCAGCGGGCCCCTTCTTATGTTCTTATGATGGAAAGGGATGCTTTTCCTTCCTCCCTAGTAATGCAGCAAGATAATTACTGGGACTTCCAGAAAATCCTGCTTCTTTGCAGCTTCTGAGCATCCTGTGTTGTAGGTTGGGCTTATCATAAGCTCCTTCTACCACACACTAAATGATCTCAAATTCTGCAGGGTTGCTGGGAGTTAGTATAGATGGAGAGGCCATACAAGGTTGGATACATTATGTGATGGTCACAGTGGTTTCCTTTCCAAGTAACTGATGACCCATGCACATTTAGCTTCAGCAATCCAGCAGCATCATGTCTGGAAGCAGTGTGGTAAGGGTGTTATACCAGGACTAGGGAGACCTTGGTTTAAATCAGTGGTTCCCAACCTTTATGAGCCTGCAGACCACTGAGGCAAAAATTGGAATCATTATGGACCATAATGCTCTGTAGATGGTTTAGTCTGTGTTGTCTCTGCTAGTCCATCTCCCAAGCACTCCCCCAATCAGAGTGACTATCAGACTATCAGAGAGAAAGGAGAATGGAACCACCCACAGCCACAGCTGACACTTCAGTGGCTGTGGGTAGTCCATTCTCCTCCCTCTTTGGTGGTTTCTGAGAGGTTGTTTGCTCAGTGAGACACTGGAAGTGATCGAAGATGATTTTTTTTTCCTGAGACCTCGCGGACCACTTCTCTGGGTCTCACGAACCACCATGGACCACAGGTTGGGAACCAGTGGTTTAAATACTCCTAAAGCTCAGTGAATTACCTTGGACCAGTCACTGTATCTCAACATCAACTATCTTCACAGAATTGTTGGAATGAAATGGGGACAGGGACAAAATTATGTACGTACCCTGAACTCCTTGGAAGAGGTGCTTCCAGACCACCCACGAGACCAGTGGTCACCAAACGCGCAACTGCTATCCTTCAGGAAAGCAGTCCCTGTTTGGACCGGAGCTTAGCATTCCACCTTCACATCGTATTCATTCCTAGTAGATCTAGGTGCCAGGGCACTCTGGGCAAATGCATCTGTTGCCTGGATTCCCAGAAGGCCATGCAACAGGACATCCGGGCAGGCATGACTGCCCAGAGCGTCCTGGTGCCCAGATTTACTAGGAATGAACACGGTGCAGAGGTGGAACTGTAAGCTCCGCTCACAGAGTACAGGGCTTTCCCACACCCCAGATATGGCCCACAGGCCGGACTTTTGAAGCTCTGCACTAAACTGATGTTCTGATTCAGTGCTCATTAATGCCATGTAAGTATTTCCATAGCTGCATGTCTCCTTATTTGACTGTCCTGCCTCGTAACGTATTTTCTTACCTTGTATTTTCTTACTTTCAGTTTAGTGAAAAGGGGCTTTGCCCCTGGTGTTCTGTATCCAGGGTTCTTTAGCTTGCTGTCTCTCTTTCAGATTAAACTGAGCGAAGTTGTTGGAACAGGAAAGGATAACCGTATCCTCAAAGAGGACATTCTCAATTACTTGGCGAAGCAGACAGGAGCTATTTTACCCCTGTCACCAAAACCTGAAATTATCCCACCTTCACCGAAATTGGAGCCTACGCCAGGCAAGCCAAAGGAAAAGATTCCTAAAATTCCTGTGCCCATTTCCAAACCTGTAGTAATTTCAGGAAAAGATAAAACAGAGGCCTTATCAGGTAAAAAAAAAAAAAAAAGGCTAATATACATATAATAGCATGATTAAATATATATATATTGTAATGAAAAAGTAAAACATGTTTCTTCATACTATATTTCCACATACATACACACTGAAACTCAGTTAATGCTTTTTTTGGTGTAAGGTGCCGAGGACCACAGCAGGTCTTGCACACTAGAAAATCCTTTCCATGTCCTCAAGCTGTAAAGAATCCCAAATAACTATACAGACAGTTGCCTGAGGGATATTCATATACTCTTTCAATGTGGAGTCCAAGCTGAGTCAAATCTGAGTGACCTTTTTCGCAAAATGCTTTGTGAAAGAGTCACTTCAGACATGAGGAGAATCTCCCTGATTCTCCTCCAGTGTTATGTCAAGCAGTTTCTGGACCACGCAGAACATCTCCATTGGATGACATTCTATAGCCGCAATGGCAGCAGAGAACCTCCTTAGCTGCTATCACTGCTGTGGAGAAGGCACTGAGTTGTAATCTTGCCTGAGTTCTGCCAGATGCATCCCACATCTTCCTCCAACACCACTGTAGATGCCTGTTGAGCCATTTCCTCACCTGAAGCTCCTCGATAAACCAAGGAGCCGACCGGACACTGCAACCCAGCCAAGGTCGCAAAGGAACGATTTCATCCACTGCTCTGGCCATTTTCCCATCTCAGAAGTCAACCAGAGCGATAGGTAAATCACCGACCCTAGTAGCAGGGAAATCTCCCAAAGCTGTTAGAAAACTATTCAGATCCAACTGTCTTCAGTGTGAACCATACATACCACTAGGTCCCCCAATCTTGCAGAGGTTAGGTGCTATCCTCAGCCTACACTTCACCAGGTAATGAAGTATCCGTGACAAGGGTAAAACCTTTTTATAGGCCAGTGTTATTATCATAGCTCCTTAAGGCAGTATTTTAACTGTTCAGTTGTAGGAAGGTGGAATGCAAGGAAAGAAATCAGAAATTTTTTTAATGTAACATTTTCAAAAGTTTAAATTTTTTTTTTTGTTTTCTGTTTTCCAGGTTTTCACAAGGCAATGGTGAAGACCATGACGGCTGCTTTGAAAATTCCTCATTTTGGTTATTGCGATGAGATTGATCTCACGCAGCTCGTCCAGTTGAGAGAGGAATTGAAACCTGTAGCACAAGCGCGGGGAGTTAACCTCTCCTTCATGCCCTTCTTTATAAAGGTGAGGCATAACCATTGTGTAATACAAAAGTTTGCATTCTAGCCTTGTAGTTGCATTTTGTGACACAGAACCATGAAGTGTGTTCAGATTTTTCAGGAAACACTGAGATGCTTTTGCCATAACATTTATATGCACAGAGGAGTATATGTGGATAAACAAACAGTGGGGGAGGGAGGAGAATATACATAGAAATATGGTATTTGAATGCAAAATTAATTTGTATTACATGTAACAAGTTTCACATGTATTCCTCCACAGTTATTTCAAATCTAGGCATCAGACCAGGAAGCTATGGAGAAATTGTACAGCATACATACAGTGAAAATGCTAATTTGCTTCTTAATTGGCAGATTACACAACAAGCTAGGGGGCTGATATAGTCTAAGAGCCCAATCCTAGGCATGTCTACTCAGAAGTAAGCCCCTTTATAGTCAATGGAGCTTATTCCCAGATTAGTGTGGATAGTATTGTAGCCTTAAAGATATAACCTTACCTAGAAGATAAGTTCATTTCAATGGGACTTGTTTCCATGTTGTTAACCACATGGAAGGAGGAGGCATGTTACATTGTACATGCCTAAGACTAATGACATAATAAATTGTGTTCGTAGGTATTCACTTGCTTATTTTATTGTTAATCTGTTTTGTTTTATATTTTATTATTTTAACCTGATGTGAGTCGACCTTTACTTATTTAGGAACTGGTTCTCTCAGTTCAGAGCAAGAATAAGCCTAAGACTTAGGGGACCACAAAATGATGTTTGGTTTTTCCCAGCTTCCTCCAAACTCCCACCCAACCCAGGTTATCCTTGGAAACTCACAGCTGTTCCAGCATGCTGCCCTCTGGAGCCAGCCCTGAATATCACACGTGCTTCTGATTGATGCTGGCTTTCAGTAGACATCCAGCAGACACTTGAGCCAGAAATCATTTCAGTACTTGCTCTCCATACGGAAGCTGGGTCGAGCACTTGGCTTATTCTAAATAACCTGTTAAGACGTCTAGGCATATCACCAAAACTCTAAATTAGTAGTACCCTCAATAAGAGTGTCATGCTTCCTTTTCAACTATTACAGCATGTTGGCATCCTAATATCAGGTTCTTATCTGTTTACTTGGAAAAATCAGTTTCCATCTTATTGGTAGGGCTGGAAGCTTTAATTTTAGTTTCGGCAGCTAAAGCTCAAGCCGATTGAGCAACGTGGTTGAGGATGTGTTTATTTTTTTGGGACTGTTATGATTCTGGTGTGCCGCAAGAACAGGAAATGAAAAGACAAAAATAAACGAATCTACACTTTCACAGACTCATCCCTATGCATTTTTCCTTATAAGGGCGCAGTCCTTATGCCAGTACTTTCCAGCAATGGGACATGTGCTGCATCCTGCAGTTGGGTATCACTCACGGAGGCCTCCTCAAAATAAGGGAATGTTTGTTCCCTTACCTCAGAGCTGCATTGCCCTTATGTCAGTGCTGGAAAGCACTGACATAAGGGATTAGGATTGCGCCCTAAATTAGTCCTGCTGAGTTCAGTAAGGCTTACTGCCAAGTACATAGAATTACAGCCTGAGCTTGCAAAGTAATGATATCTCTCACTTTTGGCTGCAATTAAATGCACCTGTATTAAAGTTTGGAAAGTATTATGCAACCAGGTTGACATGTAATAAATGTAAAGCCAGATAATTAATGAACTAAAGTGGTTTAATTGTTGGACAACCCAGTTCTAATACAGGTTCTTACTCTGACAAAATGTTTCTTTTTATTTTTTCATTTATGTTTATCTATGAAAGGGAACTAATGTAATATTTTAAATTCTGTCATATTTATCAAAGTACTTGACAAGTCTGCAAAATCATGCGGTGTCATGGTCTTCTGTCAGAATGCAATAGTTTTATGTTCTGCTTTCTTGTTAGATCATATAAAGTGTCCGTTTTTGTGCCACAAATAGAGGAAATTAATCTTCTAAGCACATTTACTTAATGAGGAACTTGACTTTGAACACATGTGCGAAGAGCAGGTTTTGATACTCTGTGGTGCACTCAGTGTAGGAATCTGCCTTGTACTGAGTCGGTGTGACACAGTCATCTAGCTCCATCTAGCTCAGTTTGTCAGTGCTGTCTTGCAGCAGCTCTTGGGGGTTTTCTTTGTTCTCTCTGGAGATGTGGGAATTGAACCTGGGACCTTCTGTGTTCAAAGCAGGTGCTGTTCCAGTGAGCTATAACCCCTCCCCAAGGTTAGTGTATGGCATCCTGCTTTTGCTAGTAGTAGTAGTAGTAATATGGTTGTCTTTTATTTTTAACAGGCAGCTTCTTTAGGCTTATTACACTATCCTATTCTTAATGCTTCTGTGGATGAAAACTGCCAAAACATCACGTACAAGGTTTGTATATAATATGGAAAGCATTCCTGTTGTATATGAAGCTACTTTATACTGAGTCTGACCATGGGTCACTGTAGCCCACCACTGTGATTGGCAGCGGCAAGTCTCCCAGGTAGACACAGGCCGGAGCTTTTCACAGTACTGTACCTTCTATCTGGAACCTTTTTTGAATTAGAGAGGCTGAGGAGTGAGCCTGGCATCTTCTACATCAGAGCTGCACAAACTGTGGCCCGGGGGCCAGATCAGGCATTCACACAGATCTGTCCGCCCAGCGAGCAAACCTTTCGGATCCACTTGGGTGCTGTGCAAAGTCCTCTTTTGGAAGACAGGGCTCTCTGGGTAGTCGCGTCTGCCCAGATGTCCTGTCATGTGGCCTTCTGGGACACTGGGCAGACGATACGACTGCCCAGAGCATCCCTGTCCTCTGAAAGAGAAGGACTTTGTGCCGCACCTGAGCAGAGTGCCCGGATGTGGTCCGGATGAGGCCACATTCCAGGCTTGCACAAGGCGCACATTTGAGCACCACTGTTCTACATGCAAGCCATGTAGCCTGCCAATGAGCTATGACTTCTCCCCAGAGCTTCAATAGCCAGTATGCTCCACCTTTGTTTAGTATTTCCTTATGCTCACAGTACATCTGAGTTTGATCTGTAGGCAGGAAGTAAATATGGAGCAGTGCATTTATTTCTGCAGTGTATCTGGTGTGTTTGTGATTGTTTCTTTTTTTTAACTCTTTGTGTGTTTAAGATATTAGGAATTTGCTTTACAAAAAGGCGCCACATATTTTCTGAGACAGAATGTTTCTGGAAGACAAAGTCTTAGGCAAAAATCTCGTGCTGTATTGTTCCTGGAATAACGATAACTTTGAAAATTTCTTTGCATGAAGAAGTGAGCATCACTCTTTGCTCTGCACATATTTTCTAGGCTTCTCACAACATTGGCGTTGCTATGGATACAGAACAAGGCTTGCTTGTTCCAAATGTGAAAAGTGTTCAGGCCTGCAGCGTGTTTGAGGTTGCGTTGGAATTAAACCGCCTACAAAACTTGGGGTCTGCGAACCAGCTGGGAACAAACGACCTCACAGGGGGAACTTTCACACTCTCCAACATTGGCACAGTGAGTTAAGTTGCACTTAAAATCTAGCTGTGAGAATATTGCACCTGTTTATATTCCAAGGCCTCAGCTATCTCTTTGTGGGAGGTGGGGGAGCAGCTTGTAAGCTGAGCTGTGCGGGGAAAGGAGTAGCTGGATGGGTACATGAGAGGTGCACTAGTAAGAATTAAAGTGCCATTGTGTGCTTACATTGAGTCTGTATGGGGGAAGGGAGGGCAGGAAGAGCCCTATACCTCATATTCATTCACCCACAGGGATGCAGTATTTAACAATATTAAGTTTAAGATTACCCAGTGCAAATACTGTCCAGAATTAGACTGATTTTCAAAATTCAATATGATTATTTACTGTTGTTCCCCCCCCCCCAGATTGGTGGTACCTATACCAAACCAGTGATCCTACCCCCAGAAGTAGCTATTGGAGCTTTGGGGAAGATACAGGTATGTCAATTCTGAATTACAACAATATAACAAAGGAAGATCTGCCTAATGAAAATTTGCATTGGTTTCAAAGCATCTTTCACTGTTTTAAAATATGCTGGCATTCTGCATACCTTTTAAAATGAAAAATGGATGTTTGTTTATCCTTGTAAATGTTGAGAAAAATTGCTAACCCAAAACATCCCTGATTGGTTACCTGGCAGCAACTCTTACCTGCCCCAGATTTCCGAATGAGTGGCTTTTGACAATATACTCTTCATCATATCTTACACCCACCTCCAGCTCTTGGGCAGCCCAATCCTGAGCTACCCAGTGTGTGGGGTGCTGTGGCGCCGAAATGGCTGCTGCATTTATCCTGTGTATGCCGGGCAGCCACCACCAGCTCCTCGTCCCCTTCCCCCAGGGAAGGGAAGTAGCCCCGCAATGGGGCCACTCAATTCTGCGGCAGCTCTTTAGCCGTCACAGAATCAAGGAGTCCCGTATTGGGGCACATAACCTGACATGGGGCTCCGGATCTGGCGGAGCTGAGCTCCATCGGTCCTGCCCTGCTCCCTTCTTCCACCTGCCCCAGAATGCCTCCTCCCCTTGTCTTATCTCTCTGCCGCCAGGCACTTCAGAAGGAGTGCCTGGCGGTGGTTTGCTGGCCTCTCACTGGCGCTGTCCCAGCACAGGCTCATGCTGGACTAGCTCTGCTGCTTGGCTGGCACTAAGCCCTGCAAACGTGCTTTATGACACATTTGTGATAGTGCGCACTGGTGGTGAGTTGCACACACTGCTTAGGATAAGCCCCTAAGTCACATAAACATAAGTCCATATTGAGGCAGTCCTCAATCTACTCCTGAATTTATAATAAATTTCATAGCCAAAAATGAGCATCCAAAAATGTTTTCTTCCGCTGTTGTGGTAAATTGTTTTTTGCTTTTGTAGTTTTTAAAAAGATGGAAAAAATACTTATTTTATGGATTAGGCTGCTAGAATGAGGAATGTTGTGAGGAGGGAAATCAAGACAGTATTTTTTCTGCAGGAAAATATTATTATTATTATTAACCATATTTATATACCGCTTTTCAACTAAAAGTTCACAAAATATCCCTACGTAAGCCTGTGTTTCTCCTTAATTTTAACTCTGTGGGATAACAGGAGGTTACAGTTGTTCGGTGGTGAGAGAAGCACTCTGCACATGCTTTGAGGTCAGACCTTGTCCAGCTATTTTATTGTTTTGAAAGGGTGTGTGTGTGTGTGTGTGTTAGAAAAGATCTCAGAACCAACCATCTTCTGAGCACCTGTCTGGGGCATTTTTTTTCAGAGTTTCAGGAGGAACTTTCAGCTTATAGAAGTGATCAGAAGGGAGTCTTGCATATCCAGGATAGTAGGTACTAACTTTAGGGGATTTTCCTACCTAATGCATAGTTTCTCTATAGTTCACTATTCTTCTGTTCCCTGATTTCTAGGTCCTTCCTCGATTTAACAATAATGGGGATGTATTTGAAGCACAGATAATGAATGTGAGCTGGTCTGCTGATCACAGAATTATTGATGGTGCAACAATGGCCCGGTTTTCTAACTTGTGGAAATCTTACTTGGAGAACCCTGCTTCCATGCTGCTGGATCTTAAGTAAAGATGACTAATGGGTGGACACATGCGTTTAATGTTGGAACAGTTATCAAGCTAGTGAAACTAGCAAGTGCCCTTAAAACTACATTTCAGAATTCACAATTCACTTTATAGGCCTTTCAGATCAATAGTTGGCGTACTGATTACTTGTAATGTTTTGTTCAGTTGCATTGTTTAGTTGTATATTATTTGGCTACTGGCTGTCATAGGTCATGGTATGGTGCCTTGGATAAGGTGATTGGTAAATGACAATGGTTAAATGTGCTGTATTCCTCTACACCAGGGGTGTCCAAACTTTTTGGCAAGTGGGCCACATCATTTCTCTGACACTTTGTTGGGGGCCAGGGAAAAAAGTATTAATTTACATTTCAAATTTGAATAAATTTACTTAAATGAATATATTAGAGATGGAACGTATATGAATGAATGAAGGTCTTGCAATAGCTCAAGGCCTATAAAAGGCCTTGCACAAAGCAAGACCAGCCTTTCCTTCACTGCCACTGCCGCATCACAGACATGAAACAGCAAGCAGTGGAGGGAGCCTTCATCCCACAGCTCACACGAGAGGTTGAACAGTTGCCCTCACACTGAGAGCAGTTGCAACAGGCCAGCATGGGCTCCAGCAAGCCTCTGGAGGGCCAGAGTCTCATTGGAGACTGAGGGCTCCCTGCGGGCCGGATTGGGAGTCCCCAAGGGCTGCAAGTGGCCCCCGGGCCGGGGTTTGGGCACCCCTGCTCTACACTGACATTACTGGAAGAAGGCAGCTGACATTATTTGCTTTTTGTTTTTAACTATTCCGCTGTGTAGAAAATAAATCATGTCAAAGTTTATTCCTAACTGGAAACAGGCCTTTTTTTGACAAAACAAAAGGGATGTTAGCAAGTTTCTGATGCATCTAATGCAAAAATCATGTTTAAATAAAACGCCTTTATGCTTATCTTAAAATATTTGGGAATGACTTTTCTTGCTTAATGGTGCTTTCTTTTTCTTTTTTGCTTAAAAAAGTTCTTTCAGGAGGTGTTATTAATTATTGAAATGAACTGGTACATACCTGCATACCACGTATACTTAACCCCGCTTGTTATGGGTAACACTTTATCTGCAGCATATACTGTATACACAATGTGCATACATTTTAAAAAAATAGCATTGCTCTTGCATGTTACAGTGCAGAGGCCATAGCTTAGTAGAGCATCTGCTTTGCATGCAGAAGATTCCAGGTTCAGTCGCTAGCACCTCCAGGTAGGGCTGAGAAAAATTCCCATCTGAAACGCTGCCAGTCAGTGTTGACAGCATGAATTAGATGGATCAGTGGTTTGATGCAGTAAAAGGCAGCTTCCTGTGAATCTTGCAAATACACGTGGTATGCAGGCATGCATCTGATATTTCTGTAATCTGTGAAGTAGCTCTTGGTTAAAGGGATCTCTGCAGTATCCAACAGCAGTTTGTAAAACCTGTAACCAATGCATAGCTTGACTACAGCCTGCTACAAGGAGGGGGTTAGGCTAGATCAGGGTGCCTCAAACTGGAGCCCACGGGCTAGATCCATCTCCCTGCCTTTTCATTCATTGGGGTGGCTGCCATTGTCGCCACTGATGCCCTCCCCCGTGTTCGCTCCACCCCACTGTGTCTGTGTTCTGCTACCCTAGCAGGTTATGCACCAAGATTTCCTGGCAGACATGGCAGGGTGGAGCAAACATGGGGGTAAATTGGCAGTGATAATAGCAACCTCCCTATTGGAACAGTAAGTTCTGGTCACGCCATAGAGGCTCCAGTTTGTAGACTGCTGGTCTAGTGACCTCGTGGGTACCTTCCAACTCTACTTGTCTATGAGTAAAGAGTCATAGATAATCACTTTTTCTCCTGCAAAGCAGCTGTTTTGAAGAATGGATTTCTGAAGTATCCTGGTAGCCTTAACTTTGGAGAACTCTTGGTGCTAGATATCAAAATATAGAATCAAGATATTATAGATCAGTATTCTATATGAAATGTAATGAATGTAACAGAGTTTTCTAAAGTGGTTTATGCCTACACATGAGTTGTCCCCACACATTAGTGTGGATAAATCTAATGTGTGAAGCAGATGAACACAGAGAAGGCTTGCAGCAGTTCCCGTGATCACAGTGGGTCTTTTTTTACTGCTACAATCATGGCATCTATTGTATTTGTCCCTGTGAGTTCATACCTGGTGATAGTTGGGGCTGGCAAGGCAACTATGAGAACATTGAGACGGAAGGGAAAAAAATTGCCTTCTGTACAATAATAGAAGAGGTGATTAATTGTATTGGAAGTCACTATTGCCAATAATAATGCTTACAAAATTTAAATAAAGATACTTTCTTCGGTTTAGAAATTCCCTCAAGTCTTTGGGTTCAAAATATAGCATCAGTCAAAGCTTATCCATAGGATAGGTTAGGATTTACACTCTTTTTTTCTGTGTGCTCATAGATTAAAGGAATTGGGAGAAAGGACAGGTCCTAAGAATGGAAGTAATCTCAGGTGTCAGAAGATGAGAAGAGTTTCAGATCAGTAACACAAAGATTCAGGGCTGTTCAGCAAGGTTAGAAGTGGCCTTAACAGTGACCATACTGGACAACAAAAGTCTCCATGAGAGAGACAACCATGTTCTTCTAGAGCAAAACGTTGGCACCAAAAGTCATGTGGGAAAAGGTTATACAGTATGAGCAAAATGCTTGATTTTTGACTTAATGTTGTGCATGCACAATTTTTCATTTTTAAATAATCTTGTATCCTCTTTGAAGGTTTATTTGGCTAATATCAGAACATATTATCAAACTCCTAGTGACTTTAAAACAAACAAAAATACTTTTGTAGCGAATAATCTGAAAAAAAAAGTTGATGAGACAGCATGTTCCTGTATTTGTGGTTCTGAGGACCATGGGAGAGAAAACTGAATTGCTGCCCATGTCATTCTAAATCCATAAAGAACTTTATATTGACGCTTGTTGGTTTTAAAGATTAATTATATTTTACAGTATCACTACTTTTTGATTGATTGTTTTCTATTCTTTAATAAATTTTGTTTTATTACAATTTCTGTGGTTTTAGACTTTTGTCTGGGGGTACTTGTGACTTTAAGAGCCCCCCCCCGAACATAAACCTATGTACCTGGATATTGAGTATATATTTTCTCGTAGTTTCCTCATGAGAAAGCAATGGTTTAAATTCATCTTGAGCATTATAAGAAGTTGTTTTAATGAAAGCTTTTCCAGGGCATCACTAGGATTTCCGCTGGTTGTTTTTTTTCTTGTGTACTGTATTCACATGTGGAATAAATATACAGTGTTGAGTTGTATCCTTCCTTTATTCAGGAGGAGGGAGATTTCAACTGAACTTCCCTTAACCCTGAAGCCCTCTGCACTCCAAGATTGTGTCCAAGAGGGTCCCCCAACCATTCACATTGGATTGCTGAGGGGCAAGATACTGATGGAAGGGGCAGGAAGGTTCACTTGCGCCTGTGAGTCTAAATCCCATTTTGTGAACATTCCATAAAAGTAGTTATAATATCTGATTATTAGGAAGGTTGCTGACAAATTAACACAGAGAGTGACTTTCCATGAGATCAGATGTCGGGAGGAATGAGGGTGTCAGGCAGATATAGCGTAGTATAGAAATGGAGATCATTACCTAGAGATGCTGTGAGGAAGTATCTGACAGAGACAATGGGTTCCATACTCTGGCAGGTGAATGGTTGTTTTCCTTTGAGTGCTCATTTATTGGAACAAGTTGTGGTAACATTTACAACAATCAAGCCCTTTAAAGTAAGATCTTGTATTAACCGCTTCAGCATTTCCCTGTGTTCATAGCATGCAGCTGAATCCAGTTCTCCAGCTGTGTGTTCGACAAAAAGGCAAAGTCCCTGGGTGTAGCTGAGTGCCAAGAGCTCTGAAGAATAAGGCAAGGAATGTTTGTCAAGACTAGCCTTAACAAAAGGCAAGTTTTAAGGCTGGGCTTCATTCCCTGTATCAAGGCTCAAACAGAGCCCAAGCCTATGCATTTCTACACAGAACTAAGTCCCATGATAGTCAGTGGGGCTTACTCCCAGGAAAGTGTGGCTAGGATTACAGTCAGAATCCTGGAGTTAGGCTACCATGACCAGACTGTTAGGCTACCATGCAATGCATGCTTGCCTGGGAGTAAGTTCCATTGAACTCCGTAGGACTTCTGAGTAGTCATGTATAGGATTGCACAGTTAAGTCTGTTATTAACTCAGGTGCTGGTCTGGATTTAAGGATTGGCTTTATAACTATCATAACACTAATAGGACTGCACTAGTTAAGATAGGTGTGTGTGGGGGGGGGGTGTTCCTTAGGGGTTCTGGGGGTATTCTGTCCATTTACATAATGGTCTGATATTATTATTATTATTAACAGTATTTATATACTGCTTTTCAACTAAAGTTCACAAAGTGGTTTACAGAGAAAAATCAAATAACTAAATGGCTTCCTGTCCCAAAAGGGCTCACAATCTAAAAAGATGCAAAAGACTGCCAGCAGACAGCCACCAGAACAGACACTGCTGGGGTGAGATGGGCCAGTTACTCTCTCCCTGCTAAAAAAAGGAGCACCCACTTGAAAAAGTGCCTCTTACCCAATTAGCAGGGGTTGATACTACTATATGTTGGAGGCTACCACCTCTTCTACTCCACTTGCAAGTTCTGTTATGTTGAGAAAGAAGACAATGCATTTGGACTTTATTAGAGTGATCACCTTAAATGCAACTCACTCAAGAAATATTTAAAATTTAAAAAAAACACAACCTTTTCCTCTTTCAGGTAAAACACCTAGCATGGTTAATGCATTACTTTCCAATAAAGCATTTGATAATGTTTCTTTATATGCTCCATTTTATTTCATTCCAGTTGCAATGTCTGTCTCAAATTCTAATCCTCATTTACAGGGATTCATGACCTCAACCAGTCATATTAAACCCTTGTTTTTATCCTGCACAGCAGACTTTTCTTGACTTGTAGAAACAGAACTATATGTGGAGAAATGCAAGATTCATACCAGGCAAATATTTTAGGGGACTCTGCACTCTGGCCATAGCAATGCTTTCTATTCTCAGCCAATGTCATAGGTTAAAATTAGAACTCAGCTGGCATTGCGTTTGCTCTGTCATAAGGGGTGTGAAGGTTGTAAATGGATTTATCGAAACAGTCAAGATATGTGGCCTATCCCTGTTGTTGCACAGAAATCATCGAACCACATAAAACCAGCTAATGTATCCAGTGATTTTGGTAAGTAGTTCTAAAACGTTTCTGTTGACACCTGGAGGTGAATGTGTTGGCGAGGAATTGTTGACACAATGGATGGAGCTTCCCATTACTTTGCAGCTAAAATTGGAAAAGTGCTTTTGAAGTGCCTGGCAGTCTGCAGTGACTGTTTCACTGTGTGATTGCTCTTGTCAGAAAAGGTTTGCCATCCCCCCCCCCAAAAAAAAAAGTGTGTCTCTTTTTGTAGCTCCTTGTGCTGCTTGACTACAGAGGCCTACAACTAAGGCTCCAATAATTTCAGCATATGAAATTTTTTCATGGCCTACTTGTCTTTTTGCTGTGGCTATTCCTGCCAAAATCCAGTTAAGGTGCAGAGTTTTGAAATACTTTTTGACAACTTCGTCAAGCTTCCTTCTTTTATAAGTGATGCTCCTGTCCTACTGACGCAGAAAACTGAAACCGGACAACTGAACCGGAATGCGGAAGAGCCATGACTGAAACAGCAGTTTGTGTTGGTACGTTTACAGCCATTAAGGCACTGTGGGAAGTGAGAATCCAAAAAGTTACAGAAGAGGTCAGAAGACAAAAGGAATTCAGTCAGAAGACTGCAGGGAGGTAGGTACTTGTTAAGGGGGAACTTTGGAGACTTAGGACGCAATCCTAACCAACTGTCCCACACCAAGGTAAGGGCAATGCAGCTCCCAAGTAAGGCAACAAACATTGCCTTACTCGAAGGAAGCCTCCATGACTGCCTCCCAGTTGCAGGATGCAATGAACATACCCCACTGGTACACATATGCCAGTGCTGGAAAGTTGGTTAGGATTGCGCCCTAAGACTTTGATTTCCAAGTTCTGTGAGCAACCTCCATGAAGGCCTTGTCTACACGATGCTGCAAATGAGGTGTTAAGAGTAGATTGTACGACTTCAGGCATGGTGCAATATGCCATTTTTAATTATTTCATTACTACCTTTGAACCTAGTCTCTTAATGAGAAAGTTTCATAAAGAGGCTCAAGTTGTATAAAATATAAATCGCAATAAAAACATTAATGCCCCCCCCATCATGTATCCAGGTAAAAAGAAAGTTTTCAACCTGCAGGGAGGTTTTGCTGTCACAAATGGGAAGGGCTAGGCTTGAATCTTTCAGTGAGGCATGTGAGGTTTTTACTCGTATGTTCAGCAGATGCTTTTGTTTTCACTTGGAGAGCACTCAAAATCCTGTTTACCAGGAGAGCTGCATGGGGGAATTATTTAATTAATTTCCCTAAAGTAGGATGCAAGGTGATCAGTCCTGCCCTTTCCAAGGAAAAAGTAGCTAAGGCACCATGAAACACCTCCCTGGTCTTTAACTGGTTGTGGGTTATCAGCAAGAGAGAACATTCCCTTTTAAAAAATCGACTGGGAGAAGAGGTGAGACTCCAATTATTTATTGTAAATAAGCAGTCATGAAAACAATGTATTCCAAATCTACCCTTTCACCAATGGTTCAATAAAAATGCATTAAGACGTATTACTCAACCCTAACACATAGGTGTGTGTGCCTGGCATATGGTGGATGCATGTTTCAATGCATGTGTATTGCAATAAGGAGAAAAGAGATAATATTCAGGGGAGGAATTCAACAGAGCCTCACTCTTTTGATCTCAGTCCCTAATCTTAAAGGGAAAGGATGGAGAAAGAGAAGGGGGGATGGGGGATACTTTTAGAGGAGTGTGTGTGTGTGTGTGTGTGTTTAAAGCACAGTTACAGCTACCCACCTGAAGACAGCTTGCAGAGCCTTGGTGCTAGGTTCTGTGCATTATTTTGGAGACCCAAGAATGATGCAAAGACACAGGTGGTCTTTGCCTCACATTTGGATCACTCCCATCACTTGAGCCGGTTGCCAATATTTTTAGAGAGCAGGGGGAGTACATACCTGCTGGTTTGAGGCATGGCCAGCAGGAGAACCCTAACCAAGTCTATTGTGCTCCTGGGATCATGGCAGCGTTCCCTCTAGGGGTCTGTGCAGACCCCTTCTGAGGCTGCACAGGGCCGCAGCAGCATCTCCTAACACTCAGTGCTGTCATACATCATGCTGATCCTATGTCACTGCAGAACTTCCAGGAAAGACAAGCTGCACGGAGTTGGTTTTGGGCCATGTGGCCATACAGATTAGAGGGAACACAGACTAGATTGTGGTTGATTGACCAATTATTTAGGAATACGGTTCTTTGTGTGGAGGAAGTTCTTGATCTACCCACTTTTCCTGATCAATAATCTGATGTGTGCAAGCTGATCAATGTGTGCATTATTTGTCCTTGAGAAAGCCAGTCAGACAAACAGGATGGCACCACAATAGGTGACAGATACCCAATGGGAACAGTATTACATCAGCAGTTTGCAGTTTTATCTCCTCCTTCAGACTATGTGAGCTAGAATCTTAGCAGGGAAAGGTCACGAGTTTTGACCTCCTGACCTAAGTTTCAGAAGGAGCAGTCTCCATAGTTCATATTATTGGCCATGAGACAATAGTCAAGAATGGAATGCTCATGGGTTACATCAGGGGTGTCCAAAGTTTTTGGCAGGAGGGCCACATCGTCTCTCTGACACTGTGTCTGGGGCCAAGGGAAAAAATAGAATTAATTTGCATTTAAAATTTGAATAAATTTACATATGTTTACATAAATGAATATATTAAAGATGAACTTATATGAATGAATGAATGAAGGTCTTGCAATAGCTCAAGGCCTATAAAAGGCCTTGCACAAAGCAAGGCTGGCCTTTCCTTTGCTGCCGCTACTGCATCACAGACCTGAAACAGCAAGCAGTGGAGGGAACCCTCATCCCACAGCTCACACGAGTGGTCAAACAATCACCCTCACACTGAGAGCAGTTGCTTTGGGCCAGAGTGGGCTCCAACAAATCTCCAGAGGGCCAGAGGCTCATTGGAGACTGGGGGCTCCCTGAGGGCCGCATTGAGAGGCCTTGAGGGCCACAAGTGGCCCCAGGGCCGGGGTTTGGGCACCCCTGGGTTACATGAATCTAAGGGGATAATACTATAAGCTGGTAATAGAGTCCAGAGTTCAGTGCCCCCATCTTCCTGTATTTAAATGCCATTGGTATTTCTTTAACCCCTTGTAATAGCACAGCAGTTTAGGAGCCTTTAGCTAGAAAGTAAGAGATGGTACTACCCACTTATGCACCTAATAACAAGTCTGAACTCCTTTGCCTGACCTGCCCCGATCTCTACCCTCTAAGCCTGCCCATCTAATAACTTCATTTCATTCAAAAGTTGAAGCCCCTGAACAATAAAATTGGATATTAGAAGTTTATAATGAAAGTCACTTTTTTTTTTTTAGACTGACACTTGTTTGGGAAGAGAGGGTCAGTTTGGCCAAGCTCAAAGAAAAAGTAGTAACTGAAGATGGAAGGGTTATATTAAGGATTGAACATGAAGAATGGCAGGTATTATGCACGCTATGCTACTAATGAAAGATTCAAGTGCTTTTGCAGTGTTATAGCTCAATTTCATTGTTTCATGTCAACAACAGTTTAGTAAGTTGTCCACTTTCTGAAGAGATGAAAAGTCTGGCATTGGAGAAGTATGTCTTTGATGTAGCCACTATACAAGCAAAATGCAGATTCCTTGTAGCGAAAATCCCTGATTTTCCTGTATTTTTCTGCCTTTTTAAATGCTTCCAACCTGGAAGCCTCTGTGATGTCTCAGCTTCCTAAAAGGCTTCTGAGAGAGCCTGCTTAAAAAGCCATGTTCCTGAGACTTTTTGAATTCTGCACCAGGGCAACGAAGCCATAGGGCACAGCAGACAGATTGCCAGTCCTCATGGTCTGACTTTCAACTTTCTCTGGTCAGTCCTACTGAGATCAGCATGCTGCAGGCAACTGGGCATCCAAGACCCCCTGATCAGGTCAAGAGGCATGTAGAAATGCCCAGGTGGTTGCCAATTGGATGGATCTCTATGACATCATCAAACCTAGATTGTTTTTTCTAAGGAAATAAAACATACGAGAATGCACATTGCCTGGTCCATTATGTGTGAACAGCTGCTATTTTAGTGAAAGTGGCATACAACTTGCTGCATTGTGAGTGAATGGACTAGAACAGGGACAGTATTCAGTTAATCACTGCAATTCTATACACACTTACCTGGGAGTCTCATTAAATGCAATGTGACTTACTTCTCAGTAGACATGCATAGGATTGTGCTGTTATTTTGCCATGCTAATATTATTGAAACATTCTTTTAGTTGACTGCATAACACTTTCCAATCACTTTTTGCATGCTCAAGTTAGAAACTGCCTGGCTGAACATGCTAAACAACTTTGGTCCCCTTTGTTTTGTCTCATATTGCAAATTTAGACTCTCCCTTCTTGTTTACTGAAACTGAACCACCTCCAGGAATGGCAGCTTCACAGAATTAGTTTGGTAACAATCCCTCAGTTCATTGGTCGCTTTCATAATCTCATCGTGCTAGATCTGTCCCGAAATTCCATTGCAGAGTTACCTCGGGAGATTGGTGAGTAGTATTATTAAATCATCCTGTTGATGCCACCAACAGAAGAACGTCTCTGGATATAGTGTCACTTTTCTCAGGCAATATTATTCTGCTAAGCCAGAAACAATCATTCTGTTAGCACAGCGGTCTCCAAAGTGGAGACCACTGCGCATCGGGAACATCTTCGCCAGCACTTACCATTCCAACACGCCACAGCTCTCCATTTCCCCCAATTGGAATGATGCAGTGTTCTGGGCAGTCACATTGGTGCAATGCCCCAGTGGGCATTGTGCCCAGATTTCCAGGCAGATACAACTGCCCTGAGTGTTGTATTGTCCTGATCAGGAGATATGGAGAGCTGCGGCACTCTGTAACAGTTATGCTATGCTCACAGAGCGGACAGTTTCTCCCAAATCCTGGATCTGGTCCACGGGCTGGGGTTTGGAGGAAGCAGATTAGATTTTCTGCTAGTAGAAGGGCACTTTTGGATTCGGCCCTATGAAGGTAAACTCACTTTACTCAAAAATCCTCAGTCAAATGGAAAACCCTTAAAATCTATGCCAGCTGCCTTCAACTACTTGTTACCTTCTTGGCCTTTTTATCTTTCTCTGCCTTTCACAGTATGCTATTTATGGAGTGGAGGAACTTTACCAGTGCATAGTTTATGTTGAGGTTTCTCTTATTTGTAACTTCTGCAGGTCAGCTGTCCAATCTTCAAGAGCTGATCCTGAGTTATAATAGAATTAAATCTGTTCCTAAAGAACTAAGCAACTGTGTCAGCTTAGAAAGACTGGAGCTAGCAGTGAACAGAGACATCAGTGACCTTCCTCATCAGGTTTGGCAAGACAATCTCCCTCTGTTTGGTCAAGGTGACAAAGGGCAGGTTTACAGTGACTTTTAAAATACCAGAGTACCTAATACTGAATCTATTTCCTCACTAAGCACCCTTCTCATAAATGGTGCCAGTGCATAAACATTGCTTCATTATGAGCATGCTTTGCTGCTCCCCAAGTGTTGATATGCAAACCAGCCCCTGCTTCCCAGGTTACAATTAGAACTGTCAACTAATTAAAAAGAATCTTTAGCTGACCAATTGATTTATTAATTAAATCTGCATACATTTGCATATTAAACATAGCTTTGAATGAAAGGCATATCTTCTTTGTTTTTAGATGATGCATGTGTCAAACATACCTTCTCGCATGTGAGGAAAAATATCTCTTCTAAGAAGGGATCTGCCACGCGCAGTTTTCATATATAATAGAAAGCTAACGTATATTTTTAATGTGTTACTAGATTACTCAGGGGCACATTTCTTGGCATATAACAATTTGCTTAGAGATCATTGCATTTAATTGATTAATCAATAAATGTTACAGCCTTAGTTATAAGGAAGTTGTGGATGGGGAAAAGCTTTGTTTAATCTCTCTTTCTATTTTAAGATGGAATGAGACTATAGATATTCCCCATGATAAAATCCATAATGCCTCAATGATTTTGGTTCACTCACACTTTTTTCCCTGTTTTGTAATGTTTGAAACAGTTCCAACTACTTCATTTTGGGTTTGATAAAATATTATATTTATCTGTGGAAATTCTCAGTCTGAGTTTTCCTGTGTCATTATCTAAATATCTGAGCTCTAGAAAGGCTCTTTCTTCTCCCTGCACATTTCCCTCCCCCTCCTATAGAATTATACAAAGGAATTATGCTAGTCATACATTTTTGCCCAGGTGAACAGAACAAAATTATGCCTACTGCAATGGGTCAAATTTGACTATCAAGGCAGAAGCAACCTACAGATCATTCAAGATTCTGCTCAGCAAACACTTTGCCATGGAGCACCTTAGTTGCACATGTATTCTTGACTAAATGATTCTTAGTAGTGCCATTGATTCTTAATGGAATTGATTTTTTACAATAAGCAGTTTGATGAATAGCTTGATCAGAGATCCCAACAAGGTTGCACACCTGCTCAGAGTCCATGGATATTTAAAGGACCCCCTGAACTTAGAGCTGGGCATGATGCAATCCCTAGCCCTGTCTTTTTGCTATTATCAGAGCTCTTGGAAACCAGAGGGGAGGGTGAACTAGAATAACACATAGGTTTTTATCACTTTCCTAGAGAGGCATTTTGCAAGATACTTTGACCAGAACCCAAACCTTTGAGATGTGGCTTATGGAGTTGTGTTTCCACTAATGTGCTACCTCCTTTTCCCCAGCTCAGCAATTTGAAGAAGCTTAATCACCTAGATCTGAGTATGAATAAGTTTATCACTTTCCCATCAGTCTTACTGGATATGCCAAACCTGGAATGGTTAGATATGGGGAGCAACAGACTCAAAGAAATCCCTGGCAATATCAACAGGTAAATACACCTGTTGAAAGTTTTGCATTTGCTCTTTCCAGGATTTTACAGCAGCAACTGAAATGACTTGCTACCAAGGTGGCAAAACAGTGCAGTAAAGGCAAGCATCATTATTGAACTGTTCATCTGGAAACAAACAAGGTGCCATAAGTTATGATCTGCAAAGTGTTTGAGCAGATTCACTTGCATTTACATCATTTTAGCTCCATCCTTCTATTTTAGTGATGTATGGACTAGGTGTCCTTCACACTACCATTATTGTAGTGTATCTCATTAGCTTTAAATTAAAGGATAATTATTTATTGTATTAATTATATACATATAAAACTCATATAACATTTTAATGTGCTTTGCAAACATTTCCTGTTATAACAATGCTTGATTGTATTTGGAAAAAATGGAACTGAAAAACAGGAGTTGCCCAAGGCATACCAGTTATGCTGGATTTGAAACCCAACTGTTTTGAGTTCAGAACTTTATCCATTGGTACAGTATGTGATGGTGGTAGTATTTGGTTCACCACTGTTGACATGATGTGCAATCATCATTTGTCACTCTATTTGTTTTCCAAAGTTAGTTAGCATTTTAGGCCCATACGTTGAAGGTGGCTATAGAAGTCCTCGTAAGCGAGATTAAAGAAGCTGAACAAGTTAAATGCTGTAACTTTTCTTCAGGAACTGTTTGCTTTTCTTGGCCATATTTTCTAAGAATACAATACTTAGATCACTTATAAAAACCAGTTCAGACTGACATGATCTTGCCAAGATCCCACTCCTTTCTTGCTGCTGGACATTCTATAGCTGAAGATGCCAGAATAATATCAAAGGTGATGTCGTTCTTGCACTTTGAGGAATAGCTCCACTCTGAGAAATGGCATGGCCGGAGATACTAAAATAAATGTATTGCCAAGTGTCTTTCCTGATAGTGAATAGATCTGTTTAATTTTACAGAATAGAAAACCTACACACTTTGTGGCTCCAACGAAATGAAATAACTCAGTTACCAGAAGTCATTTATATGTTAAAAAATTTGAGCACCCTGGTCCTCAGCAGCAACAAACTCCAAGATATTCCTGCTTGTATGAAGGACATGACAAACCTCAGGTAAGAGGAAAACCACTGCAGCAGCTGAAACATTCCCAGCTCAGAACTCCCCACACTCCAGTGGTTGCTGCTGCTTTTTGTCATCTGTTCACAGTAGCTCTCTGTGATGCACTTGGCTCACTTATTACAAAATCATGTTGTGGTCGTTTTGCTTGGCATCCCAAATGAGCTCTTTAAAGGGAGAGTAGAGGCATGCAAAACTAGGGCATCTGCTCATGGTCAACAGGTTCATAAGAGTAGGATGGTTATATATATCAACTCGATTAGCTAAACCTTAAAGGGCAAATTTCTGCATAGTTTAACTCAAACCTGATGACAGATATGAACACTGCCCCATTTACAGTAGCAGAGTTATAATAACAATAAAATTAAGGTGATCCCATGTTGTCCAACAGATTTCAACTTTAAATTTTAAAAATACTGATTATGCTTTCCTATTAATTTTAGAGTGGTAGAAAACTAATTTTCATATTTAACTGTATACTCCCATACACCAATGATTCCTAATTCAGGCACTGACAGGTCTGAAATAAGCCTTGAAAAATTAAGCTGCCATGTTGGCACCCCTACTCTGTTGTTCAGAGTGGGAAGACTTCATGCAGTACTGATTCCCCCCACCATTATATGGGAAGTGTCATAATCCTTGGGGAGTAAGGATGCACTTGGATTTTCCAATGTGGCAGACACAATAGCTGGCAGATGAGGAGGATTCCCAGAAGTATCACTGGTGGCCCACAAGCACAATCTATTTTGGACTAAATTTCAATTATCACTTGCATTAGAAATTGATTGTGAGCTGCTGTTGAAGCAACTTCTGGCTGAAAAGTAGATCTATAAATAAATAAGTGGATGTACTTCTGTGGGTAAATAGTCCCAAAATACGTTCCACTAAGGGAGTGAACCATTTGGCTTAAAACAACTCTTCCTGTTTTGTTTTGAAGAAAACTATTTCATTAACACATTACTCTAATAAATTTTTAGATTTGTCAACTTCAGAGACAACCCACTGAAGCTGCAGGTGACACTCCCCCCATGTGAGAACGCTGAAGAGGAGGAGGAACGAGAGCCGTACGGTATTCAGTTCATGCATGCATACATTCAGGAGTCTCTCAGCAAAACAGGTATCTTTATAGTTCAGATGAGAGCATATCTGAATTCAGAGAGGAAAATATGCTACTGGCTTTTGAAGTAATTCTTCCTTATAATTCTTTACTTTTTTAGGGCGCAATCCTAACCCCTTATGTCAGTGCTGGAAAGCACTGACATAAGGGCAATGCAGCTCTGGAGCAAGGGAACAAACATTCCCTTACTTTAAGGAGGTCTCCGTGAGTGACGCCCAACTGCAGGATGCAGCACATGTCCCATTGGCAGCACTATGCCCGTGCTGGAAAGCACTGACATAAGGGGTTAAGATTGTGACCTCAATCTTCCTCAGGGAGGAAAGATCTGCCTCCTTGATTGTTCAGGGTGGAAAGGGCAGGTAGAAGAGGTAGTCTTAACTTTTTCTCTTGAACCCCTCCCCGAGCTTATTTCTACGCTATGAAACCAACTGAAGGAAACTAGAACTGCCAACTTCACATCCAAATGCTGACATTCACTAACACATAGACGTGTGGAGCAGATATTCATTCCACTTTGCTACATATGGGTATGCATGTTTCCCTATACCCGGATAAATACAGGGTTGTGGAATTATAACCTATGCTAGACTGGTACTACAGATTCCCACAACCGGATGCATATAGAGTAGACAAGAACAAGCTCTTCCCACAGCCTTAGCATCTGCATGATTTTTTTACTGAAAAGCAGACAGGAAATCAGTACAGCCTTTGGCAATAGTCTCTTCCTACTGTGCCTCCAGGAGGTCAGTGTTCCAGCCAGTATTTGATTACAAAGCTATACGAGCACAACTGTTACTTAGCACTACTACTGATGTGTCAGAGATGACAGAAATTGGGCTGCAGAGCAAGCTATTCTCTTTCACCAGAACATGCTCACAGAAGATCACAGCATGTTGATTTATTCTAACTCAGAAGATATATGTGATGAGCCTGAGTGTGCATAACGTGTCACTTTATTGTGCTCAGAACGCTGATTTGGGAGCCGAACCTTGCAATGCAGCCAGTACTAACTGGAATATGTATATTCTTAACTTCCTTTGTTCCGTTTTGTCACACACAGGGAACTAGTCTATGCGTTTCATCTATATACCTGCCTTCATATTTTTCTCCCCTTTAATGTTGCTAAGTTTGTTACTAGAAATAAATTTAGGGCACAAATTTAGGGCCAGCCCAGGGTATCACAAATGTGTCGTGAAGCACTATAAGCCACCATGGAGGCAGTTAGGCTGGCCAAGGAACTTGCACCAGCCTAACTGCACCATCGCAGGCTCCGGGGACGGTGAATTTGCATGGACCAAGCTCCACCAACGCAGGGGTGTGGGGGGAGCATGGGGAGGAGGCGTTTTGGGGGACAGTGGATGGCAGACGGTCCTAGAAATGGATGGGCAGGCAGGGAGAAGGGAGGCAGTGCCAGGATCCACCTGTTATGCCAAAATCTAACCCTGTTCCCGGGCAGCCTGGGCCAGCCCAGGGCTGCTCGGATATGTGCTAACTCTAGAGATGGCGCAGATCCAAGTAGCCTCATTGGGATGCAGTGGCTCTCCCTGGGGTAAGGGGAAGTGATTCCTCTTGCCCCAGCTGAGCGCCCCAAACTGGCACTGGATACAGTGCAGGCTCGCTGGCCTGCCTGTTTCCAGCACAACTTAGGATTGTGCTGTTAGTTATTTAGCTGTGGCAGATATTTTTCCTGACTTGCCCAGCTCTAACTGTCGGAGGGTCCTGAAGACATAGAGGAGTGATATTATTACAAAGGCAGCACTTTGGGACGGGGTGGGGGTTAAACAACAGGACATGACCAGTTTCTCTTCCTTTTTCTATTGCTATTTTACCCAGTGACTGCTACAAGGCCTAAAGGAGGGGCCTCTAAACCAGGGGTCTCCAAACCCCGGCCTAGGGCCCAGATATGGCCCGTGGCCAGCCTCTTGTCCCCTGAAAGCCCCTGGCCCACTTTGCCGAACATGACTGGAACTGCGCTCTGGTTGCATCTGGAGGGTGTTCTAAGAGCCAGAATGAATGAGCCCATTCATTCATTTATTCACACATCTAAGTTCCATCTCCAATTTATTTATATAAAAGTTATATTTAAAATTTTTTTTGACCCTCATAACCATGCCAGACATTTGATGCAGCCCTCTGGCCAAAAGTTGGGAGACCCCTGCTCTAAACCATGGCCTATACGCCAGATCTGGTATTCAAGAAAAGCTGTCCAAGCGTGGTTCTTTCTGTTCTGTGTCGTAGACGCCTTTCTTTGTGGCCAATCTTCCAACAGCCTCACACTGGGCAGCAGCATTCCCTGGGAAATCAGGGCACAGAGCCTTCTGGGGCAACAGGAAGCAGCAGTTGCTCGGTGCAAGGCTGTTGGAAGATCAGCTCTGATCGTGCCTGGACAGCTTTTCCTGAATGCAACAGACCATGGTTTGGAGACCACTGCACTAAAGGATGTTTAGAACATGTGCAAGTTAAGGCCATGCTTAGTAATTCCACTCAAGTCAAGCAGTGAAGAAAGGCATTCACTGAAGCAATTATCTTGTGCTTGGCTACTGCAAATTAATTTTTTAATCTGTTTTTTTCTCAACAAAACATTTGTTTTAATACAGTTTTGCCTAAGGACATCTAATTTAGCAACCACATTTTACAAAGGAGTCTGTCTAGATTGCTTGGTTACCTGCTTCATGCCACTGTTAGAAAGGGGAACCCAAAATACCATTTGCCATGGCTTGTGTTTGTTTTGGGACATCCAGACCATTCTACATCTCTGATTATGGCAGTTCCAGATAATTTTAGCTAGCAGAATAATGCACTGTTCAGGCTTAGACTAAGCATTTTATTCCTATACAAATATATTAACTACTCAAACAGTTAAAAATGGGATTAAACACAACATTACAATACAGGTGTCATGAACAGATTAACTGCTATTTTTATTTAATAAGATGCCATTAAATAAAAAGCAATGTAAAAGTTTCTTGCCATGTGGATTTTTTCCATTTAAATTTCTTTTCTTTCAGAAAACGATATTCTAGCTGATGGCAGCGGTGGCTGCAGCAAGTGAAAAAAAAAATTCCCTGTGATCTGATTTTTGTTATTACTGGAAAGTAATGAATAATTCTTCCAAGCACGTAAAGAATGAACATTATCCATATCCAGTTACAAAAATGTTACAATATTATCTTACTGTGGAGGAATGAATTGGTGCCTCAGATTGCTGGTTCCAAAGGAGTTGGCAAAACCCAATATCTACTTGGTAAGCAACTAGAATGTTTCTGAAGGATGTTATCCAGACACAATTTTAGGCAGTTGCAGGGGATAATAAAGACTGACATGGCACAGCTGTCAACAGTACATTTTCTAAAGAAATGCTGAGATCCGTATAATGCTGTAACAAAGCCTCATACCCTCTATGCTGTAAATATTCAATTCGACCATGATCAATCAAAAGTTTACAAAGCCGACCTATCTGTTTTCGTTCTTCAGTGGTTAGCAGCCTAGAACCAAAAGGGAAAAAAATATTTTAGAACATACCAGTATTAATACTTAAAGTAATCAAAACAGTATATCCAATCTAAAACATTTCAATGTAGGTAGAATAACCCAACTTTTGAAAAAGTCTTCTATCTTGAATTAAGTGACAAAGCATATTATGGCAGGGAAACTACGCACAAACCCCCGTATCCATAGATTCAATTATGTGTGGATCTGGGCCGCCGCACGCCCATTAACAAAGTTGAAATCCATACTGGGGTGAAAACGTGCACGCGTATTAGCATCAACCAAGTCTTTTCAAGCATTCAGGCTTCTGGCAGCCTGTAAGCGCATCACTATAAACTTGAATAATTATGGCAACCTGTACAAGGAAGAACGTTTTTGTCCAAGGAAGGAGCTAAACTAATGTTAAAGGGTGGGGGGCAGGGGGTCCGGAGATAGGGTTTTCTTGATTCCAAATATGTGGGGGGGGGGCCTGGAACAGATCCCCTGTGGATACGGGGGGGCCGCCTGTAGTTCCATCGAACTTCAAAGAATATCAAGCATATAAAATTTAAACATACTGACTTCAGAACACATTGCATGGAAAATGGTTACATACCCTTGCAGACCATGTAAGTTGCACTCATCACTTCCGTGCTCTTGGTCGAATACTTCTGCCTCACTACTTTGTTCTTTGTCCTTTATGGAAGTTGTAGAGGCTTTTGTTGCAGCTTCTCTCATTCCACAAGTAGCCCAACTAGTCATTCGTTTAAAATAGTTGAATTCCACTGGTCCAAGTCCTGCTGTGGTAAAGAATTCTTGGCCTACATAATGCTTCCAGTCACATCTGTGATGGCAACACAACGCAATCACAATTCCAGTCACAGGGCTAGGATTCTCCGTTACACACTTGCTACGTGTTTCATCGGGAGAATTGTTAGAAGTTAAGCTGGTTCCATCAGTCTTGACACGTTTAGGTGCAGGACCTTCCTTGTCAGAGAAGTTTGCATAGGTTTCAACTAAGCACCTCAAAGCAAGATCTGTGAACACACAGACACAGTTTGAACTTTGGTTGCTTCACATAGCAATATAAGCAATGAATACATAACATTTTAATGAAATTTATGGTATAAAGGCAAACCTAAATAGCTTGCATCTTCAAATTACTGAATGTTTCTGTACAATATGTTGTAGGATCCAAGACATTCAGAAGCAATATACTGTACTGAGTTACTCAGACTGTTTGGGCATGTGTAATTTTAAGCAAAGCTAGCTTCCCAGAGGTTCCCTTGGTTTTCTACTTTTTCTTCACCATGGACAACCTGTACAATTTGTACCTGTTGCTGCACCACATACATGCTTTCCAATTCCTATCACAGGCAGTTTGCTTTGCACAAGAACAGGTACTTTATCTGAAAGAAAGAGATGCAGTCAGAATTACGCCATCTGGCCCACATCTTTCTGAACATGTAGATTCACATAACACAAGCAATCAGAAAAGTTCACACTTAGTGCAAGTTACATTAAAGCTCAGTATATCCACATAGGAGGAGGGATAGTGTGACACAAAGTAAGTGTGTGTTGACCAAAAGTTCCCCTCTCACCTTTGACACACTTTACAGAGCCTCCCCATTGAATCTCAAGGTGATTAATAGCGACCAATCAGCAAGCCATTTACCAGGCTTCAGAGGAAGCTGTTTATATGACCCTCACACTAATCCTAACTGCACTAATTCAAAAATGAGCCCATGCAAACTGCACTTAATCTGTAAATTGTGCTGTATTGAAAAAACAGGCAAATTAAGACTACACGTATCAAGTGGTACCAGTACTTCTATAACCCAATCTTGCCATCCCTTAGCAGTAAAGTTATTCAAACTCTGGTGTATCTCCTAATTTGCAGTTGTGCTGTTAGACAGACCCTCAGGTAAAAAGAGGGAAAAACAGGGCTGAATTGGCCTATGGAAGTCTTCCGGAATTCATAAGAAATCATTACAATGTAACTGCAGTTTATGTAAATAAATTAGCAGCTTACTTAAATACAAGTGCTGAATATCAACTTGAAGCCTTTCAAAGCTGTTTTTTCTATGCTTGCCATCTACCTGTGTTTAAAAAAAACAACCCAAGACTGATTATTAAATAATGGTCACCTAATAAGATATTTATCAAATTCTGGTTATATTTTACATCTAGCTACTCACAAACAAACATGTTCAACACTAGCAATTGCCATAAATTAATTACTGTGGTGCTGTTAACAGCAGGGATTTAAAACTTTATAAATAGCTGTATTGCTAAATTCACATTTATTATTAATCTTTTTGTAAAAGAAACCAATTTTGAACTGACATTTATAAACATTTTATTCCATTTTTCTTGCCACAGGACATCCAAGGCAGCTTACAAAGCAGAGAACAAACAACAATAATATTAAGCAGGAAAAAAAAATTAAAGGCCATCCCAATAACCTGACCAAAAACTGAGCAAAAAAAAAATGTGGCCAGTTTTAACCAATCTTCTGAAGGAACAGGGTAGAAGCCAACAAAACCATAGTGGGGTCAGACATTCCACATACCCTGTATCCTGGTGTATATATGTTTGTTTCCTGTACAGGATCTGTGCTGCTGTACAGACCCTTCTCTTGCTGTGCAGCATTGCAACTGTCACAAAAACTGTCTCTGGACATAGACATCACTGTCCATCTTATGGGTTGCTAAACTCCAAGCTACAAAGAGACTGGCCTCAAGTTTAGAAGGAACAGTGCCTGTTGCTCCTCTGAGGGCAACGGCACCCTTAGTGCAAGACTTGATTTGAGCTTATGGCAAGGAACTCATGGAAGGAGACAATATCCAGAGTATGAACCATTTGAGGTCATAACTTTCATGTTGTATTGAGCCCAAAAACAAAATGACAATCAATTCAATCAGTGAAGGATTGGGGTGATGCAATCCCATCAAGAAGCCCCGGTTAATAACCAGAATGCTATATTTTGTATAAACCAAACTTTCTGAATGCTTTTCACGGATAGCCCCAAGAAGAGAGCATGTAGCTAAGTCAAACCTCTCCAATAAAGGAGTTGCAGTTGACAACCCACTCAAAACTGATTTAAAAAAATACCCTGTCATCAAGGCCACTTGGGCCTTCAGGGGAAGCCCCAGATCAAGAAGCACCCTCAGACTGTAACACAAAAAAAGTCAAACTATACCTTGCCACCTATGTGGTGCCAGATATAAATTAGACAGGCTCATGGTTGTCACAGTAGTGGATGCTGGAAATAGCGCAATGCCAAAAACCATGAAAGCTTACAATAACTTCTTACCTTGAATCTGGTAGTCTCCCTTTCAACAAGAAGAAAGTGAACATTTTCAGCACCTTGTAAGGCTATATCCACCCAGTGGGACAGCTTTCCTCGCCCAGCTCCAAATTCAACAAAACATCTCCCTGGTCCAAGCAAATTGAGTCTTTCCATGTTACCTAATAAAGAAGCCTACAGACTTTAAAAGATTATTTATGAACCAAGGAAAATAATTATTTGTGATATTTCTTTGTGAAATATTTAATGTAACTTGCAAAGGTTTTCCTTTGTGCATTTCCTGTAGCACTAACTACCTGGTATATTACGAGCAACAAGTCTGCCTGCTTAAACATATGAGATGCGCGGATACAAAAATTTTAGAAGCTACAGAAGCCATAGCTGTAGCAACTCCTTAGATTCTCTGAAAAGGGGCCTATCAAGATAATGGAAATAAGATCTAAGCATTTTTATTCTTGGCAGATACAGATAGAAATAAATTGCAGCTGAGTCTGTTTGACGGTTCAAAATAAACAAACTAATGTGAAAAACTCCACTATTATAAAGCAATGCAAAAAATAAAATTAAATTCAAGTCATCTCTACAAATGCTGCTAATGTTCAAACTAAGATAATAAGAAACTAAAAATCACGGCTGCAAAGAAACAAATCAATTCCTTACTAACCAGATAATTGTGATTAAATAACACAATATTTGTTGCTTAGAGAAGTACACTACCTGTTGTTTCAAATGCTTAAAAGCAGCATCTCCATTTTTTGGATCGTTTAGGGCTTCTTCCAGGGCCTGATGAGATAGAATTTGGTCCTTAAGTACAGATTTAATACCTGTAAGCAAAGCACAAAGTTATTTATTTCTCTGTGTTTCAGCTGAGGCAGTCACAAAATGTCATTCTGACTCCCACCTTAACATTATGAAACTAGGAGAATTTCCTCCCAAGTATGTAAAAATGTTTAAGGCTGTGTTATCTGTGTCATATCATAGAGAGCTGAATTTAGTTTAGCAAACATTTTAACTGGCTGGTGTTTAATAATGTTCTGGTTTAATCCTCACATACCCCTTAAAATCAGTAAAACCTAAGGTATTTGATCCCTCCACACCCGATATAATCAGACACATAAAAATAGCAGACTTACCATTACTTGCTTTTCTGAGTTTTCTAATTAAGTTTTCTAACTCTTCTTTAGACAGAGTAGAAATTGATATCTGTTGGAGAATACAAGGAAATATGCACAAGAGTTTCTACTTTTCTGTTTGTTAATACTGTATAACTATGGTCGCAATCCTAACCCTGTATGTCAGTACTTTCCAGCACGGGCATAGCGCTGCCAGCGGGACGTGTGCTGCATCTTGCAGTTGGGTGTCATTCACAGAGGCCTCCTCAAAGTAAGGGAATGTTTGTTCCCTTACCTCAGAGCTGCATTGCCCTTATGCCAGTGCTGGAAAGCACTGACGTAAAGGGTTAGGATAGCGCCCTAAATGTTAGTCTTTATTCAGGCTGAAGCTACTCAATATAAGTCAAACAGAATAAGGCTTAAGTAAGCAGTCTATAAGTAAGAAGTCATCAAGAACAGGTGACCTCAACAAAAGATCCCCTTAGTAGGATACTAACATTCTTTTCAATGAGTCAATGAAGTCACTGGATGGAAAACAAAAGGACGTCTGACTTAAATATGATATAATTTGCCTAGGCCTGAACCATATTCCTAACTGAACTTAATGAAGCAGAATTAGTAGGGGAGTCAATTGAAAATGGCTATCCCAGTGCTTTGCTGTATCCCACCATTGCTAAGTGCGAACACACATCTAGTGAGTTGAGTACTTTAAAGGCAGTGTGCTGCATCCTACCTGCTTCTCTTATAACTCCTGATGCAAGTTATTATGAACTTACATCATATATAAGATTCATGATTTAATTGGATCCTGAGTGTTACATGAATACTTGCAGCCAGATTTTTATGCTTACCTCTTTGGAAAAAAATCCCCAAAGACATCAGTGAGACCTACTTCTGAGCAAGGATATATAGGATCAGGCTATATGTGACACTTCAGAATTATACAAATCTCTGGTAACATGAGATGAAAGAGACATAGACAATAGTAGATGTAAACAGGTGGGTGCTAGTAATTAGATCCTGTTCAGAGGACACTTGGACATGATGCTCCAAGATGAGCACTGGACACACAGGGTCAGTGACACCGCTAGGGGGGTGAAGGCCATACCGGGTGACGCACACGGGGGGGGGGAGTGAGTGACACCACAACTGCCCTAAATGTCTAAAATCTTGGTATTTTTGAATAACACCATCATGTTATATATCAATTGATGCATAATTTCATGCAAAATGCAATGAAAAACTGTGTTGAAATACCTATTCAATCAAAAGTTATAGCCAAAAAAACAGCAGGGGCAGGGCGATGGTACATCACAATACCCACCACCCAGGGCATTGGCCCACCCACTGAATGGGAGGTGGTCCATTATGGGGGTTACACACTAGCCTCCTGCACAGGATGACACAAACCCTAGTGATGCCACTGCATAGGGTTTTGCCTAAGGCTAAAGTAGGAAAATCAGTCTTTTCTATTTTGGGGTTTGGTGGCACAGCCAATGTTACTATATACTGGATTTTCAAGAATCAGTCTTGCCATAACATAAAGGGCCAGGAAGTGTTGATAAATCTAGACTACTGTAGCAACTACATATTTTTCTACTAAAACACTATTTTTGCATCCAAGAACACTGTAATGAGTACATGAACTCTGCTTTCTTAGGTCCCAATCCTATCCAACTTTCTAGCTCCGATGCAGCTGCAATGCAGCCCAGAAGTAAGGGAACAAATGTTCCAATACCTTGAGGAGGTCTCTGTGAGTCCCTCCCTACCACAGGATGCAGTGCACACCCCACTGGCACAGTTGCACCAGCACTGCAAAGTTGGATAGGATTGGGCCCTTAATGATCACAAACAGCATGAATTTAAAATAATACTCTAAGTCACCTGTTCTTCAGGCAATTCTGTTGCACCTTTCAATCCAGCATTAATATCTTGAGCAAAGTAGACCTTAAAGAAATCATGAAACACACAAGTTAAAGTCTAATAATGTTTTCAATATGCTCATAGCAATTCATTAGCCAGTCTCACAGCTGCAAAGAAACAATTGATTTTAGTGATTATTCATAAAGGGAGAGTGAACCAAAGCATTTCTTTCTTCCCTTAATTAGAACAAGAAGTTCTGCATGAGAAAACAATGAGTGCTAATTGCTAATCCTATGCTAACTTCCGCATAGGATTTTGATGTTGTGTAGATTGCAGTAACATCGCTTCGTGAGGCTATTGTAATGCCCTTTAAAACCCTCCTTGATTCCTTCAAGCAGCAATTCCTAGGATACTTACAGGCTTTGGTTTCTCTCTAGAATTGCACTTTTTCAAGTGTTTTTGTAGTTGATCTTCATACACAGTACTAAAATCAGAAATGGAAAGATAAGTACTAATGCTGTTCCTCATTTTAAAAATAAATATAAGAACATGTATTAAATTTCCTTACTGTTTTGGATCCAGAGGGCAGGGAATTCTTTTTCTGGTATCTTCTTCCTAGTTCACAATGAAATTTTAAATTTAAATGGTATCCTGTACAGACATTCCTTTTCTTTAGATTACAAGCATATAATGTACTTTTGTATTCTTGGATTGCAGAAATACATTAAGTGAAACATTTGGCTATGTAGTTTGCTCACTGACTGTGGATAAGGCTACAATCCTATACATGCTTACCTGAGAGTAAGTCCCACTGAACTCAATGGAACTTACTGCTGAGCAGACATGCATAGAATTGCAAGTCACTCCCTCTCAGCCTCAATATATTGAAGCTCCCCAGCTTCAATATAGGAATAGTACTTATTTACTTTACAGCTTTGTTGTAAAAACATCAAGAAGATACACATATGCTTTGCACACACAGAAAGCACTAAACAGTATATCATTAGTATCTGAAAATGTCATACTAAAATCAAAAGGAAAGTTGAAAAAGAGACAGCCTTGGTTTGAAGCAGTTCTGAAATTTAGAGAAATTAAACTGAGACACATCACAGTCCCAGAACCTGCTCCAGTTCCAAGGATTTTTCCCCCTGCTAAAGCTTAGGCAACTACAGATTGTAAAGGGGAGAGAGAGAGATTAGGAAGGGGGAGGGAAATCCACTTGCCTGGCCCAAGATCTCCTGCTGCATAAGGCAGCATAGCAGACGCTGCTCCCCCACCTTCTCATGTGCCTGCCTTCATTCTTCCCACTCTATGAACTGGATAGGCTAGCCCTGAAGACCCAAGTGTGACCTACAGCAGCTCAACAAGTGAAGTTTTTACCCAGTAATTTGTTAAAGCTCTACTTATTAGATTGGACATATGTTCCTAGTCATTAAGCCATTTTTGCCCAGCCCACAGGTGTAAACATTTGGTCCCTGTTGCATATATGCAACGTTGAGCAGAAATGGCTTAAAAAGACATCCAACTGAAATCTCCAATGTGCTGAATGTTCCTGACCATGTGCAGAGTTGCTTTTCTTCATCATAACAACATAAAAAGTGCTCTGCTGGATCAGGCAAAGGGCCCATGTAGTTCAGCTTCCTGCAGCTCACAGTAGCCCAAGAAATGCTTCTGGGAACACACAAGAAAAGATAGTGTACCTGTGACCTGCTGCCACTCTCTTGCACCTGACATTCAGAGATAGACACCTCAAAAACCGGGAGGCTGCATACAGTCATCATGACTTGTAACCTGTGATGGACTTTCCCTCCATAAACCCATCCAGTTCTGTTTAACTCCCTTCTGCCCACCTTTGATTCCTGTTGTGTACATATATGCAACGGGTGGAAATGGCTTGAACGCATTCAGGTCTGGAGCCTTCTTTGGTGGCAAGGAGTTCCACAGATTAATTGCGCACTGATAAAGAATGATTCACTCAGCCCTATCTGGAAATGAGGGCAGTCATGTTGTGTTTTTGTTAATTCTAGTTAAGCTTTGCCAGTCTGAAGCAGACATGAGCCTGGCAACCTCTCTTGGCAGAAAGAGGCCACTGCTCCTCAGCCCAGCCTGCAGGTGGTCCACAAACTCCCTGCCACAGGGTGTGGTGATGGCATCTGTCTAGAAGCCTTTTTAAAGAGGAGTGGAGAGAGTTCTGGAGGAAGAGCCCATCACAGACCACAAGCTGCCTCCTGGCTTTAGAGGGGGCTGCCTCAGAGTGCCAGGCGCAGGGGGGCAGCAGGTGCAGGTCTCCTGTTGCAGTGAGTCTGTGGAACTCCCTGCCACAGGGTGTGGTGATGGCGCCTGGCCTGGATGCCTTTCAGAGGGCACTGGACAGATTTCTGGAGCGGTGAGGGGCTGTGCTGCCTCCTGGCTTTAGAGAGGGCCGCCTCAGAGTGCCAGGCGCAGGGGGCCAGCAGGCGCAGGACTCCGCTGGTCCTGTGTGCCCCTGAGGCGCCTGCTGGGCCCCCGGGGGCTGCGGGAGCTGGACTGGGCCTGAGCGGCGGGCTCTCCTCAGGCTCGCCGGACTCTGAGCACCTCGTGACCGCCGTGCTCCCCACAGAAGCGCCTTCCCCGCGCCGGGACCATCTTGCAGAAGCGCCTCTTCCGCTCCACGAAGTAGGCGCAGCGCCCGGGCGGAGGGGCAACGGCAACGGCCGCGCCGCGCGGGGCCGCCATCTTGCTGGGCCGCTCCTCCCTCCGCCGGCCCTTCCCCTTCCCCCCCGCGGGAGCCCGGCGCCAAACTCAAAGCGCAAGATGGCGGCCGAGAGCCTCTTCAGCCGCCCCATCCCGGTGCAGGTGAAGTGCCCGGGCTGCGAGGACAGGTGAGGGGCGCGGGGGGCCTCTCTCGCGCGGGCTGGGGGGGGCCCTGCTGCGGCCGCCGCCTGTCGGGCCTGGGGACGGGCGGTTGGCTGGTGCTGGGCTGTGGGGGGAGACGAGTGGCCGCCTCCCCGTCCGCCTGCAGCCCCCTCTGGCAGGGCTTCCTATAGAGGACGAGGACGTCGGGCGCTTCTGGTGGAACAGGACAGGCTGTGTGTGTGTGTGTGTGTGTGGTGGGGTCAGCTTTCACAACACAATAAGGCTCCAATCCTCTCCACACTTTCCTGGGAGGAAGCCCCATTGACTATCATGGGACTTCCTTCTGAGTAGACCTGCCTAGGATTGGGCTCTCAACTTTCACAGTACTGGAAGTGTGTGTGTGTTTGCTGTAACACACCAAGAGAGCCCAATCTCTATGCATATCTACTCAGAAGTAAATCCCATGATAGTTAGTGGGGCTTACGCCCAGGAAAGTATAGACAGGATTGTACCTCAAGACCCCAATCCTATGCGGATTGTGGATAGGAAAATGTGGATAGGATTGCAGCCTCCTCTGGCTGGCTACCTCCTCCCTGGAATTTGTGTACCAACTCTCTTAACTGTGTTCAGTTGTTGCAGCCATTTTCAACCACTTTGCCATGGCACGCTTGTGTGCCATAGATGGTCTGCCGGTGTGCCGCAGGAGTTTGGAGGAGGGTCATTTATTAGTAGGGCCATTGGGGGATATGAGCCCCTCACCAACAGCATGGTGTGCCTTGATTTTCAGTGTTGAAAATCACTGTACAGTGCCTGTTCTCTTTATCTCTGTACCTCTTTTCTTCTCCCCCCCCCCCTGCCCTTGCCACGTATACAGTACTTGGATAATCTTGATTTTAAAATAAATTTTGGGCTGGCAATCTTGGCTTAGTTGCCGGCAGGGTGATCAAATGTCCTCTTCTTCTAGGACATGTCCTCTTGTTTAGCCTCATGTCCTGGAAAAGAACTTAAATGTCTTCCTTTTCCCTGTGAGTGGCCCCTGTAGCCAGCACATATCCTTCTTGTAACTAATAAATTATATGAATAAATTAGAATAGTTTCAAACTTAATGATAAATAATATAGTGTTTAAATTAACCACATGAAATCAATATACGAGTGTATATGAGTGTTCTTAGCTTTTATTTTATCATGTCCTCCATTTTTCTTGGATATCCTACATTTTGCGGTGCCTAGTCCTCTTTTGAGTTTGTGACATCTGGTCACCCTGGTTGCAAGGGAATAGGGCAGGGCTTTTCAAACTGGGGTGTTGCGACACCCTAGCCTGCGAGCCTTGGCCCCTGCCCCCTTAAGGGGCGGGGCAGCCTGGAGGCAGGGAGGAGGCAGCAGCACGATCCCTAGGATCCCGCTACTCAGGGGAGCTTGGGGTACATGTACCCAAGCCCCTGCAGCCTCCCGGGGGTGCGGGGAGCCTGGCGCGACCTGTAGCAGGGCTCCCCGCAGCAGTGGAAGTGCTTTAGCGGAGGTGGGTTGCGATTGCTCCGCATCCACTTTCACTGCTGCGGGGCACTGCCTTCCCCAGCCCCTGCTGCCTCCCCCCTCCCGCCCACGTAAGAACTTAGTGGCTCTCAAACTCTCCCAGAGAGTTTGAGAACCACTGGAATAGGGGGAAGGCAAGTGAATTATGTGTCTTAGTGTGACTCCACTTGTGCATAGAGCAGGAAAGTGGGGATGGATAAAAGTGTATTTGACACAGGTGTGTATTTTATTTATTTATTATTAACTATTTTTATTAATTTCCTGCCCTTGACACTGTGTCCGATTTATGATGCGTCTCTCCTGCTGAAATGTTTGGGAACCTTTGGTCATGACTATATATTCGGTTATCATACGGCTGTGTCCTGGTTAAGATTTCAGAGCATGGAATCGCCAGTCAAATTTCTGCTTGTTGTATAGCTGTTAAACTCCTGCGGGGTTTAAACCAAAAATAGCAACTGTTCTATCTATTGGAGATTAGTTGGTGTGGATCAGTTGCTTCCTAACATGCTTAATTTGTTGTCTTATTTATCAGGGTATTGAAGGAGTAGCAAGTGAGTGACTCCCCCATTGTACTTCTGTGCATATGTAGGGATGTTATAGATGTCCACTTTTGGATGTTGTAAATGGGAGGGGGCCTAATTCCACTCTTGAAGTGCTTGTTCAGCATCATTGAACTTTGCCTATGCACCTTTTCCCCTCACTTTCGTAAACCATTAAGTAGTAGAAGGATGGTTTCTCCTCATCTGTTTACACAGGATGGTGAATGAAGTTGGAAAACTAATTGGTGGCGGAAGTGGGTGGTTTTTTTGTATCAATTAAAACTCTGCAATATAATTAAAAAAGTGAGTTCATGTATACAGAATTACTTTGCAGCTCTTCTCTGTGTGCATAAAAAGCATTCCATTTAAAATTTTGGAAAATCGTAATCAATTCTAAAAATCACAGTACAGGTATTTAGCAATTTGAGTATGTTTGTGTTGAGAAAATGTACATATTTGTAGTAGCGAAACAAACTAGAGTACCTAGGTAATGAAGCTATGCATAGTTCAAATATTTCAGAACCTAGGAGTTCTAGAAGGGTGAGCGTAAGAGAAGCTTATGTGGAATTATTAAACATACAGAACCACTGTTCCTTATGGTGTGTGGCAACCCTAGATACACTAATCATTAGAACAGATGGATGAGATTTATTCATTCTTCTTTTCCTCTACCTTACTGTCACAGCAGCCTTATTTTAACATAAGCATCAATCAATTAATCTATTTTCCTCTTTTTGGAGATTTGTATAGTCTTGGACAGCAGCTCTAAAATAAGCAGTATTGATGTAATTTTTTTCCTGATGAATACTCTGTATCATTAGGAATGCTCCTGGATAATGCAGTCCAGATAACCTAATATTTTTAGTATCTAAGATGTGTTACAGTATTAAAATTTTGGAAGATGATTAAAACCTATGTTTATACAGTGTTGGGCATTGGCCTACATGTTCCCTGGGACTATAAAAGGGTAATTGAGGATGATATCTTACATACACATTAAATTCAGTAGAATCTGTGTCTTGAAGCATGTGTGCATACTTGGGAGTAAATACTCAGGAGTAAAAGTCCTGTTTTAGTGACTTGCTGAGTGCAGGCAGCTCACATTATGGGATGCTTAGGAATACTGTACTGCTATTCCTTACTGAGCCATTGATTCATATTTAATTGCTCCAGAATGATTTTGAATTTTTTTTTGAAACTTTATTCAGAAGGGTACATTTAAATGTCTGTTTTGCAGGCGAATAAATGTTCGTGTGAGTATTGAGCTGCAATCAACCACAAATCCCATTCATAGAAAGGTTTGTACCTCCTTTGTCATGCACTGGTTTTGCTATGCATAGAACCTGTGGTTGTCTCAGTGTGCGATTCTGCTCACTATTGCAAGTTGACAATGAGGAAACTACAACAAGGGTAAACAAATGTGCCTTCATGAATGACCACACATTTTTTTTGCAAGAAGTAATCTAGAAGAGGGCTTCCACCAGCAGCACACATTCTCTAAATATTCATAAATATATCAAATACTTGATATAAACATTTCCTGACTGTAGACAATGTCTTGAAGACTCTTTTTGGTGGACTCTGTTTCCTCTGGAACATTATGAATAAGTGTTGCCATCATATTTCAATGTTTTCTGGTCATGTGATCACTAGTTCATATTTAACACAAGATCCTTCATCACTCTTGTAAAACTTTTGGGCAGCTGTTAGGGAAATATATTGGTCTAGCCAGATCATCATTTCTTTTTCCCCATATTCTTTGCTTTTAGGATTTGGTTGTTCGACTAACAGAGGATACTGATCCCTTTTTCCTATATAACCTTGTTATTTCTGAGGAAGATTTTCAAAGGTTAGTTTTCATGTTAATGTTTTGATTAGGAAATGTTTCTGTATGACCAGAGTATAAGGAAACGAACTGCAGTATCAAAATGCAAAACACTTTGGTTTATCTAATTGTTATTAAACATTTTGCAAGGTATTATGTGTCTGAAAAAGGGTAAAATAAAGTACACATGAAGTTACTTGCCCATGTTAATTTACTTAGGTAACAACAGTACTCTTCTCCTTTGCTCCTTGCTTCCCTTCTATACTGGGGAAACCAGGAATGAACCGGGAAAAGGTAGGTCTTGGCTGTCGCCACCCAAAGTTGGAAGCTTAGACCGGGGTGCTCATACCCTGGCTCGGGGGCCACTTGCAGCCCTTTGGGGCTCCCAGTCAGTCTCAAATGAGCCTCCCCAGTCTCCAATGAGCCTCTGGCCCTCCAGAAACTTGCTGCGGCCCATGCTGGCCTGATGCAACTGCTCTCAGCATGAGGACGACTGTTCGACCTCTCAGCTGAGCTATGGGACGAGGGCTCCCTCCACTATTTGCTGTTTCATGTCTGTGATGCAGCAGTGGCAGCGAAGGAAAGACTGGCCTTGCTTTGTGCAAGGCCTTTTATAGGCCTTGAGCTACTGCAAGACCTTCATTCATTCATATAAGTTCCATCTCTAATAGATTCATTTATGTAAATTTATTCAAATTTTAAATGTAAATTTTTTCCCCAGCCCCCGACACAGTGTCAGAGAGATAATGTGGCCCTCCTGCCAAAATGTTTGAACACCCCTGGCCTAGACAGAAAGAGAGCTCCTTGGGAAGGCCTCTTTCCCAGATCACAGTAACCGAGTGCTCCCAAATCTGGGTTACCTTAAAACTGAGCAGTAGGGCAACATGATGGTTTGAGAAATGTGAAATCCTGCTTTCTTGAGAGTGAAACTGAAGCCAGGTAGATCAAATAGTAAAAATATAAGAAACTTATTAAAGTTGGAAAATCAAAGTGAAAAGATGAAAGCAAAGCACAGATCAGTTGGCAAAGGGAGAAAAGGGGGAAGCAACAATTAAAACAAAGTCCATGTCATGGCTAACTGGATACATTACCCTGGGTGTTCATGTTGTTGTAGGGTTCTGGTCCCATTCTCAGTGTTGGACTCGGGCAAACATTGCAAAGGGGTGCCTCTGCCCTGGTTTCATGTAGCCAGGGAGCATTAATACTGCTTTACCTGTGTGATCAGATATTGGAGAGTCACCTAGTTTCCTTTATTTATAGCCCATCTTTCTACCTCTGAAGAAGCCCCCAAGGCAACTTACAACATTTTTAAAAGTAGGATATAATAAACTTTCAAGACAGTGCTAGTCTGTATAGGAGCCACTCCCTGTGGCCTGGGCACATCTCCTTACTTCCCCTCAGGTCACACTGATCTTAAGCAGTAGCTGAGGTGGAGGGACTACACTCAGTCATCCCATTGCTGATCTCTATAAGAGCTGTTGTTACAAGCTGCCTTTGGCTGGACATTGCTCCTTTTGCCTTTTCCTCAAGGCACGCATATCTTAAGCAACCCTGAAGGTGGGCTTTTTCCTGCTGTCCCTAGAAGGATGTGGATAGGTTACAGGCCTGGGGCAATTCAGCCAGTATGCCCCCCCCCCCACTATGACCACCTGTTGGCCATGAAAGCGCAGGACCCAGGGCAGCTGCCCCAGTTTCCATATTCAAGGGATGGCTATGAGCAAGATGCTGTTAAACACCCACACTGAGAATATTTGCTTCTGAATGACCTAGCAATCTTTCTAGGATGCTGAGGAATCCCAAATGCCTCTGGGGTGCTAGGAAGGTCCGCAATGGAGATTTTTCACTATGTTGATATAGAACTTCTGTAGATTGCAGGTCACTTTCAAGTACAGACTACCTAAATGGGCCTGGCTAAATGATTGGGTCAGTTGTTTCTTAAATCTTTTGAGTTTGGACCTTCATTCTAAATCTATTCTACATCCCCAGCCATTTGTTCCATATATTACTGTACAGGTATCTGCCCCCAATTAGACCACTATTGGGCTGTGTAATAAGTTTAATGCTTGTTTGGGAGATGAGTGGTATAGCAATTGACCACAAGGCCTGTTTGTTGTGTTATGGCATTCAAAAAGGAGGTATTTTATTGTGTACCCAGGGCCTTGGTCACATTAGCACATCTGTGCATTTAAAGAAATGGCTCTGAGATTAATTATTAGCACTAACAAATATTCCATACATATACTGTTTATAATTTTCTTTCTTTTTATATAGTTTAAAACTCCAGCAGAGTCTTCTGGTAGATTTTTCAGCCTTTCCTCAGAGATTTATAGACCTTCTTCAGCACTGTATCCAAGAACAAAATAACGATATCCCAAGGTTAGTATAATACAACAATTGTTTTCAGTTTTCTTTTAAAAAAATTAAATAATGCAGATAACAAATTTGGCATCCAAGAAAACAGCACACATATTTTGTGCACATCATTTATTTGTTCAGAAATTCTATGCATATTCAGTAAAATATTTTAAACAGTGATATTGATTAGTATGCTTAGATTTGCCTCCTGAACTGCTAGTTGACTTTATACCACTTGGCTTGTATTCTAAGTAGTGCAAACACTACTACCTTTCTCTCCCTATTCTCCCTTGAACAACTCCCTGAGCCCATCTTCCAAAAAGCTACTCCTGGGGTTGGAGGCTTCTTGAGAACATTGTAGTATGTATTAGGGAGGGGGAATGGGTGGTGGGAGACAGAACCTTTTTTTAAAACACCACTGACCTGAAGGCAGCTTCTATGAGCTGTCTCATGGAACAGCCAGCTAAGACTTGTCAGACTAGTTCAGCATTTTCTTGTCTTTCATTTGTCCTCTTTCTTACTGTGGTAGCCCTTCCTAGGATTTATCTCTTTAGCACTGTAAAGGTTTTGTGTGCTTAAGAAAAGCTTATTTATCTGCACTGATTTGCAGTGGTATCGATTGGCACAGAAGCTGGCCACTAATGGTGGATTAGCATATTGATGAGATGAAAGCTGAAGAGGGTTCCTTTCATTCCCTTTGTAACAGTTGACACTCTGTAGTGGGCTTGGGTTAAAAAGCTAGCAAGGCTGTTGTAATATGTGGTATCTTCCTTTCTAGGTTTTTGTTACAGCTGATTTCATCAGGACCCAATTTAGATCATACTCCTTCTCTTTTAAATGTGGTAGAGACAAACCCATTTAAACACCTTACCCACTTATCCCTAAAATTCCTACCAGGAAATGATGTAGAAGTCAAAAAGTTTTTGGCAACCTGTTTGAAATGCGTGAAGGTAAGACGAGGATTTCAACTGTACATTGTGAAGTTGTACTTTCAGTTCTGTTGATATAATGATAATTATTGGTAATTCATCCAAATTAGGAAGAAAAAACATGAAGTTGTGGGCTTTCCCCCTACAATGAGATCTTTATTGAAATATAGAGACTGGCTGATAACTCTGTATTTGCCATTCCAAGATAGGAGAATTATGGCGCAGTCCTATGCCAGCCTCTGCCATCAGGATGAGCATGCTCACTGTTACAAACAAGCTGTAAGGCACATTGCAGCATCATGGAGGCTCATGGGACTGGCACAAAGGCCTGCACCAGCCTGCTGGCACCAGTCAAAGGCCTGCACCCACAGGAGTAGGAAAGGTCTCCATGTGCCAGTGGAAAGGTACAAAGGGGACAGGTTGAACTGGTTCTGGGGGGGGGGGGACTACAGCAAAAGCCTTTGCCATATCCCTGATTTCCTAACATGGGGCGGCTCAGTTTTGTGCCAGTTATTTTGCTGATGCAAGCCCAAGTAAGCCCATTGTGGGTGCTGGGGCTTAGGTCAAGGGAATGAACGTTCCCTTACTCTGAGGTGCCCGTTGGCAGCCTTCTTTCCCTGTGTGGGGCAGAGGATTGGATAGGGCTGTTAATCTTCTGCCTGCTGCTAATACTTGTGCCCATTGAATTCTAAAAATATATATTTTTAGAATAAGGGAAATGGAAAAGATCCAGAGGTTAACTAGCCAAACTTTTGTAGCTCGTGTAGCAGAAATGTATTTGTGACTGATGTGATGAATAATAACATACTTTATGATTTTCTGAAACTGGAAAAGTTTTAAATTTGTTTGTGAACTATCAATTGCACATAGGAAGAGAAGTTGTTGCTGGAACAAAAACTTAGGAAAACAGAGGAGGACCTTACTATACAGCTGAGCTACACCCAGCAGGTAATAGCAAAATTTCAGTGTAGACCAATTTATAGTAAACTATATACATCTATCAGTTTAATGTGCATTTTATAAGATATGCCTTTAGAATTTAGGATCTATGAAACACTACGGACCCATGTACAAGTAGAGACACTTACTACTGACATGTACAAAAGTAGTTATTGTACTCTAGAGCAGTGATTGTCACACATTTCGCACCGGGACCCACTTTTCAGAATGAGAATCTTGTCAGGACCCACCGGAAGCGATGTCATGACCAGAAGTGACATCATCAAGCAGGAAATTTTTTAACAATCCAGGACTGCAATCCTACCCACTGTTACCCAGGAGTAACTTCCATTTACTGTCATTGTTAAAAGAATATACATAGTAACTTGTTAAAAGTACAGGTCTGTAACATTTCCCCAAATGCAGTCACAGACCAGGGTAGCATCAATATATATATAATATATATCTAATATATTAAAAATAAAATATTGAAATGAATGGGGACCCACCTGAAATCGGCTCGTGACCCACCTAGTGGGTCCCAACCCACAGTTTGAGAAACACTGCTCTAGAGGACTCTGTTTTTGCTCCCTTTTTAGAGAGTTACAGATGTTGTGGCATAACTTTGTGTGAGACTTGGAAAAGGGGACAGAGCTTCAGCTGGCTGTAGACTCAGAAAAGGGGGGTAGAAGCTCACAGGATTCTACTAATCAGCTGAGCAGTACCTCACATAATGCTGCCAGACAGTGGAGGTGGGAGCAGTCTATCTCAAATGAAGGGTAGGAGGGAGGTGCTAAGAGGTGATGCTGACCATTGCCTGTGCTTAATCTAGTGTAGCAGTGGATTGGTAACACCTGGCTGAGTGGAGATGGGCTTGACTCTGCCTGTAAGAGGACCCTCATGCTGGGCCTAAGAGGGAAGGCAGCATGGTTGTAGCAGCAGAGGAGAAGGAAGTTTGCTCCAACCATTATGCTCCCAAGGGAGAGCCAGGGGGCAAAGCTTCAGGGACCTAAACTCAGTCCCTGTGAGAGACTGGAAGATCCTGGTTGGGCAGCCAGTAGCTTGAGGTGTAAGGGGTCCCACACACAAGATGTCCTGTGATGAAGGGGATGAAGAGACCCTGAGGGGAAGGAAGTGTTCACTCTTATTTTTTTGTTAACGATCTAGGAGGCAAAATAAAAGAAAGAAGCTCTGGCATATCCAGTATACTGACTGATATGTCATTTGGGATAGCAAACCCCCTGGAAGTGGAACTCCCTTTTGTGGCAGGAGGGGAAGGTAGAGATGACACTTTGGTAGGCAGAAATCTAGTTCATCAGGTGTTACGCTTTGGATTTGGTACCTGTGGGGGTTCTAGAACGAATCCCTGTGGATATCTAGGGCCCATTATATAACACTTTATCAGGGAGTCAGATGCAAAGTTGTGAAATATTGCAGAGATTATTTTGTGAACAGGATGTACTTGCAGTAGGAACAATTAAGAAGTGATCCTTTAATAACGTATTGGCATAAGCAAGAAGTTTAATCAAAATTATGCATGCAAGTATAATAACCAAATCTTATTTTTTCATACTTAGAGTTTGTCAGAAAAGAGCAGGGAATTGGATAAGTTAAGAAATGAATGGGCATCCAATACGGCATCACTAAACAACAAACATACCCAGGAACTGACAAATGAGAGAGAGAAAGCTCTGAAGGTGTGTAAAGAAATGCTCTGTGAACCCAGCTGAATGCTTTAATAAGTGTCAAAAGTGCTTTTTAAATTTTTTGTATTTCGCTTTGTTAGGCACAAGCACAATATCAACAACAAAATGAACAACAGAAAAAGGATCTAGAAAGTTTACATCAGAAAACTGTCCAGCAGCTGCAAAATAGACTGAAGGAACTGGAAACTGCCAACAAGGAGCTAACAGAAAGGAGATACAAAGGAGAATCTACAGTCAGAGAGCTTAAAGCAAAACTGTCTGGCATAGAAGATGTATGACATATTTACCTATTCACAATCTATATGAGTTTATGATGATCCACAATTAGTTATATTTAAACTGCTCCATTGAAAATGTAGCAAATATTTGAAACAAAGGAATTATATGTTGGAGAGTTCACATTCTAAATAATTATAATATAAAAAAAGCAATACAAGTAATTCATTTTTAAAAATTAAACATAAATATTTAACTGTTTTAAAAAATTTAAACATTCTAGGAATGTCAAAGAGCAAAGCAAGAAGTTTTGTCACTCCGTCGAGAGAATGCTACCCTAGATGCTGAATGTCATGAAAAGGAGAAACAGGTTAATCAGCTGCAGACAAGAGTTGCTGTTATGGAACAGGAGATCAAAGACAAGGATCAACTAGTTATTAGGACAAAGGAAGTATTGGATGCAACACAAGAGCAAAAGGTTTTCAATTTACTTTCCCAACAGTATCAGTAGTTATCTAACAGATGGAGAAATGAATTGAAGAACTAGGGCTGCTATCCAAATTGCTATTGCAGGCAATCCTTAAGATTTGCACTTACCCTCTGTGGGAGATTGCACTACAATAGACAGTTTTAGTTGTGATGACGTTGAGTGTGTTAGGTTCCAAATGCTAGCATACCTTTAGGACATTTTGAAATGGATTCATATGAAATGTGAGGTGTTTAACTAGGCAAAACACAGTCTGTAATATGAATATATATGTGTTTTTTTAAGGCAAACTTAGAAGAAAATACAGAAAAGAAACAAATTCAAATAGGAAAGCTAGAAACAACACTGAAGTCATTATCTGCTGAACTCCTTAAGGTTTGTCATTATCTGCTGAACTCCTTAAGGTTTGTTCAAACATAAAACTTTTCAGTAAGGATTATTTGACTTTGTGTGGCTTTAAATTTTTAAATTTCTGGGTGTTTACTAGGCCAATGAAATAATACAGAAATTGCAAGGAGATGTAAAAACTCTAATGAATAAATTGAAGCTGAAAAATACAGTAACAATTCAACAAGAGAAACTTTTGGCTGAAAAAGAAGAAAAACTGCAGAAAGAACAAAAGGAATTGCAAGAGGCAGAAAGTTCACTTCGAGAGAGAGCTCAAGAGGTAACTTAAGCATTTACTGGATCCTTCAACACAAAAGCCTAATATATAGCACAGTACAATGCCTGCTGACTTCGAAGCCAGCCTCACAGAAGTCAACAAGGCTGCTTTCTAGGTAAGCATGAATAGGACTGCAGCCAGGCTAACCTGTCCTATGTATCAAAAGGAAAGATATTCAGGATGCAATACTAGTCAGACCTGATCCATACTATTTTCTCAACAGGTTATGACTTGGTACATAAATATAATTGATAGCATTTATCTGAAACACTTCAAGGTGTAGTTATAGCAAATAGGTCCCCTTCGGAGGACTTAAGGTACCAAAGATCACAGATTTGATTATCCATATTTTTTGGTATCCATGGGGATCCAAGAACAGATCCCTGGGCATACCAAGGCCCCACCTGTATTCTGTTTGTGTGAATTTTTAAAGTAGTATAGAGTGTTGGTGCTGCTGATAGTAAATATATTAATATGGGATCATGTTAATGTGAAAACATTTTCAGGTCTGCAGGTTGAAGGAGCAGCTAGAAACGACAGTACAGAAGCTGGAAGAAAGCAAGCATCTTCTCAAGACTAATGAAAATGGTACATATGAAAGACCCTTGAATTAGCAACTAATATGTCAACCTGTCAACTTTTTAGAGCTTAACTAATAGACTTGACTTGAAAAACATGATGTCATTTTGAGGCTGGGCAGCATTCTCTTTACATGTACATGCAGTAAATGGTGAACTTTCTATAAGGCAGTGTAAGATTGTAAATAGTCATGCCTCGCTTAACGATAGGGATGCGGACCGGCTCCCCACTCATCAAGCAAGGCTTGACATTATGTGAAGCCTCTGAAAGGTGAGGGGAGCCATGTTCCCCTCTCCTCAGGTTTTTCTGAACCTTGCAGAGGCAGCACACATTCACGTGCTGCCTCTGCGAGGCTCAGAATGCCCATTTGAGGCGGAAAGATGCAACTTCCAGTTTCCCAGGAAACCGGAAGTCGCATGTTTTAGGCTGACATGGCCAGTCTTACCTTCAGAGGCAGTGCACAAATGTGCTCTGCCTCTGTGAGGCTCAGAAAAGCCTCTGGAGGTGAGGGGAGCATGGGTCCCCTTGGCATCAGAGACCTGGGGAATGAATTGGGACCAGTGCCAGCTGTTGGATATGTGGGCTCTTGCTGGCCAGAACATCGCTAAGCGACATTCACCTGTATTGTGCAAAGATTTCATCCTTGGTCATATGTATATTAGGGGGCAACCTAAGAAGGAGTAGTGTGGATACCATTTTCCACCTCCCCAAAGCATTGCAGTGATATAGGAATAGGATGATGCAATTATATCTTTTTTGCCATCTGAGCCTGTTATGTTTCACCTGCAGAAAGATCAGTATGCAACTTCCCCACTATCCAATTCTCATGTAAGACTACAACTGAAATACCTCTATTAGGTAGCCCAAACCATTGGCTTTGTCCACCACTCCAGTTTAAAATATTATGAAACTGAACGCTCTGTCTAATCTGTAGACTTAAATAGCAGTGTAGAGAACTGAAACATTCCAGTGTCTTATTGCTATTTTCTGTGTAGTCATCACATGGTTAAACAAGCAACTGAATGAAATTCAAATGACAAGGAAGCAAGAAGCATTAGGAACGTCTTCTACTCCTAGCAACACTGCTACAAGAACTGCTATTTCACCTCACAGTATGGTAAAGTTAAAACTATTTTTATGGATATTTATATATTTGTGAAAGTGCCGGGTTGTGGTCCCAAGGTTTGCAGTTACATGCAAAACCTACCTCCAAATAAGAGTACAAAACTCAGTAGGCTTTCTGTGTAAGCCTTCATTGGATTAGGTCGCATTAGTTCATATTGTGCACATGAATTCTTTATTCTAGAATGACCCCTTCTCCGGTACATGTAGCAAGATCAGGAGTGAGTTGAGAGCTTGCTGGTTACCCCAGGGTCTCTTCCTTTGTCCTGCATTGTTTCTGGTAATCTCCTGCACATGGTTAAAGAAATAGGAAGGGGGTGCATATGAGCCTTCTTTTCAGTATCCAGGAGGTGCTGGCAACCTAGGGCCCATGGGCCAGATCCAGGCCGCTGCCACCCCAAAGTATTCTGGTTCACACAGACCTCAGCTTAGGAGGTGAGGCCTTCCACCCAATTTGCCACATGCTGGACAGGGAATGGTGGAGCTGCCTGCCCAGGCTCATGGAATCCCTGTGCTGCTGTGGGTGGCACCACGTGGCAAACTGGGCAGGAGGCCTTGCCTCCCAAACCAAGCACCATGCAGCCAAGAGTTTGGCAACCTGGGAGTTCAGCGGTGATGTGATGATGTCATTGCTGACCATCTGGCCCCTTTTAACAAAAAGGTTGCCAACCCCTGATGTAGAGTGTCTTCATTTTGAGCAAATGCAATAAAAATTCTGCATTACTCTCAAATTACGAAATGCTATATAAATGGCTAGTAGTTATGACCACACTGGAAGTCTAGTGAGCTTGCTTTAGAGCAGGGGTGTCCAAACTTTTTGGCAGGAGGGCCACATCATCTCTCTGACACTGTGTTGGGGACCAAGAAAAGTTAATTTACACTTAAACTTTGAATACATTTACATAAATTACATGAATGAATATATTAGATAGAACTTGTATGAATGAATGAAGGTCTTGCAATAGCTCAAGACCTATAAAAGTCTTTGCACAAAGCAAGGCTAGCCTTTCCTTCCCTGCTACTTCACAGATGTGAAACAGCAAGCAGTGGAGGAAGCCCTTGGCCTGCAGCTCGTGTGAGAGGTCAGTCGCCCTCATGCTGAGAGCAGTCGGGTCGGACCAGCATAGGCTGTAGCAAGCCTCCAGAGGGCCAGAGGCTCATTGGAGACTGTGGGCTTCCCATAGGCCAGATTGGGGGTTCCTGAGCGCCACAAATGGCCCCAGCCAAGGTTTGGGCACCCCTGCTTTAGAGGCAGAAGACAAATAAAAGCAGCTTGGGAATCAATTTTATGCTGTTACTTTTGGCTTCATAATAAACTTTTTAAAATTTTGGTTTTATTGTGATCAGCAGGCTGATAGCAGAATCCCCTTTCTGAGCTCACGGCTGGGCTATCCTATCTCCCCATTGCTAGCATTTCAAAGCTTGCCAGATACAGGGACTGTCAAGATTGCCAGCCCTCAAGTCTCAGGAGTAAAGGTAGGCATCAAAATCTCTTATGTTCTCCTTTTGCATTTTCTGAAATTGGTGTCAGGGTTACAATAGTTGCCTGTGTACCCCAGAGGCACAGTCTGGGACGGCAGCTGTAAGTCAAGCAGAAGCTGCTCCTCCTCTGTTGCTTTGGCAATTTCTGAATTTGTGGTCTCTTTTGTTCGTGAGGTTCTGGGTTTGTGGTGTTTATATTACCAATTCTTGACTTTTGTGTGTGTGTCGAACACTGCTTTTTTAGATTATATTAATGTTGCACCCCAATATTGGGAGGGGGAGATAGGATATAAATATTCTACAATTTAAAAAGTGAGCAAATGTTGGGTATTCCCTTTCACTTCTGAGGGAGTCCTCACTTAATTGAAAGGGGAAATTATCCTGTTTGTTCTTGCAAGGTGTACAGGAAAAAACCAAAATAAATCAGTTCACTTTCATAATTGCCCTTCTCTATCTTCTAAATCAATTCTGTAGGACCAAAGGCTACATGAGGGCTGCATGAGGTTTTGGGTTACTGACCATATAAACCTTCAGCTGTAAATCAAATTCCTCTAACTCTACAAGCTAATATATATTTAGTTTTAGGAAATACTTGTTGTTCAAACAGAAAACTTTGATTTGTGTCGTTTCTTGGCAATTTAAATCTTACACTGGCACTGTCATTTCTTTGACATGATTTTAGGATGATGCTTCCACCTTTAGGCTTCCTTAAAGTCTATATCCATGTTTGCTGTCCCAGCAGGTTCAGTTCAATATGCAAGCTCAAGAAGCCAACAGGTGTACAGATACACAGCCAGGAATCCCTAGTGGTATGAATCACTCAGCAAATAAAGAAAAGTGAGTATTTAGTGCTTTAAAAATTTCCTTATTGTTGATGCAGGTGAGTTTACCATACAGGCATGCCCCGGGTATCCGCGAGGGGTTCCATTTCAGAACCCTACCCCCATGGATACCTGATTCCGTGGATATGAGGGGTCCACAGAGGCCACCTGTGGACACTCAGAATCAGTCCTCAGAATGGTCAAAAAGAATGTGATTTAGGTTTTACAATAAAACTGGAAGTCTCATTCTTTTTGGCCATTCTGATACCCGTAGCAGTTGCACGCAGTGTCTGCAGACCTCAGAAGACTCTCCAGAGGCGAGGGGAGTCCAGTTCCCCTTGTCTCCGAATGGGGCCCACAGAGGGCATGCATGGGTGCCCTGTGGATCTGGTCTGCGGTTAAGTGAAACCATGGATACAGGGGCCCCTGTACTTGTATTCCTGGGCTAAGATTGAATGTTACAATTGTAAGTGTGTACTTGTAAAACATACATTTTTAGATACATGTCAATTGAATAATTACTACTTCTAAAACTATTTTATTCATCTTTAGTTAAGTTTTCAAAATGCTGAGTAAAAGTAGAAGCAATATTTTGAGTATTTTAAAAACATTGTTTTGTCTTGCCTGCAGAAAGGCCTACCCATGCAGCAAATAAGTGGTCAGTTACCAAGTTCTGTCACAGTTAGCCCTTCCCCCCATTAGCTATCAAGGGTAAAACTAATAATTCCTGTGTTTACCATACATTGGCTGCAGTCCAAGAAGCTACTGTATTTTAATCTGCCAAGGGCTTGAGAATACTTAGTAGGACTTTCTCCTACTAGGACTTCCGTTGTTTCTTTAAATGGCAGACCACTGTTTTATATTGTAAACTGCTTTTTGAAAACCTCCCTCACTTTCAGAAATTGGAAACTCCCAAGGGGCATGGTAAGCTGCTCTTTGAAAAGCGCAAGCCCAAAGCCCCTTTGGATATAAGGAGTAAATTAGGTACATCTTTGAATCCCAGCCATTATACAAGTGCATTTCTGAGGTTCATTTCTTAAGCAAACAAAAAATTGTATTCATAGGATTTAATTTTACCACTTTAAGAGCTTGTTATTTTGGATAATCTGACATCTCTCTGTTCATAGCAAGAGTTATTATGTAGGTTTTATAATAAAACATGCAACTCATGTTATTGGATTAACTTGCTCAATATATTCTGCCAATATAGTCTGTCTCACTGGATTTCCTAGAGAAAGTTGTGATTCTAAAATGGGATACAGTGTACTTGCCAGTCTGTTAGGTCTCCTATTATGGCAGAAACTTCAACACAGACACCAGCTTTCTGGAAGAAGACACCATGGGGTGTGGAAATCATGGCCCAAGCCCAGTTGTGTACAAGATTTTAGAAGAGTACTGCAACCTGGTAAAATAAGGGCTGTTGCAGATTGAAATGGATTCACCATAGAGTTCAGTGTATTCCATCATTGCCAAGTTTTGCAATGGGTTTTGTGCAACAGGACACCTAGATGTGCTGTGGAATGCTGTGTTTCTGAAGTTTGAAGGCAATGTTTGGCAGTCTGAAGTTTGAAGGCTATTACTGCAATGACATCTGCACTAGCGTAGTCCCAAGCAGGAAGATGTGTTTGAGATCAGTATTGAGGGTTCAGTTCCCTCTAATTTTATAATGGACTTTAAATAGTGGAAAATCCCATGAAATACTCCTTTGGTTCAGTGAACTTAGTTCTAGTTAAGCCAACTGAAAATGCTGCTGTGTAATATAGCTATTTTCTTTTGAGTAGTGGTGAGAACTTGGGACTGGAAGCAAAGTATCTGAAGAAAAGGGAAGATAGCATTCCTTTACGAGGGCTCAGCCAAAACACATCTCACAACACAGGTAGGAGCAAGAAAGTACATGTACCTAAACTCGGAGAATTGTTGTAAAATGTTGAAACCTTTTAAAATGTTTGAGATTTTTTTCCCCTTTTTAACAGGGCTCCTGAAGTCATCTGTACTGAATAAAACACACATACCATCCAAGCCTGCAGTGCCTTCCACAGCCTCTGCTTACTTCCCTGGATGATGACTGTAGAGAAAGAAGATGGGTGTTATGGAAAGATTATTTGGTAGCAGTTGTGGATTATAACTTAAATATATTCATTGTCCCCTAAAAACGAGCAAAATAACATTCAGTTGATATAAGCAGCTAAAAATACAGATTTTGGGGCCACACTGTAATTTGTAAAGTTACCATTCCTCTGTTCTGTTACAATTTTAATTTTCTTCTGATTCATACCTCAATAATAGAACTTTCCCAACAACTACTTCAAAAACTAAAGGATTAAAACTGGGTGTTGAGTCAGAAGAGCATGTGTTTTTTGTATAAAATTGAGCTTACTGACTGCATTATCAAAGGTGCAAGGAACAAATGTTTACTGTTTCTCTACAAAAATTGAATTGCCCATTTCTGAAAGCTTCTAGTATGACTTGGACCTGGGAGATGCAAAATCCCTTTGGGGAAGGCTCATTACCCTTTACTTTTGAAGAAATCACATGGCTGTGAGTCTTATCACAATCAGCCCCAGCTCTGAAATTTTTACTGATTATGACTATGCTAAGGATGAGTGTTAAAAAGTGAACTTGTAATTAAGAACACCCTTAAGTATAACTTCAGAAATCCTTGCAATGTTGTAGGAAGTGGCTAAATGGTGTCACTACATAGCCAAACTGTGAATCTAATGTTGACTATCTAGTATTCTGTTTGACATGTAGCAGCACCATTTTAGACAAAAATACTGTGACAATTTTTAACCAAGTGACTGAAAAAATCTTAATATGTTCAGTTTGTAAGGTGCCTTGAGAGTCTAAGATTTGTTGGAACTAAATTATATGTATTTAGGCCTAACAATTGCAATAGAATTTCTAGATAACATAATTTAGGACAGCAATGTTGGCTTGCTCCATGAACCCAGTATTGGTGCACACACTTGCACCAATAAATATCAAAATAAGCAAAGATGGCTAGTTGTCATTGGGCTACAGGGGCATTATTTGGGCATCACAGAAGTGAAACCTAAGAGTACTGCATAAGGACTATACTGGCTAGGTTTTCTTGACAGGTTTGTGTCCTGTTTCTGCTGAACTTAGTATGACTTAACCTAATGTTAAATGTTTCTTTAGCATTTTAAAGTGTATATTTAAAAATGAAATGTGTTCTGTGTCTAAAATATGAAATGGTCTGTAGTATAATTTTGATAACCACACTACTCAAGTCATTGGTTCCCAGACTTATTGGGGTCACAGCATCCTGGCTTCTTCCTGACTCTCCTGGTCACCACTATCTTGGATTGTGTGATTCCAGATGATAGCACCCAGGAGAGTCAGAAGATGCCACAGAGGACATCATGTGGTGCCCCTAGGAGTTCGCCCCAGCGAACCAGTTCAAGTTCCTGGTCTGCATTTGAATCAAAACAGCATTCTGCTGCTATTCAAATATCTCTTAACACTAGAATGTTAACCTTAAAACTGACTTCCAAAATTTTAAAAACTATTTTAAAATCATGCTACAAATCATGTGATAAAACTGGGTCATAGTCCAGTAAGGAACAACTTCTATTTGTCCAGTTGAGCTGAATCCTCATTCATTATAGGGCATGTTCCAGTTAGCTAAATTTCTCTTGAAATCCATACGGTGGACCTATGTGCTGTCCTTCAGATCTAGCACAAGCAGCTTTAAGATTAATCTGTATCTAATCAGCATTTCACTATATCTTGAACTTTTACTTTGCTGTGTGGTTTAAAAGTGGAAGATTTCTTATGTTTGGAGTTATAAATTAGTTTTGGTAGGAACGGCTTGTTCTTTGAAGGGTGTATATTCATGACAAAGTTGTGATCCTGTATATTTAATGTATAAATACAACTGAAATTTTGGGATTTGAGCATGTACAGCTAAATCATTGTTTGCAGTGTTAAATTTGTACATTTGTTTATAATTGGAATGCAGTGTTTGCATACCTGAATATTCATTAATAAATTCTTATCAAATGAGTTTAATTCCTCATCAATTATGCCTGTAGAATTAACAATTTAAAAATGTAATGAAGTCTATGATAAACTCTGATAATGAAGTGGAGACAATATAAATTACTAGGAAAAAATCAAGCTATCCATGCTATGCTTTAAAGGCCTGGTGCAGGTATAATCTCTATTAGATAGTGCGAATTCTACATCTGCATAAAGCCATAGAAGCAGGACAAGGATTTATTTTTTAAAAATTTCCAAGAGCCTAGCTAGCACTTAGAAAATTTGGCCACAGTACGCTCATTACTAGCACTTGTTCTACTAAATGAAATAAAGGTGAATAATAGCAATCAGTGGTATAGCTAATGATCATGTAGCCTGGTACGAAGATCAAAATGTTGCCTCAGAAGTGATGTCACACCAGGGCTTTTTAAAAAGTGAAAATTGGGAGGAACCCACCTCCTCCCCCCAGCAGCTCACCACCCACTTGCTCTGCTGCCTCCCCCCAGTCAGTGGCATAACTAAGGCATATATTTGCTACCTGAGGTCGAAGATTTTGTAGCCCCCCCCCCCAAAGACAAAATCAAATTTAATTAAAGTTATTGGTTCCATGCTGTATCATAATAACATCTCATTGGCACTCAGAACAATCAGTCTCATAGGTCAGTTTGGAGTTAAGCAAATCTACTTTTTGTTCCAGAAGGCAGTTTTCATTTTCTTGTTAATTAGCCATAACTTTTGATAGAATATGGATATTCCAGTGCGGTTTGTTGCATTGCATTCTGAATTAAATTACCTTCCCAATGATATATAAAATGATGGTATTATTGATACATACCAAGATTTTCACAATTTTGGTCACTAGAGTCAAGCTCAGCTTCTTGCCCCCCCTAAAGCTTGATGCCTGGTGCAACTACTACCCCCTTAGCTATGCCACTGATAGCAATTTGATATTTAGAAAGATTTTTGTTCCAGAAAGGCATATTGGGCTTATGGCGAGTGTTCCTTTTCTGTGGTAGCAAAGTAGACAGCTTGACTTGAGTATCTCCTTCGTCATTGGAAGCAGGATTGAGGAGACATTCTGCTGCTTCTGATGAAAAGACAAGCAGCAGCTAGAAAATCCATTCAAACAAAAACTGCTATTGCTAACCAGATAAAATGTGCAAAGCAAATTTTATTGTGCAATACCCAATCTAAAAAATAAGGGCCTTCCTTTGGACTTTAGAATGTGTATGTATTCTGACAAGAGTCCAAGTTTTTCTTATAGAAATTGTCAGACCAAATCAAGGTGGGGTAAAATACCAGAAATGTTTTTTTTTTTTTTGAGGTGGCTATTGAGAAATACACAAGAATAGTATGTCCCATTGTTGGTGGGCCTGTTTGGGGTTAGGTATTGCATAATGCTGTGAAGGACCTGCATGTCTTGTCTGACAGACTAGAGCCATAGCTGTTGAATAAGCAAAGAAGAGTTGACCTAGAGATCCACCTATCACCTTTTACAAAGCTTCTTCACAAGTGGCTGTTGATTCTCTCTGGTATAGGTTGCTGTTGCACCTGTCTAGAACAGTGGTTCTCATACATTTAGCAGAGCCAAAGGGGGAGGGGGGAACATTCCTGGATTGCAGCAGACACAAACATTCTCCCAGCAGAAGTAAACACAATAGGGATTGCAGAGCCAATGGAGGTGAGTAGTTCACACACAGCAGTGGTAAAAGAAAAACACAATCAGCACCCAGATCTTTCTTCAACTGTGCAACCCTGAGTTCTTTAGATAGAATCCTCGCTTGGCTCTTCCTTCAAATACCACTGGCACCACAGTGGCTGCAGCCCCCACCCACACCTGCTGTGAGGAGCAGCCCATCACAACCATGTGCATCACACAGAGGGAGTAGCAAGCATAATTTTCCTCTTCCCCTCCCCCAAGTGAGCAGCTGCAGAAGAGGTAGTGGCAGCCTTTTGTCAGCCACAAGTACCAGTAGTCCACAAGCTACTGGTTGCCTGCCCTTGCTGTAGGTGATTGCAACCTGTCTCTAAAGGGGCAGCTTTTCAAAGATGGTGGTAAGATCAGGGGTGTCAAACTCATTTCATACAGAGGGTCAAAGTCAGCATTCAGGGCTCCAGCAGTGATGTCATTAAGCAGAAAGTGACATCATTAAGCAGCTAATGGGCAGAAATTAGACCCTGTTCTCATATAGAAACTCATTAACTGAAAATGACATAAATACACAAATCTTGATCATATTTCAAGATTTGGGAAGCCCAATTTTCATGTGGGCTGCCATTTCAGCTGTAACACCTCAGCAGCTGAGAGCCTGAGGGCCGAATAAAAAGCTTCCAGGGGCCACATCCAGCCCCTGGGCCTTATGTTTGACACCCCTGGATAAGATCATGGTAGCCCTGAGGTCAGTCCCAGAACATGGGACAGTGATAACATGTTTTTTTTCAGGGACTTGGGAAGCATTGCTATAAATTTCCATTAACACATGGAAGGGCTAGAACCATGCAGTCTGCACCATCTTAGAAAAGCTGCTCAGGTGGGTTTCAGGTTCCAGTATTAGAACAGTAATATGAAATTAGAAAGTACTGTTCACCTTCTTTGACTATCCCAAGCCTAGCTACTGGAACCACTCTACAGCTGTTGCTATAATGGTCGCTGTAGCAATAGGCTCAAGGTGAGTGCTATCAACAGCCTCACTGTTTAAGAATCATTGCCAGCTGGCCAGTGGGGCAAATCAAATCACCCATATGACATGGATGTAATGTAAATTTGTGATTTTTCTTTAATAGTTTTACAAAAGTGTAGCAAAGTGATAGTAGGTAGTTAGTATATAAGATACAGATTACTAAAAGGAGGTATTTTGCATACTTGAATAATTCTGACAAGTAATTTCTGTGGAAGCAGACTGTCATTCCCAATGAGATTGCATCTGCTAAAATTTCCTATTCAACAGTTAGGACCGCTGAAAGATTATATACAACAAGTAACACATGTTCAAATCTAGACTACAGCACTTGCTGAGTAAAACTCCTGTTTGTGAAAAAAACTCAGGGAACATCATACAACTGCTGCTTTCTCCCCTCCACCTTGAGCTATGTGTTTTCTGCTCTCTCACAAGTTTTGCAAGGCACTAGGGCTGAAAATTAAAACATAAAAAGCTTAGGGATTCTTTCCACTGTTGCTGGTGAACTGTACTAAGGATAAGTACAGTTAGCATCCATCTTTACTTGCTCAGTAAATACACATGATATACAGGTTACAAAAACACAGGTATAAAAATAGAACTCTTACAGGGAAGCTATAAGCCCATCTACAGAAGTTCATTGTTCAAAGAATTTCTAAATATCACTAAAATATTCAATTTTATTAACAGTGTATTTACATATTTTCTAGCTTTTAGTCAACCGTGGCAAAAGTTTAAAAAGCTTAAGCAATAACCACAGCACAAGATGAAAACATTTTGAACTATACAATACTTTATACACATTTTATACAAAGGATCACTTAAATAATACAACTGGACACAAAAATATACACTTTTGAGAAATTCACATCGGTAATTGTATAAAGCTCTCTCCTATACTGTGGTCCTGAAACAGCAGGACTAACCCTTGGCTCTGAAATGTTACTTATGACAGTCCTGAAAGGCCACTATAGAGCAAGGATTAACACTTCCATCACTAGTCCGGAGCTACCTACCAGTCACCTCACTCTCACCTTTCAGACTCCAATCACAAATGAGACAGGAAAAGGCAGCTCCACTGCCATTTCTCTTGCTCCACACTTTAATAGCCTATCTAGTAACAGAAGTGGCAATCCAGTTTCGAGCACATTTACATCTTCAAGGCTATCAGCTTAGAGTTGAGTTTGTGTATTCAAGTTTTGAGGTCCTTATGCAAAAAACATCCAAAGCATAGTGGTATCAAATTGTATTTACGAAGGTACGGTTTGGGAGCCTGTAATAAAATCTTGTAGGCTCACACTACCCACTAGTTTAAGTACTACATATTGACACTATACTTAATTCAATGAACAGAAAGAACCAGAATAATGCACTTAAAGAGTGTGTAATGTTCAGGATGTGTGCCCAAACACATGATTGTGTTAGTAAAAACTCAAACTAGAAGAAAACCTATCAGACACTGATTTGAAAGTCCAAGATCAACCCAATTCACCTTTTAGTTTATCTACGTTAAGGCTTTGAATTCACCTGACCCAGGATTTTACAGTTAAAATAAATAGGTCCCCAAATCCTGTTGGTATGTCTCATTGAGACCAGCATGAAGAGAATAAAGCTCAACACCTCCAGGAAACTGATGCAGGAACACATGCTGATACCTTGAATATATATATTTTGTTTGAAACTAAAGATGTAAAGACTTTATATTTCATTAGGACTTTATGGAAAAAATCCTAAATAAGAGTTTTTAAAAAAATCAAATTGTAACTTCTTTGGAGGATTTTCCACTTCCTCTTTGTAGCTCTTACAATTTTCATGCAAAGAGATACATTTCTTAAGAACACCTTAAGAAACAACACTTTCGATGGAAATGGAATGTGCATCCAGAACTGCAGGTGAAAAAGAATAAAAATAAGAAACTTGCTCTAAGAGTCCTTAATCTCTGCTGTCATACATTTGTGTCTTGCAACAAAGGTTCTTTGGCCTCTCCAGGGGCCTGCGGACTATGTGGATGGCCATGGCCACCACAGTGTTTTTTCCAGTTGCTGGATCGAGCATTTAAGTTGGTGTGTTCAGGAATAAACAAGGCAACAAGCAGAGCCAGTAGCACAGAGCATGCTCCAAATAAGAACGGAGGACCAGGAATGATTGAGTTCTGGAAGAAAACAAAACACAACAGATTAAGATGAAGACACACCTTAATCATGTTCCTTGTCAAGCTGTCTTATAGCAGAACGGAGAAGAGTGAATGCAAATGATTCTTATGAGTTCTATCAGATGTTCCCATTCCTGTTCTTACTAACCTCTCAGGAGATTGCAGAGCACTGAGTTTTGAGCCATTACACTTAAACCTGTTCAACTTGCCTCTGGGTACTTGGTGTGTTTGACATTAAACTGTAGAACTGTTCCAGATCTTAGAGACTGCCAAAAAACTTAGCAGAGGTAGAAAATGTTGAGAGCTGCTTCGTGGTATTTTTTGTATCAAGTAACAAATTCTCAAGGTCAAACTACATGTAAATGGTTAACACTGAACCTTGCCATCATTATAACTTTTACCAGCAAAAACTTCAACATTTAAAAGTGGCATGCAGTTTGCAATAAAAAACAGTTCAAATAGCATACTAACTTTTGTCAGATATTCTAAAGTTCATTTCTTCCAAAGAGGTAGCCATATGACTGCAAACACAAGAGTCTTGGTAGCATCGTAAAGGATTTCAGCTTTTGTAGACTACAATACACCTCATCAGATGCATGGATTGCGGTACAAGAAATTGTATGCTGAAACCAGTTAGCCTTAAGGTACTTTCAAGGTTCATTGCAAAGTTGCTCACTGCCACTTTTAACAGCACAAATCTTGCAACACTAAAAATGCAAAATAATTTGTTTTAGTGTGTTGTAACTGAATCAATTGTTTTGAAGGGGGAGGGTTATAATTCCAATGGCTATACTCCAAACAGGCACCTGTTTTTCAGTGCCTTTAGGCAAACAGGGTTGAGAAGCCATTCAACAGTCTTAAATCATCCTTCAAGGATGAGCTCTATCAGGAAATTTTCTTGAAACTATTCTATTTAGAACAAGAAAAGGAAACCTTTGGGAAAGTCAAAGTGATAAGCACAGGTGTGTATCTAGAGCAAATATTACCAAGAAAAAAGTGGTAAGAACAGACTTCCAAAACAGAACCCATTTGTACAGAGCCTTAGAAGGCAAATGCAATCCTTGGTTTGCTGCCTAGTATACAATGAGCAGGAAAGAGCAGTGCTCCTTGATTAATGTGTCTGTAAACATACTTAATACATATTTGTAAATACATCACATTTTCAGATGTACATCTAAAAAGTATTTTAAGTGATCCTTTGTTACTGCACATAAAAAGTAAAAGACGATACCTGCTGTGAGGCAACATTATCTCCCGTGTCCTTCTGAGGCACTGGAAGTTCATTTAGTTCTACATGGAAGATGTAGAATATAAAACCATAAAGTGCTGGTCCCAAGCCATTACAGAGTCCTCTAATTCCTGTTATCATGCCTTGAACAACACCTAGAAAAGAATTGATATTCAAAATAATTATCTACAAGGCAAACCTTTTGACAAAAGGGTACTAATAAAAAGATACTGCATGTTCAACAAATATTTGCCCAGTCTGGGAACGGTCATCTTCATGCATTCCAGAGATTTCCAACATACATTTTAATTGATTGTCCTTGGAAAACACAGTTTTAGAGATTTCAGTGAAAGTACTATATCAGTATTATCTGAGGAGGAGCTCATTAAGCCCCAGTACAGCATCATATATAGCAGTAATTTTCAAACTTTTTCATTTCATGGCACACTGACAAGGTGCTAAAATTGACAAGGTACACTATCCGTTTTCTGACAATTGACAAGGCACACTGCACTGCCGGCAGGAGCTTGCATCCCATAGTAGCTCTGCTAACAAACGACCGTCCCCCAAATTCCTGCAACACTCACCTGCAGACCATCTGCAGCACACCAGTGTGCCACGGAACAGTGGTTGAAAATGGCTGATCTAGAGCATTAAGAGAACCAACACTCTCCATTTTAGGAGTCCATCTTAAGCACCACCTACCCTGTTGATCAGCGTCAGCAGTTCGTGAAACAAGTGCACTAACAGCTGGAAATGTGATGCTAGACATGGCTGCGACAGCACCTGCTGCCCACATCATCCTGGGGGATGGGAAGAAATACAATTGGTAAGGTTAAATGCATCAGGCTGGCATTCAGAACAATCTTTGTACCTCCAACAGAATTTGAAATGGAGTAACCTGAACTAATCTAACCCCCAAACCCTAACACCTTTCTTGTGTTAGATGTTTGTAATGTCTAACACAGTATTCTTCAATTGAAGAATGTGACAAATTTGCACAGAGCCACCCTAAAGACAGCTGGTACAACTGCTTCGATACCATCCTTTCAACCAAATTAAAGAGTATCAACAATGAGACAAGGAACAATAAAAATCACAAGGAGTACAAATTTTAGGGTTAGCCCAAATTCTAGGGTATAACTTACAGAAATTATACAAGAATGACACTTGTGATTGCCCACATATCTCTTTACTACCGTAACAGTTGTCAGTCTGGTTACAAACACAGGCCTCAATACTATCTGTGCACCTAAAACATACTGACAAAAAGGATCACATCTCAACCTCAATTTACATAAGTGAAAAACTTCTATCTGCTCTGGGGACAGGAAGATAGTGGGATTCACTAGTCTCCTCCCTTGAAAGTTCCTTTGTACAAAATCCCATATTGCTCAAGAGGGTCTTCTAATCTCCAGGAGCAGACTTTAGGGGGTGACTGGGAGGGAGGCCTGCTGTTGGAAAGAAAAAGCACTCAGCCGCCTATGTGGGAACTTCCTTCCACACATGCTAGGGCAAGGATGCAACTCATAATTTCCAGTCCCCTAAATAAGAGTATAGATGCTTGAATGCAAGATCGGTTATTCACATAACAGTCATAGGCATTTGTACAGTGTCTTCTAAAAATTAAGAGCTGAGTATGACAAAAGTGTAACAATACTAAAATAGCAACACATAAAAAAATTACTTACCAAGGTTCAGAGCCAAAGCCATACCATGCTAGCTGTAATATCTGAAATCCCAGGCCCAGCAGGATAGTATTTTTGTTTCCAATTGACCTCATAAGTAAACTTAGAACTACTGTCTGAGGGAGGAAAAAGCAAATATTATAGCTGACAATAACACACTGGTTGGCTATTGTAACTAATCAGGATCCAGGTTAACCCAAAAATTTGATAATGGCATTAACGTACAGCTAATTCTTAGTGAGACACAAATCTGATTGGTAAGCAGTACTGGGCAGGAGACGGGACTCTGAACATGAAGGGGGGGCCAAACAAGATGGCCATTTATGATCAGCTAATCAAAAAATGAAAAACATATATGATCAGAAATACATCTGAATAGTAAATACATCTTAATAATATTGGAGACCATGGTCTGCTGCTGGGACCACTGAATTTTTATTACAGCTGCTACTTAAGACATTTCTGCCCAACATTGCATATATGCAACAGGGACCAAATGTGTACATCTGTGGGCTGGGTGAAAATGAGTTAAGGGCATGCTTGAGGTGTTTTTGATCTGAAGTTCAATGCCTTCAGTACACTGATATCCAACAAAAAGGAACAAAGGCAAGACCTAGCCCTGAATCGTAGGATCCTGGTACAGGATCACAACCAGAGCAGGCACAATCTGAGCAACGTAACAGCTACTGGTTTACATAGCAAGTTTCTGCTTCCTTTCACTCTACATATGCTGTAGAGTGATAAGAAGTTGAGTCTCAATTTGGCATTTACTATTTTCCTCTAGAAAATTCTTCATTTTTCTCATCTATTTCACAAGCCATTATTTATAAACATCTGCTGTCCTAACACAAGTATGAAAAATTCAGTTGTGAAATGTTTTAATAATTTTGTTCATCATTCATAGTAGCCAAGTAACTCTCATCTAGAATAGACTCTACTGACAGAAACTCTATAGTAAGTGAATGATTACCGGTCATAGTTACCTGTGCAACAATGGAGAGAATCCCAAGGACTGCTATAAATGCCGCAACACTTTCTGATGAAAATCCCATTATCTACATCAAAAAGATGAATTATTTCCATTTAGATATTCAGGACAAAATGTGCTGATCAGTCACTTCTCTAACGAGTCTGCTATTAAGGAGTGGAAATCATTCCATACAGCACAGCATATACACTAGGTAACGTATCCCTCAAGCACAATAGGTAGTGAAATTAAAAATCAAGGAACAACTTGATATTGTGTGTTAGAAAAAAAGATTAACACTAACAGAAAATTAACATACACAGACCAAAAGCAACTGAATCCTATCAATAAAAAATTAAAGCATTCTAATATCTGATCCATGCTTCCATAAATTAAACTTCCACCAGCAAAACAATTAGGCAATCACTTACTTGTCTGAGGTACAAGAAGAAGCTGGAATACTGGCCTGCCTCAGGGAGGTAGGAGAGGAAGACTGTTATGCAAATTAGCAGCACTATGGAATCCTGACCCACTTTCTTCAAGGACTATGGTAAGAACAAAGAGAAGTTGTCAATCCTCATCTTAAGTACCAATTGCAAACAGAGAGGGCTTATAGCTTCAACACATGGCTTCAGACAGCAACACGGGGTCATATCAGAAGTTTCTGCATACTTAGGCCAGACTCCCCAGACTCTTTCCTGCATATTAGCTTGCAAATGTTTGAAAAGAACAGGCAAAACCCCAAACTGACTAAAGACTGCTAAGCAATTTCACTGTCCTATCAAAGAGATAACCTGCTTGAGCCACTAACATTTTATAGTACACTGGACTAGGGCAGTGTGTCTCAACCAGTGGTACTCTACTACCAGCGGACCGCCAGACCCCGACCACCTGGCAGCAAGACCAGCGATCTAACATGAAAAGCAGCAGTAGGAGGCTCAACTCAGCAGGCAGAACTCCAGCATGTGCCTTTTTGTACACTCAAAAAAGTCCTCCTGTCCATCCTGAGCCTCTTATTGGTGTTTGATGCATCACATCTGGCCTCCCAAACGGGAAGTAACTGGCAGTGACCATCCTCAGTTACTTCTAGTGATAGTTCCAACAGGTGGACCATGTGAAGTGATACAGCAAGGGACAAACGTTGAGAAATGGTGGACTAGAGTTTAAGGCATGAAGATGCATGCCATAAAGGCTCACATCTTATCTCTTTTTCATTCCCAAATATGCAGGATAAGGTTTTAAGGACTATGATTTCCCTGAAGCTTTCAAAAAGTCCAGAAAGGTGTATTTACTAGGATGAGATGAAAACATACTTCCTTTGTTCTTAATCACATCTTTGGCAGTATCCCAAATAGCTTAAAGTATCCAGAAATGGCAGGGTTGGATGTCTGTTGCAAAGCACATCCTCTAATTCTAATTCTCATGCACCAAAACAGTCCCTTGCAGCATAGAAAGGGTAGTACTTTGAGATTACATTCAGAAAATTTCACAATATGTTTTATGTAGTTATAACTTTTTCTGCGCTTTGACTTTATTTCTTCTCTATGAGTTCACTATTAAAGGAGAAGAGGAGTAGTTACTGTCCAGGGTGAGACAACTTACATAGACTAACATGAGACTGCCTCACTCCAGAGTTAAATGATTTTGGTTCTTGCTCACCAAGTCCTGAACCTTGGCAGTGTTACTCTATCTACTGGGTCTAGGGCTAGGTGAGAAGGAAGTTGTTGATCTAGCTTCAGATTAGTGGTAGAATGTTGGGGAGGGGGAAGAGGGAGAATGTACTGAACTCTCCCTTTCTCTATAGCAAACATTTAAATACATTACCGCAAAGGGGTCTGCTTGCTCCCAAGAAATGGGTGCTCCCCATGATGCAGGCCTCATCTTTTCTGGCAATGATTCCGGTACAGCAACAAGGATAAAACATATATCCAACAATGCAATTGCTGTAGCTAGGACCACCACCAGGCTGTCTCCATACGTTCGACCAAGATAGGCACCAATGGCAGGGCTGGTAACTAAACTTCCGGCAAAAGTTGCTGAAACCTACAACATACACAGACAAAACTTTCAGCAACAAATCATGTCTTATCAATAATCCAAAGTACTTTACAGTCTTGAAGATAAGCTCTTCGATCAGAAGGACTCAGTGCTATTAAAATATTTTTATACCATCTGTTTGCCACAGAGCAACAGGCAGCTGAGAAAACAATCAAGATCACATAAAGCGAATACACATTGAGTCTCGGTATTCGAGAGGTTCCCATTCCCAGAGTTCATGTGGATGGCAAAAATCATGTTAAAGCAAATCCATTTAAAGAACAATGTCCTTTTGCTCAGCAATTTAAAAACAGCCTTGCTGACCCTTGTAATGCATCAGGCAGACAATCAGTCTCTCTCCAGGCGCTCAGAAAGGCTTTACTCCTAGGCAGTGATCCCTCCCTTCACCAGGAGCCATTGCAGGGAGATAATGGAGGAGGTGATAAGCACTTCTACTTAGCAGCATTCTTTCACATGCTCTGGGGGAAGGGAGGGGGTCACTTGCCTGGGAGTGAATCTGTTCTAAGCACCTGGAGAATGATTGATCGATTGTCTGCCGGCTGCCCTCTCCCACATTAATAAGGCTATTGTTAAATGACTTTTTTCCTTTAGCTGAAAGGGCCTTTCTTATTGCCCTGAGATAAAACTGCAGGTGAAAAATCCATGGGTAATTAGGTTATGCCTGTACACAACAATATAGGCATGTGTCACTTAACAACCTTCCGTCTATATGGATCGCATATACAGACCACATATAAGATGGTGGTCAAAGCACAACAAACAAGCTCTTAATGAGGCAATCAGGTATCCCATAGCCTGCAGCAGAGCATCTGTTTATAGAATAAAGAGGCTCTTAATGCAAAGAAGAGGCAATCTGTCTCCAGTAGCCTGTACAGACAACAAATGTCTGGCAGGGAATGTCTGTTTACACAACAAAGGCACTAGATTGGTTGAATGTTTGCTTAACAACATAATCATATAACAACGGGGATAGGAGAACATATCAGTGATGCACACCTGTATTAGGAAATCTGAATATTTAATAAAATGGATAATTTCTCCCATAGTAACTGCTGATTTTAGGCCACTGAAGAACAATATAAGGTTACCAATCAGCCTAACAAGAGAGAGTTCTATGACAAGATATGAACAGATACAGAACATTCTTTAAGGTTGTTTTTTTTTAAATGTTGCTATACATTAAAATGTAAACAGAAGAGCACAAATATGGTATGCATCCTATACAAAGGTAAGAAAATGATGTGCAAATTCCTTTAGGCGTTATTGTGTTTAAAACAAAGAACTACATACATACCAAGCCATAGGCCATGCTTCGTTCATGTTCCTGGGTAATATCTGCTACATAGGCAAACACCACTGAGAAAGTCACTGCAAAAACTCCAGAGACGGAGATAACAGCAAAGTACCACCTAGGAACAAGAGACACCATAAGATCAGAGTTACTAATGGGAAAGTTTATACAATTAGTATACACTTATTAAACAGTTGACTTGTAAGCAGTTCAAACATTCATCCAGCCTTAACTCTGTCTAGCCAAATCAGTTTAAGTCTTAAATAGGTCTTTATTAGCACTTTACAATGTCATCCCATTCTCGTAGGCGCAACTGAAAAAAATAGTGTTTCCAAAAATCCTTAGTAAAGTCATTGGTTCGTTTCTGAACAAATCATTGGTCCTTACCACAGCATTCATATGTTGACCATTATATCACCTATAATGAGATTTCCTAATACTCCATTCAATAATCCTCTTCCACAATTCTCACTTTCCCACCACTGGCCCTATTTCTCTCCTCTATCACCCAGGAAGTGTCCGCTTTGCAGTGGACGCTATTTAGAACAGACACATATCCTAGGAAAGCTCAACAAATGATACCCAGTATGTCTATGTCCCATTTCCAAGGGACAAGTGACTTCATTAGAGTCACTTATTCCTTTTTAACAGGCTTTCCACAAGCTACTTCCTATGACTGGCTCTTATTTAACATTTGTCAATGCACTTCTCTTCCTCGACTCCATCCTTAAGATGGATAGCTTTGGCAAAGCCTTTCCTGATCTGAACATCTGATCCAAGCACTGCAAGTGTTTCACCTTATCTGCAAAGCGCCTCTTCCCAACCCAATTTCCACTAAATCCAGTTCCTATTCAGCCATGAAGGCACAGGCCCTGAGCAAGACATTCTCTCTCCAACCTATCAACTACTGATATGATATCCTTAAATTGGGATAACTGCAGATGTATCATCCTGATTTCTGTAGAGGGTGGGCAGGATACAAAATGTGACAGACACAGCAATAACAGTATTAAGAATCACCACTACTAGTAGTACTGGTTTTAGTACAAAGCAAGGCAACTTCAGAAACACCAGTCTGGATCTAGAGAAGCACATCACTAGTTTCACATTCCAAAGAGGAATTGGATTTGCGTTTCTTGGCCAGCAGACCCCTCTACGATATGTCAAGACACTTTCAAAAAGAAAAGCCATTTTCAAAACACTTTATAAGATGGCATAAGGGCCTACAATGAAACAAGGACCCCCCCCCCCCCCCCAAAAAAAAAAACCCTCACTGGGCATCCAGAAACGTTTTGAGTACCTGAAGTAGTTTTTTGGATTCTGGTCACAGTCTTTTTAATGCTACTGTGATACATGGCACCAATACTACTTTAAGATACAAGTTCAGTAACACAACACTAAAGGTAATCAATCTTCTGTGGTCTGGCTGACCAGAAAAATCTCTGCAGCCTCAGAATCAGAAATTTTAAGTTGCAGAAATTTATTATGAAATAAATTTCATAATTTATTCTACTACTGCTTTCAACTGCTTGCAATTCTCCAATAAGGGTTTGCAAACTTTGTCAAGAGCCTCCTTCAATCAAGAAAAAATAATGCTTCAGATGGAAAAAAACACACACACATGAAATAAAACCAGCTATTAAAATGAACCACTGAAGACATGCCTACTCCTTCCCTGAAGAAGCTCAATGGCAAAGAGCCTAATCATGTTAACCAACCCAGGAGAAGGGAGGCAGCAAAGTCCCATGAACTGCCTCTGTACTTCAGCAAAGAACTCATGGCTTTCTATGCCACATACAGAGCACTGGTAGGTGGCCTGGCACTCTGCCAAGAGACCCAATTAAGGCTCATGCAAAAATGACTGAAATAGACTGAAGAGGAGTTTGGCATTTAAAACTAGACTTGTGGCTATACACAACTGCAATGGATTTACATGACTAACATACAAGATAAATATTGAAAAGGCCACTAACCATGGGCTGATCTTCATTAGTGGAATTGGCGCACAAGTAAAAAATACTGTTAACAATAGGAAGGATTTTCGGCCCCAAACATCAGACAGAGCACCAATGAGAGGAGCACTCAGGAAAGATAACAAGCCCTGCAAATCAAATACAAATGTTTTATAAATAAAAGAATTCACTGAAGGCAAAACAGATTGCTAAGAAGAAGAATATCCTGGTACAGGTACTTTGCAACAAATTCGTTATGGCCTACGTACAAATGCAGGCTCCAGGGGTCTGTACACAAGTTAAAATACCCAGTTCTTACCAGCCCAGCACTATAACACCTGTGTGAAAACACTACCAAAGGATGTACCATGTCTGTGTGAAAGTGCAGGTGTAGCCATCCATAACTGGGGAAGCCAGTGTACTTACTGGTTTAAAAGACTTACTTTTAAACAGAAGAAAATTTGCCACTTCCTTGCAATAGTGAGCAATTTCCCCCCAACCAAGCAAATGGGTGGCAACAACCGTACACTGGCTCCCCCTTCTACAAACAAAAGTATACCACTGGGCAGTCATGGAAATCTGGCCATTACATGGAATTTGGCCATTACAGCCAAGAGTATCAGGGAGCTCTTTCCAACTTGCAAGGACAGTGTCACAGCAACTTTCTATATGGTAAAGCAAGCTTTTAACAGTTACTTCACTTTTGTCCATTTGCTACAGGTTATCCATTGTGAGTAAAAGGCATGCTAAGCAATCAGGCAGGAACATTTTTGTACACTGGAGGCAACAATTATTTTTGACTCTCAGTATATTACAATTGAACAGACACAGATATGTGGGCAGTTGGGCTAGTAAGTGTATCGGCTAGACAGCTGGAAAGAATACTACGGTGCTATTGTAGTTGTTTCCACCCACTCTAGAAAGCAGAGAAGTCCCAGTCCATTCGACAGCCTAGTCTTCAGCAATACACATTAACTTTTGTTCCCTCTTGGACAATAACAAGCAAGATAAAGTTCTATGAAGAAACAGATGAAGAAACAGATCTCTATGAAATTCCAATTTAGACTCAGGTCTAGTTCCCTGAAATGATAAATCTGTGTCTGGTCACATCACACTTCTATTTGCTCATGTATTTGAATGCACACAAGCACATGCACAAAACCAAATCACCCACACAGGGAAAAAGGACATGGGCATGGTTTCCACCATTATTCACAACTTTAAGTTCTACCTTCCCCTGAGGGCTGGGGATAAGAACAGGCCCTCAGTTTGGCTGTACTTGTCGTAAGAGGCGACTAAACAGCCACCGGGTAGATGGGACTTGGAAGGCAGCTCATCTGAGAGAAGGAAAACTCTGATCCCAAACCTCCACTGCCTTGTGGCTACATCCAGTTATGGAAAAGGCTTCAGGAGTCAACCTCGAGGCAAAATCTGGAGCCGGAGTCCCTGAGGCAGTTTATGGCTGAACACAGTCACGTTCTGGCAACTCCTGCGACGTCGCTGGAACCAACCGTATGGGCTTCTGCCTTTCCATTGGACCATTTCAGCGACGTGGAGAGAGGGGATTTGCTGCATGGGTAACAGTCTATCCTCCATATCTACTTTACCCAGGCTTCGCGCACTGGAGAGGACACTCTGTTCCAGAACACTATTCAGAGCGCAATACCATAGTCTTCCGAGACTGAAGGATGCCAACAAGTTCTACCAAAGCTAATTATGCCTCAAACTCATTTGGATCTAAACCACAGACATTCCGGGTATGAATGAAGTGCATGCTCTTCAATAGAAAAGCTTTAAGTTTAGCTTTATCTTACCTTTACTCCTTGAATTAGGCCATTCATTAAAAATGTATGCTTTGGGAAGGTTTGGTGCAAAACCTGCAAAATTATGCAAATGACATATTACCCACTGAAGGACATGGACAGAAGATACAAGAAAAAGACTTTAAATAGATCTCACAAACAACTTTCACACTCAACAGTCTATATAAGTAGAACTGATTAATTTGTCTTCACAGCCAAGAATACTAGTTATTACTAAATACATACAATATTGGAGAAAGTATTACTACTTGTGAAGTACAATGTACTGTTAAAAATAAGAGATGGGTTGAGAGGCGAAATGTAGCAAACACTACAGCTAAATGTTCTACTACGAACAACAATGTAACTTCTAAGGTATCCCCAACTACTTTAGGCAGAAAGTCCCAACTTTTTACATACACAAGCAGATTCTGGATTGTATCCAAACCTTGCGCTACAAAGGAAGCTTATGCAATGTTACTTTTCCACACTGGTCTTCTCACAGCAGCCCCTGGAAAGCTCCTAAACAAATGGAAAGGGGGAACGGGAGAGGGGAGAACTGTTTTAAAATTGGGCAGAGGCATTAGAGCTCAGTTCACAAAAGGTTCTTCTGCTCAATTTTTAAGCAATTCTCCCATCCCCCGGAAGTGCCTATGCACTGCCCCATCCACTCCTAGAGATTTTTTTCAGATGCGGGGAGGGGGTGCTTTGGGAAGTTGGCGTGGAGTTCCTTACACTTGTGCAAGGTTTGAATATAAGCCTAGGGCATAGGCAAAGTTTTCAGGCCTGCTATAATAAATTGTGATTCCAAGACAGTTCTTTATCATTGCATAACAAGACACAAAAATCATCCATTGTTATGCAAATTCATGAACAGCATTAAATAATGAGAAGCTAGTTTGCAAACGATACATTAACCTTATTTACAGTTGTTTGAAGTGGGCTCTCTCTGCATACAGAATTTGGGATTAGATGTTTATTTTTTCATGGGAATGAAGGATTAAGCTTTATGAATCAGGAGGTCTGTTCTCCTGTTCCCAACCTGTGGTCTGGGGACCACAGGTGGTCCGTGAGACCTTAAGAAGTGGTCTGCGAGATGTCAAGACAAAAAGATGATCACCTTTGATCACTTCCAGTGTCTCGCCAAGTGAGCGCTCCCCCACGGGACCACTGAAGTGCAGGCTGTGGCTACAGGTAGTCCCTTCTCTGCCCTCTCCGGTGGTCCAGCACTTGCTGAAGTGCCAGCTACGAGATGGTCCATTCTCCATCCTTTCTGGTAGTCTGTGGAGGAGTGCTCACTTGGCAAAAGAATATAAGAACATAAGAAAAGCCTGGTTGGATCAGGCCAAAATCAGGCCACCGAGTCCAGCCTCCTGGATCTCACAGTGGCCCATCAGATGCCTCGGGGACAAAAGGGACACACAAGACAACAGAAGTCCTGTATCTTGGTGCTCTCATGGACCATGAGAGAGGGTGGAGAATGGACCCCCCACAGCTGGCATTTCCAGGGTCTCACCAAGCACCCCCCCCAATCGGCTACCAAATTGTAGTTTGTGTAGTGGGGATGGAGGGGGTTGCATGTGGTCCACGACAATTCCAATGTTTGTCTCAGTGGTCTGTGGGATCCTAAAGGTTGGGAACCACTGTCTTAGATAGACAGTATGGCTGATGGGTGCAATGAGGGGTTAGAAGTTGCACTGGAGTCCATAAGCAGACCTTTGTTTAATATGTAGAAGATCCAAAACCACTAAACAGAAACTGTCAGCAAGTTTTATGGTTTTCACCCAAAATGTACTGCAAGTTTCTAAGTATTTGATATTGCACTCTGTAAGGTGATCGTGAACATTTCTAAACTAAAGGGCACAAAATAATTCAATTGACCAAGACAAGATTTGTCAGAAAAAGGGTAAAGCAAGGGAAAATAAATCCAGAGCAGAGTAGCCACTGGATATTTTTTAATTGGTTAGATGCAACAGTACTTGTACAATATATAAAAATGGCCTTGAATGGATTTTATGCTTCCCACTCTAGAAAGACAGCAAAGAATAGTACAATTACAGTTTTAGCTGATTAACAAGATGAAATCTAATACGGAGAGCTGGTGTTTTGGCCAAGAGACCCAGGTGCAAATCTGGCCTTCCCCCAGAATAAATCTTGGCTCTGCCTGGTTCAGTACTTTGTCAGACTTATTTAAGCCACTCCACTCTGAACCTCAGTTCTTCAGGTACAACATGGAAATAATATTTAACAGGGCTGTGTAAGAATTACATCAAGATAATACATGATTTACACACTCAAAAAATGCTTTACAAAGACTAAGTACTATTATCTTCAAAGACTGGAACACGTTTTTACCTTTCATCAAATACAAGACAAACCAGTTTACCAGGAATATTACCTGAGTATTTTATTGAGCACAGAATGCTTACTTGAGAACCATTTCCTTATAACAATATACTCCTTGCACACATATTCTACCTCTTTTCAGACTATGTTATGCATTATCAGTGGTTCCCAAACTATGAACCTTTGCTCCCTGGGGAATCGCAGAAACCTGCCTGGGGAACCATGGAATCTTTGAGGAAAGACATGCTGCCCTATACAATGTATAGGATTGTAGCCCTAATGGGGAGACGCTATTGCCCAGTAGGTCAAGGAAACTGCCAGTTGAAAAAGTTTGGGAACCACTGCATTATGTTATCAATAGTAAAGTTTTGCCAAAGCAACAAACCACAGTGGAACATTTGAAAACAAGTGCATAGATTCTACAAGTACTGTTTCGCTTTTCCATGCAAAGAAAGAGTGCAGCTTACCTCATGCCATTTGTGGTCCGTTCTCACTTACCTGCACCCATTTTGAAGCTATCCACAGCATCTGTGGTTGTTCTGAAGCTAACTGCAGCCATTCTAAAGGTATTCACGTCAATCTAATTTTCCCCCTAACTCCACTGATCCCCTGGGAACAATGACTGTGTATCCGCAACTGTAACTGAAGTTCACAAATGTAGTATGTCCAATCCCCTCCAGCAATCTCCCACTATCACATTCAGAAGAGAAACGTGTCACTTACCATTAAGGTTGGTGCTGTCAGGAGTCCCCAAGCAAAAAATTCCAAAAATATAACTATCACAGCATGGTAGACACTAGGTGAGCCTATTCCTTGAGGCTGAAAATAAGAGATGCAATTGTTACTAGAGTGCCCCAAAATGTTATTTGCAAATAAAGGTCTTACTGCTAGCAATAAGAAATGAAATCAGATGTTAGGGGAACAGAATGAACATTAGTTTCCATTTACATTACAAAAAAACTGTATCAATGCTTATATGATTGGGCTCCCCAGGAGGATTTAAATCTATTCTTTCAAAACAATTTCAAGTTATAGCCACGATGATGGTGCATGTTCCAATCAGCACATCCAAACAAAATGGGTGTTTGTTTTTTTGCTGACCAAGGTAGAAAACTTTAAAAAGAGTTTTGTCTACAGGGCTGCATATACACAGCCAACGTAAAACCCACCAATCACAACCCATGTCAAAATTATGAACAACAGAACTGCATGCAATATTATATTTCTTGGACATTTTCCTCTGTGGTTAATACATGCACGCACTGGAAGACAGACATTTGCTAAAATGGATGTTAAGGTAAAGTGGCTTTCAGGTCAGGAAGGAAGTTTAGGAATGTACTATAGGTGCCAGCTGTTGCTTGCTAGTTACTGAATCTGGGGTAGGTTCATGGTACAGTCTCCCATTTAATGCATTTCTTCAAGAACTCTGTATGAGGCCACATTTTAATTGCAATCACAAGGGTAAAACGTATTACAGAAAAAGAAAGTTAAGATGCAGAAAATCTTAATTGATACAGAATTCCAATTACCCCTCATTAATCTAAGAATAAGAACAAATAACCAAAAATTACATAGACATTTTGTAGTAAACAAAAAAAAAGGGAGAGAGAGCTTTTATTCCGGAACAGAAGTTCTTGTCCTTTACAATATGAAAAACTAGAACTACACAATTTTAATTCTATTGCCTGACAGTGAATACAGTTCTGTACCACATCTGCATACACACAAATAACAACTGCTTCTAGTCAAACAGGCACCGGTCCATCACATCACTGCTCTCTATGAACTCTTTTGTCCTGGTAAGACGTCTTTGCAAAGATGCAACAACAGTGCACTCATCTATTTCTCCACTGGCACTTCTGCATCCATGTTTAAACTTGTGCTTTAAATCACTATGGCATGAGAGAGAAAGAAAATATACATGTGCGCTGACAATGACAGCAACCACAGTATTTCAGCTTTCCTAAGTGTGCTCTGACCTGAATCTGTATTCCAACTTCTTCCTGCCAATGACACACAGGGTGCACTCAGACTGAGTGCTACTCAGTGTGCTACTATGCTTGTCCAGGAACACAAGCAGAATATAGGTATGTGTCACTTAAGAACGGGGATCCAATCCCCACTGTTATGTGATTAGGTCATTAAGTGAACATGCAGTCCAATCTATTGCCTCTGATGTGTAAACAGACACTCCCTGCTAAACACTAGCTGGCTGCGCAGGCTACTGGAGATAGATTGCCTCTTTGCATTAAGAGCCTGCTGTTGTGTAAACAGACACTCTGCGGCAGACTATGGGAGATGCAATTGCCTCATTAAGAGCATATTTATTGTGCTCTGACCACCACAATAAATGTGCAGCCCATCTGCACAGCCCATCATTAAGCGAAAAGTTGTTAAGCAGTGCCCACCTGTACTTTGGTTACTCCCACCCTCAGTGTTTTCTTCCTCTTAAACTCTCAGATGCTACTGGAGTGGCAGGCGGAGGGGAATGGGAGAAAGGCAGCTCAGGCAGGAAGTATGTACTCAAAATACTTTCAAGGCAGCTATAAATCAACTTGATTCTAAAAGATGGGATTTGGGGCCCAAACCTATCCAACTTTCCAGCACCAATGCAGCTGCAATGCAGCCCAAGGTAAGGAAACAAATGTTCCCCTGAGGAAGCCTCCTTGACTGCCACCCCACAACAGGATGCAGTGCATGCCCTGTTGGCATGACTGCATTGGTGATGGAAAGCTGGATAGGACTGGGCCCTAAGGCAACAACTGTGAAAACTTGCAGAACTCTAAAAATACAGCAGTTTCACATACATGCATTGATATTATCCTAAACAACTCGCAGAACTCTTGCTAAAATAATCTAAAGCTTAACTGCACTCTATCACAGCCAAGACCTACAAACTTAGAACCATAAAAATGGTTCCTTAAAGCAGTGGTCTGAACATAACTATAAGTACATAAAATCTGAATACACAGTATTGCAAAGGTTACAGAGAAGCTGCATTAATGTTCCCTCCTTTCTGTGGTGGGGTACCTTAACAATGTTTATTTGCATTTTCCTGGGTAGGGTTAATTCATACAATCCAACAGTAAGGTTAGTCAGAACTTATTTTTTATTTACAGCATCAAGCAGGATGTTTATATACTGTATTAACACAAGCATCACACGTGTTTATAAGGATTGGTACAACCATTTGTGGAGCCAGTTGGGCATTAGACTGCAGTGAGAGATCAAAATGCTCCCAAAAACAAACAAACAATGCTCCCAAAAACAAACTAATATACTATACACTCAATGGCAATTAGAGTGTATCGAGTAGCAGCACCTTTTCCCAGCTACCACAACAAACTTGTTCTGGACTAAAAATCCAGAAATACAGTAATGTGGTTACACAGCACTGCCTTTAAATGAACCTATGAAGTTGCCTTATACCAAGTCAGATCATTTGTCCATCTAACCCAGCGCTGTCAACACTTGATGTGATGCCAAACTACTGCTCAGCAATACACAGGTTGAGACTAATTATTATATAGTGGGTTCCATTCCAAGCACTCACAGTGGATAAAAAAAAACGCACTATAGCAAATCAATTTTAAAAAAAGTTTCTTTGCTCCAGTGATTGAAAAACAGCCTTGCTGACTTTTTGACTACAAGAGTCATTAAGAAGACAATCCATCAGCACTTCACTCAGCCCCTCCCTTCACCAATGCAAAATGATCACCTTTCTTTAACATGCTGGGGAAAGGGAGGCATCTGCAGGAGAGAGAAGGACTGATGGATTGTCAGCCAGCTGCCCTCTCTCTCTCATTCAGGAGGCTGTTGTTAAAGAACTGTTCAGTTTTTAAAACTGATTTTAAAGGGATGCATTTTTCCCCTTCTCCAGGGATCAGCATATTCTTTCTCATTTGCAGGGGTCGTTTGTGTTGAGTCAAATCTGTGTATAAAAAATCCGTGTATAAGTAGGTTGGACCTGTACATGAGTTTCTGGCTTACACACAGCAATTTCTTCTTTCCTTGGTTTGATGAAAGCTGCAGTTACTATACAAGTCAAGACTGGAAGCCATGGTTTATTCGTGGTTTGTTTCAAAGGATGGAAGGAATCACTGTGTGCACAGGAAGGAGGGGGTGCACAAGCCTGAAGATATAGCAAGGCTCATCCAACATAATGTCAAATCAGGTGCAAGGCCAAACCATGAACTACAGTGGTACCTCACATAACGAATGCCCCGCACAGCAAAAAAACTCGCATAACGAAAGTGGTTCGCAAAGTTTGGTAACTCACATAATGAATTTTTATGACTTATGCTTCGCATAACGAATTTTGTTTTGTTTTGGTTTGTCTTAAGGGGGGGATGTTCATGTCACTTTATGATCCCGTCCACCCTAGTAAGGGGCGGATCTTCATGTCACTTTATGATCCCATCCACCCTAGTAAGGGGCGGATCTTCATGTCACTTTATGATCCCGTCCACCCTAGTAAGGGGTGGATCTTCATGTCACTTTATGATCCCATCCACCCTAGTAAGGGGAGGATCTTCATGTCAGTTTATGTAAGTAAGTCCCATTGTGCTTGCTCCCAGGAAAGTGTGCACAGGATTACAGCCTTCAAACTCCCCACTCAGCATCCCCCCATCGCTCATTCACCCTCTCACTGCCCCATTTCCCCCCCATGATCACGGCAAAAGCAAGCAATTGAGTGCAGCTGCTCTGTCCTCCCCAGCTTAGAGCACAATCCTGTGCATGTCTCCTAAGAAGTAAGTCCCATTGTGCTTACTCCCAGCAAAGTGTGCACAGGATTACAGCCTTCAAGCTCCCCACTCAGCATCCCCCCGTTTTTGAAATCCTCTGTACAGTATGTATGCCTTTAAAGAGCACTTAATAAACACTTTGTAAACCAAATCTGACTTTGTTCTGACTTTTCTTGCCCATAGGAACGCATTAATTAAATTTCAATGCATTCCTATGGGAAAACGCGATTCGCAAAACGAAAAATTCGCATAACGAAAGGACTCGCGGAACGGATTAATTTCGTTATGCGAGGCACCACTGTACCTACAAACGGCAATGACTCTCCAGTGTTTTACACTGATGATTTACAAGTCCCCACCAAGATCCCTTCAACTGGATGTGTAAAAGACATGCAAAAAATGTGGTCTACCAAGTTATGGCATATACTACAGGTAGTTGTCATACACTTGGCCCAGTGCTTTAGACAATGTCTACCACTGACTAGAGCAGATTTGACTGCCTATTCCAGTGCCTTACACATAAGAAGTGCAAAATATAGTACTGTCTTCTTGGCCTTCCTTTTAAGGATGGGTGAGGTTGCTTTGTCAGCACCATTGTACTGAGTGTACTGTATTCCCCAGATGGAAAAACACATCAGGTTGCAGTTGCCACCACCTAGCAATAAAAGATCAGAATGAGCAACAGCCAAAAACAAAAGTGTGCGAAGCACACACACGCAAAGAGGAAGGTACTTAATTGCCCACTCTCTGAAAGAATTGATACAACATCAAGGAATTTTGAAATTATATAAAAGTTTGTTGGGTTGGCTCCAAGAAACGTGAGCTGGCTCCCAGAGTGTTAAACTAGTGTTTTACAGTCTGTTTTTCTAGCCCTAGCAGCTTCAACAGCCATTAGATACTATTTTCAAGAAGGAAAGAAACTGAGCAGTAAAAAAGCTACAAGGTTACATCCCCAGAATTGAAGTCAGTTAAAGTGAAATGGGGAAATAGAAAAGAAGAACTCAAGGCCAATTCATAAGTTAACCACATCCTTTCATCATTTACTTGTACGAAAACCAGCTTCAAAGCATGAAACACTCTGCTTTTGAAAGCAGGAGATCCAGAGGCAATGCAAGTACTGTATTCTGTCCAACAGGGTGCATATCTTTGTTGGCCTTTAAGTGAAAATTCTATTTAAATCACTCTATTCACTGCAATCAAGGTGACTGTTGCACCAACTTGTGCTGACTACTTAACACATTAAGGGCGCAATCCTATCTTGAGCTGGAACAGGTAAGCCAGGAGGCTTGCACTGTATCCAGCGCAGGATAGGTGGGTAAGCCATCCTGGCCCCTATGGGTCTCCTTCGAGTTGCGCCACCTCCTGAGGCAGCACAAGTCTGAGGAGAGTGGAGCGACTTGAAGCCACTCTGAGCTTCCTAGGAACGGGGATTGGGATCTGGCATAGCTGCCGAGTCCCAGCCCCTCCTCCCACTCCCCACCTATCTGCCCCCAGGGCTGCCCATCGCCCACCCCCCCAGAACATCTTCCTCCTGCCTCCTCCCCGCCCACCCCAGAGCCTAGTGTCGGTCCAGCTAGGCTAACATAGGCTCGTCCCACAAGCCACCATGGAGGTTGGATTTTGCCTTTGTGCGCTGGCGCAGCTTGCTCCAGCCTAACATGCAGTTAGGATTGCACTGTTAACTGGTGCTAAATAGTGAAAGAAGAAGATGTTGGGATCTCTTTATCAGAACCTTAAATACTATCATGAGTCTACATGTCCCTTCCCCTTCTCTACTGATATAATCAATCACAAACTAGGAAAAAACTAACTCACAACAGGACAACTTCGAATTAATTGTTCTTAAGGAATCAAACAGATGTTTTCTTGGCTTAGAAAACACAGCCACAAATCTGAAAACATGTGATTCTGGAGTACCACACAACAGCAGCTGGATTGAAAATTAGCAGCTTAAAAGCTCAACATAAGGGTCCGCCCCCAGTGGATGAAGACATGACGAAACAAACTGAAATGATTGCGCATATACAGCCTAAGATGCCACCACACAGTTGTCCCTAACCAAACATCTGCTTCTAATATCTACCAGCAACTCATCCCAGTGGGAAAAAAAATATCTTGGGGCCCCAGGGCAGGAGGAGATTAAAAGAAATCATGTGAAGGGCATAAAGAAAGACAGTACATAATAATCCCAATTGGATTGTAATAGGTGGTCTATTTAATAGTAAGTACTGTTAGTGTTATGAACATAATTTTGCAAATAGTGTTCAACAAAATGAATACTACTATGGTAATGAATAGCAGTAATTACAGGTCAATCATGTTAATCATTCACAGCAATTTTTTAAATGTGCAAACGTTTTACTATTTTTCTCTTCTCAACAATCCTGTATGACTGGTCACCATTATTACCCTTTTACAGACAGGGAAAGGCATGGCTCATTCAGATATTATTTAACTTTTCCCTTCAAAGAGTACAGGATCATTCATATGTCTGAAAAGGCAGAACGAAGTGTAGACTGTTAAACTGATTTTACTATTAAGCACATTTATGACAACCAGTCAAAACTACACATCATCCCCTTGATAACAAAACATTCTCATGTATATGAAGATACAAGTATAAGTACTATATTTGCAAAAAGAAAAAAACACATGTGAAAGACAGCAGAGTCAGCTTTGAGGTCAACTCTCACAATGAGGGTTGCTTCATACTTATGTGACAATCACATTTGTCAGAGTTCTACTGATATTGCCATGTGCCATGCTAAACTCAGAACAGTTGAAGTTCCTAAGGTTTTATAGTGATCAGAGGCAATTTTCCAATGCACATCAACTATGTGTTTAGAAATATTTACTTGCTGTTTACACCACATATTTGCTATGCAAAATGCTGGTGTCTGGCAAACACATTTGCAGCGTTGTGTAAAGTAGCTCTGAGTTAGCAAAAAAATGAGCCTAAACTCCAAATCATACATCAGTTGACCATGCTGGCTCTCAATCATGGATATCAACTTTGTTCAAGCCATTCAATACCTAACAAACAGATAAAGAGCTGGATTCAAAATAGTACTATTAATAACAAAAGGATTGTAATGGCAAGGAAGACCAACAGTACACAAAGTTAGTTCTTCACATCAGCTACCTGTTGGTTTGCATACAGAATTTTTGAAGTGGGCTCACACACTAATTGTTATCATGCACTTGCATTCTTAACACAAAATTTTATTTTAAACAACAAAACAGTTCCCCAACAGTGGTTAGATGGCTTCCTCAGATAGTTTCACAAGGAGAAGGCAATGATTAATGTTGAAATCCTGTTAGTTCCAAGAATCTGATGTCAGAAGTAAGTGTAACCCAAAAACCAAAATTACATTTTTGTCTAATGTGCCTAGTAATAATAATTTTCAAGCAAGTTCTTGTTACTGCATCCTTACAGAAGCAGGTTTATAAATGAACTGCAGTGGAGTTTAGTAACAGATGCCCAAGCCAAATTAGGCCTTCAGCTGTCAATCTAGAGCAAGGGTCTCCAAACCCCGGCCCAGGGGCCAGATGCGGCCCACAGTGAGCCTCTATCCGGCCCACGGCCAGCCTCTTGTCCCCTGAAAGCTTCTGGCCCACTCGACTGAACATGACCAGAGCTGTGCTCCGATTGCATCTGGAGGGTGTTCTGAGGGCCGGAGAGGCTAAGCGAATGAGCCCACTCATTCATTTATTCATCCATCCAAGTTCCATCTCTAATTTATTTATTTAAATTTTATCTTTAAATTTTTTCCGGACCTCAGCACTGCACCAGATATTTCCTCTGGCCAAAAAGTTTGGAGACCTCTGATCTAGAGGCAAAAGAGGTGTGTGGAGCAGTGCAGCAGGGTGTGCATTGGTAGACCATTTAAGAGTCTAGCAGGCTGGAATGATCTTCCTCCAACCTCTCCTGAAGCAGCCCTCCAAGGAAACTAGGTGCCCACAAAGGGATCTGCACAAAAGAAATCTCAGCAACCTCACAAGGTTACAGCTGTGTTTGGAACCTCTGTTACAACCTATGTGGAGATACACACACTGATTGTGCATGTCTGCTTCCCATTGCTTCACAGACAAAAGGAGGAACACGACTGTTGTCACATTCCTATTTTCAAAACAAAGGCCAATCCCAAAGCACCACCTGTCCCTTGCAAAGATCCCACATTGCTGAAGGTTCTTTTCTACCTCCTGTATGCTAGATTTATGACAATAATCATTTGCCCTAGGTTGGTTTCAGAAGCAATGTGTTAGTGCAGTGGTTCTCAACCTGGGGTGTATGTACCCCCAGAGGTACTTGCCAGGACTTTTAGAAGTACTTGAAATACAATTGAATAATGGCAGGAAAAGGCAGATCTATAGTAGAATGCCTTGCAGGGCTGGCAAAGCAGAAAGGAAGGCAGACTGTTGGCTGCGAAAGCCTCACAACTGCTAGTTTTCAGTCATTAAATTGTATTATCAGATATTGAACAGTACTCAAAAAACATACAAATCTGAAATAACAGCAAATATATTAATTGCAAAATTTTGCTAATATGAGGGGTACAGTTTATCAAAATTGGCTGCCAAGTGGAAAAAAACTGGGAATCACTGTGTTAGTGAAATTGGTCACAAGTGTTTCCTTTCACAAAACTGAGTTACACATGTGAGCGAAATGTTTAAGTCTTTCAGAGAACCTGATTTTACTGCTCCCAAATTAGAAGGTCAATTAAAAATTAAAAAATGCTATTTCAACAGTAACGGCTGATGGGAACAAAAGCATGTAAACCCAGCGTGTTAATTAGTCTGCAGACCTCCTTGCCACAGGATGTGGGGCTGGCATCTGGCCTGGATGCCTTTCATAAAAACATAAGAGCAGCCCCACTGGATCAGGCCATAGGCCCATCTAGTCCAGCTTCCTGTATCTCACAGTGGCCCACCAAATGCCCTAGGGAGCACACCAGATAACAAGAGACCTGCATCCAGGTGCCCTCCCTTGCACCTGGCATTCTGACATAGCCCATTTCTAAAATCAGGAGGTTGCACATACACATCATGGCTTGTAACCCTTAATGGATGTTTCCTCCAGAAACTTGTCCAAACCCCTTTTAAAGGCATCCAGGCCAGATGCCGTCACCACATCCTGCGGCAAGGAGTTCCACAGTCCGACCACATGCAGAGTAAAGAAATATTTTCTTTTGTCTGTACTAACTCTCCCAACACTCAATTTTAGTGTGTGTTTCACTAAATTTCAAATGGGATTGGACAAATTCCTGGAGAAAAAGCCCATCACAGGTTCTAAGCCGTAATGAGTATATGCAACCTCCTGATTTTAGAGGAAGGTTACGTCAGAATGCTAGATGCCAGTGATGCAAGGCACCAGGATGCAGGTCTCTAGTAATCAGTCTTGGAACTCCCTGCCACAGGATGTGGTGCTGGCGCCTGGCCTGGATGCCTTTGGGAGGGAACTGGACAGATTTCTGGAGCAGTGACAGGCTGTGCCACCTCCTGGCTTTAGAGGGGGCTTCCTCAGAGTGCCAGGCGCAGGGGGCAGCAGGCGCAGGTCTCTGGAGGTCCTGTGTGCCCCCGTGGCGCCTGCTGGGCCCCCGGGAGCTGCAGGAGGCTGGACGGGGCGCTCCCTCGGCCTGACCCAGCTGGCTGTTCTGTTCTCAGAGGAGCACGTGTGAAAGCCCCAAAGTTTCTTCAGGCGCTTCCGGAAGCCTGCTCCCGTCCTGCTTTCGGGGGAACGGCAGGGCAGGGCAGGGCAGGCAGGGACACACCGAGCACACCTGCCCAGACCGGGCTGACAGCCTGGGCGCTGGGCGGGCTGCGGAGTGCGGGGGCGCCCGCCGCGCTGACGGCCTGCCGCGCCACAAAGGCCCCTCTCCCTCCCGCTCACCGTGCCGCCGTCCTTGATGATGATCTTCTTGGCCAGCAGGATGCTGCGGTTGGCGGCCCTCTTCTTCTTCTTCCCGGCCTGGGTCATTTTACCATCCTCCTGGAGGGCCGTGCGGGGCGGGGCTGGGGCCGGCAAGAGGGGGCGGGGCCTGGCCTGGCCGCGGGGCGGGAGCGCCTTCCTTCCGTCTGCCGGCGACGGCCAGGACTCGGCGGACCCTCCCGTAGCAACAGCCTCCTTCAGGCACCCGCCGGCGCCGCCATTTTGGAAGAGGGCGGGGGGAGAACAACAACCGCGCCGCAACGGCGCCGCGCGCTCCAGAGGGAGGCTCGCATCACGCGATCACCTGATTGGTTTGGCGGCCTGCACGTGAGCCTAGAGGCCCCGCCCCTGCACAGAATCCAGAGGCAGCCAATCAGCGTCGCCGAATCCCTTTCTCCCCCCCCCCGTGGATGGACGTTGGAGCTGGCGCACGTTGTGGCCAGTGGCTTAGGAAGGGAGTGACACGCGTGTGCCACTCTTCCCTTTCCTAGCTCTATGGCGGCCATTTCCAACCTCCCTCTGACTAGGCTCTAGAGGTGCCAAGGCACACTGTGCTCCCAGTAGGGGGCTCACAGCCCAATCCTAGCCACGCTTTCCTGGGGGTAAGCTCCACTGACACTAACGGGACTTACTTCTGAGTAGACATGCAGAGGATTGGGCTGTGAGGCTGCAACCCTGTCAATACTTACCTGGGAGTAAACCCCACTGACTCTAATGAGGCTTACTTCTGAGGAGGCACACAGGCTTGGGCTCTCACATCCCCCAGTGGCCCCAATAATAAACGACCCTCCCCCCAACTCTCACGGCACACCTGTGGACCATTCACAGCACACCAATGTGCTACAGCACACTGGTTGAACACCACTGCTCTGTGGCGGCATTTCTCGACCAGTGGTACAGGTACCACCAGTGATACTTGAGGGGGTATCTGGTGGTACTTGCAGGACCCCAGCCCCTTGCTGCCCAGCAGTGAAACCAGGAACACGGAACCAGGAACAGCAGCAGGAGGCGCCAAGCATGCTTTTCCATGCTCAAAAAGCCCTCCTTTCCACCGTGAGCCTCTTACTGGTGTTGGTTGAGTCACAACAGCCTCCCAACCCAGAAGTAACTGGCAATGATGTCATCGCCAGTCACTGCCGGTGGTACTTTGAATAGCTGGACCATGTGAAGTGGTACAGCCGAGAACAATGGGAAAGTGATGGGTCCGGAGCCCTGAGCCACGCTTAGGACTGGCTCTTAATGGAGCCCCTCAGTATCTCTTAATGGGATCGATTCTCCACATACAGTACTTTTAACTTCTGCTTGGGCCCCAGAGTGGAGTGGACAGTAAGAGTAGGATTGGTGCAAATCCTTGTTCTGCATGGTGACATCTGCTCTCAGATCACAGCTCACGTCCTTGGCTTTGGGTGGCCCCACAATAACAATGTTCACCCCTTTGTGGTGCCTGCGAATCAAAAGCGTAGATCTGAGGTTCCGGCCTCATAGACGCTCAAAGATATACACTGAGAAACTCAAAATGTCACATTTAATCCAAATATACCACAGGTCACATTCTTGTCTGTGGGCTGCCAGATGAAAATTGCTGATATGCTGCTTCATGGCATAGCCATGGCGCCGAGACAAAAAAAAGTAATGGAATGTCATGGTTTTTACATGGTGGCATCCCATCACGTCACAGGTCACACCCATTCATACAGTCTGCACTATAGAAAACACAGAACTATCACTGTGGCACTGCTGTGGCACAAAACCCTAGCTCCAGGGTGTGGATCTTCATAATTACTAAAGGCAGCCCAAACAAAATCCACCATTTAATCCAGGGGTGTCAAACTTGTTTCATACATTTAGCCATTCATGTACTTGCTGAGGACTGAAAGTGGTATCGTTAAGGAGGAAGTGATGTTGTTAAGCAGATGATAGCCAGAAAAAAGCACTTCATTCTTACCTAGGAACTCGTTAGCTGCTAATGACAGAAGAGAAAATATGCAAATTTTGATCATATTTTCAAGCTATAGGAGAGCCAAATTATCACGTGGCAGCAGCACTTCTGCAGAGACATCACTTCGTAGCTCAGCAGCAAAGAGGTAGTCTGTGAAGTAATGCCTTAGCAAAGCAGCGCTGCTGAAAGGGCAGCACTGGGAGAGTTCAATTATTATTAAGAACTTCTGCAGACCTTATCTGGCCTGTGGGCCTTTTGTTTGACACCCCTGACCTAATCACATCTGTCCAAACTATTCCATGAAAATCAAGCCCAGTTCCTTGTTGTGTAGCTGTCCCAAAAACATATCTCTAAGACGTGGATCTTCACATGCTTTTTACACAGACTACAAAAAATCCATCATGTAATCAATGCTACATTCAAACAATAAAACAAGAAGTGGAAGTCCAAGGCAAAGATTCTCATGATTTGTACAGGAAGACTTCAAAAGCCTACCTTCTAATCACAGCCCACATCCTTCCCCTGGGCTGAACCATAATTATCACAGATTCAGCTGTTAATGGCAACCTAGATGTGGGCACCAATCCTCTTGGACGGGTTAGTGTCAGGATTTGGCCTGGTCAGACACTGACAGAGAGGCCATCTGGCTTTACTGACCCCTGAACCCTCAGTCTCAGTGGCATTAAGTGCTGCCCAAAGTGGGGAGTGACAGACAGACGATAAGCACTGTCAGGGGCCTAGTGCAAAACCTTGCCTTTGTCCAGAGCGTGCAGCAACTTGACATCAGCATTGCTCATGAAGCCCCATGGTCCTTATAACCTTTATAGGGAGAAAGCACAAAAATCCATGGACCAATGCCACTTCACATTTGTGATCATGAACTGCATTGCAAAAAGAATTGATCCACCACCTCTTGATGCCACCGTGGTGCGAAAAACTTGAGCTGACACATGGTCCCCCATGAATCATCATAATTTTTTCAGACAGACCACAAAGCCCTACTATCTAATTATAGCTCACAGCGATGCCCACAGATTGCAGCATGAAATGCAGTGTTTTGCAAGAGCACCATGGTATCAAAATGTAGGCCTGAGGCATAAATCCTCATGTATCATTTTGGTTTTTATAGGCAGATGTCCAAAACTGTATAGTGGAATTCTAGTGCACATGGATTGTATTGTAAGTACAGTATCTTGAATCCACAGCTTAAAACCTAGAACCAAAGAACAAAGCCTCATGATTTTTACATGCCGACCACAACATTAGTTAATTACAGTATACCTCAGTGCTGTTACATGGTCAGTATTGTCCTTCTGTAGATTTCCATTAATTCAAAACCTGTAGGGGACACATATCCAAACATGAGTACAATATGGGTGCCTGTATGGAAAGCAAAAGGTCAGACCAGTAATGTGACTGTTAAAAGGACTGATAGAAGAGGCCACAATTTTAATTTAGCCATGTAATCACACCCAGCATTCTCTCTAAGCTGTGCAGGTGTGCAGCTTAAATCAGAGCCTGTGCAGCATCCAACATGGTCCTCCAGAGCTAGGTGATTATGATGATATTTGTAAGAGCTCTGGCATTGACCCTGCATAGCTCTGTTACCGCTTGCAGTCACTGTAAAGATTTCAGAGAACATGATCACACTCCCACCCTTAATTGATCCATGAATCCCAATGCTCCAGATTTGTGTGGAGACCTGTTTACTCCCTGTGTAAATGGAATAAATGGAGTTTTAGGTGTAAACGGAGTTTTCATGTCTCCAAAATGCAGATGAAGACTCTCAGCTCCAAATCCAGCTAGAACAACATATTTGATGTCTTGTGATCATAGCCATCTCCCTGGACTTCTGCTTTGGGAAATGCAACTTTTGTAAAACCACAGAAATGTTTCACATCTCCAGTGGTCCCCACTAACCCCATGATTAAGTTCAATCTAACAGCAATACAACAACCATCCAAACTAGCTACTGCACCCTCAACTGGATGGGAAGACAGAATCTAGCAGGGGCCCTTGCCTAGCAGTAGAGAACGTTCTGATTGAGTCAGTCCACCAAAGAATACAATTGGATTCTATGGGACAAAATCTTGTAACAACTTTTGGCTTTACAGCCTCATATTCATTGTTCTCCACTTACTCTTGACCCACTATGCTGCCTTGCTGTCTATGGAGCAATATCTTGCCGGTGCTGCATTAAAGTAATTTCCATTCCAGCCTCCATCTGAAAACTGCCATGGTAGCCAACACCCAAGATTATAACAGCCCACAACCAGTGTTCCCCCTAAGCTGCATGACTGTGCAGCTTTCAATTAAGCTCAGACAGCTCAGAGCTCAGCTGAACAGGAAGTTGGTGATGACATCGTGATGTGATTGCCCAATGCCAGGAAGGCACCCACCACCAGCCATGGGAGGGCTCTACACACTGGTGCCAAATTTTAGAGGAAACACTGTTCACAATCCCCTTTCCTTTCGAGCCTTCTCTCTACATGAGTCCTACTGAGACTAATAAAGCCAGTGCAGGCTGGTCAGCCAACCTTTTGGGACCTCTTCTGTCATTCCAAGTGACTTCTGTGACCTCTCCTCTCTCTCTAGGTGGAAAGGCAGCTCTGCTCCCTTGCTCTCCTCCCTTTCGGGCTACTGCCTCCTTGCATGTTAAGGGTTTGCTTCATTGCCCTCTTTCCATCTTTGAGGCTCCTCATTGTCCAGGGATCAGCCTTTTGCTGCAAACCCTGCAATGCAACACTCTCAGGTCTTGCAGAAATAGGAATGGTAAACTTGGTCCATGCGCAGTCTCATTAAAGACCCACTAACTCATCTTTGTCTCATGTGAAGTCAAATTGACTGCATGCTTAATGATTGTCTTTCCTTTCTGTGGATGCTGTGTGGTGTGTATGCATGAAAACTTTTTCTGCTTTTGTACCTTTTCGTTGGAGACCTGAGAGCAGCCTCCTTTTCCTTTCTTTCCTGGACCAATCTCTAAAGTCTTCCAAAATAGAGATTTTCAAAGATTCTATTGCAATCTCTTTCGGAGGTTTGGGTTATTGGTCAAGAGTGCTTGTTTGGGTGGAGGGACTAGCTCTCCCTCTTCAAGTGGGTAAAGCGTACTCATGACTTGTTTCTAGGCTCACCCCTTAAGAACATAAGAACATAAGAACAGCCCCACTGGATCAGGCCATAGGCCCATCTAGTCCAGCTTCCTGTATCTCACAGCGGCCCACCAAATGCCCCAGGGAGCACACCAGATAACAAGAGACCTCATACTGGTGCCCTCCCTTGCATCTGGCATTCTGACATAACCCATTTCTAAAATCAGGAGGTTGCGCATACACATCATGGCTTGTACCCCATAATGGATTTTTCCTCCAGAAACTTGTCCAATCCCTTTTTAAAGGCATCTAGGCTAGACGCCAGCACCACATCCTGTGGCAAGGAGTTCCACAGACCGACCACACGCTGAGTAAAGCAATATTTTCTTTTGTCTGTCCTAACCCGCCCAACACTCAATTTTAGTAGATGTCCCCTGGTTCTGGTATTATGTGAGAGTGTAAAGAGCATCTCCCTATCCACTCTGTCCATCCCCTGGATAATTTTGTATGTCTCAATCATGTCCCCCCTTAGGCGTCTCTTTTCTAGGCTGAAGAGGCCCAAACGCCATAGCCTTTCCTCATAAGGAAGGTGCCCCAGCCCCGTAATCATCTTAGTCGCTCTCTTTTGCACCTTTTCCATTTCCACTATGTCTTTTTTGAGATGCGGCGACCAGAACTGGACACAATACTCCAGGTGTGGCCTTACCATAGATTTGTACAACGGCATTATAATACTAACCGTTTTGTTCTCAATACCCTTCCTAATAATCCCAAGCATAGAATTGGCCTTCTTCACTGCTGCCGCACATTGGGTCGATACTTTCATCGACCTGTCCACCACCACCCCAAGATCTCTCTCCTGATCTGTCACAGACAGCTCAGAACCCATCAGCCTATATGCGAAGTTTTGATTTTTTGCCCCAATGTGCATGAGTTTACACTTACTGACATTGAAGCGCATCTGCCATTTTGCTGCCCATTCTGCCAGTCTGGAGAGATCCTTCTGGAGCTCCTCACAATCACTTCTGGTCTTTACCACTCGGAAAAGTTTGGTGTCGTCTGCAAACTTAGCCACTTCACTGCTCAACCCTGTCTCCAGGTCATTTATGAAGAGGTTGAAAAGCACCGGTCCCAGGACAGATCCTTGGGGCACACCGCTTTTCACCTCTCTCCACTGTGAAAATTGCCCATTGACACCCACTCTCTGCTTCCTGGCCTCCAACCAGTTCTCAATCCATGAGAGGACCTGTCCTCTAATTCCCTGACTGTGTAGTTTTTTCAGTAGCCTTTGGTGAGGGACCGTGTCAAACGCCTTCTGAAATTCCAGATATATAATGTCCACAGGTTCTCCCACATCCACATGCCTGTTGACCTTTTCAAAGAATTCTATAAGGTTTGTGAGGCAAGACTTACCCTTACAGAAGCCATGCTGACTCTCCCTCAGCAAGGCCTGTTCGTCTACATGTTTTGAGATCCTATCTTTGATGAGGCATTCCACCCTCTTAACCGGTATGGATGTTAGGCTGACCGGCCTATAGTTTCCCAGGTCCCCCCTCTTTCCCTTTTTAAAAATAGGCGTGACATTTGCTATCCTCCAATCTTCTGGCACCGTGGCCGTTTTGAGGGACAAGTTGCATACCTTAGTCAAGAGATCTGCAACTTCATTCTTCAATTCCTTAATAACTCTTGGGTGGATGCCATCAGGGCCCGGTGACTTATTGATCTTTAATTTATCAATGAGGTCTGAAACATCTTCTCTTTTAACCTCTATCTGACTTAACTCCTCGGTCAGGAGGGGCCGTTCAGGCAGCGGTATCTGCCCGAAGTCTTCTGCCGTGAAGACAGATGCAAAGAACTCATTCAATTTCTCTGCCATCTCTAAGTCTCCTTTTATCTCCCCTTTCCCTCCCTCACCATCCAGAGGGCCAACCGCTTCTCTGGCGGGTTTCCTGCTTCTAACATATTTGAAGAAGCTTTTATTATTCCCCTTAATGTTGCTGGCCATGCGTTCCTCATAGTCTCGCTTGGCCTCCCATATCACCTTCTTACATTTCTTTTGCCACAGTTTATGTTCCTTTTTATTCTCCTCATTAGGGCAAGACTTCCATTTATGGAAGGAAGCTTCCTTGCCCTTCACAGCCTCTCTAACTTGGCTCGTTAGCCCTGCGGGCACCCTCCTAGATTTAGTGGAACCCTTCTTTCTTTGCTGTATACACCTCTGCTGGGCCTCTATTACTGTTGTTTTAAGCAGCCTCCATGCACTCTGGAGAGATTGGACTCTTTTTACCCTCCCTTTCAACCTCCTTCTAACCAGCCTCCTCATTTGGGGGAAGTCTGCCCGTCGGAAGTCAAGGGTTTTTGTTAGAGATTTGCCTGGTATTCTTCCCCCAACGTGCATGTCAAAACGGATTGCAGCATGATCACTGTTCCCCAATGGCTCAGTAACGTTTACATCTCTAACCAGGTCCTGCATACCGCACAATATTAAATCCAGAGTCACCTGTCCTCTGGTGGGCTCCGTGACTAGCTGCCCTAAGCCACAGTCATTTAGCACGTCAAGAAATCCGGTTTCCTTATCGTGACCAGAACACAAATTGACCCAGTCAATATGAGGATAATTGAAGTCCCCCATGATTACAACCCTGTCCCTCCTTGTCACCTCCCTGATCTGTTTCCTCATTTCAAGGTCCCTATCCGATTTCTGGTCTGGAGAACGATAGCACGCCCCCAGTATTACATCGCTGCACAAGTCTGGTAATTTAACCCACAGAGATTCTACGGTGGAGTCGGACCCACCTTCAATCTCTACTTTGCTGGATTCTATCCCTTCCTTAACATAAAGGGCCACCCCACCTCCAACACGCCCCTGCCTGTCCCTCCTGTAGAGTTTATAGCCCGGGATTGCGGTATCCCACTGATTCTCCGCATTCCACCAGGTTTCCGTTATGCCCACTATGTCAATGTTTTCCCTTGTCACCAGACATTCCAGTTCTCCCACCTTTGCTCGTAGACTTCGGGCATTCGCATAAAAGCATTTGTACATGGAATGCCCTAGGATGGGCTGCTTATTCGCTCCTTTGTCCCCACATCCTCTCATTGTGCCAAACCGTCTATCACATCCCATCACGCTACCTTTCCCAATTTCTTCTCCTACTCTGCCTTTGTCTTGTTGTTCTCTAACTTCCCCATCCTCATCCCATAGGCCCATAGGGATGAGGAGTCCCAAACCGGATGCCCCTCGGCTGCTGTCAGCCTTCCCCCAGGGATCAGTTTAAAAGCTGCTCTGCCACCTTTTTAATGTTATGCGCCAGCAGTCTGGTTCCATTCTGGTTCAAGTGGAGCCCGTCCCTCTTGTACAGGCCCCGCTTGTCCCAAAAAGTTCCCCAGTGCCTAACGAATCTAAACCCCTCCTCCCTACACCACCGTCTCATCCACGCATTGAGACCCCTGATCTCTGCCTGCCTAGCTGGCCCTGCGCGTGGAACAGGTAGCACTTCAGAGAACCTTTGAGGTCCTGGCTTTCAGCTTCCTGCCTAAAAGCCTAAATTTGGCCTCCAGGACCTCCCAGCAACACTTGCCCACGTCGTTGGTGCCGACATGCACCACAGCCGCTACCTCTCCCCCAGCACTGTCTACTAGCCTGTCTAGACGAGAAGTGATGTCCGCAACCTTTGCAGCAGGCAGGCAAGTCACCATGTGGTCCTCACATCTGTCGCAAGCCCCCCTCTCTATGTTTCTAATAATCGAATCCCCCACTACAAGAAGCCCCCGAGCCCCCTCCTGCCGAGGAGTATCCTGAGTGCGTTCGGATACGGGCCCATCCCCTGGAGAAGGGGTCCCCCCTAGGGGATTGTTTCCCTCCTCTCCAGGATGACGTCCTCCAGTCCTGAGACTTCCCACCCGGGCAGCTGAGGAGCTGCACGCCTGAGGCTGGGACGAAGCCTGATCGTCCCCGGAAGTCTCCCCACGGTCCTCCTCTGCCTGCCTGCGCTTCTCCAGGTCGGCCACCAAGGCTTCAAGGGAGTGGACGCGTTCCCTGAGACCCTGGAGCTCCTTGCACTGAGGACACACCCATGACTTATGCCCCAGAGGCATATAATCATGCATGTGGCACTCAATGCAGAACACTGGATAGCCCCCTCCCTGCTGCTGGCTGTCTGACTGCATAGCTTTTTTGTTGTTGTTTTATTTAGGGGTACTTTTATAAACCCTACACTGGTTAGCAGCCCTCTTCTCAAGGGAAGAGGAAGGGCAGTGTATGGGGCCCTGGCCTCCTCGCCCTGCTGCTGAACTCGCCCAGATGTTAAACTCTCAGTTTACCTGACACTTGGGGTCCCAGAGGCACTTAGGGTTCCCAGAGGCCACACGCTTCTGGCGAGAGCCTCACGCGATGGCAGGCCTAGCTTTATACTCCTGGCTGGCTCCTCCTCCCTCCTTCCTTCCTGATTGAAAGGGGGGCTGGTCTTCCCAGGTGAGTTTACAAAAGCTCAGGAAGACAAAAGGCTGCTGATGGGCATAACCTACTCTGCAGGCTCCTGAATGGAGTGCTTGGATTAGCCTAATGGGGCTCTTATCACCTCCTAAGGTGGTGATGCTGAAATTCTAAAAATGGACTATGCCTGGGTGGTTGGAAATTGGCCCTTACTAGGTTCTTTCCCTCCTAGTTCTGTTCTCTTAGGCTGGACTGTTTTGTAACCTCAAGCTAGTTTTTTTTTTAGTTTGTTTAATTATTTATTGCTTTCTAGACGCGCCTAATGGGGCTCTCCAGACGCGTGTGGCCTCTGGGAACCCTAAGTGCCTCTGGGACCCCAAGTGTCAGGTAAACTGAGAGTTTAGCATCTGGGCGAGGAGAAGGCAAGTAGACCTCTGAGTTTTGGAGAAGGAGAGGAGGAAGACGACGAGAGGGTAAGTGTACTCTTTCTAACTCTTTGTCTTTCTAACTCCCTGTCTTCTAACCTTAACTCCAGTAGCTCTTCATTCAAGTTACATAGAGCCACTCCGAGGCACAGCCTTTTGCCAAGGCCTGAATCACCCTAAACCCTTCACTCTTCCTCCCCACTAATTTCCCCCTCATCCTTTCCCCTTTCTTGAACCCCAAACCTTCCTTTCTTCCCCCAGGTTCCTCTGGGAAGTTCAACCAATCTCCTTACATCTTGTTTTTCTCCTCTTCACTCTGCCCCTTCTCCTCCTAAGAAGTTCTTCTCGCCTCCTTCTAACTCATGGTGATCCAACATGAAGCCCTTTTTGGAGGCCCCTGAAAATGACCACAGCCCCCTATGTTGCATCCTCCCTAACTTCAAAAGATTTTCAGTCTCTCTGCTACGCTGTTCCAGCTTCTCCTTTGGAGAAGGAAAAGCCAGAACGGTGCAGCAGGGAAATCAAAAAGCCCCACCAGACTCACCTCCACCTTCCCTCCTCACATTTTGAGTTCACTTTTTGAATGACTTCAGCAGGCTCAGAATGCAGAAATAACTGGCAGTGACGTAATCGTGTCACTGCCAGTTACTTCCAAGTTGGCAGAGCCAGGGGTCATCCAAGAGTCATGCAATCCCCCCTCCCACTGCCAAAAGTTGGACCACCATGTTCTAATTGCTTTCTTTAGGGTGGCATTATGTGAAATGCCCTGGGGGCTGGGGATAAGAATAGGCCCTCAGTTTGGCTGTACTTGTCCTAAGAGGCGACTAAACAGCCACCGGGTAGATGGGACTCGTCAGCCTGGGAAGGCAGCTCATCTGAGAGAAGGAAAACTCTGATCCCAAACCTCCACTGCCTTGTGGCTACATCCAGTTATGGAAAAGGCTTCAGGAGTCAACCTCGAGGCAAAATCCGGAGCCGGAGTCCCTGAGGCAGTTCATGGCTGAACACAGTCACGCTCTGGCAACTCCTGCAACGCCGCTGGAACCAACCGTATTGGCCTCTACCTTTCCATTGGACCATTTCGGCGGCGTGGAGAGGGGGGATTTGCTGCATGGGAAACAGTCTGTCCTCCATATCTACTTTACCCAGGCTTCACGCACTGGAGCGGACACTCTGTTCCAGAACCACTATTCAGAGCGCAATACCATAGTCTTCCGAGACTGAAGGATGCCAACAGAATGTGAAAGTTTGATGTAAAATTTCCCTGTCTGATTTAAGTGTGAGGGAACTAATTCAGGGCCAAATCCTATCCAATTTTCTAGTACTGGTGCAACTGTGCCAATGCGGTGTGCGCTGCATCCTGTGGTGAGGAGGCAGTCACAGATACCTCCTCAAGGTATGGGAAGATTTCTTCCCTTACCTCAGGGCTGCATTGTGGCTGCACTGGTGCTAGAAAGTTGGATTGGACCCTCGATTAGACCAGAGTTTCTCAGCATTTGTCCCCTGCCATACTGTTTCACATAGTTCACCTATTGGAAGTACCACTGGTAGTAACTGATGATGATGTCATCACCGGTTCCTTCCAGATTGGGAAGCCAGACGCAACATGACAAACACCGGTAAGAAGCTCTGGGCGGATGGGAGGGCTTTTTCGAGCATGCAAAAAGTGCACGCTGAAACTCTGCCCAGCAAGCTTAGCCTCTTACTGCTGTTTGTCCCATTGTGCTGCTGGTCTCACTGCCAGGTGGGGTGCACCAGGGGGTCCAACAAGTACCACCAGACACCCCTCAAGTACCAGCAGTGGTACAAGTACCACTGATTGAGAAACACTGAGTTAGAACCAGTTGAACCCCCTTTTAATTTGTTTTGATTGGTGTGGTAAATTTGTGTACTGTTGTCTCCATTTTCCTTTCACCTCCAAATTAAGTAGTTGTGCCATTGGCCATTACACAGGGTCCTTGCACATAATTTTTTGCATGTGCACATGTGACTTGTGTTTTAGATAGCACTGCCAGTAACAATGCCCATGAACTGCATCTTAAACCTTAATCCAGCATTCTTGTTCTCCTCCTGTCTCTGTGAAAAAATTGTGGCTAGACGTCATTCTTATAAGTCTCAAGTACATAATGCCTAATAGCACAATCCTATACCTATTTACTTGGCAGCAAGTACCACCATGTTCAATAGGGCTTACTCTCAGTTATCAGTGGAAAGTTATTTGACGTTTTATTAGTTAACAAGCTGATTTCTTTCCCTTGTTACCAGTGGTGTGTTGGCAACCTTCAGTCTCGAAAGACTATGGTATCGCGCTCTGAATCTTGGTTCTGGAACAGCGTCTAGTGTGGCTGAAAAGGCCGATTCGGGAGTGACAATCCCTTCCACACCGGGAGCAAGTGCAGTCTGTCCCTGGTCTGTCTCCCTGGCTATGGGCCTTCCTTCTTTGCCTCAGACTGTTGGCAAAGTGTCTCTTCAAACTGGGAAAGGCCATGCTGCACAGCCTGCCTCCAAGCGGGCCGCTCAGAGGCCAGGGTTTCCCACCTGTTGAGGTCACACTTCTAAGGCATTCAGATCCCTCTTGCAGATGTCCTTGTATCGCAGCCATGGTCTACCTTGTTACCGGTAGCTACATGGTTTATAATATTTTTTTCCTTTTATTTTGTGATGACCACTCTTTATAAGCAAATAAACAAAACTGAAACTATACATGACATTATAATTGTTCCTGTCTTGCTGTTCATCTGAAAGCAGTACTGCCAAATACGGCATGCCCACCTATATGGCGACACCATGTGGCTATTCAGAGAAGCACTTGCCAGTACATAGAAAAGGGGACTACAAAAGTACTTGGCTCTCTCCCCTCAGGAACAGCATCCTCCATAGCTGAGACCTTAGAGCTCATAGGACTCTCATGTAGGCCCACCAGCCGTTCTTTCATGGCACTGCACTGCTCTAGAGTTGCGTCGTTAGCATTCCCAAATTAAAAAAAATAGGCAAATCTGATCAGGTTCTTGACCTGATCAACTTACTTATAACAACTTACTGCTGGGACACTGGTGAGCTGCCCACAAAGTTTTTATCATTTGTTGGAGCTTTGCTGGCCATTAATTGCAAATTCAGCTGTTTATGAGTAAGAACAGTTTTTATGGAACACCATGGAAGACAGTCCAGAGTATTTGTGCAACAGGCAATGGCAGGCAAAGATGTCCAACTATTGTGCTGCCTGTCTTCCTTGAAACCCTAGCTACATAGCTTACTGCTTTTCTTAAAATGTGGAGCCCAGTCCTCTTCTGAGGGGCCTGAGGGCAAGCAGAGCTGATTTTCTGTTCCTTGGGTCCTGACAGGCATGGATTGCAGCCTGCTTTCCACCTTCTGATTTCTCCCAGAGTGGTAGAGGAGATGGATTGGAAGCTACAGCCCTGTAGCGATCAGAGGGCAGTACTAAACAGAACCACACTCACCTCCATGAATCTGCACTTCTCCCCTCCCATTACATCATGTCAGCATCAATGTACTTTTTCACATTTTTGTACCACCTTTTATCCAAGGAATTCAGAGCAGCGTACATGGTTCCTTCCCTCCTTTTGTTTTCACAACCATCCTGTGAGATAGGTTAGGCTGAGAGCTGGTGACTGGCCCAAGGTCATTCAGGAAGCTTCATAGCTGAGCAGGGATTTGAACCTGGATCTTCCAGGTTCAACACCAAACCACTGTGTCATCCTAGTTCTCAATATACAACCTGACATTTGATAATGTTTAGTGATATACAACGATATGATGCTCTGTCCTAAATATGATATATTTAGTCCTCTTTTCACTGTTGCCAGCTCTGTGAGTCAAGGTCACAAAGCAAGAATTTCACCCAATTGTGGGTCTGTCTGTCCACCAACAGCTCTCACAGTGAGTTCCAAGGAGGAAGATGGAAGAGTAGCAGCTTAACTGATGTCCTTATTTCACTTCTCTCTATGCGGTCTTGTTCGCAGATCCCCATATAATCACACAATACACTTGAGCCTTCTCTGGGCAGCTACTGGCTGAGTAAAGTTACAAAGACAGGAGGCAAACTGCTCTTCAGGCGAAAGAACTAGACAGGTTTGCTTTAATACAAACACAAAAACCTTTTGTGAGAAAACAGGGACAGAAATCAAATGAATTGAATGCTTGAGCTCAAGAAGAAAAGTTCAAAATGAAGTGAAAACAGAGTCTAATTAAAACTTTCCATCTGAAAGAAATCTTCCTGGCTCCAGAGAGAAATTTCTTCTTAGGAATTAGCACTGTCCTGGATGTACAGCATCAAAGCCTTCATCACGATTTGACTGGCATCTCATCCTCACCACCTAACACAGCTAGTCGGCTCTTTCTTTATCTTGTTGTTGTGACACTGTCCCCCTTAAGCTATGATAAGTGAGTTTGAAATTAACAGGCATTCACATTTCCTGATTCAGGTGAGCAGACTGAACCAGTGACCAGGTGTGAGCTAAACTCAGGAAGATCCAGGAAGGTTTTGGACAAGGCTACTGCTCTCTAAGATAGCTGCTTTTTGGAGGTTGGAATACCTCCACCAATATATGTTAGAGGTAGGCATTTCTGGGTGGGGGGAGGATGAAAAGGGGGTGGATCAAGTCCAGGAAGGGGTTAGTCAGATTCTGGGGGCCACATACACTATACTCCTATGCCACTCCCACACAAGGGAGAAATCCTTATTGGTTAAATCACAATTCTATGGCCCAGACTTGTACCTATGGCTTACAAATCGAAACATGAAACAGAAAAAAAACAGAACATGAAACTAGGATCAGATCAAAACTGAAGCACAGCTTCCAGATTCAAGTGACATAAAGAACTACAATTTAACAGGATTCTCTCATTGCAACTTTGCACTGGAGGTGAGGGGGAAAGGAAGCAGGGAGTGCATGAACTTGGAGTAACATAGGTTCACACTCATGATACAACCAAGTATGCTTTGTTCAATTCATGCGAACCAGACTTGTGTTACACCCTGCCATATGCACACTTATTTCAAGCAAAAGTAGAACATTGGGTTTCCTCAAACATACATAGCTTCTGGGTCATCGCAACACATTGTTGTAATGTTGGCTTAGCTAAAACATTCTGTGCAATGTGACCAAGACTTTCCATTTTCCCCTTCTCTTTTAACAGTAATCACCGCTGCTATTTTTGAAAACATTCTAAAGCTTTTACAATCTGAAGACTTTATTTACCAATATCAACATATAAAACATAAATTACTTTAGCCATTATCACTGAAGATGCTGCAGGCAAGTGATCATCAAAATTTCATTTAATTCCTCACTTTAATAAAAATGAGCAGTGACATTGCTGCACACCAAGTAAACACTTTTCTTAGAAGGTTTAACTGAAACAAGTCTTTGATTAATGCAATTATTAAATTATGTTTGCAGAACATAAGATCTTTGGAGCAAATTGACACTACACCTTAGGCTACTTGTAAACCAGTCTAACTCATGGTTTTTTGCTAGGAACCTCCAAAATTTTAGCCTTGAGAGTCTCAAGGATACTCTTACAGACTTCTATTTATTTTTTTAAGGGCTCCATGGCAGCATATGCCAGGGAAAGAGTAGGGCCACAGCTTGTTAAGCAGATTTCTGTGCACGGTGTAGTCTAGACTTTCCCTTTTCTCGATATGTTAGTGTACGCAGTTTAACAGATTTGCCCCACACAACTCGGCTGAACTGCTTGTTACAAAAAGAGGTTCTATCTGGTATGGACCAACTGTTCGAAGAACACGTTTGCATAGAGAACTGAAAAAGTCAACAAACTCGCCATGGACACAGCTGCAGCTTCCCGGCAACAATTCTCACAATCGCAGGGTTTTTTCCAGCTTGGCAACCTTAATAATCACCACCATGAAGCTGTAGCTCTATCCATGGTGGGGTTCATTTACATCCTGTAGTTTATAGCTTGGGCATAACCTATGGAGCCTTTCTGTGTCATTTAAAAAAAGGGGAAGTTGATGTATTTTTGATACAATGGGCATAATCCCTACTGAACTATAGCCATGTGTGAATACAGTAATTACCATAGGGCTAAGTGGAACCTGCCTCCATGACCTCAGACAACTACCTGGAATGAGAGCATAATAACCTGGCTCAGCAGTTACTTTGAGTTTCATGTGCATCAAGGAGGTAAAGAGTTCTCCTGGGCCCTGCGGCAATGTCTCCCACTTACAATGGGAAGTATTACACCCGCCTGTTTATTGCACAATAAACTATTCTTCATTTCTTAGTTAATATAATTAGCATGTATTCTATCAATGATATTTCAAGACATTATAGAACCACTCTTGGTTACGTGAGTCTTACAAGTAATTTTTTTTTGTTTAAAGCTCTGTAATATAGTACAGTATATACATGATATACCACCATGGCTCCAAAAGGAGCTATAACAACACCTTTAAACATTTCATGGTTAATTTAAAAAATACAATTAAAAAAATATTTTCAAATTAAAATTTAAACAATTACATGTACTGTAAATTACAAAAAAGATTTTTACTTATCAAGAAAAAAAATAGTGCCCTCTGAACAAATGCACCTAATATCAATAATGGCACTGTACCATTACCAAATGTGAAAGCAAACCATTAGGCCTGGCAGCTGTGCAATCGTCATTCATTTCAGTAGGCTCTCTCTCGTATTCCCAGAAATGAATGGGAATGGTTGGTGACCAGATTTCTCTCGCTATACACTTGTGCATATATGCTTATACACATACAACACTTCTGATTTGTGGATCCACAAATGATAAAAATATTAGGTTTTGTCTCACAGACCTTATCAAGAAAGTATCTCACTATTGTAAGAAATGTGTATAGATATATTATACAACACTACTTTGCATTTATTCATTCAGCTTTCCATATAAAATATAAAAAATCTGGAAATGATAATGCCTTTCAATCATACGTCACAGGATTTTAAATAGGAATACCTCATCAGAACTATCACGGAAGAACTAGGGCTTATTTCAACTTGATTTGATACTTACAGATATACAGCAAGTTAAAAAAAATACTTACAGAGATAATTTGCAAAAACAGATACAATTCAAAAAAATGTCATGTGCTCTTGCAAGAAGAGTACATAGGACATTTCTGTAGCAGTCAGAAACAGTAAACCATTCTGATTTAACCTCAAGTGTTCAAGCTGGAAGCAGTTCTAATTGCAGGTACTAGAAGAAATGTGTTCCCTTCAAGTTTTGCTCTCGGCCTTCCTTCCTTGCCAGAGGTAAATAGTGTTTTCCATCTCTAACTCCTTTGTTTCCCATAAACCTAATTTAGCATGTTGTCATTCTTCAGGTACAGTGTAAACTCTTCCTTTCCAGTGCTTGATCAAGTTCATTTGAGATCCTTAACGGACAGTCTTGGCAAAACAGGTTGGCATGGAAGAGTCTGCTATGCTTTAGTAGGATTCCCTGCAGGTTTTGGATCATAACCGTATAGGAATGTAGCTGCTATTACGAGAATGGCTCCAAGGAAAAAAATACTACACGAAACAAGAAAGAGAGGCAATAATGAAAACCTGGCAATAATGAAAACCTGTGTATGTTTTGTGCTTTAAGACCACAACTTTCATTAGCTTTGCTTTTCCCATTACCCCATAATTCCCTTTTCTATTTAAATGCTTAAGGGCCCAATTCTATTCAGCTTTCCAGCGCTGATGCAGCTATGCCAATGGAGCATGAGCTGTATTCTGTGGCAGGAGGGACAGTCATGGGGCCTCCTCAAAGTAAGGAATGTTTGTTCCCTTACTTCTTGGCTGCATTGAGGCTGAAAAGTTGGTTAGGATTGGGCCCTAAGTTTTCCAACCCCATAGCCGTGGAACTAATCTACCAATGAAAGCCAAGACTATCTGCAGATACCTGCAAAGAAATGAGAACAATAACTTAAGTATAGACACTTCTTAATGACACACATATATCCTTAATGAACGATATATGCTAATTGAATTGGTGCTTTTGCCCAATAGCATTCTCAGCTCATTGGTGGTTAAAGTCCAAATCAAGTCACAATGCTGCACTAGAGAGGACTGAACAGGAACTTCTTTTCTCCTCTTCACACCTTCTCCCTCCTAGCTGTGTGAAAGGAACTAGCTCAAGCTAAAAAAAAACCAGTGTGTGTAGTAAAAATAAATGGTGAAATGAGCCCCAGACTCAAAAATTGACAGTTCTAAGATGAGAGAAAACATTGTCTTTCAGCTTGTAGTCAAACACACTGGTTGTTTTCAGTATTTCTGATATATCCTGTCAAAATATGTGAGCAATGAAGATACAAATAAAACTGCGTACCTCAAAATATTAACTGACACGTTTAATCAATAGATTTCAAATATAAGAGAAACATTCACTATAGTGTTTACAGAGACACATCCAATAAAGATTGATGTGTTTGATGACTCACATTCTGAGGGTAAGTTGTTAAAATTTTACTCAGCCTGCTAGAGACTGTACTACACATTAAACCTGTTAATATCTGAAGGCAATGTCACATCATAGGCAGCAAACAAACTGAGGTCCAAACTCATTCTTCCGTTACTAGGAGTCAACATTAGTTTATGTACGTATATACCAGTTATGAATTGCCAGTTTGAAAAACTTTCAATCTTCATAAGTTTTCAGAAATATGCTTTAAAAGTATTTTAAAGCGTTTTTCAAACTCCAAACCAATTACTTTCGCTAAGGGGAAGCATTTAACTTCTGTTTGCACAGAAACTGGCAATTCATAATTGGTATATACATAAACTATACATATTAGTTATGACTTCTAATAACTGAAGAATGAGTTTGGACCTAAGTTTGGAAAAATCTCCCCATATTCACACTTGTCTACACCAAACATTGCATTTAGCTTCTCAAAATTAACAGGCCCAACATTGCCTGCTAACAAAAAGTAGAAGAGACAGAAAAGAAAGGGGTGGCTAAGACAACTTTGAGATGGAGGGCTAAGAAGTGATAAAAAAATAAATTCAGTGCTAAATGATGTAAAAATGATTTAAAAAACCCATTCAGGTCAGCATCTGCTACCAACAGGCAGAGCATAAATTCCTGGATGCATGATTAGAGGCAGCTAGAGAAGATGGCGCACTCAGACTCATTAATCTTTTGGGCTTTGGGCTAAGCGGTTTCCAATTCCCGCTAACTTTCCCACTAACTATGGTTATACAGTGTGCAGGTTGTCCCTTGTTATCCACAGGGGTTCCAGAACCCCTAGTGGATTAAAAAAAAAATCAGTGGATAAGAAAACAGTGGAAAAAATAGGTTTAAAGACCCACTTCTAGATTTCTTGCCCCACCGTTGCTCCTAATGGAATAAGATTGTGCTCCGACAACTGCAGGGATTTGATTCTGGGACTCCCTGCTGATACCATAAAACGTGTTAAACAAAAGCAGTTTAAAAAAATTAAACAGTACAATTGTGGTTTAAAAACAGCTTTTCTTACTGTTGTAGAGAGGCAATCAGCAATTAGAAATGCAAAGGAGCCCTTGCCTTTGCCTGGCTCAGCTGAACACTGGAATGATTGCTTGCATGACTGTCTCTCTACAACAGTAAGAAAAGCAGTTTTTTAAACTGTGATTTTAAAGGGATGAATTTTTCCTCCTTCTCCAGGGATCAGCACATTCCTTCTCATTTGCAGTGACCATCCGTGTTGAGTCAAATCCATTTATAAAAATCAGTGTATAACAAGGTTGGACCTGCAGTTTTGTATTTTTAGAAATGCCCTCTATTTTGAGGTAATAGAACAGTTTCGAGAAGAAAAAGCAATGCAACCGAGTCAAACATTAAGTTGCACAGCATGAAGGAGGCAAAAGGTGAAACAGTGGTCCAAGCAGCTGGAACACATTCATGAAGCTGAGGGAGGCAGTTGCATTGAACCGCAGATTGGTGGGGGTTGTCCACCTCTCTTCACTCACTCACCTCCACTGTTCTTCCTTCTAATCCCTGGACTGGGAAAGGAAGAGGACAACAGGGTAAAGTCAGATGCTCCAGGCCACCTTTCTCCTCTCCCCCCTTTCTATTCTACTTCACCCCATCTTCCTTTTCCAATCCAGGAAGTGGGCAGAGGCTGGCACATCACCAGAAAGGGAATAGCATTCGGCATGTCACCATGTAATTAAAAGCACCAGGAGATCTTCAGCTGGCTCTGATGGCACGCTAGTATAAATTTTGCAAGTTCTGATGAATTAACACTGAGAAGCTGTGCTTTGTTTTCTACAGTGAAAAATTCAAGTTGATGTAACACAAAGACACATTGTCTACCATAAAGCATTTAGATTACAAACTTACCTAAACATTAACAAAATGAGTTAATTACATTTCATCTATGCCCACGCCAAGCACATACATTCTTAAATTACTTCTATTAGCCACTCTTACCTTGTAGGGACAAAATCTTGCAGCCAGAAGTATGAGATTAATGTCGACAATATAATAGACAAAGACGTCGCAAATCCTTTTAAAATGTTGTCTGCATATTTTATAACAGCAGCAATCACAAGACCTCCAAGTGCCTGACAAAATATTACATAGTAAGAATGTCACCTAATTAAATGGATCAAATTACTACCTGCTGATTTTTTCCTTGCATCTCCTTAAAAAAAACAAAACTAAAAAAAGCTGAAAAGGGTAATGGAACATCCTTGCAAGGATCAGGCCCTCACACCTATTTAATGGCTAAAGTTTGGGGTAACCTAGTACCAGCTGAAAAACACACTGGTGACTGTCTCGCAACCCCCCAAAAATGGACATTTAACTTGCTCCAGTTTCTAGATCAGGCTTCACATAAACTTCAGCTGGTATAGTGTAGTGGTTAAGAGATAGGCAGCCCAATCCTATGCTGCCCAGAGCATGGGGATGCTGCGGCACCAAAAATGGCTGCCGCGGCACCCCAAGCACTAATCGGGCAGCCTTGGCAAAATGGGACTTTCGTCTCCTTCCTCCAGGTAAGGCAAGCAGCCCCACAATGGGGCTACTTGATTCTGTGGCAACCCTTGGGATGCCATAGAATCGAAAGCCTCCATGTTGCGCTTGTGGTTCGCCTCTCCTGCCCCGCTCCCTCCCCGGCACGCCTCCTCCCCCCACCCCTCCACTCACCTCTCCATAACCCGGCAGTCCACATGACCACCAAGTGGTGTTGCACAGTGATCCACAGGTGCTAGCCCAGTGGCAGCATGTGCTAAGCTAGCACTGGCACTGGGCCAGCGCCAAGGGCTGCGAACATGCTTTACGGCATGTTTGTGACACTCACTGCTGGTAGAATACCAGCAGTGTGAGCTCAGGATTGGGCTCTGAGTAGCAAATCTTGTTTCCGTGATGAACTAGGTGGCCTTAGCCAACCCACAGCCTCAGCTGCAATGTGGGGACAAGATGCACCTTACAAGGCTGTTGCAAGGAAAACTTTCAGATAATACTAGTGAACCACTTTGCACCTCATAAAGTGCTATATAAATGCTATATAAAAGCATTAATACAGGTAATTATCCATGGATTTTCACCCGCCCATGGTTCACCACGAATTTTATCTCAGCTGATGAGATGGGCCCTTTCAACTAAAGAAAAAAAGCTGTTTAACAATAACCTTGTTAAAGTGGAAGAAGGCAGCTGGCAGACAATCCATCAATCATTCTCTCCAGACACTTAGATCACCTTCACTCCAGGGCAAGGGACCTCTCCCTTCCCACTGAGCACATGAAAGAATGCTAAGTGGAAGTGATTATCACCTCCTCCATTCTTTTCCTGAGCTGCAGATGACTCCCGGTGAAGGAAGAGGATGCGTGAAGGGATGGGTCATTTCTAAGAGCCTGTAGAGAGACTGATTTTCTTCCTGATGCATTACAAAGGTCAGCAAGGCTGTTTTTAAATCGCTGAGCAAAGGGACATTGTTTTTTGCATGAATTTGCTTTAATGCAACATACAAAAGAAAATATTTCTTTATCCAGCATGTAATTAGTCTGTGGAAGTCTGTGCCACAGGAAGTAGTGATGGCAACTTGTCTAGATGCCTTTAAGAGAGGATTGGCCAAATTTCTGGAGGAAAAGTTCATCATGGGTTACAAGTCATGGTAGGTATGTGCAAGGTAGAGGTAGGCTGCCTCTGATTGTCAGATGCAGGGGAGGGCACCAGGATGCAGGTTATGTCTGTTGTCTTGTGTGTTCCCTGAAGCATTTCGTGGGCCACTGTGAGATACGGGAAGCCTGACTAGATAGGCCTTTGGCCTGATCCAGTGGGGCTCTTCTTATGTTATGCTAACACGATTTTTGCCATCCATGTGAGCTCTGGGAACGGAATCCTCATGGATACCAAGGCTCAATCTGCAATGACAACTTCTGCTTAAAAAAGGGGTGCCCAAACCCCGGCCCTGGGGCCACTTGCAGCCCTCAAGGCCTCTCAATGCAGCCCTCAGGGAGCCCCCAGTCTCCAATGAGCCTCTGGCCCTCCGGAGATTTGTTGGAGCCCTCACTGGCCCGACACAAATGCTCTCAACATGAGGGCGACTGTTTGACCTCTTGCGTGAACTGTGGGATGGGGGCTCCCTCCACTGCTTGCTGTTTCACGTCTGTGATGCAGTTGCGGTAGCAAAGGAAAGGCCAGCCTTGCTTTGTGTAAGGCCTTTTATAGACCTTGAGCTATTATAAGACCTTCATTCATTCATATAAGTTCATCTTTAATATATTCATTTATGTAAACTTATGTAAATTTATTCAAATTTTAAATGTAAATTAATTCTTTTTTTCCCTGGCCCCCGACATCGTGTCAGAGAGCTGATGTGGCCCTCCTGCCAAAAACTTTGGACACTCCTGGCTTAAACCATCAGCTTTGAGAAGGTAGTTCTGGTAATTCAGCCTCTGTTGCCTGCTTTGCACTGGTAAGCATGACTGAAAATATCCACTTCCCGTAATGATTCAAAGCTATTGCATTAGAGGCATTATGTTATTTTCTTATGTTAGGCAGGTAGAGTAATCATCACCATGACTACAATGTAGTTTTTTTAAATTGTGCTTTAGTTAACAGAGTAGTTAAAAAGCACTTCACATACCTTATTTTTGAAATCCTTAGTAAAGCTCTGGTCAGTATTATCACTGCAGATGGCAGCAGAGGCTGAGAAATTGCAGCTGGCCTGAGGCCTCATAGCAAGTTCAAAGCACAGATGGAAAATGACTTCCCCAACTATCACTCTTAGGATCAAACTACATAAATCAAAATATAAAGTATGTGCTTAAGGCTGACATGCTTGTTTCTTAGCTAAACAGCAACTGGATCCCCTCTTTCCATGAATCAGGACAGCAATGTGGAGGGTTGCCCTTTGCTTCAGTCTTCTCCCAGTGACCACCTGCTATTTGCCTCCTTTTTGAGGCAAAGAGTAGCCCCAGGGGACAATCTGGAATGGGACCACAGTGGGATGAAAGGTTAAAAGTTATCTTTCTCATGCTGTGCTTTCATTAATTAATAACCAACTGTTTCTTCAGAAAACTGGCACTCTCGTTCTGTGGCAGAATAAACTCAGTCAATTTGTCATTACCTGCAGAATGACAACTATCCAGGTGAGCTTGTTGTAACCCTGAAAAAATCCATTCTTTGATACAAGTTCTCCATCATAAATATATACACCCATCAATCCAAATATGCCACCAAAAAATCCTGAAAGACACAAGTTTTGCAAGGCAGTGAAATAAGTAGCTAAAAGAAGAAATTCTCACATAATCAGATATATGTGAACACATGCTAATAACTTACAGTAATCAATACAGGAATGTGCTCAGTGTGGAACTACTACTGAAGACAGCCTCAAGTTGCTTCTACAACAAAATGCAGCAGCCCATTTACTGACAGGAGTTAGCTGCAGGGATATATTGTGTTGGCCAAACTGTACTGGTTGCCTGTTTCCTACAGAGATCAGTTCAAGGTGCTTATTATGAATTATGAAGTTCAATCTTCTGCATGCTTATTCCCACTGTGCAAACCAGGCTTACTCCAAGGTAAGTGTTGATTGGATTGCACCCTAAAAACCCTGAATATCTGAAGGAACAGACCTCTACCTCCCCACAATCTGCTTGGAGGGATCCTTTGGGGATCCTCCCCAAGATCTGTTCTGGGTTCCTTTTCTACCCAAAGTGAAATCTTCTGGGGCATGAGTAAATAGGGAAAGGCTTGCACCCAGTTCGTCATGTCAGGGTTTATTCTATTTTCCTCTTGGCTTTAAACTTCCTTGACCACTTTTGCCTTTTGTAAGATATGTGTCTTGTTTTATCCCAGCAATTTCCTATCTGTTGTTCCAATACAACATACTGACTTTTAAATAACCTGCATGCCTTTTTACATTTTCACCTTACAGGTCTCTATTCACTCAGGAGACAGGAAGTTGTCATGTGCTGAAATCCTACACACACTAATCAGTGAGCAAGTCCCACTAAACTCAGTGAGGTTTACTTCTAAGTAGACATGCCTAGGATTGAGCGGAAAGCCTATCACATTCCACAACTGTTTGATTTTAGGGGGACTCCTCAGATTTTGGGCTCCCTGCTATTCTGGAAGAGACATTTTCCCAAGGCCCCTTCTTTCAGGGCTCTCTAGTTTTTGATGGTGGTCATAAAAAAATTAACTTTTCCCAGTTTGTTGCCAGTTTACCCACTAAAAAAAGTTGAAATGGGAAGCAAGGAGGTGGGACAATAACTGATAGGAATTGCACCTATCTTGCCCTCCATCACCCTACAGCTGGAAATAGTTAAAATTAATTCAGTTATGGTGTAACACACAGGCTGGGATCCAAGGAGATAGATTAGATGAGGTATGCTTGACTTTTTAGTTCTTTAAAATAATAGTCTTCTCTCTCTTAGTCACTGTTTAGAAGTCCCTTCATTTTCAAAAGAGATGTCATAGTTTTGGAAAGGGGAGAATGCTGCGCAAAAAAACCAGGCCAAAACCTTGGGCAAATGGAACTAGTTGTACGTGCTTTGGAACTCAGCCATATTATCTAGCACCCAGTAGTTGCAATCACAAATCAAATAAAACAAGAAACAATTCAACAATTGCATTCTGAACAGGATACAGGATACAACTCCTGGAGTTCCTGTTAGGAAAGTTAATGGCAAATTCAGTATATGCTTCTAAAACAATCACAGATAACATGCTGAGGTACTCCAATTATATGTTGATGTAGATTCAGAACTCTGATCTGAGTTTCTCTGTAAATGGGCCTTACCTAGCTGAATGTTCCTAATCCATACTGATTGTTTTGTTTCTTTCAAAATTTTCTCAAAATACACTCCAGCAAATCCACTTGAAAAGCAGGCTATAAGAACTGCCATAAGGCCCACAAACTGTGATCCTGCCGAAAGTTCTTTCGTTGCAGCCGCTTGTGAATCTGATGGCCACTGCAGGAAACAAGAAAAATGGATGTATATATTAGAAAGGTATATGCATGTTGCCAAGTAATATTAACAGGATGCAAAGATGATGTTAAAGTGAGAAGGTTTTTATTCCAGTGGTTCTCACACATTTAGCACCAGGACCCACTTTTTAGAATGAGAATCTGTCAGGACCCACTGGAAATAATGTCATGACCGGATGTGAAATCATCAAGCAGGAAAATTTTTAACAAACCTAGGCTGCAATACGACCCACACTTACCCAGGAGTAAGTCCCATTGACTATCATTGTTAAAAGAATATACATCGTAGCTTGTTAAAAGTATAGGCATCTAGAATTTCCCCCAATGCAGTCACATACCATGGTAGAATCAAGTCTAATATATTAAAAATAAAATATTGAAATGAATGGGGACCCACCTGAAATTGGCTCATGACCCACCTAGTGGGTCCCGAACCACAGTTTGATAAACACTGGTTTATTCAAACACCAGTATTTTCTGTCCAACTACAACTGAGCGCTCAGTCCCACCACACTTTATACCAGGGGTGCCCAAACCCCAGCCCTGAAGACTCCCAATTTGGCCCGCTGGGAGTACCCAGTCTCCAATGAGCTCTGGCCCTCCAGAGACTTGCTGGAGCCCATGCTGGCCCGACACAACGACTCTCAGTGTGACGGCCAACTGTTCGGCCTCTCCTGTGAGCTGTGGGATGAGGGTTCCCTCCACTGCTTGCCGTTTTATGTCTGTGATGCAGCAGCGGCAGCAAAGGAAAGGCTGGCCCTGCTTTGTGCATGGCCTTTAATAGGCAATGAGCTATTGCAAGACCTTCATTCATTCATATGTTCCATCTCTAATGTATTCATTTATGTAAATTAATTCAAATTTGAAATGTAAATTAACTCCCCCCCGCCGGCCCCTGGCACAGTGTCAGAGAGATGATGTGGCCCTCCTTCCAAAAAGTTTGGACACCCTTGCTTTATACCAATCAGCAGACAAAGCTGAAGCTGTCCTAATAAGTGCATCTGTTTCCTGAATGAAGCAGCTGCAAGCTACTTAAGGAGCATGCAATTTGTCAGTGAGTGAAAAAAACTGATCCATTAAGTAGGAAGGGTACTGTCTGAGTCTCTCTGGCTGCTGTATGGACTGCGAACAAGATCAAACTTTGTCACAGAATGGGTCATATGCACCTTGTTACGTAGGACACAGTAGTTCCCCAGAGGCGAGATCCTATAATCATCCTCAACAAGGAAGATTTTTTTTAAAGGATAGTTTTACTAAATTTTTTCCATTGAACATTCCTGCTATCCAAGCAGTGACACCTTTGCTTACTTTAAAGAAGGGAGAGGAAAACCCTAAATGCTTATTCATTTGGATCAGTGCAGTCACCATCACTCCAACATCTGTGAAAGTTGAAGAAATTCTGCAAAATGCCAGGTCTCTACTAGACACCAGAAGTGTAAGAGCCCAATCCTATCCATATCTACTCAGAAGTAAATCTTATTGTAGTCAATGGGGCTTAATCCCAGGTATGTGTGGATAGGATTGCAGTCTTGGGGCCAGTCCTATCCAACTTTCCAGCACTGATGCAGCTGCAATACAGCCCTAAGGGAACAAACAGTCCCTTACCTTGAGGAGGCCTCCATGACTACCTCCCCACTGCAGGATGCAGCATATGCCCTGTTAGCAAGGGTGCATCAGTGCTGAAAATCTGGATAGAATTGAGCCTCAAGTTATTTTTCAGTGCTAAGGAATATAATATTTTGTAGCAAGTGCAGCCCTCAAGCAACAAGTGCAGTGATTTGGCCCTTGTCTCAGAACAGTTTATAAGTGTGCTCACTGTAACAACTTTGTGGTCAATGACAAGTTGCATATGTGACGGTCGCCGCTGGTCAGGAGGTCGCAACCCCCAAGCTCTCGAAACCGAGGGGAGATCTGCTCACCTCCGGAGGCTTTGCATAATATCAAGCCCTTCTTGATGGCAGAGATGCCAGTCTACATCCCTGTCATTAAGCTGTGCATGACTGTACATGAAAATGCAGGATGTATTCAAAGCCATATTTATTTATTCATTCTCTACCTTCCAAAAGAAAGTTACTGGATAGTGCCTCAGAAGATAAAATTCATCCTAAAATGCTTTGCAGTGCCTGTCTTCTAGACCAGGGGTCTCCAAACCCCAGCCCGGGGGCCAAATGCGGCCGGCGGCAAGTCTCTGTCTGGGCTGTGGCCAGCCTCTTGTCCCCTGAAAGCCTCTGGCCCACTTGGCCAAACATGATTGGAGCTGTGCTCTGGTTGCATCTGGAGGGTGTTCTAAGGGCCAGAGAGGTTGAACGAATGAGCCCTTTCATTCATTTATTCACTCATCTAAGTTCCATCTCTAATTTATTTATATACATTTTATATTTAAATCTTTTTTCTGGCCCTCTACACCGTGCCAGATATTTGATGTGGCCCTCCGGCCAAAAAGTTTGGATACCCCTGTTCTAGACAAATGTTAAAAAATTAACAGAAGTCTATTGTACCCTTGGGTAACATATTCTGATGAGCCACAAGCAGAGATCAAAGAAGGAATATTTTGTGTTCAAAAGAGCCATCTGTCATTGGAACACTTGTGTTTGAAATTCTGTTTTCTTATTGAGCTTTCACCAAATATATTCAGGGGTGGATACAGGTTTTTCCAACATATGCATTAAAAAAATGGCTTGTCCAAATCCAAGTTGGAACTGAGTATAACAAATCAAGTAGATCTATATGTTCTGCTACGATAAAGGCATCCAGGCTTATTTTAGATATAATACTGTGTCAAAGCTGAACATTTTGCCAAGCTACAGATTCTGCCTGGAGAAATGTTGAATGGTTTGAAGGAGTCATTGTTAGAGACTGACTGGTTTATGGTACTGCATTATTTTATTGCATATAATAAAAATCTAACCATGAATCCATTAGTAAAACAATTGATATCCTGAATATTAATACAGTTTTCCACATATTGATGTGAATGCTCACCTGTACCAATGCAACTCCGGTCATCAAAATCACTAATGAAAGCCATTGATATACACCCAATTTCTTACTGAGCATGGACACGGAAAATAACGCTGTGGTAAGAATTTTCAACTGATACGTGACCTAAAAAGACAAAAATCAAGATTACTAAAATCATCATCAACACTCATTATTTATCTGCAAAATTCTACAGACATTCTAAGATGCAAGATACCTGGTAAGTGGCTGCATCTAAATTTGACAAGGCAACATACAGGAGGTTATTCTGTAGCGTGTAAATCCCAGATGGAATGGCAAGCTTCAGTGTCTCCATTGGTTTGTTAAGGATTTCATCATGTAACACCCTGTTCAGAGCACGAAAATTACACTCTGTGAAAAGACAGAAAATGATAAGACTCGTGAAAGTTTAAAAACAGACAGGTCAGATGTGATCCATTAATTTATAACAGATTCCTACTAAAAATCTTTACTTTAAACTGGATAGGTTCCATCCACAATTAGGCATGAACAGCAGAGTTAGCACAAGGGATCTTCTCCATCCCATCCTTCCAGGGATTTCATCCTCTTTCTGCAGTCCCCAACTCCAACTCCTTGTCTTTCTTGAGGGTCCTTAACCCACAAGAGCAGATTTTGGGAGGGGGAAAATGGAGAAATGCAGTGGGGAAATAGGAACAGGGAAAATCCCTGGTGCAATTTCCTGAACCTATCTGAGTAAATGTTATATACAGTAGATATTACAGCATCTAAACAGTCTGTATCTTTAGCAAGGGTAATTTCTGCCACAAAACTGAGGAGTAGGTCTTTAGCTAAGTGCCTGTTGTTCCTCACACATCTTTCAATCCTGAGTTGTGTTCCCACTTTGTTCAAAATACAATATCTGTATATCGGTATTGGCAATAATTCCTGCAGACACACATTTAAAACAGGGAGGGTGGAAAATCTGGTGTGTCCTTGAGAGATCTAACAGTTACACAAGGCTTTCAGTTAGCATTTATGTAGTCACTGATTCTCTGCTGGTCTTTGTATTGCTGTTTTACATGCAAAATTTTAAAACTGATTAATTCAAAGTTAATTTAAAAAAGATACCTACTGCTGTCTTTGTAAACCAACAAAACGCAGGCCATAATCTTCAAGAGTTCAGCAATTACTACTGCAGTTGAAGATAAATAGCGAGGTCCTTCTTCTTTTAGTGTTCGAGAGTAGCGCATAGTCAAGACCAAACTAGTTGTCTGGAAGACCAATATCCCTAAGGAAAGGTATTTTAAGTTGGTAGACATAGCTTGACTTTCACTTTCCTAAACGCAGAAAAAGGGGAGAAACAAATTAAAATGTAAAAACAGGGATTTGTCAAGGGACATATTGCAGCCTGTTTAGGAAGAGCTCTCAGCACTGAGAAATCTCTGAAAACAAGGTGCAATGAACCAACAAACTTGAAATGAACACAGAACAAATTGTTTGTAGTGGTAGTACTGAAACAAGTGGGACAGTACCATTTTCTTGCTCACTTCTGTTGTTGCCAGGTGATTTATGGGCTGTTCATTCAGCTGTACTGCTTTTAGTTGATTAAGGTTTAATTGGTAATTAATTGATTAAAGTTAACCAATACAACTGAAGAAAGACAATTGTCTTTCTGAAAACAGTTAATGAAGGTAAGTTTTCTTTTAATTACATAGCAGCCATAAATTATTGGTAGTTAGGAAGAATCAGGCACTCCATACTAATGGAAAGAGCTGCACAGAACATTTAATATTTGTTGTAATGCTTAACAGAGGTGGGGGCGATTTTTCTTTTTAGAAGAACAGTGGAAGGCAGGAGTGGAGGAGCCACCTAATACAACCCTTTCCCATTTTGCCTCATTTTTACTCAAACATTTGGTCTATTGGGCTGAGTACTGACCAATCCATCTAGCACTGATTCTCCAATGTTTGAGGCAGAGGCTTATGCAAGCTCTGCTACCAGAGATCTGCCCGACTGAACTTGGGACATTACTCCCATTAGAACATAAGAACAGCCGCACTGGACCAGGCCATAGGCCCATCTAGTCCAGTTTCCTGTATCTCACAGCGGCCCACCAAATGCCCCAGGGAGCACACCAGATAACAAGAGACCTCATCCTGGTAACCTCATCCATTGTTCTTCAGGCAAATCCCTCTGCCACTAAGTATGGCTCCTCACAAAAATAGTGTAAAGGAACAGGGCCAAGCTTCCCCTCAGTGCCTCAGACCATGGGAGTTGAATCTGTAAGCCTAACTGCCATTCCAAGTGAAAGCACCACTTATCTGAACCACCCAATCAAACATGCACATTCCTTGTGTGTGGTACACTATAAAAGATGCTAACAGAGCAACATTGCCAGATGTTTGAAGCAAACCTTACCTTAAAGATTTTGGGTATCTGAGCCTAACGAATGCACTCTAAATGCACCCTGCATCATGGCAGGCATGCCCTTCTGTGTGGGGGAAAAAAAATGGAATACAGTATTTCTCAAACTATGGATTGGGCCCCACTAGCTGGGAGGCGAGCCAATTTCAGGTGGGTCCCCATTCATTTCAATATTTTATTTTTAATCTATTAGACTTGATGGTATGTGACTACATTTGGGGAAATGTTACAGATCTGTACTTTTAACAGGCTACTATGTATGTGCTTTCAACAATGATAGTCAATGGGGCTTACTCCCGGGTAAATGTGGGTTGCATTGCAGCCTAGGATTGTTGAACATTTTCCTGCTTGATGATGTCACTCCTGGTCATGACATCATTTCCAGTGGATCCTGACAGATTCTCATTCTAAAAAACATGACACTTATTTGTACAAAAACAGTTAAACTAAAAACTTAAAACCTCTTGGCAGTGATTCAGCAGCACTTTCCCCCATTCCCTTATTAACTGACCTCTCTAATTAACCAACAACACATTGCTGCTGTAATTAAATGTCAACAGAGGAAGGGCTCCCCATGCTTAATTCCCAGTACCGTATTTTTCGCTCCATAAGACGCACCTGACCATAAGACGCACCTAGTTTTTAGAGGAGGAAAACAGGAAAAAAAATATTCTGAACCAAATAGTGTAATAAAATATTTAATAAACTAGAACAGAACAACATTTGAACCATGTAAAGTGAACAGCAGTCAACAGTGGCATTAAGAACCATTATCACTGTCATTAACAATGGAGAGACTTAAAGGTTTGAGTACTCTAGTTTTCTGGAAACCCCAAGAACTCATCATCGCTAGAGTCAGAATTTATGAAGCTCACAAAAGCAGGTGCACACAAATAGGGGATCACATTATCTTTCTGCTACAATGATGTTCTGCCAAATTCCAATCCACTGGGCCTCGTGCCCGCTTAAGGCTGATCAGTCCCCCTTGTGCAACTCACCAGTGCAGCAAGCAAAAGTGAGTCCAGTTCCAGTCCACAGATGTCAAGTAAATCAGTCCCATCAATCAGAGTTGCCAAATCAGAGTCCAGAGCCAATAAGCCAAATTACAGTCCAAGGTCAGGTTCCAGGTAGGTTAGTCAAATCCGTCAGGGTATCCAAGTCCAATCACAATCCACAGTCAGATTCCAAATTCAATAAACCCAGTCAGTCTCCTCTCCAACCTGCACTCCTTCAAAACCCACAAACCCTTTCTGCCTCAGGTACTCCTTATATCCCTGAGGGCCCTATTGCCTTCCAGTGGCTGCAGCTGTGCAGCACACTCTGCTGAATGCCCAGGCCTTACCCTTAAAGGGGCCACTGCTGACACCACATCTACCTCCTCGCCAGTTCTTCCGTGATTCCAATACAAATGAACAAGTGGAAAGTCCAACCACAACTTGAATTCTCAAGACACAACAAACCTCTGGATTTATGGTGATTTACCTGGGGCTTGTGCAATAAGCAAACACTGGCATTCTGACCAAGGAGACAGTTTTTCCTTTGTGATGGGGGGGGGGCTTACATTCAGATGCTGATGAGGTGAGTGAAAGCGCCCCTCCCCTGCTGTGTGAGTGTAAGTGAGTGAGTGTAAGTGAGTGAGTGAGTGAGGGGGGGCAGAGCATCTGTGTGTGTAAGAGAAGGGGCAGCCTGTGTGTGAGAGAGAGGGGGGAAAGTGTTTGTGTTGCAGAGAAGTTGTGATGCTCCAGGCTTGGGGTGGGGGGAAAGAGAGGCTGTGATGCTCTAGGCTTGGGGGGGGGGGGAAGAGTCTGTGATGCTCTAGGCTTGGAGGGGGGAAGCAAGAGTCTGTGATGCTCCAGGCTTGGGGGGCGGGAAAGAGAGAAGCTGTGATGCTCCAGGCTTGGGGGGGGAAGAGTCTGTGATGCTCCAGGCTTGGGGGGGGAGCAAGAATCTGTGATGCTCCAGGCTTGGGGGGGAGAGAGAAGCTGGGATGCTCCAGGCTTGGGGGGGGGGGAGAGAGAGAGGCTGGGATGCTCCAGGCTTGGGGGGGGAGAGAGAGAGGCTGGGATGCTCCAGGCTTTGGGGGGCAGAAGAGAGAAGCTGTGATGCTCCAGGCTTTGGGGGGAGAGAGAATGTGATGCTCCAGGCTTGGGGTGGGGGGAAAGAGAGGCTGTGATGCTCCAGGCTTGGGGGGGGAGAGAGGCTTTCCTGGGAGTAAGCCCCCCTGACTCTAATGGGACTTACTTCAGAGTAGGCATGCACAGGATTGGGCAGCGAGACTGCCACCCCACCCACGCTTTCCTGGGAGTGAGCCCCACTGATTCTGAGACTTACTTCTGAGTAGACACGCGGGCTTGGGCTCCCTCCAGTGCTGCCACAGTCCGGGCGGGCGCTGAGGGAATGCAGGAGCCCCCCCGCCAGCTCAGCCTCTGACTGCCCGGGGAAGCAGAGCAGAGCGAGCGGGTAGGGGGCGGGGCCAGGGCAGAGTTTTTTTGTTTTTGTTTTTTCAGTATTCGCTCCATAAGACGCACACACTTTCCCCCCCACTTTTTGGGGCGGAAAAAGTGCGTCTTATAGAGCGAAAAATACGGTAATTTATTTCAGAGAAATATGATGGCTGTATTTTGCATTTTCCAGAGTAATGTGGATGTAGTATTGTTCCAACCTGGTGGTCAGTTGACAGATGAATAACAATCCCAAAAGCAGAAGCAGCACCCGTCACAGGAGGGAAGGCTACATTCAGACATCCTTTCATTATGTCTGTGACTGAGGACCAAACTACACCATACACTAAACACACCATTGGGTTGATGTGCTTAATTTTCCTTAGCCACTGTTAGGAATGTCCCGTTTGGATCAAGATTGCAGTAAGGGAGAAAGTTAACCTTTTGTCCCACCATGTTCCTTATCTGGATCATCACCACCCTGAACTCATTTGACCTGGAAGGAGAGCTCCCAAATGGCACTCAAGGGAACTTTCCTCTTAGGGCAAACAGCAACCATGAGAGGGCCTCATCTGACTCTGGACAATAAGGGAGGCAAGGATAAAAGCCTCCCGTCTCTCAAACTGTGATTTCAATCTAGCTCCTCTCTGTGGATACTATTTAGCAAACAAAAGTTAAATGTGTCATTCCTAATGATTCAATGAATACAACATTGCATTCTCACTCACATTCACTCAATCTTTAAGAACATAAGAACAGCCCCACTGGATCAGGCCATAGGCCCATCTAGTCCAGCTTCCTGTATCTCACAGCGGCCCACCAAATGCCCCAGGGAGCACACCTGATAACAAGAGAACTCATCCTGGTGCCCTCCCTTGCATCTGGCATTCTGACATAACCCATTTCTAAAATCAGGAGGTTGCGCATACACATCATGGCTTGTACCCCATAATGGATTTTTCCTTCAGAAACTTGTCCAATCCCCTTTTAAAGGTGTCTAGGCTAGACGCCAGCACCACATCCTGTGGCAAGGAGTTCCACAGACCGACCACACGCTGCGTAAATAAATATTTTCTTTTGTCTGTCCTAACCCGCCCAACACTCAATTTGAGTGGATGTCCCCTGGTTCTGGTATTATGTGAGAGTGTAAAGAGCATCTCCCTATCCACTCTGTCCATCCCCTGCATAATTTTGTATGTCTCAATCATGTCCCCCCTCAGGCAGCAAGAAACCATTATTCTAGATCAGGGGTGCTCAATAGGTGGATCGCGATCTACCGGTAGATCGCGAGGCAAAATGAGTAGATCGCGGAGTGCCAACCCCCCCCTTCAGGTGCCTCTAGGAGGAAATGCCGGGAGTAAGGCCCATTGTACTCAATGGGGTTTACTCCCAGGTAAGTGTGGCTAGGATTGCAGCCTCACAGCCTAATCCTAGGCATGTCTACTCAGGAGTAAGTCCTGTTATACTCAGTGGGGCTCAAGGTACACCAACATACATTGTACACATAAATGTTATATGTTATGATGGCGCGAACATTGTAAAAAAAACTCTGGTAGATCTCCGGGCCTTGCTAGGTTTCAAAGTAGCTCTCGAGCCAAAAAAGTGTGAGCACCCCTGTTCTAGATGCTGCTACAGTTTGGGACTGGGTTAACGCCTGGTCTCCATCTTCCTTCTCAATTTCATTTAGAGCAGGGGTCTCCAAACCTCAGCCCAGGGGCCAGATGCGGCCCACAGCGAGCCTCTATCCGGCCCAGGGCCAGCCTCTGATCCCCTGAGAGCCTCTCGCCCAGCTGACCAAACACAACCAGAGTTGTGCTTGTGGGGTGGGGGAATGGGGGTCCATTTAAGTGTGTGCTTTATCTTTTGAACTGTGTTGGTGCTTGGAGAAACCCTGGACAATTGAGCCCATTCATTCATTTATTTATCTAAATTCCATCTCTAATGTATTTATATAAATTTTATATTCAATTTCTTTTTTGGCCCTCAACACTGCCAGATATTTGAAAAGTTTCAAGCTGAAGTTTCAGCCGAAAAGACCTCTGATTTAGAGGATAAGGAGTGAGGAAAACCTCTACATGGCCTCAGCCTTGACTTAAGATCAGTTGAAAAGTGATTAGCTTGGACAGAAGCTGGAAATGAGATTATACGGGCTGCATATGGAGGACTGTGTGTGGAATTGTTTGCTTGAATGGGATGAGGACACTTGGCTGGAAATGTGTGTGTGTTGCAATTTTTTTAAAGAACTGTCAAATGACTGGAAGGTATAGCTGGAGGGAAAGAAAGGGATGAGATAAAGCAAGAAAAGAGAGGACATTACAATTTTGTAAGAGATCCTAAGCCTTTCAAGATGGAACTGACAATAAATGAAATAAAAATGTGTAAAATGGTTAATTTCACTCAGGAGACATATGTTCCATTGACTAGCATTTCAAATTTTGCCTCAGAATGCATCGTGGCAGTGAAACGAAAATATTTAACTGTTCTTAGAGCATTCCCATACAACCAGATTTGAATGTCCTCAATGCACTTTTACTACTGTTCTTAGCAAGAATCTTAAAATATAAGACTTTCAGAAATAATTATACTTCTCATAAGGTTACATGCTTGTGTTCCTTCCTGAATTGCTGACTGATTCTTTGTTAACACCTTGCCGGAGGCATAATGGAGAACTAGTTCTGCTGAATGACAAGTTTTACTACTTCTGTGTCAAGTTATCGAATAATGACCCTGCTTTTTAACCATCTTTGAAAAGAAAATATCTAATGTGTTGTTTCACAAACTCCATACCAAAGATGCCTAAAAATGAAAGGTAAGAAATGTGAACAAATATTGTACGTGCATGATATGACCATCTTGTACAGTGTTGCAAACCAAAACTACTTTAACACTGGTATCCATTAAATATTTGCTTTATACCATAACAATGTAACAGAGGAATTAATCCCACAACATAAATGTATCATATTGCATCTCTGTTTTTTAAAAAATATACTGAGTAAATCTTAATGATCCACTAGCAAATTTCATTTCTGGTTTTTCACTAGCCCGCTAGTAATGACGTTTGTAACACCAGCTTCTATCTCCCTCAGATGCCAACTCTAACTACAATATATGAATAGTCACATTAGTTATGCAAAGAAATTGAAAGCAACTGAAAATTCAGAGCCTGATTTCAGTAAATTTAAATACAGGTAGAACCTCAGTATTCACTGATTTGGTATCCACTGATTTGACTCACCACTGGTACTGAGGCCCACCTTTAAAACCCTTGTAACAAGAGGGGAAAAAGCACCAAAAGCCGATTTCCTACCTTTGCGCTGTTAAATAATTATAATTTCATTCCACAGGATTCCATTATTCAAGCCATCTAGTGGTTGAATGCGGTATAGCATCTATACCAATGCATTCTGGGGCAACAATAGAGGAGCAGGAAACCTGGAAGTGGGTCTTCAAAGCTATTTTTCCACTGATTTGGTATCCACTGATTTTTTAAAAATCCATTAGGGGTTCCAAAATGGAACCCCAGTGGATAATGAGGCACGACCTGTATTTTCAAAGGAGAAGGCAACAATTATTTGCCGCATGTTTTTATTTTCAGCTTGACTGACAAGTCTTCCTCTCCCACTAGTTTCCACTGAAACAATTTCATTTTTCCCTGTTGTCCAGTTCGGAAAGGTCTAACAGACTCAAATACATTTCAATTTCATTTGCCATATGCATTTACTTCCACAGCTAGCATAAGAAAACAAAAACAGATAATGTTACTGCATATCATAATGGAAGTGGTGACAGGACCATTGTAACCTGGCCAACTGTGTCCTGGCCAAATGTGTCTCAGTTATTGGCTTCCCTGGACGTTTGTGCTCAGTTTTTTGTGTCTTGGACATTTGTGTCTCAATATATGTATAGTTATATAAGATATACTTTATTTTTAAAGTTCAAAGGAAGGGTTAGGGCCGGGATAAGAGGCTTAGCATATATCACATGGGGTTTGTTGCCCAGTTATCAAACTGAATTATCCATTCAGTTGTGCCTGACCCTCGATTCCATGAGCCAGTTCTCTCCATGACTTCAGCTCTTGTACAGCTTCCTTCAATTGCTTTATATTTTGGCCAGTGTCTGCTTCGATTACATCCAGCCAACACGTTCTTTGGTGTCCTTGTTGCCTTCTGCACAGTTGTAGTGGGTTGCAAATAAACTGGACATGAATGTCCAGGGACACAACTGACCAGGATGTATTAGACCAGGACACAATAGTTCAGGATGCAAACACCCTAGTAGCAACAGAAGTGGGTTCCCTGCAAAATGGGGTGATCGACATACAATGGGCAATGGCTAACACTCCCAGGTCAGTGGCTGCAACCCATGTCACTCACTGCCTTATGCTACTCTTCCTCTCAGGTTTAGCCACCAGCAACCAGGTTTAACCTGGTTTACCCACTAAGCTAGCACAGGTGACCTCTGTCAGTAGTCAGGCTCTTAGTTACATTTCAAGATCCCTCTCCACTTTATGCCAAACCACAGAAGTCTTAACATGCAATAAAAATGAATTTTCCATTTTAGCCCAGCTCTGTGCCTGGAGCAGAGAGATGTAAAGAACATAACTAATTCTGCCCATCCAGGCTTTGGCTTGTATTTCTCAAACACCACCACCACACACACATACAGGGTAACTTTTAAAGGAAGTTTGTGAAGTAGTACAGAGGTCTTCTGATCAAAAGAAAAAAGGCAGAAATGTCACTAAACATGCCCAAGTCTTTTCACAAACCCCTTAGGGTCCCATTTTCCCATTAAGAGTTCAACCACCCAGCATGCCATAAACACGTTCAGCACTGTTCAGCTTTTCAAGAAAACCATTCCCAAGAAAAACAGAAGCACGTACTGTATTAGAAAATCATTTTTAAAAAACACTAAAGATTACCAACTTCAAGTATAATCTTCTCTCCTTTGGTTGTCTTGATTTCAGAGCATAACATCCTGCAATCAGCCTTGTGGCCAAAGGGGTAGAAGATCAGGTATCAATTGATCAATTTCTCCAATATTTCATTTTCTTTCCAAACAGTCTCAGGTGAAGAAGTTGGTATTTTTGTGCTGCCTCAGTTTGCTATATGTCACTTTCTCATTCTGGCAGTCATTTTCAGCAAAGCTAAACTTCAAAATGCATGCATTGTTGGGATGGAAACAGTTCCACAGTTACGAGATGACTGTAAAAAGGCAGACGCCACCTAACACTGTATTTGAGGCATATGACGTGTCAGTAATTGTGCAACAAAAATCTACATGTTCTATTGGAACAACAACCAGCCCTTTGATAAAACACTGAATGTTTTATCAAAGGGCTGGTTGTTGTTCCAGTGGTGCTCTTTTTAAAAAAACCTGTTTCCTCCAGCAGGAAGATTAAAGACCTTCAATATCAATTTGACATCTGAGGGCCCAATCCTATCCAACATTACAGTGCTGATGCAGCTGGGCCAGAGGGGCGTGCGCTGCATCCAGCGGTGGGGGGATAGTCATGGAGGTCTCATCAAGGTAAGAGCATGTTTGTTCCCTTACCTCAAGGCTGCACTGAGGCCTCCAGGAGCTCCTAATAAGGCCTTGTGGACTTATTGGCCAAAACTCACCATGGAGGATGAGGTGGGTCGCAACACTAAAAAGTTTGGGAAATGCTGCTCTACTTCTTAATCCTTAACTAGTGATTCAACAGAAAACAAACATTTTAATGAAATTTCATCCTTCCCAAAATACCTGTACCAAGACTGAAACAATTGTAAAAAAGTTTCAATATAACTTTTCCACAAGGTAGCAGAGGTTTTTCATTTCTCAGTCTGATCAAGTTTTTTAAAACTCAGTTTTAGACAGACAGAAACAAACTTGTTTCCTTATTGCTGGTTTCACCGGGGGGGGGGGGGAACAGCTTCAGCCTCAGCTTCTGTGCTGCTTCTCAGTGTATCATTTCTCAAAGGAATGGTTGTCATTCACTGCTATGGATCCAAAAGGAAGGGTGCAATGGGCACAAAGAAAGGCACTGCAACCCCATCGGGCCCTTGCAGTATACAAGCACTCCTTCCCTATTGTTGGGTTTTTAACAATAAAAACAGTTGGCGCATAATTAAGTCATCATAGAGCACAGAATCCACTACATACCTTTAGTATACGGCTTGACACTGGGGATCAGGGACTAGCAAATGAACACAAGTATCATTTACTGATCTATCTGGACAACCTTTAACAATACACCTAGCTATTATTTGATTTCTACAAATATCTCACAGTAAATACTCTTACCTACCAGTCAAATAACATGGAGGTTTTCCTCTATCTCATGGAGAAAACTGATCTGCCCAGGAACTACCTGCAGTCTATGTTTCAGGTTAACATTATTTACTTTTGGATGAGATGGGGAGGTAGTTATATGAAAAAAACTTATCGTGGTTGTATAAACAGTTTACATAAGGTCCCCAATATACAGACGTTCAAGTTATGAACATTGAATTACAAATGGACTTGGTCATGGCTTTGAAGCAAGCACAACTGTGAAGACATTGGCAAAAATAAACAGAAGCTGCTTGGTGGCAACCAATAGCTTTGAAATGTTAGCTCAATAAGGAAGCAATCCTAACCCCTTATGTCAGTGCTTTCCAGCACTGGCATAGGGATGCCAATGGGACATGTGCTGAATCCTGCAGTTGAGTGTCGCTCACAGAGGCGTCCTCAAAGTAAGGGAATGTTTGTTCTCTTACCTCAGAGCAGCATTGCCCTTATATCAGTGCTGTAAAGCACTGACATAAGGGGTTAGGATTGCACCCAAAGTTAAATAGTGATCACTTGGTGTGGCAACAAGGGAACACAACAGCTGAACAACACTGGATAATATTGAAAATTGGGGGATTCCTGAGGACGGAAGGGAAGGAGAGGATGAAGGAAGCAGTCAGTGTGACCAAGGCTGATTGAATGCAGGGAGCTGAGATTTTGCTAGGCCCAGTAGAGCTTTTTCCATGTAGAAAATACTACTTTTTAACAGTTTCCAAAAAATGTATTTATTTTACAAGGTAAATGTATAGTAAAATCTTCCCCCCTCCCAAAGGCAATATAAGGCAAGTGTAAGACTGGAACACTTGTAATTTACCAGGAACTAGAGCATCAGAATATTCTGTTAGCGGTGCTGGTGCCAGGTTGCTGGGGGCCCTGGGACAAAGTCCAGTACTGGGTCTCTCATAGCCCCCACCACCACTATAGCAGTTAGTACCAAAGGTGCAAAGGCTGACTCAGTAAGGGGGTCTGACCTGGCCAAGCCAGGGTATCACCCTTGTCTGTTAGCCAGACACATACATCTTCAGTGCCACCTCTGTTCAAGTCCAGCTCCCCAAAATATAAGAAGTACTAAACATTACAAAGAGATCACTTGATGACTTATTATGGGATCAAATAATAAAAGAAAAAAACAAATGCAAATCCTGTCGTACAGGAAATTCTGGACCTCACTGCAGTTCATCTTAAAACCTGGCTGATGAACAGTTACTGTTCAACCAGTTATACAATAGTTTGATATTGACTTAGGAGTTCTCATGCCAAACTCTGACAGTAAGGTTCACAGGATCAGGTTTCTCTTTATTAGTCAACGAGGCTTCACAAGCTGTCTTCTCTGTATGCAAGATAAGTAGCTGGTAAACTACACATAGCAGCCTAAAACATCTTCCAAACTGTGGTACAAATTAGGCATTTACTGCAATTCAAAGCTTGCTTCTCCCTCTTATATGCACAAACACACTATTGGCAAACCCCATAACTTTTACAAATAAAAAAACAGTATCTACATACAGTGCAACCAAGCTAATATTTGAATGGCATACAGTACAGTGCTTAATTCTAGGGCTGTCCCTGTCTTTTGCTATGACTGGAAACAGTTTCCATTCATTGCACCGCTGACACTCCTTCCTTCAAGCTGTGGCTCAAAACCCACTGCCCTTTGCTTTCTTCTTCCATTCCCGGGCCACCCAGTCCAGATTTGCAATAGAGAAGAACCAACATTAATTTATAATTTAAAAATGATTTTTTTTTTTATAATGGGCATGCATTCCCAATTCCTCCTATTGCTTGCTGTGTTTGCTCGCAGAAGGCAATAAACTGCAAACGGGGAATGTGTCCACAGCTTTCCTGGGTTTCAAGCACTCACTGTATAGAATAATAAAATAGTAATTTTATTACTATTTTAATAAAAGGCCACCATCCACACTACAACAGTGCACAAGGCTTTGTGCTACCTGGCCTAGGTGGAAATGAAAGGGATGCACACCTTGGACCCAAATGCCCTCCTCTTCTCCCCACACAGGCTTAGAAACCCCACAACAAACTTAGCTCTGAGTTTCTCATCTGAGCTCCTCGCCAGGACAAACCCCTTCCTCTTTCCCCCAAAGATACCCCATCCCAGAGCGTTAGCATCCAAAGGGGGGTCCTGTTGCCTACCTTGAGCCTCTCAACTTGGAAGATCTAGTCCCAAAGGGGTGGGAGGAGAGACTCGGCGGTGAGGCGCTCTGCACGTGCTCAGAGGAACCGGCTGCCTCAAGGTTCCTACTGAGTGTCCCGCACAGGGCTCAGCCCCAGCCCCGCGCGCCTTCCCGGCGAGGCTGCCTCCTCCGCTCCCCGCTCAGCCCGCCCAGGGCTCCGCTTCCCATCCTCACCTGCCGCGCTGGGAGCCAGGCGCTCTTCCCTTCCGGGTGCCTCTCAGCCGGTCCCGCCCCGAGAAGACTCCGGCTGCAGCTGCAGCTCCGCCCTCTCCGTTCCCGGCGCCCCGGCCGCCTGCCTCTCTGGCATCCCCGCGCCCTTCCATGCGGGGCCTGAGCGGAGCAGCTGGGCCGGGCCCTGAGGCACAAAGCGGGAGATCAGCCCGGTGACAAAGGCTGCTTGCCTGCGAGGATGCCCCACTGACTCTCATGGCACTTACTTCAGAGTAGACATGCAGAGGATTGGGCTCTCAGGCTGCGATCCTAGCCACGCTTTCCTGGGAGTAAGCCCCAGTGACTAGGATGGGACTTACTTCAGAGTAGACATGCAGAGGATTGGGCTCTCAGGCTGCGATCCTGTCCACGCTTTCCTGGGAGTAAGCCCCAGTGACTAGAATGGGACTTACTTCAGAGTAGACATGCAGAGGATTGGGCTCTCAGGCTGCGATCCTAGCCACGCTTTCCTGGGAGTAAGCCCCAGTGACTAGGATGGGACTTACTTCAGAGTAGACATGCAGAGGATTGGGCTCTTAAAGGGCATGGATGGGCTGCAGTACAGTACCCACTGTCATTGGAATAAACCCCCTGTGAGGGGGACACTGGGGGGGGGTTAATATTGGGGTGGTGGTCAGGGTGACCAGATGTCATAACCGCAAAGGAAGACCAGACACCCCAAAATGTAGGACGTCTAAGAGAAATGTTGGACACGGCAGAATGAAAGTTAAAAACACTTGTACGTTGATTTCATGTGGTTCATTGAAACACTCTATTGCTTCATATTAGTCATTTGTTACATATAGTATCTTCATTATAAGAACTCTTGGCTTTGCCTGCAGGGGCTGCTCACAAGAAAAAAGGAGCACATATATTTTCCAGGACAGGTGGCTAAAAAAGAGGAGACATCCTGGAAAAAGAGGGTGTCTGGTCACCCTGGGTGATGGTAGAAAATTTCTTATTGTATATGTGAAGTTCAATACAGCATTCACTGTCTTTGTTTCTGGCCATTATTATTATTTTATTTATATTACTATTACTGGAAATAATTTTGTCATGAAAAAGGAGGTGTCAAAAATTTATGAACCCTGGGTTTCAGATGACTGAGGGCGCAGTCCTAACCAGGTCTACTCAGAAGTGTCCTATTTTGTTTAATGGGGCTTACTCTCAGGAAAGTGTGGTTAGGATTGCAGCCTTAGCTACACTACTGCCACTTGAACTGCATGGGTAGACAAGCCCCTTCTAAGTAGACATGCCTAGAATTGCACTGTTAATTCCTGAACTCAGGCATGATGTTCATTCTTAGCAAATATATGGGGGAGAGAGGGGGTTTATGGGAGGCAAATGGTACAGTCACTGGGACATTTCTATGCAATAATCATTTGGCTCTACTCTTTATCATTCCCCTCCCCCCCCATACCAATATGCATTTGTCAACTAAAGAATCTACTTCAGCCTATTATGAAGTGATGTTAGCTTAGAGTAGACCACAATGACAACTCAAGTCTATCCAGCAGTTCCCAAACTGTGGGTCCTTGGCTCACCAGTGGGTCATGACTCAATTTTTGGTAGGTTGCGAAACTGACAAGGCAGATTAGGCTATGTGCATCAAGAGTTAAACAACCTGCCGCTTGTGGGGAGCACTGCTACCCAACCACAGTGGTTTGAGCGGCTGGTAAAGTAAAGCTTTTTTTAAGGGGGATCCCAATGCTAAAAAGTTTGGAAACCACTGACAGGGAGAATCCTGAGTAGGTCTGAACTACCTAGTAATTTTAAATGGTGGTTCCAGTCTATCTTCTTCTTGTTGTTGTTTTGGATCCTCAATATTTAACTTTTCCTTATGTTGGGTTAACACAAATACTTATAACATTAGATTACAGCTTGATTTTTTTATTTAATTTTAATCAAGTCATGTTTGTGTATGTTATATATAAAAACTAAGGCATTTTGGAACCTGCTGTGGTCTATTTAATACACACACACACACACACTCTTCCACTTACCTAATACACATATTACAGCAGACTCCAGAATGCCTGGGAGTTTTTGACATGTTTGTTTTGCCACTTGTTGAATGATGGCCTATAAGCAATATTTAATTAACATTATTGTTTTAATATTGAACAATTTTGCACAAGAATTCTTGTACATGCATTCTGGATCATGTGTACATAACGTAGGACCCAATCCTATCCAAATTTCCAGCACTGATGTAGCCATAATGCAGCCCCACAGTAAGGGAACAAACATTCCTTTACCTTGGAGAGGCCTCTATGAGCCCAATCCTATCCAATTTTCCAGGGCCAGTGTAACAATGCCAATGGGGTCTGCACTACATCCTGTGGTGGAGAAGCAATCACAGAGGCCTCCTCATGGTATGGGAACATTTGTTTCCATACCTCAGGGCTGCATTGCAGCTGCACTGGTACTGGAAAGTTGGCTAGGATTGGGCCCTATAATTGCTCCTTCACCACAGGATGCAGTGTACACCCCATTGGCACAGCTGCATCAGTGCTGGAAAGTTGGATAGGATTCCGTCTTCACAACCTTAGTCCAAAATGACTTGCAGGACCTACGTACTTCTTGAATCTGACTTTCACCCCTGTTTGGAAGCTAAGTACAAGTGAATTCAGTGGGGCTTACTCCTAGATAAGTGTTCATATGACTGCAGCCTTTGTCTTTAAGATGCCTCAAGATGATTGATTGATTAAGGCTAACAGTTATCCCTCTGGATTAATTCTTACAATATCTCTCATTCCTGCTGTACTTGTCACCATTGTCAGTTTGAGTCCTCAACTTGTATAGCTGCATCCATGACGTATAACATCCCTGAGACCAACAGCACATTACACACAAATGTATGTAACAACCCATCTCTTTCTTTCTATTATGAGAAAAGCTGCTTTAGAACAGGGCCAATGCAAACAGTTGGAGAGATATTACCTCTAGAGCAGTTGTTCCCAAACTTTGGTTGGGGCGCTACTCCCTTATGGAGGATATTGACCCAACTGGGAAATCATAGGTGCCATTAGTACGGCACTTATGGGTTTTGCCACTGCCATCCCCACCAACAAACGCATGGGGGTAAAAATACCCTTTTGGTGGCAGCAGTGGTGGTGATACCCGAAAGTGCCATACCAACATGCCTACTGGTCCCCAGTCAAATCACTACCATCCTTAAGGGGATAAGCATCCCAATTGAAAATGTGCGCACCTGCCCTGGGAGGCTGTGACTCCCAGTTGGGAAACACCAGTAACCAAAGTAACTGGTGATGTTGTTGCAATGCAACAAACACAAGAAAGAGGCTAAGGGCACTGCATTCAGGCTAAGGGCAGATTTTCAAGCATGCAAAAGTGCATGCTGGAGCTCTGCCTGCTGCACCTCCTACTGTTGCTTGTCATGTTGCATTGCTGGTCTTGCTGCCAGGCAGCAGGGATCTGCAATTTGCAACCTTACCTGTACTGGCTGGTGCTGCTCCTGGATGCAGTGCTCTTGGCAGGCCAGCATAGGCTGAGGCCAACTGCCGGCTTATGAACTCAGAGACAGGCTCAGGCAGGGGTAGGATTGCACTGTGAGTTACCATACCTATGCATACAATGTTTGTTTGGATGTAAAGGTGTGGACTGTAGGTTCAGATTCCACTTCAGCCAAGAAATATACTGAGTGATAGAGGCAATTGGGAGAACTTTCAGTTCAATTCTATGCATGTCTACTCAGAAGTAAGTCCCATTATAGTCAGTGGGGCGTACTCCCAGGAAAGTGTGCATAGGATTGGAGCCCATGTCGGCTACCCTGACCTCCTGAGAGGAAGGGCAGTATAGAAATGTAACTAAAAAATAATGTTCACATGTTCACATGGCATACTCCCAGACTATGGATCCCAGATAAGCTGGTACTATATTCAATATGTCACAGGGCTTGGTCCATACATGTGGAATAATGCATAGTACTGTAATGTAAGAAGGAAAGCTTAGTGCTGTGTGAGAGAACAGAATTTGTATTAGATGGAATGTACAAGAGGAGAGGGTAGAACTTGAGGTGCTGAGCAGGTACATCCAATTCTTGAAAATAACTCACATTCACATATTGTGAATATGGTCAGAACAGGGAGATCATCTAGTTGACCTGGATGTAGGATTCTACATGTAGCTGCCTGCATGGTTACCTGAAATTTTCAGCTGATGCAGCTATCACATAATGTACATTGTCCTGAAAATTATTTAGAAAGAGTTCAGTTTTATTAGATCACTTTAATATGTTAACAGCTAAAAGAACAAAAATGTTTCTTAAGAACAACAAGCACACCTATACCCTGTGAATTAAAGAGCTGAAATTGTTAATAAGTAACAGGAAAAGCCAGTTTGGCAACATCAGGCTACCCAAGCTGGATAGACTTGTTTTATGAGAAAGTGTGGTAGGGATGTTAGGAAATAAACCACGCAACCGCTACTAGATATTTATTCTGTCACTTAAAATTCATATACTTGGAGTAATGGAGGTACTCCATTGGGCAGGAGGTCTGGTCTAGAGCAGCGGTGTCCAAAGTTTTTGGCAGGAGGGCCACATCATCTCTCTAACACTGTGTCGGGGGCCGGGGAAAAAATACTTAATTTACATTTAAAATTTGAATAAATTTAAATAAGTTTACATAAATGAATATAGTATTAAAGAAACTTATATGAATGAATGAAGGTCTTGCAATAGCTCAAGGCCTATAAAAGGCCTGGCACAAAGCAAGGCCAACCTTTCCTTCACTGCCACTGCTGCGTCACAGACGTGAAACAGCAAGCAGTGGAGGGAGCTCTCATCCCACAGCTCATGTGAGAGGTCAAACAGTTGCCCTCATGCTGAAAGCAGTTGCGTCAGGCCAGTGCGGGCTCCAACTAATCTCCGGAAGACCAGAGGCTCATTGGAGACTGGGGGCTCCCTGAGGGCTGCATCGGGAGTCCTCAAGGGCCGCAAGTGGCCCCAGGGCCGGGGTTTGGGCACCCCTGGTCTAGAGGGTAGAGCCTCCGTTAGCCCGAAGATAACATCAGAAGGTCGCCAGTTTGAGGACACCGGCAGCTCCCTGAACAGCTGAGAATGGCGAGACCTTGAAGCACCTGACAAGCTGAGCTGAGTGATTCCACCTGCTCTTGGTGTGAGCAAGAAGCGTCTTGGCTGCCCTCCATGTGAGAGATGGAGCTGCTTGTCAGACTGAGTGGGAGAACTGGAGGCCAGAAGTGAGACCAAACCAGGAAGATCCATTCTGAAATGTGCCTATGTAAACCACCTTTACTCCTATGTAAAGTCAGAGGAGTAATCCGATGACCAGAAAGGCAGTATATAAATACCTAGTTATTAATTATTATTATTATTATTAATAACAATAATGATAGTAAGGACTGTAGAACGTGGTGTGTCGCAGCATCTGTAATTACATCAGAATGGACATTCACGTCATTTTTATGCAAGGGGATGTATTTGTTTCCTTGACCAGACCTGCACAGCCTTTGACCCACCAGCCCCTAAGTTACCAGGGCTCCACTCTCCACAAGACCTTGAGGCAGTAGGGACACTGCCCTTCTGAGTACTCAACCCACCCTCCAGCCCATCCTCTAGTAACCTGGCATTCCTGTAGAACGTAAGACTGGACAAAAGCAGACTTGATGCAGTTCTTCAAATTAAATCGTTTATTTACAAGGACAACTTCAGTAGCAATATTTCTGTCATTTAGTTCAACAATGTGATTCTTCTCTTCCCACACAGGACGGCTAGGAGCTGGCCCTTATATACACTTTATATACACTGTGTAACTCCTCCCCCTTACACTTAGCCCTTTAGGAGGGAAACCAAACTGTCCTTCCTCCTTTTTTTTTTCAAACTTAAGAGTTTTGGAGGGAAACTCACAGTTGGATTTCTGACCAAACCTTACTCATGACACCACCAAACAAAATGCTACTCATTACTAGCCATTACTCATTACAGACTACAGTCTGCCAGATGCTTGCCATGCCCCAGTTTGCAGTTTCAAGCAGGCAGCAAATAGGAGATTTATGGCCTGGTAGCAGCCATATATGAATGGCTGGCTGGATTTGATTTGATGGGCACGCTAATTCTGGATGGAAAAAAATATTATTTGGGCTAAAGAAGACACTGTTCACCTGCAGTGTCTTTATAGTTTTACAGCCTTTCAAAGGCTGGGTTCCTGAGATACATTCTGGAAAAGTCTGACTTATAAAGAGTCATTTCTTTAAAAAAAAAAAATTTTTTTTAAACAACTGTCTTCAAATTGTAGGTAGCTGACAGCTGGTTATCATTTTCATTCCCACTGGGGTAGCAGGTGGGCAGGAAAGGAGATAGGACCTAGGAATGCTTGAGCGATCTCCTGACCATTTCATAAGAGGGAAGATGAGGGCTGCAGAATTATATATAAAGATCATCTGTAGCGCTAGCCAGAGAGGGTCTACCAGAAGGCAGGATGTGACAATACCTGTAGGAGAATCTTGATACAAGTATTTATCCTGAGATGTATTTTTTAGAAACTGAAAACAGTTTATCTTCATTCTGTTATACTTATCATAAGCACTAATGTAATTCTGCTTTTATGGTGAAGGAATATCCAGAAATAATTGCATAGACTAGATTCATTTCTCTTCTGCAAACTTTATCAACTCTAGCCTAGTTATGAGAAATGAACTGATCCCTGATAGCTTATCTGAGGTCCCAATCTCAAAATGCAAGTGTATTGTCAAAGTTTTGGTTCAATTAATATGATGGTAATCATTTAGGACTCTCAGCATGTTGAGTCATTGCTGAACTGGGGCCACAATCCAACACAACACAATCCAATATGCTTAATACCATTGACATAAACAGACAAGTGTGCTTACATTTGTGCTGGATTGTTGTCTATAGCTCTAAAATATTTAGAATGAACAGATACAGTACATGTTTATATCCTATTTAGATGAGCAACTATATCTCAAGAAGCAAAGAAAATGACCAATTTTTAATGATGGATATGTCAGGTTTTATATTAAGCATAATGGGATAAAAGCACAGAAGACTAAAACAAACAGATACCCAAGTAAGTCATATTATGATAACAGGTGGGGAGGGACAGGGAAGCGGTTTTATCAGTTCATAAATTTTGGTCAAATATTTTGTACATAAAATAGCAAGATGATAGAAAAAACTATTAACTTCCTGGTTTATATCAACCATTATATCAACCAGAAGTTTATATCAACCATTTCGATATAACTGACGAAGAGACTGCAAAAGCACTCAGAACACTGATAATCATCACGTTGGAGGTGGACTGCTTCCCAGCATTGCTCTGCAAAAGAATAAACATGATTGAATCACTCATTTCCTTCCCCCAGCCAGCCATCTTTTTCCTAAACTGAAAAGCCTTACAGCACAATTCTGTGCATGTCTACTCAGATCTAAATGCCAAGGTGCTCAATGCGACTAACTCCCAGAAAAGTGTGTATAGCCAAGTGCTTTAAGCTCAGTAGTGTTCCTAGCCACTGTGCCACATGGGCGCACACCTCCAGGGTGCCACCCCCACCTAGGCGTGCCCCTGCACCTGCTGCCTTCCCCCCCCCCAGGCATTCTGAGAAGTGAAGAGGTCGCATGCAGCCTCCCTGGCCCTCAGAAGGCTTTCTAAGGCCTTCTAGAGGTCAAAAACCATCACTTCTGGTTTTCAGCTGGAAGTAACAATTTTCAGCCCCCAGAAAGCCTTATAAGGCCTTCTGATGGCTGGGGAGGCCACAAGTAGCTTCCCCAGCCCTCAGAACACCTCTGGGAGGAGGCCCTCAGATCATCGCACCAATACTATCGATGGGCAACTAAGTGCCACGGGGGAGTGCTGGGGGGGAGTAGATGGCGGCATGGTGCCACCCCCAAGCTTGGCACTTGAACATTTGACCCCCTTACCCCCCCTCAGGTACACCACTACTTTAGCCTTTGCTTGTAGGTTAGTTCATCAACAGCTCAATAACTATTAAATGCCCTCTTTCTGTACCATTTCTAGCTCTGTGATACCCCTTTTGAAAGGAGAGATAAGGATAGCACACACTATTTCAAATATGGTTATACCAAAGGTTTCACTAGAAGCTGTAATCTCAGTAAAGTGTGACTAGGAGTGAGCCCCACTGAATTTAATGGCACATACTTATGAGTAGATATGCTTAGGAATGTGCTGTGCTGCTTGAACTTCCAAGCTTACTATAGTCCTATGCAGAGTTAAAACATTTTAATACAATTCATGGGACTGACACACAAATAAGTTTGACTATTTAGCGCCCAATCCTATCCAATTTTCCATGGCCAGTGCAGTGGTGCCAATGGGCGCTGCATCCTTAGGTGGGGTGGCAAGTCACAGAGGCCTTCTTAAGGTAAGGGAATATCTGTTCGCTTACCTCTGGGCTGCCTTGTAGCTGCACTGGTGCTGGAAAGTTGGATAGGATTGGGCCCTCAACTGACTAAATAGTGCAACCTCTATAATATATCTGATAAACTATCCTTACCTTTTCACTATACTGACCACCTCGTCCACTGCCAGATTGACTACTTCCATAGGGATAGGGATAGGGATAACCCTGTAGAATTAAAAAGGAATTTAAAAAAGAAAATTATTTTAAATGTAAATACCAATATTTCAGTGAATATTTGAAAATACTGTAGAGCAGTGGTTCTCAAACTTTTAGGTCTTTGGAGCTCTTTGCATGCCTAAAAGGGAGCCCTGCCAGTGCACATGTGAAGTCACATGGAGCCTCAGCGTGCTGGCATGTTTGCAGAGTGGTGCGATGCCAACCCCAAAACCAGATACTGGCAAAGAGCTGGAACAGGAAGGGATTAAGGAAGGAGAGCAAAGGGAGGCAGGAGGGACAGGCTAGCCAACTTGGCAGGGGCCAGATACCAACCACTTATGGTGTACTCAGGAAGCCCCTGAAGAGGTCACAGGGAGCTCTAGGGCTCGTAGGAGCACACATTGAGAAACACTGCTCTAGACAAAATTTCTTACTTGTCCACTACCATACTGACTATTTTGGCTCCCACCATACTGGCTATAACCCTTTAAAGAAAAGAAAAGTTTTGCTTTTTCCTTTGCCCATGTAGAACCCACTGCATGTGAGAATGTTATTTAATCAAATATTAATGTTGCTGAGAAATTTTCCTAACTTCCCCACCACCCTTGGGTATCTTTGCTTCTGCCATATTGGCTACTTTGACCACCTTTTTATTAGTTATCCTCTGAATGAGAATTCTTGCTGTTAAAAACAATGAACAATCATTAGTTTGTTTTTAAGACTCATTCTATGGCTGGATGACCAAATATTATACTAAAATATTAATTATATTGACAAATATTCCTTACTTGTCCACCATATTGGCTGCTGCCACCATACTGGCCACCTCGTCCACCACCGTATTGGCTGCTGCCACCATACTGGCCGCCTCGTCCACCACCGTATTGGCTGCTGCCACCATACTGGCCACCTCGTCCACCACCGTATTGGCTGCTGCCACCATACTGGCCACCTCGTCCACCACCGTATTGGCTGCCGCTACCATACTGGCCGCCTTGTCCACCGCCATACTGGCTGCTGCCACCGTATGGGCCGCCTTGTCCACTGCCATACTGGCTGCTGCCACCGGATTGGCTGCCTTGTCCACCTCCGTACTGGCTGCTGCTACCGGATTGGCTGCCTTGTCCACCTCCATACTGGCTGCTGCTACCGGATTGGCTGCCTTGTCCACCGCCATACTGGCTACTGCTACCGTATTGGCTACCTTGTCCACCACCGTATTGGCTGCTTCCACCATACTGTCCACTGTAAGGACCCTGTTCAGAAAAATGCTTCTATAAACTCTTTTCTAGACAGAAAGCCAAGTACAAATAAACACTTATTTATTTTTATGAGTAATATAGATATGCTTAAGACACATCCACCACTTTTTGTTGAAAGGCAGTTTAACAACATCAATAGCAGCAGCAGCTGCTGCTAAAGTTTAGCAGCTGCTAAAGTAGTGAGAGGAACCACACTTGGAAAACATGTGAAAACTGTTGTTTTTCTTTAATTCCCATCCCAATCTATGAGTAGAAGTACAGAATATCACTAAGGGCAGTGATAATATTAAGGTACTTTAAAAAAGAGAAATACCCTCTTTGATTGCTAAAGAATTATTTTCTTTTTGTTGACCATCACTAAAATAATTGCTGGGTTGTCTTGGTTTTTGTCCCTTCATTGTTTCCTTGGCATAATTCAGTTCCACTAATTATCCTCTTTGCAAAATCAACTACTGTTGTATTTAAAATAAAGTATGATCATACGTTTGGATACTCTTCCTATTCAAGCCACTGAGTCACAAATGTTTTAGTGTAGAACAGTCCCATGAATGGGGTTTCATTCCAAGAAAATGTGTACAAGCCATAGCCTAAATTTCTGACTTGGGGTGCAATCCTAACCTTGCGTTGGTACAGCCAGTCTGCATAGCCTATGCTGTATCCAACGCAGGGTTGGGGCTGTTGGAAGTCACCTTAGAGGTAATGAGTTATTTTTTCCCTTATCCCATGTTGAGCTCCAGCCTGCCCTACAGGGCAACTCAGATTTGCACCAGCTATTTAGTTGTGCTAAAAAAGCCCGTGTAAGGCTTTCAGGCCTGGGAGTGGGTGTTAGGATATGGCATGTACTGCTGCTGCTGAACCCACCCTCCTCCCAGGCCCGATCCTTTCCCTGTTTCATCCTCCCTCTGCCCAGAAACATCCCCCCTGCTGTCTTCTCCCACCCTCTGTGCCACTCAGCACAAATCTACTTGCTTCGGCTGGTGCAGGGACGGGATCTGGCACTGGCAATATCCAACCTGGGTCTGTGGTAAGGCTCACAAACATGCCTCAAGGCACATTTGTGACAGTGCGTGCTGGCAGTGAGCTGGTGTGCAAGGCTCAGGTTTGGGCCCATACTCAGTATAAGGCAGCTTCCTACACAGAAATGTGTGCTGTGAGTGTAAAGATGCTAGTTCCTCTGCTCTCACTCCACTTTATTGTTGCTGCTTTCAAGGGCTGGGGAAATTCACAGTACAGGGATGTCATGTGTTGTGTATTAGATGCAATGGGAGGGAGGTTGCAGCTTTCAATGGCAGTCATACGTCTCCCAATACAGCTAAGAATACATCCAGCAATTAGGCATAACAAACAACTTTGTGTATGCCTGAGTACTGTTGATAATTTCTTAAAGAGATTTAAGAAGGGAATCTTCCCTCATTACTGCTAAACTATCACTAACTGTACAGATGTAATGGGGGAATTAGAGCCCAATCCTATGGGCCTGCTGTGCCACTGGAACTCATGTTGCAGTGATCCAACATGCTCTATGGTGGTCACAAAAAATGACTTGCCTTTCCATGCAGCTGGGCCATTGCTGGAGTTCCAGCAGCCTGCAAACAATTCCCAGTGCCAGTAAATCAGTGCTGGGTGTGGGCAGGCATAAGGGGGCAGAGAGGGGTGTGTGTTGAAGCCAGGAAGGGGGCAGTATCGGCAACAGCAGCACCACCAATATTCCAATCCCCCTTGACAGCCTCAACCTGCCTTCTGGGTCCACTCGGACTTGCACCAGCAAAATAGCTTGTGCAGGTCCAAGTAGACCCAACGCAGCATCAGAACTTACCCATCGGGAAGAGAACCAATGTTCCCTTACCAGAAGAGACCTCTGGAACTGCTTCCCAAAGGATGCAGCACCTGAATTGGGCTGTCTGCTAAATGCTAAATATTTAAAACACTTTCAATATTTAAATATTGAATATTAAAATATTTAGCACACTTTCAAAAAGTCCTCTGAATGTTGTTGGGAAGTGGTCACATCATAGGCACCACCTTCTAGGACAGGGGTCTCAAACATAAGGCCCAGGGGCTGGATGCGGCCTGTGGAAGTTTTTTATCCAGCCCTTGGTCTCTCCTAGCACACCTCAGCAACTGATATGTACTAAGGTGTCACTGCTGAAAGGGCTGCCCGCATTATAATTGGGGACTCCCATATCTTGAAATATGATCAAGATTTGCTTATTTTCTCTTCTATCATTTCCAGCTAATGAGTTTGAGAAAAAAGTACTTATTTCTGATTTATGAACTGTTTAATGACATCATTTCCTGCCTATGACATCATTTCCAGCCCTCAGTAGGCATCATGAAAGCTATTTGGCCTGCTATATGAAATAAGTTTGATACCCCTGATCTAGGAGGTGCCTGTAAAAGTCATTACAGCCAGATTTACAGGGTATGCAACATATATTGCAGTGGTATTGATCTGCTGCAGGGAGTTACTTCAGTCTTTTCCCAGGTACAGTTTGAAAATTTTATAGTCACCTATAAAAGCTATCTGACAAGAGACAATGACAGGAGAGGGAAAAATGATAGTATGTACTAGATCTAATGTCAGGTTTGTAGCAATGGTGGCTATTTAGGAGAAAAATCAAAATTGTATTACTATTAAGTGCTGAAAATAATGATATAGATAATGGGGTAATAAAAAAATGGATCCAAATGAAACAGAGTATAGGTCCTGTCTGCTTTTTCAGAAGGTGGCTATATAGGCTGAAGATCACAACAAACATAGTGGAGGAAATTTATTACCTGTCCATATTGGTTACTTCCAGTGTAAGATGAACCCTTTAAAAGACAGAAAAGGAAAAACTGAAGTATTCAAAAAACACTCTAAACCCAACCTTTAGAAAGAATGCACAGTTTATGACTGTAATTTTGCATTGTAGACTGGTTAGTCAAATATAATAATAATTCCCATGTACTGCTTCACTCATGATGCATTTCCTACTTGGATATTACTTTGGTGTTGAAAATTTCATGTACAGGTGCCCCCCCATGTCCGCAGGTTCCATATGCACAGTTTCTCGTATTCATGGTTCTCAAATTCTGTCCCCCCCCATTGTGCCCATGACTCACTTCTCTTCATTTGCAAGTGTTTTGCAAAAGAAAGGTTTTGTTTTTTTCCATTTCGCTTTGGAACAGGAAGCAAACAGTGAGAACTTAGACTCATAACTGCTAGAGGAATGCCAGATGATGCGATAGTGATAATGCTAACAGGAAGTCCTCTGCTGTCAACTTCCTGTTAGGGTCCTCACTGTCACCTCCTGTAGCATTCCTCTAGCAGCTATGAAATGTTAGCAGCTGAATACCAAATATGGCAATTAGTTTAAGATGATGCCCATAAGGCACAACTTTGCAGCCTCTTGTAGAGTAAGACACAGCAACTCCTTGGAACTCAGTGGGACAGAACTTCAACTTCAGTGCCTTATTATTCTTGAAATTTCAGCCTGGCAGAACCAGTTTAACTTCAAGGATTTAACCACTGATATAAGATTATGTAAGCAGTCACACAAAACAGAATTTGCTGTGCCATCACTGTAGCGAACAGCCAGCCACGGACCTCCGCAGCCCCGCACCTGGGGCAAAGCTCCACAATGGCGCCCCCCCACGGGCTATCGCCACCCCCTGGGCAGAAATCCACCTCCCCATTCATCAGAGGCTCATGGAGCCTCGTGTGACCTCCTCCCACGCCAGGGAAACCTCTGTGAGGTTCCCCAGCGCTATAAACTGTGCTTCTGGCAAACCGGAAGCACAGTTTATGCCCCCGTCGGGAGCTTCAGAGAGGCTGGGTGTGTGTCTGGGTCATATGCCTGTCACAACAGACAAACTATAAATACAGCAGGCAATAAGAACTTACAGTTACACCGCCTGGGCAGATACATCCTCCCTACAAAGAAAGTAGAAAATTAAAAAAATTATAATTTTAGTTATAACAAATAACAGTATTTTTTAAAACAACTGAGGCAGCACCAGGGTCAAGGAGCCTGGGGAACCCTGAGATAAAGCCCTACCCTAGGCACTTCATGGTGGACTGGGCACCTGTGCCTTCCCAAGCTTACTGGCAGGAGGTGACAGGCAGTATCAAGCAATGGCACCTCCCAATTGATATATGGGGGGAAATCTTCAGCAGCTGCAGCTCCTCCTTTTCCAACCTCAGAGGATAAGGGGAAGAGGAGCCATTGCTGCATCCTGCTCCTGTTTGCTGATGGGAATGAGCCATGGAAAGAAGATCAGCTACTATGACTGAGTTCCTCACTGGTGAATGGTCATTCTCCCAAAGCCCCCTGCATTTTTGCAAAGGCTTTTGGAGAAAAACATCCTGGCCAGTGGAGAGAATAGGAAGAGACACTACCATGCAAGTCTATTGGCCAAGAGACTTATCTGGCAGCTCCTTCTTCTCCTGCCTTCTCCACTAGTCAATGGGAGAATGCCTTAGAGGCCCACAATGGAGCAGGGATCTCTGGTGGACATATTGCCCCTTAAAGATGAGATCCTGGGTATAGCAACACAAGAATCAAGGCTGACTTACACCTCCACTGCCACTGGTAAAGGCAAATTCAGATGCTGCCCCTGTTCTGAGGTACCCAATATGGTGTATATTCAGCAGTTCCAGCATTTCTGATTAGATGAGAGTAAGGATATTGCAGCAGATAGCTAGTGCTACTGCTTTGCTTACCTGTCCACTGTACGGCCTGCTGCCGGAGGATGATGAGCCCTACATTTATAAAACAAACAACAGTGTTTCATATTTTAAACCACAAGGCAAACTACATGTGCCAGGTAACTCAGAAATTGGTCAAGTTTTTCTTCTGTTTTATTTGTTAAATAGTGAGCAATGAAGAAGGGGTGGGGAACACACAAAAACCTTCCATGCCAAGGTTCTTCCTACAAATAGTGTGGGGAGGGGGGGCATTTAACTTGTACTTCTGCTTAAGCAATCATCCTGCACTAAATGAGAACCAGTTCAGGATCCTTTAGAAGCTGTTCCAAAACTGTCCCAGGCTCAAGCAAGAAGAACCCATGTAACTCAGCACAATTGCCACACCTAACCATCACATTAAAATGTGGACACATCCAGTGCAGAAGTTGTGGGCATACTTCTAGGAGTTAAGCTTCTCCAAATGACAGCTCAAAGCAGTGCAATCTGAAAAGCCAGTTAAGCAGAGGCCACAATAATGAAAGTGTACTGTGGGCAATTATATCTGTACAGTATTGCTTCCAAGTCTCTGAAAAACTACCCTTGTTGTGCACGCTTGACCAAATCTCTGAGATGATTCCATCTACACAGAGCCTTTGTGTCTTACCATTGCTGTTATTTATCACAGGCCCTACTGGCTTCAACCATGATATAAAATAGACAGGTTGTATCTTGCCTACTTGTCTATTTTATATCATGGCTGGAGCAAAGCAAACATTCATTTGTTTTTGCAAAGCCTGCTCAGATACTTGGCTCATCATTGCCCTCAGTAATACCATGGCTCCCTATACTCTCTATGCTATCCATAAAAAGTTGGGAGAGTCTGTATTCAGCCAGAAAATAGTAATGGGTTGTTCTTTCCATCCTATGGAACACCATCAGTTGCGGAGCTACCTCAGGGCCAAATGACACATGACCTTGAACCTGCAGTATCTACAAGCTTAACAAGGAAGTGCACTGGAAACAATCCTTTGACACAAAAAGACCACAGAAGGGGTCTGATCTGTGAGGTATGGTGGGGCGATGGTGGTGGTTACTCTGCCCCACACTGTGTGGAAAACTGTCTCCACTGAAGCAGGTACTTGATGCAGTCACTGAGAATAGGCAGAAGTGAATTTCAGTGCAAAAATGGCAGCAGAAGAGGTCTAAATCTCTCCTTACACCACCCACTATAGTCCTAGATTGGATCAGGCCCCGCAACAGATTTTTGGTATAAAAGAACAGCTTCCAGTCCCCTTCCTTGTTGAGCATGTCAGTTAGTGATAGATTAACATCACCTGTGGGTTTGGCTTTCAGCTACCTCTTCTGCCATTGGCCTGCAGAAGACACATGATATAGCAATCCCACAGAAGTGAAGCAGGTCTATGTCTGGATTAGAAACTGCCTGGGAACCACTTGCAAACTGCCTTGAGCCTTATGATGGCAGAAAGATGTGTTATATGTGCGATCAATAAATACAATAAAAGGCTGAGAGATGCAGCTCAGAAGAAGCTACAGTATTCCCTGTGGTGAGCTGGTATGAGGGAAGCAGGCAAGTGGCAGGTTGCAGCTCTGTTTAAATTTATTATGGCAAATTGGGCACAAATATTAACATTTGAAGCAACATTACTTGGCTACTAATCTGGCTTCCTCCAGAAGACCCCTAAAAAGAAACACACAAATGATGTATTTCTGGGCTAATGGTATCCTTATCATCCCACCTGAAAACAGAACAAGTGTTTTGTTTGTTTTCTTTCTGTATATTGATTTCTTACCTGTCCAGCAGATGGACTGCCTCCTGAGGAAGTGGAGTTCTGGAAAATATTAAGAATTGTTTGCTGCTATTTTAGGTGTTCTTAACAATGTTTTTGCAGTTTTGATTTAAAAATTAAAAAAGAAACATCTATACACCAATCCAATTAATGGACATTTTCTTACCTTTCCACCAGGCTGACTGCCTCCTGTGGAAGAAGAGTTCTGTAAAAGATTAAGCATTGATTGTTTCTGTTAAGATGCTCTGTGGTATTGATCTTCTTGGGATGTGATAAAATGCCAATACCTTGATTCAGCTAAGGGCACAATCTTAATCAGCTTTCCAGCATGGAGGTAAGGGCAATACAACATCAAGGTAAGGAAACAAACATTGCCTTACCTTGAGGAGACCTCCGTGGCTGCCCCCCCCAACTGCAGGATGCAGCACATACCCCCCCCCCCCGGCACAGCTGTGCCAGTGCTGGAAAATTGGTTAGGATTACCCCCTAAGGGGCATAAGCATGAAGAAATATACTTCTGCAAATGTACCTTTAACTGAATTAGGAGCTGTACATGTGAACAGGAGCTGCGCCGCTCACACAGTTCCTTCCCTAATCTGGCTGCTGCCCGTGTATTGCAGTGGTCAAAAACATCAGCAATCATGATGACCAGCTGTTTGGAGGCAGAGTGGGGATGAGGCTTCCCACTGAAGAGTTGATGTGACTTGCTGATTTTTCTAACAGTATCATCATGCATGGACTCACCATGCACATGGGCATGCTTACATTAGGGATATATAATATACATTTAAATTTGTCTGAAACCAGTCTAATAGTGATGATTCCTTCTGAAGAAGATTGCAAACTTGTGAGAGTTTCTTATTAGAGCAGTCTACTTTAAAAAAAGATATCTACAGTTCCCAGAGTTCTTTTGTTAATCATAGTCAAACAGGTTGGAAACTGGTTTAAATTTATAGCAGGTAGGTTGGAGGTAGGCTTTTCCTGTTCTTTTTTCTCTTCTACTATGTAATCCTTTGTGTGGTATAATTTTTTAAAAAGCAAAAACTCCATCCCCTATGTAGTAAAATAACGTTTACCTGTCTAGATGGGGTGCCACTGCTGCTGCCACCATATGATCCACCCTGTCCAGAAAACAATAATTTGTTACCACACTAGTGTTGCAATACCACACTATCTTAAGGGGCAATCCTATACACACTTACCTGGGAATAACCCCAACTGAACTCAGTGAGTCTTACTTCTGAGTAGACGTGCATAGGATTTTACTATTAGGGTCCGATCCAGAGCCCTACGCACCAGCTCACCGCCAGGATGCACTGACACAGACATGCATAAGATACATTTGTCAGCTCTTACCGCAGGCCCAGTGCCAGAGATAGCCCAGCATGAGTTCACACTGGGCCAGCTCCAGCACTGGGCCTGTGTTCTGCTGCTTGGCAGTAACTGGACTGCCAGGTAGTGGAGAGGTGAGTGGGGGGTGGGGGGAGACAGGAAGGAGGCATTCCAGGGCAGGGGGAGGCAGGGGGAAGGTAGGTGGAGGGCAGGGAGGACGTATGGTGGGGGGTGGGGTGGAGCAGGAGGACAGCGGAACCAGTGGAGCTCGACTTCACTGGATCCTGAGCCCCATATGGGACCATGCGGTCCGACACAGAACTCTTCGATTCTGCAGCAGGTCCAGAGTTGCCGTAGAAACCAGTAGCCCCATTGAGTGTCTGCTTCCCTTACCCAGCGGGAAGGGATGAAAGTTCCTTCCCCCGAGGAGCCACTGCTGGCTACCTGGTTGTGCGCTGGATACCATAGAAACTATACTGGCGCCGCAGCAGCCCCATGCGCTGGGCAGCTCAGGATTGGGCAGTTAGTTAAGCTATTGCAGTGCTACTTCCTCCACTTTCAGAAGCAGAAATAAACATAAAACGCATCTGATGTTTTCTAAGTTTCCAGAAATACTACATATTACTATGGAACATATATACAACATAATATAAGTTGTATAATATATACAACATATAATATTCTGGAGCAAGTTCAGTGGAGAGTGACAAGGATGATCAGAGGGCTGGAGAATATGACCTACGAGGAAAGGTTGAGGGAGTTTGGTATGTTCAGCCTGGAGAAAAGAAGGCTGAGAGGGGATATGATAGCTTTCTTCAAACACCTGAAGGGCTGTCATATAAGAAGGGACAAATTTGTTCTCAAACTACATAGTTCTCTTTGAAAGTAGAACTAGATCCAACTGGGTACAAACTGCATGAGAAGAGATTCCAATTGGATAGCAGGAAAAAATTCTTAATGGTAACGACAGTTCAGCAGTGGAACAGATTGCTGAGGAAAGTGGTGGATTCTCCCTCATTGGAGATCTTCAAGGAGAGGCTTGACAATCACCTGTTGGAGATGCTCTAGAAAAAATTTCCTCCTACAGGCAGGGGGTTGGACTAGATGACCTATTAGGTCCCTTCCAACCAGGGCCTAGGAGAGGGGGTAAAGGGGGTAATTTGTACCCGGGATAGGGTCTAAAGGGGGGCCCAGAAGCCAAAGGAGGGGGCCCAGAAATTTCCTGGGATCTGACATTTTCCTATCTACTCAGACTTGTTGCCCATACGGGATGCTGGGGACACTACTGATGCCACATGGGTGGGTAGACCTGGGCTCCTAAGACTTTTCCAGCTATCTCTACCCTCCCCTCACCCTGCTTCGTCCCTCCCCGCTCCTTTTCTGCTTGCCTGTCACCACTCTCCCCTACTCTGTTTCACCCCTCCCCCTTTGCAAAGGGGCCCAAAAGAAACTTTGTACCCCTTGATAAAATTCCTCCCAGAGGCCCTGCTTCCAGCTCTATGATTCTATGATATTAGAAGTGTTTTTACCTGTCCATATTGGCTTCCACCACCATATGATCCACTCTGTCCACCCTGTGCAGAAAATACATTATTACTTCAAAAAATATTACTAACTCATTTGTCCTAAACTATTTTCCACATTCAGTGGCAGAATAAGTGTATTAAATTATTTAATATGTCTCCTACCAAGCTCTGTATTATTGTTTAAGACAGATGAAACAAGTTTTACCTGTTCATATTGACTGCTGCCATATGAACCACTCTGTCCACCCTGCACAGAAAACTCTTATTACTACAAAACAAGACTGTTGCTAAAATATTATACTATGGTAAATACATTTTCATTAGGCTACATTCTACACTCAGAATAATCATTGAAAGTATTTTTATGTATTTGCTAGTATATCGTATATTATTATAGGATACAATACATGTATAGTATATATGGCTTGGGGCCAGAATACCTGAAGGACTGCCTCCTATCACATGAAACTTTTCAGCTCCCAAAATCTTCAGCTAGGGTCCTTGAGCACCTTCTGCTGCCAGCAAAAGTACATCTCATAGCAAAACATGAAAGGGCCTTATTTGTGGTGGTGCCTAGATTATGGAACCCCCCACTCCCCTAGGAGGTGGGGTTGGCCCCCTCAGTTCCAGCGCTGGCTGAAAATCTTTTGTTTCAGTTGGCTTTTCCTTCTTAATTTTGTCACTGGTGTTTCCATTTGCTGTTCTCTAGATTTGATTTGATTCAGGCACCACAGTTTTATTTTTGATGTATTTATGTGATTTTAATGTTGTTTTGGCTTGTACTGTTTGTCACTTTGTGTGCCTCCCTAATGGGAGATGAAAGCATGGGTTATATATTTTATAAATAAGTAAGTAAATAAATAAATAAATGAAAGTTTTTACCTGCCCATATTGACTGCCGCTATATCCAGTCTGTCCTCCCTGTACAGAAAACACTTATTACTACAAACGAAGATTGTTTGTAGCTTTAATATTATATTACAGCAATATTTCTGCATTAAGCTACTTTCTATACTCAGGAGCAGAATATGTACAGAATTGAATTTAATTTTATGTATCTGTTGATATACTATATATTACTATAATAATATTATAATAATTATCATATTCATTATATTAATATAAATCAATAATATATTAAGAGCTTTTACCTGTCCATATTGACTGCTGCCATATGAGCCACTCTGTCCACCCTATACAGAAAACAATTATTACCAACAACAAATACTGATTTTTGCTGAAATAGTATATCATAGTCATATACATCTGCATTACGCTACATTTTTTGCTAAGAGCTGAACCACAACACATAACACACAAGCATAACACATTTTTTAAAAAATCTATTCATTTTGTGGGTTATTTATAGCACAAAGCTATGCATGTTTGCTTGGAAGGAATGGGGCTTAGTTCCAGGAAAGTGTGCATAGGACTGCAGCCTTATGGTTGGCCTCTTCACCAGCATAGTGCATGGTGCCCTGGTGCTAGCTGTTGCGAAAGTGCCATAAAGCACTTCATGACGGCATAACAGTTGCCGGTGCTGGTCTGAAGGCCTGCATTAACTCACATGTGCTGGCAAAAGACTGTGCCCAATCCTGAGCTTACCGACAGCATGCATTGTCACAAATGTGCCATAAGGCACATTTGTGAACCCTAACACCGGGTGAGCGCCCGTGCTAGCCCAGCGCTGGGCAGGCGCTCAGCCTCCACCGTTTGGCGGTTGCACGGACCACCGAGCAGCGGAGAGGAAAGCAGGGACATGGGGGGGAGGCGGGGGGAGCTTCTGGGGAGGGGGAGGCAGGCAGAGAGCAGGGAGCAGGCAGGGAAGAGGCGTGACAGGGAGGCAGGGAGAGGGTGGGGGGAGGTGTGCCAGGGAGGGAGCAGGGAGGGAGGGAGGCGGGACCAGTGTAGCAACACTCCACCAGTTCCAAAGCCTCCGCGTTGGGCTCGCTGCCCGACACGAAGGCTTTTACCTTCTTACCCACTGCGGGGCTACTCCTTTTACCCGGGGAAAGGGCGCATAGGATGTCGCGGCAGCCATTTTCAGTGCCACCGCAGTCACACAACCTGGGCAGCTCAGGATTGGGCTGTCAGTGCACACCGGACGTGGTAAGTTCTGCGCTGAGTGCCACAGGAATGGGGGAAGGGTGGGGAGGGAGCGGGTTGGAGGAGGATCATGACTGCAGCAGCCCCCTTCTCTGTTTACTGCTGTTGGAGGAAGAAGGGGTGGGGAGAAAAACTTCCATAGCTCCAGATTGCCTCTTCCTGCCCACCACGCTACTTACAAAAGCACTAAGTGGGGAAGGGGAGCTAGAGCCTGCCTTTGTCCCTTTGTTAACCTGGAACCGATGTCTGAATGCACCTTCCTTCCTTTGTGCTGCTCCTGTTTCAAATGAACAGGACGTAGAACATGTTGGAAGTGGAGCATGCTTCACTCCCATTCATTTGAAACACCAGTAGTGTGGAGAAGGGCAGCTGCATGCCAAGAGTAGTTCTAGGTAAGCTAAGGGAAGGGGACACCCCGATGGTAAGGCCACACCTGGAGTATTGTGTCCAGTTCTGGTCGCCGCATCTCAAAAAAGACATAGTGGAAATGGAAAAGGTGCAAAAGAGAGCGACTAAGATGATTACGGGGCTGGGGCACCTTCCTTATGAGGAAAGGCTACGGCGTTTGGGCCTCTTCAGCCTAGAAAAGAGACGCCTGAGGGGGGACATGATTGAGACATACAAAATTATGCAGGGGATGGACAGAGTGGATAGGGAGATGCTCTTTACACTCTCACATAATACCAGAACCAGGGGACATCCACTAAAATTGAGTGTTGGGAGGGTTAGGACAGACAAAAGAAAATATTTCTTTACTCAGCGTGTGGTCGGTCTGTGGAACTCCTTGCCACAGGATGTGGTGATGGCGTCTAGCCTGGACGCCTTTAAATGGGGATTGGACAAGTTTCTGGAGGAAAAATCCATTATGGGGTACAAGCCATGATGTGTATGCGCAACCTCCTGATTTTAGAAATGGGTTATGTCAGAATGCCAGATGCAAGGGAGGGCACCAGGATGAGGTCTCTTGTTATCTGGTGTGCTCCCTGGGGCATTTGGTGTGCCGCTGTGAGATACAGGAAGCTGGACTAGATGGGCCTATGGCATGATCCAGTGGGGCTGTTCTTATGTTCTTATGTCCCCCTCTCCTCATCCAGCGGGGTAAGAACTGGAGGGAACACATACGTTTGTAATTTCACTCATAGGAGCATCAAAACCTGGAACTTCTAAACAGCTTTCAAAGAATATATAACATTACTATAGTCTGACACAGCTATTACTAAAGCATGGCTAATATAACAATGTAGAGTACATCATATACATCGGTAAAGTGCAGAATACGTATACTATATATTAAAAAGGGTTTTACCTGTCCATATTGGCTGCTGCCGTAAGATCCACTCTGTCCACCCTGTAAAGAAAATACTGATTACTGCAAAAAACCGGTCAGTTCCCCTGCTAATAGGGAAACAGCAAATACAAGGGAACTCTATGTATAGTACATAGCCCCCACAACCTCCCAGCACCCATTGCTGTGCCTTCTTGTTAACGTTCCATTAGTCTCCTCCTTGTAGCATGCAGACTGCTTGCCTGCAGCCGTGTTCTTCAGTGAAGCAAAACTGTTCATTTGTTAAAGCAAGAAATATCCTGCTTCCAGCAGTACTAAACAAAAACAAAGGTTTGGCAATGGGTGTGGGTGTACCCCAATACATAAATAATTGAATCTGTGGATACCAAATCCGCAGATATGGGCAACTCCTGTATTATAATTTATTATTATATACAGGTGTGTCCCAGTATCTGTGGGCTTCCATGGTTAGCTGAAACTGCAGATACTGGGGATGCCACCCTGTTCACTAGCGGCGGGGGGAGCTCCCATCCCCCCATCACCACAGGATGTGGTGATGGTGTCTAGCCTGGACGCCTTTAAAAGGGGATTGGCCAAGTTTCTGGAGGAAAAATCCATTACGGGGTACAAGCCATGATGTGTATGCGCAACCTCCTGATTTTAGAAATGGGTTATGTCAGAATGCCAATGCAAGGGAGGGCACCAGGATGAGGTCTCTTGTTATCTGGTGTGCTCCCTGGGGCATTTGGTGGGCCGCTGTGAGATACAGGAAGCTGGACTAGATGGGCCTATGGCCTGATCCAGTGGGGCTGTTCTTATCCACTCACTTCTGGAGGGTCTTCTGAGCTCCACAGAGGCCATGCGTGTCCACCCATAGCTTCTGTGGACTTCAGAATGGCTTTTTGGTTTCTTTGTAAAACCACAAGTGATGTTCTCAAGCCTTTAAAAGGCATTAGGAGGACCAGGGAAGCCCCAGAAGGCTTCCTCAGAAGCCACAAAGAAAAATTCTTTCAATTTTCTCCACACTGTGTATAATTTTATAAAATTCCACTTTTAAGGCCCAAATCCTAACCAGTTTTCCTGCACTGGTACAGCTGCGCCAATGGGGTTTGTGCTGCATCCTGCAGTTAGGTGGCAGTCACAGAGGCCTCCTCAAGGTAAGGGAATATTTGTTCCCTTACCTCAGAGCTGCATTGCCCTTGCGTCGGTGCTGGAAAGTTGGTTAGGATTGCACCCTGAGTCACTTTTTTTTTTCTAAACTAAGGAGCCTCAAAAGATTTAGTCTTTCCTCCTTCAAAGGCACCCCAAGCCCATGACTCCTTTGTTTGCCATTTTCTGCACCTTTTCCAGGTCTATAATATTCTTTAGGAGGTGGAACGACCAGCTGTATGCCATATGCCAAGTATGGCTGCATCACTGAGTTATATATTATATTATATTATATTATATTATATTATATTATATTATATTATATGCCAAGTATGCCAAGTATGGCTGCATCACTGCATGGCTGTATATTATTATATAATATATGCCAAGTATGCCATACTTATATGCCAAGTATGGCTGCATCACTGAGTTATATTATATATAATATAATGCGTATTAGCAACTTCATTTTCTGTTTCTAATCCAAAAGACTGTTAGGAAATTAGAAAATGAACCTTTTCCACAACTGCTGTACACTGAGTTTTTCATTGAGCCATTCACCATGACCACAGGATCTCTTTCCTGGTCTGTCACTGCCCCTTGAGACTCTAGCAATGTATTTATGAATTAGGGTGTTCAGTTTCAATGAGCATAACTGTACACATTGGACCTCATTTACTACGTATTAAAGAGTTTTTACCTGTCCATATTGGCTGCTGCCACCATAGGAGCTGCCACCGCCGTATGAGCCACCCTGTACATGAAACATTTGTTACTTGGAAAAAGATTGACAGAATAATCCTAACCGCTTCCTGTGCCAGTGCAGTGATTGGTGCACGCATGCTGTAAAGCATGTTGGAACAGCATAGAAGATGGGGTACTGGCGGGAAGGCTGGTGCCATCATACCAGATCCTGAAGGAGCGCAAGCCAGAGCAGGTAAGCTCTGTGCTGGGCAGCAGAAGGATGGGGAAGGGTGGGGAGGGGGCATATCAGGGCGGGGGACAGAGGCAGGGATAGGCGTGGGTGGATTGTGCCTGGGACGGGGGCATTGGTGCACACTGTATCCTATACCCCTTCCCGGGTCAGAACAGTTCCAATTTGATTTGCACCGGTGAGTTAGCAGGTGCGGATCAGAGTAGACCCATTGTCGCGGCTGGGGCTTTCCCCAAGACAAGGGAACAAATGTCCCTTTACCTCAAGGAGACCTCCTACCTGCTCAATTCCCATGCAGGATACAGTGTGGCCACACCAGCCTTGCTACATCGACACTGGTTAGGATTGGGCTGTGAGAGTTGCTGTCATTCTGGTTGGCAACCTTCAGTCTCGAAAGACTATGGTATAAGCCTACAGCACCCAGTATTCCCAGGTGGTCTCCCATCCAAGTACTAACCAGGCCTGACCCTGCTTAGCTTCCGAGATCAGGCATGTGCAGGGTAACAGTTGCTGCTGTCATTCTACCTTAGCAGCAAAAGTATGTTGCAACTTGCGAAAAGATTGAGAGTTGCTAAATGGTATTCTATCTTAGTAGTGTGTCTTTAGCATAAATTGTCAGGGACCCCCCTGACTTACCTGCTGGACACTCAGGGAGGGGGGGTATAGGCCCTGAAGGGACAAGTGGCAGCCTCAGAACAACTCCCTTCCCTTTGAGGAGGCTCAAGCAGAATGGCCTCCAGGCCCAGGGCCTCCAGAACAGGGCAGAAAGGGGGAAAGGGCCAGGGACTGCCCTGGGGAAGGAAGGGGCAGGGCTGGGTTGGGCTGGTTCCAGGCATACAAGCTGGCCCAGCCAGGGATGAGGGATGAAAGAAGAGGCAGCCTGTTGCAGGGAAGCCAGGCTGCTGGTGACTACAGAGGTGGGAAGCCTCTGTCCGTGGGAAGAAGAAACCAGGTGGAGCAACCCCCTTCCCCCACATACCCTTCTGAGGCAACTTGGGGCCAGCTGATTGCCACAGGAGCTGGAGCCCCTTTGGGACCCCGTTGCTGTCTCTTGAGATATAGTGGGCCCCCAAGGGCCCAGGGCTCACACTTATCTTTTATATGCATGCTAGCATATTTCATATTACCTTGAAATATTTGACATATACACAATAAATTAAAAGAGCTTTTACCTGTCCTGTCTGGCTGCCGCCACCATATGAGCCACCCTGTGTAGGAAACATTTGTTACTTGGGAAAAGATTGAGTGTTGCTAATCTATCATTCTATCTTAGTAGTATGTCTTTATCTTTAAGATCAGAAGGAAGCATAATACTTATCTTTTATATATCATAGTATATTTCATATTAATATGAAATATTTGACATATATATTAAGAAGCTTTTACCTGTCCATATTGGCTGCTGCCACCATACGATCCACTCTGTCCACCCTGTACAGAAAACAGTTATTAATTGACAGAAGTGTTACTAGAATATATCTGTACTTTTCTACATTCAGGAGCAGAAGTAAACATAGCACTTTATTTTATGTACATACATTTTATGTATTTTATTGCTTTGTATTAATGGTTTATACCTGTCCATACTGGCTACCACCACCATATGATCCACTCTGTCCACCCTGCATAGAAAACAGTTGTTAATTCAAAAAATATACAGCTTAATTTTAAAATTATTTATTTATTTATATAGTACGTTACATACGTACTACATATCAAAAGTGTTTTTACCTGTCCATATTGGCTGCCGCCACCATAGCTTCCACTTTGTCCACCCTATAGTGGCAACAATTATTAATTTAAAAGGAAAAAAAAGGATTACTTGAACATATCTGTACGCTGTTTTCCATATCCAAGAGCAGAAATGATCAGAAAACTTTAAGTATGTCCATTTTTGCTTTATAATAATCATTTTTACCTGTCTATACTGGGTGCTGTTACATGATACACTCAGTCCACCCCGATTAGAAAACAGTTCTTACTTAAAAAAAAATTGTTTCTTGATGACATACCTCACTTACTTTTATATATCTGCATTAAGCTACTTTTTATATATAAGAAGAAGTATTTTTGGATTTTTTGTTTCTCATATTTCCAAGTTTACAGCATATTCTTTACAGTATATATGACATGCGTACTACACATTAAAATCGTGTTTTAAATAGTGTTGTAGTAGTGTTTTACATTAAAATAGTAAAATATGAAAAACAATTATTACTTCAAAATAATTGTGAAATAGCGAAAAATTGTTAAGGCTAAGTTATTATTTACCTGTCCATATGGTCTGCTGCCACCATATGATCCAGCCTGCCCACCCTGTATGGAAAACAGTTATTACTTCAAAAAAGATTGTTTGTGAAATATTTTATTACCTTAATAAATCTGCACTAAGCTACTTTCTACATTCAGAGTAAAAATAAGCATAACACTTATCTTTTATATGTCACAGTATATTTCATATTAATATGAAATATTTGACATATATATTAAAAAGCTTTTACCTGTCCATATTGGCTGCTGCCACCATACGATCCACTCTGTCCACCCTGTACAGAAAACAGTTATTAATTGACAGAAGTGTTACTAGAATATATCTGTACTTTTCTACATTCAGGAGCAGAAGTAAACATAACACTTTATTTTATGTACATCCATTTTTGCTTTGTATTAATGGTTTATACCTGTCCATACTGGCTACCACCACCATATGATCCACTCTGTCCACCCTGCATAGAAAACAGTTATTAATTCAAAAAATATACAGCTTAATTTTAAAAAATATTATTTATTTATATAGTACGTTACATACGTACTACATATCAAGTGTTTTTACCTGTCCATATTGGCTGCCGCCACCATAGCTTCCACTTTGTCCACCCTATAGTGGAAACAATTATTAATTTAAAAGGAAAAAAAGGATTACTTGAACATATCTGTACGCTGTTTTCCATATCCAAGAGCAGAAATGATCAGAAAACTTTAAGTATGTCCATTTTTGCTTTATAATAATCATTTTTACCTGTTTATACTGGGTGCTGTTACATGATACACTCAGTCCACCCCGATTAGAAAACAGTTCTTACTTAAAAAAAAATTGTTTCTTGATGACATACTTCACTTACTTTTATCTGCATTAAGCTACTTTTTATATTTAAGAAGAAATATTTTTGGATTTTTTGTTTCTCATATTTCCAAGTATACAGCATATTCTTTACAGTATATATCACATGCGTACTACACATTAAAATAGTGTTTCCCTGTCCATATTGACTGCTGCCACCACTGTATGGTCCAATCTATATGAAAAACAATTATTACTTCAAAATAATTGTGAAATAGTGAAAAATTGTTAAGGCTAAGTTATTATTTACCTGTCCATATGGTCCGCTGCCACCATAAGATCCACCCCGTCCAGCCTGAATGGAAAATAGTTAATATTTTTTTAAATATTTCTTTTGCTGAAATACACTGGTTCATATATTTGCAAGAAGCTCATTCTTAGGAGAAAAATGAGTATATTTTATGTTCCATATTTATGTTTATGTTAGGGATTTTACCTGTCCATATTGACTGCTGCCACCAGAGAATCCACCTTGTCCACCCTAAACAGAAATCAGTTATTAAGACAGAAATTAAGACACACATCCCTCTAAAATGTACTCTGCCCCTTTTGTATCCCCCTGCAATATTTCTTTTTGATGTCAGCACTACTGGAACAATAATTAAGAAGTGGTACTATAACCAATCCTAATTCATCACTGTTGTCATGCTGAATAACACTTAGTTTAATTCAGCAAAAACATGGTACAAAATGCTTTGGCTAAGGCCGAAACATAGCAAAATATCATACAGCCTGATCCTAACCCACTCTGGAACAGGCAGGCCAGCTGGCCTACCCCGTATCCAGTGCAGAGCTGGGACAGGCTGCCATGTAACTCAGAGTAAGGGGAATTAATTTCCCTTACCCCGAGTTGCGTGGCAACTGCCCCAATGGGGCTACCTGGGGCAAAACCGAAATCATGGGCGCAGATCTGAGCTGTTTGGTGTAAGGCCAAACGGCTTGGGAGGGGATTAGGACCCGGTCTAAGGGCACATGGAAGTACAAATGTGCCTTACAGCACATTTGCAATACTCCTGAGTGGGTGCAAGGAACTTGCACTGGCCCAAGGGTGAGTCAGGATTGCGCCTACAGTCACCTGGGAAACACTATAAATTGTATACATTTCTTGTTGGTCACATAATAATTCAAAACACTATTTAATCTTCCATGAATAGCAAGCATTATACTAGAGCAGCCATAAAACCAAAGGGCCTCAACAGCTGGGAAATATTCATCTGGTCATAGGTACGGTTGCCATATGTGGAAGATGATCTCAACAGAAGAAGCTAGAAGTTTAGCCAAGTACTGTATCTTCAGTTTCAAGTAAATTATAAGACAGTACTAAACTTCTGAGAGGAAGCTTTTCATGCAAAAGTGACCATTCTGAAGTGCTTCAGTTGTATAGCGGGCTGTAAAAAGTGTTGCATCCAGACCTTGCATATATGGAAGGAAGCTTGCAAAAGGAAACTTTCCTGTCCCCTCCCTCCATACAGCAGACCCCCACATCTCTGAAAAGTCTCTCCTTAAAGAGTCACGAGATTCTGGAAACAGTGGCCTAGCTATGGGGTGCAGAGGGTAGCAGTTGCACCAGGTATCAAGCTTTAGGGGGCCAACAAGCTGAGCTTGACACTAGTGACCAAAATTGTGAAAATCTTGGTATGTATGAATAATACCATCATGTTATAAATCATTGGAAAGGTAATTTCCAGGAAAGGTAATTAACCAGGAAATGAAAACACAACTGCCTTGTGGAACAAAAAGTGCATTTGCTTTACTCCAAACTGACCTGTGAGACTGATTGTTCTGAGTGCCAATGAAATGCTATTATGTTACAGCATGGAGCTTATCAGGAGCTTAAAATTTTTTACTCCAAACTGACCTGTGAGACTGATTTTTCTGAGTGCCAATGAAATGCTATTATGTTACAGCATGGAGCTTATCAGGAGCTTAAAAAATTATCAGGAACCTCTTCAGTCAATGTTGTCAACCCCAATTATATTACATATAACAACAGTAGGCCCAATCCTATCCAATTTTCCACTGCTGGCGCAGCTGTGCCTATGGGGTGTGCACTGCATCCTGTGGTGGGGAGACATTCACAGAGGCCTCCTCAAGGTATGGGAACATTTGTTCCCTTACTTCGGGGCTGCACTGCGGCTGCACTGGTGTTGGAAAGATGGATAGGACTGGGCCCAGTGTCAGGGATCATGAAAAAATGAAATCACAGAAAAACCACCGTTATATGTGAGTAAAGAATCACTCACAATATATGTGAGTAAAGAGTAAATACGTTACCTGTATGCCAGGACAAATACAACCCGCCTGTAAAAATAGAAAGCCCAGTTTGATATTTTGTTGTAAAAAGTCAAATGAAATGCTATATACTTGCACATGAAATTTAATATTCTGTGAGGCAGGTCATGGTGAATTTTTTGTTCGCAATATTGTGCAATTGCTAAAGAAAGAAAACTTAAATTCTTGAAATGCAAGGGGCAACCAGCTATGCTACTTCAATTCTCCATAAAAGTGAGCGAACAGGATGATATGAAGCAAGCCCAAATGGTTCTGTGACAAGCACTCTGTGTACTTTTAAATAAGTAGAGTTTTTAGCAGGGAATCAGCAATGTCTAGCTATACAGTTACAGATAGTTCCCCCCCCCCCAATGGCCTGCAGCAATCTTGAGCCTTAATTCCATGTACCAATAAAATGAAACTTCAATGCATTTTCATTTGCATATGTTACTAGATAAGTATCCATAGCATTATCCTGGAGCCACAGCATCATCTGATCTCTTTGAATCATCCTGTATCCATAGCCTGATCTCTTTGAAATGCAGAAAAGGAGCCAAATTGTCTCAGTATCAGCAAGAGACTGGTTGCCTTTGAAGGAACATCAAGTTGGCCAAGAGGGATTGCAGAAGCTGAGTGAGAGCCAGAAGAGGGTCAGAGAGAGTTCAGGCGGGCATTTGGTTGGGGGAGGTAAAAGCTGAGCAGTTGAGAGACAGGAACAAAAACAGAAGTCTTTGTTACTCATGCCAAGATTCAACTAAACAATTTGCTTACCAGGTCATCTATATAACCAAATGATCCATCCTATATATAAAAAAACAAAAAGTAAAAATCAGTTTCTTGATTGGGAACTTATGCAAAATTCAGAGCAAGAATGTCTTCAGGAAACAGATCCCAATTTGAACCTAACTGATTGAGGAACTGCTTAGGATTTTGTTAGTAATTCCATCCCATCAAGGTTTTTGCATACAGTTTGTATTAAACTCTGCAATTAAAAGCAAAGTCAATGTTAACAGACTGAAATGTTAGATTACAATCCTTTCTCTCCCCACTAACTTTCTACAAGCAAGATGCTTTCAAAAGAACTTGGAACATCTGACATTCCATCTGCATACTGTCCCATGAGGATTCTATCATGGACTTTTTCTGAGAGCCTGAGCTGGTCCCAATTATGTCACAAGTACTTTTCTGTATGACCAATGAAGTGGCCAAAATGCAGATACCACTGAAAAATACTTACATGGTCATAATTATTTTCACTGCTGGAAAAGCTTTCACCCTGTAAAGAACAAAATTATTTCATTAGTTAGAGGCAACATTAAAATAAATTCAGCTTCCACTTATTGTGAAGAGAAAGGTGTAAAATACAGGTCCAGCCTTGTTATACATGGATTTTTTATACATGGATGTGACACAACACAAATTGCCCCCGCAAATGAGAAGGAATGTGCTGATCCCTGGAGAAGGGAAAAATGCACCCCTTTAAAATCACAGTTTAAAAAACTGCTTTTTACTGTTGCAGAGAGACAGTCCTACAAGTGATTACAGGTATAACCTAAGTATCCACAGGTTCTTCTATCTCAAAGCTGATGAGAAGGGCCCTTTAAATTAAAGGAAAACAGTCATTTAATAATGCCAGAGAGGGCAGCCAGCTGACAATCCATCAATCATTCTCTCTCCAGCTTCACTCCCCCCTCCCCCCCAGCATGTGAAAGAAGGCTAAAGGGCAGCGATGATCACCTTCTCCATTCTTTCCCTCTTGCTGGGGCTACTGGTGAAGGGAGGGATTGCTGCCTCCTAGTGAAACCTAAGCTCCTGGAGAGACACTGATTGCCTCTGTGTGCATTACAAAGGTCAGCAAGGCTGTTTTTAAATCACCAGAGGGAAGGGACTTTGTTTTTTAAATTTATTTGCTATAGTGCGTTTTTTTGCCATCCACTGAGTTCTTGGAATGGAACCTTCGGGGAATAATGAGTCTTAGGGCCCAATCCTATCCAATTTTCCAGTACTGGTGCAACTGTGCTAATGCACTGCATCTTGTAATGGGACAGCAGTCACAGAGGCCTCCTTAAGGTATGGGAACATTTGTTCCCTTACCATGGGGCTGCATTATTGTTGCACAGGGGCTGGAAAATTGGATAGGATTGGGCCCTTAACCTGTAAAAGATGCAAAATTGTGAAATGTTTTATAGTTTCTCAGGTGAAAAACATACAAATCAGTTATTAATGATTTGGCAAACTCCTTCAGGTGTGCTTGAAAAGCAAAACTATTTTCCTCAAATCTTAAAAAATAAGTTGGACTTATTCCAAGTCCAACCAAACTTTGGGTGCAATTCTAGAATGCACTTCGGCCGGCGCAACTTCCTTGTGCCAGCCTGGGAGGGTTGCAAATGTGCCGTAAAGCACGTTTGTGCCTCATCGAGAGGAAAACATGAGCCTCCGTGCTGTCTTCCCCTTGGATGGTTGCATTGGCCCAGCTGGGCTGACGCAAGCGGAAAAGGTAGGCAGGGTGGAGGCAGGAGAGAGGTTTTCCTGGGCAGGGGGAGGGCAGGCGGTGGGTGGCCCTGGGGGCGGGCGGGCAGGAAGTGGGAGGCAGGGCTGGGATCCGGCAGTTATGCCGGATCCCAACCCCCATTCCCAGGTAGAATGGAATGGCTTCCTCAAACTTGTGCCACCTCCAGAGGTGGCGCAAGTCCGGGGAGACCCATAGGGGCCAGCGGCAAGGGGAAAAGTTTCTTCTTGCCTCTGGCTAAGCCACTTGTGGCCACTAGCCCGTGCTGGATACAGTGCAAGCCTCTTGGGTTGCTTGTTCCCGCGCAGGATAGGATTGCGCCCTTTGTCATGCTCCTGATAATGTCATTTGGAATGCTTTAAGTTCAATTCATTCCCAGTTTCCTCAAAGAGCCTTGAACTCAGCCCTTCTACTCACCTAGGTGAGCACAAGCACATAGCACAGTTTTCTAAGTTTAACTGCCTCAATCCTACCAGGTACTTTGCAGTCAAGGCTTTAAATAGCATGAAGTCAGTGTCCTTTACCTGGCCACTAGGAGTGAAGCTTCGCGAACTAGAGGTTTCATTCTGTAAAACAAGGCCAGAACATTACTTATTTCCTTGTAAGAGCAATAGGTTAACATACTATTTGAAAGTGGAAAGTCTCTCTCTTAATTTGTCTTCAAAACAGTTTTTACTGTATTGTTTTTAAAACAATAAAAAGCCTATATCAGTGGTGGTCCTAGAGGGGGGAAACAGGGTAAATGCCCTGAGTGCCGACCCTCCAGGGGCGCCTCTGGGACCCTCGCCCCCGCCCTTCCAGGAGGAGCACCCAGGAGTGCTGTGGAGAGGCAGCTTGCTGCCTCTCCATTAGCGCCTTCTCACTGACTGAGCCACCCCCCTCCCCTCCTCCTTTATAGGAGGATAGGAGACAGGCGCCCTAGAGAGGCACTGATGCTCTAGGGCGCCAATCTCGTCTCCTCCTATAAAGGAGGAATGGAGGGGGGGCGGTTGAGTCGGCACCGAGATGCTGCCTCCCAGGAGCGCTCCTAGGCATCCTTGCTGTGCCTCTGAGGCAGTCCCGCAAAGGCGGAGCGGAAGCAGCATGCGCCTCCTCCGATTTCGTGCCGCTTCCTGGGCTCCAGCGCAGCCTCGCTGAAGTCTCCTCTGGAGTGGTCCGGGGCTGCTGGAAGACCACCTGTCTAGGGCGCTGCTTCCAGTAGCCCCAGAGGAAACCTCCGCGCGGAACACTCCACCGGGCATCCCTCAGAGGTGGAGGGGAAGCAGCACATGCTGCCTCCGACTTCGGAGGAGAAGCGTGCCGCTTCCCAGGCCCCCACGGAGCCTTCCGTGCTGCTTACAAGTGGCGGGGAGGTCTCCACTGCAGCGGTCTGGGGCCACTGGAAGCAGCCCCAGACTGCTGCCATGGAGACCCCCCATGGCACGGAGGGCTCCATAGGGGCCTCAGCTGCCTCCTTCTTTTCCCTCTTGTTTTCAAAGGGGGAATGGAGGAGGCAGCTGCGCGGAAGTAATTGCGGTGACGTCACTGCAATTACTTCCGGGTCAGGTGCGTGAGGGGGGAGGCGAAGGGTGGCGAAACGGGGCATGGGGGTGGAATACTGGGGATTGCTCTGGGCACGGGGACCCCCAGGAACGCCTCTGGCCTATATAGCATTTGTCTTTGCAGACAAATGCTATATCCATTGATACTGGGAAGGAGGCCTAAGGAGCTTGTCAACATGAGGTGAAGCAGGGCTTTCTAATGCACTTGTGTTGGCATTGTAGCTATGTATGCTGTACATAGTCAGGGCTGGCCCATCCATGAGACAGAGGGGTAGCTGTTGTCAGTAGCAGATACTGGGGGAGTGGCAGATTCTTCACCTCAAGTCTTCACCCCAAGTTGCCTCCCTCCAGCCTGCCACAGACAGAGCTGCACTGATTTGCTTCCACTTCAAGTGGATCATCAGCTTCCTTACCTTCCTCTTTTCTTGTGCAGGTCTCCTGCTTCTTTTCCTTGTTGTGAAACTTCCTATTTAAGTATTACATGTGGTCCCTTTAATTAAAACAGGAACTGCCACACAAGGAAGGAGGAAGGTAAGGAGGGAAAGAGTATTCTGCCTGGTATTTTTTTTTGGGTGGGGGGGAGAGGGGGTTGTACCTAAGCATGCATGTGCAACAGCGGATCAAGGGTGACATTTTGCAGCAGACCCAGTTGGACTAACCAAGTACATGGTTTACTAACACCTGAACAGGGCTAAGTCATGTCCTAAATGATAACAATCAATAAGCAAGCAGATATGAGTAGATTAAAAATGGAAGAATAACTCACAACTGTTTGTTTCAAATGATGCTATTAGTGGGGTTTTGTTTCATCTTAATGTCAACTAATATTGAAAAAAACCTTATTGAAAAAAATTGAAAAAATCTTGGACCTCTAATAACATGTCAGTAATACTGCAGCCATTCAGGGTCAAAAGCCAGGGAAATAATCAGATATGGGTAGTGCTTACTTTTTCACTTCGAATCTTTCTCGTCAGAGGATGAGATGTAGTCTATGAGAAAAACAAAGTAATCTAAGCACTAATTTTCGGTACTGTCAAGGAAAGGAGAGTGAGTCCCAAGAGATGGCAGGCTGACTAAGGGGAGTAACACCTAGCGGTTAGCATGTCTGCACCCTTTCAAGTTTCTCACTTTCCTTTTACTGGACCAGCAGCTGAACAGGGGGAAAACTTGGAAGTCAATATCTGCTGGCACCATACCAAGCTTCAGAGATGAGGCAAAGAGGGACTGTCTGGAAAAAGGCCCCCCTCCCAGGACAGTACTGAACTTCAGGGGTTCTTATTAAAAATCAAACTCACAGTAGCATCTGCAGGGCAAAGAGATGTGACAATCCACTGACTCACCCATGAGCGTGGATTAGGCAGACAAATTAGATTGGGCATTCGGGCTGCAGAAGGGGAGATAAGACACCAGGGTCAGATGAAGCAGAGAGGGGGCCGGAGAATGAGAGAGTGGGAAAGGTGGGAGTGAGATGGAAGCAGGAACAGTTGGACTGAAAGACAGAGGAAGGGATATTGGGCTGTTACAGGTCAACTGAAAGGCAAGAAGACAGCAGTGGGGAGAATGGAGGCAGAGACAGAGATGGGGAAGGAAAAGGAGAAGAAGGAAGGGCAAGTGGAAACAGGAGCAGAGGTAGAGACAGGTCTGGGTGGGCTGAGAGGGAAGTCAGAGCAAGCAAAGATAAATGGGGGCAAGTGAACTAGGGGTGAAGAAGGACCAGCTGGGGAACCATCAGGCCACAGACAGGAGAAGGGAGCTGGGGAAGAGAAAGCAAAGAAAAGAGGAGAAGAAAGGGAGCAAGCAATTGGAAAAGGAGGTGGAATGGGAAGATGGACAGAAGCAAGAGCAGGGCCCCTGGCACTCCTACATGGGGATTGGGGTGGGCAGCTGTTGCTCCCTGACTAAGGGTGGGCAATTGGCCATTATGGCAACTGAGCCATCTCCCACCTTCTGCAGCAGGCCCAATTGTGTGAAGAGGCTTCTGGTGAGGAGTGCAAGGGAGAGATGAAAGCAGGCCTAGGGGCAACACCTTGAGAGGGATCATAGGAAGCTGTACCCCCAAACCAAAAGAACCCTAGTACCTGAGAACTTGGTCAACTCTGCACTAGTGACCTACAGACCCAATGAGTACAGACAATGTCCTTCCTATCAGTGTGGACCTCCACACCTGGGATGGAAGGTTGGGGACTGGGCCACTATACACTGTCATTTAGGATTAAGAGTCTACTTTTAGTAATGGGCAGTGCTTACTTTTTTCTCTTGAATCTTTCCAACAAAAGCCGTAAATGCATCCTGCAGAGAAAAATAAAACATAAACCCAAATTAAGAGATACTGAACCAGCCCTCTGAGTTCTTGCTTTATACAAATGCTCTTAGAAGCTTATTTCGAGCAAATCCTACAGGGGCTACTTACTTGAACTGTTGTTGTATCTCTTTTGCCTCGACAGTTTGCTGAGCTCTGTTAAAAAAGCAAAAGTGGAGTGAAATTAAATAAAATGGAAACAGAAAGCTTTTTATGTTTTAGACCAAGTCGGCATATCTTGTGATTTATCAAGTCAAATGCAGCCTAACTAGCCAGGTGCTTGACACCCTCCACCCACAACTTTTGCAGACTCAGGGCACAATCCTATCCAACTTTTCAGCACTGGTGCAGCTGCAATGCAGTCCAGAGGTAAGGGAACAAAGGTTCCCTTACCTTGAGGAGGCCTCTGTGATTGCCTCCCCACCAAAGGACACAGTGCATGCCCCATTGGCATGGCTGCACCGGCCCTGGAAAATTGGATAGGATTGGGACCTCAGGCAGGAGGCAAAAACAGGAAGCTTGTCAGCTCATTTGGTGGACTACAACACAAGGCTGGAAGGCCCCAGTGGGTCACCTAAAACATGCCTGCTATAGATCCATGCATTCTTAAGGCAGTATAAACATCAGTATGCAGTGGCCTAAATGCAATGTGGCAATGCAAAAATTCTGTGTAATAAATAGAAGCCTTGTCATGGATGTTTGAATGGATTTAAGATATTTTTGGGGTTCTGAATCAAAAAAATGGCATTGGTTTTGACAGATTGCCATGGCTTCCTCACAAGGAAGCTGTTTGAATCGGCATATAAAATAGCTACATTGCACCCCCAAAACTGGAGACAATTGGGCAAAATGGAGGCCGTGTTTGGATTCAGCACCCCAAATATACCCAAGCGTGGATCTCACTTTTAAGACAGCAAAATGTGTGTAAGCCTGTGATATACAAGCTGAGATCAATTACAATGTATTACTCTTTTCATTTCAAAAGTTTCATTTCAATAGCCTATACATATATATTAAGATAACTGAAATCTTTCTAACTACCTCAGTCTCTACCAAACAATCTCTATTGTTCTAACTACCAAACAATAATCAATCTCAAAATGACCATCTTGGACTAGGAAGAACACAGAAACATCCTCATGTATGGTACTTCTAAGCAGCCTTCATAGTTGCAGCTTCTGAACAGACTGTGAGGATGGCCTACATACATTTGCCAAGCTTCTGAGGACATGAATAGTGATTATAGAGTTCAAAGCTGAGAAATGTTCCCATCTACCTAATTAAACAGATCTATCATATGTACACTTTCAGCTACAATGGAGCACTTACAGCTTTTGCACCATAAGAAGAGGTATCGCCCTGGAAAACAAAGTATTTTTGTTATTGTCATTATTTATAGTAAATGTATGGATTCTTCTCTGTTTTACAAAACAAAACATGAAGACTTAAGTCTATTTATGGTATATAGGAAACATGACAAGGTTTTCAGAACTGATACTAAAGATGTATCTATATTTAATTTGTTAACACTCAATGTCTCATCCTGGGGAGCCCAAGAAACTGTAATTCTAGGAGACTAAGGCTACCATCCTATGCACACTTTCCTTGGAGCAAGCGCCATTGAACATAATGAGACTTACTTTTGAGTACACTCGCTTAGGATTGGGCTGTTACAGCCCAATCCTGAGCTGTGTGGTGCATGTGGCTGCTGCGGCACCAAAATGGCTACTGCTGCACCCAATGCACACCGGGCAGCCCATAGCAGTTCCTTGGAGGAAGTGGACACTTCTCCTCCCCCTGAGTAAGGAAAGTAGCCCCACAATGGGGCTACTTGATTCTGCGTCAGTTCTTGAGCTGGCACAGAATGAAGGAGTCCCGTATAGGGCCACAAGGCCCAACATGGGGCTCAGAATCCAGTGCAGCTGAGTCCTGTCCCCCTCCCGCCCCACTTCCTTCCCCACCACGCCTCCTCCCCACCCTCTCCCCACTTTCCTCCTACCTCCTCCTGACCTGGAATGCATTCCCCCACACCCCCTCTCAGCTCTCTGCCACTCAGCAGTTCGAGCGTGCACTGGCTGGTGGAATGTGGGCTCAACACTGGAGCTGGCCCAGTGCGGGCTTGCGCTGGGCTAACTCTGGTGCTGGGCTGGTGGTAAGGCTCACAAACATGCCTTATGGCACGTTCATGACAGTGTGCATTGGCGGTAAGTCGGCATGCTGGATTCTGGATCGGGCCCTAATAGTCTAATCATGTCCTCATGGTATGCTGGCAAACATACCATACCTCATATGGTATGTTTACCTGTGAGGTATGCTGTTGCAGCAGCCTCTCTGCTGGTCTGTGGAATGCTGCTGTTGGAAGGCCATGTTCTCCCAGCAGTTCTGCACAGGTCAGCTACTGGTGGGTTCCTGCCAATGGGGAAGCCAAACAGAGTGGGAATCGGGGGGTGGAATGTGGTGCGCAGATTGTGGCAGCACCAGCAAATGCCTTATCCAAACCCCCATCCTGGGCCTGACATACCTCCAGCAGGTTCTCAAATCTATACCAGCAAAACAAGGGAGCAGTCTTGTGGGCTTTTAAAATTCTAATTGCACAGCATCACCCTCAATCCCAAAGAGATTGTTTAAAGCCTGTGAGGGTGGCAAAGGTCACTCTAAATTGCCTTTTTCAGATTATGGATGATTTTTAAAAGATCTGCCAATGGAAATGAGATAGCAGAAAGGATAATTCAACTGGATAATAATAAATGCTTAAGATGTTAAAAAACCTTGAATAAATTATGAGCCCCATTTCTCAAGGGTATAACTATTCTTAGAGACATATTTCAAAAATAAGTGAAAGGTAATTTCTGGTGATAATTAGCATCAGACATACTAAGGACAAAGAAGAACATCACTACAGAAAGACTTACTGGATTGCAATTGTTACCGCTGTAACCTCCATAATTCTGTGAGCCCTGATAAGAAAACAAATGAAACTCAATTACTACCTCAGAGCTATTCAGACATAATGGTCTAAACCTGGAACTGAAGTCCAGTCATAGGAAATGCTAAGGCAAGGTCAGAACTAGGTGGGAGACAATGCACAATTATATTTCTATTAGACCAGCTTCAACTGTCTTAAAAACTATTTTATGTCTCCATCCTCAGAGCCATTAGAAAATTTGAAGTGGTTTTCTGAGATGGTAGAATTCAGTACTACTGTATTTCAGATTGCAGATGGAAGTGCAGTTTTTTTGAATGACGTTCTCTATGAAAAACTCCTTGCATATAGTAAGCTAGTAAATCATGGTGAGAACTATGCTATACCACACTTCTTGGTATGTTAGTTTACTGCATGCAGGGTGATTTTTGTTTTTACATAGGGAAGCATTCAAAAATATGGTACAACCATATTTAGCTGAGTCTAGAATTCTCCTACCTCAGTCTACCACCTCATATTATGTAATTTGGAGCAAGTTGCATGATAGGGTGGTAAAATATGATAGCATAGTAAAAAAAATCAGGATCTAGGACAGTGGTGAAGAAATCATATTGCTAATTCCTGACATATCTAAAAGAGAGGCAGACCCTTAAGTCATATTTTTTTTACCCCCATCTCTCCATTTAAACAGGGTTATGAGAACTGGCCGTTAGAGAACTTGTTTGGGGATTGATCTGATGAAATGTGAAAGGGAAGAGACTGCTTGTTTATAGCTCACTTCTATAGCTATGAGAAGACGTGAAATTAACTAGAAAGTTATTTATTGTAAAAGAGGTTCATCTACAACCAGTGCCAGTGCCAGGTTGCTGGGGGCCCTGGGTCAAATTCCTACATTGGGCCCACCATACCACCGTCCACCCCCTGATAGTTCATGGGTACCTCCTGCTGTCAATAGTGCCATGCCAAGGGTCACCAAAACAAGAATGCCCTCTTGTAGATACAGGGCCTTAGCCAGTGCCCAGTCTGGCTGAACTCTGATATGTCTTCTCTCTACAATGCTGAAGTTACTCAGGGTTCAATGCTATCCAACTTTTCAGCACCAATGCAGCCACAATGCAGCCCCAAGATTTTCTTGAGGACCTTTCTGTCTCCCCACTTCAGGATGCAGCTCACACCTCGTTAGCATGACTGCACCTATGCTCAAAAGTTGGATAAGATTTGGTCCTCTGTCACTTCTGATTCAACAAAAGCTGAGGCTAGGTTACTATTTCTGAAAGTCCTATTCTGTTAGGGAAAGCTTGGGGCCTCATCACAGTTACAGCAATAGGCACCTACCTTAGAATGTTTAAAGCAGTGGGGTGGGACAGGGAAATCATTTCAAGGGGAGAAGCAGTAAGTGGGATGGGATGTAGAATGGAACCCTTTCCCCAACTTCCCTACCCTCAGCCACCTTTGATTTCACCAGGCTTAGTAGAGACAGAGTAGTGAAACCTGATTATATGGCTAAATTGGATGAAACTGTCAGATCACAGACCTCCTGCCGCAGTAGTGCAGAAAGAGAGAGATGGTTTCATAACTCGATGGCTTGGAATTAGAGTTAAAGTTAGGGATGGGCATGATCACTGGTCTGGAAGTCTGGGAAAACTGGAACATTTTACTGGAAATTTGCAAAATCACCCAGACTCTATCTACTTCAGCAGAACCCACTCAGACTCTAAGTTGTGAGCGCTGATTATATCATGGGTGCATGCTGATGACTAGAGGCCTCTGAGAATGCCATGGCCTGCATGGCCTTTCCTGCTACCTTCTATCACACCTGCAAAGTCATTTACAGCGCAATCCCATCTTGCGCTGGAACAGGAAGGCCAGGAGGCCTACACTGTATCCAACGCAAGACAAGAGCCCAAAGCGGCTCAGCTGGAGGTAAAGGGAAACTCTTCCCCTTACCCCTGGGTTAGCCACCACATCCCCAATGAGTCTCCTCAGACATGTGCCACCTCAGGAGGTTGGGGAATGGGGTTGGGATCTGGCATAACAGCTGAGTTCCAGCCCCGCCTTCCACTCCCCGCCCCCCACTCCCCACCTGCCTGCCCCCGGGACCGCTTGCCACCTGCCCTGGAACACCTCCCTCCTGCCTCCTCCCTGTCCTCCCCAGAACTTTACTCGGCAGATGCAACCCTCCCTGCTAGAGTTGGTACGAATGCTGGATTCAGCCTCTGCAGGGCAGCACGCATCCCTGCGCCAGCCCAGTTGACTCTTGAGGAGGGGCAAACGTGCTTTATGTGCTCTAAGGGACTTGCACCGGCCTAAGGCGCACTCAGGATTGCGTCCTTAGGGTTTCAGGCGGTAGGGAAGGCCTGATCTGCAACCATGTAGGCTACAGCTTGATACTGAAATGTTCATGGTTCAAATAATGTGAGAAATGTGAGAATTTGAGAAAGTAATGCTAAGAACACAATTGGGTTTCCGATGTATCACTTCTAAATGTTGTATTTAACAGAAACTTAAGATGATGACTTTTAAGAATTGAATTTATATTGTAACTGGTGTCAATGGTTCAGTATTACTGTGGGTAATGTTAACATGTTGTGTCACTTTCTTTGGTGGAAAGAAGGATGGGGGCAAGTTAACTTAACTTAACTTGGCTGTGTACTGACATTGTATCTGTAGATACACACTGTCTATGCAGACTGCACAACAGCTGTTATTTTTGTACCAACCTATTTCCACTGTTTAGTGTACACACATGCAATTATTCTGTATATATTCTGTATAACCCAACAAATTTGAGTTACTGTCAATATGAGTTTTGTGTATAGCAGTTTGAAATGATGGTTGCAGCATTAGTGATGCCTAATGATAATCAATAAGGCTACAATCCTACACACTTACATGGACATAAGCCCATGAACACATTAGGACTTTCTTCTTAGTGAATATACACAGGAGTGTGCTGTAAAAATCTTTGCAGGAAGAAGGACATGACAAAAAGAAAATACAGCATTAAAAGAAATTATGAAAGAATGCTCACCTGGCCATAGTTCTGTCTACCTTGGTAACCCTGGGCAAAATATCAGAAATTAATTTTGTTGTACGGTATTTCATTCATCATTAATAATTCCAAGGACATATCACTGTATTATTGGTAGTCAGGTCACACACGTGTAAAATTTTATTTTTCATAACTTGATTATTCCGTAGTGAAATATTCACCAGTGGATGCACTCCTTTGAAAAACATTATGTTTGAGGTGATGTGAAGATTCATGGTACTAATCTGTGCTGGTTCACACACACACACACACACACACACACACACACACACACCCGTCATCATCATCACCTTCACTTGATACTAAGGAGAAACTAGCATGTACGAATCAGTGCATAGGTTTTAGATATATTTTAATTCTGACTTTCTTCAAGTGTAGTCTCCAAAAGCATGTAGACCTCATATTTTCACATAGAGATGATAGTCAGTAGAGGGCAGTACTGGTTAAGATTTCAGAGCATTCAGAGTAAGCAAATAAGATATGGGGAGGAGTAAGAATAGTTATGCTTGCCTTTAATAGTTTGCCTATTTCCTTAGGAAAAAAAAAAACAAAATACACCTCAACTGGAATTAGATATCAGGACAAATAATTTAGAAGGACGTTGTTCCCACCATGTTATCCCTTACCTATGAGATGTGAGTTAATACCACAGAGATTTTATAGGAACCGAAATTTAAGCACTTTGGGCTATTCATCATCAATCTTAAACACATGTGAGGTATACAGACAAAGGCTTAGGGCCCAATCCTATCCAAGTTTCCAGCACGGATGCAGCTGAGCCAATGGGGCACGCGCTGCATTCTGTGATGGGGGGACAGTCATGGAGGCCTCCTACCTCAGGACTGCATTTCAGCTGCATCAGCATTGGATAGGATTGGGCCCTTAGAGAGGAAGAGAGGACAAGAAGAACTGAGCACTAGAGAAAGAGCACTTACCTGGCCAGAGATCTGATTGCCTTGGAATCCCTGCAAAGAAAGATATTTTTCCTTATCCATAATATCAATTCAGTTTGTATTATTAAGTACATAGGCCTTGTTAATAGCAAAAGAGGTATTAGCTGACTTTAGAAAAGATGGTTTTCTGAAGTGGTGAAAAATTGTAATTTGAATTTGAAAAGTATTATCTGAATGTGCCTTATCCTGATTTGTAAAAAGGAGAAACTAATGAATCATAATCAAGCTGAAATAATATATATGCCTACATTACCCTTTATGTAGTTTTTAATTATGCTATTACTTCAACTGATGCATCTTTAAAATAAGGAGGAGCTTAAAGGTATCAGACATTTAATATTCTCTAAAAAGAGGTAATTTGGCGGTGTCTTTTTCTACAATAGTGTGTAAGAAACCATGGAATAATTAATCACTAATACAAGCAATGATTCATTGCTGGGTTCTCACATTGCCATAATAATTTATCAAACTGGGAAAAAGATTTTTGTTTCATGAAGGGCTTTATTAATTCAATTATTGCAATATTAATTACTTGTATCTTTATAAACCTGTAAAATATCCACATCCTGTAGACTTAAACGACAACTTCTTTGGAGAGGTGGGAAACAAGCTGCTACTTGGGGGAGGGGAAGCACTGCTGCCCGATCACCATTATAGCCACATCTCTTGGCGTTTATAAATCAGGCAGCAGCTTCAAGGGACTCTAAAACGTTTGGGAACCAGTGATCTAACCCAGTGGTTCTCAAAGTGGTGGCTCATGACCCACCATTGGAACCAAAATGGGTCACTTTCCCCTTAAGGGAAGTGACCCATAAATGGGTGTCTCGATGGCACCACAGCAAGCAAGTCACCAGTGGCACCCAGGTGCATTTAAACATACCTGGGGGGACTGTGCAGCCTCCTGGAGGGTCCTAGAGACTCAGAGACCCCTCCATGAGTCTGCCCTCTGCTGCAGTGGGCTCTGATCTGCTCTGGTTTGCTCCAGAGCTCTGAATGCAAATCAGAAGTGGGCTCCAACTGCAGGTTGGAGCCCACTGCTGCGGAGGGAAGGTTCATGGAAGGAGCTGCAAGGCTCTAGGACCCTCCGAGAGGCTGCACAGTATCCCCAGGTATGTTTAAATGTGCCTGGGTGCCCACAGCACCTCAATCGCTACAGTGCCATCCAGACATCCCCCCCTCCATCCCAGTCCCCACCCCTGTAAGCATTTACCCCCAGTTCTCAGACTCCCGGAGAGTTTGAGAACCATTGATATCCATAGCCATTATCCACAGCCTCTGGAAAATCACTAACTTATCCTTTAAAAATCATATTCTTATCAGATATGACAGAGCATAATCCACTAGGAAGTTCAGCAAGCCACACTGAAACAAGTGCCAATTGCACAGGTGCGTGGTAATACCCTTCTGTGGCTTCTGTTCATTTCCATGAGGCTTTCACAGAAGACGGTCATTATGCCCCTCCCCAAGAGGAAATGTGATAAAATTAAGAACAACTTACTGGTCTGTTGCCAGTTCCTGGTCCACCCTGCAAGACAGACAGACATTTAAAAAATCCTCAGCCAATTATGTTCTTCTAAAATATGATTCCTGCCTATGTCCAAGGGGGTCAAACCACTAAAAATATTATTTTGCTCAGTTCTGGTTTGGGTTCCACTGTGACTCTTTCAGTCCCAGTTCAAGCCAACAAAGGTTTGGTAACCATCTTAGCGCACCTCCAGAACTTGTCTGGCTCTGCTTCATAGGGTGGAACCCCATGGATATAACTTGTAACAGCAAATGTCCTTTTCACACATTACACTAATTGTGTGAAGAGGAAAACTGCAGATGCTGTTCCTACCCTATGTATATTGTGCAGCTGGTGCGAATACATCCTACACACCTACAACATTTGACATCCCATCTGTAATGTGGAGCAGTACGCCCTACAGCAGTACAGAACTGGGGACACATTTTCAAACAGTTTTGTCCTCTATGAAGGACTCTCCTTTCCAGTCATTGTGTGCGGTGCTGGTGCAGAACAGAGGAGAACATGTGTGCCCATTCAGAGTGAGGACAGGAAGTCCTCATGTTTCAGCTAACTAACTAAATAAAGATAAAGAGCCAGTATGCTAGATGGTGTAGTGTTTCAGGAGTTGGACTTAGGCCTGAAGGATCCAGGTTCAAATCCCTGCTCAACCATGAACCTTTCTGGATAACCTTAGGCCAGTCACTGTCTCTCAGTCTCACCTACCTCACAGAGTTGTTGTGAGGACAAAAGGAGGGAAGGAGCCGTTTACACCTCCCTGAGCTCCTTGGAAGAAGGGCAGTATAAAAATGTGAAAAATAAATAAAGGCCCTGAAGAAACTAAGGAAGGAAGGAAATAAATAGCAGGGAATATATGTGAACAAAGTAATCATTTGGAAGTTTGAGGGAATATTTTGCCCCCTCCAGTTCCCCCTTCACACCGAAAATGTTCTGCCATGAACATGTGCTAATAATAACCCAGCCACAGACACATCATATGTGTCCTGCTCAACTATTATACTGATTAGAGATAAGAAAAGAAAAAAGGAAAATTTTTTACCTGTGGACAGTTGTGACTGCTCAATATTTTACCAGAATAACTGCCCTGTAAGAGAAAATATGTTTTAGCTATATGACATTATAGTAAATATATCATGAATATATACTTTTTAAAAAAAAAATATTCTCTCTTGTGGACTGCAAAGTCTGGCATGGACAGAAATTTAATTTTGTCACTATTCCAGCATGAGCCCATGCATGACTACTCAGAAATAAGTCCCATTGAGCTCAAAGGGGCTTGTTCCCAGGAAAGTGTGTGTAGGATTGCAGCCATCATATTTCTACATTCTGTGAACCTTACTAATGCTTTCCTTACTACAACATGGTATTTTCAGTCACCTAAAAATTTAAACCAATGAGAAATGCAGCTTTGTGAACTGATTCAATATGTATTGGGCAGTTCTCTTCACATACCACAGACTGTTGGGTATATTAAGAAAATCAGGCATGTTAGGTGTATTAAATGGGGAGAGGTGCAATGCATGTTGAATTCATTCATAAGATAGATTCAACATGAATCTCTACCATGTCACATGGGAAGAAGTATATGTGTGAATCCAGATTTAGATGACTTACATACAGGAAGTTCAGTCTTCACCTGTTTTCCCCTCTGTACCCTCCCTATATAAGTTTTATATAAGGTCTAATATAAAGGGTATTACCATACTTATAAGGAGTTATAAGGTCTTATAAAGTCTGACATATCATGCATTAGTTCCAAGCCCCCAACATGTCTTGTGAGACTCCAATATTCTGAAGCAAAAGCAGAGGAGCTGCTGACAATTATAGCCACTTTGACTTGGCCTTCCACCTTCTTTGGTGCTGGGTGGGCTTGGGGAGGTTGAGTGGCCCCTTTTGTGTTCTGTGGCTGTCCCTCCCCCCCAAGTGTCCATATCCACTGCCCATGGCTGGCAGACCCAGATGGGTAGAGGCACATACAACAGGATTTCAAATCTAGCCTACATTTTTTTCCCTATAGTAGTAAATTTTGATGTGGAGTTCAGTTTCTGCACACTTCTAAACAAGCACATGCAAATTTAGAATATGGAATTGCAGAGTATGACCATACTAGCTCTATCATTTATTGTACTGGCCTGAACTTGACTACTCTGAGACCCTCGTTCATATTAGATGGTGCAGATTTACATTTCTCTTATGGGATACCACTCAAAAGCTGCAGAAGGGAAATAACAACTGAAGTGACCCATCTCTTAAATTCTCTTGGACGGAAACTACTGTAATTTAATATGAAATGAATTGGTTTGTTTATACAATTGATGAATACTTTGCATAATACACTGTTTAACAAAAGCACCAGCAGCAGGATTGCAATTAATATCCAGATGTCTTAAACCAAGTGAAACTAAACATTCTGGTGAAAGAGACGTACCGTGCCACAAGGATTTCTGCCTCCTTGAGGATATGAACCAACCTGAGCAAACAGGATTAAAAAACACCCATTACTGTCATTCTTTTTAAAGAGATTTTGTAAAGATAAATTCAGAGAGAGAGAGAGAGAGATTGAGATTGTTGGTTGCACAGCCTTTCCACAGTGCTGCATCCTCTCAGCCTATAGAGGGTATAATTCATTGGAAGAGTAAGTGCAGCCAACAGCGAGGCTCTATGGAGGTTTACGATAATCTTGTTAAGTTGTACCAGAGGATGAATGCCTTTTCTTTCCAAACATAGCATCCACTTCCCTTTATGCCAGCAGTTTTCAAACTCTCAGGGAGAGTTTGAGCCGCTCTAAGTTCTTGTGGGGGGGGCAGTGGGAGCGGGGGGAAGGCAGCGGCACAACCCAGGATTGTGTCACTCAGGGGGGCTGCAGGGGCTTGGGTCTACTTACCTGAGCCTCCTGCAGCCTCCCGGGGGTGTGGGGAGCCCTGTGCAACCTTCTGCAGGGCTCCCTGCAGCTTCAGAAGTGAAAGTGGAGCGATAGCATTCCACTCCCGCTTTAGCGGAGGCGGGGTGCAATCACTCCACTTTTGCTTTCAAAGCTGCGGGGAGCCCGGCAGAAGGTTGCACAGGGCTCCCTGCACCCCCGGGAGGCTGCAGGAGGCTCGGGTAAGTGGACCCAAGCCCCTGCAGCCCACCTAAGTGGCACAATCCTGGGGATTGCACCGCTGCTTCCTCCCTGCGTCTGGCTGCCCCTGCCCTTAAGGGGGCAGAGGCCAGGGCCCACAGGCTGCGGCGTTGTGACGCCAAAGCCTGAAAAGCCCTGCTTTATGCCTTCATCACAGGTATGGTAATACTGATTACAAAGCTTAGCCTCTCCAAATTTAGTTAAAATAGCCCTGATTTTCAGTGCCCTAGCCAAGGGAAAATTCTACACACTAATTATCCTTATTTTAAAAGAACATTATTTTTCCTTCTTTATTCTCAACTGCTTAGGCTTATGTTAGCAAAGGCAGCATGAAGAACCTACCAGTTCCTACCAAAAGTATTCTGGTCCATTTGACATTGTGGGAATGCAAAATACTATAATTGTTGATTTTATACAAATTCTCAATGGGAACTTGAGAGCAAAGTAATTGACATGATACCTATTAGTTAAAATGAAAATGCTGATTTTTTCCCCTCTCTCTTTAACTTTCCACTTAAAAAGGTTGATATTAAATGCATATAAGGATCAAACCCACACATTAAACATGTAATTAGAGTGGATCTATTACACTCTTCCTTACAAAAAAGGAACAACCAGGAGCTGCTCAATATGAAGATGGCAGACAAGGAAAGGGGAGTTAACCTTTGCCTGTCCACATCTTGAACCAGACAGTCCCTCCCGGTACTATATGAGCCAGGAAAAAGCTTCCATTGGCACCAATGCAAGCAAATAATAGCCACAGGGAAGGATTTGATCTGGTCATCAATCACAGTGGAGTCACAAATCCTGTGAATTTCTGCTTGTACTGACTGCTACATGTATGTGGGCAGATGAGGAACCTGGTTGGCAACCTTCAGTCTCGAAAGACTATGGTATAAGCCTATAGCACCCGGTATTCCCAGGCGGTCTCCCATCCAAGTACTAACCAGGCCTGACCCTGCTTAGCTTCCGAGATCAGACAAGATAGGGCATGTGCAGGGTAACAGTTACATTATGACACACTGTCAATCAGAAAGGTATAAAAAGATGAAAAACACTTCTATGGTTAGTCCCATAAGTTTGTTGGGCTGACCCACCCTGTAAGGGAAAAAATGGACAAGAAAAGTATTATTTTACAAAAACTGGAACTTCTTGAAATGGCAAATTATGCAGCATTTTAGCATTCTAGTAAAAGAGATTGAACTATAGGAAGGTGGAAAGCAAGGGTACCTGGCCACCTCCATAACTTTGCTGGGATGATCCACCCTGGAAGGGAAACAACAATGAACCAAAATATTAGTTCTCTTGTAAACTGACACTATCTACAATTACACACTATGCAGCGTTTTTTAATTCTAGTGAATTAGGCTGAACTATAGCAGCGGTTCCCAAACTGTGCATCAGGACCCACTGATGGGTTATGTAGCACTCAGCAGGGCCTCCAATGAAAACACTGTGGTGGAAAGATCAGCTAACCACTTCAAGCCCTGAGGCTATTCAAACATGAGATAGCTGCTAATTACCCTGCATAGAGCTCAGTTCATGCAGTTGCAAGCAGGTGTAAATATAGGATGTTTGATTGAGGACACAATCCTAACTATCTGTTAGGCCGGCAAAAGTCCCTTGTGTTGGCCCAGGAGGGTAGCAAACAAGCTATAAAGCACCTTTGTGCCTCCTCATGTGTTGGCTGGGCCGGGCATGAATGCACGCCCGCCCATGGAGACCGCATCCAACTTCCTTGCCATGTGGAGAGGTAAGGTTGCATCGGCCGAGCATGCCCAACTCAGGGGTCTGGGAGGGTGGGGAGGAGGTGGGGGGAGGTGTTCCAGGGCAGAGGGAGGAGAGGCGGAGGGCATTCCAGGGGATGGGTGGGGAGCGGGAGGATGGCAGGGACCCAGCTACTATACCGGATCCCAACCCTGTTCCCCAAGCAGCATGGAGCAGCTCCAAGCCACTCCGTTCTTCTCAGACCAGCATTACCTCCAGAGGTGGCACAGGACCAGAGAGACCCATCTGGACTGCAGTGGCTTACCCAGGCATAAGGAAATCCTTCCCCTTACCCCCAGCTGAGCCAATTCTGGCCCCAATCTTGTGCTGGAAACTACACAGGCCTCCTGGCCTGCCTGTTCCAGCGCGAGATAGGATTGCACTGTGAGTGTCTTTTTTCTGGTTATTACCTGCCAATAAATAAATGTTATTTTTTTCTACATCCCCCAAGTCTTGTAAACCTAGATGACTCCCAACAGAGTGTCATTTTAAAAAGTGGGTCCCGGTACTAAAATGTTTGGGAACCACTGAAGTATAGAAAGATGAAAAGTTTGGATACCTGGCTGCTTCCATAACCTTGCTGAGATGATCCACCCTGGAAGGGAAACAAAGAACAATGAGAATAATATTTTTCCTGTAAACTGAAACACTCTCCAACTGAAAATTATGCAGCATTTTTTAATTCTAGGAAAGCAGGTTGAACTATAGGAAGCTGGAAAGCTCAGGTACCTGGAAACCTCCATAGCCTTGCTGGGATGATCCACCCTGGAAGGAAACAATGAACAATGAGAAGAATATTTTCCTGCAAACTGAAAGATTCTACAACTGCAAAATATGCTGCATAGAAGGATGGAATGCTCTTTTAATTTTTAATTAATAATTAATTAATTCTAGGAAACTAGCTTGAACTAAAGGAAGATGGAAAGCTCGGGTACCTGGCTGCCTCCAAAACCTTGCTGGGACGATCCACCCTGGAAGAGAAACAATGAAAATATTAGTTTTCTTGTGAACAGAGACTTTCTCGAATTACACACTATGCAGAATTTTTTAATTCTAGGAAAGTAGGTTGAGCTATAGGAAGACTGAAAGTTTGGGTACCTGGCCGCCTCCATAGCCTTGCTGGGATGATCCACCCTGGAAGAGAAAATATTTTCCTGTAAACCGAAGCATTCTCCAATTGAAAACTATGTAGCATTTTTTAATTCTAGGAAAGTAGGTTGAGCTATAGGAAGACTGAAAGTTTGGGTACCTGGCTGCCTCCATAGCCTTGCTGGGATGATCCACCCTGGAAGAGAAAATATTTTCCTGTAAACCAAAGCATTCTCCAATTGAAAACTATGCAGCATTTTTTAATTCTAGGAAAGTAGGTTGAGCTATAGGAAGACTGAAAGTTTGGGTACCTGGCCGCCTCCATAGCCTTGCTGGGACGATCCACCCTGGAAGAGAAAATATTTTCCTGTAAACTGAAGCATTCTCCAATTGAAAACTATGCAGCAGTTTTTAATTCTAGGAAAGTTGGTTGAACTGTAGGAAGCTGGAAAGCATGGGTACCTGGCTGCCTCCATAGCCTTGCTGGGATGATCCACCCTGGAAGAGAAAATATTTTCCTGTAAACCGAAACAATCTCCAATTGAAAAATATGCAGCATTTTTTAATTCTAGAAAAGTCGGTTCAACTATAGGAACCTGGAAATCATGGGTACCTGGCCACCTCCATAGCCTTGCTGGGATGATCCACCCTGGAAGAGAAAATATTTTCCTGTAAACCAAAGCATTCTCCAATTGAAAAATATGCAGCATTTTTTAATTCTAGGAAAGTAGGTTGAGCTATAGGAAGACTGAAAGTTTGAGTACCTGGCCGCCTCCATAGCTTTGCTGGGACGATCCACCCTGGAAGAGAAACAATGAAAATGTTAGTTTTCTTGTGAACAGAGACTTTCTCGAATTACACACTATGCAGAATTTTTTAATTCTAGGAAAGTAGGCTGAGCTATAGGAAGACTGAAAGTTTGGATACCTGGCCGCCTCCATAGCCTTGCTGGGACGATCCACCCTGGAAGGGAAACAATGAAAATACTTTCCTGTAAACTGACACATTCTCCAATTGAAAACTATGTAGCATTTTTTAATTCTAGGAAAGTTGGTTGAACTGTAGGAAGCTGGAAAGCATGGGTACCTGGCTGCCTCCATAGCCTTGCTGGGATGATCCACCCTGGAAGAGAAAATATTTTCCTGTAAACCAAAGCATTCTCCAATTGAAAAATATGCAGCATTTTTTAATTCTAGGAAAGTTGGTTGAACTATAGGAAGCTAGAAAGCATGGGTACCTGGCTGCCTCCAAAACCTTGCTGGGTTGATCCACTCTGGAAGGGAAACAATGAGCAACCAAAATACTGTATTAGGAAGCAGCAGGGGGAAAAAAAAACACAAGCAAGCAAGCCCACAAACACACAAACAGAATCACACATAAGTGAGTCTTGATTGAGGTCTATTCAAATCTTTTCTTTTTCAGGATAAGATCCCTGAGCCCCGAATCAGTGCCCGAGTTTTTGACAGGCATGACTCAAATCCATACACATTGCAAAAACGTGTTCTCGCAACCCAAGTCCAAGTCATCCAAGTTTTTCCCATCCCTGCTTTATATGACTATTTCTAGACCTTTGTGGAGATAACAATCCACCTTGTTGGCAAAATAATGCAACAAAGCATAAATTTTGTACATGTAAAAGCACCTGAGCATAGAAAAAGTGGTACAGATGTCATTTAAATAAATGGATAAGGATCGATATTCATATACTGTATGAACTTTCAAATTTTGGCAGATATGTGCTTATATAAAAACAATCAATTATTTTAAAATGCTATACAGAATGGGCATTCTGTTGGAAACCCAGAATGTTTTTTATCAGCACAGGGTCTGAAATCTAGTAAGAAAAGCAAAAACCCTTTATGTACATGAGCAAGTTAGGGTGCAATCCTGTTGTGCGCTGGAACAGGCAAGCCAAGAGGCTTGCACTGTATCCAGCACAGGATAGGGGCCCAAAGCGGTTCAACCAGAGGTAAAGAGAAACATTTCCCCTTACCTCTGGGTAAGGCACCCTGGCTCCTATGGGTCTCCTCGAACTTGCGCCACCTCAAGAGGTGGCATAAGTCTAAGGAAATTGTAGCGGCTTGAAGCCTCCTGCTCCCCGCCCATCCCTGAGGCTGCCCACCACCTACCCTCCCCCTGCCCCAGAATGCCAAAACTTACTTACTTGTCTACAAGAATTGCCATCATATACATAACCCTGAGGGAAAAAAACCCATCAAAGTTATTATTTGAAAAACAAAGACTGGAAATTAACTTTTATAATACAAAAATCATGTTGCAAAAATTACACTGGCCAACAGACATTTTGCTGTCTTAAAAGTTAGACCTATTCCTGGATATATTTGAGGTGCTGATTCTAAAAATGGCATCAGTTTTGCCTTATGTCCAGTTTTGAAGATATGGCATAGCTTGCACCATAGCTTCCTCACAAGGAAGCAGCTTGAACCATTCACTAACGCAGCCTTAACACAGTGTCTCCAAAACTAGACACGATAGGGCAAAATCGATCCCATTTTTTTAAACAGCACCCCACATTATTATAAAATCATGATATATTTTGAAAAAAAGTTTTTCTGATCTTCAATTTCACAAGCCTGTGTTATTACAGAAATTTGAATTTGAAGAACTTCTTACATTCCAATAATGAAAAATGAAAACAGGCAACTCGTTCCGTTTCCAGGCAGCCCAAAACACTGCAAAAAGGCTCTGCCTCACCCAGAAAGGGAATAGCCCTGGAGCCCTGGAAGAGGTTCCCCTTGCAAAGGAACAGTAACACTCCTGGAGCCCCTGAGCCAGCCAAGGCTGAAGAGGGGAAGTGGGGCAAGAACCTCTGTAGCCAGAACACGTGCAGCAAGGTGGAGGTGGAGGTGGAGGTCTCTCTCACCCACCCACACACACACACACAGGGGCAGGTGCTGTAGCAACAGAGGGGATTGCTTTAAAAGAGGGGATTGCTTCAAAGAACTCAGGGAGTGTTTGCCGAATTCCGCCCCCCTCCCCCGATGGTGCAGGCTATCACAAAGTCTTCCCACCAAGCAAAGCATGAAATGAACAGCCCAATCCTCTCCACACTTTCCTGGGAGTAAGCCCCATTGACTGGAATGGGGCTTACTTTTGAGTAGAAACGCATAGGGCTGGACTCTTAAAAGATCAGCATCCCACCTGTGAAAGAAGCCAGGCAGCTGGCAACGGGGAGGGCTCAGGAGGGGGAGGAGAGGGGATTGCTTTAAAAAACCCAGGGAGTGTTTGCCAAATTCCCCCCCCCCCCATGATGCAGGCTCTTGGGAAGCCTTGGAGAGACAGGTGATGGTGAGCAGAGAGCCGGACTACTAGTCCCAGAATGCTCTGGGGCAGAGGAGTTTCCATGATAGTGATTGGGAGGGTTGCAGGAGCGGCAGCAGCACTGTTGGGAGGCTGCCTGGGACACAGAGGCTTCCCAAGCAAGCTCACCATTCCAACTGTGAAAGAAGCAGGACAGCTGGCAACAGGAGAGCTGAGTGGGGAGGGAATTGAGAACAGCTGCCTTAGTTTCCTTCCAACCAGAAGTGTCAGGCTGCAGCCTATTTGCTCTATGGACTCTAACTCTATGAACTCAGCACAACACGTTTTTTGTTAATCGCGCTGAGTCATGGAACGGAACTAACGTGGATAAATAAGCTCTACCTGTACACACACAGACACACGCACACAGATACACACCCCACCTATATATAAATTAGGAAAACAAAAGAATCTGTCTTCACAGCTAAGGGATATGACACAACTTTAGTGCATTGTTGCTGGTCTGTCACTACTTTCTTCTGCAAATATTGTAAGAAATTATTCTTACTGGACCACAAGAGCTGCCTCCTCTTGAGGGAGAAGATCCACTGCCACCAACTGAAACAGAAGTAGAGGCTCCATTGCTGCTAACTGAAATAGATGTTCCTCTGTTGCCAAATGTAGTAGAGGACCCACTGCTGCCAAATGTAGAGGAGCCACCCTGTTAAGAAAAGAAAAAAGCAGCCCGACTAGTTATTTTCTTACACCTTATCTGTAATTATTGGTTTGAAAAAGGCACAACCATATAATGTACAAAGGAGGACAAGAGAACATTTTCAAATGAGGAGAATAACACAGTACTTGTATCTTAAGGCCGAAGGAAATGTCTTTAAAAACCCTATGAAGACATACAACCATTGAGTTTAGGAAGCACTCTGAGCATGCTTGTCTCATCCCTACCCATCTAGGAGCAACTACAGATATAAAACCAGACTTCTGCAATCATATCTCTAGACTGGAGAGTATCAGTGCTTACAAACACTAACCGCTCACTAACCCAGGTGCCAGGGCTGCATGTATCAACCCCTCTTCCAAAAGCATTAATCACACCTATCCACTTCTTAGAGGCAAGGGATGGATTAATCTCACACACTCCCTGCTGAGAAGCTGTCAATACAATTAAGGCTCTTTGAAGCAACCAGGGAAGCACACATGTGGACTGAAGTCTTTGTGTAGGAGAAGATTGCTGTTATGAAGAAACTAGGCCATGGGAGGAACCTACAAAGGGCTCCTTCTCACAACACCTATGCCCCTCCCAGAAACTGGGGTAATGCTGACATGGGAAGGAACTGTCTCATGGTTCCTCCCATAAGAGTTTGGTTTCTGACATTACTTGGACAGCATGGGAAGACCTCATGCTTGTGGCAGCTCCTATGAATACATAGTAATGTCAGAAAGCATCCCTTGATCCTATTCAAATGGGTAGACTCTATATCCAGGTATATCTAATGCAAACAGATAATTTACCTGATATGATCCACCACTCTGTGATGTAGAAGACTGTGTGATCTATAAAACAAAAAACCAGAAGTTGGCTACTTCAGTACATGAAAATCACAGAGTATACCATGTTCAAATATTTTCCGTTATATGAGAATGGGGTAACCAAAAATGAAAGTGGAAAAGGAACCCCCCACCCTTTTAAGGGAACAATATACATCTCTCCAAACAGAAAATGATAGTGGAGGAGGCAGATATTCAGGGAATTTCAGATATCTCTTCTACGGTTGGGGTACTGGGATTCTTTCCTCCAAAAAGATACTTCTAACTAGCAAGACTCATGTTCCATGTGGATAGAAGTATTTTAACCTGCTGGCTGCTGGTAAGTAAACCCCCCTTCTGTTCCAACAGCAGCACAATCCTGGGGATAATATTGCTGCCTTCCCCCTGCCCCTTAAAAGGGTTGCGACCCACCAGTTTGAGAACCACTGACCTATAATGTTCAGGGGTATTACCTTCTGAACTCCTTCCTTATTTTAATTCCTACATACATTAACCTATGACTGATCTTAACAATTGGGCAAAATATTTTGTTAGTGGTACTTTTGATTGCAAAACCTCTTGCATGGAACCTTCTGCTGAAACATTTTCAAACTTTAAGGATCTTATCATAAAAGCAGGTGAAAAAGAGAGAAATTTCACAATATGATAAGCTCCAGAGTTAACAAGTAAAGATAAAGAACTAAAATAAAAGGACCTGTTATTGACAGATCCCTCAAAGGACTACATTTACACAAGGAGTACAAAGAAGTACAATGGAGTGCACCACATCCTTGCCATAGGATGTGGTCATGGAATCTGAACTAGATGACTTTAAAAGGGGATTGTACAAATTTCTGGAGGAAAAATCCATCACAGGTTACAGACCATGATGTGTATGTGCAACCTCCTGATTTTAGAAATGGGCTACATCAGAATGCCAGATGCAAGGGAGAGCACCAGGATGCAGGTTTATTGTTGTGTGCTCCCTGGGGCATTTGGTGGGCCACTGTGCGAACCAGGAAGCTGGACTAGAAGGGCCTATGGCTTGATCCAGCAGGGCTGTTCTTATGTTCTTAAACATTCGTGCAATGCTGCCATATTCCTGCTAGAAATTAATCTATTCATAACAACTGAATAGAGAGCTCCGGCATAAACACCATCAAATTATAGGTCACACAAAATCTTATAAGGGCTATGAATACTTCGTTTTCAGAATAGCACACCATCAGAGGCATTGTTTTTTCTTATTTATTTTGATATGTTTCACAACTGAACCCTGGAATTTAAAGGAGTCCCTGAACTATGGCTTAAGCCCCCAAGTTACTTTTGGTCATTCAGTCAGTATCAGTTGTAATAATATTCCATGGTTTAAGCACTATGTAGTCAAGCTTAAGGGAGCTGTGAGTTCACATGTGCTTTTCCTCCTCTTTTAGCCCAGTCCTATCCATTCCTCTTCGCAGGTACAAATGCAGCAAAAAGCGTGTGCTGCACTGTAGAGGGGAGACCCAAGGGCTTATAGGAGGTATAATTCCTGGTAAGCCCCAGGGCAACCTATGCATCTTCTTGAACATATGGCATCCTTCCTGATGCCTTCCCATCCCTGTTCCTCCTTCGCTATTTCCCAACCTCCAGTGGCTTACAGAGGTTTTTGCCATTCTGAGGCCTACAGAGTAGGATGCCATGCCAGAAGAGGCCATCAGCACTACCAGGAATGTTGTGACCCACTGCAGAGGGTGAAGTGGGTTGCGGCATTGCAAAGTTTTGGTATCCCTGATTTAGCTTCACTGTAGGTCTAACCAGGACTATAGAGTTGTCTCTCTTTTTTTTTCTTTCTACATCACCACAGATGACCTCCAATGATGATGCTGTGGTCTTCTAAGCTTTAAGATCGCAATTTTTCATTAGCTATATTTGGATGGTTCTTCCTTCCTCACTTGATGACTGCAAGATCAGGTGTGGGCTTGCATATGTAAATGTGCGATTATAGAACTGACACCACAGATCATATTTCCTGATGTCACCCCAAATGCTATACTATATTTCTCCATTGACTTTGTTCACATCCCAGCTAACATCAAGTCTAGGACAATCAAATTATATGGAACACAGTAATATATAAGCAGCATGAGCCTGTAATTGGGCACCTATGTCCTAATGGCTTGTCTGGATAAAATGGCAATATAGAACACATTTTTCCCATAGTCAGCACTTCAACAAAAGAATTCTATCAGGTCTAGAGCTGCAATTATGAGCTTACCACTTTACAGGCTTGGCTGTTGTAGGAGGAGGAGGTCTGTAAAGGCAAAAGAAAAACCCAAAGCAATTACTTTCTGGAAAGTTAATTACAATGTAAACTTGTTCTCATAAATTTAAATGCCTATTAGTTGTTATCTGATTGTGAGGGGAGAGTCACAGTGAGTTGCTTGTAGACTTTCCTTTCTATTACTGAATAATACTCAACAAATGTTTGTTGTTCAAGAATTAAATAGTAGAGTAATTAGGAGCCAAAAAGTACAGTTTATGTGAGGTCCAGAATATTAGTGTATTCTTGTGTAAGCTCCTTCAAACTGATGCACAACTGCAGAAATGTATACACTAGTGGTTCTCAAACTTTTTAGCATTGGGACCTACTTTTTAGAATGACAATCTGTCAGGACCCACCAGAAGTGATGTCATTAACTTAGAAGTGATGTCATGACCTGAAGTGACATCATCAAGCATAAAATTTTTTGTCACCCCCATACTACAAAATCAAACCTAAGTAAATAAATTAAAAGTTTACAATAAGTATATGTTTGTTTTTAAAAAGAACCTTCCTAACCCTTCAGTTGCTGTTGCAGATCTGATCTGTTTAAAAAATTCCCCAAACATCCCAAAAGCTGCAATCTAACCACACTTACCTAGGAGTAAGGCCTATTGACTACCATTGTTAAAGGCATAGACATAGTACCCAGTTTAAAGTACAGATCTGTAACATTTCCCCAAATGCAGTCACATACCATGGAGGCATTTAGGCCCAAATCCTAACCAACTTCCCAGCACTGACATAGCTGTGCCAGTGGGACATGCGCTGCATCCTGCAGTTGGGTGGCAGTAACAGAGGCCTCCTCAAAGTAAAGGAATGTTTGTTCCCTTCCTTTGGAGCTGCATTGCCCTTATGTTGGTGCTGGAAAGAAGGTTAGATTTGTGCCCTCAGTCTAATACAGGGGTGTCCAAAGTTTTTGGAAGGAGGGCCACATCATCTCTCTGACACTGTGTCGGGGGCCAGGGGAAAAAAAGAATTTACATTTAAAATTTGAATAAATTTACATAAGTTTACATAAATGAATACATTAAAGATGAACTTATATGAATGAATGAAGGTCTTGCAATAGCTCAAGGCCTATAAAAGGCCTTGCACAAAGCAAGGCTGGTCTTTCCTTTGCTGCTGCTACTGCATCACAGACATGAAACAACAAGCAGTGGAGGCAGCCCTCATCCCACAGCTCACGCGAGAGGTCAAACAGTCGCCCTCACGCTGAGAGCAGTGGCATTGGGCCAGTGCAGGCTCCAAAAAATCTCCACAGGGCCAGAGGCTCATTGGAGACTGGAGGCTCCCTGAGGGCCACATTGAGAGGCCTCAAGGGCCACAAGTGGCCCCAGGGCCGGGGTTTGGGCACCCCTGGTCTAATACATTAAAAATAAAATACACACTGAAATGAATTGCAGCCCACTTGCAAGCATCTTGCTGCAAGCACCTGCTGACATTACACTATCACGACTATTCCTAAAAGGTGCAGCTGAGAAGGCTGGTTAATTTGCTGAAGTCAGCAGTAGATAAATTTCACATGATGTTCTGAGCTCATAGCAGAACACAGAAAAGTCAGGTTATGCTTACCAAAATCCTTTTCTACCATAAACTCAAAAAGATATGTGAATGAGCACTCAACTTGTTCCATGTTGTGGATGGTATCTTATAAATAGTAAATGGGAAGCACCCCTCATTAATTTAAGAGGCATCAGATATCTTCTACATACATATTAATAGCAATTAGACAGTTGAGCTCTTTGTTGGAAAACTCTGCTCATCTGTTTTATTAAGATACAGCCAGCTCAGTGAGAAAATAGCACTTACCTTATCACAAATTTGTCCACCCTGATGGGAAAAGTAAATGCAAAGAATTTAAAGTCACTCAAATTATAATGTCTAATTTCTAACCAATTACATCAGAAGAAATCCTGTGCACACAACAATCAAGTCTATTTTCTGTGTGAAGTAAACATTACAAATCATGCCTTGTTATCCGCTGATTTGACTCACCACTGATACCAAGGTTCACCTTTAAATGCCTTGCAACAAGGAAAAAAAGCACAAAAATCCCATTTCCTACCTTTATGCGTTAAACCACACTTGTTGCAAGCATCTCAGGGTTAAAGATAGCTTTAAAGACTGTTACCCTGCACATCCCTGATCTTGTCTGATCTTGGAAGCTAAGCAGGGTCAGGCCTGGTTAGTACTTGGATGGGAGACTGCCTGGGAATACCGGGTGCTGTACGCTTATACCATAGTCTTTCAAGACTGAAGGTTGCCAACCATATTAAAGACCCACTTCTGGGTTTCTTGCTTCTCTATTGTCGCCCCAGAATACATTGATATAGATGCTATACCTCTCAGCTACACCTATAGCTGAGTGCAGTATAGTATCATTACCAATGCATTCTGGGGCAATAATGGAGGAGCAAGAAACCTAGAAGTGGATCTTTAAAACTATTTTTTCATTGATTTGGTATCAACTGATTTTTTTTATCCACAGAGGGTTCTGAAATGGAAACCCAGTGGATAGAGAGACACATCCTGTATTTCTTGAATGAAACCCTCTATGTTACAGATTAGCAACTGGCAGTCAGTAGGCTAAATCTGAATTCTTCACAATTGCCAAATAAGAGAGAAGAGTATGGATGGAGCAGTGTAAGGTCATTTCCCAGAAGCCAAAACTGGGGAGTATTAGGGGCCTGGACATCATCTACCTCTCCTCAATGCGTGTTTTCAGTAAAACTAGTTGCTGATTTTTTTCACTTGTTAAAACAAGAGCTGCTCTGAAACTCTTTCCCCCCCATTCAATGAACTAGTTATCACCCTCTTGATAAAGCCAATTTTAACTTTATAAAGTAGTTCCATTTCATTCACTTGCTCAATCTTTGCAGCTGAGAATTGTCACCATGCTTAACCTGTACACATTAGCTTCTCACTAGACTAGGCCACTTTGATTTCCTACACTCTGACACTCTTGATTTCAATTTTGTTTGCTTGCTTTTTCTGTATACCTATGCATACGATACACAACCTGTCTACTGCATCTGAAGATCTGATGCAACTGATGAAGTTGATTAGTTCAGGCCCAAATCCTAACCCACTTTCCAGCACTGGCATAGCTGTGCCAATGGGACATGTGCTGCATCTTGCAGTTGGGGCACACTCACGGAGCTCTTCTGACAGTAAAGGAATGTTTGTTTCCTTACCTAGGAGCTGCATTGCCCTTAAGTTGGTGCTGGAAGGTGGGTTAGGATTGCACCCTTACTAAAGATTACATGGAAATGAGTTGCTTAGTTTTTGAGCCTGGTGGGCTTCATGTGTCATCCAAGGTACTGTTCAGGCTGCCTGGGAACTCCTAAAGTGGCCAGTGATTACATCATTGCCAGGCAGCTGGTATCACAGTAGCCAGCAAAGATAGCAAGGGAAAGGAGATCGGGAAGGGTGGCGCTCAAGGAGGTAGACACAAAAATGGGCAGTACAGGGGCGAGAGAGGTCAGAGGAGGAACATGTGATCAGGAGAGGCAGCCCCAAGAGGTACATAGAAGGAAAAGAACAGAGAGATGACAGAGGTGAAGAAGTAGGATTCTGCCGCTCCCCAAGAATGAGAAAATGGAACACCAGAGTGGAGAAGTGATGGAGCCGAGGAACAGGCAGCTAGAAGAAGGAAAAAAGAAGATCTTTGTGAGCCAGCAGTGGAAGAGTCCCCAGTGAAGGGGAGGTGAGTGGGATAGGAGGGTGAAGGCTGAACTTGATTGTAATGAGCCCCTCCCCAAGTGACTATAACTCCTTTGTGCACTGTAAGATCTCCTGGATGAACCTATTTCTTGCCCCCAGGAGGCACCACCATATCATGCCTTTTCCCCTGGAAGTGGAATCACCCATATGGGAAGTGGAGGAGCAGAGTCCATCACAAGCTACCACACGTTTTTTTTTTTGTTTGTTTTGCTGCTTGCTAGCATCCATGTGTTTGACAAATTACAGTCAGATGCCTGGACTGATGTTCAAACAGATAAACTGGAAGGTACATAATTTCTGTCAGAAGTTTTTACTGAAGCTGAATTATAGTTACCTGGATGGTAATACGGATGCCACCTTGGGAGCTTGGACCCTGCGGAAAAAAAGAATAATTTCTCAGTACTGGCTGTAAAATGCCCTGTAAACATACAGAGATTTCTTGAGAGACTATTTTTACCACATGGTAACTTAACACAGTGCCACACACACAGTCATGGGGGGAATTGGTCACATGTAATATCCATATGACTGAGAATAGCAAAAATTCTCTTCAGCACAAGGGCAGATCCTAGAGATGACCATCTCGCTGTGTGTGATTGTACGTGTCCCACAATATGTTGCCACATTTATCTGTAGCCACCCTTGTGAAAAGAGAAATATGTTTTTACTCTTGTGAAAAGAGAAAGAACACTCAGTAGTGTAGAACAGTCTGCCAACGCAAATATATGTACCATATGTACATAATTAATTTTATACCCATGATTTGACAAAGCAAAAACATATTTGAACTGAAATAGAGTGATAATATGATGAAACTGCTGTTCTGTAGAGATACTCAGTGGGGATTTGGGTTAAGAACATAAGAACAGTCCCACTGGATCAGGCCATAGGCCCATCTAATCCAGCTTCCTGTATCTCACAGCGGCCCACCAAATGCCCGAGGGAGCACACCAGATAACAAGAGACCTCATCCTGGGGCCCTCCCTTGCATCTGGCATTCTGACATAACCCATTTCTAAAATCAGGAGGTTGCGCATACACATCATGGCTTGTACCCCATAATGGATTTTTCCTCCAGAAACTTGTCCAATCCCCTTTTAAATTGGGGATTTAAATTGCTAGACGCCAGCACCACATCCTGTGGCAAGGAGTTCCACAGACCGACCACACGCTGAGTAAAGAAATATTTTCTTTTGTCTGTCCTAAGCCGCCCAACACTCAATTTTAGTGGATGTCCCCTGGTTCTGGTATTATGTGAGAGTGTAAAGAGCATCTCCCTATCCACTCTGTGTATCCCCTGCATAATTTTGTATGCCTCAATCATGTCCCCCCTCAGGCGTCTCTTTTCTAGGCTGAAGAGGCCCAAAGGCCGTAGCCTTTCCTCATAAGGAAGGTGCCCCAGCCCCGAAATCATCTTAGTCGCTCTCTTTTGCACCTTTTCCATTTCCACTATGTCTTTTTTGAGATGCAGCGACCACAACTGGACACAATACTCCAGGTGTGGCCTTACCATTGATTTGTACAACGGCATTATAATACTAGCCGTTTTGTTCTCAATACCCTTCCTAATGATCCCAAGCATAGAATTGGCCTTCTTCACTGCCGCCGCACATTGGGTCGACACTTTCATCGACCTGTCCACCACCACCCCAAGATATGAATTGAATGGGTTGAATGAATGATACATCTGATGGTTTTTATTGGGTTCACTATTCATCTATGTAACTGCAATTCTGTCCTCACTTACTTTGAAGTAAGCCCCACTGGCCAGATGCAAGGGAGTAGCAACAGGATGTTGGTATCTTGTTGCCTTGTGTGCTCCCTGAGTCATCTGGTGAGTCACTATGAGATACAGGAGGCTGGACTAGATGGGCCTTCGGCCTGATCCAGGGGGCTCTTCTTATGTTCTTAGGCTTACTTCTGAGTAGACATGCATAGGATTGAACTCTGTATCACCCAGCAATGATGAAAGGACGCACACCGGCCATTAGGAGAGGCAATTGCCATGGTGGCGCTGGATGCCAAGGGAGCAAGGTAAACCCTTCCCATCCTCCTCAGTGGCATCACTAGGGTTTACGGTGCAGGAGGTCAGTGCAACATCCATGATGGACCTACTCTCATGCAGTGGGTGGGGCAACGTCCCGGGTGGTAGGCATGGTGATGTACCATCACCCCACCCCTGTGATTTTTTGGCTATATCTTTTGATAGAATAGAGGTATTTCAACGTGGTTTGTTTCATTGCATTCTGCATGAAATTATGCATCAAATGATAAATAACATGATGGCATTACTTGAAAATACCAAGATTTAAAATTTTTTTGACCAGTAGTGGTGTCGCCCTCCTGTGCACGTCACCCAGTACAACCTGCACCCCCCTAGCCATGCTACTCATCCTCCTGTTTTGCACTACTGTGTGAGAAGAGAAGGAACCAGTCCAGACTCAAAGAGGGTGACAGAGCACAGAGTATTCCCCTGCCAACTCATTACCTTCCCCAGCTTGCTGCCTGATGCAAAGTTTTCGAAGTTGCATCATGGCAAGCCAACTGTGGCCTAAGAGGTGTTTTAAGATAGAACAAGAAAAGCAAATGCATCCTTACCGGTATGTAGGATGTACGCTATAAAGAAAACAGAAATGTCTTATTTGTTTTTCAAATAATTAAAAAAACTTTTTTCATCAAACAAGAAAAGCCAAAGAATGGCTTGTCAGGCAACAGTGATCATTGATCCATGGGAAAACATTGATTCAAAAGATTTGAATTACTAATATACTTAAAAGGACTTACATCAGGAGGGAAGGGCTTGCTAGGAGCATACTGTATGGTCTGCCAAAAGAAAAAATTCAGGAATTAAATTTAGTTGAATTTAAAAGAGTTTCTTGTATAGCATTGATTTGCCACTGTACAACCACCCCCTCCCCAGCCTATTTGTTTGCCAAAGTTTGAAATGTATGAGAATGAAAAGAGGAATGTGAAAACTAGGAGAGAATTACAACTTTCCACTAGGGGAAAAAAAAAACCTAGAAAACAGACATTTGACTCCAACTTACTGACAGGGGAATAATGGTCAGAAAGTGAGTAGGAAAGGTAAAGTAATAAACTTGAAACAACTAAATTATTTTATTCTCCAGATACCTAACTTTAATATGTCTTACTATAACAATTAGTTTCATTTTACAAATAAAGGGTGCTGACCAAGATTATTAAAATCACTGTGGGTTTTGCCATTGACTTCAACCACGTGGTGGAGTTATACTCAAAGGTCCTGATCCAGTGCTAACTGTGCACAACAACTATAGGCATTAATTGTGCTTGGATAAGCACTGCAATGTGGATGTAAATGCACATCTGTAGTTGGATCTCTTCTTCTGAACTAAGGGGAGGGGAATATTTAACCTGGAAAATATCTCAGCCCAAATGCAATTGGTCTCAGCCCTAACGCAATTGGACCCGTATGCTCTTGCATAGTGTCCTACCGTCTAACCCAGCAGCTACTGTAAGTGACAAGTATTTTACACACAGGAGGAAGTACTATGGATCAACCAAGCTGGATGAGCTCACAGCATCTTACATTTCTTTGGTGGATTGGAGATGCAAGGTGAGCTGGCACTTTCTAGGGAACAATTAACACTTATGCCAGAACTGAAAGAGGAACTCTTCACCATAACTTGAAGTAGCCTGTGCTTCATGAACATTTCACTTTGAGAACAATGGCTTCCATTTCAATGGAATGTGGTCACTAACATCAGCATTTTTGCCCCAGGGCATAGCTATATTGGAGCTTCATTTGTTTCCACTTCATTATTTTATCACCAAGTTAGCAGATCCTAAACTCCATGCACCACAACAGGGCTCATGTGAGCCGAACTGCACATTAGATTTTGGTCATCATGCTTAGGTAAAACTATCTCCATGTTTTACTTTGGAGATAGTGGAGTTTGTGCTGCTCTTGACCCCACTGACTGAATCAATCAACAGGAGCCCATTGTGGGCTGAAGACCAGTAGATGCGATGGCTGTAGAGGCTGAATGTACTGGAAGAAGAACCTGTGCAGAGACAGGTCAGTGTTTTAGTGCAAAAAGAGTACATACCTTGCTACCTGAAGTGACTGAAACAGACTATAAAGAAAACAGAAAAATAAATATAATTTGTTCAATCTGTTGTGCTAAATTGAGAAGGTGTTTCAGGCATCAGGAAAAGTTCCTTATTCACCTAGGAACCCCATGACTACCAGACACCTTGCAAAGGAAGCTTCTTTCAAATTTTGACTTAACACTACTAGTCAATTAAAATGTATTTATTTAAACAAACAAACAAAAACCTGTACTACATCCTTCTGCCCCTGCAAGGGTCACCAAGGTGACTCACAACAATTGTAAAAACAATAAGTCACATATCAATAGATCAAAATGTAAGAACATAATCATATAACAATACAAACAATTACACCCCCCAGCAGTGTCTTTTCTAGTGGTTATCTGCTGGGGTTGCATCTTTTTAGACTGTGAGCCCTTTTGGGACAGGGAACCATTAGTTATTTGATTTTTTTTCTGTAAACCACTTTGTGAACTTCTTGTTGAAAAGCAGTATATAAATACTGTTAACAATAATAATAACAATAATAATAATACAGATATGAAGGTATTATAAAACAGGAAGAGGCACTGTAAGCAAAATTTGTCAGCCAAAACTGATGTGTCTAGCAGACACATCTTTGGTGGTTGGTTGGCAACCTTCAGTCTCGAAAGACTATGGTATAAGCCTACAGCACCTGATATTCCCAGGTGGTCTCCCATCTTTAAATATGTAGCTTTTGGACCACAGGCCTCCCAAGGAGGGGGGAGTTCCATAGCTTGGGAGATGTTGCCAAAAAGACTCTGCTCCTTGTTCCTGTCAATCATACTGCACTAAAAGACAGGACCTGAAACAAGGCTTCAAATAAAGAACAGGGTGTAAAGGCAGATACATGTTTTGTAAAAAGCAGCAAATAATACAGGTCCAAGGTCCAAATACCAAGTCCATACTATGCCCTGCCATATGGGTGGGGCCAGATATTATTTGTATGGTAGGAAAAAATGTAGTGGACATAGCCCAGATAAATTACAGCAATCAGAGAAATGTCTATGAACATCAAATTGTCACATTCAAAATATGAGAATGATCCAAACATTCCCTTCTGATAGCAGAATGCTTTCTCTCCTTATGGAAAAACTCATGTTCTACTTATTTTCTCTAGATGCAGAACAGTGTGTAAGAAAACCAACCCCAAATTCAGAGAGGTTCTTTCATTTGCACAAGCTTGGGGCTGATTTCACCTGCTGCAACAAAGAGTCTCATGGCACTTTAAAGACTAATAGATTTGTTAGGGGATCCATTTCTGTGGATTAGAGTCCACTGTGCAAGACGATGGAATGTCTATACACACAGAGGGAGACCAAAATAAAATCACCCTGTAGCCAAATTGAGTGAGTGAGTGAGTGGATTAAAGTAACCCGTCCAATCAAGCAAAACTGATGAACATGCCTTAGGCTGCAATCCTATACTTACTCTCATGGGAGTAGCTAAAGCTAAAAACTGAGCTAAAACCCACTGAGCTAAAAACTTACTTCTAAGTAGGCATGCATAGGATCATGCTGTTAGTCTTCAATGTATCACAAGACTGTTGTTGCTTTTGATAGTCTATAGAAAACTTCAGCTGCAATCCTATTCATACTTTCCTGGGCATGTCTCATTGAATACAATCAGATATGCATAGGATTGGGTTGTTCCTTACCTGCCCATATGTGCTTCCGCCATAGTCTATGCCCGGCTGCAAATTAAGCAAACTACAGTTACAATGAAATGCATGCATTTTATTTTATAAAGTATTTCTTACACAGTGAAATAAAACCTATCTGCAACTGTAACTAAGCAAGAATTTAGGAAACTTGTTTGTATTAAGGAACATTTTGATGTCAAAGAATGAATGTTTAATTTACACATCTAAATCTTGAGGAAATCATTGAAGAAATAATCTCATTGAGATTTTTTCTGTCTATGACAATGGTGATTCAAATGATTTGATCTTCAAAATGCAATGGAACACAAATGATCAAGCATATATCTAACAGTGCTAACAAATGCATATATCTGCATTTGTTAAGTAGACCTAGGGCGCAATCCTAACCCGCGCTGGAGCAGGCAAGCCAGGAGGCTTGCGCTGCATCCAATGTGGGATTGCAGTGAGCAGCGGCTCAGCCATGGGCAAGCTCTTCTCCTTACCCATGGGTAAGGGCTGCACACCCCTATGGGTCTCCTTGGACCTGCGCCACCTCCGGAGGTGGCACAAGTCCAAGGAGAGCAGAGCGGCTTAAAGCCGCTCTGCTCGCCCCGGGGATGGGGGTTGGGATCCAGCATAACCGCCCTCCCCCACCCTCCCCCCGCCCAGTAACGCCCCCTCCCGCCCCCTCCCCATGCCCCCCCCACGCTTATGTCGGTCCACTTGCGCCAACACAAGCGGCGGTGCGGGAGCCGTGGCAGAGTCAATTATAGTCAATGGGGCTTACTCCCAGGAAAGTGCGGATGGGATAGCATCCCCAGAGCCCAATCCTATGCATGCCTGCTCAGAAGAAAGCCCCACTGACAATAATTGGGGGCCTCAGCAGACTCGCTCGCTATGTACCTGCTTGCCTGCTTGTGGCTCCCTCTTTTCACTCACTCCACAGTTTCCACCTCCTAGCTCCTCCAGGCTTCTCTTGTTGGCCAATCAGCATGCAGGCAGGCAACAACCTCCTTCATGCCCAACCCTATGCATGTTTACTCAGAAGTAAGCCCCATAGTAGCCAACGGGGCTTACTCCCAGGAAAGTGAGGATCAGGTTGCAGCCCAAGTTGTGCTCAGTAGCAAGCTCCAAGCGGACTCTTCAGCTGCTGGGTGGGATGCAAAGCAGCCGCGACCAGCCCCTTCCCTGGCTGCTCCCTTGCTTGTGCTGCCTGCTGCGGGAGGCTCAAAGCAGCCGCTTCTCCCGCACGCAGGCAGGCAGCTGCTGCCTTCCTCCTCTGATCTTGCAGCACACCAGTGTGCCGCATCACAGTGGTTGAAAACCACTGCTCCAGGGCCACCTATACCAGCATAACTGCCGGTTAGGATTGCGCCCCTAGTTGATCAGATCCAAAGTGACCCTAGTGGAACTGGAAAGCATTTTTTGATGATTCACTTCTCCAACTGTTGCCTGCCATCTGGAACCCCATGCCACATAGAGTCTTGGTCACAGTCATGAGGATCCAACCCAGTATGTTTGGATGAGTACCTTATTCACTGGTTTGATTTTACTGAGATTGTTTTTTGCCAGCTCCCAGCTCCAGTGCATTTGTAACAGGCACTAATACAGACCACATTAGGAACTATGGAACAACTAAACTGAATGTCACTCCCCTTATCAAAAGCAATATAAAGAAAAAAAAACTCAGAAGAATTCTTACAGTGGTACAGCCATACTTGTTGTAGACACCAGCAGTTCCACCCTGTATGTAAAATAGAAAACTAATTGGACATTTCGTTTTGTTTTGCTTGTTACAGACAATTTAGGAGATAACAATAGAACTGTTGACTGAAAGAGAGAAGGAATATCAGGAACTTTAGAAACAGGGAAAGCACAAATGTTTTGCCCTTGACGTTGTAACTGGAAAACAGAAGGTTGGGAGTTTAAATTATGTTAATCAGTGATTAACTTCTGGAAGGATAAGAGCTTGGGTTCAATTTACAGCCCAATCCTATTCTCTGGATGCACCGTGTCAGACAGTGCAGCTTGGGATTGGGGATTGGATTCAATGTAAGCCTGTGCGGCCATCCTCACTCCCTTCCAGGACCTAATTCGCCCACTGGCCCTCCATCTCTCCACCCAGTTCCACCCCCTCTCAGCCTTCCCCACCCTATCCCTACCCTGAAAAGCCTCCCCACTGCCAAGCAGGGATACTCACCACCCAGCACTACTTGGATGCATCCTTCTGGTGCTGGAGCCCAAACTGGCGCTGGCCTCTCCACCTGCACTGGGTGTCCCATTGCCTTATGGCACTTTTGCTTTATAGCACTTCTACAACACCCACTGCCAGTGGAAGACACCAGTTAGGATCAGGCCCTTAGCCTCCTTGGCAGTCAAACCTGCTGAGGAATACTGAGGAATCTACAGAGCAGTGATTTTAAACAGGTGTGCTGCAAATGGTCCACAGGTGTGCTATGGGAGTTTGATGGAGGGTAATTAGTAGGGCCATTGAGGATGTCATTAGTAGGGCCATGGTGTGCTGGGTCAATTGTCAAAGAACGTATGGTGTACCCTGGAAATTTCAGTATGCTATGAGATGAAAAAGGTTGAAAATCACTGCTACCGAGGAGGTTTAAAAGAGATGCTCGAGTTCCACATATATCTGGAAATTTGTGCAGCTCTTCACATGGAGATACACACGTTCCTGTTTGGCAATTACACAGTACAACTTACACATCCTTTGTTGGCACCATGGAATAATGTCTGAACCCACTTTCTAATTTCTGATATTAAGCTATGGTAACTTAATAGTGAGGAAGGCACTTTGCATAAACTGAGGAGTTTTCTCCCTCATATCTACACTAAGTATTCCAGGACGGACCAAATAAAAGATTTAAAGAAGTGTAAATCAGCCAACCTCTGCTAACACTACTGAATAAAAGCTGCCATATTAAGAGCACTCTGGAAAGTACCCAAGCTCAGAGTTTGTGGTGACCCTCCAGGGAAAAGCAGTTCCACAGTTGCAGACCACCAACTGAGAATACCTCTCTAAAAATAATATCTCTGCATATGACATCTCTACATAAGATATATGGAACTGTGAAGGTGGCGCTCTTGGAAAATAGGGGGGAAGGAAATTTCAAAAATATGGATGTCCGTCCACTAGGATAAAAAGTTATGGGTTTAAAATATCAGCATCTTGAATTTAGTTAGAAAGAGATGGGAAAGTAGATGCTGAAATGCTAGTACAATGCAGCTCTGTTTCTGAATTACTGAGGGCATTTTGAGCAAGAACATTGTTGAAGAAACACATATACCAAAACATTCACAATATATTCACATTTACTCCTTTAAGGACCAGAGCTTGTACTGAGAGAAAAATCTAAATGAAGGATGAGGAGAGTATGCTTACACCAATGCATCCTTTTTTGACACCTCCTTGATACACTATAACTCCCTGGGGAAAAAAGTAAACACAGGTTATTTCTAGTTTAATAATGCAGAAAATATCATCATGTGTAGCACTAACAGCTTGGGTTGCAGTCTGAGACATAAGGTTTCGTGGAGAGTAACTGTTGCTGCCCTTGGGGAGAAGTTTGTACAACATGAAAAGGAACTGGGAATTAATTGATTTGGAGTAAAAGGAGAGAAACCAAGTTAATGCTTCAAGTCAGTTTGTCACTTTGCATGTGGCAGCGAGTTCCCTCCATGCAATGATTCACAAGTGTGGAACTAAGTTGCTCGAGATTAACCAAAGCAAACTGAAGTATGTGTGTGCAGCATTTACGCAAGACTGCAGTGATTTCCACAATCAAGGTATGTCCAAGTGCCATCAAAATTACAGGAATTACTGCAATCTTGTGTAGACGTGAATGTTGTATGTGAGTGGACATGCAGGAACCAAGGATGATCACATGTCAGGAATTCAGTGGCAATACTGCATTTGTGACTCAAACCCTTAGTTTCAAGTGCAATAAAAGTAAATGAGTATACAAATTTGATTGCTGTCCCTGCCTTGTTCCAGTGCCCACACAATGCCCACACATTGACTTTCTGGATTCTTGGGAACGTTAATGAATGAAACAACTATAGTAACATCTTTGGAAAAGGAGGTTTTACCTGGGGTCGGTTGCTGCCACCCTGAGAGGGAATCTGCAAAGAAAGTAAAATTCAACGACTTGTCAAGCAAAAAAATCAGATTGTAAGTAATACCACTTTCATAGTCTCCATGACCTTCACTTTCATGGTAGAAAGAAGGACAAGTGAGGCAGCTTACTCAGGTCACCATGAGTTTTGTTTCACTTCGCTGTGCTGGTCTGCCTCATACTTATAATACACCATGACTCTTTGAAAGATACAATGTGTACAGAGCCTTATGTGCGTACTTTGCATGTTTGCAGCCATCGTCACAAGACTAGAAGAACATGCAGTGGCAAGAGCCAGCAGGGGTGACCCTGCTTCCCTTCCAGTTCTTGTGTGAAAGGCGGGAGATGAATCTCCAAATAATTAAATTCATTCATTCATTTTCAATCACACTCTTCACCTGTGGGTCCCAAAGCAGGTGAAAACATAACTAAGAACAATACAATAAACCAATAAAATAACAATCACTGAAAAAAACAAACAAACAAGAGGCAGTAAAATCAATGCATATAGGCACCCAACTATGACAATCATTACAGACCACCTACCATCAATAAGCATCAGAAAGGCCTTGTTGAATAAGAACATTTTTAAAACATTATAAATACTGGAGAAGGGTAAGATGCAAGCTCAGAGCCGTTCAACCTCAAAAACCTCCCCTACACCGAGCTGCAAGACATTTTTTCTTTTAAATGAGTGCTTACCTGAATACAGTCACGTGCAGAAGATCCAGTGCCACCCTGCAAGTAAGAAAAGTTCATTCATTTTCAAGGAATGTTGTAAATACAACCCAATTTCAGGTTCAATGACATGCCAGAAGAGTATGAACTGTTAGGTTTCTCTTCAGAGCATGGGGGGGAGGGAAATACCACCCAAATGTCTTGTGCTTCTTGTTCCCCACACTATTCCATTATGTCTGGAAGGAGAATCCATGCATTTCCTTTCATAGTGAAATGTCAGTGCATTATAAGACTGCAAATCTTGCCATGGGAGTATGGGAATGTTCTTTTTCAAGCATTGCAAAGAAGTATGGAGTTATCCATGCTTGCTGTTTCCTTCACCTCTCTGAGCATGCTCTCTGCTTTCTCTCCCACTATAATAAGAATGATTTAAACAAAAGGTGCCAGCACCAAATAGCTGCAATTTGCACCAATATCCTGAGCCAGCTCAGGAATGGATCTGGTGGTGGAGAGAACACTGTCCTTATTCTGTAGACCAGGCGACAGTCTAGGCGACACTCACTCATTAAATACACTCCGTCAACGTAAATAATGGACTCAATGCAACAGGAAGCATTTATATGTATGCAGGATATCTTTGAAAATAGCAGTTCAAGAATTCTTACCGGGCCACAGTATACTTTTACAGTAATGCTTGAGGACTGTAAGGGAAAAAAAAAAGGTGATGGTATGAAAATTGAATCATATTTTCAACACAGAGACAGTTCACACTATTGGTATTTTTTCATGTGGAAAAATAGTGATACAAACCAAGGGCACACGCAGTGAGCCAGCAGCCATGTCTATGGCTGCAGATATTATGATGATGATTAATTAATCACAAACACCATACAGTTCACAGTAAACTTCTTTCACATAGGTATGTGCTCACAGATACAATGACATAAAGAACTGCAATAGCATACACCAGATCCTGATATAAACTACACTTATATACTGCACTGAAGACCAGCCCATCCATAAGGCCAACTGAGGGCCACCTGGGCCCAGTACTCCCACCAGCCAGCCCACCCTCCCTCCACCCTCCCCAATCTCCCATGCCAGAAGTTCAGGAAGCGGCATGGGGAGATTGGTATGCATCTTCGCCCTGGCCTCCCCAACTCTCAAGGAGGTACAAACATGTCTTATGGCACATTTGTGACACTCCTCGGCTGGTACAAGGGACTTGCACCGGCCCAAGTGTGACCCAGGATTGTGCCCTAAATTTCACTAAGTTCAACAGAAGAGATAATCTCTTCCCCATTGAAATCAAAGGGATGTAAGTGCTCAGTTTGGACTGAATTCCACCCATTACATTTAAAAGGAAAGGTAGTATCATATTAAGATCAAAGCATTTCAACAAACCTTCTTCCTGCTTCTTGAAGACCCATTGGCAGGCTTGATTTCATCTGCAGATGCAGAAGCACCTGCGGTCTCATTGGAATCACTAGGAAAGACGACTATAGTGGGAACAGTCACCCAGTACGTTTCAGGATCTTGAAAAACAGTTGCTCTAAAAAGAAGATGCAATTGTTAATAGATTACATTTTGGACTAAGATGATTTTTGAATATGGTGAAGCAAAATGACACTGTTAAATAGAGATTTTGCCTTGTTACTCTTCTGTCAGTTTGCCATAAATTTTTGCCATAAATGCCATAATATATGCTGTTTGGCCATACCTTTTGATAGGGTATAGATATTCCAGTGCAGTTTTTTTCATTGCACTCTGCATTGAATTACCTTTCCAAAGATATATAACATGATGGTATTATTCATACGTACCAAGATTTTCACAATTTTGGTCACTAGTGTCAAACTCAGCTTGTTGCCCCCCTAAAGCTTGATGCCCGGTGCAACTGCTACCCCCTGCACCCCCTTAGCTATGCCACTGATTCCACCTTTTAATACCTCCTCTTTCATACAGTTCTGAACCCTGACAATATTCCACATCATATTGTTCCAAGAGGCACTTCCAAACCCATTTAACTTTTCCATGTTTTTACTCCTTTTAATCTAAATTGCTCATATGATGCAAGGGCCGTATGATGCCTAGTGACCTTGCTTCAGCATGTGATAGGGTAGTGTTCTTTCATAAAGTCCAAGCCAACCATTTTACAACTAGAGCCTCTCTCCAACTCTGTTCTTTTTTCCCATTCAACCCCAGGCTACAACAATACAAGGTCTCAGGTACAGCTAAAATGTTAGAAAGAACATTCTCTATATTTTGCCTCCACTTGTCTTTTCTATCGACGGTCTCCATTTCTAGTTGCTTCCAACCTTCTTGCTACTAAATATTTTAGGTTGCAAAGAAAACATGATTGCTCAATAATGACAAATGTGCAGGGCCTGCAGGAGAGAACAGTGCATATATATATATAGCTGCCTTATACTGAACCATTGGATAATATAGTTCAGTATTTTCTAATCTGATCAGTGGTCGTTCTCCAAGGTCGAAGACACACTTCTTTCTCACCTATACAACCTGAGACTAGACTGGAATACAAATACTAAACTCTGCCTCCACTGTACTGTTAAAAGGGAGGCAAACCCAAAAAAAGATGTGATTTCTCAAATCAACTGGGGCACAGTTCTAACGCCCCTTTTGGCCAGCGCAAGTTCCTTGCACTGGCCGAAGAGTGTCACCAAAGTGCCATAAGGTGCACCACCTCTCTGTGTCAATGCAGGCCCTGGGAAGAGGTGAGTTTGTGCTGGCTGAGCTCGACTGGCACAGGGGTCTGGGGGGGGCATGGGGAGGGCGGGGAGGTGGCAGGAGGGAGGCATTTGGGGGCATGGGAGGGTGGGCAGAGGGCATTCTTGGGGGCGGGCAAGGAGCAGGAAGCGGGGCCAGGATCCGGCAGTTATGCCAGATCCTAGCCACGTCCCTGGGTGGCCCACAGCAGTCCCAGGCTGCTTAGATTTGCATCACCTCTTTAGGTGGCACAGATCCGAGTAGACCCATTGGCTCTCCCCAGTATAAGGGGAAAAGTTTCCCTTGCTTCAGGCAGAGCCTCAGATAGCACAGGATACAGTGCAGGCCCGCTGGCCTGACTGTTCCAGCGCAAGTTAGGATTGCGCTGCCCAAGTATATAGATAACAAATCACCATACCAATGAACAGAATGATCAATCAGAGGACTACTGAAACTCTTCCTGCATATAATACAATGATACAAAATCTGAAACTAAAATGTCATGTTGTTGTGAAGTAGGAAAAGATATCTGGAAAAGAATATCAGGAAAAGAATCACTGTAAAAGCTGCAGATATGTTAGGATTAAGAAAATAATCCTTAGGAAAAAGAAAAGAAAAAATGGAAAATCTTTCTAATACACACTTACACAAACTGAACTGTTTTAGCTTCAGGTGAAACCCAAAGCGCGGATACATTGTGCTTCTCCTCAGGACCCGTGTGAATTAATGCTGAATTCTGAAAAATTAAAGAAACAAGAAGAAGATGATCCACTGTATAGATATTTTTTCATGATCCCTGACACTGGCTCCAGTCCTATCCAACTTTCCAGCCCCGGTGCAGCCACAATGCAGCCCGGAGGTAAGAGAACAAATGTTCCCATACCTTGAGGAGGCCTCTGTGACTGCCTCCCCAACACAGGAAGCAGTGCATACTCCATAGGCACAGTAGCACTGGCTCTGAAAAAATGGATATGATTGGGCCCTTAATTTCCTCATCCTGGTACGATTTCAATCTTTTAAAGAAAGCCATTTTGTCTTTTGAGTTTCCTTAAGTCATAGATCACAGCCTCTTCAACATGTTTGTGCCTTTCATAACCTGTTCAGTTCCTTTATCTCAGTGTTTATTACAGTGGTTTCAAACAACTTCTAGATATCCTGAAGAGATTTGACACTCCTGACACTCACTTTCAGCTTCCTTGTAACAAACTTCCTCATTTTTTAGGAATGTCGTCATTCCATATTAAATGTAACCATACCATTCTTTCTGGGTAAGGTTCTGCTTACACACACATTCAACCAGATAACACTGTGGTCACTCTTCTCATGTGGTTCAACAACATTTACATCTCACAAGAGATTCAGAATGAAACCAAGGACTACCCCACCAATGGCAACACCTTTTTGAGGTTAGGAGTTTGCAATCTGTTTCCTTTGTGGCTCAACAGAAGTGAAAGAATTATTCAATGCATGATAAACCTATGGAATCCATGGGGTTTTTTTTTTTGTTTTGCTATGCATGGAATTGAAAAGCTCATTTGTCACCACAGTGAGAACTAGCAAGGAGCACGAAGAAGAAATAAGATACTTAGCTGGATTACCAACAGGTCACAACATGTTTAGCACATTATAGCTTACAGAAGTATAAAACAATTGACATATTAGAAGGCAGGAATCCCCCTCAGACTTCTGACAACATTAAAAGAAACAATCAAGCCACCAGCTGGGAGTGTTGATTTCAGGATGGAGGTGATAGCCACACCTACCTGGCAGCCCAATCCTGTCCAACTTTCCAGCACCAGCGCAACCGCAATACAGCCCTGGAGTAAGGGAACAAATGTTCCCAAACCTTAAGGAGGCCTCTGTGACTGCACCCCCAACACAGGAAGCAGTGCTTCCCCCATAGGCACAGCAGCACCGGCACTGGAAAATTGGATAGGATTGGGCTGTAAGTTGGGGAACAAAAACTACACCATCTGTAGGTAAGTCAGCCCCTGCCCCATGATTCCTCAAGTGAGGCCACCCCATTTTTTGGGGGGAAAGGAATATATGAACCCACTAATCTGCTCATCTATGGTCCGCTGCTACAAGAGGACTGATTCCTGGATGCTGATCTGGATGAGGGAAATCAATTCTCTGGCGAGCCACTCATAGGATGCTACTCTACCCACCAGTCACATATCAGACAGTGGAATACTATGCAGCTCGGGGGCAGAGTTGCTATTGCCTGCCTGCAGGATGAACCAGCCTCATTTCCATCGACCCTTGCTATGCCCACACGGGAACAAAGATCAACAGCTACTTATGTTGGGAGTCCTTCAGACAACCTGATTCAACCTGAATTCTACCATGAGGTGATTAACAAAAGTTAACATTCAGTGTGGAAAAACACGCTTTCAGAGTTTTCCTAGGACCAGAAATTATGATTTTATTTAAACAGAAAAAAATGATTCTTTAACATGCAGTTTTCTGCCTAATGTGCCAAAATATATTTCTTCCATGCAGAATCAGCAAATTCAGCATGTTAAATAACCAAGCCAAAGAAATAAGACCTACCGTCATGTTGTAACAATCATGACCCTGTGTGTTTGGATCTGTGATTTGAAACGAACCAACAGGGATGTTTTCTTCAACATCTCGGGCCTGTAGCATAAACCATTTAAATCCTGCATCTGCAGTTCCTTCGATGCTCACTGGCAAAACAGACATTATGAGACTAGTAAGTGCCATATATATCATACTCGTACTATGTTTAATGAATGCTAAAGATAATATATCTCCCTTATGCAAGAGAGCGCTCTCCACTTATAGCCGAGTCCTAACCAACTTTCCAGCACCTGTGCAGCCTCAAGGTCAGGGAATGTTTGAGAAAGTTTCTGTGGCTGTCCGTTCCGCCGCCACGCCCCCCAAAAGAATGCAGCATGTACCCCACTGCCATGGCTGCATCAGTGCTGAAAAGCTGGTTAAGGTTGGACTGTTAGACTTCTCCTTAGATTGCCAAAATTGCAGGGACTTTTTGAGCTACTGTGGTGGAATCCATGATATTCATTTGGGGCACAGAAATAAGGGACATCCAGTGTATTTTTGGGTTCTGAAATTAGGGATGTCATGAATAACTCAGCTGTTCAGGCTTCCATTTTCGCAAGGAACATGGTCAATGATCAAGGAACATTATGGCATGGAACAAATTCCCTGATCTACATGGCATGCCTCAACATTAGCAACTTACTGTATGCACAAAAGCACCACAGGCAGTCATTTAAAGTAGACATTTTAAAGCAGCATCCACATATTAGCTGCTTTGTCTACACTGATTGTAAGAGTTGCAAGATGAAGAAATCTCACAACGTGTTATAGGTTGCTTTGTTATAATTATGTGCATTTCCACCTACATGTTCTTCAGATAAAATGCATTTTCTCAACCAACACCATTTACTGGTATTTCCAAGAAGTTATTGAAAGAGAACGAGGAAATCTGTGCCATTTACCATTTACACCACTTCCCGGATCATAGTTCTCTGTTGGTACAAAAACGTGATAGGGCGATTTCGATTCCTGTGGCTTAATCTGGAGGTCTGGCAGCATAGATTCACAATCTAGTGAAAAACTCGTCAATGGAAGACTGAGGACCTTTGACATGAAGATCCCACAGAGCAAAAACGCAAAGAAGTGATATCTCTTCATCTTGAGAGGAAACAAACAGAAAGAAAACAGGTTAATGGAATTTCAGTGACTAAACTATGGATGCAAACACTGAACAAAAATTATTCAGTGGTGCCAACCTTTTTGCCCAAAGTATATGATGACGCCACTCTAGGTGGATGACGGTACATTTGCAGCTCATCATACACCAGATATAGTTTTGCCTGTAGTGTTCTCAGTTGAGAAGCAAAAGGATGGAGAGGTCAGTATTATTATTTACATTTATATCCCATCTCTCTTCCAACATGGAACTCAAGATGGTTCTCAGACAGTCACCCTTCACAGCACCGATCAAATCTAGACCTGCTTAGCTTCAGTAAGGTGATGATACCATGTGCCTTCAGACTATGCCTTGGGATTCCAGGTTATGGCCAGACCCACAGCATTTTTGTTTCTAGGATGGTGCATTTTTGAGAGCTAGGATGATGTAATCTACATCTGACTCCCAACTTGGGAGTCAGGTGTAGGCCTGAAAAATCCAGATTCAAATCCTCGCTCAGCCACGAAACTTCCTGGTGACCTTGGGCCAGTCACTCTCAGCATCACCTAAATCACAGGATTGTTGTGAGGACAAAAGGAGGGGAGGAACTATGTACGCTGCCCTGAGCTCCTTGGAGGAAGGGTGGTATAAAAATGTGATAAATAAATATTCAGCAGTCCAGCAATCTCTCTCTAGCTTTGCTGCTTGTGGCTTCTGTGCTGAGGATTAGTAACTCCTATGGAAATAAAAACTTGGTGCTCATGCTAAATTTTGGCAATGGCATAACTATAAGCAAAATCTAGTCCCCCTGCCAGTGAAAACTGACCATCTTGATTCCAGAAGGTAGCTTAGCGGATGTTCCATGAGGCTTAAGAATGATCTTGCTCTGGTATTTGCTTACAATATGAAAGGAAAATGACATTGACTATAAAATCAGCATTTGATCTCTGTACCAAATTTGATTCTCTATTAACAACACTCACACATGGCAAGCAAGAGCCTCAAACGTGCCACTTTTATTCACGTGTGCAAAAGGTTTAATTTACTTCTATGACACTAATTGCCCAATCCTATCCCCTACCATTACTGACAATGCAGTCTCACTGACAGAGCATAAACTATATCCAGTGGGGGAGGTCAATCAGGAGACCTGCCAGTGGTAAGTAAAAATATTTTGTACACACTTCCACATAGGCCTCTTAGTGGCCTATGGGTCTCCTCAGACCTTTGCCAGTTATATATAGCTGACATTAGTTCAGGGAGAGAAAAGGGGTAGGGTGGGACAGGTTCAAATAGAGGGGATAGGAAGGATCCTGGTACATGCAGATGCCACCAAGATCCACCAGTGCCTTCCCCCCTCCTCACTCACAACACGCCCTGCTGCCAACATACCAGCACTGGTAAAGCCTCCAGGAACTGGTTTTGTTAAAAAAAAGGGGGGCACTTCACTTTGTTTTAGGCTGTGTTAAGTTCCAGGTTCAATCTTGCTTGTCCCTTATGGGCATATCAATCAACACAGATTGTCTGAAGAGAAGGGATCCTATGCATTCATTAGAACCTTGGATATACAGCACACATGTACTGCTTCCCTACAGACTTGTCAAATGCTCCCTGAGTGGAGTCCGTCAGCCGGGATTGAAAACCAGAGAAAACAAATGGAGCCAGAGGATTCACCGAACAAGCTGGAGGATTTGCCCAAAGCGAACACAACTTTAACAAGTGAGCGATGAAACGAAATGAGACTTAAACCATGAAAATGAATTGCAAACTCCTTGTCCTTCCTGCAAACTCCTTAAGTCTGTCCCATTCTCTTATTGAACAATTATTAATGGGCCAACATAAGAGGCATTGCCTGCTTAACCCAAGGTGCAATGTCAGTGCAGAACTCTGCACACAACCCGGGGTCCCCAAAATGGAGTGGGTGACATTCCCAGAGGAACCCTATTAAATCAAAAATAGCATTTAATCTTTTCTGTGCTTAGCAATTGTTTCAAGCACCTCCCCGTAGTTCAAAAATCAGTGAGTGGTTTGTTATGGACTTCAGCCCAATGCAGATGGCATCCCTTATTTCTTGTATTATAACTGAATAATGTTTTAAAAGTTCACTTTTGTGGGGGAAACAGAAAGTCATCAGAGTCACTGCTGCTCTGCTCCTTCTTTCTGCACTTTTAAAAACATCTCTGAAATATGTGCTTGCTCATCTTACAAGACAATCTGAAAGAGTAATCATGTCATTCTGTTGCCTCAAGAACAAGTAAGAGTCCTATAACACCTTAAAGACTAACCTGATCTTTCTTAGACTGTTACATCCTCAGGTGCATGTAGGCCAGTGATTTTCAACCACTGTGCTGTGGCACATTTGGTGTGCTGTGAATGGTCTGCAGGTGTGCCACAGGAGTTTGGGGAAGGGTCATTCAATAGTAAGGCCGTTCAGAAATGTGCACTGCAACTTGATAAAAAACTAATGATGTGCATTGACAATTTTAGTGTCTTGACAGTGTGCCTTGAGATGAAAAAGTTAAAAATTGCTGATGTAGGCAGAAAACCTGATTGATACATGCGTACAGGTCCAGTGAGGGGAAAAACTCCTAGGCTATGTGAGATTTTGGAAAATAAACACTGAAAGCAGAAATACCATATGTGAGCCAATTAACTGAACAGAAACCAGATTTGATTACAGGGAGGTGACAAGCCTAGCAATGCAGATGAAGCCTGGCTCATTTCAGATATTACAAAGAAGCGTGAGTGACATGTGCCTCCTGTTTCTCACCCGCACCGCCTCAGCAAGCTCAAATTCCAAAGCTACTAGTCAAAGAACCTTCATGGATTGCTGAAGATTTCCTAAAGAGATTCCAGTGCTGCACGTTAACTGCACAAGTTTAACAGTGCCAAGAGAAACCAAGAACCTTTTGAACAACAAGTCTCAGCGTCAGCAGATAAATGAGGAGATTGTGAAGGCTATGTTGAAAGAACTGAATCATGCCATGGGTACCGCCCAAGTGGAGGTGCTAATACCATCACTTGCAATTTTAACAATCAATATAGGGTAAGAGGGCACTGGATCTTTGCTTGCAGAAACAAGCCATCTCCTCTTTGTTAAAAGGAGATGGAGACCATTTCACTTTAGGCTGCCATGGGAATCATCATTCACATGGGATTGCTTGCACGTGCTCTGTTCAGATATCAGTGCAAAAGGTGTGGTCACACACTTTCCTGTGGATATACTTGGCCTGTCTCTAATTAAAATTAAGTACAGCATGTGGGTGCTGCTCTATTATGTAGTGTGATAAACAGTGATTTCATATGAGTGAGTCTGTTGTTGAGATCTTTCTCTCTGAATCATAAGTAATGAGCTGCTCTGTTCTGAAATGCAGTGTTTAAATCAGGAAAGGTTGAAAAATATTATCTTGAAATCATTCTAAACCTGAACATTTTACTTTCCCTCTTCCTCATAAGAACATAAGAACAGCCCCACTGGATCAGGCCATAGGCCCATCTAGTCCAGCTTCCTGTATCTCACAGCGGCCCACCAAATGCCCCAGGGAGCACACCAGATAACAAGAGACCTGCATCCTGGTGCCCTCCCTTGCATCTGGCATTCTGACATAGTCCATTTCTAAAAGTTCCTCCCTGACTTGCAGGTTAAGGAGCTAAAGAAACGTCTCAAAACAATCAGCAGGTTTAGCCAATACCATCACACAGTAATTTCTTAGTTGTACACCTAATGTGTTTTAAGCGCACATGTAAAAATGCAAAGTGTGTGTTACAGACGTGTATCATGCATGCACATGCAACAGGTAGGACTGTAATTGGCTGCAACTCCCTGTTGAGCACTCATTGGGTGGCACAACATGTGAAATGGGCCTATTTTGTGATTTAAAGAATCAAATTGAGAGTTGTTTATGTGAGCTGAGAGTCTCATTGGTAAAATGACATCTGAGCCACAGAGAGTTATATAGAACAAAAATACCAGAACTCTTTTATATTTTGTTAGGTTCCAAGTTGAGAGAGATAAAATATCAAGAAAAACTATTTGCTTTATCATGTATGATGTATCATGTATGATGTCTATACAAATCCATATGCCTAAAAACCTTTAGACCACTTGATGACCCTGACAGTGTTGGCTGTAGCCCTCAAAAGCTTATTCTACAATTATTTTTGTTAGCGTTTAAAATGTCACAGGACCCTGGTAACTTTTGCTGTAGCAAACGCATAGCTGATACCAGTCTTAATGTCATGAATCTGGAATCCTTACCAAAGAGTCTCAAACCTTTTTGATTTGGAACTCTTTGGGGGGGGGGGGACAAAAGCTCCACACTGGCTTCCTTCTGCAGTCCTCCTTCTTATCACAATGGCTCCATAAGTCATTTCCCCTTTGTTAAGGGCTTGGAAGTGGCCCATATCGTCCAGATGCCATAAGCATCACCACTTCCCTCCCCTCCCTTTCGAACAGCAGTGAAATGGGGTCCACCAGCTTCCTCTCACACCTGTCCTAATGGAAAGGGATATCATTTTCCCCCTCCTCTTCTGTCTTCCCCTTCTTCCATTGGCTTTCTTGCAAAAACAAAAACTTAGCCTTTTCCACTCCCCTCTGTTTCTCCAGCATCACTGCCTGAGGAGGGTAGCAGCCTGAAATCCCAAGAGAAACTGGGAAAGAAAAAGGAGAGACAAAACCCTCATCCTCAACATTCAGATGCCATAGGAGCTGATAATAATAGGTACAGAATAAGAGACCAGAACTCTCCTTTGCACATCAAAGAACTCCTGGTTTAGGACAAGAGTGATGATCCAGAAAAAATGCCCTCTTTCTTTTATTATAATAAATGCTGCAATCCAAAGCCCACTTTCTTGGGAGTAGTTCAACTGAATGGAAGCTACTTTTGTCAGGATCACACTATAAGAATATTTATACACAGTAATGCATTTCAGGAAAAAAAAGTTCACTAAGCAGTTTGGAAACAAAAATGGTTCCATGTCCCAAAGTTTCTAACAATCTAAAAGAAGATACAAATGAGGCATCTGCAAACAGCCACTGGAAAAGGTCTATGTTGGAAAGAATAAGAACACTTGCTCTTCCCCTGCTAAATATAAGAGAACTGCCACTTTAAAAGGTGCATCTTTGCCCATCCAGAACTTTCTCCCACTGACAGTCTTGCATGTGAGTTGCTGGCCAATGTAGGAATTGCTATGGTGAAATTAATGCTGCTATGGTGAAATTAATGCTACACTAAGATATCCTGAAATTTTATAGTATCACATACAAGAATGCAAACTACCTTCTATGAAAGTGCATATATGAGAATTCTTACGTATTCACACAGTAGCAGATAAGGTGGGAACACTGTTCGTGGACTATACCATTTTAGACTGCAGGTGGGGGCATCACATGACTGACTGTTTTCCTCATATAAAAAAATCACCACTCCTACAAAATTATATGAACTCCTTTCATAATTTTATGAAAATCTGAGTATAAATCCTGTAAGTATACAGACAGACGAAATCTAGCCATTTCTCCCTAATATTCTAGTTTTATATTTACAGTTTTATATTTATCTAGTTTTATGTTTATTTATTTATTTTCTCCTTACCCCCAGACATATTTCATCAAAGTCTAAAGAGGTTCAGTCTAGGAATCATTTTATCATTTCATCTACTGTTTGCTCAGACTAGGCCTTAATGGAACTTAAACTGAAATCCACAAGTGATGACATCCTTCAACTGCTGTAAAAGATTTTCTTGGTGATTGTGAATGAGAAGACAGCTTCAGGGAACAATTCGGAACAAAGTTTAAAAGTATGCACGCTTCTTACAAAGGATGCTTGCAGGTAAACACTTTTTTAATCGGGAACTGAAAATAAATATTTGTCAAATGAGAATTTCTGACATTTACATGCAAAAGAATTCATCCATTCATCCATCCATCCATCCTGACTTGGGGCAGGAGATTCTGAGGACTGGAGAATAAGAGAATATAGACAATAATCTTGTCCACATGGAGGCAACAAACTATGGAATGGGAGACCTCTACTTAGATGCCTTCCAGTCTATGAAACTGCTTTCCATCATCTCTTGCAGTATCAGAACATTTGCCTATACATCCACCCACCGGTAATTTAGTTTGACTTTATGGCAACATAGAAGATACACAAGATAGTTGATGTGCCAGTTTCTTCAGTCTGAGAGGCTCAGCTGCAGTTACAGGATAATATCATCCCTATGATGAAAACTCAGCTAAAATCATATGCAAGAAAATCCAGATGCCTTGAATACAACCCTGTTTACCATAATAAAATCCTTCTCCTGATTTTTCAGTATTCTCCTAGTCTCTTGTATACGGCTCTGAAAGCAATCCCATTACTATCCAACTTCAATATCTCCTAAGATACCACAACTCTTCCCCATTGGTAATTAAATTCCTGTAGAATATATCCATTAAGAATCTCCAGTGCATAGGAAAGTCTGCAGAGGAAGCTGCATCTCCTCACCCCCTCAGCCACAAATTTCAGCCACACACCTTGTTTCTTGAGTCTTGGTCAGCAGTGAGAAACCCGTGGTGCTTCTGTGGTCAGTGGGTGCATCAAGTGCAGCTCTGAAGTGCAAGAGCCTTAACAAAGAATGACAGAAAGCAAAGCACAGGTTGGAGGATCCACCTATTACAAGCAGGGTGGGGATAGGAAATCAGCCAGTCAGTGACATTGGCATCTGCTGCTCTGAAATTAGGACATAACAGGTGGAAGACTCCATCCAAGTGTGGTAATAGCCATTCACATTGTTCATGAGTCATGCCTTCTCTGACTTGGGGTGAAACTGATCAGGTGCTTTTTTTAAGCAAGATTTTCAACAGGAAAACCCATCAAAAGCAAATCATGAAACAGATCTCAAGATAAATCAAGATCTCAAATGGAAAACACTTTGTCATTTTCAGCTTTATCACTGAGCATCTTAAGGCACAATCCTAACCAACTTTCCAGCACTGGCATAGCTGTGCCTGTGGGGTATGTGCTGCATCCTGCAGTTGGGGGCAGTCACAGAGGCCTCCTCAAGGTATGGCAAGATTTGTTCCCTTACCTATAAGTTGCATTGCCCTTATGTCAGTGCTGGAAAGTGGGTTAGGATTGCGCCCTTATTCTCACAGCTACATTAACTAGCATGTGTTTTTTACTCCTAACCTTCTAGCTTTCCAGTTATATTTTGTGACTAAGCTGATTATAGCCCATTTACAGGTTGACCTTGGTAGGAAGTAGGATACAAATGCAAAAGTAGGATATAAATGCAAAAAAGAAAGAAAGAAAGAAAGAAAGAAAGAATTCTTTCCAGACTTCTATTTGAAGTGTTAGGGACTAGCAACCCATCTTAAAAATTATCACAGGGCTGGGTTGGACAATACTTATCCTGTCCAATGAGCCCCAAGTGATAAAAGTTTGTTGAGTTGATAAAGGATGTCTAAGCTGATGACATGCACACATCCTTGTCTCTCCCTCACATCTGGGGGGGGGGGATTTGGGATGTTTCCTTTAATCACCTGTGGAGTATAGTCAGTTCATTCAAACCACCATCCCTTGCTGCCTGATTTATAAATGCCAAGGTGTGTGGCTATAATGATGATTGGGCAGCAGTGCTCTCCCCCCCCCCCCAGCAGCAACTTGTCTAACCCTTGATGCACATAGCCTAATCTTCCCTGTCAGTTTCATGAATCACCAAAAAGTGGGTCAAGTTCCACTGGTGGGGCCCGGACCCACAGTATGAGAACTACTGAGCTAGTTGTTTGGTGACAATGTATCCCTGAAAAGGAGTATGTCAAAAGTATTTTTCACATGTTGCTGAATTTGTAAATAAATTTTTAAAATCACTTGAAATTTTTAAAGTAGCATTTCAATGTTTGACAATGATGTCATTGCCAGTTACTTCTGGACTGGGTGACCAGATACAATGCAACAAACACCAGTAAGAGGGAGCCTACAGGTGGGATTTTTCAAGCGTGCAAAATGTGCACGCTATCACTGCTTGTCAAGTTGCATTGCTGGTCTCACTGCCAGGCAGTGGGGATCTGGGAGTCCCATGTGTACCAAGTACCACCAGCGATACATGTACCACTAATTGAGAAACACTGTTCTAAAGTCCATAAACACATTTAGATATAACCGAAGTCTTGGGAAAAAAAATAGAGCCTACCTACATTGTAAAAGCAGCATTCATAGCCATTACATGTGATGTTAAATGCACAGTCTGGGCTTGTGCATGCTTTTCTTAACTTAAAGGCAGCTGTTGGGGGTTTAGAACTAGAAGCACAGGACATGGGGAGGGGCCACCTGGTGACCCAGGGGCAAAGCTGAACCCAAGCTTTAGACCTGATCCTTCAAGTGGGATGCAAAGCCATCAAGAACCAGTCTACACTCCACACCAGAGCAGCTGATCTCTTAACCAACTGTACCTCTGTCTTATCCAGATTTTCAATACAGTGATATATGCATGCTCTATACCCTAGCTGCCTACTCATACAATCTATCAGATTGGGGCCCATATATATGATACTGTTTAACATGTTTGTCTCACAGATCAAAACATCTTCCGATAGGCAAGTTATCTGCAATATATTTTGGTGCAATATCTTCATAGTCACGTTAGCTAGAGATAGAAAATAGTTACAGTTCAAAAGTCAATTTAACAAAGGCAAACATGGCACATGAGTGGACAACCGTGAGCAGCAATTCCTCTTTATGAAACTCCAAATTAAACAAAAAAGAAATGTGGCATCACCAATAATACAATGCCCTGTTATAGTACCAGCAGTGTTGTCATCATTGGACATGTCCTAGGAAAGTCTTGAGAGACTGAGAGACTGATGGTGCGTTCCTGTTGACTGGGACATTGGTGAGGCAGTTGGGTGAGGCTACTTCGGCCAGTTAAAGTCTTGTGGCTGTCAGCACCTCTAATGTGAATGCTTCATTCACCTTACACAGGCTCTGTCTTCCTCTTTCTTTGACTCAAAGGAACTTATTATTAACAGTTATTAAGTATTTTATTGCAGTAGTACTTAAGGCCCAAATCCTTTTGCACCAGCTGTTGTACAAATTAAAAACAATTAATCCCTGTGCTGCAGAACTGCCACAGTAGTGTTTTGTGTTTGTTACAGGCATGGCCTTTCCTTGTATTCTATAATGTGTCCTTAGGAGCATAAGACTGTTTGAAAGGCACTGTTATAGTTAGACCTTTTCCTTTGCTTACTTCAGTGGTTCCCAAACTGTGAGCCATGGCTCCCCGGGGAAACCTGTCAGGAGAACCACAGAATCCTTGTGAAAAACCTGTTACCCTATACAACATTATAGCCCTAATAAAAGCCACGGCCAATAGCTCAGTAGGATAAGAGAGCCGCCAGTCAAAAAAGTTTGGGAACCACTGGCTCTCTCTCTCTCTCTCTCTCTCTCTCTCTCTCTCTCTCTCTCTGTTCCACCCGGCTCTGTCCTTAGTTCTGCTATTCTCTATTTACATAATATCTCTGAATGACTTCATTAAATCCCAAGGTTTTCGGTACCACCTATATAGTTCTACTTCTCTGCTCATGAACTTCTTCTCTCCATCCAATTTTTCATCAGCTTATTTGATATTTCTGCTTGGACATTTCTTGATCTTCTCAAAATCAACGTGTCCAGGATCAAACTTGCATCTACACCTGTGAATAACGAAGGGATACACAGAGTGGATAAAGCAAGAGGCACAACATTATTCAACCACCCCAAAGATCTGCAATAACCAATCCTCCCACATGGAGGTGCAATCCTCTGAGCTGAGGCAGCAGGAGCCAAGCAGCCATCTGTCCTACCCTACATCCGGGAAAGCCCCACCCTTGCTCTGAGTTCAGAAGCAGTTGTCCTAATTGCTTATGTCTCCTCACCACCACACTATGCAATATATTGAGGGAAGCCTGTCTTTGTTTCCATTCTCTAGTTCAATATTGTAGTTCTAAAGGGCTAATCCACGGTAGCCCCTTTACTCTCCTAGTGCCTCAGGATGCTCCTCCTTCCCTCTTTATCCATACTACCCAGTGAGTAATCTGGTGGCTAACTCCCTAGTTAAATATCACCCCTAACTGCTGAACAGGAGCCTAGCTACCACAGTGCACAGAATAGGAGGAATTCTTGTCCTGGTAGCTTGAAAGGAAACAACTGAGTAATCCTGCATTACAACCAAATCCTGAGCCACAATCTCCCTGAGGAGATGGGCTCTCAACTACACCTCTGGTCTGGCTGCACAAAGCTTCATGTGGCTGGCTCTTGGCCCTGTTTGTCCTACCCCTTTCCTAAGGCTGAACATAGCACTGCACTCAATACACTCACACTGTGGGGGACAGAGCAGTATTTTCATCCTCCCTATTGAACCATCCTCATATACCTTTCCCTGTCCACTGTGAACGTCATCATTCACCCTGCTGAGCAGACATGAAGCCTCAGTTTTACATTTGACTTAGAGTTGCCAGAGCTCAGATTTTTCACTGCAGATTTTAGATGGCCATCTAGGCTGCCAGATCTCAGGTTTTCAAGCCAAGAACATAAGACTCTGGATTTGAACAATCTGAGACTTACGCTTTGGAGGGCCACCCTTCATTGCTTCTTATACAAAATTTAGTACATGCTGCTGGTGTGCCATGTCACACCTTGCCACTTCACCTCCTCTCCTAGGAGTAGAAGAGGAGGTAAAGTGGCATGGCAGCAAGAGTTTTGCAGCAGCATAACTGACAATAACAATATTATTTTAAAATACTACTTGAAAAAGTAATTCATCCGTCTGAAAAAGAAAATATTGTAATTTTTCCATTGCAAAAATTCCTTTTAAAAAGATTAGGATCCCCTCCTTTCTCATCCCCTTGGCTTCACCCTGGCACCAGATTTTATTTAGGTCATCCAACAGGGTACAGTTATGTGATACCACCAAGCCCCACCTCTTGAATCACAGGTTTCAGGGTGTCTCAGGGTATCTCTGACCTACAAATCTAACTCCATTGTCTATTTTGCTCCCTGTAGTCAGTCTGTCCCAGTATCACATTGCTTGTCCCTTTACAGTGTTGCAAAAATACAGCCCTTCTTTTCCACTGCTTGAATGGAAATGCTGCTTCACACACTGCTGATGTCTCACTTCGACTAATACAGCCTTCAACAACAAATTGAGAAATGGGTTTTGGGGTGTTGAATATGCTACTCCAGAGCAATACTATGCACCAAATGAGGTAGACACAAGTCATAGGACCAATACTATATTACAGTGGTTCTCACACATTTAGCACCAGGACCCATTTTTTAGAATGAGAATCTGTCAGGATCCACCAGAAGTGACAGATCATCCAGGAATTGGAACATGGCACTAAGGGGAGAAGTCGGCTTAGTTGGCTGGAGGAAAAGGTCAGAGACATGCCTGGCTGGCATGTATCCCACCAGATCCTCCATGCAGAGCCACCCCTTCCATAAATCCAAATTTATCTCCTTCGTTCCCTAATGGTGTACTCTCCTCCCTCAAGGCTGCATATGAGAGATACAGGGGAATCTACTGCGAGTGAACGAAGTACACAAGATTTGTCAGATGGTCAAGAATTACCAACATACATGTGCATCCATCCAGAGAGGGGGCCTGAAGACAAATAACTTATCCCCCAAGTCCGAGGTTCCTGTCAGCAAGCTTCTTGTCCATTGCTGCTCCTTATCATTAGAAATTCCAATTCCTCACATCTGTCTGGCTCTTTTCTTTACTGCAGTTGCATTCTTGCTAAAAGCTCACCCTTCCTTTCGACAGACTGATGTGCCTCCTCTACCCCACTCTTCTTTTACCATTTCTTATGTGTAAGCCTGCAGGGCAGGTCTGGGGTTTTTCACATTGTTCTGTGTTTAGGACTGCACTGAGAACGTGGTGCTGGTCTGACCTTGGGATGAGAGGGGGAAAGATACGGCTGCTTCGGAATAGTTCAAAATGTGGACCTGAAGCAAGACAGACTTCTCAATTCCCAAAGGTGTAGCTGGGGTGAGGTTAGAGAAAGGAAGTCAACTACTGCCCGATTGTGCAAGACAAAAGAAGAAGCACTCTGAAGTGAATCAGCTAACTGGAAGAAAACACACTCCCTTAATCCAGGGGTGGCTCTGCCAGGAGGATGCAAACTAGGCAGTCACCTCAAGCAGTGGACAAGGGGTGGCAGGAGGTCTCACTCCCCCCATTGCTAGCACATTGTCCCACTGCTAGCACCACTAGCACTACTGTCTTGACCTGCCTGTGCTGCCTCTCCAGTTTATCGCCTCCATGCACTCAACACCTCTTCCTCCCATTCTTCAACCCCATCTGCCATGTCCTTGACACTCTAGAAGAGTTCCCTGCACACATGGCCGTTCACTGTGGATTCTGAGCATGTGCTTCTGCAGCCCGTGATAAGAGAACATGGAAGAACTGTTGTTGCTCTCGCTGAGCGCACCTCTTTTAGAGACTCTGTCTCTGGAGGGCCATGTTTCCTCATCTTCTGCTTTCCCCAGTAATGGTGCCTTTCTGCTGTAGTAGCAGCCTTCTGGATATCTGGCTACTGTCCAGCCAGCCAGCTCACCCACACTAGAGACTCTTCACCTCGGAAAGCAGCCCTAAGATCCTGGTAACCAACCAACAAACACAGTCGCTGTTCCTTTCATCCTGCATGTCTGCAGGCACTTCCGTTCCTTCGGTCAACATCACACACCAAGTTTGAATCAAATTAACCGCACTGGTGCTTTAAGTTGGCATAAAGAGCATCAGAAATGATTAGGTGTAAATTGTAATTTTGCAGACCCTAGACATTTACAAGTAATTTTAAATACAGTAAGACGGGGAAAAGGGAAATTACGCAAGCAAGCAACCTCTTCCCACCCACCCCTCTTAAATCATTCTCTGTTTTCTGAGTTCGTAGGTGAGTATAAATATTCTATTGAGTTCTACAAAATAGTAGCTATGGAAGCTTGTGCACTCAAAGGATTACAATCTACTGTGAAGTTCTCTGGCACATTACTGTGTTCTTCCACTTGGGCTTTGACCAGAATAATTTGCTGGTAGACTGTGCCCTTTGCTAAATGACTATTTATAAAACGCTGACTACAATATTTAAGACATTACTGAGCTTGCATTAAGTTGAGCTGAATTTTGTTCTTCCCCTCCCTCTCCAGTTCAAATCTTTTATGTCTATATTCCAGCATATCTTGTTTTTAAATTGTAAGCTGAGAAAACAAATAAAAGCCTTACTGTTTACCATACAGTAGCAGCATATATTTTAATTCAGTTCTTGCATACAGTCACAACATTAGGCCAGTGTGAAAGAGCTTGGGAGCTATTGTGCTGTGTTGTCACAGGGAGGCCAAATGGACATCAGTGGTGTAGCTAGCCACCCTGGAGCCTGGGACAAATTTAACAATGACTCTGGGTGTGACACTTCCAGGTGTGATGTCACAACCACAGGTTTTTTTGTTTTTTTTTTAAATTAAAAAATAAATAAATAATCTGCCACCTTTCCCCACCCCCATCACCCTCCTGCTTGTCCTTAAGTCCCCCGCTCACCCCCAAGCCCCCAGAGCAAAGACAGCAAGCAGCCAGAAACTGCAATCCCTGCTGCTCCTCTTGCAGAGTGCCTTTTTTCTGGCACTTTTTGCAAGAGTCACGAACAGCTATCACAAGGGGGTGCAATCGTGCAGGTGGGTGGCCAGACTGTTGCCCCCAGGCAGCCTGCAGCCCGGTGCAATTGCTACCCCTGCAGCCCCTCTAGCTAAGCTATTGTATCAGGGGATCTAAAAGCATACAGAGTATTTCAGTTCATCCTGGTCTGCATACCCCAACCCTAAATGCCATCTTTAGAGTTACATAGCATTGCAAGAAAACAGCATTATACAATGTATTTCTGGAACTTGTAGCTTTTCAACATCAGACAACTCCAGGAGTTTAAAAAAACACACACAAAAACTTGGGAGAAGAATGTAGATATAAAAAAATTGGACCACTTTTTTCCCTTCCTCTTTCTAAACCCCCTTTCTTATTTTTAATTTCTAAACCCCCTTTCTTATTTTTAATTGCTTTCTTTCATCTCTGTTGTATTGTGTTCTTCCTTCCTTCCTTCCTTCCTTCCTTCCTTCCTTCCTTCATCCTAACTTTATTAAAAGTCCTGATCATTCTTACTAAATACCAGACCCCTGTATCTATCTTTCTCCTCCTTTCCTAGAACACAACACAATGCATCTCGTGACATCTTATGGAGTAACGCATTGTTTTTGCTGTTTTTACTCCAACAGACTCACAGGGCGACCCTTCTACAAGTTATCACAAGGCAAGATCATAAGAATTATGACTGTGCTGTTACATCTACTATACCACACCACCATGCACAAGCTACAATGATGCTCATAGTGCATAATTTCATAGAATCCATGTGCATATCTATTCTGTGACAACTTCTTTTTGTACATAAAAAGGAAGTGTTGCAAATATGAGGAATTGTATTCTAAGGCTGTATTCTAAGAATTGTATTCTAGAATTGTATTCTAAGTCACCGAAGAAGCACTGAACAACATTGAGTGCCTGCCTGTGCTGGAAGAGCTTGACAGTGAACCAACCCTAGAAGAACTTCACGTGGCCCTGGACTCCCTTGCCTTTGGCAAGGCACCTGGAAAAGACAGCATCCCTGCTGAAGTCCTAAAATGCTGCAAAGAGATCATCGTCACTGAGCTGCATGAAATCCTCTGTCTCTGCTGGAGAGAAGGTGGAGTACCTCAAGACATGAGGGATGCAAACATCATCACGCTGTACAAGAACAAAGGTGACAGGGGTGACTGCAACAACTACCGCGGCATCTCTCTCCTTAGCGTTGTAGGAAAGCTGTTTGCCCGAGTTGTACTAAAGAGGCTCCAGGTACTTGCAGAGAGCGTCTATCCAGAATCGCAGTGTGGATTCCGAGCCAACAGGTCCACCACTGATATGGTATTCTCCCTTAGACAACTGCAGGAGAAATGCAGGGAACAACGACAGCCACTCTTTATAGCCTTCATAGATCTCACAAAGGCTTTCGACCTGGTCAGCAGAGACGGCCTCTTCAAGATTCTCCCCAAGATTGGATGTCCACCCAGGCTCCTCAGCATCATCAGATCTTTCCACAAGGACATGAAGGGCACTGTTGTCTTCGATGGCTCCACATCAGACCCTTTTGACATCCGAAGTGGAGTGAAGCAGGGCTGTGTTCTTGCACCAACCTTGTTTGGGATTTTCTTCGCTGTCTTGCTGAAGCAGGCCTTTGGAACTGCAACAGAAGGCATCTATCTCCGGACCAGATCAGACGGAAAGCTCTTCAACCTCTCCAGACTGAGAGCAAAATCCAAAGTCCAGCTGAAATGTCTGTGTGAGTTCCTCTTTGCCGACGATGCAGCTGTCACTACCCACTCTGCCAAAGATCTCCAGCAGCTCATGGATCGTTTTAGCAAGGCCTGCCAAGATTTTGGACTGACAATCAGCCTGAAGAAAACACAGGTCATGGTTCAGGATGTGGACTCACCTCCCTGCATTACAATCTCTGAGCATGAACTGGAGGTTGTCCATGACTTTGTGTACCTTGGCTCAACGATCTCCGACACTCATTCTCTCGATACCGAGCTAAACAAGCGCATCGGTAAAGCAGCTACCACGTTTTCCAGACTCACAAAGAGAGTCTGGTCCAACAAGAAGCTGACGGAACATACCAAGATCCAGGTCTACAGAGCTTGCGTCCTGAGTACACTTCTGTACTGCAGCGAGTCATGGACTCTTCGCTCACAACAGGAGAGGAAACTGAGCGCTTTCCACATGCGCTGCCTCCGACGCATCCTCGGCATCACCTGGCAGGACAAAGTTCCAAACAACACAGTCCTGGAACGTGCTGGAATCCCTAGCATGTATTCACTGCTGAAACAGAGACGCCTGCGTTGGCTTGGTCATGTCGTGAGAATGGATGATGGCCGGATCCCAAAGGATCTCCTCTATGGAGAACTCGTGCAAGGAAAGCGCCCTACAGGTAGACCACAGCTGCGATACAAGGACATCTGCAAGAGGGATCTGAAGGCCTTAGGGATGGACCTCAACAAGTGGGAAACCCTGGCCTCTGAGCGGCCCGCTTGGAGGCAGGCTGTGCAGCATGGCCTTTCCCAGTTTGAAGAGACACTTGGCCAACAGTCTGAGGCTAAGAGGCAAAGAAGGAAGGCCCATAGCCAGGGAGACAGACCAGGGACAGACTGCACTTGCTCCCGGTGTGGAAGGGATTGTCACTCCCGGATTGGCCTTTTCAGCCACACTAGACGCTGTGCCAGAACCACCTCTCAGAGCGCGATACCATAGTCTTTCGAGACTGAAGGTTGCCAATACATTCTAAGGCTGCAATTCTATGCACACTTTACTGAGAGTAAGCCCCACTGAGCACAATGAGTCTTCCTTCTGAGGAGACCTGCATAGGGTTGTGTTGTAAATCATAATCACCACCATATCTGGAAACCTCCCCAGCATCTCTGGAACCGGTTGCAGAATGTAATGCATGCAAAGTCGTCCAGGTTAGCTATGTTGGAGCTATGCCCATCATAGCCTCACCTCAAGCCTGATTTTCATGTTCATTCTCTGGCTGAATTTATGAAACTGCCTTACACTGAGTCACACCATTGGTTCATCTAGGTCAATATTGTCTACTGCCTGGCAGTATCTCTCCATGGCTTCAGACAGAGGTCTTTCTCAGTCCTACCTGAGATGCTGCCAGAGACTGAATTTAGGACTGTGTTGTATTTGTGCTTTTTAAAAATTGGGATGGGAACAGCCTTGATGGATTCTACTTCCTTAAAACTGGAAATGTGCTTTTCTCTTTTAAATGGAAAAAAAAAATCCCCTAAAATAGACAGAAGACTTAGAATGTTTGCACTGGCCATTTCCACCGGTGCTAGAAGGAGAACAGATTATTGAATTGGAGCAAAGTGGAGAAGTCTGTCAATCAGCAGTGTCAGAGCCAACAAAGCTTTTCCTGCATTGCACCATTTCAGGCTGGGATAGGCTCTCACATTTGACTATTCTCCAAACAAACAAACAGGAGAGGCTCTTTCCAGCACTTAGAAATGTAGAATATTGGGGGGCATACTGGGCTAAACTATTCTCACTGACATGCTGTTTTTCTGTGTTGAGGACTACTTTTGGGTGGATGGGGGGCATTTAAGTAGTGCAGTCCAGGAAAAGGGCTATCATTTGATTCTGCCGTACAAACCCGCTTTCAGTGCATGTGGAATTGGGTTGGGCGCCATCTTGCCCTTTGCCTCATGTAGCAAAATGACTTGGGCTGGATCTGCCTTCATGTAATGTTTGTTAGTGCAAAATCTATGCAGAAAGAGATTGGAGTATGAAACAAAGAACTGAACTCTAAGCTTTATTTCTACAGCAACAGTCTGACTGTACTAAGTGTTGTTTTTTTTCCTTATAAAATGCTTTCAGAGAAACTGCTTCTCCCAGTAAAATATGAACAACACTGGTATGACATCAGAACATTTGTTTTCATTTCCTAGATCTAGCACAGGATCAAAGGAGTCAGGATTGATTGAACCAAGGCAGATATAGACTTATGTTGACGGGGTATGTCTATCTCCATATCAGGGACTCATGTGCAATTATAAGAATACTGCACTTGGAAATGCTATTCCACTAAAATCAGTAGGCAGGTGCCCACAATCCACTATACAGAAGTCTGTCTCCATGTGGTGAACTATTTGCATGCAGTCACTTACAGCTTATGGATTTTTCTTTGCCCTACCCAGACTTTTTCTTCTTCTTGGTCTTCCTGTCTTCAGCTATAGAGAAATAATTTCCTAATTGAAAGGAATCTCTGCAAAAGTATACAAATTATTTCGACCAAGGGTCAAGCTAACACATTTATTTATTTATTTATTTAATGGGTTTTTTAAAAATCCTGTCAGTGCAATATCCTCCCAAAGTGGCTAACCAAATTAAAAGAACTATAAATGTAAAAATAATTAAAACATACAAGGGTTGCCCAGAAAGTAATGCACCACATTTTTTTTCTTCAACAATTATTTATTGAACACAATGAAACTTACACACAAGAAAGAATGATGTTTCTTCTACACTCCCTATTTTTCCACGTACTCTCCGTCCAGTTCTATGGCCTTCCTCCAGCGAGACACAAGGGCATGTATGCCCTGTCGGTACCACTCCTTGTTCTGGTCACGAAGCCATTTCTGCACTGTGCGAATCACCCCTTCATCATCCTCAAAATGTCTTCCGCGAATGGCATCCTTTAATGGCCCAAACAAGTGGAAGTCTGAGGGAGCTAGGTCAGGGCTGTAGGGTGGATGGGGTAACACAGTCCAACCCTGTTTAGTGATGTGTTCCGAAGTCCTCAAACTTGTGTGAGGCCAAGCATTATCATGTTGAATCAAACATTCACCTGGGTTGTTATGGCGCCGAAGTCACTGGAAGCGCTTCTTGAGTTTGGTTAATGTCTTCACATAAGCTTCAGAATTAATGGTGCTGCCTCTTGGCATCACATCAATGAGTATGACACCCTCACAGTCCCAAAACACAGTGATCATGACCTTACCAGCGGAAGCAGTTGCTTTGAATTTTTTCTTCTGTGGAGATTGAGGATGATGCCATTCCATTGACTGTCGTTTTGTTTCGGGCTCAAAATGGTGAACCCAGGTTTCATCACCTGTCACAAGTCTGGACAAGAACGCTTCCCCCTCATCTTCAAAATGTTTCAGCAACTCAGAAGAAATGTTTTTTCTGAGAGATTTGTGGTCCACCGTAAGACAGCGCTGAACCCATCGTGCACACACTTTTGAGTAATCAAGAGCACGGATAATTGCATCCACACTTCCTTTGCTGATTGACAGCTTCAGCGCCAACTGCCTAGTCATGGCAGTTGTTTCATGGCTGTTTTAGTTTCATGGCTAAAAATATATGGATGGAAACACATTGAGAGAGAAAACGAAGATAATTTTCAAAGAGAGGGCAGACCACACTGTAGATTCTGATAGTGATGATGGTGTAATTCAACGTCTGAGAGTAGTGGGGACAGCATTTAAGTGGACTTGAAGGAGAAAGCAAGCTCTGTGCTTGCTCTGCTATGGATCTGGGCCCTGAACAGATGCAAGAAGAGGCAGGTCTGTATTAGAATAACTAAGACCATCAGATTTTATCTGCTCTGTGCTAGTGCAACAATTCCATAAGGAAGCTCCAGCTCCTCTCCTAATTCTGACTTTGGCACAGAGCCCCATGTTTCTGCCACTTGTGACATCCTTTACCTAATATCAAATGTGGCTGAAACAGATACTGGCTATTCAGTAAAGAAACCATTCAGTATTTCGTTAGCATCTAGGCTGTGCCTTTCTGAGAACCTTTCCATGTGACTTTTTTGGTATGCATATGTATGTACTCCTTGGCCATGGCAACTGACATGAGTGAGATGCAAACTGCAGTGATACCTCCTCTGTCTTATCTCACATATTGCAAACGCAGCACATAACATTGACTGGCGTGGTCTCTATTTGTGTCCTAGACAAGGATGTGGGTGTAACTGCCAACTCATGGAACACATAATAGAAGGCAGATCATATTTGAACTATTTATAGGCAATTTTCCATACCTAATTACTGCAATTCCTCTTTCCAATGAACAAAATATCCCTCTTTCCAAAGACCACAAGCAAAATATTCACATAGGACCTTGAGAGAGCATGAAAATGTGGTATGGTATGAAGAATCATATGTAGAGGCATAAAATTAGACAGTTGTAATGGATCTCAGGAGATCATCTAGTTTAACCCATTGCAGAAAGGGGTGGATTAGATAGCATTATGCTCTATTAGGTGCATTTGAGATAGACTTGTTGAAGCTGCTTTGGGATGAGGAATGCATAAGTTCTCTTTATATCTTGTTCCACTGCCCCACATTTGGATATAAATAATTGTAACAAAATTGCACGAATGGGAAAACCATTGGGACACAATGTTGATTCAACACAGTAACACAAACGCATATGTATTTAAGGGCATAATCTGCATGCTTACCCAGCCTCTTCCCTTGGTAGAGAAGTGGATGTATAACATGTGGGGTACCAATGTCCTTAACACTCCTTAACTCCTCCTTTTCTAAGCGTATTGGATCTCTGAATGGAGCACCTATATCAGACATTGCATTATGTGTGTGTGTCTCTTGCGGGATCCCCATACACTTGTGCGCTCTCTTGTAGTTGAGCTCAGCATTGTCCTATCTTTCCCCCTATTTAGCTTTAGGAGGAGGTTCTGCATATCATCCTTCTCCTCTCCTTCTTTGGCATAATTGACTGACACTTCTCTGTGTGTCCAGCTACTTGCTGCCTCCTGTCTTCCTTGGCCTCTCACTCTCAAATAGTGAATGACAAGTGATACTACATGTCCCAGAGGTACAACCTCTCATGAGAGGGGGCCATCCTTTCAAGAAAGGGTCAGCTGGACTGCTGCCTGAAGTGCTGTCTCCATTTCCCCCACCAACCACATGCGCAAACCAGAATGGGCAAGTTGGCAGCCTCCCTCCTGATCATGTGGCTCTCACTCTCCCATTTGACAAAAAACTGCACTGGATTCAGGGTTCACAGAGGTGGTCATCTCTTCCTTGGAAAGACAAGGCACTCCCTGGCCTGGAGTCTGTAATTGAGGAGGTTGAGCACATATGCTCCTTTACCATAGGGAAGGAATTGTTGGAGTGAATAAACATGTGATTTGACCAGATTGGTTCATGTGAAATACAAGGACCTATGCTCACACGGTAGAAAGATTGGAGAAAAAAAGCGTCGTTCAATAACATGGAAACATTAGTGATTCACAAATTGTTGTTCTGTTAGCAAAACAGAAATATCTAGAAGTAATAGTTGAGCTAGACACATCAGATCACCATTAGGTACTTTCCAGTCAATGAGGCAAGTTCCAAGACATCTAACTGGTAAGGTGTTACTGCTTTTCTAATGGTAACATCATTTGTACTTCCACAGCTACTGCCTTTCTTATATCTCAAAACTTTTTACAAGCATTGGCGCTTTAATACAAATGTCTTACAACACCCTTGTGAAACCGGAAACTATTACATTCATCTTATAGGTGTGGGGACTGAGGCACAAAAGCTATTAGATGTCTCATTGCTAAAGGCATATATGGAAGAAAATGATGATGCAGCATGATTTGGAAATGGTTGTGCTCAGTTCCTAGGCCTGCATCAATTCCTAGGCTAGGATTTTGTCAATGAGATCCTCAGTAAGTATTGTATGGCAAAAAGGACTGAGCTATTTTTGATGTGATGATGAGCAGGGAAGCAGGAAGTGCAACTGACTTGTTCTTCGTCACACTTCTTCATCTCAGTTCCATTTCACTCACCCACTCACTCACTCACTCACTCACTATTTGTGCGAAGCCTACATAAATACATATTCATGTAAATCAGTATTCACAGTGCAGATGCTTCGATCACCTCGGGCAGATATTTTCGTAACATCATATGTTTAGCCCATCAGAGATGTGAACTTGGCAACAGGCTGCACCTATTCTCTAGCAAACATTTTCAGCATGGAAAGAGCCATTCTTCGTTCAAATTAAGCCTTCTGCCAATGCAACAGGGACCAAATGTGTACATCTATGGACAGGGCATTAACAGTGTCACACAACCAAGCAGATTTGGTTATATAGTTGCATCACAGACGGTCAACAAAATTAGTTTAGAATGTCCATCTCCATGACTCTAACCCAAAATCACTGAGCTCTCCCAAAAATCACTGAAAAGATGAGGCACTTTTGCGTGTGGCAGAGAAGGAAAATGTTCATGAAATGTGTCTCATTTGGGTTCAGTCTGCTAGCAGAGCTGCATTTTAAACTATCTTTAGGTCACCGCATCCGCTTTTACTTTCAGCTCTAATTATGGTTTTAGATAACTCAAAAACTTTGGCTCAGTTCTGGCCACAAAAGGTTCAGGCCTATTAAAAGTCACCACTGTGTCTATTGACACTCCTGTCCATGCATGTCAGATCTCCAGGTAATTCTGGCTTATCCTTATTTTTGTGCTGCTACAGCAGCAAAAGGTTTTTTAATAGGGCTATAAGCTTCAGTTGGTTTTATTAATAGGTTAATAAACCAAAGCTTTCATTGATCACATAGGTTTCTCAGGAAGCGGCTTTTTATTGATTCAGACCATTTGTACATCTGACTCAGTATTGTCTGCAATGCCTGGAGGAGACGTTAGATTTTCAGGCAGGGTTCTTTCCCAGTCCTGCTTGAAGATGCCAGGGATTGCTCATTTGACTCCCTTCCATCCTTTTCCTTTCACATTCCCCCGTGGTGATTTCCACCTGCCCCCGATGGTGCATTGGGCATTACTAGCACCCCTGGAACTGAAGATTCAGGAGCTGGCTCAGGCAGGTTTCCTGATCCAGCTTATATGGTCAATGAAAGCTTTAGTGTAAGCCTTGGCTCATGCCTTACTTGGCCAACCCCTGATGATACACCTGCAGATATCTGCATAAAACCAGTATCATCAGGGGTTGGCCAGATCAGGCCAGAAAAAGAAGACAAAGTGGTTAGGGCTGTTGCAATGAAAAATTATGAGAAGGAAAGCTGCTGCACTGATATTTTCTCTTATAAACATACTTTGTTGGCATAAGTGGTCACTGACTGAAATTGCTATGACATCAGTGTTCTGTAACTGAATTTTATCAATGTATCAGATATGAATCATAAAGCAATACATTGTTTCTTCACAGTATTTCTTCAAGGTTCTAAGACAAATAAATCAAAATCTTTTTTTAGTTAATTTAACAATTCAAGAATAATCACAATGATAATTATAAATTTGGTTATAAAATCGATCTCAACTAGATAAAAGTCAGGATTTTGACAATTACGTTTCTGCCAGTAAGTTTTATATTCAAGAATCAACCTAAACTTATGTTTCCTGTTTTCCTCTACATCAGGTGTCATCCCACAGATGACAAGCTGCACCTGCTGAAATTCTCTCTTCTATACACTTGTTAAAGGTCCAGCATCCCTAAAGTTGAAAGTTTGAGCACCCCTGCTCTACATACTTTCCTCTAATGTAGATATGCCTTGTGCTTAGATGGAGATGTTTAGTGCAGATATATATCACTTTCAACGAGTCTTAGTCATATACCATTTGTGAATTTAGCAATAAGAATACTGTTTGTCTTGGGATATAATATAAAGGAGCTTCCCTCCCCTCTTCCTTCATAGTTTCTGAAATTTTTATTCTGAAAGGGGGAGAAAGAGCCGAGAAATACATGATCGACATCTCAGTGAATTACAGTACTTCTTAATTATCAGTGATTTGGGGAACATAATGTCCCTTCTCCATTGATTCTAATTGCCTCCCAGAATACCTATGCAATGTCTCCTCTCTTGTTCTTTCAAATCCCGTCTTAAAGTCAACCTTTTCCGTTAAGTTTTGGCACGTACCTTTGTGCTCTTTCCCTTTTGTAACTAAGCTTAAAATGGTTTGATGGTCTCATCTGCAATCACAGCTAAAGACCAATTTGAGAATTGCTGTTCTATAGAATAACATACAGAATAACCTTTTCAGTCATGGGCCAACCTTTAATCCCAATCTGTGACATGAGATCTACTTTTTACCATATATCCATTTTTCTCCTTTCTCCCTTTCCTCCCTCTCAGCTCCCTCCTTCTCTTCCTCCTCTTTCTTCATCTTTTTCGTTCTCTCTCTTTTACCTTATAACAAGTAAGTGGGTGGGAGTGAATGGTGAAAGAATAGTGGTGATGGTGCTGCTGATGTATCCCACCTTAGGTCACTTCATTGTGGGCCACAACCCCGCGAAGACCAGTGAATGAAAGCACTTCAAACATTGCTCTGTCTAATTCTCTTTTCTCATTCAACCATCATTTTCATAAACTAGCAGTTTATAAACTGGCTGTTTGCATTACTGTGGCACAATACACCACACCAGCAAGAATGTCCTTTTCTATCCACAAAGAGGAGCTTAAGTGGAAGCTAAAGAAGTAAATATAGTATATGTACTTAAACAGTAGAAGCCTCTGAGTTTTGTAAATGGAGGACAGGTACAAGCGGAGCCAACTTCCTGCATGACACATGTGAGGTTACCATTTGTCAGGGTTCTCTATATCAATTTATGAGGACAGACATTGTATATGTGTATTACAAGGCTGCTGAGGACGCCTCATTAACATTTGTGTGTTAATGGGCTGCAGTTGGCAACTCACAGGTCACAGTATGATTACCATTTTGGTTCTGATGGTTGCAGCAGGGACTTGATGGCATAATCACCACAGCTGGTAAGCTTGGCCCATGAGCACTGGAAGGAATTTTTTAAATAGTCTTTTAAAAGGCCATTGACCATAGAAATTCAGCGGGAGGTGATTATTTCCTTCTTTAGTCTGATGATATATTCATTATGTTCCCTCTTTATCTCAAATATGAATACACAGAATGGCAACCTTACAGGCCAATCCTATGCATGTCTACACAGAAGTCCCATTTTAGTCAAGGGGGCTTACTCCCAGCTAAGTGGGAATAGAGTTGTAGCTTCAGTCATCTTTCCTTGACAACACCACATAGTGTCCTTTTCATATGTTAACTGGTTTGAAAATGCTTTTGTTGAAAAGTGGTATATCAAGATTCTATATCAGGGGTGTCAAACATAAGGCCCGTGGGCCAAACATGGCCTCCAGAAGCAATTTATCCAGCCCCCATGATAATTGGGCTCTCTCATGCCTTGGAAATATGAACAAGATCTCCACATTTTCTCTTCTGTCATTTGTAGCGAATGAATTTCTATGTGAGAACAAAGTGCTTATTTCTGACCATCATCTGTTTAATAACGTCACTTCTGACCCTCTGTAGGCATCATGAATGCTAACATTGGCCCTCTGTTTGAAACAAGTTTGACATCCCTGTTCTATATAAATGGTTCTGTCTGTGGGCCTCTTCCTACATGGGTGGATCCCCAAAGGTTTGTGGGGAGACTTATCTTGATGCTGTCAGTGGGTTGTTTGGCGTTTTTCATTGTCATAAGCAGTGATTGCAGCAGCAAGCCTCCTATTCCAAGCCCTCTTCCTCTCTCACCTCTTCCCGATCTCCTCTGTGAGCACCAATAGGAATAAAATTACAGGTCCACCCTTGTTATACACAGATTTTTTATACACTGATTTGACTCAACACAAATGGCCCCTGCAAATGAGAAGGAATGTGCCGATCCTTGGAGAAGGGGAAAAAAATGCATCCCCTAAACTGTGATTTTAGTTTTTAAAAAACTGCTTTTCTTACTGTTGGTCATGAAAGTGACCATGCCATTCTTTAACTGAGCCAGGCAAAAGCAGGGGTTCTAACTGCTGACTGCCTCTCTACAGCAGTAAGAAAAGCTGTTTTAAACCACAATTGTAAAGGGATGCACTTTTTAATTTTTTTAAACTGCTTTTATTTAACACATTTTATGGTATCAGCAGAGAGTCCATCAGCAGACTCAAACCCCTGCAGATGTCGAGGCACAACTTTATTACATTGGGAGCAATGGGTCTATTTTCTCCACTGTTTTTATATCCACTAGGGGTTCCAGAATGAAACCCCAGTGGATAACGAAGGATGACTTGTAGTGCAAAAGAGTTGTGGTCCACCTCCTCCTCTCTTCCACACATGGGTAAAGGCAGGGACGGGAACACGAGTCAGGTTACTCAAGTCCGAGTTGGAAAATCAGCGTTTTCCTGACTTGTGGAGACTCGAGTCAGGAGTGTGGAAGACTTAGCAAAACACTTGAGTCAAGGGCCCCTGAATTTGCTCTCAGTCCCCACGCATGCAAACCCGAGTATGACTGGATGTACTTGCTTAATTTTTTCGCGGTGTGAAAGGCCTCATGGGGCCATCATTCAGACCAGGTGAGCAGCAGGGAAGTTCTGGCCAGGAGACAAGGAAGGGTTAATCTTTGCTTTTACATCTGAGCAAGAGGGGGGAGGCAGAAGTGGGCTCTCTTGCCCATCTCCGAAGGAACCGATGATCATTGGACAAAGGATGGGCGATCTGATCTTTTTCTTTGGATGAGGTATGGCAGAAGGAGGAGTCCAAAGGGGTTCTTGCCTTAGAATTGGCTGGAGAAGCCCAGGGAGGGGGAGAAAGGAGGCGGGGAAAGGGGGAGGTTCGTAGAGATCATGCTTTCCAATCTCATGGCTGCTGTGAGCTCCGCCTTGCACCTGCCCCCCTGCCCTGGAACACCTCCCTCCTACCTCCTCCTTGCCTTCTCCCTGCCCACCCCAGACCCTTGTGCTGGTCGAGCTCGGCTGATGCAACCCTCCCTACCCGAGTCAAGTAGAGGCTGGATTCAGCCTCCATGGGCCGGGGCACATCCCTGTGCCGACCCAGCTGACTCTCGAGGAGGCCCAGGACCCCACAATGTAAGGGGATTGTGCCAGCTGAAGGCACAGTTAGGATTGTGCCCTGAGAGCTTAATGGGAAGCTAGTCAATTTTGTATATTATTAATGACTGTACATATTAGTGTTAAAATCATATCTATGTATTTAATGATAGTTGCTGGAATTAAGGAAATGTTAACTTCCTGGAAATCTAAAAGTAGTTATGAACCAGGGCGTTCTAGAAGTATTCTGATAAACTGAACTAAATTTTAAAGTTATGCAACTGAATCCAAACCTCTCTCAGAGCCCTTAGAATTGACTCTGTCATACTGTTGACCCAATAGGGTTATTGATTTTCTTGTTCTCAGTTACAGGCCGCAATCCCAACCCACTTTCCAGCACTGACATAAGGGCAATGCGACTCCAAGGTAGGGGAACAAACATTGCCTTACCTTGAGGAGGATTCCATGGCTGCCCCCCAACTGCAGGATGCAGCATATACCCAACTGGCACAGCTATGCCAGTACTGGAAAGTTGGTTGGGATTGCACCCACAGTGCTATCTTTTATACTGTAAACTGTGTTGTTTCCCAAACTGTGAAAAAAGTGGGGTAAATTTTGAAAAAAATAAAAATAAAAAAATGCTTCCTAAGGTATTGTGGAGACAAGCTATGTGAAGCTTGAAAGGTTTGAACTAGTTTGAAGCCTGAACTTGGCTTGAAAACCTAGACTGGTAACCAATGGAGATTGAAGATAGCAGAACTGTCTCTAATCTCCAGTAGAACTTCGCCTTCTCTGTAGTCTGTTCTAGAGCAGTGCTTCTCAAACTGTGGGTCAGGACCCACTAGGTGGGTCACGAGCCCATTTCATTCATTTCAATATTTTATTTTTAATATATTAGACTTGATGCTACCATGGTATGTGACTGCATTCCACCATATATATTCTTTAACAATTATAGTAAATGGTACTTCCTCCTGGGCAAGTATGGTTAGGATGGCAGCCTAGGATTGTTAGAAATATTCCTGCTTGATGATGTCACTTCCAGTCATGACATCATTTCTGGTGGGTCCTAACAGATTCTCATTCTAAAAAGTGGATCCTAATGCTAAATGTGTGAGAACCACTGTTCTAGAGAATAGCCAGGCTACCACCTTCCAGACCAGTTCAGGTTACTGAACTGTCTTCAAGAGTGTTAGTGGCAGGGTACCACATTTTGGGGGGGATGGGGGTGGAATTTGCATGTGGTTTCAAGTGGTGTGTGGGCTCAGACTGGTCCTGTATGGTGTGTAAAAAATTCCTGACCTCATCCAGTGCTTGGAGCTTTTGGGGGTGGGGTTTAGTCTTTTCCAAGAAGACAAATGTTTACATGGTGTTAAACACATGGATTGGACTCAGAGGAGACATGCAGTTGGACTTTAGATAAACTAGTATAATCATACATTTCCTTTTTATTTCACATGCTTATACAGTCATATAAAATAATTTGTTGATTCTGTTCCACAGTGTATGATAATTCATGGTTTCCAGCCATGGCGAAAATCATTCACTTTTCAAACAAATTGCAATTTGCTACTATATAAACATAGTGTTGCAGTTTGGGCCATGGTTAATTAAATTATAAACAAAGGAGACTCACATTCCAATTATCAGACAAGTCACGCCTTAACAAGAGTCTGTCCCAGATTTGCCATTGGTACATGTCAAAATGGCATCCTCCCTGAAGCAAAACAAAATATCAAAGAAGTGAACGACATCTTGTTATTTTCTTATGGCACTCAGGGGAACCACAGAACGCTCTTTTCAAGAAATCCTTCCTGCATAAAGCAGGGAAGGGACTTGGTTCACTCTTTATTTTCCACAACTTGGCTGCACATTTGATTTTCAAGAGAGCAGGCACAATGAATAAACAGAATCCCCTCAAGGCCATGGTTGGCTTTCCTTCTAGGTTGGGGCTTCAAACACATGAATGGAAAATCAGTTATTTCCCCAGAACCAACAGAATCAGAAGCCCTGTCCAGATATTCTGAACCCAGGTGCAGCGTACTCAGGCAGAAACTGAATGAAAGTTCATTGCAAGCACACACACCCACACACACCCACAGCCTCATCCCTCCACCTTGCTTACAGTATTTATCTGCACAAATACTGTATCAGGGAGACATTCTCACCATGGTTAGAACACCTATGTTGAACACCTATGCTGTAAGGGGGGGTGGGGGGAGTGCACACAGACCAATTGCCAATGATGTCAGGCTTACCAATGAAATTATTTATCTCAGAGTGTATACATGGTAATCTTTATATTAAGATACGTGAGCCCTTTGAGGACAGGGAACTTTTTTTAATTTAGTGGGCAGAGCAATCCAAACCTACCTTTGAGCAACTCAAGTCTTTTGTACCACCTTCCAGGCAGGGTGACCAGATACAATGGAAGACAGAGTGCCTGTACTTTTAAACATTGTATAGAAGAGGGAATTTTGGCAGGTGTATCTTAACATGGAAGGGTTTAAGAAGCTGCGCCTGCCAGTATTCCCTCTTCTACACAATGGTTAAAGGTATAAGCACTCTGTCCTCCAATATATCTGGTCACCCTGCTTCCAGTTGTTGAGAATGTGCCATAAAGCACATTTGCACCACCTCGGAAGTCAGGTAAGCCAGCACGAGGATGTGTGCCAGCCTCCCTGTGCCATATTCAGATCCAGCTGAGATGAGTATGTGCTGGCCGAGGTAGGCCAGCATGGGCGATTGCAGAGGAAGGCAGGGGGTGGAATGGGGGTGTTTGGGGATGGGAGGAAGTTGGGCCAGTCGGCAGATTGGAACTGGGAGGAGGGTGGGACTGGTCTCAGCAACTTAGGCTGGATCCTAACCCCCCCCCCCCCCCCCCAGCCTGGCTTTACACTGGGATGCTTGGATTTCTGCCAGCGATTTTGCTGGTGCAGACCTGAGTAGCCCCATAGAGGTGGCTGGTAAGCATCATGGGGTAAGAGAATGAATATTCTCTTTGAGTTGCACTCCAGCCTGCCCCTACCTTGTGCTGAATACAAGTTACTCCGTAACAACATAATGAGGCACTGAATTCCTTAGAGCTGATTATCCTAACTGTGCTATGAGAACAATGAACAATGTGAAAGAGATAAGGAGGAACTGGGAAGCATAGCACAAGCATCAGGCAAAGCGAGCTCTTAATGGGAGTGGAAGGAGACTATACAGATAGAGCTCCTTGTTTTAAACTGAGCCAAGTCTTAATCCCAGAACCAATGTCCTCCTATTGCTGAACACAGCAATTGATAGTATCATGATGCATAGGGAAAATATTGCCATAAGAAGATGTAGTGATGGATTAGACACAGTGATTCCCAAACCGAGGGTTCATGGCCCAATTTTTGGTGGTTCATGACCCTATTTTTGGTAGCTTATAAAACTGACAGGGTACATTAGGCTATGTGCATCAAGGGTTAAACAACCTGCTTTTTTGGAAGGGGGGAGCATGACTGCCCAATCACCATTATAGCCACAGAGGCTTGAGTGGTAAAGTGGTTGGTAAAGTGAAACTTTTTTTGAGGTGGATCCTGATGCTAAAGCATTTGGGAACCACTGGATTAGAGAAATGTATGGACAGAACTAGCAGACAAGGTAAACATAATCTCCATGCTCAGAGGCAGTAGACCTCTAGATATCACATACAGGAACTGGAAAGTGGCTGTCACCATTGCCATGTTTAGATACTTCCAGGAGGCTGCTGTCTGGCTGATCTTGGAAATAAAATCTTGGACTAGATTGATCCTTGTTTGATTCAGTATGGCTTTTCTTAGGTTTGTACCTGCAAGTCTACTGTACTTCTTGTTCTTCCATAACTGTATTATGTTTAATACAGCCCTCGTGTCTCCCCCACTTGGAAACACACAAGAGATAAGTCTCAAAATATGATAGCTACTATAACTAAAAGACCTAAAATGAAAGTGCAGGTAGGATGGATGCTAGGTCCTTGTAGGTAGATTACTTTCCCACAGACCTTCGCACAAACCTAAAAAACTGAGTCATGGGTTGTACATGGACCAACTGTTACGTGAAAATCCCCTTTTTCCTTTTAGTTGTAATTTTCTCTCTATATCTGGTTATGTTACTAAAACATCATGCAGGCTAAACTTCTCCCAGCACACATTTCCAAAACTCTGGTCAAGTCACAAGCTCATGGTTACACAACAACCACCTCCCCATGGTCACACATTATGGGAGGAAGTCTGGTATCTTAAATCATTGTTTAAGTGTCTCCTATTCATTGTATTGTTTTTACCCAATCACTGTTTAAGTACCGTATGCAAACTTGAACTGCCTTCTTGTGTTGCTGATTCATTGTATTGTTTCTAGGGAGCCAGCCATAGACCCCATTGATTTTGCTGATAACTGACATCTTGATCCTTTCAATGTTTTATTTACTCCCAAGTACCCTGCTGTGTGGTAGTAAGCAAGCTACAATCCAGCTCGGACAGTCAGCAAACCCATTTTTAAGAGAGGGCTTCCTCCCACATGCTCTCTCTCTGGCTCTCCCTCCAAGGACCAACACATCTGTGTTGTGTCAGAGGGTCCTCTCCACAGGACTCTCCCCCCCATCCAACTGCTCTACAGGACAGGTAACTATCTTGCACCTGAAACTCTTTCCCTTCTCCTCCCCCTTTTTCTCCCCTTCTCTCCCCATCTTTAGTTAGCAGCTGGGTTTGGCAGACCAGGGACCCCTAAAATCCTTCCCTACAACCTTTCCTTTTTCTAATTTCCTCGGATGCACCAAATACTCTTCACACGCAACCACCATGAAAGCTAGGTACACTGGATTCAAGTATTAGGACCAAGAAACATACACTTATCATTTCTCCATGTGCATTATGTTTACCTTTGTGCTTTTGTAATAAAACAATAATCTTTTATTAAAAGTTATCTTTCTCTGTCTCCTCTTTAAGCAAAAGGGAATTTCTCTGCATTACGCCGTCTTGTTATCCAGCCTGCAATCCTAAGGTTCCAATAAGGGCAGTATAATAATTCCCCTAAACAAAACAGCCCTTTTGGTAACACAACTGCAGAGGGAAATGAATGCATTTCAACATATCCTGTTTGCATTGTTTAATTGTAATCACCCTGCAATTATTTATAGGAGTGTAACTTACAGTCCTCCAAGGATATTCACTCCTTTTCATACTTTGCAGTGACACCATCTTGAGTCAATGAAGGAACTCTTGGCTTTCCTCAAGCAATCTAACCTGGCAACTAGAGTTCACAGACGTAAAATTATTAGAATAATGTACTGTGTTCCAATCCCACAGTGCATCATATTCTGCAAAAGATTTGGAAAAGTCCTGTTACTCTAACTCTAGATGTACCCTTAGGAATAAAAGCAATTCCAAAATAACTTTCCATTTAGAAAGGCATTTGATTTTCAATATTCACTTGCCTGAAAAAGGATGAGTTGAAAAACGGGAAGATGGAGTAAGTTAAATGTTCATAAGAACATTAGAAGAGCCTTGCAGGATCAGGCCAAAGGTCCATCTAGTCCAGTTTCCTGTATCTCACAGTGGCCTGCCAGATGCTTCAGGGAGCACACATGACAACAAGACACAACCTGCATCCTGGTGCCCTCCCCTGTATCTGGCATTCTGAGGAAACCTACTTTTAAAATCAGAGCTTGTACATATTTATCATGACTTGTAACCCATGATGGACTTTTCCTCTAGAAATTTGTCCAATCCCCTCTTAAAGTATTCTAGGTGAGATGCCATCACCACTTGCTGTGGTTCATCAGTAATAAAGGAAGCCTAATGCTATGCAGAAGAAATATCAATGTAGGGATCTCAGTTATGATAGCTTTGCAAATTCTACATGTGAAAAACCTTTATTAAAATGCTTTGTCATCAGTGGAATCCACACACTCCTTATAATAGTGGGGTGTGAAGTTTCTGGCCTCTGCACACATTAGACTGTACACCTGTCCAATCAGATTTAACTAATCTTCAGCTTTATTGAAATCACAACCCTGAACAGCAAACAACTTATAAATGCAGATAATTAAGTACTTAGCTGTACAGGATGGCAAATTAAAGGTTAAACAGGATGGGTGAGATTAAATGATATTAAATGAGATTAAACCATTTCTGCCCAATGTTGCATATATGCAACACAGATCAAATGTGTAGACCTGTGGGCTGGGCAGAAATGGGTTAAAGGAGATGAAAGACAATACAGACCTTTTTGAATGGTAGATGAATTCCGTTTCACAGAACAACAGCAACCTAAGCAAGTACTGTATAGATATTTTAGGTAGGAGCAATCAAAATAGCCTGAAAACAAAAGCAAGGCCTAAACAGTTGCTTAAAAGTTCATAAAGGAAACATTAAGGCACTTATAATCCCAGAATATGGGGCAATATAACAAACAGCATAATGCCAGTTGGGGCTAAATAATCACAGAATATGGACAAATAACATAATGCCCAATAGGGGCTGAACAATACATATTGATAAAATCCCTTGACCGGTCTCATTTTGATGCTGTATGAATTTCATGCCGTCCTTTTAGCCCATGGTTTCCATCTGGCATGTATGTTGGTGTGAAAACTACCATACTGTAATGTTGATGTGCACCTAACCCCCTTTGACATAGTAGCTGAGTGGATTGACATACACCTTGGTCTTTGCATAAAAAATTAATGTCTGACCCAGTGCATACTTACTGCCCCAAACCACGGTATTTCCTCACCCCTCTTAGCATGTAGCAGCTCCTGTCATTATGTTGAGAGTCCCCATGCTGTCACCAGTGGCTGGGGGAAAGAGATGGAACAACATGAGAGATAACACACCTTTGCCAATTTCAGCTGAAATATTTTACTTTGCAATCATAATTTAAATGGCTGAAAACTGAATTCGGAAGTCCATAGTAGAAACCGGGGTGGCCAAACTTGCTTAACATAAGAGCCTCATACAATAAACTTCAGACGTTTGAGAGCCACAAGAAATATGTTTGAGAGCCACAATATGTAAGAAGCATTTAAATTCTTAAATACATTTACTTACTACGGACATTAAACTTATGTTTTAACCCAGTGAACTCGCAGTTTATTCCTGGTAAATAATTATAAAGCATGAAAATTTCTTATTTACCTTCTTTATTAATTGTGATGCAAAAAGGAGCTCAGCCAACATATTTCCGAGAGCCACACGTTATATGTCAAAGAGCGACATGTGGCATGCAAGTCATGGTTTGGCCGCCCTGGTATAAACAGTACCTGGTATAAACAGCTAAGCAGAAATGGAGTAATAGCTCTGTATTTATAAGTACTTTATAAGAGCTTTATGTTACTCCTATCAAAGCCTAGGAAATAATCATGTTGTATCAATTATCCCCTTTTAATGGCATGTGATCATGTTAACTGAAAACTGAAAATATTTCTCACAAGATTAATCTGACAGGAAGAGCTGTGTATTCTTCTGCAGCCCCATCCTGGAACTTAGCAATAAGGTCCATGCTAAGTTCCAAACTGGTCAGTTGAAGAATTCATAGGTTTGTTAGAGAGAAAACCATGGTGAGTCTTCCCAGCACTTATTGTAATAAGCAGGACTACAATTAATTACCACAACAGGTTGCAGATCATGTGGATAAAGGATTCCTGGTACTGTTGTGGTGCTTTCTTTCTGCCTTGAGCTTTTGGCGCTGACTGACATATTTAGAGTAATCAGTCATAGAGTACTGTTGAGGTTGTACTCAGGTATGGGCCAAGCACAAACACTGCTCCCCCACTGCCAATCTACCCTACTTCCTCACCAACCCCATCTCCCATAAATAAGAGGGAGGGAGAAAAGGGGAAACCCCCCATCTCTTCCCTCAGGATAGTGGCAGTTCTGGAGCAGGGGAAAGGTGCCACCTACTGTTTCCTGTTTCTGCCTGTTTGGTTGAAGCTGAGTGGGCAAGGAGAGGCAAGGAAGAGTGACCCCACTCCTTACCTCCCCTTCGTTGCTGTCTCTTTCCTCATTCTTGCACTGGGCTTTTTGAAAAGTGAATAGGAGGTGCAGGACACACTAGGCTCTGCTGATCATTTTCAGAAAAGCCCCATGTGAGGACAAGCAAAGAGATGGCACTGAAAAAGAGGTAATGAGCAGATTCGCCCTTGCCTGTCTCTCCCTGCCCAGACAGCTGCAGGTGAGTGGGCAGTGTGAGAAGGAAGAGGCAATGGTGGCGGCACCTGTTTCTTTCCCTTTATCCCTCCAGCACCACTGGAGGGAGAAGACAACTACCATTCTCCCAATTCTATTGTTCCTCACTTTTAGCACGAGGGAAGAGGATTGAAGCACTGGTCAGGAGGGCACCATCAGCAGTGGAATGGAGGAGGGGGCTCTCATCAGTTTGCCACCCCCCCTTCAAGGTGCCCCTTCATGCAAAAGGCAGGGGCAGCCCATCCATTAGGCGAGATGATGCAGGTTGCATCAGTGGCATATTATGGGGGTGTGTGTGAAAGGGCAATGGATTCAGAGTGCCTTTCACCCCAACTCTGCCACTGGTGCATTCTTCTATCCTGCTGTGGACACACTTCCTGAATTGAAGAAGCCATACAAGGGGTGCGGTAAGTGGTTGTATGGTTCTGCTTTCCTCCCACCTTCTGCTTTCCTCCCACCTTCAGGGGCACATGTACAACCTCCAGATCCACTGCTGCATCCTCCCACCAACTCCATCATGGTTCAGGTGTCTATTACTTTTTAAGCACCTTGTGTGATTCTCTATTCAAACTCTCTGGGGCACTGAAAAAAAGCTTTACACATTATTGCTTGATACTGAAAACTGAAAAACCAAGTAGGGGGAGGCAGATGTGTTTATTGACACAAAGGTTTGCTAGTCAGAGATGGGCATAGCCTAGCTCTGACTGGAATCAAAATTTCACAAAAAGTGAAATTCAGACTAGATTTCAGGGTTTTTCCCATAGGTGAAATATCTACAAATTTTCAAAAGATACCCAATCTCCAGTATTTGCAAGTGGAATATTGCCTTATGCTAATGTTTCAAGGGCTGGGACACACTGGTGTCTCTGGAAGGGGGCAAAACGCTAAGTTTCGCAGGCTTCCAAACCTGGATTCTTCTCTACTAAAATGGTGCTCCTACAGTGTAATATCAATATTTTAAATCTTTATTTATCAAGACCAAATAAACCTCTCCCAGACACTTGGCTTCTGTGAATGAGATGAAACAGCTATGCTAAAAAAATTTTTTCACTGTATGAGCATACAAACTGGAGAGTTACATGGAATTTTTCCTCAGGCTGGATGGATAAGAAGCTTATTGTCATGGATAAAGAGAGTAGAGTCAGCCGCAAATTCAATAATGCAGTTGTTCTCAAACTGTGGGTTGCAACCCAGCAGTTGGTCACGACCCAGGTTTTGGTGGGTCACAAAACTGACAAGCTGATAGCTGACAAGAAAAAAGTATTGAGCCCAATGGAAACCGAAATGGAGCAGCACATTTACTTGTGAGTAGATGAATGTGCCTTGCTCCATTTTGAAGGGCAAGCTGAGTGGAACACAATGCCACCAGAATGGTCCTAATCTGATGAACACAGGCCCAAAAAAACTCTCAGGGAGGAAGTCCCCCCGCCAAGCTGCTAAATAAAATTTATTGAGCCATATGGAAAGCAAAACTGAGTCACATATGCACATTTGCACCTGTTTGCAAATAGGTGAACATGCCTCAGCCCTTATGTAAGGCCTGGCAAAAGGGAACGCAAGGCCACCAGAATGGTCCCAATCTGATAAACGTGGAGTTCAACAAATGCTCCAGAAGGCACCCCCCCCCCCACAAAAAGATAAAAACAGTGGTTTGAGCAACTGCTAAAGTGAAACCTTGTTTTTTAAGTCTCAAAAAGCGAGGTGGGTCCTGATAAAGTGTAATTTTAGAAAGTGGGTCCTGTTGTTAAAATGTTTGGGAACCACTACAATAGTGTTTTACTTGTAATTTTGTTCAGGTAAATGGTGACCTGTTCCCAAGCATTTCAGATGTATTTACTACGAGATTATGGGTTATGACTACTGCCTACAAGAACACAAGAGCTTAAAATCTGGAAATATTCTAGCAGTTACCTCGCAGTTTGCAGCCAAGTATAGTAGTATGTGTGTTGGCATGCTGTGCTATAAATACTTTATTGGCTGAGGTTTAAAGAGTTGAAGAATGCACAAGTGCGGAAGCCCTGTTAAGGTTATGAACATCCACCAGTACGAACGCATCCCTAGTGGTGAAACCAGTGAAAACAGAAGGCACATGACTGATAAATCGTGACCTTGAAACTCTCCCACGTGCAGAAGAAAGAATCAAGGTAAACTGTGAGAGAACCAAAAGTGGGTGGAGGTGGCACGTGGAGAGAACCAGATGGGGAGGACCAGGTGGAGTGCAAAAGGCAGGGAGGGGCACATAATCAAGTTAGGGTGGCAGAGTAGCATTAGTGTACCAAGATTTAAAAAGCAGAGCTATTTTCACAATCATGTGTTTTCAGCAACACACGTTACTTTTTGTGTTTTCAAATTGTAATCTTCCTTTACACATACACAAAGCTTCAAGCCTTCATCCCATTGCCATGATGTGTATTCTGATTTGTTTAATGATCCCTAAATAATTCCCCTTCCCATGTGAAACATAACTGCTCAGACTGTCATCTTCAATCCTTATTCTCATCATATTGTCATAGCTACCAGTCACAGCTGGTTGGTGCATGATGCTCTCAATGAGTGGCGAGTTGCAGGGAGTGGCGAAAAGAAATGGGATGCCTTTCTTACCAAGTCTGCTGCTACCTCCCACTAGCATGCTGCAGACGGAACTGCTCCAATTTGTTTTCTGTTCAGTAAAAGTGGATTGGAAGGCCACAATCCAGTCCCTTACCCTCTCACCTTGCTCCTTCTTCACAAGATCCCTTTAGACAAAATAAAAGTTTGTCTAAACTTTTGAGACACACTGGGAGAGCAGTGTTTGAGACACACTGGGAGAGCAGTGTGGAGGGGCATCAATGTGGGCCGATTTAGGGTATGGGTCACGCGGCTGATCATCTTAGGCCCTCCTTGCTATCAGTAGTCCTCTTCTCACACTCCAGTGTGCATTACAGGGACCTACAACGCACATGCTTAGTTGGGGGGAGCTCTGAATAAAAACAATTTTTCAGTTGGAAAGTAGCCTGTGATGGAGAGGTTTGAATTTTGCACTTTGCTAACAAGAAGTATCTTTACAGGGTTTAAGAGTAGGTTGCTGGAGGTTTTGGACATTTTGTATTGCTTTAAAGACTCTGTCTTACTTGCCTATTTCCCTATATTCATAAACAAATTACAACCTAACTCCAATATTGTTTCTTCACAGGGAAGCACACCCTATAAAAGATTGACCCTAGAATTTCCTGCTGTTTGGGAAAGTGATGGGGTTAAAACAATACCAAGACACTGACACACCCATTTTAGTTTTCTTTTCCTACATCAAGAACTTTCACACCTTTGTCTCCATTCACTGAATATTACTGTACATTACCCTGTATGAATGGCATCAAACCTAGAATTTTTCTCTTTGCATCCAGTCTCTCCAGCATGGACGTGGGACTGAATTATTTAATCATAACCACCACCCCCTTAAAACTCTTTATCCAAAAAATGCAGGCCTCCCCATAGCCGGTAACAATATCTGATCTCCACCAGAAACATGCAATCCATAACAGAATTACATAAATGAGGAAGGCATTTGGGGCAGGCATTTTTACAGGCTTTATTTGTCACTGGGAGCTATATTAAAATTAATTGACATCAGCCAGCTACATGTACATTGTAACTAAGCATTTTGAGGAACTGATATGATTCATATGGGATACCCCCAAAATAGCAGTGTTAAGGAATGCAGTCTGGAGAAAATTAGGCACTTCACATCAAACACATTTTTGTCCAGCATCTGCTTAATGTTGACTTGCTTGGTTTTCTTAACTAAACAGAAGCTGGATTGGGCCCCTGCCAATTGAGATTACATCATGAAACAAAGAGGCTTTAACCCTTTGCCCCCCGCTATGACCCCAGTTGCCCTGGTCAGCTGCTGCATGCTATAGGGTAGGGCACAATCTAGCAGTTATTTATTTAAGGAAATACTATACATTTACAAGATAACTTAGCCTTCATAATTGCAGTGTGGATTGTGGTTGCATGAGTGTCATTGGTATTTTGTGGGTTTGTGATTGTTTATAATGGAAAGCGACGCAACTTTTGTTCCCTGCTCAACCCCATTCCATGGCTAACCTCAAATATTCTATGTCATTACATGCATTTTCTTTTACAAACAAGTTCATTGGAGTTTGTATTCTCTAAGGCTGCAATCTTATGCACACTTACCTGGGAGTAAGCCTCAGTGACTTTAATGGGACCTGCATAGGCATGGGCTGTAAGTCTTCTAATGCCAGGGTGGGCAAGCTTGTAGGATCTACTTTTTTAAAAAAAAACTAGAATACTGAGACCCACCAACCAGAGCCAGGCACAAATTAATGGTTAGGGGTGGTGGAACTAGATGCAAAATGGTGAATTAGGAATGGAGCCAATTCCCCACTACAGCCCATGTGCCTTCCACTGCCATGACTTGCATATGGAGGTCCTGATTTACATCAGAATTACTACCAGTGGTTTAGTGATACATTTTGAAGTGCAGGAACTCTTCATAATAACTCCTGAAGCTGAACCTTGCCCCACAAAACAATACCATTGACTTCTCCAATTCACCTGGGGAATTCATTGCTAGGGAACATTGTAATGGTAATTATATAGGTGATTTTTTAAAAGTAATAATTGGAGACATCCATCAAAGGGGTCTAACTCTAAACTAACTCTACTAATTAGTCATAGATCCTCTCAGAGGCAGTGTACCTCTGATACAGATTTGTAAACTTTTGTTGAAAAGTGGTATATAAATATTGTTAATAACATGCCAAGTGTGGCTACCTCAGTCCTGTTTTGCTTGTAATTTTCCCTTGAGCCTTTTCACTGCTTTAAGAGATAGCTTGACATAACTGCAAAAGCAATATTTAGCTAGGAGCTTGAAACCACTCCTTTGAAAACAGTTAAACAGGTATTGAAAAATGTACCCAATACAAGGTATGATTCTAACCATGTTGAATGTTAGAAAACACTTTTTGTTCCTTGCCTTTATGCTTTATACTTGTCTTTTGGTCTGTGGCTGGATACACTTTATTCTGAAGCAATCATGCATAAAGATTGTAGTTTTGCCTATAGTGTCTCCAGCTAATGACTCAAGAATGCTCAAGGTTGCATATGATCCAGTGCATCACAGGCGCACTGCTCAATAGCCTGTGAATCACAATTAGGCTGCAATCCTAAGCACACTTTCCTGAGAGTAAGCCCCATTGAACAAAATAGGACTTACTTCTGAGTAGACCTGGTTAGAATGTAAGCATTAGCTACTCTTACATTCGTACAAGATAAACTATACTGAGATTTGGGCTCCTCTTGTATTGGGTATGTTGTTATATGTTATAACATGTTACATATACTGGATATGTTTTTACACATTCTGGATGAATTAAAACATTCCAAAACATTCTTGTAACTACAGTAGCAGACTGGAAGTTGCTAAATCACCAGTGGAAAAGAGAATGTGTGTGTGATCATTATCTGTATGGTGTTTGTATTGGTTTCTCCCAATGGGGGCTGTTGTGGTTTTGTATCCTGGCTTCAACTGGCTACAGATTCCTCCTCATACCACTGACCCCAGTGATGCAAGGAATAGGAAGTTGGTATCTGACCAGCAGAATGCCAAGTTTACCCCATCATGGCATCTGACGTTCTGTGTCACTTTGATAGATCTTTCCACCACTCCCTGCCCACACATGGCATAACATGCCACCATCCCCATTCTGAAGACCACATAGAGCTTTCTGTTAGACACTCATAAAAGAGATGTTCCATCTTTTCTGTTGGGCCTTAAATGGACTGGTTTGATGCTACACTGAAAGCATGGGTGGGTAATACAAGCTACATTTGGCCAGTGTGGTAGTGTAGCAGCTGACCATCCAGGTTACTTTAGGTCTCATTCTGTCTTCAAGCCGATTGTGAACTTGTGCTGTTGTTGTGCTAAATAGTATATCTATATCATTGACCATTTTTTGAAAAGCTTAGGAAGCCATTCTTCTGCTGGGAGATTCCTTTACCAGTTGTGATCACCAGCTCCTTGTGCCTTCTTCTGACTGCATATGGTTGCCTAGTTTTGCTGTTGCTGCCTATGGAATCCTCTACCATGTGGAACGAGACCACAACACTCAATATGTTCCAAAGCATACATTTCATTGCCCGAAATAACTCCAATAGACCACAAGAAAGACTGACACAAGGTACGGAGAGCCCCAGCAGTAGCTAGGAGCTCCACCACTTTCCCTGACCCCCACTATCATCGCTATCCTTCCTCATGGTGGGGATTGGGCTTAGTAGCCCATGTCAGCAACAGCATCAGGAATGGGCACATTCTAACAGTTGATCATTAGCACAGGCCAGGATTGTGAACCCCTCATAAGAACATAAGAACAGCCCCACTGGATCAGGCCATAGGCCCATCTAGCCCAGCTTCCTGTATCTCGCAGTGGCCCACCAAATGCCCCAGGGAGCACACCAGATAGGTGTTATACTTGATATCCGGTGTAGGCAATTTTCTAAACTTCTGAGCCGATTCCACCTAGTCCTCCTTAGTATTTTGTGACGTAGTTTCCCTTGACTCGTCATCATAACATCGTTCCCTTGACTAGGTCATTGAATGCGCCACCTAGTAATTTTATGTCCCCATCCACTTCCACCCATCCATACTGTACAATGTTTATAAAGCTTTGGGAATGACACGGCTTCAGCCATGTGATGACTAGGAATGTACGACTACTGGACACAGCACAGCTTGCTGTCAGCAGGCCAAGGATCATAACAACCATCAATCAATGCTATGCAGTGTCCTCTAGTGGCATTGATTTGCAACTGCAACATTTAAACACACAAAACTGCCATTGTCGCATCTAGTTGTTCCTCACATGCAAGAAAAGTTGCTGCCCTCACAAGAAAAAAGTCTGCATTGGGGGGGAATGAAGGTAGCTCAGACTAATGGTGTCTTAACTAATGTATACCAAAATATGGATCAACTTGTCAAGGTGTGCAAACACTGCAAGGCAAATGACAAATGCAAAGACAAATGAAGGTAAGTCTTAAGGAAATTGTAGAACACTGTTTATTTCTATTAGTTCCCCCATTTTTGAAGAATTCAAATGTAAACATTTCTATTCAGTGGCATAATGTTTCAGTCAGAAGGTGATTTTCCAGCGCCTTTGTCCTTTTGTAGATTTCAGGCAGCCTTCTGTAGTGAAGTCGCTCTCGTGGCTTTTACATTCTCTCATCGAGTTCTAGACATGGTTTCGATACACTGCTACAACACAAAAATATAATAAAATCACTCTTTAGTTCTTTCATTTTTCTTTGTGCTATTAGATTAGGATTACTTAAAAAAACACACACACAACATAAGCTGCGTATCTTCTATCGCTTAAATCTTTGTTTTTAGAAACATTTTACCAATATTTGAGAGCCAGGATGGTTTAGTGATTCTCATGGTGGACTTAGACCTAGAAGAGCCAGGTTCAAATCCCTGCTCAGCCATGAAGCTTCCTGGGTGACCTTGGGCCAGTCACTCAGTCTAACCCAGGGGTGCTCACACTTTTTTGGCTTGAGAGCTACTTTGAAACCCAGCAAGGCCCGGAGATCTACCAGAGTTTTTTTTTACAATGTTCGCGCCATCATAACATATAACATTTATGTGTACAATGTATATTGGTGTACCTTGAGCCCCACTGAGTATAACAGGACTTACTCCTGAGTAGACACGCCTAGGATTAGGCTGTGAGGCTGCAATCCTAGCCACACTTACCTGGGAGTAAGCCCCATTGAGTACAATGGGTCTTACTCCCGGCGTTTCCTCCCAGAGGCACCTGAAGGGGGGGGTCGGCACTCCGTGATCTACTCATTTTGCCTCGCGATCTACCGGTAGATCGCGATCCACCTATTGAGCACCCCTGGTCTAACCTATCTCACCGAGTGATTGTGAGGACAAAAGGAGAGAAGGAATCATGTACATCACCCTGAGCTCCTTTGAGGAAGGGTGGCAAATATGCAGAAAAACAAACATTTCAGTTCTTTTCCTATGGAATGATAAATCTAAAACTGTAATTTAGAGATCCTTTACATGCATGAGTGTGAGCTGAGGCTCAGACTCTACATGGAAGGCTTCATAATGCCAACTAACTACATCTCATGTCAAGATCAGTGGGTGATGTAGAAATTGGGGTTTTTATATCAGACATTTCTCCTGATTTAGCCCAATTAATGTAAGGCTGCAGTCCTGTACATACTCTCCTGAGAGTAAGCCCCACTCAAGACAGTGGAAGTTAGATAGGATTGGGCCCTAATCATTAGCAAGTTAGCACAAACACTGTGTTTTTAGATGGGGCCACCTACAGTACAAAACCGATTCAGGAATATACTTGCTGGGGCACTACACAGTAACACTGGAGCCTGTCTTTTCTTTTTCCTTATTTAAAATAGCAATCAGGAGATGGATTTGGATCAGGACCATGGTGTGCAGGGAGAAGGCATTAATCTTTTTTTTTTCTCCTTTAGCCACAGTCCTGACAAAAATGCATCCCTCAGAAGAAAGCTTCAGCCCTGCAAACCTAGCAACCAAATCTGCCACATCATAATTAAAAGAACCATACATGTGCCCATGAAATATTTTAAGAGTAAGCATTGTACTTCAAGATTTATCTTTATATAATAGTAAGTTATATTTACCATTCAGCACTTATTGTAGTTGTAAGAAGCACCTTGGCCCTGAGAGGAAAACACAATATTAATAATTTTCCAAATTTGTGACTTTTTGAAATAAGCTCATTATGGGTTTCTTGGAGATCTCAGAGAACTGCTTCCAATATAAATTCAGTGACATCTTGATCACTGGATCCAAACTGCAAGACTTCCAAAAGATTGGCTGAGTTGATCACAATGGGTGCCTTTCCCACAACTGGTGCCACCTGCAGCCAGTGGCGTAGCTGGAGGGGGGTGGAGCACTCAGTCTGGCGGGGGGCTCAGTGGGGTGGGCAAGCGGCCCCTCTGGAGCCGTTCCCAGTGGGGGGAGCAAAACAGAGCCATATGGCTCCGAAGGGAGGGGCCGCTTGCCTGCCTCGCAGAGCCCCCCCTGCCAGACTGAGTGCTCCGCCCCCTCCAGCTACGCCACTGCCTGCAGCTATTGGCTGGAGGCAGTGCAGAAAAAAAAATGGCAACAAAGTCCCCAAGAGAAGACTAGAGGTTGACATGGCTGAAGTGAAATCTGTGGCAGGCAAAGGCTTAAGGGATTTTGCAAGTCAGCCCATAATGGGTCCTTACTCTAGCTCTACCCCACTAATTGGAAAAGGATGCCTCCTTGCCCAGTGAAATTTCTAGCATAGGGTAATTTTCAACTCACAATACTTTGTTAATCTAAACATTTGTATATATTCCTGGTGGCCCTTAATTCAGCAGTCAATTTCCGCATTCTACATACACACCAACGCTGTCCTTCCACAAAAGGTCTTGAATGGCTTTAAAAAAGGTGTCAAAAACTGGAGGTCTCTTGGCATGCCCACCCACCTATCCCATATGCCAACCTACGGCCAAAGGAACTGTGAAGAAAGATGTCATGGCCATCAGAGCTTGATGGCAAAGTGGCTTTGTAAGGTGGAGGTTGAAATACTGGCCCACCCATCAGCTCACTTGGTTCTGAAATTGGCCCTTCAATTGGCCTAGCTGCTGACCAGAGCTTTATAAGGACATAATCTAATCATTCAGTTACTTGGTAGCAAATAATGATAAATCGTGAGATAATAAGGAGAAAGGGAACCTACCTGATTACAAGGATTCCTGCTGCCTTGATATTGTGAACTAGCCTAAGGGGGGGAAAAAGAATGGGGGGAAAACTCTTTAAAATAGATCTTAAAAGTTTCAGAATGTTTTCTGGAATCTTCTGGACAACTGAAAATGTGGAAGAGGTCTTGGCATTCATCATAGTAATGTTTAAACCAAAGTGTCAAGTAAGGAAGCCCAGGCCACAAAGAAAGAATGGAAATTTGTTCAGGACACAATCCGTGAAGAAGTTATCTCAGTCAAGCCCCAGTGAAATGAATAGGAAATGAACAGTGAAATGAATGATGTGCAAGACAACAGGGTTATCTGCAACAAATTTCTTGTGAGCATTTTCTGATCATGTCTCCCAGCAAAAGTATCATTGAATAAGGTTAAATAGCTAAAGGAAAGAGTCCCTACCTGGTTGTTATAAGTGCTTTGTTGTGAAGATGATTGACCCTGTGAAAAAGCAAGATATCAGATATGACATCGTCTCCAAAATCAGTTCATCTTTTCTGACTGAGACAGATTCACCAAAGGTTACTCAATGAATTCAGAGGTAATCTGAGACATGGACCCAATGTACCAGATCAAGTCCACACTGACTCAATTCCTGGTTACATTATGCATTTGTGGAGTTTCCCTTTTATATTAGCACCGAGATCTATAGAAAGATGATAGAATTGTTCACAGGGACTCTCACATAAAAATTGAGAGTGTAAGATACAAGGAGTCCCACCTGGCAGAATTACTAATGGATTGTGTTCTAAATTCTCAGAAGGTCAACTTTCTTGTATGCATTTCCTGATCATGCCTCTTAGTGAAAAGATCTGACGATCTGAAGATCTTTTCTCACTCAACTTGAAAGAAAAGGAACAGCCCAAGAAAAGAGCTCCTGTGAGATTGTAAATGATCTGTGAAGATGCCAACTGGCCCTATGAACAACCAAGGTTTTGGGTTCTTCCCCCTCTGAAAGCTATTCCCCTTGCTGACTTTCTTGCTGTCAGGCTCTGAGGCAGGAAGTTAAACCCAGTGGTAGAAATGGCTGGGAGAAGCAGTTTTTTGTGTGGGCGGAGGGGGAGAATGTAGCAGTGGGAAAGAGTTCAGCATTTCCATCTTGCTCCTTATAATCACAACCCACATTTTAATCTATGGGCTGCATTGCCATATGTCTAGATAGCCCTACAAATGAAAAGTAACTTTGGAATAAGGCTTAAATTGAAGTGAAATAGGAGGCTCACCTGATTGCTGGCAGGGAGGCAGGGATTGCTGTTATATGTCGTCCCCTGTTAAAAATAATTATGTTTGTTATTGTTGTGGAGAACTGATGGACAGACTAGTGGTTGGATTTGTAGTCTGATGTTTTCGGAGTCCACTTAAAGGCATTTCTTAAAATCTGTATCTATATTCCTATGACCCCCATGTGAACAATACTTGGTAGAACACTGTTACTGTTGTAATTAATATTCATAGCATTTACAGCACTCCAGGTTTTTGTTGTATGTAATACCGTATCTTAAAAGATCATAAGTACAGTGGGCCCTCCTGATCCACAGGCTCAGCATCCACAAATTTGAATATATCCTGATGTGAGCCCTCGGATAAGGACCTCTGGACACGACCATAAGTGCCTTTCAGTCGCTTCAGCAAGGTCTTCTGAGGCATGGGGAGGTCATGTATGGCTTCTGAAAGGCACTTCTGGTTTTTCCAGTTGCTTCCCCCCAGTGGATTTACAGTTACATTTACACCCAAACTCTGTACATTTCTTCCATCAAAAAATCAAAACTGGGAGATCTGCTCATCCTCATTATCGCCAGATTCATGGTTCCTGTTCATTCTTGAGTAGCTTGCCATCAGAAGCTTTCCAAAAGCTTGCATAGCTTGCCATCACACACACTGTTTTAGCAAGTTGTTCTATATTATTATATAACAAACATCAATTCAATTTTCTAAATGTTGGCATCCTTCAGTCTTGGAAGACTATGGTGTCACGCTCTGAATGGTGGTTCTGGAACAGAGTGTCCTCTCCAGTGCGTGAAGCCTGGGTAAAGCAGGTATGGAGGATAAGCTGTTACCCATGCAGCAAATCCCCCCTCTCCACGTCGCTGAAATGGTTCAATAGAAAGGCAGAAGCCAATATGGTTGGTTCCAGCGGCGTCGCAGGAGTTGCCAGAACGTGACTGTGTTCAGCCATGAACTGCCTCAGGGATTCCGGCTCTGGATTTTGCCTCGAGGTTGACTCCTGAAGCCTTTTCCTTAACTGGATGTAGCCACAAGGCAGTGGAGGTTTGGGATCAGAGTTTTCCTTCTCTCAGATGAGCTGCCTTCCCAGGCTAACGAGTCCCATCTACCCGGTGGCTGTTTAGTCGCCTCTTACGACAAGTACAGCCAAACTGAGGGCCTATTCTTATCCCCAGTCCCCAGGGGAAAATTTATACTAAATTTATTCTAAATACTGCCAAATAAAACAGCATACCTGACCACAAGGGTTTCTGCCACTAGAGTAAGAGCTGCTGCCACTGGAATAAGATCCACCCTGTTTTAGAGACAAGAAACAAAAATGCATTACCAGCTTCAAAGTGATACATATTCCATATGTGTAGGCAGTATTTGTGCCTAGCCTACTGGTTAATATTCAATTGTTTAATACTCCTAGACTTTAAAGTGTTCACTTCAAAATAACTGCTAAAGTCATTCAAAAGGAAAAGTCTTAAAAATGGCCTTAAGAATCACTGACATAGTAGTTAGGACCAGAGGTATTTCCTGTAGTACAGAACCAGTTTTGGTCCAGATACGATTACACTGTTTATGTGGTTGGCAACCTTCAGTCTCGAAAGACTATGGTATAAGCCTACAGCACCCGGTATTCCCAGGCGGTCTCCCATCCAAGTACTAACCAGGCCTGACCCTGCTTAGCTTCCGAGATCAGACAAGATCAGGAATGTGCAGGGTAACAGTTGCTACACTGTTTATATGTCATACACTTCCAAATCATCTTCAGTTTTATTTCCTTCTTGTGTTCCATCCTCCATCCATTTTGTTTTAACTTCTCACAGATTAGTCATATAAACAGTTTACAAGTCTCAAACTATCTTTGAGGCAAAGGCACAAAGCTTGTGCCTATAAAGCTTGGCTACTCTAGTGCTTGCTTTGGCACAGAGGAAAACATATATTTTCCCTCCACTTTTATCCCACCTTTCTCTCAGTGCAGTATGCATTGCCCTTCTCCCTCACCATGTACACTTTTACCTCACAACAACCCTGTGAGAAATGTCACACTGAGTGACCCACAGCACAATCTTATTGAAATTTTCTGTACCAATGCAGCAGTGCCAGCACGGCTTCTGCTGTATCCCATGGAGAAATTTTGTAGTCTAAATGTCTCCTAGAGGTAAGGAGACATTTCTCCTGTGATGGAAAAAGTTAACATTGGGTTGACCAGGTAAAATCAGAGCAAGGAAAGTCTGGCCATGTTGCTAGGCCTGAGCTCCAAGGCCCAGCTGCAACCAAGAGTGCTCATTAGCACATACTAGATCTGAGAGAACTGTGGAGGTGGTCATTTCACATGGCCCTCAGATAAGGTACCAGGCTGCTAAATTGGCTCCAAGGCCACTTGATTAACAACAAGGTGCAGCTGTGAACTTTTCAGGTTGGGGGAGCTCACCATGAGGGAGAAGGCCTGTGGTAAGTCCACTCCTAGAATGTTCAGCTGGATCCAAGTTCTAATTGGTGGATGGGTCAAAAGACCTATAAAGGTGGAGGGAAGTAGCTTTCCTTTGTCTTAGTTCATCTCTGGCCAAGTGGGGCCTGAGCCTTCTGACAAGATGGACCTGCCTTGACTGCAGCAAGGATGGGCTAGACTGGAACTTTGAAAGTGTAAGACTTTGGTGAGTGATAGTTAGAACTAGGAGTTAGCTCTTTATTGTTGCTGAGTGTTGTATTGTACTGATATGCTCTAATCTAAATTCTGAAATCTATGACTGATGCAGTGCCTGTCTGTATAGCTATTTCTTTAACTTTGTCTTCAATACATCCTTATCTATTACAGCTGACTGGATTATTGGACTGATGGAACAAAGGGACTTGGTTGTGGGAGCTAATCCATGGTTGGTTGGTATGTGTACTGGAGACCCCAGTAACAGAGACCTGCTCCTGGGTTCAGGTCGAGTCAGGGAGGCTCAGGCTGGAGCACGGCTCAAAGAGGTTTGCTAAACTGACTTGACTATCAGGTTTGGAGGCTCTTATGGTTATAGAGCAATTGGCCACTGAGACAGGAGAAGCCTGAGAGGTGTTAAGTGGCTGGATGGGTTTATGGCCAGTTAATTACCTCTAGGGGCAATAAGCAGACTGCACGACACTCTGGGGGAGGTCGTGGAGTCTGTAACATGTCCCCTTGCCCTGGGGAAAGCCCCAACCACAACAATGGGCCAACTTGAACCTGCTAAATCACTGGCACGTTTCAACGGATTTGACCCAGGAAGGTGGATAGGATATGGTATGTGCCGGCACAACTGATCCCACCCCCTCCTGAGCCTGCTCTGCCTTCCCTCTCCTCCCCTCCCCCATGCCATTCTACCCCTTCCCTACCCCTCCACTGCTCAGTGCAGAGCTTATCTGCCTACAGTGGTTGAGGCCTACAGTGGTGCTGATGGGACGGTGCAGGCCTTTGCACCAGTGCTGCTAGCTCTTGTGCTGTCACAGTGTACTCTATGGCATGTTTGCTACAAGCTTGTGCTGGCAAAGCAATTGCTCCACCACCACAGAGGCACAATAAGATTGTGCTGCCACTATTGACTAGGGCGCAATCCTAACCAACTTTCCAGCACCAATGTAAGGGCAACACAGCTCTGAGTAAGGGAAGAAGCAGTCCCTTTCCTTGAGGAGGCCTCTGTAACTGCTAGCCAACTACAGGACATAGCACAAGCCCCATTGGTACGGCTATGTCAGTATGGAAAAGCTGGGTAGGATTTGGGCCCTAGTCAGTTTGATGGCTGAGTTTCATGAAGACAGACAGACAGACAGACAGACAGACATGTACAGCAGATATGAGACTGTGTCTGTGTGTTAAAATAGCAGTATATAGGCAGGTAAATATGAAAACATATCTACCTGTGTGCCAGAGAAGCTGCTGCCACTCTGCGAACTTGAGGACTGGCCCTGTTAAAGAAAAAAAGAAGACATCAGACATGTTAAAATTAATCAATCTTGTGTAGAGTTCTGTTTTGGAAAGCATCCTACAGCTGATATCAAACCATGCTGTGACATGGAAAAATTCAATACAGATGTTCTTAACATGAACATGGGCAGCCAAATTCTATGCCAGCCTCCACTGGTGGGATGCACACACACACACACACACACACACACACACTGTTGCAATTTGCAAACATACCATAAGGCACACTGCACCAGCACAGAGGCCTGTCCTGCCAGCAGAAACACCTGTGCCAGCCTCCCGCTGCCAGTCAGAGGTCAACCCCACGGGACAGGTAGGCACTCCGCAGGATAGTGGGAGGGTGGGTGGGGAGAATGGGTCAGAGAAGGGGTGTAATGTGGTGGGCAGAAGGGCCAATCTGGCCCAGGAGGGGGTGGAGACAGCAGAGGAGGCCTCTGCCATATCCTATCTCCCCTCCCAAGCCTGAAAGACTGACATGGGGCAGCCCAGAATTGCGCCAGCTATAGAGCTGGTGAGGATTCAAGTAGCTCCATAGAGGCTGTTGGAGATCACCTGAAGTTAAGGGGACCTTCATCCCCTTACCCTGGATGAAGCTCCAGGGCCACAGTTCCCATGATGGATAAGGCAGAGGCTGCATCCATCCTGTTGCACCACAGTGGGGGAATTTGGTTAGGATTGGGCTGTCGGTCACCTAAAATTCAAAGACTTAACTATTTTTTAAAGATATAAATGAGAGTAACAGCAAATAGTAATAATACGTGTTACTAAAAACATGTATGGGCATGAGAGACAGCCAATGTCAAACAATCTGAAGTCACAACAATTTCAATGGGAGTGTGCCGACTACATGCTAACATTTCTCATATTGAAATAAATGGAAGCTTGACTTTGGATATTTGTGACTTAAATTTCTAAGGGCTCAATCCTACCCTGTGCTGGAACACACAAGCCAAAAGGCTTGCACTGTATCCAGCACTGGATAGGGGCCCAAGGCGACTCAGCCAGAGGCAAGGGGAAACTTTTCCTCTTACCCCTGGGTAAGACACCCTGGACCCAATGGGTCTCCTCGGACTTGCACCAGTTGCACCTGAGGTGACGCAAGTCCAAGCAGAGTGGAGCGGCTTGAAGCCGCTCCGATCTCCCTGGGAATGGGGGTTGGGTTTCAGCATAACTGCCGTATCCCAGCCCCTTCTCTTGCTCCCCACCTGCCCGCTCCCAGGGCTGCCCACTGCCTGCCCTCCCCCTGCCCAGGAATGCCTCCCTCCCACCCACCCCAGAGCCTACTTAAATTTAGCAGAGGGAAACCTAAAAAAAATGACATTCCTTAATAAGATAGCGCTCTGAACTCAAAGTGCAGGGAGGAGCAGAGGAAATTGCATGTAACATATTCTAAAAAACAAATTGTGCACCTGACTATGAGTATATATTGAGTAAGAAGGGAAAAATTAGAGTTACAGAATGTACAGAACTGAAAAACAGTTTAATGGGACAAGTTGCTCATCTCTCCATTGCTAAGCAGGGTAATTATGGTGGCAGTTTCAGATTTAGTGCATGCCTTCCTGCTCTGTAATGTGTAGTCTAACATCCCATGACCTAACATCATTACACTGTGTTCCACCCCACCCCTCAATTCTATGGTTCATTCACTCACAGGGGCAGAGAAAGAAATGTACAACATAAAAATACCAGTTGTGGTATGTGTTATAGAAGGGGAGGGAGAGAATGTGACCCAGAAGTGCAATGAGCCTCACGCAACACTCGATGGAGTCGAGAAGCCTTCTGGAGCAATCTTAAAGAGTTCTTCCAGTTTCCCAACAAAACCAGAAGCACTCTTTAAGATTGCACTAGAAGCCCCAGAAGGATTTTCACGCAGTTTGGAGTGCCAAATGGGGCTTTGTCTGCCTACGGAACACCTCTGACGGGCAGGTGGGGCAAAGTGGCAGGTGGAGGCAGCAGTGGTGGGTACGTGGCGCCTGAGGTTTTTGTTCCCCGCCTCCCTCCAGACCCACCACTGGAGGCACTGTGTTTTCCTCAACACGAAAACTTGCGTTTTTATAAGTGCTATTGTGTAGTCAGTCTTAATAAACTATCCACATAGTGCATGACTGCAGAATAAACTGGAATACCACGTTGAATGATTACTAAGAGATACACTGTGTAAAAAAAAAAACACTGTCAAAACAGTGGCATGAAGATGCCTACCTGATTACAAACTTGGATATTATAGGATGGTGAATTCTGCAAAACAAAAGCCAACAGCAATTACTTTGTTGAGGAACAGGTAATCTGAATACAAGTGCTGTACTGAGACATTAAAATGATTAATATTTATAAATTTGTAGGACTGGAACGGACCTGAGAGTCATCACACCATTGGAAGGTGGTGTAGCCCAATAAGCAGATTAAGCTTGAATAGCTAACAAAACCTGCTTGGAGTAAATGAGCCTCGCCTCCTTTAATGGTGTTGTTAAGAGGACATACACAGTAAAGGTAAAAATGCATCTGGGTACTTTAAAGTACTTTAAAGTACATAGAAATGAAAAGAAAACCTAGCTCAACTTTTAGAACAGGAATCACCAGACTCCATGGTCAAGATCAGCCAAGACTCAAACCTGGAGCCTCTTGGTCTGCACTTTGAAGTTCCTTGTGGTGAGCCAGTTAAGGCCACATAAGACTAATCCTGTTGGATCAGGCCAAAGGCCCAGAATCCTGTTTCTCACAGTGGCCAACTCCATATCTCTGAAAAGCCCACATGCAAGAGATGAAGGCATTGCTTCCCAGTAACAGTACGTAGAGCATAATGTCTCTGAAACCTGGAGGTAATACATGGCCATCAGGGCTAGTAATCAATGAGAGGTTTGGCCTCCATGAATTTGTCCTATCCCCTATCAGAAGTAAGCCCATTGCGTTCAATAATACTTAGGTCAGTGGTTGCAACCCACCAGCCTGGGAAGCACTGGCCAATGCCCCTTTAAGGGGCAGAGAGGGGGGAAGGCAGCAACACGATCCCCAGGATTGTGCTGCTGCTGGGGACAGGAGAGGGTTTTCTACTTGCCTGCAGCCAGTTCTACAGGCCTGGGAGGTGCAGGACCCCTCCCAAGGGCTCCCCATTTCTGAAAAAATGTGGAAAAAGGAAAAATGAGCACTTACGGTTTTGAAAGTGTTGTGAAAACTGAAAGTGCCCCCCCTTTTTGTTTTACACTTTTGTAATAGCCCCAGAACCTCTAGGACTGCAGTGCTGGCTGCAGGTAAGTAGAAAACCCCCTCCTGTTCCCAGCAGCACTGCAATCCCACGGATCGCATTGCTGCTTTCCCCCCTTCTCCGCAACAACTTACAGTGCTCCCAACTTCCTTGTAGGAAGCACTTGGGAAGTACTGACTTAGGCTGCAATCCTATCTTACAGGAAACAAACACCTCTAATGAGAATACTAAGCTATTTTACAGGGCTGTTGTTAGGGATTACTGGAATAATGTATGTGAAATATTTTGAATAAGTGCTAGGCAACTGCTAAATGTTATTATTAAAATTATGCAAATCTCATATGAATTGACCATTCCAGACTGGAATGAATTGACCATTCCAGACATAGCAACTGTGAGATGGTAGATATTTAATTGACCAAGAGGGTGTGATCTTGAATATGCAGCTAAAGGTGCAATCCTAATCAGTCCTGGAACAGGCAGGCTGACTGGCCTGTGCTGTATCTAGCGCAGGTTTGTTGCAATCCAGGGTGCAACTCGGATTAAGGGATTTTAGTCCCCTTACCTTGGGCAATGCCACAGGGCCTGATCCTTTCCCCAGGCTGCCATCCCCCTGCCCTGAAACCACCCCTCCTGCCTCAGTTCCTCCCTCCCTCTGCCGGCTTGCCCAAGCCGGCACAAACTCACCCTGTCCCAGCGCCACTCCAGTTCTGCTGGACCAGCACACATCCATGCACTGGCCCAGCCTGCTCCTGAGTAGTTGCGAATGTGCTTTATGGCATGTTCATGACACTTGGGAGCTGGCACAAGGGACTTGTGCTGGTGTGGGAGAGAATAGCATTGCTTGCCCATTTACCACGCACTTCTAAGGCAAGTCTGCCTTTGTGGAGAAGATAACTCACCTTATTACAAGCTGGGCTGCCTGGTCCACCCTGTAAAGAAACCAGACCTGGTCATTCATTTTATCAATGTTGCTGTTTCAGTGTAATGTCTCCTCCCACAAATACTGTACTTTTCCCTTCCCTCTGTACAGTACATCAGCTAATATATGTAGGTATCTCAGGCCCCTTTCAACCCACACCCTTCCACCTCACTTATTCTCTTCCTCTTATTCTCCTCTTCTAAGATGCAGAAGAAAAGTTTTAAAAAACAAAAACCTGTGGCACAGAGCAACATGGTCTTTTGCATTCCAAATTTCCTGTGTAATGGAATGATAGTTACCCGAATGGTAATCCGGATGTCTGGTGCTGAGCCACCTTGAAGTCTTGAGCCCTAGAGAGAAATAATGAGGCATTTTTAAAGTTGCTTTTCTATAAAATTACACAAGTGACTTAGAAGAAGTACAACCAACTAATTTACAGTTATAGATTAAAACTAAAGGAAATAATTACAAACCTGACAGCAAAATAAATAAATCTGAGTCCATTTCACATCATGCCACAGTGACTCTATCAAATTTATCTATGGAAGGGGTTTTCTTGTTTAATCTTGAAGTTATCTATAAAAAGAATCTATGTTTGCACCTGCCACAGATAAGATCAAACAAAGGAGTAAGTGTTATTCCATGTAACACATGTACACATCAGAAACCAGTTGTCCATGTTATGATAGGAAATGCAATTTGTGGTTTATATTAACAAACGTGTTACCCTTCGACCAGCACAACTAGCTTAACCACTGCGTTGGAGAGAGCTGAGTAGCAGAAAGCTAGATCTTCATTTACATACTGATGGAAAGTTAGTACTCATTTGCCACCAGATTAGCTAGTGCAAATTATCAGAAACAAATAGCTCATGAAATCACTCATTCCAGCTTAGTCCTGACCACTGAAAGCCACTCAACTATGTAGAAAAAGAAATCCAATGAATGTGGTACTGCAGTGGCCTCCCTGTGCCTGGATTCCATGCCAATACAGTAATATTTATTTATTATACTATATATATAATGCCTTTGTCATAGGCTCAAGCGATTTACATAAGCAGGCTAACCATAACCCCATTTCTTCAAATGGGGTTTTTACAAGTGTTATTCTATGAGAGAACTCGCAGAACCTTCCATTTCTCCAGATGTTTCTCTTCATCGTGCAGTCATTGTCCTGGTTGCACAGCTCTAGCCTTTCAAACTTCCACATATCCGAATGAAGAATTCATGTGGGATGCCTAGGTCATGAGGTAAACAATCATGCCGATGCAAGTAGGATGCGCAGAGCAAATATGTCCATTCCACATGATTTCTTCATCCAACACATTACCAAAGTTATGAGGGATCCAGCTATGGGGGAAATCAAGAGCTATACATAAAAGCACTATAAACAAAATCTGAGAAATGTTGGGAATATATGAAAGTGGATTTTAAGAGTGAAGAGTGTGCTTGTTCGCTTTATTAGGAAAATGGGAAGTGCTTACCTGGCCATACACAGAACTACTGCCTGATGAAATTTGTCCTCCCTGTTAAAAAATGAGAAGTCAATTATCTCTATGAAGAATGCTTCATATACATAAAAGCACTATAAACAAAATCTGAGAAATGTTGGGAATATATGAAAGTAGATTTTAAGAGTGAAGAGTGTGCTTGTTCGCTTTATTAGGAAAATGGGAAGTGCTTACCTGGCCATACACAGAGCTACTGCCTGATGAAATTTGTCCTCCCTGTTAAAAAAATGAGAAGTCAATTATCTCTATGAAAAATGCTTCATATACATAAAAGCACTATAAACAAAATCTGAGAAATGTTGGGAATATATGAAAGTGGATTTTAAGAGTGAAGAGTATGCTTGTTCGCTTTATTAGGAAAATGGGAAGTGCTTACCTGGCCATACACAGAGCTACTGCCTGATGAAATTTGTCCTCCCTGTTAAAAGAATGAGAAGTCAATTATCTCTATGAAGAATGCTTTAAATACAACACTAGGTCAAAATTAGAAGCATAACATGTGCAGGGCTTCAGTCACCTGTACATTTCTCTCTTTCTATTTATTGTGAAAGTCATATTTTTGTTCAGTTAGTAAAAGAAAAAAGTGAATGAGAGTGCAGTGTATATATCTTATGGATGCAACAGTAATTAATGTTAGATAGTCGAAATCTAATTATCATAAATCAACGAGGACATGGAAAGAACAAGGCTTTCTTCTTTCAGTACTATGGAATTCCTGGTCAGTAACTTTATTGGCATACAGTTAAAAGATCATTAAACACTTTCACTTTCATACAGCTAAAAAAAAATAAAAATAAATTGTTTGCTTATAACATAACATACCAACTTGCAATTAACTCCTGAATGTGTTTAATGATCTTTTAACTGTATGCCAATAAAGGTACTGAAACTGAAACTAAATTCCTGGTCCTGAAGCACTCAACACAGCCTGATGATACCTCATTCAGGCTGGATTCTGATGGATTAAGACGCTCTTAAACTTTAGATTTAGATTGTTCTACAGATTAGATTGTTTATATTGTTCTGTAGGCATTTTTGAATTTTTTCCTTTGTAGAATATGTATTTTGCAAGAAAGAAAACTTACTTGGATTTGAATTCTGCCGGAAGAGCTCTGCAAGAGAACCAGAAGATAATTATATACTTATAGGAGGCAGTGTGAGTGCAGAGCATTCCTAAGCATGTTGACTCAAAAGTGAATCCCTTACTTCCTCAGGATTGCAGTTTAGAATTACAGAGTGCAGGATGGTTTAGGATTGCCGCATTACTGCAACATCTCCTATTATGAAATAACACGAAGGAGCTTTTGGTACAAATCAGCAAATATTTATGTCAACTTTTTTTTTAATTGATCAATAGTAGCCAAGGGCACAGGAAGGCTGGACATCTTAAATGTCCAAAATGTGATGAGCTCTCAGTTCACTGTACTATCACCTATCATGTTGGAGGGAGCAAACGTTAATTCCAAATGAGGGTTGTCAGTTCATAATAAAACAGGACTCCTATACTACTAATCTATTCAACAAAAACATTCAACAGTTGCATGCGCCTGTGTTGAATTGCTTAAAGAAAGTTACCAAAACAGGGTCATCCAAAGATGATCCATTGCCCAAAATTCCACCACCCATCCCCAAATTCTGCTACACAGATATATGTTTTCTGCAGTGTCAACATATACTTCAGCACACGTACACACTAATGCACACCTCATCACTGTCCTCCTCCACCACCTCTGCCTCAGCTTCTGGCAAAGTGCCAGGCTGAATGGGACCATGTAAAAAGAGGATCGGGTAGCAGCTAGATGGAGCTACTGGGCAGGTGGCAGGCTGGGGGAATCAGCAAGTGCATGCAGATTGTGAGGCACCTCTGCCAGTTTGTCACCTTCCCCGACCTGCCATTTGAAGCACCCATTTCAGTTGGCCTCATTGATGGACCATGTGAAGAAAGAATTCTTACCTGAGACTGAATTACTCCAGTGTATTTGGAACCAGCAATTTTCTGAAAGAAAATTAAAAACCAATTAATTTGGCTTTGGTGCCTTTACAAAGAGGCACCTTGTAAAGTGGTGGTTCACTTATATTTTACAGGGGGATACCAACTGTTCCTATTTACCACAGCATAGTGTCTTTTCTAGTGATTCTTTGCTATTGTCTCTTCATTATTTTAAACTGTGAGCCCATTTGGGACAAGGAATCATTGACTGATTGACTTTGCTATGTTAACTGCTTTGTGAACTTTTTGTTGTTGTAAAGCAGAATATAAATCTTCTTCTTCATCATCTGAATCTTCTGTGTCAGTGGTCTTCAAACTCTGTTCCAGGAACAGTTTTATATTCTTAAACCTCAGTGCTAAGCACTTAAACTAGAAATATTCTCCATTTAAACAAATCCAACTGAAATGGTAGACAAATATTCCTAAAAAAGAGATACCGGGCAAAATGCCAAGAGAGCTAATTGTGGGGAAGTGATGGAGCCACATCCTTCCTGCTCCTCCCTGCTAATATCAGAACACAGTCTATTTTTTGTTAATTAATGAAGAGTAGACCGCTAAATGAACAGGGCTGAGCCTCCACCTTATACAGCAAAGGCAATGTTACAAAATCTGTTATTTTAAATATGCATGAAGTTATGGAACTCAACCCAGTTCATCCAAGATCTCACCAAGATCTCACCATCTATCCAATCCACTAAGAGTCACCAACAAACAGAGAATGCTCCTTTGCTCTGCTTCTAATAAAGATATTGTCCTAAGCTGAGGACAATGCAGTTGGATTTCTTTTGTTGGGGAAGAGGTAGACATAGAATTTGTCCTCATATTTATGAGATTGAAAGAGTAAATATGCTTACCGATGTGTAACTGTCACGCTATTAGAAAAGGGGGGGATGGGGAAAAAACATAGTTTTCTTGTTAGCATTCAAAATGCTCCTTAAAGACTAAACAATATTGGTGAAAAGCAAAACAGAAAATACAAATCTCAATATATGTGGTCTCAATTCTAATGACCTGCTCCTAAGCAATGAACCGGCTTATATAATGTATTGTGTCATAGTGGTCTTAAAATCATCACAATTTTACAATTACACAACAATCAATAGAATCAGCCTCAAAGGGAGTGTGTGTGGTCTTTTAAATGCTTGCTGTAGCAACAAAAAAGGAATCAGTCATTGCTTCTGTGCATTTCAAAGGGGAAAAAAATGTGTGCATTTGCACACATTTAAGGTATCATCCATGTACTCCAAGACACCTCCAGAAAAAGTTATCTGTTCTTCTCACTGATGAGACTTAAGGACAATTAATGCTTGATTTAGATACAATGGCAGAATTGTTGTTTGTTTAAATCTTTAAATATATATAAGAGAGTAGGCCTGTCTCAGTAAAAATGCTTGTGGCTTTCTTCCTTGCCATTTGCCCCTCCAGATGCTTCTCCCCTCAGCTGCCTGGTGAACTAGCAAGGGGAGAAATATTTATCAAAGGAAAGACTAGGGGAAGGTAAATGGCTGGCGCACACCTTTTTTCCTCAAAAGCAGTCATTTTCAACCACTGTGCACACTGTGGACTGGTCTGCAGCGAATGGTCTGCAGGTGTGCTGCAGGAGTTTGGGGGAAGAGTCATTTATTAGTAGGGCCATTGGGCGACGTGAACCCCCCACCAACAGCCTGGTGTGCCTTGTCAATTGTCAAAAATTAATGGTGTACCTTGACAATTGTAGTACCTTTTCAGTGTTCCATGAGATGAAAAAAATTAAAAATCACTGCTCCTCCACTCCTGCTTTATATATAACAGGGCAATCCTGAGTGTAAACAAATCCGCCTGCCTCCTGCTGCCATCTCACCAGGAGGGAAGCCCCTCTGAATACAATAAGACTTACTTCTGACTAAATACAGATGGCAGCGCACTGTCAATCCTCTCCAGTTTTGCCCTAACTTTGTCTGACTAGGGCCAAGATGTGGCCTAGAAAAAGGGACTTACCTCAGGTGGGTAGGGTTTGCTGTCTGGGTAGGACACCACCTGTCGTAAGAAAACAGTTTTAATGTGATTCCAATAAAATGGCGCAGTTCTGAGCAGACCCGCTGCAGGGCAAGAGGCTTACAGAGTGATAAGGGGAAATAATTACCCTTTCCCCTGCAGTCTCCCAATCTGCCCTGCCTGCTACATACAGCATTATCTGTTTTGGTTCAGCTGCAATGGGGGGGGAGGGGGAAGGATAGAATTGGGCTCTTAGTGACAGCAGCACAATCATACAGAAAGGCAACTAGTGAACTGTCATCACTTCATCAATTTCAAGGACAATATACATCCAATTACAATTTGATCTAATATTTGAAATTTAATGAAGAAAAAGCAACACATACCTTTACTTTAGTATCTGAGCTGACAGAAACTGACTGTGAGAAATACAACAGCAAAATATTTGTTGGTTACAAGTCCTTGAGATAAAATGCATTCAAGCGATTTAAAGCTTAGATCCTCATTTTGTTCCACCCACATCATCGAGATAGTGCTTCATGCAACTTTGGATCAATTCATATGACCGCTTAAGTTGTGTTAAGTCAACACAGTGTTTCAGGCAGGTTTTGTAGATGGTATGGTTCATGTTAAAAATCATACAGCTTCTTCAACTTTCTGAATTTCAACCTCAGCTTTTTTGAAGATGCATTAAGTCTGAATGAACTCTTTTACAAGACTAGTTCACATATTCACTCTTTTACGACCATGGGAAAAGTCGATTCATATCAAATTGTGCATATAACAGTGATCTATTGCAGAAAACATTTTTACCTGGCCCAGTGAAGAAGACTGACCACCAATGCCAGCTGCACTCTGTAAACAAACCAAAGTTTATGTATTATTATCTTCTTCTGCATAGTTTGATTCAATCAATATTATGCATTCAGGAGTGCTGGCCTCTAGTTGCTGGCAGCCCTGGTTCAAAATCCTACACTGGGACCCCATGACACCCCCTCCTGACTCTGATGTTGTGTTGGGCACTACCATTGCCACCAGTACAGTTCAGGGGATGACATGGCCAGGAAACTGCTTAGGGCAGCTTTCAATACTGTATCTGAGATTGCAAAAGAAAAGAATGTCCTCTGTAATTCTGGTATTATTTCATAATTAGAGCCCAATCCTACACATGTCTACATTATAGTCAATGGGGCTTACTCCCAGGTCAGTGTGGACAGGGTTGTGGCCAAATTTGTTTAAAAGGCAGGTGATTAGCAGTTCCTTTCAGCAGCTGACAGCCTTGGTTCTTACACCTATGATTACTATTTTTATATTTCTGCAAGTGTTCGTCAGAAATGGCTCCCATGTGGGACTGTTAAAAAGAAAAACATAGTTCCAGATGGTTTTAAAAATCAGATGCTGAGGGAAAATGGCAGAAGATGGTGGTCCTCACCTTGCCCTGCTGGGGTGCTTCAATGTAGCCTCAGGGCAACACTGCCAGAGTGAGGGCCCAATCCTATCCCATTTTCCAATGCCAGTGCAGCCATGCTAATGGGGCATGCACTGCATCCTGTGGTGGGGAGGCAGTCACAGAGGCCTCCACAAGGTATGGGAACATTTGTTGCCTTACCTCGGGGCTGCATTGCGGCTGCACCGGTGCTGGAAAGTTGGATAGGATTGGGCCCTCAGACAGTTGCTTCACAGTACAATCCTATGCATGTCTACTCAAAAGTAAGTCCTATTATCTTCAATGGGGTTTACTCCCAAGAGTGTATAGGACTGCAGCCTTAGGGCCCAATCCTATCCAATTTTCCGGGACCCGTGTAGCTGTGGCAGTGGGGCGTGCACTGCATCCTGTGGTGTGGAGGCAGTCACAGAGACCTCCTCAAGGGAAAAGTTGTTCCCTTACCTCGGGGTTGCATTTTAATTGCACCAGTGCTGGAAAGTTGATTGGATTGGGCCCTTAGATGGCTCCAGAATGGCAGTTCATATGTTTGACAGACACTGATTTGAGTAAAGATGTATCTCATAGTGTGGTTCCCTGCAGTCTTTTCCTAGACAGAATGGTATTGATATGCTCTGCTGCAAGCACAAGCGCTGTTGCTATAATTCATAGTTGAAAACACTGTATTGTTGAGCAGCACACAAAGATAAAAACAGAAGGTGGAGGCAAAATAGTACTTACATCTCTGCAACCATATTTGCTGTATACACCTGCGACTGCACTCTGTGAACAAAGAACATGTTTACAGTTTTTTTCCCCACCAAGCTAGTGATATATCATGGCATGTACAACACATACATAGATGAATATCATTATGCAGTGTTACCAGTGGGTTCTGCCTCTCCACACATTATATGGAAATGTGGACATGGAAGGAACCAAGCCCACTGAAGCTGACCAAAAAGACAGATCTACGTATCCTTCCCCTGTCCTTCTACAGATGTCCTGTGCTGCAAATCAGTGTGTCACAAGCAGGGGGCAGGTGCACTGCAAGAAGGAACCTGCCTAGCTTCAGATGACTCATGCTGTGAGCCAAGCTACATGCATGTGCTGTAGAAATCAGTTCTGCTTCCAAATTTTTCCCTGTGCATGGATATCACTGTGCTGCTTATGGGATAGTCACCAGAACGTTTGAGAATAAATAAGAGTAATGCAGAGCTGGCCCACTCATGACACTGGTTGAAATTCTCAGACTGAGCAACGAATGGGAATGGAGAGGTGAACTGACAAAGGATGCTCCACACCTGGTATCTGCCTGTTGCTCCCCTCTGAACTGCCACTCATGGTGCCACTCTGGTTGGCTTACAGCAAGCAGGAAGAGGACAAGGCCAGCGAAAGCACACACAAAAAAGCTGCCACTTCCTCACCCCACCCACCTGGCTGCTCAGAAAAGAAGCCAAATGGACAAGAAAAGGAGGAGTGCAGCAACCTGGAGCCCTCCCCTTTATGTGGCACTCTGGACTGCCAATTCCTACTTCCGAATGCATCCCATTTAAATTAGAGAGGAATTTAAATAAATCCACTCTTCCTCTTTAAAATGGAATGCAGAGGCAGGAGGTGGGATTCTGTAGTTCCAAGTAAATGAGGGGGTCACCTCACCTTCCTCTCCCTGCTTTCCTAAGCAGCTGGATATGGGCAAGAAGGTGATTGCGGGAGTCAGGCAAAGCATGCAAGAGACCATTTGGGGGAGACAGAATTTGCACGCCTCTTTAGGGGGCATTTGGGCCTGTAGTAATGTAATAGGTTACTTTGCAGTAATACAGATTCATCACACCCTCAGTACAACCTGATGACAAAAAGCATCATGCAAGTTTTGAATGGGGACAAAATGATACATCAACACCGCAGAGCGTACTTACACCACCACAGCCACTGCTGCCTCCTTGTTTAACAACAATAACCTGGAAGGAAAGAAATGATATCAGTAATTTCTCCACAAATCTATTTTTAAAATGGAAGGTGAGGAGGGAAATGCTGCCTATAATGTATTGCACAGAAAGTCTAAGCTTTGGTGCTTGGAAGACCATGCTTTAGAGGTCAAAGATTTAGAGGTTTGGTGCAGACATAATGGCCCTGTTGAGACATAACACCAAACATGTTTAGTGATGCATTCTTACATGCTTGCTCTCCTCTCCGCTCTCTTATACATGACAGAAGGAGAACTGAAGCATTTGATTTTAATTAAAAACATGCTGGGGCTCTTAGAGGGACCATTTGGATGAAGTGGGTAGGGCCTTGTGTTTTCTCAGCTTTCCCATGGTGCAAACACACAGAGAGGGGCAGGTGGATGAAATCTCTTCTGAATTGCCAGGCAGAAGCTCAAGAAACTATGGTTTATTAACTAGCTGCAGTTAGAATAAATCAGAAAACCAAGCCATCATTTGATCCCAGTTCTAACCACAGTTCCCTGAGTTTGTACATAACAAGAAATAGCAGTATTTTCTTAAAGAGAAAGAAGAAGCCTATACACTTCTCTCATGCATAAGAAAGGTGGGGAGAAGAGGGTAAGGGAAAGTGCACAAACGTAGAGGCACATTCAGGTAGCACACACTAAACCATGGTTTAACATTGCCACCGTTTCTTGATCTCTTAATGATTAGTACATTTGGAGGGGGGATGTTTACATCAGGTTTGTCTATGAAGGCAGCGTCCTCCAGAACATCTGGGCTGATGTGATAATTGTTGCCATCTCAAAACCCACCCACTCCCAAGCATTCCTGCTCTTGCTATGTGAGAAGGAAGAGGTGGTAGATTTGCAGCTGCAAACAAGGGAAAAACGGATTATTTTATTGTTATTTTTAATTGCATGTAAAATGTTTTGGAGGTTTTGGGCCTGAAAGGCAATATAAAAATAAATGAATAAACAAACAATTGCTATGAGATGGAAAGCATGCCTCAGGCTGGTGTGCTCCTTGACCTGCCCCGCCAGCACTAAATTTAGAGTTGTATCTGCACTGCGTTACCATATTTGGATTTATAGTTGAGTTTGAATCCAACTTCTAACTTTTTTTGTCAAACTGACTTATATCAAAGTACAGTTAACATTCAACTCAATGCCCTCTTGATCTTTCAGAATATGTTGGGTCAACACCAAGCCCATGAAAAAGGGCTCATTTTCTTTCGAAAATTGAACCTGAAGCCAAAGAAATGTGTAGTTTCCAAGCTAAGAAAGGCTTGGAAAGAAGCAAGAAAAGGAACTTGAGCACCACAAGAAAAGCAATGTTTACCTTGCTGCCAGAACTCTGAGAGGTTTCTTGTGGATTCTGAAAATATATCAAGAAAATAGATTACAATACAGCAGGGAATATATATAAGTCCAAATCAATACTGTTTAAAAATGAATAAAAAGAAAAAGAAACATTCTGCAACTTGAAAATTTCAGATTTGTCAAACGCACCTCTACAATACACATCAAGACCAGAAAGCAAAAATAAAGAAAATGAACAAAATTTTCCTATATTATTTGGGCCAAATTAGGAAGACATTTGCAGAGCATAACAGAAAAGGCAATTGGTCAGTTAGAAAGATGGAGACGTTTATGCAAGCATGAATTAAGTGTGATCCTGAGAAGCTAAACATATTGAGCAGAATCAGGATTTCAAAATACAGCAGTTCTTAGTAAAGAAAATTAGAAGGTACACAAATCTGCATCATCTTGTTAGATCTTCATGGAGAACAGTGGACTTTGGGGGGAAAAATACTTACCTTGATGCAAGAACCACCAGTTGATGGGGAAGTTCCCTGTCAAAAAACAGAATCCACCAAATGTTATTTTTTTTTTAACTCTCTATGGGCACAATCCTAACCAACTGCCTCCATGACTGCCACGTATCCCATTGGCACAGCTATGTCAGAGCTGGAAAGATGGCCTAAATAGCCTATTTACTTAAGAAAGACATTAGTTTCCATTTAGAAAAAGCTGAAAGAGACTAGAAAACTAGCTGCATTCATGTTACCCCTTTTCCTCTTTGAAACAGAGACATTCCATTCCATTCCATTTTGCACTCTTGTCCATGTATAATCAAAGAGAAAGTACAGTCCTTTTCAGACATGCCCACTCTGTGGAGAGCAAGTGCGTTATTGGCTGGCTGACCCCACCCTCCCTATGACATGATGCTAGCCTTGCTCTCCCGTGCTTCCTGCATTCAGGATTTGCGTCTGTAGAGAAAATAGGAGGTGGTAGGGCTAGAGGATTCCATCATGCATTCTCCCTTTACAGAGAGGAAATGTCTGAAATGGGCTTATCTTGTAGCACAATCCTATGCATGTTTATTTAAAAGCAAGTCTCATCAAGTCCAAATGTTGTTTTGGGGGGTACGATGCAGGTGTATGCTGTTATGTTTTATGAAACAGTGCTACCACACATTTCAGTTAAAAACAAGAGCTCATCAACTAAAGGAACTTTGAGGAATTGTTGAATAAAGGTTCTTACCTCAACACATTTTACGTTTACAGTCACCACTGACTATAAAGAAAATAGAAAAAAAGGTTTATTGTTTTGTAAAAAGAATTGTACGCCTCATTGTTATCATGCTGGATACCTGATGGTTCTGATTTGGTGGCTCTATTGCACATTATGATTGTTGTTATTCCTTCATTGCACTACACAGTGGTTCACAATCTCTAAGCTGTGGCACTCTGGGGAGCCCATGAAAACCATCCAGGGGAGCTACAGAATCCTCACCAAAAACCCCACTACTCTATACAATGTATAGGATTGTAGCCCTAATAGGGAGCCATAGCCAAATAGGTCAAGGGAGCCACCAGTTGAAAAAGTTTGGGAACTACTGTACTACAGTACCAGCATCAATTTGTGAGTCATCAAATATCATTGGTCAACCCACCAATGGGAGCCATTGGACAATTATTCACCAATGGGAGCCAAACCAGTATGTGAGACTCTAGTCCAGGGGTGCCCAAACCCTGGCCCTGGGGCCACTTGTGGCCCTCAGGGGCTCCCAATCTGGCCCACAGGGAGCCCTCAGTCTCCAATGAGCCTCTGGCCCTCCGAAGCCTTGCTGGAGCCCTTGCTCGCCCTACACAGCTGCTCTCAGCATGAGGGCAACTGTTTGACCACTTGCGTGAGGTGTAGGACAAGGGTTCCCTCCACTGCTTGCTGTTTCGTGTCTGTGATGAAGCAGCGGCAGTGAAGGAAAGGTCACCCTTGCTTTGTGCAAGGCCTTTTATAGGCCTTGAGCTACTGCAAGACCTTCATTCATTCATAAGTTCCATCTCTAATAAATTCATTTAAGTAAATGTATTCTAATTTTAAATGTAAATTAATTCTTTTTTATCCTGGCCCCCGGCACAGTGTCAGAGAGGTGATGTGGCCCTCCTGCCAAAATGTTTGGACACCCCTGCTCTAGTCACTTATTAGCTATCAACTACCAGAGCAGGCAGTAGACAACGTCACAGAGATTCCGAGGAAAACAACATCCTCATAGCAAATTATGTATTTGTGGTATTTATATATCATCTCCTAATCCACATAAGTATACTGTATCCCAGTGCTTCCCAGACTCCTGCAAGGGAGTTTGCCGGGGGAAGGGAAAGGCAGCAACACTATCCCCAGGATCACACTGCTGCTGGGGACAAGAGGGGTTTTTTTTTTTTAACCTACCTGCAGCCAGTACTGCAATCCTGGAGGGTCTGGGGTGGAGGTGGTGGGAAAAAAAGGGCATCTCCAGTTTTCACAATGAAACCAAAAGTATCTTTTTAAAAAAAAATACTTTGGCAGGCACAGAGAGCTCTGCGGAGGGCTTCCTGGACACCCCCCCCCCAGGACTGCAGCACTGGCTGCAGGTAGGTTAAAAAAAAACCCGTCCCCAGCAGCAGTGCAATCCTGGGGATTGCATTGCTGCCTTCCCCCCTCCCCACCCCTTAAAGGAGCATTGGCCAGTGCTTCCCAGGCTGGTGGGTCGTGACCTACCAGTTTGGGAACCACTGCTGTATCCCATATTCATACCATACTCTTCTCTTTTATCTCAAGAAGGGCAAGCATACACATGTGGTTATGATGGGAATATGTGATGGCTGGTCTCCTTAAAGTAAGTGTGCATGCTCTCTCTCTCTCTCTCTCTCTCTCTCTCTCTCTCTCTCTCTCTCTCTCTCTCTCAGTGCATTCCATGTGTGGATAATTCACCAAGGAGATGAATAATGTGGATAATTCATCATGGAGATGCTGTTCTGGGAGGCATCTCCTGAGTCACCATAATAGTCATCACTCGAGAATAGAAGCAGCTATCACTTAAATTAGGTGCGTGAGTTCACCTCTAATTAAAACGCTTAATTCAACATTCTCAGTGCATACAGTTTTTAAATGCTTTACTAATATTAACAATAATATCATCATCATCATCATCATCCTCATGCTCATCCTCATCATCACTATTACCATAGCAGTATGGTTACCATTTTGATGTGCTTCCTCTGCTGCTTCCAATACGTATGTATTGAAGAAACCATGAGGAAGAGGCATCCATGGCTTGGTTACTTTCTCCATCAATCTTGCAAGCCTCTAGGGAGGCTCGATATTGATATCAGAAGTAATCATATCATGCTCCCTCCATTCCATCCCCTCATTGTTTTATGTCACTGGAATGACATGGGAAGCAGCCATGCAATCTATGCTGCTAAGAACAGGAGCTAAGGGAATACATGCATCTGAGAGGTACTACAGAATTTTTGGTCAATAATGTTTTTTTTTTAACGTGCACTTGTACCACACAATTCCTGTTTTCTCCTCAATATATAAAATGTAACTTGTAATCCATGTTTCACAAGTACCTTCCTCCTACTTCTTGCTGTGTCATTTCCTCTTTTGGAGTTGGGGATTGTCTCAGCTTCTGCGAGTGTCTCAGATTCATCGTCTGCCTCAGAGTCAGCAAAGAGAGAGCTGAAATCAATATCTCCCTGGCTCTCGTTGGTTGTGTCAGGATCAGCAGTAATCTCAGAAATAACAGATGTGATAGAATTATTGGCGATCTCTGAATTATGAGACTCTATGACAGTGCTGGAATCATTCACTGCCTCTGAATTTCTAGGTGAGATGGTCTTGCTGCGAACATCAACCCAGTAGGTATCATAATCTTGAACAAAAGTTGCTCTGGAAAAAAAATAATAATAATAAAGGGGTTAACCTGGGGTGGGGAGGCTTTCCTTTAACAAAATATTGTATCACCAAAATTGCTCACATTTTTATTTGCCTTATACTTTTCAGCCTAAAAGTGTAGATCACTTAGCAAGTGACCTTCAACAAGAATATAAAAACGAACAAAGGGAATTCAAATAAAAGAATATCTACTTTTAAATTTAACCTCGTCCCAGACTGGTGAGGGAGGGACGGTATGTTCAGTAGGTTTCATGTTTGAAAAACTGGTCACTTGGGTTTAATAAAGTGGCCCAAGTTAAACCCAAGTTGCAGTCTGGTGTCCTCATTGGGAGGTGAGAGGGTAAATAGAATACCAGATGCAAGGGAGTGGCAGTGACATGCAAGTATCTTGTGGTTTTGTGTGCTTCCTGAGGGCCCAATCCTATCCAACTTTCCAGCACTGGTGTAACTTCAATGCAGCCCCGAGGTAAGGGAACAAATGTTCCCTTACCTTGAGGAGGCCTCTGTGACTGCCTCCGCACTACAGGATGGATCACATGCCCCATTGGCAAGGCTGCACCGGCATTGAAAAATTGGATAGGTTTTGGCCCTAAGGCATTTGGTGGGCCACTGTGAGATACGGGAAGCTGGATTAGATGGGCCCTGGGCCTGATCCAGCAGGGCTCTTCTTATGTTAAATCCTAGTTTCTGATTAGGCTTAAGTCATCCTTATTTGTAACATGGAATCGCCATGTTTGCTTCTCACACCCTTATGAAAGGCAGAGCAGTCTTGTACATACAGTATGATATTTCAGCTTTATTAATGTGAATGTGTTTAGTCCATATATTGTGTTTAGTCCATATATTGTGTTTAGTCCATATATGTGTTTAGTCCATATATTGTGTTTAGTCCATATATTAATGTGAATGTGTTTAGTCCATATATTGGCTATTAAATACACAATTTCCTCTGCAAAACTGTTCCCAAGATATTCACCAGTTTGATAGCTATGACCCTCCAACAACATCTATGAATTCTAAAAAATATTATCACCTCAAAAATTTTTATCTTTCATTTTGAGATGTTCGTTTTTTGCCAGAAGGACTTAACAGTGCAATCCCGTGTGAGTCTACTCAGCAATAAGTCTCATTGACAATAAACCCCTGGTGTGTATAGGATTGCAACCAAAGTCCCTGAATACATTTAGCACAACAACTAAACATTCACAACTTACACCAGTTGAATCACTTTAGCTTCACGAGGAGCAACCCAAGTAGTTGTAATTTGGTGCTTTACATTGGGAGCTGTGTGACTGATGGCTGAATTCTGAGAACAAATAAAATTGTGTATTAGGTAAACAGAAGCACACTTGCTCATTATAATCCAGGAAGACTTTGAAAAATAATAATTGAGGCAGCAATTGCTACAGAAGCTACAAGATCACCAATTTGAAATTATTTGAATTTGTATGTAGTGGTATGTCCAAGGTGAGGAAAGGGGCAGGGCGGACTGGAAAAACAGTACAGGCAATAGGATCCTGGCACATGCTGTTGCCACTGAGATCAACTCTTCCAGCCCACAGAGTGACCCCTGCCCTCTCCCGTCCCTGAACCTCTCTCATACCACTGAGGACCCACCCAAGTCACCACTTTACCTGCTCTGGCTCAGGACAGATCCTTTGGTGTTGGGTGCGCAGAGCTGCTGGCCATTTGTGCCAACAGCTCCAACGTGCTCGGCTGCAGTGCACCATTTACAGTGCCGCTGCAGTCTTTAGATGGAGGAACACAAGATCCACTGTCATAGAGGCCTCATAGGATTGGGCATGAATCAATTAAAGCAATGTTGTTGCAAGATATCCATAAGGTACTCAAATACTGATAGTGACTTGTTGGATACTGTCAAACATTCACACTGCACATCAGCTATCTGATTCCAGAAAAATCACTGGATGCCAAATGGTGGAGATTAATATGAAATATTTGTTGAATATTTACACATTCAGAGAATATTCACTGCTAACGTAAGAGGATTTAGAGAAGCTGATGATATGCTGATGCACTAACTGAGAATTTATAGAGCATATCACAAATGTTTTGTTCTATATTTGTGAAGCAAGTGAAGAACACATGTATCTACATAATTTTTTTTAAAAAGGACAAGGGATAGATGTATTGTTTTATGAGCCAAAACTTATTAATGTGGTTGTGTACCTTTCACTAAAAAGTTAAAAATGTACTATATTAAAAAGGCAACTGAAACCAAAGATTAGAAAGAAAATAAAAGAAGGTGAAAGCCTCCTTCTGAACAAATAAATACATACTGAAATATTGGCACATGGAAGTCCTTGAGAGTTTGGATCCGTGATGCGGAATGAACCAATAGGAACATTTCCACTAATTTCTCGGGCCTGTACCATAAAGCCTTTAAATCCAGATGGTGATGTTCCTTCTAGAACCACTAGGGAAAACAAAGAGATAGATAAGTGAACATTTCACAGCAAGAATTTCCCAATTCTGGATTCCCCATAAATCCCTCAGAGATTTTCTGTCTGCTTTTGGGGGGCTTCTGTTTTGAAAGAAGGGAACTGTTTCAGTCTTCAATTTTACTTTTCTCTCAACTATATCTTTAGAGCCATAAATAACCGATTGAAATGTGGAGTTTTATGTGACCATTTAAGATGCTCAGGAAGTTGAATTTTGTGCTCAGTAATTCATCATGTGCTCTTTCTATGCTCCTGTGGAATCGTGGCTCATGCAGAGACTCCAAACTGTGACTCAAAGGCCAGAAATATATGCTTGGATACACAACAGATCTCACAGATGATCATTTTCTGTGGCAATATGTATTACTAGCAGCTTAGGGAGCATAAGCATAGCCAGGGCATTACTTACAAATCCAAGATATAGCATTAAGATGTGAACTACGCTTATCTCTTAAAACCTGCACACATATTTCTTCTCTATTATCAAAGTTGAGAGAATATTTTTAAATTACACTTGGATTAAATTTAATAGGGCCACCATGAGCAAGATAAAAATGCTTCAAGGATCCACAGATATTATCCACAAATCTCTCATTGGCCATCTCCAACACACTAAATCAGTAGGTTTATGTAAATTACCTTGTATTTCATTTCCAGGGTCATATCTATCAAATGATACTGTGACGACATAAGGAGGAGGAGACGTCTGTGGTGCACTTCCATGATCTGGTAACATGGAGTCACAAGCTATTGAAACATTCCCATAGGGAAACCCAAGGACCATAGGCATGAAAGTAGCACAAAAAATGACCATGAATAAGGGATATTTCTCCATCTGTGGAAAGAGAACAAAGCATTATTACTGTTGAAAAGAATGAAGAAAGATAGTTATATCTATATAGACAGCTATATAATTTCATTAAATATTAAGTTCTTCTCAAATGTATACGTAACAGTTTTAATGCAGAATGCTTTGCAAATTTTGTTTGTGCACTCATACTACTATAATTAAAGAATTTAATAATATTATTTGACTATTATTCTGGGGTGATGCTCTTTATATTTCCAAAAGACTCCATAAAGGCTGCAATCCTATTCACACTTACTTACTACTGCAATTCTCTCCTCCACACAATTGTTAAAGGTTCAGGAGCCCTAAAGTGGAAAGGTTGGCCACCCCTGCTCTATAGTGAAGCCCACACACACTTTCACAGTTATTTGAATGCAGTAGGTTATATGGGAGGGGGTGGTGGTAGGTTTCCCATGGTCACCTGACTTCCTGGATTAGAAGGCTGAGCTGAGCCTTGAAATTTCTGCCACTGGAATGAAGTACCTGCAATTCTCTCCTCTGATGAGCTGTCATGCATAAGAATGGAACTTCCTATTTGAGCCCTGAGGTGTGTGACAGTTGCATCATCTAATGAAAAGCCTATTTTGTGGGGCTAAAATGTCCCTTTGAAACTCTGGTTTAATGTGAACTTGTCAGTGTGTTTGATTTGATCTCTCACACAACAAACACATTAACTCTTTTTCCAAGTATAGATCCATGCTAATTATGATACATCCAAACATACCTTAAAACAGGAGTTAACACATTTTTGTTCTCTAGAGTTCTCTTCCCACTGTTTTTTGCTCTGCAAATGACAGCTGTACATACGGTGTACTGATTCAACCCTTAAGCTCGCCTCTGCCCCCATACCTCAAGTGGGCTCTCTGCCTTATTTATTTCTAAAGCATCACCTGTACATTTATTTGATGAAACATATGTTATCCCCCTTACTTTGTAAAAACAAGACACTAAAACAAATGAACAGCCCAAGTACTTTATCAAATGTTGCACAATTGCTCCAAGAATGGGGGAATTGTTTTGCAATATCATGGGAAAAGTTGATCAATGCTTTGCACAGCTAGCTTATGTGGCATACTGACAGAACCTGTTTATGTCACTTCAGAGACCTGGGCAGAAAATGCTTTCTATGAAAAAAAAACAAAAAAAAAAACAAACAGGAGCAATTCCAGAGCTCAAATTACGTAAATCATTATACACCTTAGAGCTCAATCCTAACCCACTTTCCAGCACTGACATAAGGGCTACGCAGCTCCGAAGTAAGGAAAAAAACATTCCCTTGAGTGCCCCCCAACTGCAGGATGCAGCATACATCTCATTGGTCCCACTATGCTAGTGCAGGAAAGTTGGTAAGGATTTGGGCCTCAGATATTCAAATTTGAAAGAAGGGATCCCTAGCATTTAGATGAGTTGTTCTGGAAAAACTGGTGAAAAAAAACAGGGCTTCCTGATAGATTTATGTGCTCTGGCTTGCACCAAAGAAAAGACAGGATACACCCTCAGTTCCACCTTTTCCTTTCTGAAGATGGAAGGCGCAAAGTAGCAATCAGATCCTTCTAGCCTTCGGGGCTGGGTAATGAGTAGACCAACTGACAAATAGTGCGGTTGTTTGGAAATGGAGAAGATTACACTGAGCAAAAATGGTGAAGCATTATGAAAAACACACTGTTCTATTCCAAGCAAGGTATACGTAGCAAGACTCATAAGACCTTCTTGCATAATAAAACAAAACAGGTCATCACCACATTCCAGCCTCTGAGTAATGAACTCTCAAGTCTCATTGAATGGCACAATATCCTGCAGTTGCTTAAAGGATGGATGCAGGCAATGATTGCTATGCTTTGCTATGACAGCTTTGTTTTTCCCCTGCTCCCTTCTAAAACATGTCCTACCATGCAGGATGCTGTGAATGTAGAACTTCCAATGATTTCCCCAAAATAACCTTAAAAAATCTAAATAAAATGGCATGATCACAAAACAGAAGAGCATTGCTACAGTGGAACAGGGTGTGTTTTAATCCCGGTAGTCTCACATGCAGAAATTAATCAGCAGGTGAATCTTTCCCTGGCATAGAGATAACTGACGGGCAAAGCCTAATTGCTGCTTGTTGAGCTGCTCCTAGCAATCCCAGGGGGAGGAGACTTTCTGCTATACAGGTCTTTTAAAAAGCAAACTGGCTAAGTGGCCCTGCACTGGAGCTGCACAGAGAGCAGAAGAGAAAGCCCACAGCTGCTAATTTAAAAATAAATAAGCATATATTTACAAAGAGTATTTTTTTAAGTTCTCCAAAAGATGTGGATAGAAACATAGACCATGATGTTAGTCTTTCACATGTCCACTGGGTGCTCTGATGACTCACATAATATTTATCTTCTTAAAACATTTCTTCTGGTTGACTGTCAAGGCAGCTAACATCAGATGACAAAAGAAGCTAGATAATTAATCTAGACAACCAAGGCTGCAATCCTATGCACACTTTCCTGGGAGTAAGTTCCATTGAACACAAGGGAACTTACTTCTAAGTAGACATGCATAGGATTGCACTGTAAAACAGTCAAGATAGAATGAAATTGAAATGGCTCCTCCATTCCAAACATCATCTTCAAAGGCTGTGTCTTAGCTGCTTGCCAGAAAACAAGTAAGAAGTGGATGAGTAATGTTTTCTTTACAGAGGGCATTCCACAATTTAGGCACCACAGCTGGGAAAAGTCCAGTCTTGTATTCGCACTCATCATGCTTCAAATGGTGGATGGACAGAACAGGGCTTCAGATGTTGAATGGAATACATAGACAGGTTATAATATTCAGAAACACTGCACTTTGAGACCTCAAAAGTTGTGATACCCTCACAACCCAAGTGGAATCCTAACCAAAACCATGCATATTAGATTCAAAATGCAAAAGTATCAAAAAGTATTGATTTTCAGAAAGACATCTAACAGGAAATAGTAATGACTGTATGTCAAGCTTAGGCCTTATCTATCTTTCCACTCCTGCCTTTCCAACCCAACAGGACAAGCAAGACAAGAAGGGGATGGGTGGGAAATATCTGCATCTCAGAATAAAGAACTGTTCTTAGGAGCCCATCTTCTGTCCCAAGACATCTGGCACTGAGAACGAAACTAAGGGCACAATTCTAACCAGGTTTACTCAGGTCTATTTTGTTCAATGGGCCTTACTCTCAGGAAAGTGTGGTAAGGATTGCAGCCTAAGAGCCCAATCCTGAGGTCCACGGCATGGCTCCGCGCTGTGGACCACAGTTGCAAATGTGCCGTAAGGCATGTTTGCAGGGTTCACCGCCGCACTCCCACCAGAGCTAGACCAGTGCTGGCTGGCACTGGGCTAGTGCGCAGTGGTCACCCGGGTTCCACAGCTCCGCGATCTCCTGGACCACCGGGCTGAGGAATGGGATGCGGGGGCGTGGCTGGGAGCATGGGGGAGGTGTTCTGGGGAGGGGGGAGGCATGGCCGGGGGCATGGGGGAGGCGTATCGGGGGGAGAGGTGAATCCGTGGAGCTGAGCTCCGCAGGAGCCAAGGCACTCATGGAGGGCTGCGCGCCTTCACGAGTGCCTTTACTTTAGCACCGACCTTTAGGTCGCCACTAAAGTGAGTAACCCCATTGAGGGGCTGCTTCCTTTACTTGGCGGAAGAGGACAAACATCCCCTTCTCCCAAGGAGCCTCCCGCGGTAGTGCAGGAGGTGCAGGATCTGGCAGGAGCCCTCCGTGGAGCAGCCGAGCCTGGGTGCTGCGGGCAGCTCAGGATTGGGCTGCCCATCCAGTAACTGAACTGCTGTGGGCAGGCCACCACCATTCCAGAGAATCAGACCTGTAGATTTATCACCCTCACAGTGCCATGAAGACAGAAGACTTGGGCTGAGGTCAACTCAAGGAAGGTCACTGCATGCCTTGTTGTTTGTAAAATCTCCATGCAGAAATATCTTGAGTGAAGTGTAGGCATGAGTGCTTGCAGGAGCAAGCCCTCAGAGCACTTAGGAAGATGTTGGGTCAAAGAGATCCCTCCAGTGGCAAGGAATAAAGAGGCTGAATGTGATCTAGGCGTTGCAACATCACTTTAACTCTAGTTTCCTGGGATCTACCATTTAGTCTACTCTGTGATTCTGGCAGTGTAGAACACTGTATTCAGGGCAACTCATCCAACTCAACCCTTGCTTTGGCCTCAAGTGTTTGGCAAGCGTGCTCTGCTCTTTCTGATGCTCAGCGTGATCCTTCATCAGCCACATGAGAGAACAGCCCTCATATTTTCTGGCCTAGACTGTCTCGATATAACTGTCGACATTTTTTCCTGCACCTTGTACAAAATCTCTGCTTAGGACCACCTCCTATTTTCTTTCCAGGGTCATGAAGATTGCCAGTTTGGGGCCCTACATAAGCTGTGGGACCTCCATTCACTATGCACATCCCAGCCTGAGGGCTTGTTCCAATCAGGACAACCCACCCTTTTACCCAGATGGATGTGGATAACAACATTGCTTAAGAAAATCCAATACAGGTCCAGCCTATTTATACGTGGATTTTTTTATACACTGATTTGACTCAACATGAATGGCCCCTGCAAATGAGAAGGAATGTGCTGATCCCTGGAGAAGGGGAAAAATGCATCCCTTTAAAATCAGTTTAAAAAACTGAACAGTCCTTTAACAACAGCCTCCTTAATGAGAGAGAGAGAGAGGACAGCTGGCTGACAATCCATCAATCCTTCTCTCTTCTACGGACCCCTCCCTTCCCCCAGCACCTGAAAGAAAGGTGATCATTTTGCATTGGTGAAGGGAGGGGCTGAGTGAAGTGCTGATGGATTGTCTTCTTAATGACTCTTATCTTAGAGTCAAAAGGTCAACAAGGCTGTTTTTCAATCACTGGAGCAAAGAAACTTTGTTTTTTAAATTGGCTATAGCGTGTTTTTTGCCATCCACTTGAGTGCTTGGAACCCACACGAATAATTAGTCTCAGCCTATATACAATGGATAAATAGGGATGAAGCAGGAATTTGTAAAATGCACAGTGCAAACAAATATAATTTTACAAAAGACATTTCATCTGCATTTTTCAGGTAGCAGAAGACAACTCTGTACAAATGAGAAGGCCTTAATAGGCAGCTCATCTGAGAGAAGGAAAACTCTGAACCCAAACCTCCACTGCCTTGTGGCTACATCCAGTTATGGAAAAGGCTTCAGGAGTCAACCTCGAGGCAAAATCCGAAGCCGGAGTCCCTGAGGCAGTTCATGGCTGAACACAGTCACGTTCTGGCAACTCCTGCGACGCCGACGCCGCTGGAACCAACCGTATTGGCCTCTGCCTTTCCATTGGACCATTTCAGCGACGTGGAGAGGGGGGATCTGCTGCATGGGTAACAGCCTATCCTCCATACCTACTTTACCCAGGCTTCGCGCTCTGGAGAGGACACTCTGTTCCAGAACCACCATTCAGAGCGTGACACCATAGTCTTTCGAGACTGAAGGATGCCAACAACAATATTTCCAAACCCTCCCATTATACATTTTCATTCTGTTTCCTTGCTGTTAATAGAATGTGTGCCCTGAAACCTATAACCCACATTTAATTGGGCTTGACTTCATGCTACTGTTACATCATGAGCCTGTGTGACCAGTTTAAGTTTTCTCCTGCTACCAGTGTAATGTTATGCAATGCGCATAGAGTAATAAATCTGATCAACATCTTAGCTAAACACTTCTATAGTAACAAAAAAGTCTTCAAAAGTGTAATCCACCAATTTTCAATCCTTTTCATCTCATGCACACTGACAAGGCACTAAAATTGCCAAGGCATACCATCAGGATTTTGACAAGTGACAAGGCACACCATGCTGCCAATGGGGGGCTCACATCCCCCACTGACCCTACTAATAAATTACCTTCCCCAAATTCCTGTGGCACTCCTGTTGATACTCGTGGCGCACTAGTGTGCCATGGTACAGTGGTTGAAAATGACTGATGTCATCTATTGTGCCATGCCTAAATCCAAAACTTCCCTTTCTGTATGAAGCCCCCCCCCCCCAAATAAGCCAGTGTGAGTCTGGCTTATTATTAGAGCTCAATATTAAAGCCAATTTTAAAGCCACTTCTCCACCAAGTTTTATAACTTTTAGATAAGCCATTAGCTATTAATCTAATTAATCTGAAAATGAATGGTTTAAATTAAACTGTTCTTTTCAGAATGCTACCAACCTACCTTGATGTCTGGTCCTTGGTTCTGGTCAGCCTTGGTACTTCTGTGGTTGGTGTGTCTTATAGTGCAGGACTCTGAGAGAAAGGTTTCAAATAGTAGCAGGACTGGGAGGTTCAACCAGTCACAAGAGGGAGGATGGAAAACAACCAATCAGTGACAAGTGAACCTCCACCTCAGACATGAGCACATGTCAGATGAAATTAGCTATGGCAATAGTCATTCTTCTGACCTTTAAGGTCTCCTCCTTCTGTGATTTGCAAGGCTTTGTGTGTTAAATTAGTTGAACTGCACTTACTGTTTAGAGCACTAACACTTTATCAAATTACACTTCAGCTTCATTATGTTGTTCTCAGTTTTGAAAGTCTGTCTTTACAGGGGCAATGGTGAACAGGGAATCCTTTCAACCCCATGTGCTAGCTTTGGGTCATTTTGTCTTTTCAGGAGTCTGTGGGTTGTATCCTAAGCACAGCAGGTGCATTCAGATGTTCTCACCAGGGAGTATCTCAGCCTCATGGTCCCTAACTATCCACTCTTGAGGGTGAGGGGCTCTTTGGAGCTGGATGGGATGCGGCACAGGAGGCTGCAGAAGTTGGGGGATTGGTGAAAATCCCTTGCAGAAACAGAGGTGAACTTCTGTTCGCAGAAAACCAGCTGTATAATTCGAATCAAATGTTCCTTTGCCAGGAAACACCAAAAAGTTTGCTCCAACATTCAATTACGGTATTTATCTGTAGTATAAGGCCAAACAAAACAATAAGAGAGACACAGAGTTCCCATCATTCCCTGTCTCGTCTTCCTCACCAAACAACACATTATGTCATGTCACTGAGCTACAAGTCACCCCAGTTCCACCAGCCAATGATATGAAGAGAGGGAGGGATGGGTACACACACAGTCATGTATTCTTTGTATTGGATGTTACAAAGATGTACATAGAAGCACTTATTCCAGATCTCTTAACATCTGTATTTGAGCCCTAACCAGCACCTAGGGAAAATAATGAAATATTAATAATCTCAAAAGAAATTCATGTGCATGTTCCCCTAGATGCATGTGGATGCGTTCATGTCAACAGGTGCTGCACGTACAGTTCTTTCTGTGCAATTCATAACACTGATCAGAAAATGGGCAACAATGCTTCAGCTTTCAGAGGAGGGTGAACAGGGGGCTGGATTTAATCATTACACTCTCTCTTCTGTATCCTAAACACCTAAGAGCTGTCTCCAGTTACTGACCTGGAGGATGCATGTGCATAGCACCAGCTGCAATGTATAAGGCAGTACACATTTACGAGATCAAAACTTATATGCTTATATGCAGCAAATGACAACACTCCTATTCTTTAAAAATGAAATCTCCTCTCTGCTTTAGTTTCCACCATTAGACGCCTTGATGAATGATCTTCACTGAAAATGTTTTACTCCTGGAAATACAGGACATTTGCAGAACATGAATCTTTATTTCACATAATGAACACTGAGCAGTGAAGACTTGCCAACAGGGAGGTGCCAGGATTCCCTCTTCTAGGAAATGCTGTCACGTGTTTCCTTGTTGCAATCTAGTGCCTAGAGCAGCATAAGTATTTCCTCTTCAGCGTCTGGGAATCCCAAAGATGCATCATGCTCACAGAAGACAGCTGTTGCTGACATTGGGTCATAAACTAATAGCCGGAATGATCCACACCTTCCCCAAAGACATGAGACTGACATGGCCCATGGTTTATATCTGTTAAAAATGGGAGCAATTAGATCAGGGGTATCAAACATAAGGCTCAGGGGCCCGCCGAAGCTTTTTATCCGGCCCTCAGGCTCTCAGCTGCTGAGCAGTGCTGAGGTGTTACTGCTAAAAGGGCAGCCTCCTCGAAAATTGAGCTTGCCCATATCTTGAAATATGATAAAGATTTGCATGTTTTCTCTTCTGTCATTTGTAGTTAATGAATTCCTAAATGAGAAAAAGTGGGGGGTTTTTTTTGGTTATGAGTTGTTTAATGACATCACTTTCTGCCTAACGACATCACTTCCAGCCCTCAGCAGGCATCATGAATGCCATTCGGCCTTCAGTATGAAATGAGTTTGACACCCCTAAACTAGATGGTGGTTTGATAATAGTTAAAAGCAGCCACAGCTAGGCCCAAATCAGATCTAGGATGGTATCAAGGTTTGGGAGCTGGACTTTGACCTGGAAGGTCCAGCCATGACCTTCCTGGGTGACCTTGGGTCAGTCACTACTGTATCTCTCAGCCTCACCTATCTCACAGGATTGTTGTGAGGACAGAAGGAGAGAAGGAACTATGTACCAGTGGCGTAGCTAAGGGGCTGCAGATGGTAGCAGTCGCACCAGGCAACAAGCTTTAGGGGGGCAACTAGCTGAGCTTGACACTGGCAGCCAAAATTGTGAAAATCTTGGTATGTACGAATAATACCATCATGTTATATATCATTGGAAATGTAATTTAATGCAGAATGCAATGAAACAAACCACATTTGAATACCTTTACTCCATCAAACGTTTCGGCCAATTAACCAGAAAATGAAAACACAACTGCCTTAAGGAACAAAAAATGGATTTTCTTAACTCAAAACTGACCTATGAGACCGATTTTTCTGAGAGCCAATGAGATGTTATTATGTTACAGCATGGAACCAATAAGGTGTCAATATGAGTCAGCTCTCATTTCCATGTATCATAATACAGCTATTCCTGCTAACTGGTAAAGAGGCACTTATTCAAGTGGTGATCCTCTTATATTTAGCAGGGAGATAATAACCATCCCTCTTCACCCAGGCACAGTGTCTCTAACTAATAAGAGGCACACTTTTTATTTATTTACGTAATTAAATTAGATTTTGTCATGGGGGGCTACAAAATCTTCTTTGATCCCATGTAGCAGATAAATGCCTTAGCTATGCCACTGGCTGAGGGGAGGTGGCAGATCAAATGGTTGGTGAACCGCTTGGGGGAGGAGGCAGGTTTGCCTCCAATCTGCACTTTTTAAAAAGCCTGGGCGTGATGTCACTTCCAGTTGTGACATCACTTCCAGGGCATCATTTTGAGCTCCGCACCAGCTACACGCTCATTAGCTACGCCACTGCTATGTACACTACCCTAAGCTCCATGGAAGAAGAGCGCTATAAAAATGTGAAAAATAAAATCATCATCATATAACTTCTTTTTATGAAAAAAGTTCTCAAAGTTCTGTCAACTGGAAAAAGAAAATGTTCCCTATCCCAAAAGCTCTCATAATCCTAGACCAGTGGTTCCCAAACTCCAACAGGGGAGTTAGGAACCTGGTAAGTCTTTGCAGGGGCAGGGAGCAGTGACGGCCCCACAGCAACTGTGCCACCACTGTGAAGAAAGGGCTTCACTAAGAAAAGGGCTACTGAGAAAGGCTCTTATCTCTGATTGCGACCCACTTCCAGTTTGTGACTGCAAATTGCAGGAGAAGATAAAAGCTTTTCTCAGCAGCAGGGAGGCCCACAGGGGGGCTATGAGCCCCCCACTCCCTCTAGATAGCTGGTGCTACCACCCAGGTATGTTTAAAAACCTCTGCTTTGTGGCAGCGGCATGCTCACTGCAGTACAATCACCGCAGTCATTTTGTGGTCACTCATTAAGGGGGAATAGCCTTCTTCCAGTACCCCTTGTGGGTCACAACCCACCAGTTTGTGAACCACTGTGCTAGACAATAAGAACTGCGCTATAGCACTGAGGAGGGGAATGTAATCCTTTCTCCCATGCTATTTCCCTGGTTGAAATCTCCCAACCTCCTGATTGCTCCACAGAGAAAAACGTTCAAGTGTATTGAACGTTTTCCCCCCCTGCGCTAAAAATTGGGGGGGGGGAGTTAAATTGGAGAAACAATACAGTGGGAGAATTAATTACCATGCCCCAGCATTCTGGCCATGATCCAATTTGGCATTGTAACAGTCATTTTTAACTTCAAAAAAGCAGGGAATTCAGATATGGATCTCTGCCATCTTATCTAGTTTGACCCATAGAATCCTTTAATAGTTGCTTATAGAGATCAACTTTACTAATGCCCCAAATTCTATAGAGGACCTATAGCAGTGGATCTCACAATCCGCTATCACAAGTCCCAAAATGGCACTCCACTGTTGTGTGCTGTGGGAATTCTGGTGCTAATGGCTGGAGGACCTGCACATGTATCAGTGGTTCACTTGAGCTGCACCACAGCAGGAGAGGAAGTGGTGGGGCAGCTCATGGGCAGTTCAGGGAGGACTGGGGGAAGATCATGTTAAGTGAGTGGGGGTGGATCTCATTGGCAGTTGTGCATACCAGGATCCTATTCCCTCCTGGTCCAAGGAGATCCTTTCCCCACACCCGACTCTCCTTGGACTTGTGCCAGCCAAATAGCTAGCATAGGTCCAAGGAGACCTGTTGATGACCAGGCGGCTTAACAGGGAACTAAGTAAAAAATATGTTTACATACCTCTCATGGGCTATCCGGTTAGTGCCTCCCCACACGTTGCAATATGTGCTTCATTGATACTGCTGCTCTTGCCAAAGATTATGCAGCACACCAGCAACTGAGACTTAGGATTGGGCTGTTCTCCTGCAATTCTACAGTTACAAAGAAGCAAACCTCACTGAACCTAATGAAAGTAACATGCGTAGGATTGCACTGCAAAATTACTTCAGGCCCCTTATTAGAATACAGCTAAACTTCTGTATCAGCATTTCTGAAACTGTGGGTCAGGACCCACTAGGTGGGTCATGAGCCAATTTTAGGTGGGTTGCATAGCACCTAGCTCAGCCCCCATTGAAAACAGAGGGTACAAAGCTGCAGGGCAAGGAAGGCTCCCAGTGGGAGAGAGTTATGGTGCTTCTGCCTGAATTGGTGGGAAGAAGGGATGCTGGAAAGGGAGGAGGGCTGTACGGTTGGAGAAGGATCCTGCATTCTGCTTTGACTTCCAAGCTGGAATGTTTGAATTCTAAGCTATACAAAATAACAGCATGAGCACATGCTTTGGCTGATCACAGATTAGGTTTGGAGCCTAAATTGATGATGTCATGTCCAGCCATCACTTCCAGGTTAATTACATTACTTCCGGTGGGCCCCAACAGTCATTCTAAAAAGTCATTCTAAAAAGTGGGTCCAGGTGCTAAAATGTTCAAGAACTACTCTTCTATATCATTGCGCACATGACAGGAAAAGATTAGTCCCACCTCCTCCCAAATTCATTTTATCCTTCTCTGTGTAGGTTAGGTAAGGTGTCACTCAGTGCTTCCCTTGTGATGCCTATGAATATTCTGTGAAGTCTGAACAAGCTTAATGAGAGTAAAGGGCACATATTTCCAAAGGTGTAAGACAAATGAAGCAAACTCATGTTCTTCCATCTTCTCTACAATGAAGTACTTCAGCTTTGCGCCTCAAGGCCGCAACAGAAACTTACGGAGGCCTTCAAAGTTTTGCAAGAGCAACTTCAAAGCAAGACTCATTGTGCTTGGTTCAACAGTCCAACTCTTCTAGTCAATAATACATTCTGGATACTGATGTCATCTGCAGCTTGCCAATCTACTTTTCATATTAGACGCAATGACTCTGTCCCCCAGGTAGCATTATTTTGTTGTGGCACTTAGTTGATTGACCCTGCTTCAGAGGGAAGACTGTTCATGTCATCATATCCTGTTTTGTATTCTCTCCACTTGATTACCCTGCCATTATTTATAACAGACCTCCAGTGCCCCCAAAACTATTGTTTCCCTCATTTTTATTCTCTGAATCTTCCAGGTGACTTCTAAATGGCACTTGTGACCAAGTCCTCTTGCCAAAGATTATGTCAAGCAAAGGTCTGATTCATCTGTCAGTAATATTGGTGTGGAAGCAGACAAGACTTCTATGGCCTGCTTCTGTCCAGGGCAGCTGGGGTAATTAAAACTCAGGGAGGCCAGCTGGGCAAAGTAAAGGGATATAGCAAGACTTCACATGAAGGAGAGATAGTGAGAAAGGCAAGGTAGCAAGTCAACTGTAGTATGGTAACGACTGTCTTAGACCAGAGGTCAGGTACTAATTCTGGAAATTACCTAAAATCCTATGCATGCCTTCTCAAAAGTAAGCCCCTTTGGGTTCAGTGTGACTTACAGAAAAGTGTGTATAGCATTACAGCTTGAATAAACCAAGATGCTTTTTGTCTAAGACTCAGAATGGAATGGGCAGTCAGCGTAGCTGCTGGAGCAACAACATGGCAGGCTTGGCCCGCCAAGCTCCAGCAGCCAATTGAGCCAGCACATTCTGCACGAGCTGCAGCTGAGTGAAAGTTCCCCTGGCCACAGGTGCCACCTGAGCATCCAGGGACAGCTGTGAATCCAGGAGGATTCCCAAGCTGCGAACCTGATTTTCCAGAGGGAGTGTTACCCCATCTAGAGTAAGTTGTAGATCTAGAAACCACATTGTGGCCTTCAGGAGGACCTCTGTCTTGTCTAGATTTAATTTCAGTTTATTAGCCCTCATCCAGGCCCCAACAGTTTCCAGGTAGCGCTGCAGAACTTTGACAACTCACCCCCTCCCATATATAACAGATATACATTCATCCACATTTTCCAGTTTCTAGGAATGGATTTTGAGAGTCAATAGACTGAACAACACGTGCTAGGACATCAGCATTATAATTGAGATAATTACGTTTCAGTTCTGAAGATGAATGTCTCATCTCCAAAGTCAAGTGGGTGTTCTCTTCCTCCACCCTGAGAGGAGAGGCTGCCTCTGTTCTGCAGAAGTGGAAATCTCAAGAGGTCAGATGACTTATTTACCAGCCCTGCAGAATGAAAAAGCTGGGTGTGTGGCTGCCTTGTACAAAACCTATTATCTTGCCATCACTGTCATCCTGTGCTGCAATCACTTAAGTGATACCAACTTATGGTTTCCAAGGGAACAACATGGGGTATACGTGTTTTGGGGGGCTCTGCTTCCCCCCCTAACCTTGTACATGGCCCAAATTCTGCTGTCTCCGAGTTCAGATTAGAATACAGCAGTGTTTCTCAAACTGTGGGTCGAGACCCACTAGGTGGGTTGCAAATCAAGTTCAGGTGGTCCCCCTTCATTACTTTATTTTTAATATATTAGACTTGATGCTACCATGGTATGTGACTACATTTGGGAAATGTTTCACATCCATACTTTGAACAGGCTACTATGTATATGCTTTTAACAATGATAGTCAATGCGGCTTACTCCTGGGTACGTGTGGGTAGAATTGCAGCCTAGGATTATTAAAAATTTTCCTGCTTGACAATGTCACTTCCGGTCATGAAATCATTTCCGGTGGGTCCTGACAGATTCTCATTCTAAGAAGTGGGTCCCAGTGCGAAAAGTTTGAGAACCACTGGAATACAGAAATTAAAGGACTGGGTTTGTCTTCTCGAGAGAGGGTGTAGAAAGATGCAGCAATAAGGAAATGTCATAGGGCAAAGGGCGGGGCACATCAAAGGCACTGACATGATCATGTGTCTACCCATGGCAGATTAAGAATTACTGAAGTTGGGTGCATGAATTGATGTTGGAATCTGGGCTTTAACAAGCCACCCATCTGAGTAATGCACATCAATAAATGCCTATTCTGCTAGGAAACAGATGGTCAGGCAATCATGTGAATATCTGAGGACTTCTGAAATAATAATTCACATTTTATGTAAATCTGTTATGCATCAAAGCATGGATTTGAGCATTTTGTGGGGAGGAGGAAGGGTGAGAGCACAATCATCTTATCTTCATCTCTAAGAATATTGCCTGTGTTACCAATGAGAGAAGCTGTGTATTTTCAAGTTGATGGGTGAGATGAAATGTGAACAGGGGTTAGCTCTTTCTACAACTGACAAGCTTACACACGACCATAATCTTTATGAGATTTTTTTTCTAGCATCTTCACACCGATCAATGCAACTTTTGCATGCACAGGGCTTGGTGCGCACATCAGGACACTACAAAACTTTGAGTCATGTCCAGCAATTGTCCCCATCCTTAATTTGCACACATGTCATGACATGAACGCGAACAGGTGTGGTTTAAAAAAGTAACACAAGGAAGCTAAAATGATTCATGCCATGTTTGGTCTCAGCCTGATTCAGAGCCAGACCAGCTCCTGAAGCCAATATAGTACTAAGGGCAGGTCTGCATGGCAGGTGACCTTGCCTTTTGAATGTTCATTCTCAAGACAGTTATATCAGGGAGCTGACTCAGGTGTTTGACTTTGCAATATATTGCTGATGTAGTCCCTGTTTAAGGTCAGTCCCTTCACATCTACACTACAGATGGTGGACTGATTGCTGTGCAACAGCAACGGTACTGCTGTTTCCCCTCTAAAAATAGGGGTGGGGGCTGCTTAGTCTGCAAAGTGGCATTCTCAAAGGAGTTGAACCTAATTCATTTCAAGGCAAAATGGAAGAAGCCCCTTTTCAGTTGCCACTTGGCAGTGGGCCTTGATAAAGTCTCAAGACAGAGTCTGAAGCTGTGGCAGAAGCTGCCACTACAAAGATTATTTTCTGATCAGTGCTGGCACCAGGTTGCTGGGAGCTTGTGGCAAAGCCCTGCACTAGGTCCCCATGACATCCCTGCAGGGCATCCCCTATGGAGCACAGCAGTTTGCCATATGCTCCCATTCAGTATCTACCTGAGTACGCTGTACTTGAGAATGCCTGAACAGGGCTTCTGTTTATACTGGTTTGGATGAAATAATTGATCTTCCATTCAAGTTTTTGAAACCCCACCTAGAAATATGGCTGCCCCTCCTATCAAGGAAAGCTCCCTACAGACATGACCCCCTGCATGTCCTCTGATGGTGCATCCCACTGAGGATTCAGGAGTCAGCTCAGCCAGGTGGATCCTTTGACAGGTGTTGATTCTTGGCTAGTACCCAACCTGGCTAACCCCTGACACCATCCCTATCTCTGATTTTGCCTTGAGGTTAGACAATTTCAGCTCTCAGGCAAGTGCCCTTAACAGGATGAACCCAGCAATGTGGTGTATAGTAGAGACACTGAGGTGAGGAGATATCTTTTCTCCTCACCCTCATTCAGTGTTCTTAAACCCATAAAACATTTAGATCATATGCTGAGAAAATAACAGACTTCAAGTCAGTAATGTGAAGCTAGTAAAAGGAAACGGCAAGCTATTTTATACAGTTTCTACAACACAATTATTCCCAGTTAGTCACAACAGCGCATGAAGATCTGTGTAATGATTGTGTGGCTGTTCAGCTTTTTGGGGGGAATTGTATTGATCACTCTCCAAGTGCACTCATGCAGCCGCATTCCAGATGATACTTCAAATTGCAGATGTACCACAACCTGTGGACAGAAAAGTGTTTTGTTTTTCTCCCTTTCTCCAGTCACTGTAATCTGAATATTGGAGGAATGAACATTGCTGAAAAGAAAGGTTTTTCCTTGAGGAAAGCCTTCTAGATACTGTTTATTTGAAATATTTATATGCTGCTTCTTGCAAAGCAGTTCATGATCAGATAACAAGTCAACAACATAAAAACATTGTAATAAATCAAATTTTAAAAAGAAAAAAAATAAAAGAGGTAGAAGAGGCTTTCTAGGTGTCCTTAGAGAGTGGGCCAGCTCATATGCAGGAAATACTTTTAGGTATTTGGAACCTAATGTGTAACTGTGCCAGATTCAAAACCACACAGTAGGACAATTCTCCATAAACATGCATAGGGTTAGCACAGAGGTTCTCAAACTGGGGCTTCCGTACACTTCAGCCTGAGAAACATTGCCTCTGGCCCTTTAAGGAGTGGTGAAGGCAGTAGGCAGTGATGTGATCCCCAGGATCATGCTGCTGCCAGGGACAGGAGCATTTTTTTTACTTACCTGGAGCATTCCTGGACAGGGGGAGGGTGGGTGATGGGCAGCCCTGGGGGCAGGTGGGCGGGGAGCGGGAGGTAGGGCTCCCCCATTCCTGGGGAGTTTGGAGCGGCTTCAAGCCACTCCACTCTCCTCGGGCCACCTCCGAGAAGACCCATAGGGTCCAGTGTGCTTTACCCGGAGGTAAGATGAAAAGTTTCCCTTGCCTCTAGCTGAGTTGCTTTGGGACCCTGTCCTGCGCTGGATACAGTGCAAGCCTCTTGGCTTATCTGTTCCACCATAGGGTAGGACTGTACCCTATTACAATGATTTTTAACCTTTTTTATCTCACGGCACACTGGCAAGGCACTAAAATGGTCAAGGCACACCATCAGTTTTTTGACAAGGCACACTGTGCTGTCAATAGGAGGCTCACTTCCCCCAATGGCCCTACCAATAAATGACTCTCACCCAAATTCCATTCGCAGCACACCAGTGTGCCAGGGTGCAGTGGTTGAAAATGGCTGCTCTAATATATCTTTTATATTTGGAACATTTTCATCATATCTTTCAGTTTTTATAGATTTGTTTGAAAACTATCACAACCAATTCTCCAGAAACTGGAATGAAATGAGCTAGATCTTAAATGAAGTACAGAAACGGTCTGGTATACACAGGAGATATGTTCCTGGCCCCCTCTGCACATTTGGGGGAATGTTATATAAATAGCAACCCCTGCATGGGCATTACGATTACCTTAATTGTATAGCAGAAGTGCTTGTAGGAGTTCCTGTTAGTGGCCCTTTTGAATGCAGGCTGATTGCCTGCACATTTGGCTCTTCAGTGAAGCAAGATTGTTAAACGAGAAAGAACACCCTTGTTGCAAGCACTTCTGCTATATAGTACAACTAAGGTAATTATAATGGGTGCTTGGTGTGGCCCTTGGATCTGCAGATAACTATCTGTGGGTACTGGGGCCCACCTGTCAGTGGCAGACTGCCCCAACTCCATGCCCCAGGGCAAAGGTCTGAGATGACGCCTCCCCTGCGGATTGCTGCTAGCCCCTTGCGCACAAATCCCCCCCCCCACTCACCTGAGCCTCACGGAGCCTCATGCAACCGCAGGCTATGTCGGGGAAGCTTCCTAAGGTTTCCCCAAGGCCTTAAACTGAACTTCTGGAAAACAGGAAGCAGTTTCCGACCCCATCAGGAGCCTCGGAGATGCTTCTATGTGGTCTTAAAGGCTCGTGCCTGGGAATTTGCCACGTCGTTCTTAATGGAAGGTCTGCCACTGCCACCTGTATAAGAACTATCCAAGTATAGGTAAGGAGCAGAAAGAAACACCCCAATTAAAAAGTTGATTTTAATTTATACACACACACACACACACACGACTGGTTCAGGAGCAGAACAGAGCTGGTAACAAACTGGAAACAGAGAACCAATTGTACTGAAGGCCACTGTCATCTCTACAGTAGAACGGAGTTTAATAGAGACAACAGGGAGAGGAATCAGAATCTTCCGAGCTCTTATGACTCTTAAAAGAGTTTCTTTATAGTTACAGGAAATATTGCATAATATCCCAATTGTTTCTGCTTCAATGGTCATTATAGTCTTGGTCAGATCTAACATATTCAGCAGAGCAAAATGCATGAGCTGCAGCAGGACAGCTCCTTCTGCTGAAGATGACTGCAGATTAATGATCTGTAGTTGACACATGAATGTCAACAATTACCAGCTATTTGCTGCTTCCTCTACCTGAAGGAAGTGATGTTGTTATCAGGCTATGTGATGGAACCTGAGGCAGAAATTATAAGTACTGAGCATTGGCTAATACCTATAATTACTGTTTTGGCTCCTCATGGCAATGGATGGAAGGCAAACTATGAAAGGGGTCTCTGTCCTCTGACCTCTCAATGGAGGAAGAAAAGTGATACACAGACCAGGAATGTTTTCAGCCTTCTACTGAAGTGCTTATCTACACAATGATGTTTCCTTCCTGTTATGGCTGTGCTGCTGTTCTCTAGAGTAGGGCTGTCCAAACTTTTTGGCAGGAGGACCACATCATCTCTCTGACACTGTGTCAGAGAGTGGGGCCAAGAAAAATAAAATTAATTTACATTTCAAATTTGAATAAATTTACATAAATGAATACATTAGAGATGGAACTTGAATGAATGAATGAAGGTCTTGCAATAGCTCAAGGTCTATAAAAGGTCTTGCACAAAGCAAGGCCAGCCTTTCCTTCACTGGTGCATCACAGACGTGAAACAGCAAGCAGTGGAGGAAGCCCTGGTCCCACAGCTCAGGTGAGAGGTCAAACAGTTGCCCTCACGCTGAGAGCAGTTGTATCAAGCCAGCATGCACTCCAGCAAGTCTCCGGAGGGCCAGAGGCTCACTGGAGACTGGGGGCTCCCTGTGGGCCGGATTGGGAGTCCTCGAAGGCTGAAAGTGGCCCCAGGGCCAGGGTTTGGACACCCCTGCTCTAGAGAAAAATAAATGCAGCTTCTTGGTAGTGAGTCAGACCATTGGTCTAGTGAGCTCAGTGTGGCAGCTCTCCGGAGCTTTAGGCAATCTTTCATAGTTTTTATCCTTTGGCTGGAGGTTCTGAGGACTGAACCAGGATGTCTGCAGGCAAGGCACTTATCTGCCATTGCATTTGTATAGTGCTTTTTGACCGTGCAAAGATTCACGCAACATCTTGATGTAGTCCTTGCACCACCCCTCTATGGTAATAAAGCATTGTTATCCCTCTGATGCAGATGGGCAACTGAGGGGGAGTGGCTGGCCTGAGGGCACCTGGAGAGTTCATGAACTGGGTGAGATCTGAACTGGGGAAACCTGGTGAGTTCATGAGCAGTGGTGAGATCTGAACTGGGGAAATTTGATTTGCAGCATAGAGTTGTCAGCATTAAACACAAAAACCAACTGGTATGCTTTTTCGGGGGGGGGGGGTTTTCTTGCAGATTTCATTTTTTGACAAAAATAAGAAGTACAAAAAGTGGTGTTGTGTGCTTTTATTCCAACGGCACATTTTTATACATTATAATCACTTTAAACGTATACTAAGTAGATGATATAGTGTCAGCAGATGCAGCTACATGCATGTAGAGCAGTGGTTCCCCAACTGGTGGGTCATGACCCACGTGGGGAACTGGAAGAAGGCCATTCCTCTTTAATGGGCGTAGCCACAAAATGACTGCAGTGATTGCACTGCAGTGAGCATGCCACAGGCACAAAAAAGGGGCTTTTAAACATACCTGCAGGGTAGTCCCTGCTATCCAGAGGGCATGGGGGGCTTGCAGCTCTCTCTCTCTCTTTTTTTTTTTGTACCTTTATTGGCATTTAAGAAAGTAAACAAGATTACAACAAGCACTAAAAGATAAACATAATAGGGAAAGGAAATGGGAAATGATTCAAAAGAAGAGGGAAGTTTTCCCTTCTTTTTATTTTTTAGGAAACGGGGGATATTTTAATAATTTGGGATAAAAAACTGGCAACTGCTGTGGTAATGTTAGTCTGGTTGTCACTTAACAAAACAAAAAGAGGGTTAATGAATGGGTCGGTGGGATGCCGTAAAAAGGGACCCAAATACAGCTTCCAAAGTGAACAATGCGCTGGACAATGAATAGGATATGCTCAAGTGTGTCCGGTTCGAGGTGACAGAAGGAGCATAATCTGCAGTTCCGAGGAATATGAGAAAATCCACCGAAATGATACGAGGAGGAGAAAATATTAAAACATGCGAGCATAAAAGCCCTTCTAAGGGAAGGGTTTATTAAGGTATCAAAATAATTAGATGGCTGACCTGGTGGAGGGCAGAGACCAAAAGAAAGAGGGCAACATACTGGGTTAAGATCAGCACAGCTCTCTCTACAGGCCTCCCTGCTGTTGAAAAAGGCTTTTAACTCAGATCGTGACCCACTTCCAGTTTGCAAATGCAATAAGAGCCCCTCTCAGCAGCAGGGAGGCCTCTGTGCCCTCTGGAGGGCCAGAGCTACCCCAGGTACACTGAAAAGTCCCTTCTTCATGGTGGTGGCATGATTGCTGCAATGCTGTTGCTGCCCCCTTGCCCCTGCAAAGACTTACCAGATTCCCAACACCCCTATAGGAGTTTGGGAACCACTGATATAGAGGTATTACAGCCCAATCCTGAGCTGCCTGCAGCGCCCAGGTCCAGTAGCTCCATGGAGGGCTGCCGCCGGATCCTGCACCTCTGGGGCTACCATGGGAGGCTCCTTCACGCTCGTCCCCTTCCCTGCAATGGGAAGCCCTGCAGGAAGCCCTGCAATGGGACTACTCACTTAAGTGTTGACCAAAAGGCCGGTGCAAAAGTAAAGGCACTCGTGTAGGGCGTGCAGCCCTGCATGAGCACCTTGGCTCCTGCGGAACTCAGCTCCGCGGATCCACCTCGCTCCCTCCCCTGACATGCCTCCCGCCTGTCCCAGGTCACGCCTCCCCACGCCCCCGCCTCCTGTTCCGGGAGACTGCTGAGCCACGGAACCCGGGCAACCACCGCGTGCCAGCCCAGCTCCAGCTGGCGCTGGGCTAGCTCTGGCAGGAGCCTGGCGGTAAGCCCCGCAAACATGCCTTACAGTATGTTTGCAACTATGGTCCACAGAGCGGAGCTGTGCCACAGACCACAGAATCGGGCTCCTAGAGATTTACATATTCTCTAATACATGTACATCAGTGGTTCAGAGGCCTTACCTCTCAGCATCAGAGGTGTAAGAAAACGCTTTTATTTTTTTCTCAGATTTCAAGTTTATTTTTTTAAAACAAAAATGAGAAATGCAGAAAGCGGTGTTATGCGTTTTTATTTCATTACCACCAAAAGAAATAGTTTCTACTCATAACATGTCAGTATAATTTTCCGAAAGTAAAAACATATGGAGCCAAGTGTTGCAAAAAAAACATAGGGAGTCAAATTCTTCCCCAAGCATCAAGCAAAGAACCACAAGGGTGGAATATCATACAAAACCATGCTCAAGACCAAGGTAGATTCCAGCAGCCTAGATTCTAGCACTCGGGCAGATACCCAAAGCAGATTGAAAGTGATGGTCATTCCATTTATTACAAAATTTGAAATTTGGGAGGAGATAGGTGTTGGCAATACTGATTGCAATATACAGACAGCAAAGCCATGGGGAAACATGACAACAGAATAGGTTATGAATTTCAGAGTCATCATAATTAAATATATATGTGTCATGATCTAGCAATTATTTATTGATTCAGGCACTTCACTGCACAGAATTGCCACAGCATCAAAACTGTCCATTTCTTTCCATGGAGGGACCTGAACTATTCACATGAAGAAATGTAAGTTAAGACTGGACTCCTTCACTAAAATAAACAGGGCATTCTGTACACCTGAGAGCTGTGGGTACAGTTGGTTCGCATTCTACTTGTACAAATTCAAGTACATGTGCTTGCCCGCCCCTCACAATAAAAGACAGAGAAAAGCAATAGTTTAAATCAGTGTTCTTCAACCTATGGGTCATGACCCAATGGGGTCATGAAGCCTCATTTCAGGGGTCACAACAACATTTCAGAGCCTGTGCAAGAAAGGGCTTGGATCCAATCCAATAATGGTACTGCCTTATCAAAACTGAGTTCTTGATAAAATCCTGCACAGCCTTGCTCTCTTGCCCCACAACTCCTAAGGCTAGCTTTGCTCAGGCTGCTACCTCACAGGGTTGCTGTGAAGACACAAGAGGTAGGGGGAAATTGGGCAAGAGGGGGCAGGTGGATTTGGTTCCAGGAGAGGGGACAGGATCAGTGGAGGGTTCCCAGTCCATGTTCCCACACACTGTGCTTTTAGTTCCTAAAACGACAATACACATTTGCTGGCTTTAAGAGAGTTTCAATTATATGCCTGTTTGTCCCGTTCATGCTCACTCCCTAATTCCTATGTTTGCACTTAACAACTTTGAATTCATTTGTAAATGTGTTTTCCTTACAATGAACAATTATCAGACAATATTCTGTACAGTACTCAGGCGTTTTCAATACTTCTTCACACTGCACATAATCAGTCTGTGGGATTCCTTGCCACAAGATGTGGCAATGGCCACTAATTTGGAGAGCTTTAAAAGGGGATTGGACAAATTCATGGAGGGCAGGCCTGTCAATGGCTGATAGTCATTATGACTATGTAATACCTCCAGGCTCAGTGGCAATATGCCTCTGGCTGCCAGTTACAGGGGAGCAATGATGACTTTTTGGGATTTCCCAGAGGCAGCTGGTGGGCCATTATGGGAAACAGAATGCTAGACTTGAATGCAGGCTTTTGGCCTGATCCAGCAGTGCTTTTCTGAACAAGAATTCATGATATTCAAGTAGAAAATGAAGCATAACATTTGTGTCTGTCACTTGGTTTAGCATTCAGGGCAGCAAAATCACAAAAGCAATTTTTACTCTTCTACCAAACCAGAAGCTCATCTTAATATCTTCCAATACCTATAAGCAGAGCTGTTAAAAATGTAAAGTTGCCACACAGATACATTAGCAGCAGTAATAGCTCATTTTTCACCTAGAAAGGAACAAAATAAATGATAAGAGAAGAAAAAATTCAGTTAGAAGTCAGTCTAACATGTTAATAAATAAACATCCAAAATCTTTTATAACAATGTTCAAGATCCAGAGGGACAGTGATGATAAGTGTCAGTTACCCCCAAACTACAGAGTCCTGTGGCACCTTAAAGACTAACCAATTTATTTCAGCCCAGGGCCAGCTTTAGGTCCTGTGCCTAATAGGCCCCAACACTAGGGTAATCTATTCTAATCTTGTATGCAATTTTATATTAAAATGTGCTTCGATCCATTTGGTCCATTAAATCACATGTACTTTTCAGCACACATTTTGATTACTTTCCATTCTATCATAGAGATATAAAGTATATAATTAATTTTATTTATATCTCTAAGATTCTACACAAAATCTGGTCCCACACACATGTTTCCAACTGGGTCCTGTAGTTCCTAAGGCTAGCCCTATTTCAGCCTAAACATTCATGGATGACAGTCCACTTCATCAGATGTATGAAGTGAATTACTCAGTAGGCAGGTATATATACATACACACAGAAGACGTTGTAAAAGGTGAGATCATAAGGCCATGTGCATGAGTGTATCTGAAGGTCAGCCTTGATACTCAAAGAAAGTTGAGGAGGTGGACACTATGTTTGGGAAATATGTCAACTTTTGCCTGGAATGATGCTCCCAGTATGCCACATTCCCCTAGGAGCACCATCAAGAAAATGATCGAGGGCCCAATCCTATCCAATTTTCCAGCACTGATGCAGCCGCAATGCAGCCCTGAGGGTAAGGAAACAAACGTTCCCATACCTTGAGGAGGCCTCTGTGACTGCCTTCCCACCACAGGATGCAGTGCATGTCCCATTCGCACGGCTGCAAATGGTGGTTGGCAACCTTCAGTCTTGAAAGACTATGGTATAAGCCTACAGCACCCGGTATTCCCAAGCGGTCTCCCATCCAAGTACTAACCAGGCCTGACCCTGCTTAGCTTCCAAGATCAGACAAGATCAGGGATGTGCAGGGTAACAGCTGCTGTTGCACAGCTGCACCAGCACTGGAAAATTGAATAGAATTGGGCCCTGAGTCTACAGTTTACTGGTGCAAAATTGGGAGGGTTAGAGGTACAGAATAGGGACCAAAACAGTCCTTCAAGATTACCTTTTTTAGCTGCTGCTACCTCCATTCCTTGATGGTTTTTATCTTTTTTCCCCCATAAGCCCCTTAGAATGATGCTATGTGAAGATGTAGCACCATTCTGACAGAGGCTACTGGGAGCAAAAAAAACAAACAAAACAAAACAACCAGTAGCTGCCAAGAGTAGGATCTCCATTGCTGGTGAGTTTTGTCCAAACCCTAATTTGATGTTACATCTGTCTTCCCCCCCCCTCCAAATTGGATGAAATTCCACTTCCATTTTTATAATATGTAAATGGGGCAGTGAAATTGGATGGTGAGGATTTCAAGGCAGCAGAAACAAGCTGCCAGTACAGACTGATGTGCAACTATGATGTCACCAATTAGTAACTCTTTTGTCTTATTCAAAGCAGGCCTGTACTACAGGATGAGGAACAGCTATGGTGTCCTTTACATACACACCCAACAGAATGGGAGTCACTTCAGTCCTATGCAATCGGGCCCACCCACATGGCTGCATTAGTCAAACGTAACAGCCCTAGAATATAGGATTACCCCAAGCTGATGTAGCTCCCATGCCACTGAGCACTGAACTAGCAACATTTCAGCCTATCAGGCAAGTCAAGTGCTTAAAACTGGGCCTTCCAAACCCCAGCCTGGGGGGCCAGATCCAGGTTTTGGACGAACCCATTACCCCGTGACCGGACCTTACCATTCCGTCAGGTCGCCACATGTCTTTTACCTTGTTCAGAGGACAGGGACACTCTAGGCAGTTGTGTCTGCCCAGACGCCCTGTTGTGCAGCCTTCTGGCACGCCGGGCAACACACATGACTGCCCAGAGAATCCCTGTCCCCTGAACGAGGTGAAAGACATGCAGCGATCCGGCAGAATGTAGGCAGTGGTCCAAACAGAGACCACATTTTTGTAACATAGTGGACGCGAGTTTGGCGACTGCTTGCCTAGGACGTCTCCCAGAAGAAAAGCAATGACAAAGAAGAAGTAGGAGCCAGCTGAGGCAAAGGCAACTGGGCAGGGAAGTAGAGGCCTGCTCCCCAGCTAGGCATTCAGATATAGCCCACCACTGTATTTTAATCTACATTCCAAAACATTTGAGGAACATTTTTAATTAATATGGATACACAGAACAGCTACAACAGAATGAAGCTGCAGAAAGGAGGGCACCAGGGAGGGCACCAGGATGCAGGTCTCTTGTTATCTGGTGTGATCCCTGGGGCATTTGGTGGGCTGCTGTGAGAAACAGGAAGCTGGACTAGATGGGGCCTATGGCCTGATCCAGTGGGGCTGTTCTTATGTTCTTAAGCAGGGGTCTTCAAACCACCAGGGGCCAGATGCAGACCTCAGCAAGCCTCTTTCCGGCCCGAGGCCAACCTCTTGTCCCCTGAAACCTCTGGCCCACTCAACTGAACATGACCAGAACTGTGCTCTGATTGTGTCTGGTGGGTGTTCTGGGGGCCAGAGAGGTTGAATGAATGAGCCCATTCATTCATTTATTCACTCAACTAAGTTCCATCTCTAATTAATTTATTTAAATTTTATATTGAAATTTTTTTCCCGGCCCTCCACACCACGCCAGATATTTGATGCGGCCCTCTGACCAAAAAGCTTGGAGACCCCTGTTCTAAAGGAAAGAGGCAGGAACCTAGGATGCAGACAAGGCAATGAACAAAGCCATGGATGGTTTTTTTAAAGGATTGCACACAGTTGCATAAGCTGTTAGCGCCAAACACCTTCAGAACAACAAATTTGGTTTTAGAATCCCATTCTAGTAGTTATTTTATTTAACAGTGAAAAAATCACAACTCAAGATGTGTGTCAAACAACAAGTATAAAGTACTTAAGAACAAAAAAAGTTACCTTGCTTTGTGATTCCAAATATATTTCTGGAAAAATGTCAAGAACAGTAAAGTTAACTATAACAATGCCAATTAATAAGCAATGAGCATTTATAAACATGCATCAGAATCACGTTTTACCTTTCTTCTTCAACCGCAGATTCACATCCAGTGCGATGGCTGTTAATGCCTCCCAGCCCACAAAGCCTCCCATTGTTTTAATTGTCCAGTGGCTAGGATTGTTGCTGAGCAATTGCAATCCCAGAAATATGGCCGCAACTAACAAAGAAAAAGAGACAAACCACAGCAAGTAGGTGGCATTTAGACAACACAACTTTTTATGGCACATTCAGCTCCCTATTCAGGATCGGTTTACACAGTCAGCAAAATCTGTAGCAAACCTTTTCCTGCACTATACCAGTTCAGAATGCAGGTAGTAGTCTACATATTTGAGTGTTGCTCCTACTGTTATTGTGCTTTGCAGTTAGCCTAGTCTTGTTCCAACAGGCTATTTTTCTACCTGCAGGGAATATTTAGGGGAGAGGGGTTCTAACATACAACTTTCCCCATCTTCAGTGGTTAATCCACAAAAGTTTTACCACTTGATTCTGCTCTTACATGGTCCTCAATTAGCAGGTTCAATACAAAACCGTTAAGGCTGCAATATTATGCATACTTCCTTGAAAGCAAAACCCACTGAACTCAGTAGACACTACTTCTGTGTAAGCACGCATAGAATTGGGATGTTTTGTCATTTTTGTTGGATTAGTAAGACGTCTTCAGAAGTCTGGAAACCACATTAACAGTTCTGAGAAGCGCATGTAAACTTAGCCATTTCTGCTCAAACGCTGCATATACGCAACAGGAACCAAATGTGTACACCTGCGGGCCAGGTAAAAAAGGGTTAAAAATAACACCTCAAGAAACCTGCCAAGTAGTCAGGAGACTTTTACTGCCTCCCCAATTTGCTTCCCAGATTTCTGATCTAGTGCGTTAAAACTCTTCATAAAGCTTAGCAAGGCTGTACAGACGTCGAGTTTACTAAAAGCGTATGCATATATTATGGTAGGTGCCCATTTGGCAAACAGTTATCTGTATTCACCACTCAGAACTATAATGCAACTAATGATAAGTGGACATTTATGTTGACCCTAAAAGAGCTCAAAAAAATCACAGATTGAAGTTTCTTTGTCAAAGCCTCTGGTGGATAGCTATCTGGTGGATGGGGTCTTGGGGCCCAATCCTATCCAACTTTCCAGCACCGGTTCAGCTGCAATGCAACCCATAGGTAAGGGAAAAAATGTAGTACTTTTATCTTGAGGAGGTGTCCATGACTGTTCCCTCCACAGCAGGATACAGCAATGCCCTGCAGGCATGCCTGCATCAGCACTGGAAAGTTGGATAGAACTGAGCCCTCAGTGGGGCAGGACATCCTTCTGAGATCAACATTAGCAAAGACCACAGAGGCAACCGCACCACTGAGGGAAGGATACATTTATAGGTCTCACAACTAAATCCTACATGGTCACTTAGAAGTCCCACAGTGTTCAATGGGGTTTCACCCAGGTAAGGGTGTACTGTACAGGATTGCAGTGTAAGACACGTTGACTTTGGAAATTTAAAAATGACAGTGAATTAATTTTCCTATATCATTTTCCAATGGTGAATATTTCATCTGAATTTACCCTCACACGGTGAAAGGTGAACTCTCACATGGAGGTGAAAATTACAACAGCAGCATTCAAGAGAGCTTTCAATAAAGCAGAAGAGTGAGAAAATGGGAATGGGCTCCAGGGTAAAGAGGCAACAAAACACTGGCTCCCAGTTTCCTTCTCCATCCAGACATAAAGTTTTTTGTTATCCAAAGACTGGAATAGGACCAGCATCAGGGATCAACGTCGATCCAAGACCACATTTGTGTCCATTACCTTGGGGCAGCAGGGGCAGAGCAGGTTTCTTGATCAAGAGGGTTGCTCCATCATTGTCTCTTCTGTCCTATTCCACACAAGGAAGCTTCCTGCTTAAGTCTACCTTAGGTTATATCCTATCCACCCTTTCCTGGGAGTAAGGTCCATTGAACACAGTGGGACATACTTAGGAGCAAACATGCATAGGGTTGTGCTACTAGATTTTTACCACTTGATGCTATACTTGGAGGCAGCGCTGACTGGGTTTTCCTTATGTATATTAGTTGCGGGCGTGTTGAAAGCATTTACCTCCTAGAGTTTCTAAGAAAGTATGATGAGGATGGGAGTGTGATCATTCCATTGCTGCTGCTCAATTTCTTATTATAGATTGTATCCCATGCTTGGCTGCACCATCGCAGTCATGCAGTTTTCAAGACAGTCTTTTCAGTGAGAACTGAGCATAGTATTATTAAGTTACGACAGAAACTTCCACTTACCTGCCAGAGCTTTGATGACTAATGCATTCAGCATGTGAAACCAATTAAAAATAAACCTCCTGTTGGTGCAATGCAAACACAGTGTTAGATACAGTCTTCAAGAACAAGACCTTTGTTCTTGAACATGGAAGCATTAGGTGGTTGCAGGGGTAGGGCATCATGTCAACTGTTTCCACCATGCTTGCCTCGTGATGGAGCAGACATTGAGTGGGTGGTATTTCTGTTCTAGTGCATAACAGATGGATAATTTCTCCTTGTTAGCATACTATGGGCTGCAGCTGTGGAAATGCTGTAGTGCAGTGGTTCTTACTCCTTTAGCAATGAGTTCCACTTTTTGGAATGAGAATCTGTCAGGACCCACCAAAAGTGATGTCATGACCGGAAGTGACATCATCAAGCAGAAACATTTTTAACAATCCTAGGCTGCAATCCTACCCACACTTAGGAGCAAGTCCCATTTATTATCATTGTTAAAAGCATCTTCATAGTAGCCTGTTAAACATACAGATTTGTGACATTTCCTCAAATGCAGTCACTTCTCAGGGTAGCACCAAGTCTAATATATTAAAATTAAAATACTGAAATGAACCCACCTGACCCACTTGAAATTGGCTCAGTGAGTCCTGACCCACAGTTTGAGAAACTCTGCTGTAGTGCATATGCTGCTATTGGCTATGATGGCTATTCAGAATCTCCAGATTCAGGGACAATATGCCACTGAATACCAGTTACTGGGGTATGACAACAGCAGGAGAAAGCTGCTGCCTTCGGCCCTGCTTGTTAGCTCCATGAGTTATCTTTTCGGTGACTGTAGAAAACAGGATGCTGGATTAGATGAACTTTAGGTTTGATCCAACAGGGCTCTCTCCTTTTGTATACTGATATATTTGCTTTACATCCCAAACCAATGAATTAAATTAGTTTTTAGTAAGTCCTTAGAGGCAATGCACCTCAGAAAAGGCGTCTTTTCCAAAACCTAGAGGGTTGCAGTGGAGAATTTTGGGGGTGGCGGTGTAAAACATGAAAAACATATGGATGTTGCACTCCGATGAGACTGCGTTACACAGCATTTCTGATACAAAAGCTTGAGCTACAACAGTACATGCAAATCTAGGAAGTCGTCTTACATTGGTCCACCTAGCCCTGTGTCATCTCCATTGATTGGCAGAGGCTCTCCAGGATTTCAGGGGCATTTTTCCCAGCCCAGCCCCAGAAACACCAGAGATTGAACCTATTACTTTTTGCATGACAAGGAGATGTCTCTGCCACTGAACCATGGCCCAATCCACAGTAACTTGACAACTTTCTCTGAGGAGTGTGGTCCTGGTTTTGCTAGGCATCTACAGCATGCACATCTTGTTGTTGTTTTATCCCATCACAAGAGAGTGTACCCTTAAATGCACACATACCCTTACTTGTGTGTGCGTTATCTTCCACCTGCCACTTAGAAGACAGAAACAATTTCCAGCACAAATGACTTGTGGTGAGCATTACTTGGCGCAGAACACAAGAGGCATTGAATCAGAATCTCACTGCAGCATAGTTTCAGAGGTGCCAGGGCTCCACCCTATAATGGAGCTCCCTTTAGTTTACAGAACTCTCTGCCTAGTCAAATCCATCCTGTTGATCTGTTGCATGCTGAAAACATTATTTTTGAAAGGCTTTTAATCTGCCCGGGAGACAAGCCTACTACTCTGTCCCTGAAGCTGACAGTATTTTGGTTCCACTACTTATCTTGTTTGGCTTGTAGTGCGATTTTTCTAAAATGATACTGTATATAATGCTATTGTAGTTGATATGATAATTGTTAACCACCTTGAAGATTCCAAAACCGACATAGAAAAGTAGGATATACAATATAATTTTTGCCTAATCCCAGATGCATGTGGATGAGTTGTGTTTGCAGGAAGTGTAATTTGCACAAGCTCAGGCACATCTTTTGGATAAACTCATAATATAACCTGTTAATCTGGTAATTATGAGATGTCTACAATTAAGCTCACACTTTAACAATTACGCCAAAAAGTTAAATCACATTTCTCAAACTAGTGCTGGTGCATGACATTTTGCTGCCTGAAGCAGAGCACCCGGTGGGACCCCTCCCTTCTATCCATCCCCTTTCTTTTTCCCCCCTATTAAAATCACACCCCAGTTCCTTCCTGCTTTCATGTCTCTCCTCTTCCTTTTCCATTAGAAAGTGTAAACAGAAAGTACTGTAGTGTTGGATCGTTTCACTTCCTTCATCTGGAGGATATCTGTGGCAGGGTGTGTTGTGCTGTCCCTGAAAATTGACCCCTAATTTGTCACCTGAAGCAGACACTTCACCCTGCTTCATGGCAGGACCAGCCCTGTCAAAAACAAAAGTCTGAATTTGAAGAGTGGGGACTATCACCTACAGTTGTATAGGCCAAGCGCAAGGAGCACCTCACTAGCCCTTGACAGATTTTTAAGTGTCTTAGGACAAGAGGCAGGATTCCAACTCAGCCACTCCCACTGCAAGTAATTCTGGTGACAGTTCTCGATTACTCCGTTTGTCACTCACCATAAGTGTGCCTTCAAGAGTGGCTGGGGTGTGGCTGCAGGGATGGGTAAGTTTCTGCCATTTCTTGTCCCACAAGATTGGGATCAAGTAGCTGTGGAAGAAGTGGAAAATGCCTGCACAGGGGCCAGAACAAGTGCATTTCAAGATGTGAGGAAGTTCTCTATGACGATATACAAGGACATCTATCCTAACTCAACTGAATTATACATGGTACAGCCAGAGGGCCTAAAGTTTCTGAGTATCTCTTCTAAGCAGGCACACTATAGTCCAAAACAATGCAACACTGAGAAGGAGGGTGCCCATATGTCCAGGTTCACCCATATAATTCACATGCTTCATGGATAACTTTCCTCTACAACCTTCAATAAAAGCATTGCTCAGCCTATTGACTTCAAAAAATTCACAAACTCCAAAGTTTCCTAACCTCCAAATAAAAAGATACATCATGCAAAAGAATTATTAATTGTGCGTAGTTGTAATATACTGAAGGTAGGCAATGGCTGGGTGAGTGTGTCCGGTTACTTTATTGAGTAAGTCAGACAACAGTCATAGAAATATCCTGCTTCCAAGGTCTGTATTGTAGATGCATACAATGAGACATACTAAGAAGCTGGAGGGCTTGCCTGTAGCTGCTTACATTCAGTTTTACCTCCATGAACAAGGATCCATAAATTTGGCTGTCAGCCAATATCGGTGGTTTCTTGGACCTGCCTTTTCCACAGAAATTCTCTGATTTCTCCACATAGTGCAGCATAAATTCAGAACAATTCCTTGCCACATTCACCATCCAAAAGTTAGAGCTCATCTATGTAATGTTGTGCTTTTGAGTTACTTGAAAGTACCTCCAGAGCACAGTGCTAGGATTAGCCCCAGAGCTTGGACAAGCCCCAGCCCTCCACCTGGGCTTGAAGCAGGGGAGCAGGGGACAATGGAGCAGTCATTCTCCTAATTGCTCTGAGCATTTGCAAAATTCAGTGCAACTGCAGAGACGATCACCCATCAGTCCTTTGGTGATCTGAATACATTGTGGCACCTACCCTCTGGGACTCTTCTGCAAGGGAAAGCCAGTTGGCTCCTTTCTTTATACAGTCTTTGTCACCAAAAGAAATTTTGTTTTTGATTTTTCAAGGAAGTTTTGTGATGACTGGTAAATTCAAATTGGAACGTTACTGCTTTGCAAGTTTTAAAATTGTTTTCATCAGTTACTATTAAAGAATACTGGTTTGAGCATTCCTGGTAAGCATGAAAAACAAATCATACGTTCTGTAAATATATAGTTTTCCAATCAGCCTCTGCTGACTTCTAGCTGCACTGTCACAAACTGAGTTGCTGAACCCAGTATGACTCAGCTGTTGGCATCCAATTGTAACTGAGGTGGGATACATATAACCAGCTCACACTGTGGCAGCGCACAGCTAGAAGCCAAAACAGTGGTTGCCATGAGGTAGATAGATTTTGTGAATAGGCCAAGAGGCATGAAGAACCTGTAGCTTTCTTCAAATTAAAAAAAATTATTTCTGGAACATAAGAACAGCCCCACTGGATCAGGCCATAGGCCCATCTAGTCCAGCTTCCTCACAGCAGCCCACCAAATGCCCCAAGGAGCACACCAGATAACAAAAGACCTCATCCTGGTGCTCTCCCTTGCATCTGGCATTCTGACATAGCCCATTTCTAAAATCAGGAGGTTGCACATACACATCATGGCTTGTAACCCATAATGGATTTTTCCTCCAGAAACTTGTCCAATCCCCTTTTAAAGGCATCCAGGCCAGATGCCAACAGCAATGCAAAACTTTGAAGAAGCACTTTTTGTGCATACAACACTTCTGTACATTCAAAAAAGTTTTTGAACAAGTTATATACACATGTCAGTACAGTAAACATAGATTAATTATGGTAGAATCATCTACAAACCACTTATTTTGAAGAGAAGGACGGAAAAATGCTATCACTGGTTGAAGGAAAGATAGAATCATGACAATGCATCCAATGATCGCATGGGCTCCTGCACTCTGTGGAAGAGAAAAAACATGTGATTAAAATTTGTGCTTATTTTGTTAATATCACTGAAATCAACTCACTAAAAAGGACTTTGATCATTACAAACCACATCTTAAATCAGCCATTTTCAGCCACTGTGCTTTGGCACACTGGGGTGCTGCGAGTTGTCTGCAGGTATGCCACGGGAGTTTGGGGACAGTTATTTATTAAGAGGGTCATTGGGGGATGTGAGCCCCCCACCAACAGCATGGTGCACCTTATCAATTGTCAAAAAACTAATGGTGAGTCTTGACAATTTTAGTACCTTGTCAGTGTGCTGTGAGACAAAAAAGGTTGAAAATCATTATCTTAAATCTTCTTGTATATACCATAGTAAATACTACAAACATGGTTTTCACCTACTAAGAACAGAGGGTGTGGCACCTATTACTTTTTCCATATTGAAACAATTATTTCTCTAGCAAAAGTATTCAGTCTTAGTCCCAGATGTGAAGGACTGAAACAAAACAGACCCAGGTAAGTGTATATAGGATTGCAGCCTCAAGCACTGAATCACATCTCTCTTTTGGCTGTCAGGGACTTCAGGTCTTGAAATGGGGAACCCCACAGATCATTTGCAGGTTTGGTTCTTCCCAAGTCTCTGGTGCTGCTGGCTAGAAGAATGAATTGCAGACATACCAAGCTGCAACACTTGCCCAATATTCTCCTGGCCTGTATAATCAGGAGAATTAAATACCATTCCACTTACTGCTATATGCTACTTTACGTCAACTTGGGCAACTCATCACTGAAGGCCACCAGCCACTCCCCCTGTGCCACGAGAATACTAGGTTGGGCCACTTGCCTGATCACAGCCTGACTGAACCACAGTACCGACCTGTCCTTTGACCTGGCAGCTAGGGTTTATTTAAAATATTTGTATCCTGCCTTTTCCCTCCCACAAGGGATTCACAATTATTTATTTATTATCACACAGTGGCATTCAACAATATACGCCCATGTCCAAGTACCCCAGGAACCCCTTAGTCTTTGACTGAGGATGCCTCTACTTGTTTCTTCAGTCCACAGGTGACTGACAAAATTCTTTTTCAGGTGCGGGGGTGCAGCTGTTCTAATTCCTGACGGATGGCAGTGGTGACACCAGGTCAGAGGCATATAAAAATCTGATGACCTCATAAGGCAGCTCCTGGTGACATCACAAGGTGGGAAACTGATAAGAAATGAAAAAAAAAATCTTGTTCCAGGGACGTGAAGTCCCACAAAAATGGGGGGAAACTGCAATATTTTCTTCTTCAGAATGAGTGAAACACTTTTTAAAAGCAGTCCTTTAAAATAACATTGTTACATTTACTCAGCTATAAACTCCTCGATTCAAGATTCAAAAGGTAATAATTTTGAAACTGAGAGCATTGCTATCATGATAGGACTTGCCTGGCTTACTAAAGTTCAGTGAAACTTACTACCAAGATAGCAAGCACAGAATTGTACTCATAGTCAACTTTTACAGCAGTCAGATACAGAAAACAAAGTTTTGTAGCACTTAAAGACTAACCAATTTCAGCATAAGCCAGTGGCTCCCAAACTTTTTTGATTGGTGGCTCCCTCGACTGTGGTTTCTCATTCGGGCTACAATCCTATAAATCCTCTAGGGCAGGGGTGCTCAATAGGTAGATCACGATCTACCGGTAGATCGCGAGGCAAAATGAGTAGATCGCGGAGCCCTGTCTCTCCAAACTGTTAATATGTCAGTTTCGTCTAGTCACTAGACGAAACTGACATATTTAGCTGACACTAAACTGACACTGAAACTGACACTTTAGCTGCTCTTCAGGCATGCAGCAACAAAACTGACAAAACTGACTAGACTCTAGTCAGTTTCATCGGTTTCGTGGCGCTGCATGCCGGAAGAGCAGGAGCTAAAGTGGGCGGCGGCGGGAGGGGGAGCTGGGCTGCACTGGACTGAGGCGCTTCCTGGGGCTCCGTAGCGGAAGGGGGGAGGGGCGGGAGTTTGAGATGGAGTCGCTCTGATGGCGGTTGCCGCGGGAGGCCCCGAGTGACCCTCCCCTTCCCTTCCAGTCAGGTCCGGCCCAACCCAGCCCAGCCATGCCCGGCCCAGCCGCCCCTGTAGGAGCCCAGAGGTAAGTGCTGCGGCCGCTGCCGCTCTCGGTCAGGGCTGACAGGTGAGACGACCCCCCTGGCCCCCCCGCCACTGCAGGAGGAGGGCCGGTGGGAGCAGTGTCTCCCCCGCCTGCCGCCTGCACGCGCAGCCCCTCTCCATGGAAACGGGGAAGCCCCCGCCCCTTCCGAGGAGGACCTGCAATGCCTCCCTCTCCCTGCTGGTCTCGGGGCGCAGCCACAAAGAGTTTGGGGGGGCGGGGAGTGGGGAGCTCCTCCCCCTCCCCGTAGTGCAGCAAGGCTGGGCATGTGCCTCTTGGGGGGGACCTGTGGCTGCCCCCAGTATGTGGGGTGGGGAGAGAGGAGAGGCCTCCTGTGTGCTTCCTGAAGCATCTGGTGGGCCATTGTGGGGCACAGGAAGCTGGACTTGGTGGGCCTCCTCTGACCTGGTCCAGCAGGGGCTCCATACGTCAAAGGGGGTGTCTGTCAGATGCTTCCTTCCCCCCTGGTAGATCTCCTGGCCTTGCTGGATTTCAAAGTAGCTCTCGAGCCAAAAAAGTGTGAGCACCCCTGCTCTAGGGTGGCAGGTTTTTTGAAGGATTCTGTGGCTCCCCTGACTGGTTTCCACAGCTCCCCGGAGAGTCACAGCTCACAGTATGGAAACCACTGGCATTACCTTTTGTGGACTAATACCTGATTCTGCCCTCACCCACCTTTTTTCCTTTTTTGACATGTACAAACCTTTTATGCATGTGTACATGGTCTATTCCCCCCCCCCCCCCGGTTTATAAAAGAATCTTGGAATAGGGATAAGAAGCTGGCAGCCCTGATACCTGAGGGGATACCATCTGGATTCTGGTTGCCAAGTCAGAGGCAAAAATGTGCACACACAGAGGGTTGTTGGCTCTAACTATGCAATACCATTAGGTCAGTTAGGGAAAGGGCGCATCTTGGCCCACCATTAAAATTAACTACTAATCAAGGCATCAGAGGGCATGTAATAAAGAAGTAACTTAACATACACTGCTCCATCCTTTCACAGTCACAAAGACCAATATGAAAGCAATTACTGTTGCCAGTACAGTAAGCAGCATCAGCAAAAAGTGCATCTGGAAGAAAGGAAAATGAAGTGCTTGAGTAACTATACAGAAAGAAGCAGAGCGTGCATGCGTGCGTGTGTTTTTAAGCGAACTTTAGTTAGTCTAGACCAGTGGTTCTTGAACATTTAGCGTCAGGACCCACTTTTTATAATGAGAATCTGTCAGGAGCCACCAAAAGTGATGTCATGACCAGAAGTGACATCTTCAAGCAGGAAAATTTTTAACAATCCTAGGGCGCAATCCTAATCCCTTATGTCAGTGCTTTCCTGCACTGGCATAGCAGTGCCAATGGGACATGTGCTGCATCCTGCAGTTGGGTGTCACTCATGGAGGCCTCCTCAGTAAGGGAATGTTTGTTCCCTTACCTCAGAACTGCGTTGCCCTTATGTCAGAGCTGAAAAGCACTGACATAAGGGGTTAGGATTGCGCCCCTAGGCTGAAATCCTACCCACACTTACCCAGGGGTGACTATCATTGTTAAAAGAATATACATAGTAGCCTGTTAAAAGTACAGATCAGTAACATTTTCCCAAATGCAGTCACACACCAATCTAACATATTAAAAATAAAATATTGAAATGAATGGGAACCCACCTGAAATTGGCGTGCAACCCATCTAGTGGGTCCCTAACCCACAGTTTGAGAAACACTGGTCTAGACATTTGAATACAATGAACGTTTTTCAAGAGCTTGTTTGTTTTTTTAAATATTGTTTCCTGAATTACAACAGGCTAGCTGTGAATGATCCCATCAAAAATAAACTGCTTCACTTTCCCCATCTGCAGGCAGAAGTGTACAAAATCCAATATCTAGGTCAGGGGTCTCTAAACTTTTTGGCCAAAGGGCCGCATCAAACATCTGGCACAGTGTGGAGGGCCAGAAAAAAAAAATTAAATATAAAATTTAAATAAATACATTAGAGATGGAACTTAGATGAATGAATAAATGGGCTCAGATGTTCAGGATTTCTCCAAACACCAACAAAGCTTAAAGCACACACTTAAATGGACCCACATTCCCCCACCCCACAAGCACAAGTCTGGTTGTGTTTTTGTCAACTGGCCAGAGGCTCTCAAGGAATCAGAGGCTGGCCGCATGCCTGATAGAGGCTGGCCATGGGCCGCATCTGGCCCCTGGGCCGGGGTTTGGAGACCCCTTATCTAGGTAATAGGGACACTGGACCAAATTGGACATTTTAAATGTATGGTTTGACCCATATGTGCTTGCTTTTTAAAAACAGTGCAGGTTGGTGGGCAACCAGGTAGGAGGAGACTTAAAGCTCTCCTCCCACCACAGTCCCAACTTCTGTTTGCTATTTACCTTTAAAAATAAACATGCATTGGCCAAAAATATTTAGACAACATGCAGTTTGGTGTTAGAGACTCAGGACCCAATCCTATCCAATTTTCCAGCACTGATGTAACCATGTCAGTGGGGTGTGTGCTGTATCCTGAGTGAGGGGGCAGTCATGAAGACCTCCTCGAGGTAAGGGAATGTTTGTTCTTTTGCCTCAAGGCTGCACTGCAGCTGTATCAGAACTGGAAAGTTGGATAGGTTGGGCCCTCAATTTCATTAATTGTAATTTCATTACAAAATCATTGTAATAAATATACAAAAAGCTATATTAAACACAAAAGATTTGACAGGTACAAATTTTCCTTCTATCCTAAAAAACAAAGAAATGGGAAAATGCTGTTCCGGGATCATGATCTGCTCAGTACAGGATGGATCCTAGAGCACAGTGTCCTGTTACACATGACCATGCAACTGAAATATCAAGCAAACCAACAAATATCAAGCAACAGTACAGGATGGAAGTTCGAGGCAGCTGTTGTATATGTAATGCTTATATAATATACTTTTGAAATACATTATATGACATATAATACATAAAAGTGCAGGCTGTTGCAGCATAATACCTGTGAACTGGGAATTACCCAGTTTGAATATTATTATTAGTATCATCATCAAGAATATTTATATTCCACTTTACAACAACAGTAATTCACAAAACGGTTTACACAGCTGAATAAATCAATAAATGGTTCAATGGACCCAAAGGAATCACAGTCAAAAAAGATATTCAGAAGAGAATCAGCACTGGAAAAGACGCCATGCTGAACAGGGACAGTTGCTCTTCCTCTGCTAAATATAAGAATAAACCACTTTAAAAGTTGCCTCTTTGCCCAGGTAGCAGGGGTAATATGACCTTAGCCATGAATCACTACATGGCTGTAAGATCTCCATCTGTAATCTGGAGATAATACTGACCTATCTTATTGGGCTGTTGTATGTGAAGTGCTTGAACACTTGTAATATATAAATGCTATGATGATGGTAACATTTCTGCCCTGGCCCATTCAAAGGCTAAAATACCCTTTCATCAATAGACACGAGTCTGGCAGACCTCTTACCTAATTTGCATCTTATTCCCTGGAAAAGTTCTATTTGCCCAATCACAGACTGAATCAACTTACATACATACCTGGAACCAAATATCTTTTCCGAGAAGAGTTTGTTTGATGGACTTTTTCAAGTACCTGGCAAATATCATTCCAACACTGCCTGTAGTCATCCAAGCAACTAACATGAGGGCTCCTTTAAAAAACAAACCAAACACACAGCAGACACGAGAGACTCAAAACATAATGAACAAAAAAAGCACTATTTGTGAAGGTTGAGTCAACATTCCTCTCCTCTGATTTCATCTGTCCATTTGCAGGTGGTGAAATGGGAGAGGAGCACATTGGGGTTAAGGTGGTTATCAGAAGAGGCAGCAGTGCTTCTCTTGGCAGGCACTATTCCTTCCCAGTATCCTCCACAGGAACAACACTACATCATCACATAGCATTGTTCTGAAGGGGCTTCTGGGGAAATACAACAGGGCAGTGGTTCTCAAATGTTTTAGCACTAGGACCCACTTTTGTGAATGACAATTTGTCGAGACCCAATGGAAGTGATGTCATTAACCTGGAGGTGATGTCATGGTTGGAAGTGGCGTCATCAATTTAGACTTCAAGCCTAAGCTGTGATCAGCCAAAAGTCCCATTGCACAAGGCACTCGTGCTGTTATTTTGCATAGCCTGGAATTCAAACATTCCAGTTTGGAAGTCAAAGCAGGAGGCAGACTTGTATCCTTCTCCAAACACACAGTGCCCCCCCCCCACTTTCCAGTGCCCTATCTTCCCACCTGATCAGGTCAAAGGACCATTTCTCTTTTCCACTGGGAGCCTGCCCTACCCAGCTGTTCCGTACCTTGTATTTTCAGCTCTGTATTTTCAATGGTGGCTGAGCTCAGTGCTACATGACCCACCTGAAACTGGCTCACAACCCACCTCATGGGTCCCGACCCACAGTTTGAGAAACACTGCAATAGGGGCTGCATCCACAACCTTTGTGAAACAAGCAGTGGCAGCAAAAAAAGATAAGCATGAGGGTTATCTTGTCCCCTCTTTTGCCTTCTATCTCTGCCAAATTCCAGATCACCACTAATATTTGCAACAAACTTGTTTCCATTTTCAAAATGCTTAGGATATTATTTCACAACAAGTGTACATATCAGTCTTGTAAACCAAATACTAATGCAGTAACAAGTAGGTCCATCTACTCAGAGAACATGTACTTTTGGCAAAACTCCACCTGTTCTCTAAGACATACCCTTCCTCCTAAAAACAGACATGCGTTTTTACATACATTTTAAGGTAAGGTGTACACACTCAAGTTTCTAATATAACAATTAAAGTGGCTCTTAATCATGCAGCAAGAAGCTTGGCCTTGAAGTGCTCTTTATGAAAATGAGCTTGATGACATGAGCAAAATTGCCAGTGTCCTATCATGCTTCAAAGCTCATTGAGAAACCAATAGTTGATTTTTTTATCATATCAGTTAAATGCTTTTTAAATGAAAATGCTGTGTGACAAAGCTTACAGGATCTCCTGTTCATGATTAGAGCCTATGAGAAGAAATGGCACGATAAGGTACCTGCCGCCCCAGCCATAGACAGGTTGGCTGGCTAACAGCCATGCAACAGAAGTAGAAGCAATGCCCTGTGGGAACTGAAGGCATGACTAACACTAACAAGGAGGACCAGAGCCAGAGAACAGATTACCAGGATGTTGCTTCAGCATTTGTCTGAAGTCTACTTAGGCCTGATGGGAAGGAGATGTGTGGGTCAGGCAACTTTCCCTAAAAATTTTAAAAAAACAACAACAAACCTTCAAGTGTAGCAGTCTGTTTCTGACATCACGTGTTCCATTGATAAGAACATAAGAACAGCCCCGCTGCATCAGGCCATAGGCCCATCTAGTCCAGCTTCCTGTATCTCACAGTGGCCCACCAAATGCCTCAGGGAGCACAAAAGACAACAAGAGACCTGCATCCTGGTGCCCTCCCTTGCATCCCAGTGATGCTGGGCAGGGTCTCTGAGAGGAATTTTATCAGGGGGTACAAAGTTTCTTTTGGGCCCTTCCCAAAGGGAGAAGGGGCAGTGGGAGCAGGCAGAAGGGGGGGGCAAAATAGGGCAGGGGGAAGGTGCTGGCAGCCAGAATAGCCTTTGGAGCCCAGGTCCACCAGGCTTCTTGATGCGGAGCCCAGGTCTGCCCCCAACATGTGGCACTGGCAGCTAGAGAGAATAATATGGTAAACCAAACACACTCCTAAGTCTCTTTAAAATCTTTGAAATATGGAAAATCATTGCAGAAAATTTGCATCTTGGTATTTGGGCTCACACTAGAATGCACCAAAATGAACTTCTGCAGTAGCTGCAGCCCCACAGCTGTGTCCCTGAGCTCTTATGCACTCCTTCATGGATCAACAAGCCAAAGAGCAACTGTAGCAGGCTAGTTCCTCCCAGATTTGACACTGTGTTAAGGAGGGTCATCAATGCTTTCCTGGGCCCGGTGTGTATGGCTTGCAGCAGCAGTTGCCAATGCATGCCAGTCGTTGTGCCCCCAGCATCATACACAGGCAGCAAGTTCAGGTCAGATCGGAAAATGTAAGGTTCCAGGAACTTTCTGGGCCCCCTCCTTTGACTCCTGGGCCCCCTTTCTGACCCTGGGCCTGCGTACAAATTACCCCCTTTACCCCCCTCTTCTAGGCCCTGATGCTGGGATGTCTCTTGCTTTTTCTGGAAATAGCACAATGGCAAAGATAAGAATTTTCTCATGGCCCTTGATATCCCAGGTCTCCTTTGAAATGCAGAAGTATCAAGTCCTGGGGGAATTGAAGAGATTTCCCATCCCCACCTTGACAAAGTTTCTAAATGTGACTGTGAATTCCTTCCATGCATCAAAACAAGATAGGAAGAGAATAAAAGAGTAGTGCTCCGCACCATCCTAAGGAATCACCAAGGCACACGAATCTTTCAAAAGCACTGACTTGTTGTGCAAGACCTTTTCAGTTGGGTTGACTTTGTGGGGTCTGGATCTGTGGTAACTTGGCTTCTTATTAAACCTGTATTTCAATCTATTGTTACCTCTCTCCAGAATCTTTAGAAACGTTGGGCTATTAATTCAATAGGTAAACCCAGAAATAAGTAAACTTGTGTATGGAGTTGTGTTGCTCTCATGTTTGATATGATTGTAATCCCAGAAACATTTCCCCTTGAATCCGCTAAAGTTATTGATGGGGGGAAGCTTCAAAAAAGTTTTCAGAACCGGCAAGGTATTCTATAGCCATGTTAGAAAGGAGTGAAATCTGCAATTTATCAAAGATGGTTCTTGAAGAAGCAGAAAAAAGTGCAGACTAAGTATTCCCCCCCCACACACACACCATTTTGAATATGTGTGAAATCTGTTCACAAGACCAGGTTGCATCACAACACCCCTCACAAGGGCACTGCATGAGCCAGAGTGGAAAGAAACATGTTTTCCTAGGACAGATAGCAGCTTCAGGAATTTATATTCATCAGAGAAATGATATTTGGGGAAAGTGTTATAAATAATAAATCAGACCTCCCTCTGCACAATGAGACCAATCCAGATCAAGGCACAGGAGGCGCATTCTTACATCACACAGCTAGTTGAGCCCCCTGAGAACTTACTGACCATGAGCTTTAATAATCAAGGGTGTAGAACTGCTGCCACCTATTGCTCCAAAGCTTGAAATGTTCACCTTCTGATTTGTGATAAATGGTCTCGTAGGATGCTTCCGAATCTGTCCTTTAAAAATAAAGCAGAAACAATTAGTAATCACAGAACCTCCCACTAAAAGAGCTGCAGCTGAAAGTCAGATAATTAAAAAAATTTCTATACCTTAAACAGTTGTGTAGAAGAGAGAATTTCAGCAAGTTATCTTGTAATGCAAGGCTGAAATTCCTCATCAACTGGTATTAAGGGTAGAAGTACCCTATCTTTTCTTAATGCATATGGCCATCCTAACCATATCCTAAAACACAGCATTTGTATTTTGGGATTCAGTTTTACTTCTGATGGCCATTGATTTTATGAATGCAGCCAGAATTCAAGGGTCCTTTACATTTTATGGAGGTTTGTGATGGCTGACATTACTTGCAGATAATTAAAATTCTAATGCAGCAATGAATTCCCTCAGTTGTTCCATAAAAACATATTTGAAGTTTTTAAGCTTTCAACTATGGAACAGTGTATCAAATTTCTCTTGCAAATGATTCTGTGAGGACTCACCTGCTTCTATAAGGACTCACCTGCTGTTGACGGTCCTGTAGTCAAAAATATGTAGTACAAACTATTAACAGCTCTTGACTGAGTTGATATGGCATTTCTTGAAATGAAAGAACATTTGATGATTCCCTCGTTAAAGGATGTTGATAGTACTTCCACCTTACCCTAAGAACAGAGCTTTTGATTACTGATATGCTTGATAGTCAGAGATAGATAATAATATACTTATTACTAATAAAATACAGTAGTTAATCATTGTTAATAATAAAGTAAAATTATGTTGTACATCACTTTATTTTCACTAGATCGCAGGTTACATAACGGCCACTTCCCATTTAACAAAGTGCTATGCAGGAATATATTTTAGAATGCTTGCTAAAGAAAAGGCTATATTGAAATTATCCTCATTTTTTTTTTCTTCCCGGAAAGCTCCATAAACTACAAGATTGCTGCCAGCTCCTTTCTAAAAAAAAAAAAAATGTACCACAAGGATATTTGCTCAAGAACAAAATATTCTCATGCAGTAATACTGAAATGAAGAGGTCACAGAAAAATTGCCTGAAGAGAATCAGTAAGGAAAGTGATAGGTTCAGAACTGCCTCAGACATAATTCAGTAAAAAGCAGCGAATCAGCAACACCTTGTAGATCTGGGCCACAGTGTGGAGAGTTAACTCTATCCCACTACAGTCCTAATATGGATCACTCCCTCTAGTGGCTGCTATTTGCTTTGGGAGAAAAGCTCCCATTAAAATTCGTTGGTTGGCAACCTTCAGTCTCGAAAGACTATGGTATAAACCTACAGCACCCGGTATTCTCAAGCGGTCTCCCATCCAAGTACTAACCAGGCCTGACCCTGCTTAGCTTCCGAAATCAGATGAGATCGGGCATGTGCAGGGTAACAGTTGCCATTAAAATTATAAGTCCTTTAGAGATCCAGCTCTTTTTGTGTTTGACATCTGGTGCTGCCTTCTTCTCATCCTTAGATAACATAAATGCTCCTGAAGTGGGGGAACATCAATTTTATGCTCTGTATAATACCACATAAAAATAAATTGTAGTAGTAGAAGACATTTTAGTACCAGAGGCTTCGTTTCAGGAGTAGAACGTCCAGTCGAGAAGGCATGTTGAACTTCAATGTGACCTGCAGCATTCTTACCACAAATGTAGATGTCATCATTTCCCTGTACAAAAGATTTAGAGATGCATGAATAAAAGCAGAACCATGGTCCACCCATTCTTTATTAAGAAGAGGTTGAGAAAATATCCATTTATTCTCCTAATGCTAGCATACAGGAAATTGACCAGAGTTAACCCAAAACCACTATCAACTTTTACACAGAACAATTATGTATACATCATTTGACAAGCAACGTCACAGGGAAGTTGATCTCATTCTGCTGCAGCAAAACATCCCAAAGAGTCCACATGGCAACATGAAAATGCACTGTTTTGTTTTTCAAGCATTGTTTGTTTTTCAAACCTCTTCTTTCACATTGGGCTGTTAAAACTAATGACTGACAGCCCAATACTAACCTACACTGGTGCAGTGGGGCCTCATGGCCACTGCTGTATCCAACACAGCTTAGGAGCAGGCAAGATGTCTCCTTTGGATAAGAGGATATTTTCCCCTTCCTGGAAAAGCGCCCCAGCCTGCTCTATGGGGTTACTCAGGTGTAAGTTCAAGCAGTCCTGTATAAAATTGGAAGGCCTGGGAGTGAGGTTAGAATATGGTGGAAGCATGACCCACTACTTTTCCAGGTCTGATCCACTGCCATTCCACCCTCCCTCACCCAGATGAAACTGGAAGTGCCCATTTTTTTTCTTTTTAGAAACTTACAGAGGCTGAGGGAGCCCTATAGAGGGCTCCCCAGGCCACCCCAGACCTTCCAGGATTCCAGTGCTGGCAAGAGGTAAGTAACAAAACCCTTCCCCCTCTCTGGCAGCAACACAATCCTGGGGACTGTGTTGCTGCAATCCCCCCGCCCCTCCCCGTGCCAGCAAGTATTTACGTGAATTTCTCCTCTTAAGGAGGACTTTGGAAACCACCGAGCTAAATTGTTTTAGCTCATGTGGATTTTATCTAATAATGTTGTACAGTGTCTTTCATTGTCAGCCCTTTTGAAAGTCCTGTTGTGGAAATTTAAGAGAAAAAAAAGTGACTGCAAAATCCTGGCAGTCTAGAAGAACCTAAGCATAGTTTAGACAGACCAGGAACATCACAAGCAAGGATATGAAGAATTACCTAAGATATTTTGCTAGTCTTTTATCAAAGCTCTACTGGCTTCCCTCTTAATTTCTTAGACATTCTACAGCAGCAGAAAACTTCACATAAGACACCATAGTTCACTTTAGGCAAAACTCCAGGATCCAATTCTCCTTGCCCCTGATACCTTTTGTCAGTCTTCTTCAAATTTTTTTCCTTCTCTCACAATTCTCAGGAGCAACACTGCTGAAGTTGTTTCAAATGTTTGCTTCAGGAGAAATTCAGTGACTACTTTCATCTCAAGGTTAGCCGCTAGACTTGCATCAACAGTTGTCCAGTAACATGTTCCCCTTGGCTTCTTCCTTAGGTTTCTATCACATATATGGAAGGTTGAAATCCTATACTCCCTGGGAATAAGTTCCACTGAACTCAGTGTGACTTACTTCTGAGTAGACATGCCTAAGATTGTGCTGTTAGAGACATATAAAATACAGTGGGCCCTCCTTATCAGTATCCACAGATGCTGAACCCATGACTGGGGGGGTCTAAGAGGACCTCCTGGTCACAGTGAAGTCACTTCTGGTTTGCACCTGTGACTTCTGGTCAAACCTGGGGGTGCTCTGATGCCCTCCAGCCACAGATTTTATTATCTGTGGAATTTGGTAACTGCAGGGGGTCCTAGAACAGATATCCGCAGATACCAAGGGCCCCCTGTACACCGACATGCGCCTACTCCCTGGCTGTTTTGGGGGGTGGTCATCCTATTTCAATGTCTTACCATAATAGTGTCATCAGAAAAACCTATGGCTATATATCCATCTGAAAGTCCACTCATTTCAAATTTGAAGGCATCATTCCCCAACGCCTGCGAGGACATGAAGTAACAGCCTGGGTCTTGTGGAGTGCATCCTTCTGGGATACTGAAAATGAATTTCTGTGTACCATCCCCTTCTTCCGCAGATATCTGCAATGAAAAGCACCCCCCAAAACGTTAACAGTGAACTTTGCTTTTTATTTTTTTATTATTTAATTTGGGGATTTAAATCCCACTGTTCTGTCTCCAAAGGGATGCACAAAGCAGCTCATGGCAAATTAAAATAAGTTTTAAAATCAAATCAAATGCATCAACATTTTAAAAAGATAAACAGAACAACCATTAAGGACACAATCCTATCCACTTTTCCAGTGCTGGAGCAGTTGTGCCATTGATGAGTGCGCTTCTTCCTGTGGTGGAGGGGCAGTCACTGGGGCCTTCTCAAGGTACAGGAACATGTGTTCCCTTACCATGGGACTGTATTGTGGCTACACCAGAGCTGGAAAGTTGGGTAGGATTGGGCCCTAAGGCAGCAGCAATAAGACAGCCCATGTAGCAGTAAAACATTTGTAAATAAAGCCAACAGACACCAGCAGCTATCAAATAAAAAGTTTTGGTTTCTGAAGGAAAAAAGAATATTCTAGCCCAATGTTTCCCAAATTGTAGGTCGCAACTTGATTGTTGGCGGGTCAGGAAACTGAAGCTGTCAAGCTGTTATGATAAATACCCCAGGCCTATAGGAATTTACAGGCTGGATAGGGCAAGGCTAGGCCCTGATGTCTTGGCCTGCATACATGCAGTGTAGCCCTGCTGCATCATGGGATTGGCTGATGCAACAGGTCATAGCAGGGATGGTGCAATACCCTGCAATACCATGACACAAGACAATAAGTCATACTGTCACCAGATCGTAGCCCACTTCCCATTGGTCAGTGCCTATATATATTGCAGCCTGTGCAAGCTGCTGTGTGGGAGATGTTATGTGGAGCGTCTGTGGGAAGCTACGTCGGTGGAGTTGGTGATCTGAGATTGTGGAAAGTGCTATCTTTGCTGTTTGCTTTGCTGTGCTGCCTTTGCATTGTACATATTGTACATAACTTCAGTAAAAGGACATCTGGTGGTGGAGCACTGCCTCGTTATTTCCCAGGAGTGTCTGCCTGGCCTTGGGTCTCTGGTGTCTGTGCCTCGTTATTTCCCAGGAGTATCTGCCTGGCCTTGGGTCTCTGGAGCAGCAGTGCCTCCTGCTACTCAACAGTCAACAAGGAAAATATATGGAAAGTGAAACTGAGCCCATGCATGTTTACTCTCAAGTTGGTAAACATGCCTTGGGTCTTAATAAAGGCCAGGTGAAGGGGAATGCAAAGAACATGGAGCTCAACAAATACTCCAGAAAGTGTCCCTCCCTCCCACCATAGTAAAAAGGATAAAAACAGAGGCTTGAATAGCTGGTGAAGTGAAACATTTTTTAGTCTCCTAACGCTAGGTGGGGGCAGGAAGAGCATCATTTAAAAAAAGGGTTCTAGTGCTAAAACGTTTGGGAACCACTGTTTTAGCCATTACCTACATATAATTGTTTTACAGAAAGAAGATCAATTCCACTTTTCAGATGAAACTCTGTTCCCCTGTTTATATACTGTTGCAAAACCCTGATATTCTCACTGGGGTACTAGACCTGGGTCAAGACCCAGGGTCACTGTCAGAAGTGGATGGCCAGTCATGGTTAAAAAGCCACATTTCTTTTCTCCCTCCCCATTCCTCTCCATGAAAAGCCACATGGTGAATGGAATCTTCTAAAGGTGACTTCAGGTTGGCAACACCCTCCCTGGATCCTATCTGCATGGTAGAAACAGTAACCTGCTATGAAATTCAAATGGGTCCACCTGGATAGACAAAGGACTCTGGCTTCAGGAATGTTTCCACTCAACTTGAGACTCAGTATTGCCACATAGTTGTCTTTGTTCTACTGGGTTCAGTGATTAACACTCTTTGTATGCTCCAGACATCCACCACTCCTTCAGTCTACATTTCTTTTCTTCTGTCTCCTACAAGAACTGGTAAACAAGTCTGGAGAGTTCTCAAAGAAGACAGAACACTGTGTCTAAAATTTTATACTCTGAAATCTCCCCAAACTGCATGGATTTCTATACTTTGCAGTAGCAGGCCAAACCCTCTGAACCAATCAGGCTTCATACTGCCCAAAAGACTATAACTGCCATGGCACGAAAGCAATAGCGTAGCAAGCAGAAGGTGGTCCGCCCAAGGTGACTTGCTGGGGCAGGGGGGGTGATAGGCATGTCACCTGAGCACCTGCTGAGCAGAGGCCTGTGCCAAGTTTGGAGGCAGATGGGCCCTCCTGCCCCCTCCATACGCTTGCAAATGGCAGCCCTGGAAGGAATTCAGAGCTGCATGCAATGATGTCATTGTGTCACTGTTGAAGCACTTCCGGATGCAGCACATCACACCAGGTGAGTACAGGGGAATATTGCATAGCACTGGTGGGGGGGTGCCATCCTCCTCCTGCAGTGCCCGCACTGGCAATTCCACTGCATGAAACTTACATTCCGAGTTCTTGCTTCACCTTGGACTTATGTGACTGTGGTTCCCATTGTGTCATATTAAACTTTCAGTAGACCTCCATAATTTAGCCAGTTGCCTTATTCTTGGATTCTGGCCACTGCCCTCCAAGGAAATTTTAAAGGTTTGGTGCCCCCAACGCACCTTCCTCTATTTTCAGATTACAACTGGCTTGACCCTCCTGGACTTAGCCATCCAAGAATCCTGGTCCTTATGGCTCTGAGTCCCCAAACCCCTCCCATTCCTCACACTGCGCTGGTGATGCAGCAAGCAGCAGGTGCAAGCAAAAGTATCCTGCTTAGCTGTTCTATCCTCTTCTCCGGTTTCTGGGCAGATCCACCTGTCCAAGTTAGTTTATTTCTTTTAGATATAGTTAAAGGAAGGGTTGCAGAACATGACCAAAAAGCTGTGGTGGTGGTGGGGCTTTAGTATTTGCCCAACTGTGATTCCAATTCTGATTGCAGCCCTCCCACTGCACACTATTTTTACTGGGGAAAAACTTCTATTGAAAAATAACATCCCCCCCCCCCCCCAGTAAAAATACTACACTAGGGTGGGGGCTGTGATTGAACTATATTGCAGCCTCTATGACAATGTAGCTTTTCTTTTCAAAATACTGTACATATGTGAAGTTGTCTTTGACATGGAAGGAAATGAACCTGGATAGAGGGTAGGAAGAGGACCATAAAGGAAAACATAAGCTCCTTAGCTTACTGACTGTCAAATTGCCAACTTCTGACCTGGTCGGGGCTTTGAAGAAGGGACAATTGTGAAGACATTAGCAAAACAAATAACAAAAACAAACAAGGGAAGCTGCTTGGAGAGAACCAAAGCAACTAAATAACTTTGAAAACAGCGACCCCTTGCTGTGGCAACAGATAAAAACAGCTCAATAACACTGGGTAACATCCCTGGGAAGAGAAGGAAGCAGTCAGCATGGCCAAATTGATTTGGCACAGAAAGAGCTGTGATATTGTTAGGTGCAACAGAAAATTCTGTATTATTATTTTTAAGAATGTTTATATAGTTAAGTATATTTTATTTTCATACATAAGTGTATACATATTCTTAGTAACAACACTGTATGAGAAATAATAGGCCCTGAAAGGAAGAGACCCCAACAACAACGCAGCGCCACCTTTACCACAAACAAAGTTAGAAAAGAGGGAGGGGAGGGCTAAAGCTGAATTTGACCAACAGGCCTACAGTTGCCATCTCTCTTGAAACAGCAAAACACAGAAAATCTTACAGTTTCTATATCTTCTAACTATGTTTATTGTGACTAAAAATTGAGACCAAAGGAACATTCTTATTGCAGTAGCCTTCTGTGTTATAATTGCTTTGGTGCTTGTGGATACCCAAGAGTTGTACTTTTGCCCACAGAAGAGGCTTTGGAATTAGTGAACTAGGATAGAGCAGAAAACATCATCAAACCTGCCATGACTGTGAAGTGCACAAGAGAGTGGAGGGGAAAAAAAAATCCCACAAGGACCAGACAAAAACAGAACACAAAGAACCACATCAAAAGCCAGCCACACCCTGCTCTTTTAGCCCACTTTTCAAAAACAGACTACACAATATAGAGTTCTGTACTGTAGGGGTACTGGAAACACTTTTTCATATCTCACAACATGTTCATTATCAATAAGAGTGGACTTAGGTACAAAATGACCTGAATACAGACTCCTAGAATCTGTCCAGTACTTAAATAGGAAAGCTGGTGTACAGAGGTCAAACACTTACTGTTACAGAGGTGCTTGGTGGGAAACTTGGTAAAGCCTACAAACAAACAAACAAACAAACAAACAAACAAACAAACAAACAAACAAACAAACAAACAAACAAACAAACAGGAAAATGGTTTAGGAGGGAAAAATCCTTCTGAAGTTTCCCCACCAGAAATCCCTGGATCAAGGATGAGACTATTATAGCTATATTATAATTATAACTATATAGTTATAACTATATAGCCACTGCTAGAAGAATGCTTTGCACATTTCTGCATCTTCACACATTATTTACTTGTACAATTCAGGGGGGGAAATCAACTTTTGCTTGTATTGATGAAGTCTTACAGTTCCAGTGGGGAAAAAAAAAAATCAACTCATCTTTGTATGAATTCATATGTCAAGGTTAGGATGGACAAACACAGTACTGTACAATGTAGCTTCAAAATGGACACTGAATAGATAATCAGCTCAAAATTGCCAGAAAGCATTGTGTATCAATAAGGGTGAAGATTAAAACAGAGGAATTAGTGGAGGAACAAGAATGGAAGAGCTACAGAAACAAGATGTGGGAAATACTAAAGAAACAGTGCATTTATATTTATGGCATACAAAAAAAAATTTCGCAAGATAGCATAAAACCCCTACTACATAAAACCCCCTACTAACTGGGCAAAGAGACATCTTCTAAAGTTATGTCCTCTTATACTTAGCGGGAGAGAACAACTCTTTTCACCCCAGTGTGGTGTCTTTTCCAGTGCCTCTGCATCTTTCCTAGACTGTCAGCCCTTTAGGGATAAGGAACCATTTATTTATTTTCTTAGCCACGTAAGCCACTTTGCAAGCTACTTTTGTATAAAACTGTATAAATTATAGTAAACCCTACACTAATAATGTAAAAAAATAAAAAGGTACTAGAGCCTATTCTAAATTTTAATTTAACCTATTAGAATATAGGCTGTAAGGATGGGTTCTTCCTGTAGCAGAACTTCAAGCATTCTAAAATGAAGTTCTTTAAAAAAATTAAAACTGTGAATCACTACAGAACAAGGTGGCCATCATCATGTTAAAACTTACTGAAACAGGTGGTAGACTGGAAGACACAAGGATTTGGCTTTGAAGTTGATCCCAAAATACTGCAAAATTCTGGAGTGCAGTTGCTCTGGAGAGGGGATATAATAATAATAATAATAATAATAATAATAATAATAATAATAATAATAATAATAATAATACAGGTATTTCTATACTGCCTTTCTTGGTCCTCTGATTTCTCCTCGGACTTTATTCAAGGCGGTTTACATAGGCAGGCTAATCAAATCCCCGTAGGGATTTTTACAATTTGAAAGAAGGTTCTATCTTTCAAGAAACCACAACATTCAGATGTTCCTTTCTGATCTGATCACAACATTCTGGCCTCCATCCTCCCACGCTCAGAGCAGATGGAATAACTCGGCTCAGCTTGTCAGCTGCTTCAAGGTCGCACGGTGCCGGTGGCCTCGAACTGGCAACCTGCGGATGTTATCTTCAGGCAAACGGAGGCTCTACCCTCTAGACCAGACCTTCTGCCTCCAGTACAATTTCAGGAAGCATTCTAACCCACCACATCACACTAACACATCACACTATTAGTATTTTCATAAAGATCAGTTTTGATGAAGAACAAGATGTCTCCATTTTATATACAGATACAAATACATGTTAATAAAATGCCCCACCCCACAGGGATACTGTCAGCAACAAAGATCCACCCAGAGCCTTGGTGAGCCAGCCTCAGTGCTCCCAGGGAAGAAATAGAGGCATACCAGTGAACGGTTGAACATTTATTAACTAACCTTCAGGGTAAGGGAAGTGGTATATAATAGGGAGGAAAGGAGTCAAGGGTATAAGTTTCAGCAGGTAAGAATAAAAGATAAGTAACAATACTCTCCCCACATTTTCCTCTATGGGCAGAACAACCTTTCCTATTAAAGCACTTTCTCTCACAGGCAGCATGGTAAAGCAAGCAGTAGCCTATTTCCTCAGACCAGCAAGATCTCATAGCAGCAAAGGAACCAAGCAACCAAAGGTCTAAGAGTAAAGGCAAAAGAGCCCCAATCGGAGGCAGCAGGCTGCTTTCATAGAGCTCCTCAGAGGTCTTCATAAGCCTGTCCATATAAAGTAGGGGAGGCAAGCATTTTGGGCAGGAAGGCTACATCATCTCTCTGACACTGTGTTGGGCGCCAGGGGAAAAAAGAATTAATTTACATTTTGAATTTGAATAAATTTACATAAATGAATACATTAGAGAAGAAATTTATATGAATGAATGAATTCTACTAAGCTTATATATAATACACATAAGAACTACTATACAGGTATGTAGAACCACATGAGAACAATGAACCGTTTGCCACTTTTTGCACAGTGAAAACGTTCAGACCAAGCCAGAAACACATGGAGACATAAGCTGTGCAAAGGCAATGGGGGGCATTCATGTCCATGGAAAAGCAGAAAACACAGAAAACACAGAGACTATAAAAGGCCTTGCTCTAACTTGGCCCGCAGCTCATGTCTGGTGGTCACGACCAGCAGTCATGGGTCTGCGCAGGCTCCAACTGTCTCTGATGGAGCACAGGCTTATTGAAGACTGGGGGCTCACTGCAGACCAGATTGGGGATCCCTTAAGGGTCACAAATGGCCCCTGGGCTAGGGTTTGCCCAGCCCTGATATAAGGAAAGGTGTTTGCTGCTGACAGGTCTTCCCTCTGGTCCTCTATCTGTTTTCCCACCCTTTTTGTTTGTTTCCTTCTCCTGGCCATTTGCAATCATGCAGGGGCTTAACAGGGCATTAAACAAGGTGAAAAATATTTAGACAACACATATCTGAATCATTTCACAGAAAGCGAAGAAGCAAAGCATTGCAGCCTACCAAACAGGTTCTTAATACCCTCAAACCCACCCTCCAACCAATTTCTGCAATCAGGGATGCTGCAATCAGGGATTGTTCAAGAGCATCTAATAAGCCACATGGTATGAACATTATAGGACACTGACAGATCCCAGGCTGTTTAACAGGTCTGATCTACAGCATATGTATGAATGGAGAACTCCACACATGCAGTGTACTGTTTTCATTACAAGAGTTCCCAATGCCAGAGAAGCAAGCCCCAGTACCATCTGGAAGGTTGTCTCTTTAACAGTTGGAACGGTTGTCATAACTACAACCAAAGTTCCTGCTGTGCAGAATGTTTTCCTTTTATATGTCAATTATTTGGATCCCAGCTGAAATCTACTGAGATATGGGCAGAAAGTTTTTAAAAAAATCCAGCCTACACAGTGCTATATCAACCAACCGACCACTGAATGCAATTCAGTCATTATAATTATAGTTAATCCTCACATGCGAATTGGAATTACCTGTCAATAACACCAGCATGATTTCTCTTAAAACCAAAACACTTTTATCCTGAACTATGAACCTGTATATGGCCCTGAGAGTAAACATACATTTATAAAATTTTCAACTCCCTCGTCCTTGAAATCAAAAGGAACAAAAGTAAAACCATCGACCTGGTTTGTTAATGGTTGAAGAAAAAGTTACGGAGTTGCATTAGCAGCATATTTATAAGTTAATCAAAGCAACAGCTGTGCTCTTGCCAACATGTCTAAAACATAAGATTGTCAGGGCTGGCCATCCATGAAGCCAACTGAAGTGTCACTTCAGGCAACAGATTGGTGGGGAGCACCCATCTCTGTCCACTCACTTGCCTGCCACTGCTGCTCCACCTCCTTCTTCTACTCCTGAATTGAAAAAAGGAAGCAAGGAAGAGGAAATGTGGAGGGGAAAAGAGTGCTAAGGGTAAGTGGAGAAGCCAGAGGCTAGCACATCATCGGTAGAGGATGGCAGCATTTGGCATCCAACCTCAGGCATCAAGAGGTCTTTGGCCAGCCACACAAACAGTCATTAAGGGCAGCAGAACCATCCAGAGTAGCACAAAGCATTTTTATAACAAATTTACTTTAGTCTTTAGGGAAATGAAGGCTTCATGATGTGCTGCTATTTTATATACAAAGGCAAACCAAGCCTGTACCTGAACACAATATGCCCCACGTCAGAAGGCGCAACCCAAATTGCTGAAACATTTTGCTTGTTTTCTTTATTCGTGTGACTCAGTGAAGAATTCTACGAATTAAAAAAAACACACAGAAAAATGACATAGAAAAACAACACACTTTCAGTAATTTAGAAAGTGTAGCACACTCCCAGTATTATCCTGAAGTGAGACCATTCTGGTGTAACTTGATCATTTGTGTGATAGACAACCATTTTATCACACACTACCTCACACCTGCATCTACATTGTGATAAAACATCTCCTTGCTACTTGGCAGGTTAATACCAATGACCAGGTTTCCTGGGCTAATATATCTTACCCTTGGATAGTCTGATCCGCTCCACCTCATTCTCCACCTGTTAAGGGGAATTTTATGACATGCAAGGTATGTGGTGAAACTGTTGCCTATAGTCACATTAAAATATAAGACAATATGTGGTTCAATTTGTCTGTGTGGTGCAGCTTAGAAAATAGGAATACAGCAGTGTTTCTCAAACTGTGGGACCCAATTTCAGGTAGGTCCCCGTTCATTTCAATATTTTATTTTTAATATATTAGACTTGGTGCTACCATGGTATGCGACTGCATTGGGGAAATGGTACAGACCTGTACTTTGAACAAGCTACTATGTATATTCTTTTAACAATGATAATCAATGGGATTTACTCCTGGGTAAGACTGCAGTATAGAATTGTTAAAAATTTTCTTACTTGATGATGTCGCTTTCCGGTCATGACATCACTTCCGGTGGGTCCTGACAGATTCTCATTCTAAAAAGTGGGTCCCTGTGCTAAATGTGTGAGAACCACTGGAATACAGCAATACCTTGCACTTTCATCTGGTTAGGGACCAGAGCATGAATGAAAGTTTTAAATGGATGAATGTCCAAGCATTGCCTTGTTTAGCTTGCAAATTTATTTTGTCCAGTGAAAAATGTAAATAAGTAACTACTGTATATAACACATGCAAATGCATGTAAAACAGAAATAAAACAGAAATAAAGTCAAACAAACATAAGAATGTTGACAAATGTTGTGGAAAGTTGGATGGAAGAGGAAAGCATGTGGATGAAATTTAAAATGTGGTTATAACTGAAAATGGCTGAAAGAGTAAAGCGATGAAAGTCAAGTGGATGAAAGGCTCGTTATAAATTTATTTAAAGGCAAGAACAAACAAACAACAATGGTACTGCTCCTTTTATCAGAACACTACAAGTGTAACTTCTCAGTTAACTTCAAGACAAGACCACCATGAGGCAGGGGGAGGGGAGCCTGGCATTGGAGCAACAAGAGAGAAGAACGGACTGACCAACTCAGAAGCTGCAGTCGCCTGGTGCATCAGGAGATAGTTGCCACAGAGTCTCATATCATCACTATAAAGGACATGGCAGGGAGTGACAATTGCGTTGCTAAAGCAACATGGATGCACTCTCCATCTGACAAGACTTTGGGAAGAGAACAGGAGACATGTATAGTTTTTCAACTACAGTTGAGGGTAGGAGGCCATTGGGATGAAGAAGGCCATTTCCCCAAAGGCTTGACTGCAGTTGTGTGCAGGGAAGAATATTACCCTTTTCCTCCAACTGAGGAATAGCAGTGACCACAGCATCAATCCCTACCTGCCTTCCTCAAAATAATGAAGCTCATACACCTTATGGTTTGAATTCAAAGTACCATGCAACTACTTCAGTGCACTTAAGAGGCAATGGGTAGATACTACTTCTTGAACAGCAGGGGCGCACATACCATACAATAGTGTTGAAACTGAGATTACTTTCAGAAGCTCTTTGTGATATTGGGAGCAGGGGCAGGTGGCATCAGGCAGGGCCTAGGAGAGGGGGGGTAAAGAGGGTAATTTGTACCTGGACCCAGGGTCAAAAAGGGGGCCCCAAGAGCTAAATGAGGGGGCCCAGAAATTTCCTGGGATCTTACATTTTCCTGTGATCTTACATTTTCCTATGTAATCAAGACTTGTTGCCCAACGGGATGCTGGGGTCACTACCATGAGTATGCGGCTGCAGCTACCAGCAAGTCAAATATGTTGGGCCAAGGAACGCATACATGACACTCCTTAACACAGTATCAAATCTGGGAGGAAACTGGCCTGCTACAGTAGCTCTTTGCCATTAGATCCACTTGCCATGAAGGAGTGTATAGGAGCTCAGGGACTAAGTTGCAAGACTACAGCTGCTGCAGAAGCAGGTTTTGGTATGCTCAGGACACTTTCCATTCTAGTGTGAGCCTAAATATGATGATGCTAATTTTCTGCATGATTTCCTCTATTTTAAAGATTTTAGAGAGACTTAGAAAAGTTTTTTGTTTTCCATATCTATATCTAGCTGCCAATGCCACATGAGTGGCTAGACCTGGGCTCCAAAGACTTTTCCAACTGTCTCCACCCTCCCCTTGTTTTACCCCTCCATGCCCCCATTCTGCTTGCCTGTCACCACCACCCCCCCCCCACTTCCCCCTTTGCAAAGGGGCCCAAAAGAAACTTTGTACCCCCTGAGAAAATTCCTCTCAGAGGCCCTGGCATCAGGTCTACTGTTCAGAAGGAATAAAAAGTTGAAAAATTCTACTAGGCATGCCCAAACCATTCAGCGAGCCTAGAGTAGCTCTTTGGATCATAAAACCAACCTAGATTCGATATGCAAGCTCCATGCTTTAAGTTCCAAGTGTCTTTTGCTTGTTCAAAAAGCAATTGTGAATGGCCCAAATATGGATCAGAGCCACGATTTAGGGAAGGGAGGTCTAAACCTTTACCCTATTTTACACACATACACACACACGCACACAAATATGTCAGGAGCTCCAATATTATATCTGGTCTGGTTATACTGCAATTGTTGCTTCTTTTTGTAATATGAAAACAGAAGAATTTGCCAAGATGAGTCTCACAAATTACACATACCTGAACATTGTTGCATGCAAGGCTTTGAGTGTCAGGATTTATTATTCGAAAGCTACCAACAGCAACACTACCTTCAATCGCTCGGGCCTGTAGGAAAAATCCTTTAAAGCTGGAGCCATTCATTGCTGAGAGAGATACTGAGGAGGAAAACAAATGGTCCAAGTTATTGTTAGGATTGGTATTAAAACTGACAGCTATAGCTTCTTGCCACATTGTTAATCTTTGATCACTATCACTGGGACAATTAAGTGTGAGATCCAACAGACTTTAGTAAAATGTGGCCACGATTTAAACATGAGCTTAAGGGCCTGATCCCAAAGACCCATTGCCAGCCCTCTGCTGGCACCGAGTATCAAAAATATGCCATAAGGCACGCCTGTGAGACTCACCGCTGGCTCAGTGCCAGACCCTTATTCCAGAAGGCGGAGAGGTGAGTGGGGGGGGGCGTTCCAGGGCAGGGAGACAGTAGGATGGGGAAGGGAGTGAAGTGGAAAGGTGGAGAGGGGGAGGGAGGGAGCAAGGCGGGAGCGGAGCCTCCTAGCCCAACATGGGGTGCTCTACTTTACTCTGCACTGGCTAAATAGCTAGCACAGACTTGAATAGCCCCATTGCAGAGACTGCTCCCTTCCCCTGAGGAGCCGCTGGCGGCTGCCCAGTGAGCTTTGGATTCAACGGCAGCCATTTTGGGCAGGGCAGGGCAGCTTAGGATTCGGCTTCCCCTCTCCTGCTGATATCAGTCTGACTATAAAAGTGACAAACTTTATCTGGAACATGTCCAATAGCTTTCAGCTTTACTTGTTAGAACACATAAGGATACTACCAAGAGTATTAAAAAAAGGCCCAAAGGAGATAGAAGACGACAAAACACAAGTTCTTTCTCTTGCTGGGGATATTTTACCAGGGGTATCTACAGCTTTGGTTTCACCAGTTAGCTTTCTAAACTACTTCTTTACAGAAAGGATAAGCAGCTACAAAGATGTCTTCTTTCCATATGGTAAAGAGGCTGAAATAGGAAACTGTCTAGAAACAAAAACAAAAAACAAAAAAAGCCACTTTGTGTCTTTGAGTTGCCACTCCTTGTGAGCTTTTTGGCACAAGGTAATGCATAAATTGTAGCTCTTGGCCAGTATCCAAAGGACTGTGGAATGTTTCGCAGCATTTGGCCCTTGAACAAAAAGCCAACCTTGAAGGACAGAGGACTCTACAGAAAGGCCTTTGATACAGTGCAGGGGGCATTAACCCATGCAGAAGCCCTTTTTACACATGCCCACTGTTCTGTGGATCCTGGCTGTGGATACAGTGTGCTGTTGTCATCTCACATTAGGGCTCAGAGAACCAAACACACACACACACTTTAAAATTTACAACACATTCAACAAATGATTGCATGTTCTGGAATTACCTGTGATTTCATCTCCTGGGTTAAATGAAGTATTTGAGACAGAGACGATATAGGGTGCTGGGGAGGTCTGTGCAACTGCATTTCCATGCGCGGGAAACATGGAATCACAAACCACGCTAATTTTTCCATTTGGGAAGCCAAGGACAGTGGAAGAAAACACCTCCCAGAAAAGGAAGAGAATAGGCCATTTTTTAATCTGTGAAGAAATGCAACATTTGGAGTATATCCAATAAGGTGACAGTCAAAAATTTTATTAAATTCTATCATCTATTACTGGTATTTCTGCAATTCCAAACAAAGAAGAAAAAGAAAGAAAAGACTTCAGCAGATGAAAATCAGAGAACACCACAGAGTTTTCAGAACACTGTAAAATACAGAAAGGTTGTGCATCTGCTTGAGTCCAGCATAAAGGAGCTGATGACAAGATGCAGGACAAGATGCACAAAGAAGCCTGTGCGTGACCAGATGCAGGACATCAAAGCTTACTAGCATATTGTCAGCATAAAGATACCAACTCAATTATCTAGTTCAGTGACTATCAATCTTTTTCATCTCATCTCAACACTGAGAAAGTTCTAAAATGTCAAGGCATAGCATTGGTTTTTTGACAGTTGACAAGGCACACCCACTGACAACAGGGGCTCACATCCCCCAGTGGCCCTACTAACAAATGACCCTCCCCCAAACTCTCGTGGCACACCTGCAGACCATCCATGGCACACCAGTGTGCCACAGCAGAGTGGTTGAAAATGGTTGATCTAGTTGTAGTTATGCCTTTTAAAGATTTTTTTTGTTTCCAGTGGAAGAGTTAAGCATGTACTTTATTATTTACTTGTATTCCTATATCACCCTTCTTCCAAGGAGCTTAGGCAGTGTATGTAGTTCTTCCTACCATGGTTGTCACAAGAGCACTGCACAAGAGCCCTAACCTAGGTTAGGCTGAAAGATAGAGACTGATACTGATCACTCAGTGAGCTTCATGAATGAGTGGGGATCTGAACTCAGGTCTCACTCATTCTAACCTTAACACTTGAATAACTATATCACGCTGACATGTAAATATCTGTCACAGAAATAAATGCTTTATTTCTGTGCTTTACTTTGACTGCCTCATTGATACTGAAAATATTGCCACTTTTTTGGAACTCCTGGAGAACAGCCAGGTAGATAAATCAGGAGACAACATTCACAAGATTGCCATTTATGAGGAATTTCACTGATGCCAAAGATAAGAAGAATTATAGCAGCGGTAGCTGTGATCTAGTTACACAACCTGGAACAAGTAGATGCATGCACAGTGCCGTACTTTTAAGCCTCTGAAAATACAACACACATATATAACAATCCAAATCTTCCAGCATCTCCATGCAGTATTTGCCTATTGTTCTGACATGCATGACAGGAGAGGATTTAGGTAACACACAAAGGATTTGTGGCACAATCCTATACTCACCTAATGTGAGTGTTCTGAGACTCTGCCTGGTGGTTCAGGCAACCACCAGGTGGCGAAACATGGGCCCAGCACCAGATTTGGCTCAGTGCGGGCTCGCGCTTGGCTAGCTCCTGTATGGGACCTGTGGTAAGGGCTCTTGTAAGATGCAAGCTGACTGAATAAAAAAACAAGCAGTACAAGCAATATGTAAAAGCTGTAGAATGGTTTGCTACATTCTGGATGTAGCAGCAACAACTAGATATTCATGCTAGTTGTGTGGACCCAGCCACCCTAAGTGACACGAGGATAAAATTTACAAACTCAAACAGCATACAGTCTTCATGGCAATGCATAGTGCATTCATCATCAGGGTGCACAATGTAGATATTATTTTATAGCCCTCTGCTGGGCTGAACAAAATGTCTCAAATATCATATATACTGACTGTGGCAGCCCAATCCTAGCTGCACTTTGGTGCAGCAGTGCTGCAACTGCTTCCACTGTATCCAGCATGGCAAGAGAGACCACTGGAGATATCCCTGAGATAAGGGGACATTCATCCCCTTGGCCTGTGAAAAGCGCTAGCAATCGTTAGCAAAATAGCTGGCACAAATCTAAGCTGCCTCGTGTTGGAAAATTAGGCCTAGAAGAGGGATAGGATACAGCGGTAGTCACTGCTGTCGATTCTACCCCCTCACCACATTCCTCTGTCTCATTACATCCCCTCTCCACCCCTGTTCCTCTTTCCCCTGCCACCCATTGTAGGACTCACTTGCTCCAACACACGTGGAGCTTGCACTGATGACACACGTGCTTGCACTGATGCTTTCAGGGTGGCACAGGCCTCCCTGCCAGCACCATAATGTCCTATACTGCCACAGTATACTTTACAGCATGATTGCAATTGCATAGATCAGTGGAGTGCATGCTCCACAGGCATTAGGTGAGTATAGGATTGTGCCTAAATCCTCCAGTATCAAATTCAGCAGAAGCACTCATTTCCCCCCCCCCAACTAATAAGCCCTTTACCAAGTATAATGCAGCATAATGAGCCTCTCCACTTGAGAAAAAAAAGGTGATTGTCTCTGCTGATAAGATTACTATTTGGGCAACCCAATCCTACTGTTGGGCAGTGCTGGCAACTCGCACACTGCACCAGCAACGGCTGTTGCAAATGTGCCATAGGGCATGTTGTGGCAACTGAGAGAGGAACAGTGTCAGTCAGGAGGCCAGTGCCAATTGGCCCTGGACCTCTGTACCGGTTAGAGACCTGCCTGTGGTAAGTTCCCTGCCAAACTTTTTGGGTGGGGGGAGGGCAAAGGGGGGAGGGCAAAGGGTAGACAGGGAGGGGTTGGAACTGAATGGCGGAGGGCAGGTGGCAGTTTAAGCCTAGGGGGGCAGGGACAGTAACCTTGGCTGTTGCCACATCCTGTCCCTGTCCCATGTCTGAAAGCCCTATATGGGCTACTTGAATCCGTGCCAGCTATTGAGCTGGTGTAGGTCCAAGTAGACTCATAGGGGCTGCAGGTGTCCAACACAGGGTAAGGGAACCAATGTTCCCTTACTCCTAGGAGATGTGACTCATTGGCTCCACAGGATATAGCAGCGACTGTTTCAGCACCACTGTACTGCGGGGCAACAGCCAGCATAGGATTGGGTCATAAATAACATAAAACTGTATAGCATATATATACAGCAAAATATACGACTTAGAAGACGCTACAGAAATTTCTGTAGAAGATGCTACATAAATCAGTAATAACATACTTATGAGGTACAAACACACACACACAAAATAGCTTGCATGTCTGCAGTTTAATCTTGAATATCCAAAAGCAGGCCTATGAACTCTGCTGTGAAATTTAAGAAACCATGCAACAGTCATTTCACTGAAGTCACTGAGAATTTTGTCCTTGATTTCAAACAAGAACATTTCATGTCAATATGTGTGTATGTTGAAGGAAACAAAAGTGTCTAGGATTAAGGGAGGGGGAAATGATGAAGAATCCCCAACAACAAGATCAAGATATACTGAAATAATTACAATAGCATTGTATCAATAGCCATGGGACCATGAACAGTGGTGTTCTGTAGCGTTATTGTAAACCACTAAGATAGAACCTTAGTGCTTAGTTCCCAAACAGTGGGCCATGACCTGATTGTTGGTGGGTCATGACACTCAAATTGACAAGTTGATAGCTGACAAGGAAAATGTGCTGAGCCCTATGGAAAATGAAACTGAGCCACACATGGTCTCATGAGTAGGCAAATGTGCTCTGGCTCTGATCAAAAGCCAGATAAAGGGGAATACAAAGCCATCAGAATGGTCTTGATCCAATATACATGGAGCTTAACAAACGCTCCAGAATGCAATTACCCTCCCCCCTCCCCCCAACATAGTAAAAAGGGTAAAAACAGAGGCTCAAATGACTGGCAAAATGAAACTTTTTCCTTTTTAGCCTTGTAAAGCTAGGTGAGTCACTTAGGTGGATGTCATTTTCAAAAGTACGTCCTGATGCTAAAAATATTGGGAACCACTGCCTTAGGGCCCAATCCAATCAAATTTTCCAGTGCCAGTGCTGCTGTGTCTATGGGGTATGTACTGCTTCCTGCATTGGGGAAGCAGTCCCAGAGGCCTCCTCAAAGTATGGGAACATTTGTTCCCTTACCTCGGGGTGGCACTGTAGCTGCACCGGTGCAGGAAAGTTGGATAGGATTGGTCCTTGAGTGTATAAAAAAAAATCTTTACAAAGTTCTTGGAATCATTCTTGCAATATTATGCAATTCTTGCAATATCACTCTTAAGCTGATTTTCAGATTTAAGCATTTCCATGTGAGAAAGGACTGTGGAACACTACATGTGAACTGTCATATGTGATGACCTGACATAGGCTTAACCACAGCAAAAAACACATACAGTATATACTTGAGCAAGCATCACATGCTCCTATTTACATAGTAGCATTTTATAAGCATGGCACTGTGTGAGAAAAAGCAGAACTTGCAACATGACCCTAACAGCTTTCCCTCAGTATATTTTTGTTCCTGTTCTGTGAACAAAGACTCACACTACAGAGCTAAAACTTGGTCCATCAACAATCCACGTGATTATAGGCAAAGGCCTCCTGGCTGCATGTAAGTCACGCACCCAATTGTCATTTTCAAATTAATCTCAATTGTTTTCACATAATAAATGAACTTTACCATATGCTTAAGGGCACAAGCCTAACCAGGTCTACTCAGAAGTAAGTCCTATTGTGTTCAATGGGACTTACTCCCAGGAAAGTGAGGTTAGGATTGCAGCCTAAATGTTTTACTGTTTACTGATTTCTGACACACCTGAAAATATCAAGATTTAAATGTCAGAGCAAACTCAGGACTCAGAAAAAGGAAGAAGTAAGTTAGCAATCTTTCTGTGAAGATATGCTCATGCACATTTTGTTACATAGGAAACTGCAAATATAGACTGCCACCAGAAAGATCAAACAATATAGCCAAAGAGCTCAAATCACCTGATATCATTTTGAATATGATACTTCTCAACAGATATGTTCAGCTACAAGCTATATGTCACTGACTGATGCACATTAGTGAGCCAGCTCTGCTTTAGTGTTAGACGCTTATCTAATCCAGCAATTTTCAGCTAGTGTGCCATGAGTCATTGGCATGCTGTGAATGGTCCACAGGTGTGCCATGGAAGTTTGAGAGTGGGTCATTTATTAGTAGGGCAACTGGGGGATGTGAGCCCCCCCCCCCACTGGCAATGTCATATGCCTTTGCAATTGTAAAAAACTGATGGTGTGCCTTGACAATATTAGTGCCTTCTCAGAGCACAATCCTATCCAATTTTCCAGTGCCAGTGCTGCTATGCCAATGGGGTATGCACTGCTTCCTGTGTTGGGGGTGCAGTCACAGAGGCCACCTCAAGGTATGCAAACATTTGTTACCTTACCCTGGGGCTGCATTGCAGTTGCACTGGTACTGGAAAGTTGGTTAGGATTGGGCCCTCAGTGTGCTGTGAAACAAAAAAGGGTGAAAATGGCTGATCTAATTTAATTAATGCCTACCAAGATCACTGAACAGTGGATTGTCAGTAACAGATCCACTCACTAAGTCTGTGCATTAAAAAGGGAAGTATTTCCCCAGCATCTATTCTTACAGCGCACGCCCATACAAGCCTACCAAAAAGCAAGCCCCATTAAGTTCAATAGGGTTTACCCCCAGGTAAGCACATATAAGATTGTAGCCTTAAAGAGCATCCCTCCACTTAGAGAGATTGATTTCTACAAAATGAGGAACTTACGGTATTATTTGTTTTTTCTCTAACGTGGACAGTTAAAGAAAACTAGGGAGAAACCAAGGGGTTTAATCAAGAGGGAGTGGCGCTCCCTGACTTCTCCTACAGCAGGACCAGCACTCAGATGCCGCCTAAAGAACGTTACCCAAGAAGCATCAGGAAGTAAATAGTGAAGTGTGTCTAGGGACATATTTCTTGATCAGTGCATCCCCAACTTTTTAGCACCAGGATCCACTTTTTAAAACACCACTCTCAGGACCCACCTAGGTTTACCAGATTCTTAAAAAGGAAATCTAGAAAGAAATAATATTTTATTCATTTGTTTATAAAAACCACCAGAAAAAGACCCTCAAACATTTATCTCCCTTCATTTACACATGCTTGCAAACTGCAGGAGCTCAGCTCCTTTGCAGGGCAATTAGCAGCTATCTTGCAAACTGCAGGAACTGAGCTCTTTGCAGGGCAATTAGTAGCTACAATATCTGATTTCTGAATAGTTTCACGGCTTGAAGCAATTAGTTATCTGATCTTTTCATCATCTTTTGGCAAGCCACAAAAACCAGGTTCCAACCCACAGTTTGGGAACATAGATCATCTTCTGGGGGGAACATGAGAGACAGCATGTGGCTCCTGCTATATTAAGATTTACATTCTATGCACATCTACCTGGCAATAAGAGCTACTGAACATAGTGAGACTTCTTATAGGTACCTCCAGCCCACCACTTCACTTTACCTCTCTCCAGAGTAAGGAAAAGGACAGCATTTGGGATCCTACGAGCCACCGTCCTGGCTGGATACCACGTGGAATCTCAGAATAGCAGAGGCTTTGCAAATGCAAGCGAAGCTCTATTAAGATTCAATGCCGTCTCGGACAACTCTGCTAGACTGCATAGACGCGCCCCTATTGCTCTGGGATATGAGCTCTCACCGCTGGGTCTGTACCGTCACACACCTTACAACAGTGTCTCACCCCTCTGCTGGTTAATATGTGTTACTACTTATGTTTTCAAAGCCGAGAGTTTTGTTCTGCATTTCTTTCTTTCATGAAATGAATCTCACATTTAAGTGGATTGTGTGCTCAGAAAGTGACTATTTTTCCCTTTTTTTGCATTAGCAACATGCAGTTGAGATGATTAATGCTAAGGTATTATTAATGCTTAGGATACCACTAATAATAAACTGATGTTGATGCACTATTCAAATTTCTTTTGTGACTCCAGTCTATTTGCATATTCTCTTACACCTAAGTTTGCCACATCAAAAGTATTGGAGAACCAATCTCAAATTCAAGTTGTGCAAACAGGTTTTGTTTTCCTATAGGGCTTTGTTTCCCAATAGGGCTGCACTTATTATGTGCAGCTGTGTGAAAAATAAAAACAAAATAGAGAGATGTGTTAATATTTTTTCAAGATCATGTGCATTGCACAGGCCTACAGATAAACAACGTTTTTTTTAATTGCCAAATTTATGATATTTTGGGGGTGTTGAATCAAAAAATGGTTTTGCCTGATTGGCTCCAGTTTCAGGGGTATGGCAGAGCCACTTTATATGCGAGCCCAATCCTATGCTTGTCTACTCAGAAGTAAGTCCCTTTATAGTCAATGGAGCTTACTTCCAGGAAAGTGTGGACAGGATTGCAGCCTCAAACAGCTTCCTTGTGAGGAAACCAAAGCCATGGCTTCCTCATGAGGAAGCTGCTTGAATCAGCATATAAAGTGTCTATGCCATACCCCTGAAACTATAGCCAATTGGGCAAAACCAATGCCATTTTTGGATTGGATTTAGCACTCAAAATATACCCAACAATAGGTCTAACTTTTACAACAAAATGTGTGTAGATCTGTGTTATTCATAGTTTCAAAAGCGCCAAAATGAGCAAATTAAATATCAACTTTATTTCTAACCTGTTTGCCTCTATGCCATTATTATCAATAGCCACAATCTGACAGTCATGCTTATGGCAATTTACTTTGCCTGGTTTATCATGCCAAACACTATACTGGATTGTGGCCAAGGTATCCTTAGTTAAACCTCAGGCTATATGCTTTTGCTTTGTAGATGAACAATAATGACACTGCTGAAATAATTAAACTACATTATATGACAGTATAATAAAGGTAAAATAAAATCAGGCAATCAGATCTGCAAAGCATCATACGTATTCTAATCATGCTATATAAGTTTTCTTTATGCATTACTGAGTATCTAATTTGCTGATTTCTTGCATTGAGATGGTGACTTGGCTGACTAAAGTCCAAATGCTTTCACTAAATCATAATTAAGAAGTGTTTAGAACACATGGTTTGAGCAAAGTACAGAAACCAAGATTATATATGACATGCTTTTTTAAAATCTAACAGTCATAACATTAAAAAAAAAAATTTAAGCAGTTTCTTTTTTGTGGTTATTAGGGCAGCAATCCTGTACACTCTTTCCAGGAATAACAGCACAATCCTATGCATGTCTACTCAGAAATAGTCCCATTGAATAGGAATTACCCCCAGGAAAGTGTGCACAGGATTGCAGCCTTGGTCTCACTGAACATAATGGGGCTTCTGAATAGAAATGCATATAACTACTAGCTAAGAGCAGATATACATGTGGTGTTAAAAACTGCTTCCTATTTCAACTGCCTCCATATTGTAAGATTCAAAACACAGGAAAACATCTTGTCATCTCTTCACCACAAGTGAATTTATAGTATTGGGAGACTTTTCACTGTGGCTTCAGAATTGATTCATTTGCGTAAAAAGAGCTGCTAAAGAAAACAATCCCCCCCCCCAAAAAAGATTCACCATTTTTTTTCTTGTTCAGCAAAATCAAGAGGGCTGAGGGTACACAGGAGCAGGAGAGGTAGATCCCCCTCTGGGGAGCAGGATGTCAGGGGCCAGGGGTGGTGGTAGTGGCAGAAGGAGGCCAGATACCAAAAGACCAAAATGTGTGGTGGTAGCAGGACGTGAGGGGCATCTACAATAAGATACCGCAAAATCCTGAATAGAGGTAGTCTATTAAATGCGGTAAATTTAATGAAGTTAATTTTAATTAAAATAATAATAATAAAAGGAGCAGGAAAGTGGCCAAAGACATGATTTTGAATTATAAAGTTCCAGATCCAATCCCTGGCATTTCTGGGTGAGGCTGGGAAATACCCAAACATAAAAACCCTTGTCAGTCTACGTTGACAATACTGAACTAGGCCTAACGGTCTTGGGAAGACAGCTTGCTATGCTACTAAGAAGTACCCAGGTTCTTGCAGTCATCCAGGGTCTTTGCATTCTTTGTTCAGAATACCAGTTGCAGGAGCTGTGTTACTAATTATAAAGCAATCCTATGCACACTCAGGGCCCAATCCTATCCAACTTTACAGCACCAGTGCACCCGCAATGCAGACCCGATGTAAGGAAACAAATGTTCCCATACCTTGAGGAGGCCTCTGTGACTCCCCCCCCCCCAGGATGCAGTGTACGCCCCATTGGCCAGCTGCACTGGCACTGGAAAATTGGATAGGATTATTATTATTATTATTATTATTATTATTATTATTAACAGTATTTATATACCGCTTTTCAACTAAAAGTTCACAAAGTGGTTTACAGAGAAAAATCAAATAACTAAATGGCTCTTACTTGGCAATACATCCCATTAAACTCAGTGCATAGATTGCAGCTGTGTGAATTACAAAACTGTCACTCAGGTAGTCCTTAGGAAAGAAGATAAAGGTAGATGTTCAGGTATGTCTCTAGGCAAATTTTTCAGTGTGAGTCTGATACTTCTCCTGAGCTAAATTTCAAAGGCAGCAGCTGAGCACACCTGCTGATGATGTCATTCCTACTGCTGTAGAAGAAGCCCTGGAGCCCTGTTCCCCCTTGACTACACCTCTGTTCCCAAGGGTGCATGGGAAGTTCAGATTCACAGGCTGAACCTCTAGTATCTTCCCCATTTTAGTGTATGGTGGGCCATAACACCTCCTCCAGAGATTACTACTCAATCTATGAAATTTTTCCTTTTCTTTTTTCATACTATATCCTCCAGAGGAGTAAACCAGAGAAATTATACAATCACATGTCCTACAGAAGTTAAGATTATGGCAATATGCTAGCAGTAAACCCCCTTTCATTCTTAGGGTCGAATCCTATCCAACTTTCCAATATTGATGCAGCCACAATGCAGCTCCATTCCAAAGCCTCTGTGAGTGCCCCCCTGCCACTGCAGGATGCAGTGCATGCCCTGTTGGCACAGCTGCATCAGCATTGAAAAGTTGGATAGGATTGGGGCCTTATTTCTCATCTATAGAACAGAAACACAATACAGATGGTAAAAGTACTTTGCAAATTAAAATACTACTGTGTAACATTATGAACAGTAGTAAAAGCTATATTTAGCCAATGGGCACTAACCCTCCAAGGTTGTATAATATTAAGTGCGATGTATTAAGCAAGCAACAGCAAGTCAGTTCTACATGACAGCAAGACAAGGGGCCCAATCCTAACCAACTCTCCAGCAACTATGCAGCTGTGCCAATGGGGCGTACACTGCATTCTGTGGTTGTGGGGCAGTCATGGAGGCTTTCTTGAGGTAAGGGAATGTTTGTTCCCTCACCTTGAGGTTGCAGTGGTGCTTAAAAGTTGAACAGGATGTTCCCTAGTAGAGGAACAACAAATGATCCTGTCAGAAGACAAAAGAGGCAGGGTGCAGCTAGGTGACCTAAGCTCTGCATTTGTACATTTTCTTTTCTTTATCAAATTTCCCTCCACCAACTTCCCCCTTTGCAGTGGGCGAGTCCCCTTTCAAACAGAGGGCGCAATCCTAACCCACTTTCCAGCACCATCATAAGAGCAATGCAGCTCTTAGGTAAGGGAACAAACATTCTCTTACTTTGAGGAGGCCTCTGTGAGTGCCACCCAACTGCAGGATGCCATATACACCCCATTGGCACAGCTATGCCCGCGCTGGAAAGTTGGTTAGGATTTGGGCCATACTCTTCCTCACAATTTATGTTGTGGTTACTGTAACTGATTTTAGGTTACCAAAAAAATACAAAACATAACCACCACCACCCCCTCCAAAAAAACCTGAAAGTGATCCTCTCCACAAGCCAATCACCAAATGCACCAGCCCAGCCTTCTACTAACACAGTGGTTCCCAACTTGGGGTACAATGTACTTGAAAAAGAACTGAATAATGGTGGAAAAGAGAGGTAGTGCCCCAGAATGCCTTGCAGGGCCAGCAAGGCAGGAAGGAAGATAGCTAGCTGGCTGTGAGCCAAAACCTATCCAATTTTCCAGTGCTGGTGCAGCTGGCAATGGGGCATGCACTGCATACTGCGATGGGGAGGCAGTCACAGAGGCCTCCTCAATGTATGGGAACTTTTGTTCCCTTACCTCAGGGCTGCATTACAACTGCACCGGTGCTCAAAAGTTGGATGGGATTGGGCCCTGCAAAAGCTCCATCAGTCACTAGTTTTTGGCCATCAATTCTTGTACAAATCAGTGATTGAAAACCAGCATAGTAAAAAAGGTGATACATAACATGGACAGTGATGAATCATCAAGAATTTCTGGTGTAAAACAGTATAAAGCCAGAGCCTTCAGTTCTTCAAATAGGTAAAAAGAGAAAATAGTGTCATGCAGGATTGACAGAGACCACTAAAACCAACATAAGTTCAAGGCTTTTATTGTGAGGAATGGATCCTTAACCAAAATGATAACAGCCTCATTCCAAATTCCCTGATTGAGTGAGGACCTGACGCAGGCACTAGGCAGGCAGGAGGCAGCAGGACTTGAGGCAAAGGCTGGCTGGTTGTTCCCTGGCTCTCAGTGGCTCTCTCAGGGGCTCCTTGCTGCAGCTCGCTCTCCTCAGCTCTCAGGTTTCAGCTCTGCTCTGCAGCTCTTTCTCTCCCAGCTCCCCTGGTGATCTTTCTTCCTCCACACAGCTTGCTCTCCAAGGCTCCTTGCAGCAGCTCTTCCCTGGTGGTCTATCCAGCTCTCTGCTTGTGCAGCCCCTTTTATAGGGCTCTGCACACAGCAGCCTCTACCTTCCCTCCACTGGTACTGCAGCCTCCTCTCCTGCAGCATTTTCCCTCAGGTCCTCCTCAGACTTGAGTCCAAGTTTTACACATAACTGTGATTAATACATGAGGGTTTTCTGATATAGAAGGGCTTATATTAATATTAATGAGGGACGTGCAGTGGGTGGGGAGGCAGGTGAGGCAGAGCCTCCCCACGGAAGTCCTTTGAAAAGCGCCCACGCGCAGAGGGAGGCTCTGCCTCACCTGCGTGAGTGGGGAGGCTCAACCTGCCGTTTGGTTGCCTCAAGCAGCGGCGTGCTTTTCAAAGGACTGGGGTGGGGAGGCTCTGCCTCATCACCCACCACACATCCCTGACATAAATTACAAACATTTTGCTAACGATGGTCCAATTTATGGACCTGGGCTGCCAAGGGGTGTGCAACAGAAAAAAGGTTGGGCACCACAGTGCTAGCAGACAGCCTCTTTGGGCACAACCCTCTGCTTGTCTACTCAGAAGTAAGCCCCATTGTCTTCAGTCTCAGGAAAGCACGCACAGGGTTGCAGCCCCTGGAGGTGAGCAGCACGCAGGCATGTTGTTTGTTCCTTTATTCAGTCATGGCAGGGCGTGTTGTGTGTGTGTGACATGGAGGGCGGACCAGGCTCTGTCACAGCCTGCATTCGAGGGCCACTGTATGCACATGCAAGGTCTTGAAGCCAGGCAGTTCTTCGTTTCCTTGAAGGAAAGCGGGAGAGAGCGGAGAGAGCGAACTCACTCCTTGCTCTCCCCCTTTCCCTGCCTGCCTGCCTGCCGCACTACACAGTTGAGGGGAGGCTGTGAGGGGGAAGGAGGAGAGCTTCTCCTCTAAAGTAGTCCCTCTTTGTTCACCAGTGGCCCGGCGAGACGGCCGTTGGTGTCCTTCCGCGCGCGCGCCACCCCTCGGGAGGGCTCCCTGGCGCCTCAAGCCCCGCCCCTCGCGAGGGGAGGCGGCCGTTGTGACTGAACCGGCCAAGTCGAGCCGCGGCGGAGGAGGAAGAAGAGGGGGGAGGGGAAGCAGTCGCTGCCGAGGCGGCTCGAGGAGTCCTTTGTGTTTCCCACAATGCACCAGCCTCTCCTCCGCGGGAAAGCAAAATGGCGAAGGGCCGTGGTGCAGCCGGGCTGCCCGTGAGGCTGGCTTGACGCGGAGCCTCCCTCCCCACTCCCACCCCCAACACACCCGCCAGTGGGTCGCCAGGAGCCCGGCCGGCCGGCCACGGAGGCTTCCTTGGGGAGGGCGTTTTCGAGCGCACCGATTTCGCTGTATGAAGCGGGCGGCCCCACTGGAGAGACCGAATGAGGTGAGGGAGGGCCGGGGGAAGCTTCCCCCACTCCTGGAGGCAGAGGGGCTGCGGGCGTCTCGGGAAGGGGGTCGTTGCTCGCTGGCAGCCGGAGCCTTGGGGGTCGGTAGCACCGTCGCCCCGTCCGTTGGTTCTCTTCCCCCCCCTTTTCCTCCGCGCTACCAGTGTTGCCTCGCAAGATTTCCTTCCCTACCCCAGAAAGAAATTGCTTATGGTGGGTGAGGGGCGGGCCGAGGGAGTATCCAATCCTGCGCAGGTCTACTCAGAAGGAAGTCCCATTATAGTCAGTGGGCTTACTCCCAGGAAAGTGTGGCTAGGATTGCAGCCACAGTGCCCAATCCTATGCATGTCTACTCAGAAGTAAGGCCCATTATAGTCACTGGTGCTTACTCCCAGCTCAGTGTGGATAGGATTGTAGCCTAAAGCCTTCTCCTCACTTTCCCCCATCTTGCCATGTTGAATTGGGTTTGTGAAGGGGAAGGTGAGATGGGAGGCTTTATGTGCTGATGGTATATAAACCATATATGTGAGTGACTGTATATGGAGGGGGGGGGGTTTCTGGTGATCCATGGAAACCAAAACAAAGGCGAGGACTGTTAAAAGAGGCGCACAGCCCTCCTGGGGGGCTTCATTTCATACATGATGGCAAACCAGAACCAGCTGAAACAAAAATTAGCACAAATATTTTTGGGGAAACAAAAAATTAACACAGAAGAGTCCCTCTCTGCAAATGGGCTAGAAAGTTTTTGTTTTTTTCTCTTCATGGAGGCACAAAGGAGAAGAAGCAAATTGGAGGGGGTGGGGTAAACGTCAATGCCAGGCTTCGAAAATAATGATCAGCTGTGTAAATGCTTTCTTTACTTGTAAAATGCTCATCGGAACCTAGTTAATTAGGGCCCAGGTGAAGTTTCAGAGGCGGATACCTGTTTGTGTGCTGCTTTTGCATTGCTGGTTTTCAGTTGCAGTCTTGATTGAGAAAATTCCAGCTAGGCTCTGACTTTCATTTGTGGTAGTATAAAGCTGTCATATATTAGAAGCAAAATTTGTTGTGTACCATAGAGAATGAAAAAACTTTAAAACACTGGTAAAGTTCTTATCAATTAGCTTAAATCAATGATTGAAATTCTGTTTTATTGTCAAAAAGTGTTTTGAGTATAGTTTGAATCAAAATTTAACATATTTCTCAATATAAGGTTTTTGAAACAAAGTTTCTTTGTTAGTTGTTATCAACTTTATCTATTTTAGAAAATGTTTAAAAGTATTACTTATTGACTTTTTTAGAAGTAAACCTTGGATTATTCTTGGCTATTAGCAATCAAATGCAGATTATTATTAGGATATATCTATATGCAAATTAAAATTTAACTGCTCTATTCTATCTACCTAAAATTAACATAGCTAGTTTCATAAGTCAGTAATAACCAAAGGTGCAACTAAAGCACTTACCAGTATGGAGACTTGGTCTAATGATGGGGAGAGTCAATTTTTTGTTCCAAGGACCACATTTGGGGTATTGAAATTGTGTAGGGGGCCATAATGCATGTGTGTTGTAACTATCATCATGACTGATAAAAAGCTCTGCAAAAAAAAAGGTGACACTTGCGGTCCTTTTTTTCATTCATAGCAACAGTGCTCATTCTTTAAGTGAAGCAGTTCGGAGAGGAAAACAGGAAATCTTCCTTTCCTGCTCTTGTTTACAGCCAGTTATTTCGGAACTATGCTGTACCCAGATGCGACACATGTTTAATCCAAGTTTGGTTGGTTAGTGTGTGCCTGTACCCTTCTTCTGTGCATGAGAGAGAAACTGCTGCATTAGAATGAGCAGTGCTTGTGTGCACACGAGAAGTGTTTGAGGTCCAGATTATTAGTTGCACATAAAGAAAAGATGGAGGGCTGTCTTGAAGGCTCTCATGAGCCAAATCTGGCCTCCAGGCTTTCCTTTGGAGTAGGACTTGGACTAGGAAGATGTGAATTCAAATTTCCACTCAACCATGAATTTTGGCTATCCTTTGGCCAGTTACCGTCTCCCAAGGTACAATCCTAACCCCTTATGTCAGTGCTTTCCAGCACTGGCATAGTGGTGCCAATGGGACATGTGCTGCATCCTGCAGTTGGGTGTCACTCACAGAGGCTGCCACAAAGTAAGGGAATGTTTGTTCTCTTACCTCAGAGCTACATTGCTCTTATGTCAGTGCTGGAAAGCACTGACATAAGGGGTTAGGATTGCGCCCTCAGTCTATCATAGTCACAGGGTGGTTGTTAGGGTAGAAGGAGAGAGAAGAGTCATGTGCTTCCTTGTTGTTCTTGCTGAACCACTCAGCAGTGTTCAACACCATTGACCATGGTGTCCTGGCCAGTTGGACCCAGACGGTGAAGCTGGAAGATACCTGTTTGGCACCCTGGTTGTTGGTTTGTGAGATGTCAAAGGGATCTGTTCTGCCCCTAAACATCTACATCAGTGGTCTCCAAACTGCAGCTCATGGTTCACCCAACAATTGCATCTGGACACAGCCATGCTGGAGTCATACCGTTCCAGTGCGAAGTGACGCGTTTTCATAACATGACTTTGCAGATCTTTGCACTGGGCAGCCACTGCTGTTTGCCCCAAGAAGCTCCATGTATGAAAGCAGGTTGCTTTACACCAAAATGTTAAGGCTTTGGCACTGCCAAAGTCTGAGTCTGGGCGTGATCTCAGTGTGTACTGGATTTGGCCCACAGGCCAGGGTTTGGAGGCTCCTGATTTATTTGAAGCTGCTGGGGGAGGTCATCTGGAGATTTGGAGTTGGTGCCACCAATATGCAGATTGTTATTATTGTTAGTGAATATTTAAATCCTGTTTTTAACAAACAGGAAAGTGGTTCACAAAGCAGTTTACATAGCAAAACAAATCAATAAATGGCTAATAGATGACTCTCAGCTCTATCACTCTTTTCCACCAGTCTCCAAAGGAGCTCCAAGTACTAGGCTACTGCTTGAAGGTGGTTGGGACTTGAATGAGGGCTAATAAATTGAAATTAAGAGGTCTTTCTGACCCAGAAGACCACAGCATAGGTACTAGATCTACAACTTGCTCTAGATGGGGTAGCTCCCTCTGAAAGAGGCTTGGAGACCTCCTGGGTTCACAGCTGTCCCTAGGTGACCAGGTGGCATCTTTGGATGAGAGACTTTTACCCAGTTTTTCCTGGGGCACCGGCTGAGACCATGTCTGCATCAGTTGGATCTGGCTATGGTGGTCAATGTAGTAATACAGTGGTTCCTAATCCTTTTAGCACCAGAAACCTTTTAAAAATGATACTCTATTGGGACTTGCCTAACTTTATGAGACTTAAAAACCAACAACAAAAGTTTGACCTTACCAGCTGCTCAAGTCTCAGTTTTTATCTTTTTTTACGGGGTGGGGGGAATGATTTCTGGAGCATTTGAATTCCATGTTCATCAGATCAGGCCCATTCTGGGAGCCTTGCATTCCCCTTTGCCTAGTCTTTGTTAGGAGTCAAGGCATGTTTGCCTATTTGTAAGTAAATGTGCACATGTAGCTCAGTTTTGCTTTCCATAGGTCTCAATACAATTTCCTTCTCATCTGGGGGGGGGAAGTTAGAGTGCTTCTGGGGCCTGTATTCATTGAATTGGGAATGTTCTTGTGGCATTGTGGTGTGTTCTTCTCTGCCTGCACTTTGAAATGGACTGAGGCATGGTCGTCTACTGAGGAACAAACATGCAGGTGCAGCTCAATTTCACTTTTCAAAGGACTCAATACATTTTCCTTGTCAAGAATCATATTGTCAGTTTCATGACAAAAGCACCACTGACAATCAGGTCACAATCAGGCCCTGTGCTTTAGGAAGCACTGCCCTGGTGTCATCTTGTCTAGACTACTGTAATACACTGTTTGTGGGACTACACTTGAGGATGGTTCAGAAGCTGCAGTTACTGCAGAATGTGGCAGCCCAAGTGGTTACCAGAGCTTGATGATTCTGCCATGCCATTGCTCAGAGGGCTACATTGGCTGTCCATTCCATTCTGAGCCCACTTCATGGTATTGGTGGTGATCTTTAAAGCCCTATATAGGACAGGACAGGATACCACCTTCCCACATATAACGTATTTTTTGCTCCATAAGATGCACTTTCCCCCCCAAAAAGTGGGGGGAAAAGTGTGTACGTCTTATGGAGCGAATACTGCAAAAAAAAAAAAAAAACTTCTCCACCCCGGCCCCGCCCCCTGCCCGCTTGCTCTGCTCCCCAGGGCAGTCAGAGGCAGGCTCACTCCCAGGAAAGCGTGGGTGGGGTGGCAGTCTTGCTGTACAAGCCCTCGTGTGTACTCAGAAGTAAGTCTCAGAGTCACTGGGGCTCACTCCCAGGAAAGCGTGGGTGGGGTGGCAGTCTTGCTGCCCAGGCCCGGGTGTCTACTCAGAAGTAAGTCTCAGAGTCAGTGGGGCTCACTCCCAGGAAAGCGTGGGTGGGGTGGCAGTCTCGCTGCCCAATCCTGTGCATTCCTACTCTGAAAGTAAGTCCCATTAGTCAGGAGGGCTTACTCCCAGGAAAGCCTCTCCCCCCCCCAAGCCTGGAGCATCACAGCCTCTCTTCTCCCCCCCCCAAAACCTGGAGCATCACAGCCTCTCTCTCCCCCCCCCCCCAGCCTGGAGCATCACAGCCTCTCTCTCTCTCTCCCTCCCCAAGCCTGGAGCATCACAGCCTCTCTCTCTTCCCCCCCCCCAGCCTGGAGCATCATAGCCTCTCTCTCCCCCCCCAAGCCTGGAGCATCATAGCCTCTCTTTCCCCCCACCCCAAGCCTGGAGCATCACAACTTCTCTGCAACACAAACACTTTCCCCCCTCTCTCACACACACAGGCTGCCCCCTTCTCTTACACACACAGATGCTCTAGCCCCCCCACACACACACTCACACAGCAGGGGAGGGGCGCTTTCACTCACCTCATCCAGCATCAGAATGTAAGCCCCCCCCACCTGCCATCACAAAGAAAATACTGTCTCCTTGGTCAGAATGCCAGTGTTTGCTTATTGCACAAGCCCCAGGTAAGGCTAGGTTCTCACCATAAATCCAGAGGTTTGTTGTGTCTTGAGAATTCAAGTTGTGGTTGGACTTTCCACTTGTTCATTTGTATTGGAATCATGGAAGAACTGGTGAGGAGGTAGATGTGGTGTCAGCAGTGGCCCCTTTAAGGGTAAGGCCTGGGCATCCAGCAGAGTGTGCTGCACAGCTGCAGCCACTGGAAGGCAATAGGGCCCTCAGGGATATAAGGAGTACTTGAGGCAGAAAGGGTTTGTGGGTTTTAAAGGAGTGCAAGTTGGAGGTAGGAGAGGAGACTGACTGACTGGGTTTATTGAATTTGGAATCTGACGGTGGATTGTGACTGGACTTGGATACCCTGATGGATTTGACTGACCTACCTGGAACCTGACTTTGAACTGTAATTTGGCTTATTGGCTCTGGACTCTGATTTGGCAACTCTTATTGATGGGACTGATTTACTTGACATCTGTGGACTGGAACTGGACTCACTTTGGTGAGTTGCACAAGGGGGACTGATCAGCCTTAAGCGGGCACGAGGCCCAGTGGATTGGAATTTGGCAGAACATCATTGTAGCAGAAAGATAATGTGATCCCCTATTTGCGTGCACCTGCTTTTGTGAGCTTCATAAATTCTGACTAGCGATGATGAGTTCTTGGGGATTCCAGAAAACTAGAGTACTCAAACCTTTAAGTCTCTCCATTTGTTAATGACAGTGATAATGGTTCTTAATGCCACTGTTGACTGCTGTTCACTTTACATGGTTCAAATGTTGTTCTGTTATAGTTTATTAAATATTTTATTACACTATTTGGTTCAGAATATTTTTTTTCCTGTTTTCCTCCTCTAAAAACTAGGTGCGTCTTATGGTCAGGTGCGTCTTATGGAGCGAAAAATACGGTAATCCTGCATGTCCCTATTACTGTCACACAGGGCCGTGCTTAGGATTCCATCACCATCCCAAGCCAAGAGAGTACTGTCAAAGTGCAGGGCCTTTTCACTGTGCCACCGCATCTCTGGAACTAACTGCCAGAAAATCTGAGGAAAGCCTCCTCTATATATGGTTCCTGGAAAACATTTTTATTCTGCTTGGCATTTAAGGAGGGGGGGGGAGGAACCTGTTAGGGACCCCTTTTAAATTTAGCACCTTTAGATCTTTGGCTGCTGTTCTTATACTGTTTGTATATTAATTGTATGTTACTGCTGTTTTTACATCTTTTAACTATACAAGTATAATTTTAATTGGTTTTGGTTAATGATTTTATTGATTGTATTTTGTATTTATTTTTATTGTTGTGCACTGTTTTGTGCACCACAAAAGCAGTATAAAAATCTTTTAAATAAAATAAATGAATAAAGGTACACCACTCAGAACTCCTTGTAGGAAGGACAGCATATAAATGTAAATCAGTAATATAATTTGACTCATTTATATGCATATCAAGGTTAAAGGACTGCATCCTGGCAGGGCAGGTGGAAGGTAGGTCAAGATTTATTGATAGATGTCTGCTGTCTTGAGCTGTAGTAACTTAGGAATGAATTACTTGTTGCAGTCAGCATGTGTTTGGAGTTGATATTCCTGTTTTTACTTTTAAAATAGGATTAGTGAGCCTTCCAGTCTGGATTGGGAGCGTATCATGGGTGGGAAAGTGACATTGTATCCAGTGTAATCACAATCCAGGTTGGGGGTCCCCATGGTTGGTATTTGCCATGTGAGAGTAGTTTCCATTGGTAGCTTCCCTCCTGAAACAAGTAGCAGCTGTAGGTGGCTCCAATATGCATCAGGGTTGTGGTGAGGACAAAGTTTAACCCCTCCCATGCCACAATCTTGATCCAAATTAGAAGCCCCCATGGTTCCAAACATGTGTTTTTTATATAGTTTGGTCCCCAGAATTGTATTTGTATATGCAGATTATTCCAATGTACTAGAGTACAGTAGATAATTGGTTTCATCCCCTACATAACCATTTTACATCTGGTTCTATCCCAGCCACTATTTTGCATCTCATTCTCATTGGTAGGCCTTCAAATAAAAGTGTTTTCAAGTAAAAGAAAACACATACCACAAAGTAGATTCCTTCCTGTTGTGAGATGTTACCCAACCATTGCTAATTGGGTAAGAGGCACTTTTTCAAGTGGGTGCTCCTTTTTTAGCAGGGGGAGAGTAACTGGCCCACCTCCCCCCAGCAGTGTCTGTTCTAGTGGCTGTCTGCTGGTATTCATTTGCATCTTTTTAGATTGTGAGCCCTTTTGAGACAGGGAGCCATTTAGTTATTTGATTTTTTTCTGTAAACCGCTTTGGGAATTTTTAGTTGAAAAGCAGTATATAAATACTGTTAATAATAATAATAATAATAATAATAATAATAATAATTAATATTATTATTAATGTATGCAGTGGATTGTTTTTATCTGCTGGTTCGGAACCTGCGGATTTGATACACCGAATGTTCTGAACTTGCAGCTGGAAGACTCATGGAGGACCTCCTGGATGCAGCCGGAAGCACCTTCTGATCATGTCTAGGAGGCTTTCTGAGGCCTGAGGTGTTTAAAGGGCACTTACAATTTTCACAAAACACTCATAAAAGGAATCTTGGGGAGCCTTGCTGGTGCACACACAGCGTTGTGCAGCATTGAACCCAACACCAAATACCAGCGAAGAGCTGGAACAGGAGGGGAATGAGGAAGCAGAGCAAAAAAATAATAAGATAGGAAGGATGAGCAAACTAGGCAGGGGGCAGATAGTGGCCACCTGTGGAGTGTTCATAGGGCCCCTAAAGAGGTCTCAGGGAGCCCTGGGGCTCCTAGAAACACACTTTGAGAAATGATGATCTGGTGCATTGCTGTACTTGCACAGTGAAAAAGATTTTGTTGCTGGCTGCAATACTTTAGGTTGAAAGTGAAGAATTTGTATTAGTATTCTTGAACCTTCAGCATTCATACCAAATGATGCCATCTTGAGTTGTACTGGGATTGAGAAATGATTTTCCATATTGCAGGCTTAGATTTTGCTTCTTGTTGTAATAGATGTTTCAATTGACTAGACCAGGGGTGTCAAGCTCGTTTCATAGAACTGGCTGAACAGCATTCATCGAGTACCTGCTGAGGGCTGGAAGGGACATCATTAAGAAGGAAGTGATGTCATTAAGGAGATGCTGACCATAAATAAGCACTTTGTTCTCATGTAGAAATGGAAATAACGGAAGAGAAAATGTGCAAAGCAAAATATGGGATAGTCAATTATCACACGGGCCCTTTCAGCAGCGCCACTTCTGCTGAGGTGTCACTTCTCAGCTCTGCAGCAGAAAGTTAGTCTGCAGCATGATAACTTGGTAGAAGTGGCACTGATGAAAGGGTGGCCTGGGCTCTCCCAGCACTTTGGCAGCATCTCCTTCTTGGTCTTCCCCTTTCCCTGTATCATTTTTTGTCTTTTGAGGGCTCATTCCATCTATCCCACAGCCTCAGTAGAACCAGCGCTGCTGAAAGGGCAATGTAAAAAGCCCAATTATTATATGGGACCAAGCTTCTGTGGACCCTATCCAGCCTATGGGCGTTATGTTTTATACCCCTTTTCTAGTCCAATGTTGGGAAAGTGCTTAGCGTTTGGGACTGTTAAAGCAAGCTTCTCCAGCCCCATATTAGGCTATCACACTAATTGCAGTCACCATGGAAAATTGTAGTCATGTGAGACCACCTTCCAAATGCATTTCTGATTTGCATTTAGCTGTACTGATGTTTTGAATAGTGCCATTTTGAGCATACCAACCCTGATTGTAGTATTACATTGATAGCACAGGCCAACACACATTTTGCTTCCTTAAATGTTACAACAACTCCTGGGTATATTTGGGGTGCTGATTCCAAAAATGGCATCTGTTTCGCCCTATCATGTCTAGTTTTGGAGACACAGCATAGCCTCTTAATGAATGGTTCAAGCTGCTTCCTCATGAGAAAGCCTACACCATGTCTTCTTCATGAGGAAGCTGCTTGAACCACTCACTAATGAGGCTATACTGTATCTCCAAAACTAAATGTGATAGGGCAAAAAGGATGCCATTTTTGGAATCAGTACCCCAAATTCATATCAAACAACCATAAAGTTTGGGAAAAACTTTTCTGATCCTCAGTTTTGTAGGCCTGTTTAGTCTTTGATCAATGACTGTTTGATAGTCTGTTTCTATTTGTTTGATAGTCTTTTAGCATAAAACTTGGGAAGTTGCGAAGGGGCCTTTGTTACATGTTCTTTTTCTAGTAATTAAAATAGCAGATTGTTCATATTAATTTTGCTTTGTGTTTTACTTTCTAGAGACTCTACGGGGCTGGGTAATTCAGTGGTCCACAAGCGGTCTCCTTTACGCCGAAACCAAAAACCACCAATATCCTTGACCAAACTGTCTTCACGGGATGGACAGAAAACCAAAAAGCCGGTATGCAAATTTGAAGAAGGTCAGGATGTCCTAGCTAGATGGTCAGATGGCTTGTTTTATCTTGGAACTATCAAAAAGGTAATACATTTTAACAGGCTTATTAAAGCAAATTTTTTTTTTATTTTTAGTGTTTGTAATGTCACAACTTTGAATTTTTATTTTTAGATAAACAAACTGAAGCAGAGCTGCTTCATTATATTTGAAGACAGTTCTAAATCCTGGGTTCTCTGGAAGGACATACAAACAGGCAAGAATCCTACGTTATTTTTTGATTAGCTTCCTTTCTAATAAGTATGAAACTTCAGACTCCTCCCGATGAGTAAGGAAAGAATCTGTGGGTTACAGCACCTTTTGATTTCTGTATTCATAACTCTCCATTTATGTAGGAAGAGGTGCTAAATAACACTACCCTTAAAACAGGGGTGTCAAACATAAGGCCCAAGGGCCAAATGGGGCCTGCAGAAGCTTTTTATCTAGCCCTCTGGCTCTCAGCTGCTGAGCAATGCTGAGGTGTCACTGCTGAAAGCGTGGCCAGCATGATAGTTGGGCTCTCCCTTATTTTGATATATGATCCAGAATTATGTATTTTCTCTTGTTATTTGCAGCTAATGATTTCCTACACAAGAACAGAGTCCTTATTTCTGGTTTTGACCTGTTTAATGACATTACTTCCAACCTAATGACATCACTTCCGACTCTCAGCAGGCATCATGAATGCTATTCAACCCGCTGTATGAAATTAGTTTGACACTCCTGCCTTAAAGTCTCATACTCATTTTCTCCTTTTTCTTACAAGTATCCTGCCTCTATTTTCTAGTCTCATTCTTGCAGCTGACTATTTTTGCTCCTCTCCTCAGTGCTGGAAGCTAGAATTCAGCTAATAGCTGATAGGTTAATGGCCCAGTTTCTTCATTTCTTCTTCCCTCAGGCTTTCTTTATAGCAGGGCTTTTCAGACTGGGGTGTCACAACGTCCCAGCCTGTGGGTCCTGGCCTCTGGCCCCTTAAGGGGCAGGAGCATCGTGGAGGCAGGAAGAAGGCAGCGGCGCAATCTCCAGGATCACGCCACCCAGGGGGCTGCAGGGGCTTGGGTGCACTTACCAAAGCTTCCTACAGCCTCCTGGGGGTGCAGGGAGCTCTGTGCGACCTTCTGCAGGATTCCCTGCAGCTTTGAAAGTGAAAGTGGAGCGATCATGCTCCACTTCTGGTTTGGGGATCGCACTGCTGCCTTCCCCCAGCCCCACTGCCTCCTGCCCCTGCAAGGACTTAAAGTTTACAACTCCCGGAGAGTTTGAAAACCGCTGCTTTATAGTTTTATAATTAGTTTAAAAGTCTTGTGTGCTGAAATAACATAAATTGGTATTTAACACAAAACATGCTTTTTATTTTTTAGGAGCTACTGAAAGTGGGGAAATGGTCTGTACGATATGTCAGGAAGAATATTCAGAAGCACCCAATGAAATGGTTATATGTGATAAGTGTGGTCAAGGTAACTGGAATTCTAAAAAATGCATTTAACCAACTTCCTTAGCTTTTTCCAAGATATGATGTTTACAGTTATATGGTTAAATGCTACATAAATATGAAAACTTGAACACTTATTGTATTTGCTAGTGTATCCAAATGTTCAGTTTATGGTTTGGTTAATTAGAATATAACCAATTAACATTTTAAATGTCCTTTTTTCCCTAATGCTTGTCATGATACTTAGGGCTTTAAATTATTTAAAGAGTGAAAAAAACCTTTTTTGAATTCAGGTTATCATCAACTGTGTCACACACCAAATATTGATTCTAGCGTGATAGATTCGGATGATAAATGGCTCTGCCGGCAGTGTGTCTTTGCAACAACAACAAAGGTAGGTTCCTTACTAGGTGAATACAGTTTAAACCAGGAGCATTCAGACTAGGGTATCGCAATGCCCCAGCCTGAATGCCCTGGCCTCTGCCCCCTTAGGGGGCAGGGGGGAAGGCAGCAACGCGATCCCCAGGATTGTGTTGCTAACGGGGCTGCAGGGACTGGGATGTACTCACCAGTCCCTGTAGCAGCCTTCCTGGGGTGTGGGGAGCCCTGCACGAGTGTCTGCAGGGCTCCCCAGCATGCAGAAAGTGGAGTGATCGCTTCACTTCTGATTTTGCAGAAGTGGAGCATGATCGCTTCACATTTGCTTTCTGCAGGCTGGGGAGCTCTGCAGATGCTCGCGCTGGGCTCCCTGCAGCCCAGGAAGGCTGCTGCAGGGACTGGTGAGTATGTCCCAGTCCCTGCAGCCCCATTAGTGGCATGATCCTTGGGATCATGTTGCTGCCTTCCCCCCACCCCCGCTACCTCCCTCCCCTCCCCTGCAAGCACTTACTGTGGCTTTCAGACTCCCAGAGAGTTTGAAAACCACAGGTTTAAACTATCATTTGACTTTGTATTACATTTGATATTAATGTGTACTTCTTCAATCTGTTTTGTTCAGAGAGGTGGTGCGCTTAAGAAAGGACCAAATGCCAAAGCATTGCAAGTCATGAAACAAACATTGCCTTACAATGTAGCTGACCTTGAATGGGATGCAGGCCATAAAACAAATGCCCAACAGTGTTATTGCTACTGTGGAGGTCCTGGAGAGTAAGCAAACAGAAACATTTTTTGAAAATATCTTCTCAATGTATTCCTGTATATTGTGTTTGTAAATAATACATATGAGAGATGAGACTCATATTTCAGAAAATATTCCTATATTTTTCAGGTAATTTTCCTGATTACATTGTGCTGTTGCATCAACAGAAGGGTTTCATTATTTGTTGTACTTCAGGTTTTGAAGTCTGCATTCAACATAGTTAAGCAGTAGTTGTGTGTACACTAAGCCGGGAACAAGCACCATTAAGTACAATGGTACTTGTTTCTTAGTACACATACAAAGGATTGTCCTGTACATCTTCAGTGGAAATATGGTAAAATTTTCTGCCGCCACGTTATGTGACATCTTTGACTCCAACCAGTCAGCCACTTTGCATATTCTAATATAATAATATATCCAACAGAAATAGAATGAATAGGGTCACGTTCCATGCTTGAGATTTTTTTTAATTGTCAGGGACTTTGAAAAGTAAAAATTTCCAGACCAGTATCTGGATTAAGCATTCTACACTAAGAGGCACAGCAAAGGCCCCTATGCCGCCACAACTGAAAGAGCAACGGTGGCACTCTCCAAAATCAGATGGCCTCTAAATATGATAGTAGCCAGGGTAAATTTCCAGAATCAGGACTCAAATGTAGCTTTTTAATTTTTAATTGTCATGATCCTGGGTGCTTTAATATTTTAATTGCTTTTAATGTAGTATTGTTTTTATGTATTGACTTTATTGTTAGCAGCCTTGTGTCCCCTTTGGTGTGGAAGAAAGGCGGGATTAAAATACTATAAATAGATATAGATATAGTCAGGACTTGTTTTATTATCTGTAGGGCAGTCTTAAATTTATTTTTTTGCTCTATAGTCCGTCAAAATAAAGAGTGCTGGGTGAACATAATACCTTGCCTGACTCAATAAATAACCTTGTGTTGTATCCTGAACAAGCTATAAGCAAAAGACAAGCAGTGCTAGATTTTCACATAGGCCACCTTTCCTGTGAAAGAATGAGCCTGGGATGACTATAGACATAATTTATTCAAATTGCACAGCTTAAAACAGTATCTTTGGATAATCACCAAACACATCAGTTCCTAAGACCCACTTGCAGTATCACATTTTTAATTTGCTATAAGAACACTGTACACAATGGCTTCCTTACCTGTACTTAACAACAGAATTATATGTGATATCATCAATACAGAATATGTGGTTGAATATTCAGTGATCTTAAATGTTAATTTCAATTACCATAGTTGGCTATTGTTGCGCACTACAAAAGGGGACACTTGCCATATTCCAATTGAATTCTTCTTTTCTTCCTTTCTGTTAACAAAGCTGGTATTTAAAGATGCTACAGTGCTGTAAATGTAAACAGTGGTTTCATGAGGCTTGTGTGCAGTGCCTCCAAAAGCCAATGCTTTTTGGTGACAGGTAAGATGCTTTTATCTGATCTTGCTTATTTTAGTGTATCAGGTTGGGGGGCATATTTGGTTAGAATGTTTTATACCTTTAGCAATATAATCCTGTATTTATGTTCAACACAACTGTATAATTAGCCTGAAAACTGTGTTTTGAAGAGAGACTGGCAATAAAATGTTGCTGTGTATCTTCTGTTCAGGGTTCCAGCCAGGTGCTTAGTTGTTCAGGGCTTACTGAGTGGAGATATTTTCAAGAGGCGAGAACCTACTCCATTTGGATCTTTCTCTACTGTGCTGTAAAGCACTGAGCACAGGGTCCCCAAATGTTTTGCTGCTAGAACTGCATCACTTAGTCTTTCTCATGTGGTGGGTCAGAGTAAGTCAGTTATAGGAAAATATATACCTTTTGTATATAGAATGTTCACCACAGAAAAAAAACTGTTTGTGAAATAGCTGCAATGCCTTTGCAGCTGTGGGGCTGCTTGCTGTCTCTCAGGTGGGCTCTCAGCAAGAGCAATTCAACAGAGCAGTTGCTTCATCTAGCACAGGGGTGTCCAAACTTTTTGACAGGAAGACTACCTCATCTCTCTTCTGGCCTCATCTCTGGCCAGGAAAAAAGAATTAATTTACATTTAAAATTTGAATAAATTTACATAAATGAATATTTTAAAGATGGAATTTATATAAATGAATGAAGGTCTCGTGATAGCTCAAGGCCTGTAAAAGACCTTGTGCAAAGCAAGGCTGGCCTTTCCTTTGCTACTGCTGCTGCTTCACAGATGTGAAACAGCAAGCAGTGGAGGCAGCCCTCGGTCAGTAGCTCACGAAAGAGATCAAAGTCGGCCCTTGGACCGAGAGTAGTCACTTCGAGCCATTATAGGCTCCAGCAAATCTCTGGAGGGCCAGAGACTCACTGGAGATTGGGGGCTCCCTGGGCAGACCAGATTGGGGGTCTCCAAGGGCTGCAAACGGCTCCCGGTCCTGAGTTTGGGCACACTGATCTAGCAGGAGAAGAAAGATGTGTGGTGGGGGAGAAGGAGTGGGAGGGGACATTAAACTGTAATGCTACTGGGCTCAGTGGGCTAGTCAGCATTTGTAAGTGGATTGAATATGTTCCATGTGCTGTATTTTGGGGACCCCTGCATTAGAGGGACAGATTTTGGAGTTAGGTCCCTGCTCTGAAGCGGAGCATTTGATTGCTGTCTGGTGTGGGATGAAGAAGAGAGAGTGAGAAAGGGGAAAACATGTTTTGTGTCTTTCTTTTTCTCCTGTATAGTATAGGGAAGAAAGTTTTAAAACTCATGATACACACTGCCTACTACCTTCCAAGACAGCTACTATAAACTATTCAGGGTTCAGAAATACCAATTTCATCTTTTGTCCCTCCTCTCAGTGTTTCTTTGTATGTTAATGTGTCCATTTAAAAAAGTGTTTCAACTGCTTCATCCTTGACATTCAGTAAAATCCTGGGCATTCAAGTGTGTTTTTTATTTTTACAGACCTGTGTTTGTAGAGAGTTCTCCCCTTCCCCAAAAATGTAGAAACAAGTATCTTATTTCTGGAGGTCCAGTTTGCTTCCGCACGTATAGGAACTTAACCAAATGAAGAAATGATTGTTGCAAAAGTGTATTGAGGCATTTTAGTTCATGAAACTGGATAGGCAACTTAGTTCAGGTTTTGCTGACATTAAGCTCAAAGCTGCCAGTTAACATATTGTAGATTGGCTGAACTTCAGATGTGCAGCAGTGTTGACTAACAGAAGATATTTTGCAGAATTGACTCTGTTAGTGCTGTTAACTACACGTAAACACTTTGATAGCATTGAACATGCCTTTTGACTTTTGTGTTTCAGGTTTTATACATTCATTTGTTCAGTTTGTAGTTCTGGACCAGAATACCTCAAACGTTTACCTTTGCAATGGTGAGTACACCTTCAGAATACAATGGAAAAGATGATTCAGTACATTTCTATTTGTTTAGGAACAAACATTTGTACTTCATTATCTGTACGAACAAAACACATTGTCCCCTTGTAAGTCTGTGAAGAATGTCTTGCATTCTAAGATTACAAAGAACGTGCCCTTGCTCCTGGAAATTGTTTCCATGATTTTGAAGGATTTTCCCTTCCCTTAGTAGCTCCCCATATTACAGGACCCTCAAAATCAGTGTGGGATGTGACTCTTATGAGCAGCTTTTGGGAATGCTTGGAAATTCATTCTACAGAAATGGGTGGCTTGAAATTGGAAAAAATGAGTTCTAAAAATGTAGAATAAAATGCTTACTAAGCAATGTAGTAATACTGTAAAACTCGTACAAATTTCTCAATGCCAGTTAATACTAAGGTGCTTTAGCACTACTTGTCTTGTAGCCAGATTTTGTTAAAAGTTGCTAATTATTTTTATTTTGAATCCTAGGGTAGATATAGCACATCTATGCCTTTACAACCTAAGTGTTATTCACAAAAAGAAATACTTTGATTCAGAGCTGGAACTCATGACATACATTAATGAAAACTGGGATCGACTCCATCCTGGTGAAGTAAGTGTTGGTCTTGGTTTTTCTCTTCCATGAAGTCAAACCATTCATATATCCTTAGGAAAACATTTAATCCATTTATAGAATTCTATGAAGTGTAAGAAATTTCCATTTCTTTGAATAACTGTATCCTTTATAACTGTATCTTTTCAGAAGATTTTATAGGACTGCAGTCCAGAAACTTGTTTGCTCACTGTTCATAACAGGAGACAAAAGAAATCCATAGCCAAAAATGGGAAGCATGGGCTGTGCATTGTAAACGGCCTAATGTAAACATAGCCTAATGCTCGGATGCAAACATGGAATTCCACTTTTTAAATGTATATTTTGTTTGTGTTGTATATTTTGTTCTGTTGTATCTCAATCTGTAGAACATTACCAAAAAAGCTAGTCTTGCTGAAAATGGCAGGCTTGTGTTGACTTTTACTCAGTCTCCTCCATAATGTATAGTACAACCAGCCATATATCCTTATTTATGTATTACAGTATTTGTATATTATTTTTCATCAATAATGGATGTTCAGAGCACTTGCAGTGCTTTGTAATGACAATCTGCAATTTGACAACTGGATTGTCTTCTCCTTAAGGTGATTAACATACCAGAGAACAGATGTTTTTCTAGTATCTTACCCTGCCATCCAACAGGCTTTTCAACTGCTATTACTGGTTATGCTTTAGGAGGCATTCTGGGAGAGTGATTATACATTCCTTTCTCTAGCTGTCTTGCTGATGATGGCAAAGGGAGGTCCTGGATGATTACTCTGTATGTTCACCCCTGAACTCCACATTGATGTGTGCTGTTAAGGAGAGTGAGGAAACACATTGCATAATGTTGCAACGTGGAGTAGGTCACTTAGAAAGGTTCTTGTTTTCATTAATAAAAGGACATTCCTACACACAAATGATATGCTTAGTAGTTACAAGAGAGCTAGAAGATACTGTAATTGTGTTCTACAATTCCTAGTGTATTGATGTGACATCAATCATGATGTCATCATCCATTATGAATTCTATAACATAAGTGTGTTCTACATTTCTTTGAAATTTTGAGCATATTTTGTGTGTAGGAGGTGTTACTGAAACTTTCAGTGGGTTATATCTTTTCTTAATATTTTACAGCTGGCAGAGACACCAAAAGCTGAAAGATATGAGCATGTTCTGGAGGCATTAAACGATTATAAGACCATGTAAGTTGATGTATTTCTAAATATGCTTCCATTTTGTTTGATCTAATTCATACCGAATTCAGACAGTTCTTCAAGGTATGTTAGAGTTCCCTAACAATATACCCTTGGTGGCAACAGAGTGTTTCAGTTTTTTCAGAATCTAACTTGAAATTGCTGAATTTTATGTCATTAAACTTTCCTCAGTATTAGCATTTTGAAAAGATTAAAATAGGAATTCACAACTCACAGTTTACAAATTGCATTTTGTGTATATTCCTACTCTTGTGTTCCTGTGATCCACACCTAACATTCTATTTTTAATCATTTAGGTTTATGTCTGGAAAGGAGATAAAGAAGAAAAAGCATTTGTTTGGCTTGAGAATTCGTGTTCCTCCTTGCCCACCTAATGCTGCTTTGAAAGCTGAGAAAGAGCCTGAGGGAACTTCACATGAGTTCAAAATTAAAGGCAGAAAGTCATCAAAACCTGTGCCTGATCAGAGGTAAATCAAAACTATAATGTGATTTACTTTATGTGAGGCTGGTTTACACATTATACAAAGCATGGTTTATTTAACAAGTCAGGATTGGTGCAATAGAACAGGGGTTTCCAAGCTTTTCAACTGAAGGGCTGCATCAAATACCTGGCACAGTGTCGAGGGCCGGGGGGAAAAATTAAATATAAAATTTAAATAAATGCATTAGAGATGGAACTTTGATGAATGAATAAATGAATGGGCTCAAATGTCCAATCCAAGCACCAACACTGCCCAAGAAATAAAGCACACATTTAAATGGACCCGCATTCCCCCACCCCACAAGCACAGCTCTGGTTATGTTAGGTCAGCTGGGCCAGAGGCTCCAGGGCAGCCATTTTCAACCATTGTGCCATGGCACACTGGTGTGTCACAAATGGTCTGTAGGTGTGCTGTTGGAGTTGGGGGGGGGGTGTTATTTATTAGTTGGGCCAGTTGGGAATGTGAGCCCCCTGCTGGCAGTACAGTGTGCCTTGTCAATTGTCAAGACTGATATGCCTTGACAATTTTAGTACTTTGTCAGTGTGCCGAGAGATAAAAAAAGGTTGAAAATCACTGCTCTTGGGCAGGGGTGTCCAAAGTTTTTGGCAGGGGGGCCACATCGTCTCTCTGACACTGTGTCGGGGGCCGGGGGGGAGAATTAATTTAAATTTAAAATTTGAATAAATTTACATAAGTTTACATAAATGAATTTATTAAAGATGAACTTATATGAATGAGTGAAGGTCTTGCAATAGCTCAAGGCCTATAAAAGGCCTTGCACAAAGCAAGGCTTGCCTTTCCTTTGCTGCCACTGCTGCATCACAGATGTGAAACAGCAAGCAATAATGTAATCATACCACAGCTCATGTGAACGGTCGAACATTTGGTCATCATGCTGAGAGCAGTTGCATCGGGCCAGTGTGGGCTCCAACAAATCTCAGGAGGGCCAGAGGCTCATTGGAGACTGGGGGCTCCCTGAGGGCCGCATTGAGAGGCCTCGAGGGCCGCAAGTGGCCCCAGGGCCGGGGTTTGAGCACCCCTGCTCTAGGGGATCAGAGGCTGGCTGCGGGCCAGATAGAGGCTCACTGCAGGCCATATCTGGCCCCCGGGTTGGGGTTTGTAGACCCCTTCTGTAGAAGATAATCAAGTTCTGGCTTGTTGCGTCTCACCCTGATTTGGCTTGCCCCCACCACCTATACTTCCATGAAGTGCCTGGATAAATGCAAGCACTCATGTCTTCCTGGCAGCTGACAAAGTGTTGTCTTGCTTATGCCATTGGTCAGACGAGGCAAAGGGGCATTATAAGATGCGTGCTAGCTTCTTTGGCCATTTTCACCTGAAAAGTACAAAGCACGATTGTACTCCTCTCATCCTTCCTAGAATAGTTAACCTTTTCTTGCCTATTCCATGCAGTAAATACATTTAAAAGCACTCCAGATGTTAAAACATTTCTAGAGTTGCTTGAATAGTTTTATTTCCAAGTTGTACTTTATCAGTTTTGAATGTATTTGGCTTGAAAGAATAAGACTTGGAACCAGATGTCTTTGACTCCTTGGTTGTTGGTGTGGTGAGGGGGACTGCTAAGCAGTGAAGCTATTCGGCCCACAGTATGAAACAAGTTTGTCACCCCTGTGCTAGACCCTGATGTAGAGGCAGAAGCTTGCAGACCCTAACACAGAGGCAGAAACCGCTTCCATATTCACCGCAGACACTTGCCTATAAGTTGATTTCACAGATAAGTTGAGGGCAGGTTTTGAGCCAAAATTCATGGAATTTTCTATGACCCTCTGATAAGTTGGGATTAAATTTTACCTGAGGTCCAATCCTGAAAAATAACTTACTAGTAATTGTTTCCTAAGAACAGTTTGGTCTCTAATTTATTAAAAATATAGTAAAAGATCATAAGATACCTTTTTATGCATTAACTTTAAATGCACTGTAAACAGCATACTAGTAGAACTGTTAATCAAATCCTTCTTTTAAGGTGTCTGGTGTATTAAGCTAGAGGCTCTACTTATAACGTATAACACCTAACTGGGAATGACCACAGTGGAGAGAAAAACAACAAGGAATGAATGTGAGCAAGTGCAGCTGCACTTAGTTGCAACCTGACTTACTCAGAAGTTGGCCCACTGCTTTCCATGGGTGGTGTTCTTAAGTAATGGCACACTGAATTGTAGCCTGGGACTTTGTTTCAGATGGAAATGAGGATTGCATCCTGGTGTTTTAAAAACCAGACCTCTGGCAGACATTTGCGAAGTGGAACAAGGCTGCAGAAGGGTCAGGTGTGATCCTGTGAAGATAACGAGGCTTGCTTGATTTCAGTGGAAGTGTTGAGCCCTTGCTGGCTTTTTATATTCTTCTCCGAACAGGAAGGGAGATGAAGGGGCTTATGGGAGTTGTGAGGAGGCTTTGTGAGGAATACAGTGCTGCACTTCCACAGCAGCAACCCTCACAAAGACTACAATTCCCATAAGCACCTTCACTTCTCTTCCTGTTTGGAGAGGAAGTTAAAATGGCTGCCTCTGAATACCATAATTACTACTAAGTAAAATTACTCCTTTTTTCTCCACCCTCTGTGTCCTGCTTCTCAGCCCATTCCCACCCCTCACTGCTAAGCTTCCCAGAAGCTCCTGTCTCATCCACTGCATTGACATGTGTATAAGTCAACCCAGGTTTTCGGGTCAATCTGTTGGCATGATTTTTTTTACTTATACATTAGTATATGCCGGCAGGTTCAGCTGCTAGTCATTCAGAGGGATAAACATAAACATGCTTATAACTCAGAGTGAACAAAAAATTAATGGCAAATAACAATTATGTCTCTTTTTAATAAAAATAAATATTTTGTGGGCTTTCTTCCAGGGAAGTCACCAATATCGCTAATGGTGTTGAAAGAAAGGGGAAGAAAAAAACTGTAGGTCGTCCACCTGGGCCATACACCAGAAAAATGATTCAAAAAATGTCTGAACCATCTCTTTTGGTAAGTGGCATTTACATTTATTGTTAATTTGACCTAGAAATTGCTACTATATTTTAAAGAAATACTGTTTTATATTCTAATGGAAAATTTTAGTATCCAAGAAATCCTCAATTTCTGATTAGTCTTTTTTTCTTCCCCTCTCCTGATTTAGGAAAAAGAACCTGTTGAAGTGCAAGAAGTCCCTACTTTGGATTTACCTAGCACACTTGGGTAAGTAGGGAAAACCTACTATAAGCTGCCTTATTGGTTGGCTAGTGTTGGATACAATTTTTAATGTTTGATTTTCTTTGATCACATGACAACTAAAAAATGGCTCAGAAGATCTGATGGAACTGCACATTCATCCAATACCTCAGATGTGGAGTCCACAGGTGCTATCAGTACAAAAGAAACTACCTCAACCAGTATTCCCAAGCATTACAGGTACGCTGCGTTTTTATCTGTTCAGTCTCTGCATGTGCGTGCATGCAGATGTAAAAATCTAGGTTGCAATTTAAGGGACTAATAAGCTTAATAAACTGAAAAATATTACTTGGAAATTCTATTTCTTTCCATGGGACTTTCTTCCAGCTAATAATTCTATTCCTGTGCATGAGTATTCAAAAGTAATGTTCCATTTGGTCCAGTAGGGCTTCCTATATAGCAGGGCTGTCCAAACTTTTTGGCAGGAGGGCCGCGTCATCTCTCTGACACTGTAGCGGGGGCTGGGAATAAAATTTGAATAAATTTACATAAATGAATATGTTAGAGATGGAACTTATATGAATGAATGAAGGTTTTGCAATAGCTCAAGGCCTATAAAAGACCTTGCACAAAGCAAGGCAGGTGTTTCCTTCGCTGCTGCTACTGCATCACAGATTCAAACAGCAAGTAGCCCTTGTTGCACAGCTCATGTGAGAGGTTGAACAGTCACCCTCATGCTGAGCAGTTGCGTCGGGTCAGCATGGGCTCCAGCAAATCTCCGGAGGGCCAGGGGCTCATTGGAGACTGGAGGCTCCCCACAGGCTGGATTGGGAGTTCCTGAGGGCCGCAAGTGGCCCCTGGGCTGGGGTTTGGGCACCCCTGCTATATAGAAAATGTCTAGCTTTGTAGCCTAAGGAATCTTGATGTTGCATTGTTCTTGCTTTTCTAGATCTTGTAATGCTCCGTGATATTAATGTAAATGAGGATTATAGCTTTTAATATCCCGTGGCCCTTTCAACTTAATCCTAACCCTAAAAGATTTAGTTGGAATTATGTCCCAGAGGTCTAATACAATGAGCTGTTTTCAAGTGTGTGGGTATGTGTGCTTCATAGGTTCTGTGGCATTTGTTTCAAATGCTTGACAAACCAAGAAGCAAAAATCTACTCAATAGCTTTTAAAATGATATGCAGCTAATCTGATAGAAAAGCATTGGTGAACAGAGGCGCTTATACTGTGGCTTGCACTCACACAACTGACCCTATTGTGCTTGAAATACTGTTAGTTTGCTGTATTGTTGAATTGCCCCATTGAGCTCTGTGTCCAGCTGCTTGTGTGCAGTAGTGTTGTGGTGGATTCAGCAGTGCCTGTGTATTCCTGTTGTGGTGGCATAGTGTCCTGAATTTTATGACACTGCTACTATGCATTGTTAGCTTATACTCTAAAACTTAGTATTTTCTGTATTCTATAGTTTATCTGACTCCAGGAAAAGGACACGTACAGGAAGAACTTGGCCAGCTGCGATACCACACTTAAGGAGAAGAGGGCGCCTTCCACGAAAAGCGCTCCAGACTCAGAATTCAGAAATTGTCAAAGAAGATGAAGGCAAAGATGATTATCAGTATGATGAACTCAATACTGAGATTTTAAATAACTTAGCAGATCAGGAGTTACAACTTAATCATCTGAAGAACTCTATTACCAGTTATTTTGGTGCAGCAGGTAGGATAGCTTGTGGTGAAAAATACCGTGTTTTGGCGCGTCGGGTTACTCTTGATGGAAAGGTGCAGTATCTTGTGGAGTGGGAAGGAGCAACAGCTTCCTGACTGTAGGACTGAACAGTGTGTTTGCTGCATTGCCTTTCTCTATTTATAGGCACAGTTTATAAATCAGGAGTGCTGAAGGAAACTTTTTTGATGTTTCTAAAAATGGAAACCAAGTTAGCCTTAACACTTGCTTCTTAAGAAAACATACATTTTGGTAAAACTCTGCCATTTTTAAAATAAGGTAGGGATTCCTACATTTTTTTAAGATGAGGATTTAGATTGGTTTTTAGGGTGGGAACTGGGGGTTTCAATTGTTTTAAAAGTGCATGAATTCAAGAGGGGCTTGTCTAGAGTACATTCCATGAATACATTTTTTTGTGATTAGGGAATATTTTCTGTAGCTAGGAAAAATATTTAGGAAGATTCTTAATCTTTTCTTACCCAAATGTTTGCAAGAGTGTATTTCTACTTAGACAACCCTAGATTTTCATAAGGTGCAGTGTATATAATTCCTACTGAGGACTGTAAAATATTGAAATCTTCTTTCAAGCAAAGTGTAAAAAATATATATTGAGCCTGTAAATTGCTCTGTGACTAGACTTTGTTGTCTTTTTAATATATTCTTTGCATGTGTGTATATACACATACGTGTGCATGTGTATATATGTGTGATTGTGACCTATGCAATATAAATTATGGGATTGGGCAGCTTTTGACTATATATCCCATAATTCTTTTATCAGGAATAATTGCAGTATTTACACAGCAGCATTTCTTCTCAGGCTTTATTGGGTGCTGTTGCTTGCCACATACTACAGAATATGTGTCAAATGAGTGCAGTGCGATCTGGCAGTGAGTGCAGTCATTAATGTCCTATGCCTTTTTAGACAATGATTTTAGGCTGCAACCCTGTACACAGGGTCCCAGTGCAGATAGTAATGTACAAATCTTCTTACTATTAAGAAATTTGGAATGCTGTGCAGACTTGTATGCTCCCTTCCCATCTTCCGTGAGCAGGCTCTCTCTTATTAGCATTAGTTGTGATGGAGTACTAAATTTTAACAGGGATATCCTAAGATCCCTAAGCTCTTGAAATGGGATGCCAAATGCTGTTCCTCCTCATCTTGTAGTGCACCACAATTTGATGCACTCTGCCAATAGGAGCAGATAGCCTTTCCTCTGTCTTCATGCTGGATTTGAAATGGAGGAGAAAGATGAAACAGAAGAGTAAGTGGAAGAGAGGAGTATGGTGGGCTAGAGCAACTTTCCAATTTCTCCTCTGCTCTATCTGCTTTTCAGATTGTGTGCAGAAGGAGGAGTGGCATCTATGCTGGCTAGGCACATTGAATTGTCACCATGCATTGTTAAGTGGATGGAGGCTAGACACTGTAGCCTAACTTGAGAGGGAGGGGGGAATTTGTAGGTAGTAGGTAGGGAGTGCATTCTGCTGCTTTCTTGGCTGTGGTTAAGAGATCTGGAAACATTGGATTTGTACTGGACCAGGCTGCTGAAACATCTTTGATAGGCAGCCTAACTGTTCACAGTATTGCAGTCTTGGGTTTTGTTGCAGAAGTTAGCTGATTGAGACACAAATCAGGACTTGAAAATTTGAACATGATCTCTGCTTAGAAGCAAACTTCTAAGGTTTTCTGACACATTGATTGTAAATTGTCTCCCAGTTATTAAAAAAAAAAATGTTGGCAGAAGTTTCTCAAACAATTCTTTTGTATGTAATGTTATGTCATCATGTTTGACAAAACAAAGTTGGAACAAAGTGTTTCATTGCACAGGGTCAACAAAACAGTTATGTTGCCACTTGAAGTAACAATACTGCTTTTATTACAATATTACCTCTTCTGTTCTTTATAAATATAAATCAAGTTTTAAATTGACAACTTTATTTTACTTGTAAAATAAGTTTTTTGCCAGATCTAGGTGTATTTTCTTTATTAGCTGGTTTGAATTTTGTTGTAATTTTTGTTTTGCCAAAGAGTCAACACAACTATTCTATTTTGATGGTTTCTCATTTTACTGTCAATATTTTTGCTGACAGACATGAGTTTGCCAACAAAATAAAATATGGCATTAAATAATTTTGTAGTAATTAAAGGAGTTGTAAGATTATTCCACTACTTATTTTACTTTTTAAGCAAGAAAATACTGTTATGATCTTCAACAAAATAATTCTTTTGTCACCTTTATATAGCCAAAGGAAACGTAAGAAAAATGTTGCCCTGTGCTTGTGGTTGACCAGAAAACTAACGAGCTTTACAAAAATGGTAATTCTACTTCTGTTCTGCCTTCACTAAAAATGTGGGTCTCTTTCCTTTCACATAGTCTCAACTATTAAGTTAAAGTTGCCTTGCCTATAGCTGCTGCAATATTTTGTTAATACACAGGTTACTTTTTGAATGTTTGTCTTTTGGGATAACGCAAAGTGTAGTTGACAAGTAATGTTGTTCACATTAACCAGCTTTTGGGTTGTTCTTTTATCCTTTTCTTTTCCAGGATCCTTGTTGTTCACACTGAACACCAGCAGTATTTGCAGTAGGGCTTCCATACAAGATAGCAATTGGAATCTAACTGGGGAGAGAACTTGATTAAAACTATCAACTGATCTAATTGTGAACATTTTATTGTTTTCATTTTATCATGGTGGTTGACATGTTTGTATTGCTGAAACTGTTTTCTAGAATTTTTAAAAAAATCAACATTAAATGTGTGTATTTTTAAGCTGTGTTCTATTTTTGTTTGTTACCCAGGTCTGAACAAAGGTGAGAAGTGGGATATAAATTGAATAAATAATAAACTATAGATGCAACTGCCATACTAATTTAAGAATTTTTCCTTTTAAACTGAATCAGGTGGGATTTCTGAGTAAACCTTGTTTGGAGTGGGCTTTTAGAAACTGTACTTAGCCTCAATCCTAAACATATTTGCTAGCATCCAAATCCTAAACTTGTTTAATCAGAACTCCTACTGACTTGTTTAAAACTTTCTTGCAGGTAAGCATGCTTAGGCAACAGCCTCTATAAGTTTACTAAACTGAATTGCCTGTTCGGAGAGAGCTTTAATGAAGCAAGGTGCCTCCAATGCACTCTGAATGCAGCTTTGGATGGATGGCTTTTTCATTTGGCTTTTGTTCCCTTTTATTGGTTGACTCTAAAGCAGGGGTGCCCAAACCCCCGGCCCTGGGGCCACTTGCGGCCCTCTAGGCCTCTCAATGCTGCCCTCAGGGAACCCCAGTCTCCAATGAGCCTCTGGCCCTCCAGAGATTGTTGGAGCCCACACTGGCCCGAGGCAACTGCTCTCAGTGTGAGGGCAACTGTTTGACCTCTCGTGTGAGCTGTGGGATGAAGGCTCCCTCCACTGCTTGTTGTTTCATGTCTGTGATGCAGTAGCAGCAGCAGCAGCAAAGGAAAGCCCAGCCTTGCTTTGTGCAAGGCCTTTTATAGGCTTTGAGCTATTGCAAGACCTTCATTCATTCATGTAAGTTCATCTTTAATATATTCATTTATGTAAACTTATGTAAATTTATTCAAATTTTAAATGTAAATTCTTTTTTTTTCCCCAACCCCTGACACAGTGTCAGAGAGACAATGTGGCCCTCCTGCCAAAAACTTTGGACACCCCTGCTCTAAAGTACCTGGAGCCTTTTCTTCCTTATATGAAGATAGCTTCTAATCTGTTTGGGGATGGAAGGGGAGGTCAGGCAAGGAACAATGTGACTGATAGTCCTGAGATGTCAGTGAGGCACATGAATGAAAGCTGCTAATTCTGCTGCTGCTTTTTTTTCTAATTAGTGTGATTCTTGGAACTATGAAAACAGAAAACATTGATCATGGGCTGTTTTCTCTGTCCTTAGAGCTTTTGACGTGTTCTTTAAATCAATAAATCAATTTTTATTCCATTGTTACTAAGGTATCCATTCCTCCCTATCAAAGTTAATTTGTTTGTGATGTGATTCATTTATATTTATGTGTGTTTGCTTATTCCTAGATTGCTTATTCCAGATGTTTTCCCAATAGCTAGTTCAACCCAAACATCTCAAACCATTCTTCATCTCTATGCCTGTATTAGCTTTTCTTTGACTTGGCCCTTATATTATACTAGCCCCAAAGTATTACATTTTCTTAGTAACTCTGTATATTAGTTTTACTTACACACAAACACAAAAAGGGGGGGTGTCTCAAGAAAATGTACACCTATTCTATAGTGTCAAATTATGCTATAATTCATACATACTGTAATTCACACACACTGCATATGGTGTACACAGAGGCAATTGCTTGAGCTAGTTAGTTCAAGTGCTCAAAATGTTCTGCTATACACCACAGCCATAATTGAGGGACATCTACCTTGGCAGTTGTCCACCAGTGCATGTGCTGGAATGGTTCTACACATCTCTTCCATTGCTTCTCTTTGAATGTTGCAGGTTTTCTTCAATGAAGTATGTATGCATTAGAGCTCATTAAAGTGTGTATACATTTTTTGAGACAATTTGTATGTAAAAACTTCAACATCTATTTGGATTAAATGTAGCAGGCCAATTTGTCCCCTTGTGAAGGATTTCAGCTCTGTAAATTTCAATTCTGAAATGTAAATGAAAATGTTGCAATCAATATAATTTTTTCTTTGAAATAAATGCATAATGACTAAACAGTGAATCAAAATTGCAACACAGGAACCATCCAAATTGGGCATAAAGCAAAATCCAAAGTGGTGTGTGTTTATTTATTTAACCTTTATTGTCATAAAGAAAAAAAATCCAAAGTATTTAGTATAATTCTTTTTGCACCTTCCTACAACTGTTCCTTCAGTGAATACATGTGGGGCCTTAGTATCCATGAGGGATCTGTTCTCGGACCCTCGCTGATACCAATACTGTTCCTAAGCTTGATCAGATGCAGTGCAGTCCATGCTGGCTGCCTTGTGCTGTCAACCATATCTGCCCATAATTGCTTCTTTCCAATCGAAGAACCAAACATTGCAGTCTTTTTTGCATAAGGAATGTGCTTCAGTCCTCTAATCATGTTATCAAGTTTACTCAAGAGTCTTTGGTGAGGGGCATTTAATAAAAAAACAACATGGACAGAATCCAAGTATATCAACTGGATTGCCTTTGTCCACGTGCCTGCTGATATTCTTGAGAAACTCTAAAAGGGTAGTAAGGCAGGATTTTCTTTTGCAGAAACTATGCTGATGCTCTTCAGCAAGTCTTGTACTTCTAGTTGCTTTATAATTTTATCTTTAATGTGCTTTTCACCAGTTGATCTGGAACAAACATTAAGCTGACCAGCCTGTGGCTGCAATCCTAACCTCACTTTCCTGGGAGTAAATCCCATTGAACGCAATAGGACTTACTTCTGAGTAGACCTGTTTAGGATTGTGCCCTCACCCTGGATTCCCTTAGCCTGATTCCCTCATCCTGGATTCTTTCTTTAAATATTGATGTTACATTGGTTATCTTCCAGTCCTCTGACAAGGAGACTAATTTAACGGGCATGTTGCATATTTTTGTTATGTCTTTAAGAAAACTAGTACACTGACATTTTGCATTGTGCAACTGAAAATTCATTAACGAATGTATGAACAGATTTCAAGCACCACCACCAAATCCAGGCTATTTTATTTTATTAGCTTTCTGGCTGTCATGTTAAGAATCTCAAATTATAATACTGGTACAGTTGTACTGAAATAAGTTCGTTCATCTGCAACGATGCTATCTACATCTGTTCCAGTTAAAGCCAGGTTAATTGGATCAGCCTAGTGTGACACGGCAGATCAAGTCAGACTTCCTTTTGTAACTAACAGATATATGAAATTAATATACTTGTGTATTTCTCCAACAGTTTCCAAATGTTTCTCCAAAGTTAATATACTTGTGTGTTTCTCTTAAATGGGATATTGAAAGATATACGAATGCTCTTAGCTTTGCCTAATAGTTTACCAGCATTGTTTACTTTTCAGTTTTAAACATCCATATGCTGTGGCTCTGTGCCAACACTGAAAATAGCAATCTTCTGACAAACATGGCAGAAATAGCCAAAAGTCGATGCTTATGGCTGTTGGGCAGCTTGCTATCCTTTGTCTTTGGGCCATTGCACTTGTTCTAGAGCACTTACTCTAGTTCAAACTTTTAGGCTGGAAGGCCACATCAAATACCTGACATGGTGTCAAGGGCCGGAAAAATAATTTTTAATATAAAATTTAAATAAATACATCAGAGCCAAGGCCTTCAGATGCCCCCAAAATGTGACTTTTGGTTTTTCAGGAACACTATGAAGTGATGTTTTTTGGACCTTCAAAAGGCATTCTGAGGAGAGGTGCGTGGCCTCCCTAATCCTCAGAACACCCTCCAGGTGCAACTGGATCACAGCTCTGGTCAGATTCAGTTGAGTGGGTCAGAGGCTTGCTGGAGACCAGAGGCTTGCTGTGGGCCAGATAGAGGCTTGTTGTGGGCCACATCTGGTCCCCGGGCCAAGCTTTGGAGACCCCTGTTCTAGAGGGATAAACTATTTGGCTACTATGAAACCAAAATGGGAGGGAGAGAATGCCTTAGAGCAGTGGTTCTCACATATTTAGCACCAGGACCCACTTTTTAGAATGAGAATTGTCAGGACCCACCGGAAGTGATGTTGTGACCAGAAGTGACATCATGCAGGAAAACTTTTTAACAATTCTAGGCTGCAGTCCTACCCACACTTAGCCAGAAGTAAGTCCCATTGACTATCATCGTTAAAAGAATATACATAGTAGTTTGTTAAAAGTACAGGTCTGTAACATTTCACCAAATATAGTCACCTACCATCAAGTCTAATATTTTAAAAATAAAATATTGAAATGAATGGGGATTCACCTGTAATTGGCTCATGACCCACCAGGTGGATCCTGACCCACAGTTTGAGAAACACTGCCTTAGAGGGTCTGTTCTTGAATTGGCAAAACATGTTTAGAAATGTAAAGTATTTGAAGACAGAAATGGCAAAAACAGTTTCAGGTTTAGCCTAGATCCATGATCCTTAGTGTGAGCTGACTCACTTGGGAGATGCAAGGTGTTCGACTTTTGTGTGAATAGAGATTGAAAATAGAGGCAGAAGGAAATGGCTGGATAACAGAAGACTGAAAAATAACTATGATACAGGAATACCATACTGACAAAAGCACCCACTTGGGAGTTAGGCTAGAACCAAAGTTCGCACAGGTTTGTGTAATTTTTAATAATCTCTTGTCATTCACAACTTTATAGTATTTTATATACACTAAAATGTTTTTTCTTGACTAGAAAAAGTTGACTATTCCTGAAAACATCTTTAACCTTGTATTAAGGGTGGCATATTTATACCATATGTAATCACTGCTCTGATGTTTTGTCTACTACTGAATGATGTTAAGTGAATGTAGAGGATTTGGCTGTTTTTGTTTGAGAATATTAGTGCAACCTAATGCTGTGTTGTAAATTGCCTCTGGTCTCATTTCTCCCTGTGACTTATGCTGTGTGTCAGCCTTAGGAAAGCTAGCAATTGTATGGTTGCAAATATTATAAAGAGATGTATCTAATTCTGCTAAATAATTAGGTAGTAAACTCTTTAACAGGTAGCCCCCCCCCCCATGATTCAAAATCATGATTGTGTGTGAGGAACCTTTCTTTTGGCGTGTAAATGTATTCAGTGGTAAACCTTACTGTATCTGAAGTACTGTGGTCTACTTGAAAAAACTGTTTATCTCCATTGCTATTTGAGAGCTAAGTTAGGGCCCAGTCCTATCCAATTTTCCAGTGCTGGTGCAACTGTGCTAATGGGGCATGCACTGCATCTTGTAGTGGGGCAGCAGTCACAGAGGCCTCCTTAAGGTATGGGAACATTTGTCCCCTTACTATGGGGCTGCATTGTAGTTGCACCGGGGTTGGAAAATTGGATAGGATTGGGCCCTTAGTCAATTAACTGAGGTAGGATCTATAGAACAAGGAAGTTAAAATTTGTTGTGATACTTGCTTGGAAAGAAAACCCAACATTAAATAATAAACAAGAGTATTAGATCTTTCAGCACCTCAAGAACAAGCCACAAGCACCTCAAGAACAAGCCATTAGATAGTTCAGCACCTCAAGAACAAGCCACAGCAAGCCTCAGGCTTGTGTCCATGGAGGAAGAGAGAAAGCTTTCACTTGTTTTTATACTAACTAATATCCTGTAATTCTGAAATCAGAACAGTGACTAGTTAACCATGATTTGTTAACAAACCACAGTTTCCTGATTTCACCATAGTGGGATACTGTGGCTAGTTCAAAAATAAAAATGGAACTTCTCCTTTGCATGAACATATAAGGCAATTGAAGTACATAAGTTGAACATTTGTTGTGGCTCATTCTTGTAATGCTAAACCATTCTTTAGCTCTACATCTGAACTTTATTCTCCATAGCATTTCTACTTGCTGAAATGCCCTCTATGTTTGTCTTGTTCCTTTAACAGCTGTGTTCCCATTTCAAAGTGACTGGGAGCTGGCAGGTAAACAAAGTACTCAATTAAGCAACATTCCATCAAGCAAGAATTTGAGCCTAGTTCTCCCAGTTTAGAGGGAGAAGGTTGACAGTAAACAACAAAGTTTTTATTGGCATTCTCCCAATTTTTTTGAATCATCAGTAATTGGACATTAACTAAAGGGGAAAATGTACCTATCTTACTTACAAAGCAGGTACTGTATATGTATTTCTGAGAACTTGTTTGCTTTTTAGCTTGCTAAAATTAACTAGATACTTGTAACTCTAGGGCACACTGACAGTACACACTGCCTTGGCATGACTGTAGTTTCCACATTCTTGTGTAATCACTACTTTCATATTTGTACTGTGTGCTAATAGAAAACCAGTCTGCTTGCTTTAGTGGTGGATCCTATTAGCAATGGCAGATATGCCGTTTGCTAAAGAAGAAAGTACATGTTAGAATGTTGTACATGTGTTGCTGTAATTAACAAAATATACAAACATAAGTTAAGAATTCTTTAATCTGAGGTTTCTCTATTTCACAGCAGTGTTAGGTCATTCATTACAATTTAACTTGCAAAGTCGCACAGGTTTCATTCCCCACCACTGTTAAACCACACCATACAATGTATCTATAAGCACTATACAAGGTAATCTTGCCTGATAGGTTTATTAAGCTGTGTGTATAGTCTTGAGTATTTTTGCTGGATACAAAAACTATGCCATGGTAAGATCAACCAGTTAGTACAGTAGTAGCCTAACAGCAGAGGTAGACATACAACATAGTCCTAAACAGGTTTACTCAGAAGTAGTCCCTCTGAGCTCAATGGGACTTTCAAATAAGTGTGCTTAGGACTGTAGCTTTAGTCACAGCTTTCTGGTAAGGAGGTTTTACAACATGTATTTATGGTGCTACAATTAAGGGTTTATTCACATTCTGATACCCAAGTTTAATGGTAAACACATTTAAATAGTTGGGTGTTTTTTGCAATTACTATACATTGAAGTGAGAATCCAATCCTCAGCAATCGCATATGTTTGTTCACAATGGACAGGGTTGTTCAGCCTTCTTAAGATTTAGATTATTTCTTGAGCTTAGGTACAAAAACTGAGGCTAAATCAGTTTTCTGCTTTCAGCTCTGGTGTTTAGTGCATGGTTGTTTGTGGGGCTTGCAGGAGGCTTGGCTAGGAGTCCCATTGTACTGCCTCATAACTGACACCTGTGGGCCAGCAGTACAATTTATTTAGAACAGCCCAGATATTCCACCATTCAAAATGTGAAAAGTTCATGTGGGTATAGGATGGTAGACACAGAAGTGGCTAGCAAGTCAGCTGAAATAATGAATTAACCAGCCCCATTACTCAAGCTAATATGCTTGTAAAATACTTGCACATATATAAGAAATAGGAAATCAGTTTTTCTGACTTCTGATCTGTAATACTATTGTTGTAGCATTCTTAAAGTGTCTTTCAACTCTAATTTAGCCCTTGATTATTTGGATGAATACCACTTTTCTAATGCTTTAAAAAAAAAAAAGGCTTGCATTCATAGTACTGAAGGATATCTGCTAATTCAGAGGAAAAGAATTCAGCCAAAACTACATGCTGTTTTCCTTGTGGGAGATTGTTCTACTGTTGGTTACACTGTTATGAAACACTTAGCTATTTGGAAATGGGATGAAGGGCCTCAGAAGTTCTTCACCACCACTGCTTGAAGCATGCACTGTAGAGAGTTTTAAGCAATCTTTTTGTGTGAAAAGCACAAACAGTGAAATCTAAACATTGATTGCAATTCTACACATGTTCAGAATAAGTTTGGAACATATCCAAGTCAGTTGTTGCCATGGTGCTTACATTCACCAAACAAACCTATAGAGAATATGTGCTATTACTTTGTCCACAACGAATATGCACAGCATTATAGTGAACATTGGTTCACTACTTTAGTCAAAGTATCCTAGGCATACTTACTAGGAAGTAAATCACACTGAGTTTAATGGGACTTGCTTCTCAGTATATATTCTTAGAATCTTGTCAGCCTGTTTGTGCTCTTATTTAAGTGACAAATTTGGGAACACTTCTTTGCTTGTATTTTTCAACTAAGGGCTGCAATCTTATACATTTAACGCAGAGTAAGTCCGCTGTATCCAATGAGACTTCTAAGCTGACATGCAAAGGATTATGCTGAAGAGCTCATTGTAGGTCCTCAAATCATACAGAAATGTTAATGACAAGAAACCCATAAGAAGAGCCCTGCTGGATCAGGCCCAGGGCCCAGCTGGTCCATCTTCCTGTATCTCACGTTTGCCCACTAGATGCCTCAGGGACTACACAAGACAAGACACCTGCCACTCCCCTGCATTTGGCATTTTATTTACCCTTGCACCCCCCCAAGGAAGGCACCAGCTTGTGGCTTGGGTTTAACTTGGGCCGCTTTATTAAACACAAGTGACCAGTTTTTAAAAACATGATACCTGCTGAACACACTCTCTCTCCCTTGCCAGTCTGGGGTATCTATACTATACCCATACATTTGAATATGGGTATCTTACCCATACTATGAGGTATCTTAAAAACAAGCATTAGGTTCTTCCAGTGAAATTTTAATCTAAAAGCAAATATGAGAAGACAGTCATTCTAGCAAAATGTCATAAGCACAGTTATTTGGTGTGTTTTTTGAAATTTTAGGATTATAAAACCATACACATTGGTTCATGCCTATAGTCTGGCAGACAGGAATATTATTAAATACCAGTTTTTAAAGCTGATTCAATTTCAATTAGCACCTTTGTCAGCCTGTCATTTGTCACAAAGATTAATATGCAGATACTTTCTACTTCCACATAGCATATTTGTTATAGAAATGCAAGCAGCTGATATTGGCTCCCCCCCCCCCCCGAATATTGTGGCTTTGCACATGGGGCATTGTGTCTCAATTTTCTCCATGGTCAGAAAACTACAGTTAACAGGATATCCCAGGAATAGGCACTTGATTCTAAACGACTCTACTCAAGAAAACACTGTTTTTCATGATTTGTTTTGACTCAAGTCACAGACTTGACTAGTGAAAAGAGAGTTGGGGCTCAAAATGACATGAGTCCCAATACTGTGTATGTGTTCTGGTTTCCTTTTTTTTCTGTCACTTCCACATCATGCAGAAGACCCTGGGATGAGCCAGTAGTAAGCAGGCATGCTAAAGGACAGCATGCCAGCAGAAAGGGTGGGAGGATAGGTTCCAGGAGGCAGGGGCAGTTAAGGGGAGGAGGAAGGCTTGAGTGTGTTTTGCTACACTTGATGTTTCTTAAAATGCCTTGTGACTTAACTTGAAAGACTAAGGGTGCAATCCTAACCAACTTTCCAGCACTGGCATAGCTATGCTTGTGGGGCATGTGCTCCAGCTTGCAGTTGGGGGGTAATCATGGAGGCCTCCTCAAAGTAAGGCAATGTTTGTTCCCTTACCTGGGAGCTGCATTGTCCTTATGTCAGAGCTGGAAAATGGGTTACAATTGTGCCCTAAATTTTTTGTGGGTTCAGTTGTAACAGCTGTGCACTATGACTCAAGTTGAGGGGTCACTGCCTAGGGTCCAGTGATTCAAGCATATACCTTGTGGAACAGTGTAGGGAGAGCATTTTAATAGAAAACCTGCCTTAACACACGATAGACGTGTCCAAATGACAGAGGCTTCAATTCTGACTGCTGTGAGCAGAGTTCCACTCACAGAACAGGGCTTTCTCACCTTCTTCCCTTTGCAGCCCTGCCTCCCTCAACAATCTGATCCTTTGGGGTGGGGAACCTCTTGGACACCACAGGATAGAATATAGGGGGCAATAGCAGAAAGGGGAATCTGCAACTACTGGGAACAACCCCCAACCTTGTGTGAATAGGAGGGCCTGGGTGTTGCTTTTAACCTGTTGCCAAAAGCATGAAGTTGCTAATAACTTGTCTACCTACAACACATATAACTGTCCCCCTAGCCTCAAAATTGGGGTGGCCAAGGTATGCCCAGGCACTTGTGGGGTTAAAAATGTATCAAAGTTTTGGTTTCAGTTCATAACTGAAAATGGTCTTATCCAATGTACACCTCTCAGTACTAGAGACCATATTTTTGCAGCATAGTATAAGGATCAATTACCCCCCCCCCAAAAAAAAAGCCAACTTATATTGATTTGGTATGTTAACTCCCCCAAAGTTCTCGATCCTAGCGTAGACTGTTGTGGTTGTTACTGTGTACCAAAGGCAATCCTGTTATGCACAGCATAGAGATGCCAGTATTAAGTCATTAATGAACCTGTCTAGGGCTATTTCATCCACACACCTGGAAGATAGACACAGGATTTGGAAGCAGTACATTTTAAGTATCAACCACATCATTATTAGGGCGAGCAGGACACAAGTCTTCACTGATACCCAATGAAACTTATTAAATGAGCAACAACAGTATAGCTTGCCCACAACAAATATCCCTTAACTGAGAGAGCCAAGTAAGGTATACTTAAATACAGAATGCACAACTTGGATCCATAACTTCAGGAATTCATGATTTTTTTTGCTATTTTCTTTTAAATCTTACGTTTAGGCTGACAGTGGTTAAGACATCATGTATACACAAGCATGACAAATGTTAAAAATCTGAAGTTGCTTCAATATTTTGTGCAATATATCCAGCCTTGAAAATTCAAGTCAAGTATTAAGCAACAAGTATAAAAACTGAACCATTCCAATTTCTTGGATGGAGCAAGGAAAAAGTATTCTGTTCCTGTTAAAAAAAAGTCACATGTGAATGAATGTTAAGTATTGCCTTTTCAAGTTGGGAAGTAACATCCATCTCTTTTCTGTAGCACTACATTGCAATTTTTCCCCTCCTCATTGCTCTTATCACACTGGGGGTGTTAAGTTCGAGTTTTCCTTTTATCTTCAAAAAGATGTTTTAGCATGTAAACCTGAACAGCTGACACCACAACCATTATTCCAAGGTTGATCATGGACCAAAAGTTTACCCTGTTAAAGTTGCTTTCTTGTATGTTTCTATCACGAGCTTCAAATGCTCTGAGCAGGGTCTGGATCTGAATACTTTTGCTTAGCCTGGACTTGACATTGTTGACAGATTCCTAGTTAAGAACAAAACAGTTTTAAAATAAGACTTTCAAGAGGTACATAAAAAAGACCAGTATCACTGCAAAATATTCATATGGTTGTCGTGTTGGGCCCTGCTACATCCTGCCTTTCAGGGCCAGCCCAAGATCTCCTGGCACAGGATGTAATATTCCTAGCAGTAGACCTCCCCAGCCCTGTGCCTGAGGCAAAGGTCCATGATGGTGCCCCCCCCCGGGCTGTCACCACCGCTCCTGCTCACCTGAGGCTCATGGAGCCTCGCATGACTTCCAGCTGTGTCAGGAAAACCTCTGTGAGGTTCCCCAACACTTTAAACTGCTTCTGGAAAACCGGAAGCAGAGTTTCCGCCCCCAGCGGGAGCCTCGGAGAGAGGCTAGCAACCAAGGCCTGGGGCTTTTGCCCCATCTCGTCTACGGAGGTCTGCTGCTGAGCATGCCAAATGCTGTCCCCCTTACCAGGGGATGTGCCAGCTTCTGCTTCTCCAACTTTCTAATCCACCACTCTCCTCTGCACTTCTGCTCTGCCCCCTCTACCTTTTCCAATGCAGGAAGTAGGAGAACAAGCAGTGGAGGCAAGGAAATGAACAGAAGTGGCACCCCTGTCAATATGCTGCCTGAGATAACTGTTTCAGTTGGCCTTATTGATAGGCCAGCCCTATCTCCTTTCCACAAGCCATTCTGCCCAACTCCAAAGACTGAGAATTGGGAAGTTCCAGAATTAAGACTGGAACTCTTCCCTTGTTTTTCACATGCTTTGAGAATGCATCTTCATTTTGATTAAAAACATTCCTTACATGCCCTTTATGTACTTCCAGAACTATTCTCCCTTGAGTATGTCTTGTTTAGCAAGAGATCCCTTGTAGTCAAGGCATGTTCCAGGGTGAATTGGAATGGCCTTGCCTTAGAGCTTGTTCAGTATTCCTTGCCCCCCGCCCCCCGGTCAAGTCCCATGCCCTCTGCATTTATATACTAAGAGCCCTGCTAGCTCCTGATCAAATTCTGCTTCTCTCTGTCTCCAGGGAATTCTTTCTTTGTGGACTACAGGTCAGCTCTCACACCATGCTTACAAACACGCATACAAAATATGGTGTGCTACTTAGAAGCAGAGGTCAGGTACTCTGGCATCAATGTACTTAGAAAGCTGGTGTTGCAATCGCCTAAAGTGAAAAGCAGCACTTGCTTATGATTACCATTCATTTATCTTCTAGCTAGTAGCAAACAGTACATTAATTGCCAGTAGCACCAGGAGGAACCAAGAACAGACCACCACTTGCCATCCTAGCTGTGACCATCATCAACTGTCAGCAGCAGAAAGGGCCAGGCCTCAATTTTATAGTTTATACCGATTTCATTCAAATCCTTTTTGCAATTTTGTTTTTGCTAGTCACTCAGAACATGCTAATAGAAAGACAGATCCATATTAATACTGGGGCTGCTATACTTCCTATTTCTTTCAAGCCAGCAGAGATAGTTGTATGGCTACCACCATAGCAATGTCCTGCTTGCAGGGCAATCCTGGCCAGATGACAGTGACAAAAAGAGAGCAAATGAATTGTAAGTGTAGACAGCCACAAAGACTCCAAATATGTTCAAGACTGGATAAATACATACTTGGATATCTTCTAATTTCATATCCAGAAGATCTGTGCCAGTAATGTACTTCTTCCAATCTTCTTGCTGTTCATCATCTCCCATGTTATCCAAGATCAATTCGAAGAAGATCACCTTCTCTGATAGGGTACTAAATGTATTGTCAAAGCAGAACATGTAATCACCCTCCTGTGTCTCCACTCTGTAAGCATAAGATGCATTGCTTTAAAATACAGGCTATAAATATTCAGTCTCATAATCATACAACTATAAATACACACAAACATGAAGATACTTTTGATTATTTATTTAAAAGATGTATATCTTACCCTCTCTTCCCCTGAACAACAGAGTGCCCAGAGCAGATTACAATTATACAGTAATTAAAGACGCTATAAAAACAAATCACATAAACTTTGACATTAAAAAATCCCAATAATATATTTAAACCCCTTGAAAAAACCAACACAGCAGACTCAGTTCTTGATGTTGTCAGGGCATGGACCACCATGATCAAGTCTGTCTAACTCAAGTATGGATGCAGCTGGCAAACCAGCTTCACCTGGGTAAAGGCCCCCTAACCACCACTGTCACCTGGTGATCTAGGGGCAGTGAAGAATCCAGAAAGATCCTCAAGCTGCAAACCTGCTTTTGCAGAGGAAGTGCAACCTCATTCAGCACTAGCTGACAACACAGCACCTGAGTCATTATCTCCCAACCAGGAGGCCCTCTATTTTGTCCTGATTTAATTTCAGCTTGTTAACCCTAATCCAGTCCTCAACTATGCTCAGGTAGTGATCCAGAACTTCAACACCCTCCCTGAGATTAGATTACATAGGAATAGATTTGGGTGTAATCCACTGGTTTACCTGGGGGGGTTAGGGGGGAAATGGCCCAGGGCTGGGATCACCATGACCCCCCTCTCCCACCATCCATTTTTGTTTGTATTTTGTTTTCTTCAGATCCATTTACAGGGCCTTAGAAGGCTTTTTCAGGCCTTCAGAAGGACTAAAAATATCTCTTCTGCTTTTCAGCAAAAAACATTTGTTTTTCTGCCTGCCCAGCTCTCAGAAGGTCTAAAAACATCACTTCCGGTTTTCTCTTTTTAGGCCTCCAGGTCAGACGGGGGCAGCATTTTGTGAACCCGGCCCCAGGCAGCACAGGGGCCAGGATCACAATTGGTGTCATCCACATTTTGGACTAATCACTGTTTGTACCAGGCTGTCTCAGATGTCCGATCTCGTCTGATCTTGGAAGCTAAGCAGGGTCAGGCCTGGTTAGTACTTGGATGGGAGACTGCCTGGGAATACTGGGTGCTATAGGCTTATACCATAGTCTTTCGAGACTGAAGGTTGCCAACCAGTCAGTCAGTCTTCCAGGTTGGGAGGTGGGATGCACCATGACCTAACACACATTTATAAGGAAAACACACTTGCTAAGGAAATATTGCTTCATATGTGGTAACACACGTGTGTTAGGATGGAAGCCCAAGAATAATACTACAATAAAAAGATACACACCAATTGCAATTTAACAAGGTAAATTCTTAGTTTAACCTTTTTAAAAATAACCACCACCAATAATATGAGTACTAAACAAGATTTAACAAGTGGCTTTGTTATGTGGTCAGTTTTAAACTTACGTGTGGACGCCATCTGATTTTCTTTGTTCAAAAACTAGGGTTTCACCTTGGGGTGATACCAAGTGAAAATCAACATCAAACCCTGCTCCATCTAAAACCTGGAAAGACAGCAAACAGACAGAAATTACAACTTGCACATCTTATACTAAGGAATTCATATCTAGAGTGAATTAAGTCTTGACTAAGAGAGGCGAAATCCACATGAAGTTACATACAAACAATGTACATATGTACATACAGAGGGATGCTGAGGTCATACAAGATTCTATTTATAGTAGCCGCCCCTGTGAAAAAGGTGGGACATACAAGTACCACTCTTACTGGTCTTATCAAAGCATACCAAATGACCAGCCACAGGCCATCTGAGAGAAATTTTATCAGGGGGTACAAAGTTTCTTTTCGGCCCCTTCCCAAAGAGGGAGGGGGTGAAACAGAGTGGGGGGGTGGCAATGGGGGCAAAAAAGGCAGGGGGAAAGTGGCAATAGCCAGAATAGTCTTTGGAGCCCAGTTCTACCAGTCTTCCCAATGCAGAGCGCAGGTCTATCTGCCTGCCTGGTATTAGCAGCTAGATACAGTAATTAGCATTAGTAATTAGTATTACTAATTAGTAATTAGTATTAGCAGCTAGATACAGTAAAACCAAAAACACTCCTAAGTCTAAAATCTTTCAAATATAGAAAATCATTGCAGGGGACTGGTAGCATTGTATTTAGGCTCACACTAGAATAGAAAGTGTCCTGCTTATAACAAAACTGACTTCTGCAGCTATGTAGCTAAGCTCCTATACACTCTTTTATGCTAAGCAGAGCCACAAGCCAAAGAGCTACTGTAGCAAGTCAGTTTCCTCCCAGATGTGACACTGTTAAGGAATGTATGCATTCCTGGATCTGGTGTGCATGGCTTGTGACAGTAGTCACCGCCATGCGCCCACGGTATTTGTCCCCAGCATCCCATGTGGGCAGTGAGTCTGGGTGATATTGGGAAATGTCAGATCCCAGGAAATTTCTGGGCCCCTTCCTTGGGCTCCTGGGCTCCCTTTCTGACCATGGGCTTGGGCACAAATTACCCCCTTTACCCCCCTCTCCTAGGCCCTGACCAGCCAGTGGACCCACCACCAAGCTATCCCCAGAACACTCTTCCCAATTCAGAGACTGAGGGTGCAAGTCCCTTGCGCCGGCCCAAGAGGGTCGCAAACGTGCTGTAAGGCATGTTTGCACCTCCTCGAAAGTCAGCTGGGCCAGTGCATGGAGGCTGAATCCAGCCTCCCTATCGACATGGGGAGGGAGCCTTGCATTGGCTGAGCTTGGTCAATGCAAGGCTTTAGGGAGGCATTCTGGGGCGAGAGAGGGTGGTCCCGGGAGCAGGCAGGCAGGCAGGCAGGGAGTGGGGGCTGGGAGTTGGCAGTTATGCTGGATCCCAACTCCCATTTCCAAGCAGCGCAGAGTGACTGCAAGCCGCTCTGCTCTCCTTGGACTTCTGCTACCTCAGGAGGTGGCGCATGTCTGAGGAGACCCATAGGGGCTGCAGTGGATTACCCGGAGGTAAGGGGAAGAGTTTCCCCTTACCTTCGACTGAGACACTTTAGCACCCTATTTCGCTTTGGTTGCAGTGCAAGCCTCCTGCCCTGCCTGTTCCAGTGCAAGATAGCATTGCGCTGCACATCACAAGACTAATAAAGCAAATTTTATTAAAAAGAGTTTGTCCAGAGAAGGTGAGCTTAACAGGAAAATATTTTGCCCATAACTTAAAACTTATTTAATTCTAATCTGAATTCCTGTTAGGATAGATTGTTTTCCAGGAGCACAGACCTTAGCAAGCAGAAAAGGACAACAGCTAACTCTTATAGCATACTAAGGCTACAAGAATGTGATGCAGCTGACCCTTATCCCCATAACCAACCCAATTCCCTTAAAAAGGAAAAAAAACTGTTCTTTGTTCCTAGTCATCATATCACTTCTCGTGACACCTCCTTCCATATCCACAGGGATATGTTCTATGGATACCTGAAGCAGATCCTATACCGAATAGCATTCATGATTCCTGCAGAGGGTCAGAAGTGATGTCATTAAACAGGTCAAAACCAGGAATAATCACTCTGTTCTCGTGTAGAAACTCATTAGACAGAAGAGAAAATACACAAATCTTGATCATATTTCAAGATACATGAGAGCTCTTTCAGCAGTGACACTTCAGCATTGCTCAGCAGCTAAGAGCCTGAGATCCAGATAAAAAGCTTCTGCAGTCCACATCTGGCTCCTGGGCCTTATGTTTGACATCTCTGCCCTACACAGTTGTTTGTCACTTAGTGACAGGAATGCAGTCTGGCACCCCTGTTGTCAAGGAAAGCTTGATACTATACAAAGCCTCCGAATATGAGTGAAAGCTGCACTCCCCTCAGCTTCAGAAGCTTAGGGGTGTGAAGGGACCAACAGCAGCATCAATGGCATAGCTAGCGAGGGGTGGGGGGGTGGTCCGCCCCAGGTACCAGCCTTGGGGAGGTGACACCACAAGTGAACCAACATTGCTAACATCACAGAGATTACGAATAACCCCATCATGCTATATACCGTTGGATGCAGAATTTCATGCAGAATGCAATGAAAAAAACCTGAGTGAAATATCTCCATCAAAAGTTATGGCCAAAAAACGAAACCAAAAAATGCATGGAGCCCTATTGCGCTTTTAAACTGAGTTAAACTGAGCCATATTGCGCTTTTACTCACAAGTAGGTAAACTTGCCTTAGTCAGTCGGAAAGGGCCGGCTGAGAGGAATCCAACGACACCAGAATGGTCCCTATCCAATGAAAGCAGCCCCCCCAAAAACACCCAAGAAGGAAGTCCCTCCCTCCAAGCAAACGAATGTATTAAGCCCTATGGAAAGTGAAAGCAAGCCACATGGTCACATTTACTCATGAGTAAGCAAAGGTGCCTTGGCTCCTGGTCAAGTTGGGCATAGGGAAATGCAAGGCTAGCTGCATGGCCCCAATATGATGAAAGTGCAGCTAAACAAATGCTCCAGAAAGCAGCTTCCCCCCCCCCCCCAAAGAATAAAACAGAGGCTTCAGCTGGTAAGGTCAATTTTAATTTGTTTTTAGACTTGCAAAAGCTAGGTAAGTCCTGAAAGTGGTATGCCTAAAATATAAAAATTTACAATGAACTGGGCACTGGGGAGGGCTGAAAATCTCAGATATTTTTGTGGGGGGGTGGTCTTGCAGGCAGGCTACAGAGAAAATTCTTGGTGAAACAGGGCTGGCTTCCCCTTATTTAATTATCTGTTTTTCTTTAATTTAGGGCGCAATCCTAACCAACTTTCCAGCACTGACTTAAGGGCAATACAGCTCTAAGGTATGGAAACAAACATTCCCTTAGCTTGAGGTGGACTCTGTGACTGCCCCCCCCAACTGCAACTGTGCCAATGGGGCATGCACTGCATCTTGTGGTGGGGCAGCAGTCACAGAGGCCTCCTTGAGGTATGGGAACATCTGTTCCCTTACCTTAGGGCTGCATTGCAGCTGCACTGGTGCTGGAAAATTGGATAGGATTGGGCCCTTAATTAGCAAATCTTTCGACTAACTTGAACACCACTTTTCATTTATTGCTTTTAGCTTTCATAATTGCAAAAAAAAAAAGTCTAGAAAAGTATCATGATAAAGTAAATAAGAATTTTGATACATGTACTAATAAGGACTTTACACATACATAGAATTGGGCAGCATATTAATTCAATTTTTTTTCCTAAGTTCACACAGCATAACTACAAAATGGTATTGCATAATAATAGCAACATGTTCAACCAACTGGTCTGTGCTACTTAGTTTCATGCAGCTAAAAACACACTGCTCACTTCTGCCTTATTCTCACAAGTTTTCTTGGTCCATAACAGTTTCAGTATCTTTGGCTTACGTGGCTTTAACTAATCCAAATCATCTCTATTGACTAGACTTGTCAGATCCAAGTCTTAAAGCCAGTTTGACACAGACTTTCCTGATAACTGGCAAACCTGTTTGCTCTGTAAAGTAAACATGACCTGTCACTCACCTCAAGCTAGAGGAAAATGTACTATCTGAATTCTAAACGTTCAGTTTGGTGCTCCTATGCTAAACCCAAAGCAAAGTGGGGTAGGAGGCATTTTTGACAAAACAAACGATCATTCTTTTCTATGCACTTATCACAACAGGGGCCCTTCCCTTGCAGCTTAGGCTGGTTCCCAACTAAATGCTGCTCCTGCAGCGCAGAAGGCCAGGTAGGGACAAATCTGGGATAGTGATACTGGTGTGCCATTCCCTTTTTAAGTGGTGCTCCTCCCATATCTTAACAAAAAAAATTACTTCTCAGGGCCAGAGAAGATCTGGCATCTGGCCATGACTCTTCCTAACCCTTGGCACAACTTTCTCTATTGATCTACAGAACAAAAACAAAATATGGAGACAAAACATAAGGGTATGCTAAAACAATCTGTGAATATATTAGGAAAGTGACAGGCTACAATTCTCCCTAACCTGATGGTTAGATACATGCAGGATGTTGTGTGCATCCCACCCCCCCTCTCAATATATCTGTGAGAGAATGTGTGTGCCAGGGCACAAGTGCTGTTTAAAAAAGTGGGTCCTGTTGCCAAAAAGTTTGGAAGCCACTGTGCTCAATGCATACTCGGACCCTTGAATATACAGAATGAGGCTGAAATCCTAGCCTTGTTTTCCTGGGAGTAAGCCCCATTGACTACAATCCTGTAGTCCCATTGACTGGCTGCAATCCTATCCACACTTTCCTGGGAGTAAGCCCCATTGACATTGATGGGGCTTGCTTCTGAGTAGACGTGGGCTTGGGCTCTGAGGCTGCAATCCTATCCACACTTTCCTGGAAGTAAGCCCCATCGACTTTGATGGGTTGAGTTAGACATGCATGGGCTTGGGCTCTGAGGCTGCAGCCCTGTCCACACTTTCCCGGGAGTAAGCCCCATTGACTTTGATGGGCTTGCTTCTGAGTAGAGAGGCACAGGGCTGGGCTGACAGCCACTTGGGAGTCCCCCCTTTCCCTCCTGTCAAGCCGAGGAGGTGAGACCCTGCAGGGCACCCACTCCCGCCCAGCCAGCCAGCCAGCGGGCAGCCTTTGAGCCTCCCCCCACCCCCCGACCTGGTACTCGATCTCCAGCGAGGCGTCGCTCTGCATGGGCTGGAAGAAGCACTCCTTGCGGCCGGGGGGCAGCGTGAAAGTGAAGTCGCTGTCCGGGGCGATGGCGAAGCCCGAGGCGCCCGGCGGAGGGAGCAGCAGCAGCAGCAGCCAGCAGAGTTCCGGCCCCATCCCCAAGCCCCGGAGGCGGGAGAGCCCGCGAACAGCCAGCCTCAGCACGGACGAACACGCCGCTTCCATCCCACGCCGGGCGCTGCCTGCGAGCTAGGAGCGGGCTGGCACCCACAATGCACCGCGTCTAGAGGCGGGGGGGGGGTGCTGTCAATGGACTAGACTCCCAAAAAGTGCCCCAAGTCGGTCGGTTTACAGGGAAATGGGAAATGTAGTGCGAGATTGTTAAAAACCAAGCAGGAGGGTACGGGCTCGAAGCGACGGAGAACTACAACTCCCAAGATCCCAGCAGAGAGGACGAAAGCAGCCAGTAGGCAACGTTCTGTGTTACCCGTCGCCTCTTGCCTGCTCAAAGGCGTCCTGCTCGAATGGGCCGCGCGCTGTTCGAATGTAGGCGGGACGGGTCGCTGCGAGGGTCTGCTTTGTAATGTGAAGCGCCAACCCCAGGTTGATAATTACAGAGACGCTTCCTTGGAAGGTGAAGAAACAGGTAGCGCCGGGGGGGGGGGCGGCACTTCACCCTGCGGTGAGTCCAGAGGCTGCATCCTATCCACACTGTCCTGGGAGTAAGCCCCATTGACTCTGATGGGGCTTGCTTCTGAGTAGACATGCCCAGGATTGGGCTCTTCTTTTACAGCTCCTTGCCATAGAGGGGTGGCCATTGGCACCTTACTCAGAGCCCAAGCCTATGCATGCCTACTCAGAAGCAAGCCCCATCAGAGTCAGTGGGGCTTGCTCCTGTGTAAGTATGGCTAGGGTTGCAGCCCCACGGCGCTGTCCTGTGCACGTGCCCCAGTGGCGCCTCTGGAGTTCGACGTTCTTTCAGCCCGCTCCGGGCGGGGAGGGGTCTGTAGTATTGCTAAGCAACGGGAAGCGCCTCGGCCTGGAGCCCGCGTCTCGAAGCGGTTCCTTGGAAGATGCCACCTGCGGGGGGGCAGGATGGACCTGAGGCTGAGAGGTGAGGCCAGGAGGGGCTCTTGGAATGTCTGTGGCACATGGCAGGGAGCTGTAGGGGGCGAGGGGGCTGCACCCACCTGGTGGTGCTGTCGCTTTCAGAAGGGGTGATCCAGTAGTGATAGTTAGATCAGTGGTTCCCAAACTGTGGGTCTGGACCCACTGGTGGGTCGCGGCCTGAGTTTTGGTGCGTCCCCAAGGGGTGATGGAAAGATCAGGCAGCTAACTGCCTCAAGCCCCGAAGCTATTCAAAACTCAGATATTGTGGCTGCAATCCTGTACAAACTTTCCTGGGAGTAAGCCTCATTGAGCACAATGGGACTTACTTCTGAGTAGACTTGATTAGGATTGCACTGCGTAGCTGCTAACTACCTGCAAGGAGCTGAGCTCCTGCAGTTTGCATGCATGTGTAAATATAGGGAGATCAATGTTTGTGGGTCTTTCTGGTTATTATTACTTACAAGTAAATAAGTAAAATATTGTTTCTTTAAAAATGTTCTTTTTAAAAAGTGCCCTATTAACTGGGCAAGAGGCACTTTTTAAGTGGGTGCTCTTCTTTTATTTAGTGGGGGGAGAGTAACTGGCCCTCCTCACACAGCACTGTCTTTTCTAGTGGCTGCCTGCTGGTGCTCTTTTGCATCCTTTTAGATTGTGATCCTTTTTGGGACAGGCAGCCATTAGTTGTTTGGTTTTTCTCTGTAAACCGCTTTGTGAACTTTTTTGTTGAAAACAGTTTTGTTGAAAATAGTAAATACTGTTAATAATAAATCTAGGTGAATCCGGACAGAGTGTCGTAAAAAAGTGGGTTCCGATGCTAAAAAGTTTGGGAACCACTGAGTTAGATGGAGGGGTATTGGGAATAAAAGGCAATACAGTACTAGCTCTGAGAAGGTTTCATGTCTGGATTGTGTGTAGGCACTGTAGACAACCTGGAATAACAAGCTCTGAGCTCACTTCTTTACTGATCCCTGTCAGCCAGTAATTCCTAGAGAGTGTGTCAAGCCTGACTAGTATGCCACAAGAAATAAACAATAAAACATTCATATCAGGTTATAGTATCAACCTGCTGCAGAAGCTCAGCTGTGGTTTGCTGCTTTGGCCTTGCCAGTCTGCCATTGTCAGCCCAATCCTATGCATGTCTACTTAGAAGTAAGTCATATTATAGACAACGGGGCTTAGGCCCAGGTAGGTGTGCATAGGATTGCAGCCTGGGTATGACTGGATCACTCCTGCTGTAGAGATGCAGCAAACTTACCTGTCCTTTGAAGAGGACGCTTGCCGCCTTTATGCATGAGTCACTGTACTTGGTTTGCCTCTTTCTCTTCATTAGACACTTCCAGTACCATGACTCCCACAGAATCACAAACTGTGGAGGCTTTTGAGGGTAATTCTTCCCCTCACACACTCTGAAGTTAGCCTTTTTTTGGTGCAAGAATGAAGTGTGTCTGCAATTTTAATTCAGTGAAAAAGTTTGTTGTTACTGTCAGAATAAGGAATTTCTACAGATGTCATTTTTCATGCCACTTTAATACATTGAGAATAAATCACATCAATTTAATACAGTGTTAAAATAACACTCGGTTTTAAATTTTTGTCTGTTTTATTCTCAGCCTTGTATTAAAGTGGCATGAAAAAACAACACCTGTAGAAATGTGTATCATTCAGCTATTTTCTTCACATTTATATTAACATTGTTTTCTCAGTTATCTTTTACATTAGACAAATGTGTAAAATCAATGGAATCAAATATATGGGCTTTTCATGATCACCATGCGGATGAGGAAAATTTGCTTGCAAATGTTGTGGCGCTAAGAAGTCAGCTAAGGAAAACAGAACAAAGTTTACAAAACGTGGGAGAAGAGCTTTTCAGGTATGCATATGTTTGAAAGTAGAACTAACTTTGTTTATTTACTGATCTATTTGCACTTGTTTTATTTGTGTTCTGATTTTGATGTCTGTCAGAAGGAGTTTTGCAAAAATCAGTGGAGGTTCCTGTGTCTGTCTAAAATTTTCTTTGTTTTCTTCTAGCACCTGTGCACTTGATGATTTAGATGACAATATACATGACAATGAACGTGAGATTTTAACAATGGAAGATCTAGTTGATTCTAGTGAATTACAAAATTCTTCGGCTTATAGTACTGCTGGCAGACTGTCCTGGAAGAACAGAGATTCTACAAGGAAACCCAGAAATAATGTAACAATTGAAATATTGTTTAGTAGTTTGTATATAATACTTTTGTGCAATAAGGTTTATAATTCTGCTGATCGTAACAAAAAAAAATTAAAATGAGCTCACATCGGTTGATACTTGTGTCAAATATTGTCTTCTGTTTTCTAGTCTTTTTCACTATCATTGGATAAATGTATGGAAGAAGAAAATGAACTTCTAAGGGACAAATTGAACATGGTCCGAGAACAAAATGCGTCATTGACTTCCCAGAACCATCATCTCATGAATGAAGTTGAAACTATAAACTTTGAACTGAAACAGTCAAAAGCAAGAGTGGGTATTTTAATAAATTATATTTGTATTATTGCATGCCATATTGCTTATGATGATGCTACACTCTAAACATTCTTTTCTCTTATTGTGATGCACTGGAGTTCTTGGAGGGGGGGCAAAACGCTAAGATTTTTCAGGTATAGGGATGCCTGTGTAAAGCACTTCAGAGCCAGTAGCAGCTGTGATAGCCTTTGCTTTATACTGCATTTTGCCTCACCTCTCCAGGAATGCCAGTTGATATGTATTAGTAGTCATCCATTTATTAGAACACATTCATAATACCAAAGCATGAGGGCAGCAATTTTTAAACTGCATATTCTACAATAAACCTGTGGTACTGCAGAATTGTTAATCAAAACCACATTACACAAGAAAGGAGGACCATTCCACACAGTATCTGGGTATGGGATAGTTAAAACTTGGTGAGGAGCTGCAACAAGTCTTGGCTATCTGATAAGTGTTTATATGATACGCTTATTTATTCATGTATTACATGTTTAGGTCGGTGTTTAATTTTGGGTGAACATGTAATGTGTGAAGCAAACCTGATGGGTCAACTTTTAAACAATTTTGTTTTATGATATAGCTGGGTCTTTATGTAGTGTTGTTTTTCTTGCATATCACAATGGAATATACATTAATTAATTAAGATGTCTAGTCAGCCAGTCTAGGAGAAGTAACTTCATTATTTATTTATTTAAAAGTATTTATATCCTGCTTTCCCCCTCCCCATTAGGAGTTGCCCAAGGCAGCTTATATTGTCTTTTTTGACATATTAGTGGAACGCAAGTAAATGCTGGGGATAACTCTCTGGCTTTTTCATCTCCTCCTTCCCTGCACAGGGTAGTTGGTGTTTCTCTGTAAGGGGGGAAGGCACAGTTCTGCTTTAAAAGGCACCAGCAAGTGAAGTGGTGATGGTGACTCTTGGTCCTTCTGACTTTTCCTTCTCCTCACAAGACATTTTATGGGCATACTTTGAACACTTCCTTTTGACGGAGAGATGTACAAGTGTCCCCTCCTTTTAGGGTATTTTGAATTACCTGTGTGCCATATTTCAGCTTATTAGCTTAACCATTTCTGAGCCCCTGCTTGGGAGAGAGGGAGACTAATGCTAAAATGTTCAATTCTCAGATTTTTTCCTAACAATTGGGTGCCTTGAACTATGTGTATACCAAATTTCAGGGCTCTAGCTCATGCACACTATCAAAATTGTATCAGTCATAAGAACATAAGAAGTGCCCCTTTGGCTGATCCGAAGTCCCATCTAGTTCAGCTTCCTGTATCTCCTGTATCCCACCGGATGCCTCAGGAAGCACACAAGACAACAAGAGACCTGTATCCTGGTGCAACTCCTTTGCATCTGACATTCTGAGGTAGCCTACTTCTAAAACCAGGAGGTTACTCATACCTATTACGGCTTGTAACCTGTGATGAACTTTTCCTCCAGAAATTTGTACAGTCCCCTTTTAAAAGCATCTAGGCCAGATGCCATCACCCTGTCCTGTGGCATGGACTTCCACAGACTAACTACATGCTGGGTAAAGGAATATTCTCTTTTGTATGTTCTAGCTCTCCTGACGCTCAATTTTGGTCGGTGTCCCCTGGTTCTGGTGTTATGTGAGAGGGAAAAGAACATCCCTCTATCCATATCCTGCATAATTTTGTACGTCTTGATCATGTCCCCCTTCAGGCACCTTTTTTCTAGACTGAAAAAGGTGAGATCTACAGTCCAATAAAATAATATTGGGTAACTCTCAAGTGTGAAGGAACTACAGGAAAAACTATTAAAAACAGACTATTCTGATGTGTTAAGTATAATTGAATGTTTAAATTTAATGACTTGACAGGGTGAAGACTTTATTTTGTAGTCTAATAGCAATAACCAGTGAAACAAGTCTGCCGCGACTGAATTTTGAATGAGTGTGCACATGTGTGAGAGAGATCATGACATATAGAAATGTTAATAGATTCTCCCATAAATTCAGAGATTTATATTTCAGATCTCTTTTCTTGAATGTGCTTTGGGTGCACGTTCGGTCAGCATTCCAGTGTTAGAAGATCAGATAGAAAGTTTGGAAGCAGAAGTTGAAGCTCAGGATAATGTTCTCAGGTAGTGAATTCTTTGTTTTTTATTCCTCTTTGTAACTCATTTTCAGGGGAAATCTCAATTCACAACAATCTCACGTACACATGTGTTCCTTTCTATCACTGTGGAGAAGAAATGATGAGTGAATGGGGCTATATGATTTTTGTTTATACATTGTATCTCCTTTCTGATATGTTCATGTAAAAGTGGACAGTTTAGTTTGCTCATAATTTCTGATGGTGAGACAGAAAGATACAAGTTCAAGTTTATTAGGTTGATCAGCACATAAGCCATACACCTATTAATCTAAAATCTTGAGACAGAAAGATACAGCATGAGAGTTGTACCAAATGAGATTCATCTCTTGAAAGTAACATGTGTACAGACCCACATTGTTGATGCTGTTTTTCAAATGTTTCAATTTGAAAAAAAATATTCCTGTTGAAATAGGTGTTATTTTGATCCTAAATGGAACGAAGCCCCTTAATTTCAATGGTATTTACTTTCAGCTCAATGTGTATAAGTTCATAGTGTTACACATGCAATCGTGGTCTTTGCAGGTCTCATTGCAGGTCTCACAGTTTTTTTCCAAAGTATCTTATTTTGATCTTTAATTTTGATCTTTAATTAATTTGGGTTTTTGGAGACCATACTATGCATCAGGTTTTTTGTGCCTTTATTAATATATGACAGTGGAAACACATGTTAGGGACAGGAGTTTGCGTGGGTTCCTGCAAAACGTGGGTCTTTCCCTTCTAGCCAATGTTAAAGCTGCACAATTTCTGCTGATGTGTTAGCATTAAAGAGACATGATACAAGCTGTTCCTTTGCACGAGCAGTAGTAACACACAACGGATCCTATGCTGTGTTGTTCTGATTTAATTTTTTGGACTTTTATTGTTTCTTTCTGAGTAGATTGAATGAGAAATGATTTGTAGTTGTCTAGCTTTGAGCAGAATACCTAGTACAACTATTTATTTATTTATTTAGCCAAATAAAAAAATAGTCGTACTAGGTATTTTGCTTGGACTTGGAGTGGCTAACAAGATGCTGATAATTCTACCCCATCCGTTCCTATCCATAGTCCCAGAAAGCAAATTTGAATAAAAAATGTCTTGCACATCTGCAGTGGTATATCAAGGATGGTGCAATTTGCTCCGTGTGCAGGCAATAAGGGGGTGCAGTGCCTTCTGGCTGATGTGGGAGCTGATGCTCTCTCCACCTGCAAGAGGGTCAGAGGAGCTTCTCTCTACCTCTGCAGTCCTCCTTTTGCTGTTTTGTCTAGACTGGCAATGTGAAGGTAGGTAATCAAGGCAAGGTGGAACCCCTCCTCTCTCTCTGGAGGAGGGTTTAGCTATCTTCCCTGTGCACCTGGCTTCTTCCTCAGGGGCAAGAAGCAGAAAAGATGCACGCCCCAACCACTTACAGGCACAATGGTAAGCAGTGGGGCATTGTTCTTTCTCTTGTCCCCTCCCCCATCTTCTGTCACTAACATCTGTCTTCTCCAGGTGTCAAATACGCTAGGTATGCCGCTGCACACCAGATCTACAGAATATTAGGCTGGCATCTTCTTTTAGATTGCTTTGCTGAAGGAAAGTGCTCTTCACTAACTTGTGTTCTTAATGGGATACTTGATAATTTAAAAAAATCAAACATCAAAGAACAACATGCATGATACTTGTTGTTCTAATAAGCTGTTTTCTAATAATAATAATAATTTATTTTATAATTTTAGAGATGCAGAAGATAAATTAGAGCAAAGCCAGAAATCAGTAATGGAAAAAGAATATGTTTTGCAGAAGTTCAAGGAGGAATATAAAAAAATGAAACTTGACTTAATTGAACAAAGCAAGCAAGGAAAGAGGTGACACATTACATAATTTTCATTTGGAAAACTTGATGGCACATACCTTGATACAAAATAGTTGCTTTAGAATGCATTGTGTATGTTGTTGAACAAAAATGTGTTTTGAATAAAATCAATTTAATCAATCAATTATTCAATTCTATTGAAATTGGGGTTGTCTTCTAAATTCACTTAGTCATGACTAAAGTCCAGTCAGACCAGCATTAGCATTTTCCACAGGATTGCTGCGCTTTTGGTTGCAAAGCCCAAGTGTTTTCCTTATCCTTAAGTGTTTTCCCACAGAATAAGTCACATGCATTTTTCACTTACAAGCAGTGAATCTTCAGTGTGGGTTTTGAAAGTGTGGTTGCAAAACTCATGGGATTGTTGGAGTCCTTGGACTGAGATAGTGCCCTAGAGTGGCTACCAGCAGAGCCCTCCTTAGCCACAGCTCACCCTTTCCCCCTTATAGTAAGCCAACTTTCTTGGTTAAAGAACACAACTGGACAAGGAGAAAAAACTTCCCTGATAATGTTGGAGCAGTGAATCATATAGTGTCACTGTGTGTATGAATGTGAGCCCTTAAGAACATGCAGAGATTGTATGCAAGGAGTGGGTCCCCTGTTTGTTTCAGCTCTGTAAACTTGTCATTTACATGCACAGACCCGTTGCCTCAATAGAAATGAATCTGAGGTCTGCCTTTTTGAAGGAACTCCTAATTAAGGTAGTCCTCAGTGCTTGGGTGGAAAGAATAGCTTCTGGTATTTTAGATTTGTATACACTTCAGCTTTTGCTGTAGTAGTTGAATTACAAAATGATCTGAAAACAAATGGCTGAAGAAACAAAATGCACACATCTGCTTATTGTACTGCTGCAGTGTTTCAGTGAAAAATGATATACTGTACCTGTTCACGATTTGTGCACTGAAACTGGAGGATACTGGTGTGCTTCGTGCCGTATTCAGAACGTTGAACTCTCACCATAAATAAATGTTACTGTGTACTCTTTGCATAATACTTCAAAACAGATAGTAAATAGTAATAAACTATTCTGTATTATTGTGCTTAAAGCTTAGATATTGTGAGAATAACCATTACTGTGCTTGATCAGTTTAAAACTAAGAACCTCCTTTCATTTCAAGAACTGAACAGCAAAGGAATGAAGCTCTGCATAATGCTGAAGAACTAACAAGGACCTTTAAAAAATACAAAATGAAAATAACTGAGAAACTGGAAAAGGTAGAATTTGATTTCAAGTTATTGATCATTTTAATAGAATACTGGCTATATCTGAGATCCATAGTCTTGTTTTATCACCACATCCATGGTCATACTTTATTGCTACTTTTTTCCTAGCTCTGCTCCTGTGCCATTAACTGCATTCTGACCAAAGAAAATTTCACACCAAAGAGAGCTTAACGATGCATTTTGATAAAGGCATAAAAGCGGTTAGGAAATAAAAGGCATCTCTAGCTAAAATTGTTCATTCAGCCATTCCTCATGGCTGCTTCAGAGGCAGAAGTGAAACAGCAAAGCCTCCTCTGCCAGCCTCACTAGGTTCAACTTCAGTTTGTCTTTTTGTCTCCCAGAATTGTTTTTATTGGTAACCATGTACGAGCAGACCTGCAATCAGGGGTAGTTGTTGGTTGGATGAACTAGAAGTTATTAGTGCAGTTTAGGGCAGTAATGACTGTCATTCCAGAGAGGGCCAGTCAAGGTGGTAGGTTAGGCCGATAAGAGGTCAGTTCCCAAAGGCAAAAACTATAGCTCAGACAGGCCAAAGGAAATGGACCTGACAACCTGCCTACTTGTATGGGATTGAAAGAATCTGTAGAACTTCTCTGGCAGACAAATTGTTCAGACTAGGGAATCAACTTTATAAGGATGGGCCTCTCTTGACTCACAAGAGCACCTAGTCTGGATTGCTTGATGAGCAGTAGTACACCTTTCAGACCATAATCTAGCAAGCACTGTGCCTGTGGTTCATTCTGCCTTTTTACAATGAATACAAGCTAGTTTAAAAACTATGAAGATTGATACTGAGACCAAATGCTTTCTTTAACCTGATTGTTTATAAATTTTGGAGATGAGACCATCTGGTGTCTGCTTCTTGGCACTTTCATGACTAGATCTTAAGTTTCAGAAAGGCATTGAGTGTTTTGAAGCAAGTTGAAGCACTAATGTTTCTCACATGTGTCAGAGCAGAAGCTAACCACATATTCTGCTGTACATGCAGAAAGCAATAGATAGCATGTGAGCCATTTTCATTGTAGACAATGGGTTGCAGTACATAATTCAAATGTGCGGTTTGTCCTCCATTCTGATAGAATCAATCCTGAAAAACGCTCTCTTTCCATTCTCAAACCTCTCTATCACTAAGTGCTATACTAGTTATATAAAAGGATAGGAAAGTATAAATTGGGAGCATCAGGACTGAATGTTTGAGGATTCTCAAAAGTTCGATTTGACACTGCAATCCTGTACGTACCTGAAACTAAACCACATTGAACATGGTGCAGCTGTGATCTCAGTAAACATTTGTAGGATTGCTCTATAAATTTTTCTATGTTGCCGCAGATTAATTATTGCTAACAAAGTCTACTTTTTGTTCAGGTGCAGAAGGAGGGACAAATTTTAGAGACAAATTTGACTAACTGTGTAAAAGAAAAGGAAAAGTTGCGTGCACAGTGTGATTCCTATAGATGTGAACTTGAAGACATGAAGGAACAACTGAGGTAAAATGTTTGCTTACTTTGTTGCTTCTTCCTCTGTATAGATACTTAGACCATGAAGTACTTTGACTTGGGTTAATGGCCGATGCATGTGATTATGTGACCAGCTCGGTCCAAGTTACAATTGATGGAGCAGCAAAATCCATCAGTGTGGAAGGGATTTTTACACATACACTATCACAAAATAGGAGTTTGGAGGGAGGGAATCACTGATGACACCGAAGTCAAATGACTGTTCTGTCCACCATCAGATTTAATGTGTATTTTGACTATGGGTCAGCAGGCTCCCACAGTTCTATTCTGCCAATATTCCTCTGTTCTGATTTTCCCTGAGTTCCATTCTGCTTGTTTTTGGTAGAAATTCTGGGTTTTGGAATTTCAAAAATGGATTATATGATGTACCCTCACACCAGCATAACGCAAAACCCTAACCTATTTACCTATAATAATAAAACATCAGTCTGGTGCAGAACAATTGCAATCCTGTGGGAAGAAAAAAAAATCAAAACCTTGAATTTGGGGGTGCCATGCTACTTTTTAAAATTTGGAATAGCCCCTGGAAGCAATAACATCAACCGCTGAGAGCTCCAGTTCATTGTCCTTCCTCCACACTTCGGTTAATTCTTCATGGCTTATTTCATTGTTGTTGTGTAAGATACACTTTTGCTTTTTGTTATTATGCAGTACAAATGTTAACAATTATAATTTTTATAACAATTCATATTATGTTGGTGATCATTTAATACAGAGCTGCTTGATCCCCGGCCCAGAGGCCAGATCCGGGGTTTGGCTGAACCCATCCACCTGGTGAGTGGACCATTCCGTTCCACCCCTGTGTGGCTTGTCGTTTGAGTAGGCTTGTCCACCATTATGCTCTGGGCTGTTTATGCAGCCTTCTAGGATGCTGGGCAACAGACGCAACTACCCAGAGCATCCTGGTGGCCTGGTCTACTTAACAATCTGCGTGGGGGTGGAATGGAAAGCTGCAGTCCAGGCAGGGACTGCATTCCAAGTGCACGGGGGCCACAAGTTTGGGCATTGCTGATTTAATAATTGGAAGAGGCTTCCTGCAGAGTTGCATTTGCTTTCATACAAATTAATACTTTTAAAAAACTAGATCTAAAAAAAAAACTTCTGTTTTAAATGTTTAAACAAAGCATGCTTTCTGAAAATACCAATCCAGAACCACAGATTCCAACCTTGATTAGTCCTGTTCCAGTAAATGTATCTGGAAAAGCAGCATTTTAGAATCTGGGAAGGAATCTGGCAGGTGCAGATTCTATAAGCATCCCTGATTTGCTCCATGAACTGGAGCCCTCAGTGGCTGACATTGTTGCTTCTAGGAGCTATTTTAAAAAGCAGCACAGCTCCCCAAACTCAGGATTTTTTCTTTTCTTCCCACAGGATTGCAGTTGCACTGCACCAGACTGGTGGTTTTTAAAAAAATATATATTTGGGGGAAATAGGTCATTTTTTGCTGCATCAGCCTTGAGTGCAAATTAGTGCAAGTAATGGAGTTGAAAAGTATGTGCAACTTTGGGTTAGTAATTAGTCCTGCTCTTATGATGAAATAGCTTATAAGTCATCTCTCGTTATTCACTGGGGTTCTGTTCCGGAATTCCTAGTGGATAAAAAAAATCAGTGGATAATTAAACGGTGGAAAAATAGATTTAGGGACCCACTTCCAGGTTTCTTGTGCCTCCATTGCTTCTAATGGAATAAGGTCTTGCCTCAACATCTGCAGAGGTTTGATTCTGGGACTCTCTGCTGATACCATAAATTGTTAAATAGCAGTTTAAAAAAGCAGTTTAAAAAAATAAAAAGTGCGTCCCTTTACAATTGTGATTTAAAAACAGCTTTTCTTACTGTTGTAGAGAGGCAGTCAGCCATTAGAAATGCACATCCTGCCTTTCCCTGGCTCAGCTGAATAATGGAATGATTGCTTCCATGACTATCTCTCTGCAACAGTAAGAAAAGCAGTTTTTTAAAACTGCATTTTTAAAGAGATGCATTTTTCCCCTTCTCCAGGGATCTGCACATTCCTTCTCATTTGCAGTGGCCATTTGTGTTGAGTCAAATCTGTGTATAAAAAATCCATGTATAACAAGGTGGAACCTGTACAGTAATTGTATTGTTTTATGAAAATTACACACACACGCACACACACACAAAAATCTAGCTAATTTTAACTTTGAGAAAAGACAAGGATAGGATGGGACAGTAAAAAAAATCTTGCAGGTCTTGAAAAGTTTTGCTGACTCTTTGTTTTGGATTTTTTTTAGACAATTACTTGAAGAGAATTCCACTGGAAAAGGAAACTTAAAGCGTATGGAAGCCAGAAGCTCAGAAATGGAATTGCAGTTAAAACATTCTCAGCAGAAGATCCAGACTCTTGAAACAAAACTTTGGGACCAAGACACAGTAATTGAAGAGAAAAATGGTCTTGTAAAACAAAATGCTGACTTGAAAGCTCTTATTGCAAAGCAAAACAATCACCTGAAATTGTATAATCAAGAAATTGAGAATTCAAGATTTGAATTGAATGCCTTAGAAAATATTATTTCCCAATTGTCTCACAGTTCATCAGAAGTGGTATGATAATCCCTTTAACACCTTTGTACTTTCAGCAGGCTGATGAATATTCATTGCATTGAATGTTGCTGAGTACCTACTGCACTGTGCTAAAAACTTGTTTATATTAATGGTCCTGTTATTCACAATGGAGTTTGTATTGTGATAGTGCTCAGTAAATTGTATCCTTAAGGATCATTTCAAGCATTATAAACCTTTTACAACCTGTCTGTATGGGAACTTGTACTTTGTTTTTTTTCTGTTGGTTATGTGTGCTGGGAAGTTCTACTTGGCCATTGCCCTGTCTTGGTATAGGCTTCAGTTTCTTCCTCGAGATATCTAACATGATGGTTGCTGGCTATACCTTAAACAAGCTTTAAACTCTTTAAGGCTATACCTTAAACACTCTTTAAATGCTCTTTATACTTTAAATAAATGACTCTTCCCATTGCCCTTACCTGAAAAGTGTACCTCAAAGGCAAAAATTCAACTGTCCTTTTTGGTTAGCATTGCGTAAGGAAGCCATGTATGTATTTTGCAGTTGAGACCAAAAGAGTATGTGCATGTGTGTGGATGAGTAACCCTTGTATGTCACATTGCATACCTCTTTTGAAACATCCCTCAGATTCCCTAGAGTTGAAAAGCAGCTTACAGTGTGTTGGGAGCAAGTGATGGTCAAGGAAGAGAAACTTCAGTTAATGATTGGACTTTCATGCCCACCTCACAGTCACTCTATGCAGTGCCGAGAAGTACTTGTAAATCCTGTTGATTTCAATGGAAGAGTTAAGCGTGTCCATAATGTTCTCCTGTTGAAAGCAGAATTTAAAACTGGTTCATTTTGCTGCATATTGAGAAATTGCCCATTAAAATTTCTCAAAGATCATTTGTAGCATAAACAAATCTTTACACGTTTTTTCTTAATTTACAGTTTAATCATCCTGAAAAATCATGTGCTTCTTACTGTCAATCAAGTGGATCCGTGATAGGAGAGCTAAGGTATCTTTTTTTCAAGCTACTGTAGATGATGTAAATGTACTGTCAATGACAAAAAGGAACATGCAGTTATTCTACAATCTAGTTTTTTTCCTAGTCTAAAACTGAAGATAAAAGAAGCAAAGATTCAGAAACTTCAGGCAGAACTTATGGCCAATAAGATGGCACCAGATCTCTCTGATGGATGTGAGTCACAAGAATCCAATGGATTGCACTGTCTAGAAACTGAACCAGTAAAACTGACTGGTAATCAAACAGGTATGCATTCAGACATATAGCATACCTTAAAATGTATTGTAGCTTCAGACATGAATATCTGCTTCCTCCAAAATAGTTCATAAGAAACCTGGAAGTAATTGGGTCAAGCTGAGCAGTTGGATGATTACTAAATACGATAATAGAAGAATACAAATTACACTTCTGATATTTGTCTCTTCTTGGGAAGCAATTCCCCCAATGAGCATACAAGTAAACTAATTTAAGATTGAGGTATGCTACAATCCTATGCCCAAATGGCACAGGTGTTCAGGCAAATTTCTGGTTTAAAAATACTTTAGAGCAGTGTTTCTCAACCAGTGGTACAGGTACTACCAGTGGTACTTGAGATGGTGGCTGGTGGTACTTTCATGACCCCTGGTCTCCTGTCACCCAGCAGTGAGACCAGGAACACGACACAACAAACAGCAGTAGGAGGCTTGGCTCAGCAGGCAGAGCTCCAAGCATGCTTTTCCACCAGCTTACTGGTGTTTGTTGCATTGCATCTGGCCTCCCAACCTCCCTACTTCCAATAGTACCACCAGTACTTCTGGTGGTACTTCCATGTGAAGTGGTACAGCAGAGGACAATCCTTGAGAAACACTGATTTAGAGTAGAAATGCCCAATTAGAAACATACAGGACTTAATTAGCCCATTAGGTTATTTTATTTGGTTGCTTTCAGTCACTCTGTTACCACATTCTGCAGATGCTGAGAATTTTCTGTTAAAGATTCTTCACTGTGCTCGCAGAACTGCAGGATTCCCTCCAGGGCTTCCCTGGGCCTCCCAGTGCCTTATAAAGTATTAAAAACATCACTTCTGGTTTTACAAAAAACTGGAAGTCGCTTTTTTTTGCCTTTTAGGCCATTCTGAGATCCACAGTATCTACAGGTGGCTGTGCCTGGCTTCTGCAGGCTTCAGAAGACCCTCCAGAGGCGAGTGGAGTTCAGCTTCCCTTGCCTCCAGAGGGGGTGTCTGGGGGGGGGGCCCTGTGGATCCCATCTGTGGTTAAGTGAAACTGTAGATATGGGATCCATGGATACTGGGGCCCCCTGTATATGCCCCAAGTACATGTTGTGCCAGTAAAAATGCTAATTAAGAAGTTTGTCTTCATACAATTTCCAAGTTTGTAATCAGTAAGTTTGGACACTCATCTTTTCTTTTTCTTTTTTTTTTTGTAAGAGAGAAAATGGCAGCAATTGGAATTTATCAGTAAACAATTTGAAAAGGAGAAACAAAGATTAATTAGACAACTAGAAGACCTGCGTTCAAAACTGCAAAAATCTGAAGATGAGAACTCTTCTTTAAAGGAGAACATGACCCAGAGAACGATTCAGTTCCAAGCAATACAGAAAGAATTATTGGAGAAAGCTGCAAAGTCTAGTACCTTGGAGAGAGAGGTAAGTAGGCACTAAGAAGTCTGTATTCTTAGGAGCTATCTAGTTTGATTAGTTAATTGCATAAATATACAAATACTGTAGGTAGCTAGGTTGATTCATTAAGGAGGAAGAAAGGCCCAATACCGAAACTGGGTAATAAATTGTCTCTGCCTCACAAGTGGCCTGTGTGTTCTGGTCAATGCTGAAGATGGCTCCAAGTAATGGCTAAATTTTTATATTCCTTTCAAATGGGATTATAGTCATTTTTAATGTCTTTTGTTCCAGTAGCGCTTGGTGCAAATTGAGATCAGTCATTGATGCAAACTGAAATCTAAGAGTATAATTAAATTCTATTATATCCTACTTCAGCAGTTCCCAAACTTACTGTGGTCACAGTGCCACTCTTGCATGATGGTCTCAGCTCTCCCAGGTACCACCATCTTGGATCATGTGAGATCTTGTGCAATGCAAGATGGCGGCACCTAGAAGAGCTGGGAAGAAGAGGCAGCCAAGGACATCCTGCAGCATCCCTGTGAGTTTGCTGCAGAGCCTTCAGGCGCCACAGTGCAGTTTGGGAACCACTGCCCTAATTGATCTTTTGCCTTCCCCTTTGATTGCTTAATTCCTAGACTGATGGAGAAATCTGGAGGACTGGAAAGTCGACTCAGCATTTTGTGTTTTAATTGGCTGTAATAAAGATATTACCCTACTCTTTCTTTTGCATAAAACTTACCTTAGTTTTGAAAGGTCACACAGATGCCTGTTAGATGTTACAGGTATTTTTCCAATGAGAACTGAGAAAAGAGTCTGTGTGGGGGTGGTGATGGCAGTGGAGATAATTTTTGCTTCAGGCAGAACAGCTGCCCGATGCTCATTAAAAAAAAAAAAAAGTATATGGACATTGTGCAACAAAATGACAAAAGAGAGGGATTGGGTGCCTTGTGAACGTTTGCCACTTTTTTGTTTTGTGGGTTTGCATGACCACTCCTATACTTGAGCAGTTAACATGGAAATACACTTGGAGGGAAAAAAATTTTAAGTGTGGATAAGACAAGTTGTTCTGCTTATCATTACTGACATCTTAGACTCTGAGAGCTTATGAGATGTTCGTGCAACCACTGTCAGCATAAGCCATGTTCTCTTCAACCCCTATATTCAAACTGTATGTGTGTTTGTAGATAGCAAGGAAATCCTCTCAGCTTTCAGTTCTTGAAAAACATTTAGAAGAAAAGACAGTTGGTTATACAACTGCTGCTGCAAGAAATGCTCAGCTGGAGCAGGAACTGCTGGTAAGATTCTTGCTGCCTATTCAGAGTAACTGGGGATGAAGGATGGTAAATGCACATTTCTGATGTTACATTATTTATACTAACAAACTTTAGTGTATCCCAAAAGTACAGATATGTCACGTTTAAAATTTAAATGGTTTTCTGTAAAATATTTGCTTATAATTTGGCAGAATATGAATTTGTATTCCCAAAAACAAAGCAGTGATTTCCCTCAATTTATTGATATATAGAACATTGAATTGTTAAAAATCCATAATAGAAGGATCCAATATTTCTATAGATTTCAAGAAAGAAAATAAAGCGCAAAATATACAATGTCTGCTTCTAAACCTCTCTGTTTTTAAACGTATATTTTCAAAACAGTGAGGGTGTCAGGAAGAAGGAAGAAGGATGCCTGGTACCCACAAACTATGATGATGATGAGAGCCGCATTATGTTCACTTATTTTCTAACTGTAGTTTGGCTTGTGTGGTTGTTTTCTAGGAATTGAATTCTAAGCTTCATAACTTGGAAAGAAACCTCAGTGAGAAGCATGATAACTTCACTGTGGTGCTAGAAAAAGCACAGCTAATTCATCTTGAGCAACATAAGGAGATGGAAACACAGATTGAGTTAGTAAGTTTTTAACATGTATGATGTGAATCACCTTATAGGACTATCTCAAGTATAATTTTTTACAGTTCTTAAGAGTCCATTCCTGAGCTCTGTGCACCATCACAAACATGCTGTAAAAGCACGTTTGTGAGAGTTAGTGCTGGAATTAGTGTAGTTAGCCCAGCGCAAACGGGAGGCCACCGGGACTGCTGTGCAATGGAGAGGTGAGTGGGGGTGTGGGGAGAGGTGGGGAGGAAGCATTCCAGGAAGGGTGGGGAGGAGGCGTACCAGGCGAGGGAGTGGGGCAGAAGGAGGGCGGGACCGACAGAGCTCAGCTCCACTGGCTCCAGAACTGTCGCAGAATTGAGTAACCCCATTGTGGGACTACTTTCCTTACTCAGAAAGTGGGAAAAATGTCCCCTTTCCCACGGAGCCTGCAATAGCTGGCTGCCTGCACTCGGGGTGCTTCGGCAGCCATTTTTGGCGCTGTGGCAGCCCTGCACACAGGCAGCTCAGGATTGGGCTTTCAAATCTTTGTTTCATCTCTAACAATTAGGAAAAGCAGTATCTCTGCCATAGTCTTCTTGGGTTCAGTTCAGACATGAAAGCATTTGTATATGTGGACACTTGAAATGCAAGTGGAGCTACATCACATGGCAAGCTGTCTGTGGGAGTCTGTGTCCTATATGGCTGTATGGTCACATTATTGCAATAATCTCAAATAAAGGACTATGAGGAAATAAATAGAACCATACCATTGTGTATGAGGCTGTCCCAACTAGTTGGCTTGTATGTATGAATGGAAACTTGGAGCATTTCTTTCTTTCTTCTAGTTCCTAGAAGAATCCTAACATAGTATAACTATAGTAATCCCAAGCAGACTTTGGTTTTCCTCATAATATAGTACAGTACACTGAATTTAGGAATTGTTCATATTGCTGAGCCTGGGCCTGTGGAATGTACACAGTCATTTTAAGATTGTGGCATTTGTAGTAATTAAACTTTCATCCTGTTTTTTGAAAGATTAGATGTTCAGGGGATCCATTATTGTAACTGAATAATGGCAGCTATGTTTATCATTGTTTTAAAAAATGCGTGTGAGATACTGTGGGATCCTGTGAAGTACTGTGGGACAATAAAATTTCTTTTTATATAGCTTCAGTCTCAACTAGAAACTAAAAACCAGCAATTCATGGAACAAGAGAAGACGATGTCCATTTTACAACAAGATATTTTCTATAAACAGCACCAGATTGAATCCCTGGATCGACTGCTAATAGAAAGCAAAGAGGTAACATTGATTCTTAGAGTGCTGCTTGCAAGGCATATGGCTTTACATCATTGTAAGATTGTTGTAATGCCAGGAAGTGCTGCTGGCAGACTGGTGCTTGCCTATGGGCAGCAGCATCTCAAAATTTCTTTGGGAAGGAACAATCTGGCATCCATTAATCAGTAGTAGATTTCATGCTTCATATGCAGAAGGCTCAATGCCTGCCATTTTCAGTGTTAAGTATCTTGGGTAGCTAGACTGCGAAGGACTTCTACCTGATGCTTTGAAGAACAACTAGATAGTGGTCTAGATAGGCACTGTGACCTTATGATGAAAGGGCGAAAGGACCTCACAGATGCAACTGGAAGAGTCTTCCCTTCTTATCCAGGAGATGCTCTGAGGCACAGCCTCCCCAGGCCTTAGAAGTCCTCCTGGAGGCCTCTGAAAGGCATTTTGGTTTTCGAAAACTAGAACTGCCTTTTGGAGGCCTCCAGGAGGCCTTCTGAAGTTCAGGGAGGCTGCGCACTGCCTCCCCATACCTTTCTGCATCCATGGATATTGGTATCAGTGGTGGGGGGGTGGTCCAGGAACGGATACTGCAGATGTTGAGGCCCCACTGTATTTACTTTGTGTTATCTACTTAAATATGCCTGTCTATCCTTCTGAGGGCTTATACTCTTCTTGCTTTATAATAAACTTTTAAAAATGTATTTGCATTGGATTGATTGCTTGAACGAGGGGAACACACATAACTAGCTAAATTCATGACTAGACCATTTAGACACATTACCAAAAGTAGCATTTAAGGAGGAGGATTCCTCTTCCATTCTCAGCGTGCTCTGCTTAGCCTGTTTGTTCTGGAGAAGTGGGTGCCTAGTGTGTTTTGAAGAAGGGGATGTGCAGGAACTAGCAGACAACAGAGTGGCATGAAATTTCTCTCGCTTCCCCTCTTCTTGCCTATCCAGCTTTAAATGACCAGAAGGGAAAGTAAGTAGTGGTGGTGAAGCATATGTGTGAAGACAAAGGTGGGAGGGGCATGGTTCTGCTTCAACATGGGCTGGTTCTGCAGGGGTCCTTGGGCAAGCTACTCCCTTTCAGCCTCCTCCCCAGCTGCAATATGAGGATAATAATACCTACTTATTTTTCAGGGTTGGATCACATAAAGATAATACATGTGAAGTGCTTTGCACACTGCAAAAGCACTGTATAAATGCTTAGTAGTGTTTTCTCTCAAAGAACATTGGGTTAGGGACCTCAGAGCAGCCTATCTGTAGAGCTATTTAAACCAAACGTATAATCAAATATTTTCATTGTTTCTGATTGGAAACAGGAAACAGAAAAACAGAATACCAAGAAGGAGGAGGCTTTGAAGGTGTTACAGAATGAACTAAATCAGGAAACAATAAAGGTAAATTAACTTGTATTGATTTCTTATAACTTGTTATATCTTTCCATACATTTCTCTTCACTCTGGACAAAAATTATATTTCTTACATTGAAGGTTCTTGTCACCATCAACCAATTTTCATACTTTTAATTTTGAAAGAGAAGAAATGAAGGATGAAATACATTTTCTTTAGACACCATAAGAGCTTATAAGCTCTTTCAGTTTGTGAAGAGAAAAAAATTGTTTATTACTTGCTCCATGTTTTGCCTAATATCTGCCCATGACTTGGTAAATGATTACATCGTACACAAATTGTTATTTTCTTATTATTTATATAGCACTTTCCTTGCACGTGTCACTTTACAAAGCAAAAAAAGGCAGATCTCTGCCCAGAAGAGCTTAAAACAGACATTTTAATAGTGGGAGAAACATCCAAGAAGGGAGAGAAAGTTCCCTTTCAGAAAAGAATAAGAAGGGATAAATTTGAGCGAATACAGTGTTATAAACTTCTTCTTTCAGTTGGAGATAAACATTTAATGGTTAAGCCGTACACTTCTTGGGAAAAGTGGGTTTGGAGGAAGGATTTGAGGAAGAGAGAGAAGAGCACAACAGAGGTGATCTGGAAGAGAATTCGTGTTAGCCCAGGGGCGGGTGCCCAGCCTCCGCTGCTCAGCGGTTTCATGGACCACTGAGCTGCGGCACAGTAAGCAGGGGCAGGGAGGAGGGAAGCCGGTGGGGGGCAGAGAGAAAGCGGGGGGAGGTGTGATGGGGAGGTGGGGGCGGGGAGGGGGACAAACAGGGAGGGGGCGGGCTGGAGGCGTGCCTGGGGGAGGGAGGGAGGCGGGTCCGTTGAGCTCCGCTCTGCAGAATCCAAGGCACTCGGGGAGGGTTCCGTGCCCTACACGAGCCTGGCGGCAAACTGTGTAGCCCCATTGTGGGGCTGTTTACCTTATCCAGGAGAAGGGGACAAAAGTCCCCTTCTCCCAAGGCACCTTCCGCGGTAGCCCGGGGCGCGCAGGTTCCGGCAGCAGCCATTCTCGGTGCCACCGAGCCTAGGTGCCCTGGGCAGCTCAGGATTGGGTTGTTAATTGCCACATGCTCTCAGGCTGTTCAAAAATCAGATAGCTACTAATTGCCCTGTAAATAGCTGCACTCCTGCATAGTTTGTAAATATAGAGAGATAGAGTTTGTTTTTGTGGTGGGTTTTTTTTCCCCCCAAGTCCATCCATGACAGGTAGTGGGGGCAGGTGAAGTTTGGGTCACATAACTAAGCCCCTCAATCCTTGGGGCTATTCATTAGAACTGCCTCATTATGAGAAATGGATCATAATTTATTTTTTGCAAATAAATTACTTGTAAATAAGTAAAAATATTATTTCTTTCTAGGTCACCTCTTTTTAAAGTCTTGTAAAGCTAGGTGGGCCCCAATAGAGTGACATTGTGAAAAGTGCTAAAATGTTTTAAGAACTACTGGTCTATAGGATTGCAGTCCTACTTATGTTGATTTTGATATTTTAAGGCACTTTTAGATTTTTGCAGGTGTTTGAGAAATTTGCCCAAATTTTATATTATTTCTTTTACCTAACTAGGTCAAACAATTACAGACAGCACTAGATATCTATAAGAAAGACCTGACATTATATTTGAATCAATTAGAGGAAAGTAAAATGTTGTTTGAGAAGCAACTGAAGAAGAAGACTGAAGAGGTAAACTGGATGTTTCTGATCATTTCTTTTCTCATATGTTGGAAATATTTCATTTATTTATTTGAGAAATAAATGCTTCATTTGGTGGTTATCTATAAATGCCATTTAGCAGTGTGTTTCAATCTGCCCCCAGAATAAAGGTAAGCTAGTCATAGGAAAATGAACAGAGCTAAGATAAATTTTACTAAGGTTAACCATGAGGAAAGAACAAAGTGTCAACTAAATGTGGGCAGGGGGCCAGCAGACACAAAGGGAGCAAAACTGCTTCACTTCTTCTGAGACTTTAGGGGAGGTGTGTGATTTGGTGTAGTGCAACTTACTCTAAGCTCTTTAGGCTGGTGATTGCCTCCCCCCCCCAGCCCCAAAACAATATTGCATCACAACATAAAATAATTTGGAGATGCGTTTTGAGGAAAAATTGTCACTGGCAAAGAAGTAGCAATTTTTTCTCTCAGAATGCACCTTGGAACAATGTTCTGGGAAAAACAATATGGTTTTATAAAGGAAGGAAGAGTGCCAATTTTACCATACATCCTGAATCACCAATCTTATTCCCATAAAATAAGGGGGGGGGCCATTGTATTGTTACAACTGGACTGAGATCTTAAAGTGTGTGTTCTGCCAGATTCCCAGTTCAAGCTCCGCCTGGGGAATTATGCCCACTTTTAGCTAATTAGCTCCCCTTCTTTCCTCAAAAATGACCCTGGTTCTGCCCTGCAGTACTGCTGGACACCACCACCAGAGTAGCTTGCCTATTTAACCTACAGGGGTCCTCCTTCCTGCCAGCAGCCTCCTGCCACTACAGCAGCCCCTTGGTCCTCAGCAGGTCTTGGGCACAGCAGCCAAACACCACTCTTAGTGTCTCCAGTAGTTTCTGCTCCAGCAGCTGCCAAAGTCCATTCACACATCCATCCATCAGCAGTCCATTAGCCATCAATTCCTCAATCCATTAATCCAGTCTGTCCTTCCTCAAGCTTTCCTCCTTCTGCTACCAAACTCTCCCTTCATCAGGTGCTTTTATGCCTGATGGACCTATTGCCTTCAAGTGGCTGCAGCTGTACAGCACACTCTCTGCTGGATGCCCAGGCCTTACCCTTAAAGGGGCCACTGTTGACACCACATCCTACCTCCTCGCCAGATCCTCTTCGATTCCAATACAGTGTGTCACTCAGTAGTATTCAAATATGTCTGAAAAACACCTCTCCTCTTAAATGGCTATAAATAGATTTTGTCTCGGAATAACTGGTTATATCAAACTTTTAAACTTGAATGTTCTGGAATTTCAGTTTATAATAGCTTTCAGTGATGGTAAGTACCACAATTTATATATGTGGTTAGACTTTTTTCCCCTAAAAATGATGAAATGAGAGCAAGCATAGAACGTATACATGTCAAATTGTTGCTGCCTAGTCACATGGATCCTAACATGTTTTTAGGTGCAACGGTTGCAGAAAGAAATAAAGCTAAAAAATGACAATCTTCAGTCCACTAATGAACAAAATCTCCGCCTACAGCAAGCACTGCAGCAGCAACAGCAAATGTTACATGAAGAAGCCATTAGGAATGGTGAGTTAGAAGACAGCCAGACACAACTCCAAAAGCAGGTGTGTTCTTTATGATAAATATTACAATTATCTGTAATAATATTTCTGTGATTATAAATCACAGATGTGAATATTTATGTGACTTCTGTGATTCACGCTTCTTTTTGATATGCTTTTTCAGTTATTTTCAGAAAATGTTTCATAATCCTAAAGCATCGACTATGATCCAGTGAGAAATAACATGAAGGTCTTTTTTGACACACCCTGAAGAATTTGATCATTTAAAAAAAAAAAGACCTTCATGTTGTTTCATAACCTGATTTTGAAAGTTGTCTTAGTTTTTGATTTAGCCTGCCTTGTGGCAAGAATGGCTGCTGTTTAACAAACCCAATCTTGAAGTGTTACTGGAGTAAATGCAAGCATTTTTATACATTATTTGTCGCAGTCATTGGTTTTGATCCATAAGTGCACAGGTGCAGCATAGGCATATGCAAAACTTAGGTTTGCTGTAGTACCATACGTCTTGGTTTCTGTAGTTTGATAAAGCTTATTCATATACGATAGCTTGTTAGCACTTCAGGTTGCAGTCCTAAAGAGCACTTGGGCCAGTACAAGATCCTTGCACCAGCCCAGGAGTGCCGCGAATGTGCCATAAAGCACCTTCATGCCTGTCCAGAATCAGCTGAGCTCGCGCACTGGAGAACTACTGTATATGCTTAGAACCAATAATCTGGAACCGAAATTATATTTGAAAGCAGTGTCTCAAAGTGTACTACTGCAGTTTTTTGTTAACATAAGAAAAGATTTGTTTAACAAGTACTATTAGACACCGTTTGAATTATATTGCAGGTATCTTCAAAACAATAAGTTTCAAAAATTGCAACCCTAAACACTTACGAGGGAGTAAATTTAATTTAGTGACATTTATTTTTTAGTAAATACGTATATTTAAGATTACACTGCATAACTGCAATCTTATAGACACTTATTGGGAAATAAGACACCTTGAACTCAGTGGAACTTCTGAGTAACTGTATATAAAATTGGGCTGGGAGATATAAATCTAAAAAAGTTTTATTTCATACAGCTGTTAAAACTAGAGCAAGAATCTCAAAAGCAGAAAGAAAGTTTGGAAGAGGAGTTGAAAAAAGCAAATGAGAAACTCCATTTAGCCACTGAAGAAACAGAATCAAAAAGACAAAAAGTAACAGAACTTACTAGCACAGTCAGGTATGCTGAGAATATTTTTTGTGGATGTGTTTTTTAAATCCATATTATAAATCTACAGGTCAGGCCTTGTTATACATGGATTTGACTCAACACAAATGGCCCCTGCAAACGAGAAGGAATGTGCTGATCCCTGGAGAAGGGAAAAAAATGCATCCCTTTAAAATCACAGTTTAAAAATCTGCTTTTAACTATTGCAGAGAAACAGTCATACAAATGACTACAGGTATAACCTAAGTATCCACAGATTTTTCTAAGTCGAAGCTGATGAGAATGAAGCTGATGAGAATGGCCCTTTAAATTAAAGGAAAACAGTCCTTTAAAAATGTCACAGCTCCCCCCCACCTCCCCCCCCCTCCGCTGACAATCCAACAATCTTTCTCTGCAGGCTTCACTCCTCCCTTCCCCTTGAGCATATGAAAGAAGGCTAAATGGCAGCGATTATCACCTTCTCCATTCTTTCCCCTTTGCTGGGGCTCCTGGTGAAGGGAGGGATTGCTGCCTCCTAGTGAAGCCTAAGCTCCTGGAGAGAGACTGATTGACTCTGTGTGCATTATAAAGGTCATCAAGGCAGTTTTTAAATCACCAGAGCAAAGAAACTTTGTTTTTTAAATTGATTTGCTATAGTGCATTTTTTGCCATCCAAAAAGTTCTGGAAAGGAACCCTCGCGAATAATGAGTCTCAACCTGTATTGGTAATTTTTAATTTTAAAACAGTTTCTTGTCTGTAGTATCTTTTGAAGGCAGAGATTTCAGAACCTTTTAGCAAGTTACGCAGGACCCAAACCTATCCAACTTTCCAGTGTTCACGCAGCTGTGCCAGTGGGGCATGTGCTGCATTCTGCTGTGGGAGGGCAGTCATGGAGACCTCCTCAAGGTAAGGAAATGTTTGTTCCTTTACCAAGGGGCTGCATTGCAGCTACACTGGTGCTGGAAAGTTGGTTAGGATTGGGCCCTTAAGTACTAAAGGCCAGTATACCTTTAAACAGTAATTTTCAACCCTTTTTATCTCACAGCACACTGAGAAGCCACTAAAATTTTCAAGACACACCATCAGTTTTTTTGACAATTGACAAGGCACACCATGCTGCCGGGAACTCATATTTCCCCATGACCCTAATAATATATGACTCTCCCCCAAACATCCATGGCATACTTGCAGACCATTTACAGCACCCCAGTGTGGTTGAAAATTGCTACCTTAAAGTATCTTGCTGAGCATAATCTTTCCCATTTATGAGACATATAACTTCAGGTTTTTCTTTAAGATCAAACTAGATAATAATAATAATATGTAGATCTGTGGGGTAAAAATACTTTCCTCAGGAAGGTGTTTATTCAGAATACTGTTATTTCAGTTACTTGTTGATGATGTACTCATTCTGTTTGTTTAGGCAGATAAAAATAGAGATGGATCAATGCAAAGATGATATATTAGATATGGAGAAAGAATTAGTGCACTTAAGGAGAGAGGTGCACACAAAAGCAACGCAGGTGGCCCACTTGGAAATGGCTTTGGAGCAGAAGCTCTCCGAATTACATAAAAAGACCCAACAAGGTAGGCTCCTTTTATGCAGCAGTATCGTGAGTATTCTATGCAAGCTACATTGAAATGAATGGAAGACGCGTCTTCCACATTATAGCCTTTTCCTTTACCGTTCCAGTGTAAATTTTAAAAAAGATCAGGTAAAACATAGGGTTGTAAAATCTTGCAACAGCTCCCTGTTAGATGACTAGCATATGTACAAGGAGCCGCTTTGCTATTTTACATGTTAAAAATTACTTCACCTAAAACTCAGTGCTTCAATGAACTTAGGCCTCAATCTTAAGCCAGGGCAGCGCCAGCAGTTGGCACTCTGCCCTGGCAACTTCTGTAGCAATAGTGCTGTAAGGCACTCCTGCATTGGCGGAGAGGACACTGCACTGGGAAGACAATGGCAACTAGAGATAAGTGCTAGTGCTGGCTGGTGGTGAGGCTTTTCAAGGCAGGGGGAGGGCGGAACTGGGCGGTAAGAAGTTGGACTGCAGGAAGGATCAGAGTCGTACATGGGTGTCTTCAGTTCTGCACCAGTAAAATAGCTAGTGCCTCTCTTAGGAGTCCTACTGGAACTGCTTGACAAGGGATAAGGGAGCCCTTGTTCTCATACTCTGAGGAGACTCTGGCAGCTACACTGGCCCCATTGAATACAGAGGCAGCCATTTCGGTGCCGATATTCCTTGTGGCTGCCCTGCGGCTTAGGATTGAACTGCCCACCCTCTGCTTAAACTGGTAGTATTCTGTAAGTGGATGCAATTTAAGTTTGACAGCTGTTGTAAATTATAGCAGAGGTTTCCAAAGTGTGCATCACGATGCTTTAGAGCAGGGGTGTCAAATATAAGGCCAGGGGGGTGGATGTGGCCTGTGGAAGCTCTCAGCGGCTGAGCAGTGCTGAGATGTTACTGCTGAGACCCACCAGGCGGGCTGGGACTACCCAGAAAGCTCAGGGCCTGCCTGAATCCCGCCAGGTGGGGTAGAACCCACCAGAAACATTCAGGGCCCGCACCAGACCCGCCAGGTGGACTGGGACCCACCCAAATGCTCAGGGCCTGCATGAGACCCACCAGGCGGGCTGGGAACCACCCAAAGTGTTCATGGCCCGCCCAAGACCCACCAGGCGGGCTGGAACTACCCAAAAAGCTGAGGGCCTGCCTGAGACCCCCAGGTGGACTGGGACCGACCTGAAATATTCAGGGCCTGCCCGAGACCCCCCACATGGGCTGGGACCCACCCAAAACCCTCAGGGCTCGCCTAAGTCCCACCAGGTGGGCTGAGACCATCCCCAAAATGCTCAGGGCCCTCACAAGCCCCACCAGGAAGGCTGGGGCCAACCAGAAATGTTTAGTGCCTGCCCAAGACCCACCATGTGTACTTGGACCCACTAGAAATGCTCAGGGCCTGCCCAAGACCTACCAGGTGAGCCAGGGTCCACCAGAAATGTTCAGGGCCTGCCTGAGAACCACCAGGTGGACCTGGACCCACCCAAAATGCTCAGGGCCCACACTGGGAAATGTTTGGGCCCACACCCAAAATGTTCAGGGTCCGCCCGAGCCCTGTGAGGTGAACTGGGACCCACCCAAAGTGCTCAGGGCCTGTCCAAGACCCACCTGATGTGCTGGAACCCACCCGAAATGCTCAGGACATGTCTGAGACCCACCAGATGGGCCATGTCCCACCCAAAATGCTCAGGACCCGCCTGAGACCCCCCCCCAGGTGGACTGGGACTGACCAGAAACACTCAAGTCCCGCCCGCCCCCAGGTAGGCCAGGTCCCACCAGAAACGCTTAGGTTCTGCCTGAAACCCTCCAGGTCGGCCGGGACCCACCAAAAACGTTCAGGGCCTGCCCAAGACCCACCAGGTGGACCTGGACCCTCCAGGAATGCTCAGGACCTGCTCAGGAGAGAGGTGAAAAGCGGTGTGCCCCAAGGATCTGTCCTGGGACCGGTGCTCTTCAACCCTTTCATAAATGACCTGGAGACAGGGGTGAGCAGTGAAGTGGCTAAGTTTGCAGATGACACCAAACTTTTCCGGGTGGTGAAGACCAGACATGATTGTGAGAAGCTCTAGAAGGATCTATCCAAACTGGCAGAATGGGCAGCAAAATGGCAGATGCGTTTCAATGTAAGTAAGTGAAAAGTCATACACATTGGGGCAAAACATCAAAATTTCACATATAGGCTAATGGGTTCTGAGCTGTCTGTGACAGATAGGAGAGAGATCTTGGGGTGGTGGTGGACAAGTCGATGAAAGTGTCGACCCAATGTGTGGCGGCAGTAAAGAAGGCCAATTCTATGCTTGGGATCATTAGAAAAGGTATTGAGAACAAAACGGCTAATACTATAATGCTGTTGTACAAATTGATGGTAAGGCCACACCTGGAGTATTGTGTCCAGTTCTGGTCACCACATCTTAAAAAGGACATAGTGGAAATGGAAAAGGTGCAAAAGAGAGCAACTAAGATGATTACTGGGCTGGGGCACCTTCCTTATGAGGAAAGGCTACAGCATTTGGGCCTCTTCAGCCTAGAAAAGAGACGCCTGAGGGGGGACATGATTGAGCCGTACAAAATTATGCATGGGAAGGATAAAATGGATAGAGAGATGCTCTTTACACCCTCACATAACACCAGAACCAGGGGACATCCACTAAAATTGAGTGTTGGGAGAATTAGGACAGACAAAAGAAAATATTTCTTTACTCAGCGTGTGGTTGGCCTGTGGAACTCCTTGCCACAGGATGTGGTGACAGCATCTGGCCTGGATGCCTTTAAAAGGGGGATTGGACGAGTTTCTGGAGGAAAAATCCATTACGGGTTATAAGCCATGATGTGTATTTGCAACCTCCTGATTTTAGAAATGGGCTATGTCAGAATGCCAGATGCAAGGGAGGGCACCAGGATGCAGGTCTCTTGTTATCTGGTATTCTCCCTGGGACATTTGGTGGGCCGCCGTGAGATACAGGAAGCTGGAATAGATGGGCTTATGGCCTGATCCAGTGGGGCTGTTCTTATGTTCTTAGGAACCACTGCAACCTTCACCATTACATTACATCTGCTGCATTACAGACGTGAAACAGTAAGCAGTGGAGGAAGCCCTCATCCCACAGCTCATGCAAGAGGTCAAACAGTTGCCCTCACGCTAAGAGCAGTTGCATCGGGCCAGTGTGGGCTCAAACAAATCTCCTGAGGGCCAGAGTCTCATTGGAGACTGGGGGCTCCCTGAGGGCCACATTGGGAGGCCTCGAGGGCCGCAAGTGGCCCCAGGGCCAGGGTTTGGGCACCCCTGCTCTAGAGCATTGTAGCACACTCGCAGGGCTCCACCAGTTGTCCCCAGTGGCCCCTCCTACCTGTTCTCCCTGGCATCACCATCTTGTATCTCACAAGATATCGCAAAATTCAAGATTGCAATGCCTGGTTAAGCTGGGAAGATGATGCTGCAGAGGTACCGTGACTCTAGTAAGTTTAGGAACCACTGGATTATAATGTTATAAACATGAAGTTATTGAAATCATACATGAGACTCTGTGTAAGCTGCTGTTCTTCTAGCACAGTGGTGTCCAAAGTTTTTGGCAGGAGGGCCACATCAGCTCTTTGACACTGTGTCAGGGGCCAGGGGGAATAAAAGAATTAATTTACATTTAAAAATTGAATAAATTTACATAAGCTTACATAAATGAATATATTAAAGATGAACTTGAATGAATGAATGAAGGTCTTGCGATAGCTCAAGGCCTGTACAAGGCCTTGCACAAAGCAAGGCTGTCCTTTCCTTTGCTGCCGCTGCTGCATCACAGACATGAAACAGCAAGCAGTGGAGGGAACCCTCATCCCACAGCTCATGTGAGAGGTCAAACAGTCACCCTCACGTTGAGATCAGTTGCGGTGGGCCAGAGCAGGCTCCAACAAATCTCTGGAGGGCCAGAGGCTCATTGGAGACTGGGGGCTCCCTGAGGGCCGCCTTGGGAGTCCTCAAGGGCCGCAAGTGGCCCCAGGGCCGGGGTTTGAGCACCCCTGTTCTAGCATATTCTCACTCAAGTAGAATAATGTCCAATATAATTCTTCCTTTTTTTTTTTAACCTTAGGTTGAGGTTCATACTCTCCACGTCCCTGGGCAGGAAGAGGCTGTTGTACTTAGACTAGGAACAAAAAAATCTTCTCATTTCCAAATTCCATTAGCCCCTTTCTTTCACTGAAAGGTTTCTTGACCAACCTGCCTGTAGCCCTAGAAGGCTTTAGTTAGGAAAGATCTAACTCAAGATTATTTACTGTGAAATAGTCTACTGTTCTCAGTCATAGATGCACATGCACCATCTTCTGTTGTTACCAAACTCCGTATAATGGCCAACAAATGACAACCAGGATGGAGTCTCACTAATTGGCTATTTTCAGACAGCATTGCTCCTGTTAGCTAGGCAGAAGTGCCTTTTAGTGGTGGCTCTCTTATGTTTATCCTTATTCACCCAAGCATCATGTATTTTCCTGTGGCTATTTGCAGGTGTCTCTTTTATATTGTGAGCCTTTTAGGGCATGAAACCATGTCCTCATTTTGCTATGTAAAATGCGTCGAGAACTTTGTTTTGAAAAGCAGTGGATAAATATTTATAATAAAAATTCTAATCACACCACTTGTAAAGGAAATGAGTTACTTCCTTCTGTGCCCCCTTACTGTCTCCTCAAACTTCATCTGTGTTTTGTAACTCAGTCAGATTCTGTTTCAGGTATTTCATAGAAAGGCTCCTCTATTTCTTCACCGAGAAGCTGTGACATTAACAAAAGAATTTGTTGAATTTACTTACCAAAACATGTAAACACTGTTTGTCTGAGAGTATGGCATTTGGATTCAACAATGCGTCCAGATTATTGTACCCCAGTGTTTTCATTGAGGAGGAAACTTTGGGTGCTCATACCTTGAGAGATGAGATGAGCCTCTGCAAAACTGGAAGTGGAGTGCAATTGCTCCACTTTCACTTCTTAAGTTTCGGGGAGCCCAGGAGACGGTCATGCAGGGCTCTCCGCATTCCCGGGAGGCTGCAGGAGGCTCTGGCAAGTCCAGCCAAGCCCCTGCAGCCCCCTGAGCAACACAATCCTGGGGATCGTGTTGCTGCCTCCTCCCTGCCTCCTTGCTGACCCTCCCCCTTAAGGGGGCAGAAGCCAAGGCCCTCAGGCGCCCCAGTTTGAAACCCCCGGCTTAATGGATACTGTATTTACTTCTACCTTTTTGTTTTACTATCTTTGCTGCTGTTTTTACTGTTGCTATTACTGCTGTTTCATTTCGTTCAGTGGTCTATAGTGAATGCAATTGATTTTTAACGTTTCATTGTTAAGATGTCTTGGAAGCTTGTGCTGAAAGGCAGGATAAAAATAATCTAAAGAGAAAACCTGCATAAGGGCATAGATTTTTTGTAAACTTCCTTTTGCTTTTTATATGCACAAAAGTGAAGGAGCTAGAAGACAACCTACTTCAGAGTGAGATGCAGCAAAAGGATACTATGCAGAGAACAGAAATGCTAGAGAACGAACTGCAGAATGTCACTGGGGAGCTAAAAGCCACACTGAGACAGCTACAGGAACTTCGGGATGTGCTGCAGAATGCACAGATGAGTCTGGAGGAGAAGTATGCTGCTATCCAGGATTTAACAGAGGAACTAAGGTAAACTGACACTTCCAAATAAAGGTCTCTGAGACATTCCTAGCATTCCCTTTTTACATCCATACTAAAACCTATCTACATAGTTTTAAACAACTTGGTTTTGAACTGCCTAGGACAATTCTATTACTTCACATTTATTTAGTACTAACTGAATTCTGAAAAGATAAGAAACTAACAACCTGACTTGATGCATGTTTACTTGGAAGTAAATTCTATTCTGTTCAGTGGGGCTCAGTTCCTGGTAATTGGGCCTCGGACTGCAATCCTGTGGACATGGTCATACAATCATACATGTTCATGTTTTTGAATGAAACTTGTAGGGAAAGCAAGGATGAACTTGAGGATAAAAAACAAGAACTTCTTGACATGGACCAGGCATTGAAAGAAAGGAACTGGGAGCTGAAGCAAAGAGCAGCTCAGGTTAGTACTTTTATCAGATTAATGTACTTAATAAATATACTAAGCTATACAAAACTATTTCAGTGACACGTATTTCCATGAAGGAGACCAATTTTGTTCTGCAAGGATATCTGCAAGAGGGATCTGAAGGCCTTGGGAATGGACCTCGACAGGTGGGAAATCTTGGCTTCTGAGCATCCTACTTGGAGGCAGGCTGTGCAGCATCGCCTCTCCCAGCTTGCCCAACAGACTGAGGCAAAGAAGGAAGGCCCATAGCCAGGGAGACAGTCCAGGGACAGATTACATTTGCTCCCAGTGTGGAAGCGATTGTCACTCCTGAATCGGCCTTTTCAGCCACACTAGACGCTGTTCCAGAACCACCATTCAGAGCGCGATACCAGAGTCTTCCAAGACTGAAGGATGCCAGTCAATCAGTTTAAATGTTTTTCTCTTTTTTAGGTTACACAGTTGGATATGACAATTCGTGAACACAAGGGAGAAATGGAACAAAAAATTATTGAATTAGAAGGAAGTTTGGAGAGAGCAGAGTTGCAGATCAGAGAATATAATAAACAGGTATTTTAATTGCTGAAAATCCTCTGAGCTTGGGAGCACTGAAGAACACATGAAACTGCATTTTATGAGGGCATAAATGGAGGAGAGGTAGTTAACGTAAACCACAGGTGTGTGTGTATGTTTTATAATAGATGGGTTAATAGTTGTAACAGAGCATGTGTGCCAGCTGTGCATTTTCAACATAAATTATACTGTAGAGATTTTGTTAGCTCCTAGATCAGATACTTTCTTAATACTTTCTCATATGACCTGCACCTTTTATCAGATTGAAAGTTTAGAGAGCAAGCTGCAGCATTCAAAGGATGAGCTTCATGAGAAAGAGTTTGGCGTACTCCAACAAGATCAAGAGATAAATAATCTTAAAAAAGAAATTGAAAGAAAGCAGCAGACAATCACAGATACTGAGAAAGTAAGCTTTTCTTTGCTCAAATATTCTTATTTGAGTTTCCATGGCTACTGCAAATTTTTCATCAATCTAATCAGTCTTTTTTTGTCTGGGTAACAATAAAGGAGGAAAGAAATGTGCTGCATCTTCTTATAACGTATTGATGTATGTGTGTCTCATCACCCATCATTGTCTGTTACAATATCATGTTGTTTTGAATTGACTAATTGTCATAGAGAGAAAGCAAGGTTGGTGCCAGGTAGTGATGATCCTTGTGGCAAAACTGCCTGCTTGGTTCCATGATAGGGCCTAATCCTTATCCTGCATGAAGGGACATGCAGGCATTGTCCTGGCAGTAGTGAGCACTCATTTCTGTGCCATTTTAGATGCCTTGAACCTCTGATGTGCTTCAAGAAGGCAGAGCATGGAAATCCAAAATGGCACCACCACTGAAGGAGGAGCATATGCTATTGCTCAGTAAACTTGCCAGGGCCTAAGGGGACTTACTGAACAGTGGTGGGTAGCATCAACAACAGCAGGCCCTAATCCTTTAGCAGTGATGTCAGACACAGCAACTTGTTCCGTCTTCTTCCACCTTTCCCATCTGTGACTTCTTCCAGAGGTCCCTGTTGTCATTGTAGGAGCTCTGGAAAAAGCTCTTTAGCATACTGGGGAAGTAGCAAAAGGCAGGATGGAGCATCTCTTTCAACTGAGAGAATCATGCTGCTTCACAAAAGGGGTATCGGGCATGACCTTGTGGGTTCGCCATGGGCCTGAGTTGGCCAACTCCAGATGCCCAGACTTTAGACAAGTACATATATCAGATGATAGCAGAAAAGACCATTATAAGCGTAAAAGGTTGGGGGATTACAAAACTTCACTTATTTTTTTTATTTCACTTATAGTTTTGTTAATGTAAATTGTTTACCCATTTTAGAACACGAAAAACCAGGAAAAGCGTATTGCAGACCAGCGAAAGGAGATACTTGATTTAGGACAGCAGTTGAGGCTAGAACGTGAACAGATGAAACGCATCCACGTGGAGCTACTGGAGAGTCGCCGACAATTGGCTCAATGTCAGAGAGAGGTGGAAAGGCGCTCTCATGAACTGGAAGAAGTAAACCATATATCTCATGAAAAAGTAACTATAAGTCACTTTCATGTGACCATAAAAGAGCAAACACAGAATTGTTCCTAGGATTAGTTTAATCCTATACTTGAATTGATAGCTTCTAAACTTGCATAAGGGTTCATTTGTGTTCTGCACAGGGAATAGAGGGGCGAACCCTGGCTGTCAACATCCCACCTGACCCTGGCAGGTCTTTTGGCTTTGCATCAAGACTGCATGACATTAATTTGCCACTTTTGCTAGTACCATGAAATGCTACAAGGGTCAAGGACAGCATTTCTTCAGTTGGACTAGAGCAGGGGTGCCCAAACCCCGGCCTGGGGGCCACTTGCGGACCTCAGGGGCTCCCAATCCAGCCCGTGGGGAGTCCCCAGTCTTCAATGAGCCTCTGGCCCTCCAGAGACTTGCTGGAGCCTGTGCTGGCCCAACGCAACTGTTCCCAGTGTGAGGATGACTGTTCAACCTCTCATCTGAGCTGTGGGATGAGGGCTCCCTCCACTACTTGCTGTTTCACGTCTGTGTTGCAGCAGTGGCAGCGAAGGAAAGTCTGGCCTTGCTTTATGCAAGACCTTCATTCATTCATATAAGTTCCATCTCTAATAAATTCATTTATGTAAATTTATTCAAATTTTGTATGTAAATTAATTCCTTTTTTTCCTGGCCCCCGACACAGTGTCAGAGAGATGATGTGGTCCTCCTGCCAAAATGTTTGGACACCCCTGGACTAGAAGGAAGATTTTGTTCCCTTCAATTCTTTCTGGGACTATAAAAGGGGATGCAACCTGATAGCATCCTCAGCAATGCTTCTTGGCTCTCATCCTCGCCCCACCATGACTTTTTGCATGGTTGCACCATGATTCAGGGATTGCAGTTGATCACTAGCAGTGGAGCAGAAAGACATTTTTGTCTGGATACCAGATTAACACGGGGTCATGAGAGGGAGAGATTATCTCATTGCAATTCCAGTTTCCTTATTAGGAAGAACATTAGGAAGCTGCGTTATACTGAGCAAGCTCATTGGTCCATCTAACTCAGTGTTGTCTATAGTGCCTGGCAGTAGCAGTGTATGGCTTCTTACGGGGGCGGGGCGGGGCTTCTCAGCCATACCTGGAGATGCTAGGGACTGAAACTGGGAGCTTCTACATGCAAAATATTGCTCTACCACTGAGCTATGACCCCTCCTTCCCTGTTGCAGGTACAGGTCCACCCTGTTTATCTGCAGGTTCAGAACCCACAGATTTAACTCACAGTGGGCTCCAAGCCCACGGTGGAGGGCCAGACCTGAGCTCCCGGATGCAACTGGAGGTGTTCGCTGGTGACATCCAGGCAGCTTTCTGAGGCCCACAGTGGCACCTCTGTACATGACCAAAGAACATTAGCAGTTGCATTTGGAGGTCATATTGGACTAATGGATTTAATCTGTGGATTTCTGTATCCATGGGGGGTCTGGGAATGAATCCCCTTGGATACTTAGGGCCAACTGTATTCTGATTTGAGCTGATGTTTTGCTTCTCTAGTTGGCTTCAGGCAGAGATGAAGGACAAGGAAGGCAAGACAGGAGTCTCTGCCACTGCTCCAATATATTTCTGGGCTGGCTTGGAGGCGAGGGTTTTATAGGACCCACAGATCAGCTGATTGCTTTCAAGTCAGGGTTGCCTGATAATAGTGAGCTTGGCAGTGTACCCCAAAGGCTACCCTTGCCCCTTGAAGGTTTACATGACCTGGTTTGTGAAGGTTCAGGAGTGAGTAGTGCAGGAGATAAGGTGCTGGAAGACCCATTTGAAAGGCATTCACCACCTTACAGTTATATGAACTCCATTGATCAGTTATTGCAAAATGACAAATATACTTGTCCATGCTTATGAGAAAAAAATTTAGAAAAGGATGTTTTTATTTTTATAAGCTAGAATGGCAAAATATCATATGCATAAAAGGATAGTTGCTGATGTTCTTTGTTGTATAATTTTCTTTCAGGAAGGTCGTGTTAATCATTTGGCTGAACAACTTGGAGCAGCTCAGGCACGAGAAACTCAGTTAGAAGCAAGTATGCAGGCAGAGATTAACAGACTCTCAGCAGAAATTGAATCACTAAAGGAGTCTTATTCATCAGAGGTGAAAAATAAGATTGCCCATACCAATTTGTATGCCATTGTAATATGTACAAGTATTAGAAAATCCATATTTTTCCTAGGGTTTTTTCAGATGCTATCAGGTTGTTCTCCTTATTGAAAAAGAAATTTTTCCTGCCAATATTGCAGATGGGAGGGAAGCTTTTAAAAACATGATAAATTTGAATTCTTCCTCCAATAATTAAGCACAGCTACCTCCAACTCTTCTTTAAAAGAAAAATGCTGCTATTTCTCAGTCTTGCCGGTACGTTCCTGAAATGCTAATTCACTGAATAGTAGTAACACCTACGAATTGTCTACTACATTTTCACTAAAAGAAGGTTTTAGTTCCTTGCAGAACTATAGTTACCATATTTCTAAAAAAAAAAAAAAGTAAAGGAAGTTACTAAATTAACCTTGACATTTAGAATTTCAGGCCTATGTTAGCATTTTAGGAAATGATTAAATAAGCAGGGCAGGCATGACTTTAACCTGTAAAGGCACAGTGTTTGAGCTGTTGGACAGAATGCCTAGAAGGGCCTAGAACAAAGAATTTAATAATTAAATTAATTAGAGCATTAGAAATAAGGTTATTGGTGCCATGTCTGAGTTAGAGGATTAAGAAGCTTTTATTAAGTTTGATATAAATATTAAAGTTTGAAAATAATAAAGTTTGTTGTACTTTATCTTAATCTTCAGAAACTTGCACTCGAAGCACAGCAGACAAAATGGCAGCAATCTGCGAACAAACAGGCATCTCAATCTTATCTTCTTAATGGTCAATTAAAGCAACTGACGCTGGAGCTGGAAGATGCTCAAAGGACGGTCTGTGATCTGCAGCAACAACTTCAGTCCAGAAACGAGATAATTCAGGCAGCAAATGAAGCTTTGCTTCTGAAGGTACGTTCACACAGCAATATGTTATCTGACACCCAAAGGAGTGTGAGTAAAATCCTTTATACAGATTGACATTGTGGAAGACAAAAAGTGTTTGCCCAACTTTTTCTGTGATGATAGTTCTACTTTAATTGCAAAGAAAATCTTGGAAGAGTCTGACAGTAATATGACATTCTTTTCTCTTCGAAGAAAGAAAAGCCTGATGTTTCACTCAGCTTAGTACAAGCCCTTTGGATTTTAGCTATTCTACATAAGAGCCTTGCTGGCTCAGGCCAAAGGCCCATTTAGTCCAGCTTCCTGTATCTCACAATGGCCCATCAGCTGCCTCTGGGAGCACACATGACAACAAGATCCCTGTATCCTGTTGCAACTTCCTTGCGTTTGACATTCAGAGAGAGGCTGCCTCTAAAACCAAGATGTATTCAGTTGACATGACCCATTCAGTTTGACAAGACCCACCCATGTGGTGGATTTTTCCCTCTGTCTAATCTGTCTAATCACCTTTCAAAGGCATCCAGTCTAGGTGCTATCACAATGTCCTGTGGCAAGTTGTTGCACATATTAGTTACTCTATGGATAAAGAAATATTTCCTTTTGACTGTTCTAACTTCCCACCAGTCATTATTAGTAGATGTCCTCTGGTTCTGGTGTTGTATGAGGGAAAGAAACTTCCCCTCTATCAATCCCATGCATAATTTTCTATGTCTCAGCCATATCTATTCCCCCCACCCCACCCCGGCACATTCTTTCTAGACTGAAGAGTTCCAGACATAGTACCCAAACATAGCTGGGAGATTCTGTCTCAATATAGACACAATCCAATGAGTACCTGTGATACTCACAAAACTGTGTTCCACGTATCATTTACAGTTACAGGTGAAGCACTGGCTGAGTGGTGGGGGTAAACGAGGGGGAAATTCCCAAAGAAGTTAACAAAATGGCTTCAGGAGACAAAGTCTTGTTGTCATGTGCTGTTTTTTGCTTTTCTGTTAAAGGGCTTCATAAATACTTCCATGCTTGCATAGTAATAGTAAACGAGTGTCAGCCTCCTTACAGTTTAAAGTAAAAAGGTAACAAAAGGACAGAATGTAGGAGTTGTATTGTCTTGGATAATTTTCATATTGCATTTTGAGTGTTGGGAAAACAGGATTTCCCTATAGTAGTAGATTATTATTAACATTATTAACAGTATTTATATACCGCTTTTCAACTAAAAGTTCACAAAGCGGTTTACAGAGAAAAATCAGATAACTAAATGGCTCCCTGTCCCAAAAGGGCTCACAATCTAAAAAGATACAAATGAATACCAGCAGACAGCCTCTAGAACAGACAGTGCTGGGGTGAGGTGGGCCAGTTACTCTCCCCCTGCTAAAAAAAGGAGCACCCACTTGAAAAAGTGCCTCTTACCCAATTAGCAGGGGTAGGAATTACCAATTAGTAGATGGGAGGAAAGCTGTTTGGATCCTCTGAAACAGCCAAATAGCAACTGTACATTTATTTCACATTTAAACAAATTACTGGAAAGGCCCCCTAATGCATATATTCTTCCTATTAAAATGAAGTATGTAATTAGAATTATCATATTGTGGGTGCAATCCAAACCTGCACTGGAGCAGGCAAGCCAGGAGGCTTGCGCTGCATCCAACGCAGGTTCATTGGCTGCAGGCTCAGCCGGGACAAGGGGAAGCTCTTCCCCTTACCCCTGGGTAGTAGCTGCTTGCCCCAATGGGTTTCCTTGGACCTGCGCCACCTCTGGAGGTGGCGTAAGTCCAAGGAGAGCGGAACAGCTTGAAGCTGCTCCGTTCTCTGCAGGGATGGAATCCGGCATAAATGCCAGGTCCCAGCCCTGGCTCCCAGCACACCCGCCCCCAGGGCCGCCCATCGCCCGCCCTCTCCCTGCCCAGAAAAACCCCTCTCCCACCTCCTCCCCACACCCCACACCTACCATTGCCGCTTGTGTCGGCGTAGGTGCACTGACACAAGCAGTGGCAAGGAAACCGCTGTGGAGGCTTCTGCCGGCCGACATGGCTTCCTCCCACGGAGGCACAAACGTGCTTTACGGCACGTTAGTGATCCTCCCAGGGGACTTATGCTGGCCTATGTACCGGTTAGGATTGCGCCCAGAGAGTAATTGTGTGCATGAAAGAGAGACGGTAAAGCTGGTCAAATTAGATCTTATTTTCTTTAATCTCTTCCTTTTATGAAAGTGGGTGTGTGATGCTGTGAGCAAAAACAGTGGGGAGAATGGGGTAAAAATGGGTCTCTCTACCAGTGGTAGAGGATCTCATATTTAACTTTGCATGAAAATACTGTGGTTTGAAATTACCCCCTCACCATTTTCCTATCAGCCTAGCCCTAAATTGTGGAAGGACTGAGGGCTGCACACGTGCAGAGAAAGCAAACAGCTTGCAGCGTGGTTCCCTTCAAACTGACAGTTTTACCTTTTCCACTCAGGATGGCCCTCTTACAGCTTGAAGGACTTTGTAGGAATGATGGGAAGTGGCTTCTGAGGACGTGTTCTCACATGCATTGTATGCTTTGATTCCTTCCTGCCATAAGATTGTTTCAGAATTAAGAAAGAATGCCACTTCCCAGTTGAAGGACCTGAGAAGCGTCACTCAGGTTCACCTCAGAAGACAACTTTTCTCAGAGGCCAATGTCACCTCTCTACCTATGGTTTTTTTCACTAGTCCACATTTGTTAGTTTCTTGTGTTAAAGTACTTGTCTATATTTTACTAGCAACTTTTCACACTACAAATAGATGACCATTTTTTTTCTTCTCGCTCCTTCCACTTCTCACAGAGGTCTTCACCAGCCTAGTATAATCTATACAAGGTATGTTAAAGTGTTAAATTTGTGTGTTTATTGCTTTCTAGGAATCTGAAGTAACGAGATTACAGACTAGAATCGCATGTCATGAAAGAATAGAAGGCATCAGGCAACTGGCACTCTCACCAAGCCTACCATCTCACCAGTGGCTTGATGATCAAGAACTGGAGTTTGCTAAGCGATCTCACTTTTCCTACTCTACACACAGAAAATTGCGTCGTTCTACAAGCTCTAATGACTTAAGTGTTAAACACTGTGAGGATTCATTAGATCTAAAACAAACGCTTACTTTAGACTCTTCAGTGACTTGTAAGAAGCACAAAGACATAAGCAATGCTTCGCCAAAAAGTCTGAATGAATCCTCATTTGATCCCCTGACACACATGGTACATGGAGATGGAGACACAACTTGTGACAGCACTGACTTCCATACTCTTAGTGGCATGCTAAAATATATCAACCAAGAAATGAAGAAGTCTGAAAATTCTTCCCTATAATTTTTGTTGGATGCAAAGGAAGTTGAGTATATACTTATTAGGTAAATGCAATACAGATCACCTAGAAGCAGCTTAGTTTTAAGGTTGTCAATTCTGCAGGAAAACAAGGCTGCTAAGCTACATTAATAACTACATCTCTAGGACAGAGTTTTCAAATATATCCATGGTGTAAATAATATTGAAGTCATTTTGTGTGATGGATTCAATATGTACATTTATCTTACCCCAAAGAAGACACAAACCTATACCAAAATATTGATACTTAATCAATGATCCCATACAAGAAAATAAGCCGTACTGCGCTCAGAGGGACTGAATTCCAACTAAGTGTGTGTAGGATTGTAGCCGAAATGTATGCTTACATTTCATGATCTGAATGTTATAATGATCAGCAACCACAAAATTGCCTAATAGTTCGGCTAGAATACGGATTTAAAAGAGAGGTCCTTCATTCAAGCCTGCTGCTTTAATATCAATTTTGTAAGAAAAACACTTGTTTTACTTCATCTCTGCCTTCTGAAATGTATGTCCAGTATTGCATTTTAACTAGCACGGTCTGAGTGAGTCTTTTTATGATTGTAGGGTTTAATGTACAAATATATCTATTTCAGGAACAATTGTGAAGAAACGCCATACTGGCAAGCAATCAACCACAGATGGATTTATTGGCATGGCATTAGGTCATGAGGACACTGTATAGAAATCATTGTATATAGCTGAGAAACTCAAACTTCCTTGCCTTTTTTTATTGCCAAAATTCTATTTTTATGATTGTTTCTTTAAAGTAATTTGTACAGTAATAAAGCTCTTTTGTTAAATATACTCTTAAGCAAAATCTGAAGTATGTGTGTTTTAAAAACTGCTTGTATGATAGTCTGATATTTTCATTAAAATATTACTGAATATAAAACAATGCAAATTGTTGCTCATTTTTTTTACATTATATCACAATGCCAGTCATGATGGCGGAGGTTTATGTGAGGTAAGACTTGTATATTTAAGGAATTCCTGGAGGGTGCAGTATGTCTCTGTGTGCTCTGCAAACAAGGCTTATTGCAGCCCCCCATGGAACCAGAGCAAGGGGTGGGCTGTTTTTCTTTGCGTTCTCAAGTCTGCACTTGACTTGTCTCAAGAAAAGTCAATGTCAGCTATTCATTCAGGTGAAAGAAAGTAAAGGGATGCCTCCAGGTATACCCTTTCAGGGGGGATTAAAAATCCCCCTGGTGATCTCCACTGCAAATCACTCTTGGTCCTATTTGGAACAACCAAATAGTTGGTTCCTATTTGGCTCTGCTGAGGGTGCCATTTTGGAAGTGAGTGTGTCACTGGCGTGGGGGCGTGCGGCGGGTGGTGAGGCAGAGCCCACCGGAGTCCTTCGAAAAGCACCGCCACCGTGTGAGGCACCCACGACCCATGCGCACAGTGCTTTTCGAAGGACTCTGGTGGGGAGGCTCTGCCTCAGCACCTGCCGCACGTCCCTGCACACGCGCCACAGGCTGGCCACCTCTAGTCTCACCACTACTGCTCACCAATAGTGGGAGGTGCTGATTTTGACTGTCCAGAGCCTTGAGGCCTAGGAGGTGGAAGCGAAGCCTTGACATAAGCAACAGACTCCCCTGTGCCCCACACGCAGGCCTAGCCTGCACGGGTTAAAGCCACACTGCTGGGGTGGGGGTGAGTGCTGGACAGAGAAGCTGCCTCCCTAGTAACTAAGTCACAGCCCTGCAGGACCACTGAGGCGGAAAGCCAGAAAGTCCCCCTCACATGTCAACGCGTCACTGCGCATGCGTTGGTTGTCTAGGAAACGCCGAGGAGGGAGGGGGAGGAGGCAGCCACCCCGCTGCCAGTGTAAAGCCGCAACTGTGGCGCGCGCCCAGTCAGAGAGAAAGCTCCCTCACGCCCCGCCTTTGGTGTGGGGGGAGGGGAAGGAGAGCGTTTCCGGACCGAACCGGAAGTAGAGCGTGTGTGAGCCGCCGCTGCTAGGGAGCGGTTCCGGCGGAAGCGGTGCTCGCCGCAGCTCGGGTTGGTTGCCTGTCCGCGAGCTCGTTCCCAGCTGCGTGAGGCGGAGGGGGGGAGAGGAGCCGTTGCCGGGACGACGCAGGGGAGCGCCGGCTCACCCGGGGGAGCCTTGCTGGGCGGCGCTGACGAGATCTCCCCGGGAGGCGGCGGCGGCGCCTGGAGGATGTGGCGGAGGCGGCGCCGGTGGCTCTTGTGGTAGCGCCGGGAGCCGCGCAGGGTCCGAGGACGCTTCTGGGGAGGAGGCGGAGGAGCCCGCCCGCTCTTCAGCCTCCCTCGATCCACCTCCAGGTGAACGACCCCCCCCCCCGGGCCGCCCCTCAGGATGGCTTCTTCGTCCGGGAACGACGACGACCTGACCATCCCCCGAGCGGCGATCAACAAGATGATCAAGGAGACGCTGCCCAACGTGCGGGTGGCCAACGACGCGCGGGAGCTGGTGGTGAACTGCTGCACCGAGTTCATCCACCTCATCTCCTCCGAGGCCAACGAGATCTGCAACAAGTCCGAGAAGAAGACCATCTCGCCGGAGCACGTCATCCAAGGCAGGCCCCCAGCCCCCAGCCCAGTCCTGTGCCTTGCACAGGCATGCCTGGGACTGGGCTCTACGGCTGCTGTCCTATCCACACTGGCCTGGGAGCAAGCCCCATTGTCTAGAATGGGACTGACTTCTGGGCTCTAAGGCAGCCGTTTTCAGCCACTGTGCAGTGGCACGCTGGTGTGCCACAGGTGTGCCACAGGGATCTGAGGGAAGGTCATTTATTCGTCTGGCCAACTGGAGACATGAGCCCGCCGCTGGCAGCATAGTGTGCCTTGTCAGTTGTCAAAAACCTGATGGTGCGCCTTGACAATCAGAGTGCCTCATCAGTGTGCCGTGAGATGAAAAAGGTTGAAAATCGCTGGTCTTGGGGCCCAGTCCTATCCAACTTTCCAGTGCCAAGGTAATGCAGCCCCAAAGTAAGGGAACAAACATTCCCTTGCCTTGTGGGGGCCTCTGTGACTGACCTCCCCTTCCTCAGGATGCAGCGTGCACTCTATTGGCATGGCTGTCCTGGAAAGTTGGACAGGATTGGGCCCTAAGGCTGCTATCCTGTATGCATTGACTTGGGAGCAAGCCTCACTTCCAAGTAAGAGTGTACTGGGTTGTTCCGTACATCACCTGAAGATGTCATATCTGCAGCCACCACTTGTCAGACATGCTAGTTCATTGCACATCATGCCCCTTCAGGCTACTAGGTTCCAATTGTTGTCTGTAAAAGTCTGTGCTTGTTGTGTGATGGGGGCAGACAGGTTAACTACCCTTATATGAACTTATGTCTTTAATCTTGTATATGAAGTCATCTGTGAGGGAGAAATTCATACTGATAGCAGCTGAACTTCCAAGTAAGCATATTAGAGTTGCATGCAGATTTTAAGTGTACATTGATAATAGTGAATTATGGATCATGGGGTTTTTAAAAAATGGCAATATTTTTGTTTGAGATTACAATTCCTGTTTTATGACTTTGAAATAATGTGGAGGAGAAGGAGGATTATCACACTGCTGGAAAGAAGCAACAGATATTTGTGATGGTTTCTGAATAGGAGTTTAGGGAAAACTTTTCTTTTCCATGCAGTCAAGGCAGGTTTGATTAGGTTATTACATAACCTTTCCTTTCCTGTTTTTTAATATTATGTTTTGCTCTTGACAGAACTTGACTGAATTAGTCAGTTTCTGACTAGTACAATTTCTGCTGTACTAGGCATTTGGAACAGCAGCAGTGAAAGTGACCAGGGTTTTGGTTTCACTCAGCTGTTGCATGATGATACTTTCAGAATTAAGAAATGTTTGGTGTTTCAATTTAGCAAATAGAAAAAAAAGAAAGTTTTAGTGTACGCTTACTTCACTTTAAGGGAATCTATTACAACAGCAAGCTCCTAAACAGAGCATATGTTATGTTGAGACTTGAATCTTGTAGGTACTAAAATAAGTAAAAGTTTTGTATCAAGAGGAACTAACATTCATTAGGCCATTGGTCTTCAATCTTTTTGGTGCTACAAACCCAAAAATTAAAGTGCGAGACTAGGGACCTATCATCAATCCTGCCTACTCCCAGGACCCTTCTCCCTACCTCTTGTGTCTTCACAGCAACCCTGTGAGGTAGTACCCTAAGCAGAGCCAGCCTTAGGAGCTGCAAGGCAAGACAGCAAGAAAGAGGCTGTGCAGAATTATATCAAGAATTCAGTTTTGATAAGGCAGTACCATTATTGGATTGGATCTAAGCCCTTTCTTGCCCAGGCTTTGGAAGGTTGCTGCAACATCCCACCCCCCAAGTGAGGCTTTGCGACCCCTTTGGCATCATGATCCACAGGTTGAAGAACACTGCATTAGGCCAATTAAGCATATTCGCTTGAGCATAGCTCAGTGGTAGCGTGCATGCTTTCCATGCAGAATGTCTCAGGCTCAATCCCTGCCATTTGTCTCTGAGGAAAAGTCCCATCTGAAACCTTCATGAGTCACTGCCAGTCACTGAGCTTTATGGAACAATAATCTGACTTGATAGGGGATGGCTTCATATCTCCACTTGTTTTGGTTTTAGTTGTTGTGCGGTGGAGCAAGGCCAAATATAAGTCTTGACCACTAAACATCCTCCTTAGACAGCAATTCTAAACATACTATACTTATTAGGCAGTAACCCAGTGGAACGCAGCTTCTGTATAAACATGTATAGAATTGCACCACTTGGCTGTTCTTGCTTTCAAAGTATTTACAAGGTAGAATATGTGTAATCAGTGTCTGTCTTTGCAAGCTTAGATTAAAAAAAAATCTGAAATATGTACCTATTAGCCAAGTCTGCAGTTTTTCAAGCTGGCGGGCTGTGTTCAGGCACTTGCACCCAGCACATTGCTTTCTCTTGAAACTCGTAGATTTGGGGAAAAATTACAAATTCAGTTTCTGATCTGAGTCCTGAATGAACTATTTGGTACTAGGTATCAGTACTCAAATTGGTTAAAGTCAGGACTTCCTGTGAAGTTAGAAGAAGTTTTGCAGACTTCCTGTGAAGTTAGAGAAAATGTTTTGTACTTTAGTGCTGATAGAGGCAGTTGTGGATTGGTTCTTGTAGATCACGCCACCATAAACTCGCTCTCACCTTTCCTGTGCTGTTCGCCACTAAACAGTTACTTGCTGACTAATTGGAGAAATAAATGAGTCACTGTACTTTCGGTTTTCATTATTGGTCTTTGCCTTTTTTTCTTTTGTTCTTCTCAGAGCTTTAAAACAAGATCTATATAGCTTGTATCCATAATTATACAGTAAGCTTGAACAGTACCCTTAAATAGGCTGCATAAAAATATGTAAACCTTTTCTATTGTGTTTAAAAAAAGCAAATGGCTGAATATTATCTTGCACTTATCCCCAAATACATACTACAGTTTTGGATGAATAGATTGTCTACATATCCTCCATCTGACTTTAACGATAATAGTCAGTTTTTGTCAGGTACTTTATGTTCTAAGTCTTCACTAGATACTCGGATGTTGGTGTTTTTCTCTATCCCAATTGCCCCCATGTAACACTTATTGCCATTCTCGCTGCAATTAAAAAGTGTACAGGGGGGCCCCTGTATCTGTGGATCCCCTTTCCATGGTTTCACTTATCCCCAATTTTGCTGATGCAGTGGGCTCCATGCCCCCCCCCATGCACCCATTAGTTAATTTAAAGACTTGCCCCGTGTAGCTGCAGATTCTTGCTTAAACAAGATCACTACGAGCTTAGCAGCTCATAGCAACCTTCAGGCCTCCTCCTGGCAGCCTGGTTGCTTAAAATAGAAGTTAACAGGAAGCAGTTAAGTTCCACTTCCTGTTAACCTCTACCTATTTTTCTTTTAAGCGACTAGACTCAGGAGCTGCTAAGCTTGTAGCATCCTTGTTTAAGAATCTCTGGCTGCATGGGGTAAGTCTTTAACAGGTGTGCAGGGGACGTCCCATGTATCCATGGTTTCCAGTATCTGAGGGGGGTTCCAGATCAGAATCCCCCATGGATACTGGAGCACCACTGTATCACCATTTTAGATCCTTCGGGATAACAGCAAGCTTTCAGTATCAGGAAAATGTCGCCAGTGGCTCAAAGATAGAGTAAAACCTGTCAATCTTCTTACGCGTAGATCATTCAGAAGTTAAATCTGGTAAGGTGCATTCAGTAGCTTTGAAATTAATCTGCTCCAGTGTGACCATATCTCCAACAAATGCCATTAGCTGCAAGGTATATTTGATTTAATATAAATGTAATGAGTTATCATCTACCAGTGATTTTCAGTCTTTTTCATTTCATGGCACAGTGAGAAGTTGCTAAAATTGTCAAAGTGCACCATCGGTTTTTTGAAAATTGACAAGGCATACTGCTCTGCTGGCTGAAAGATCAATCTACCAGTGGCCCTACTAATGTATGACTCTCACCCAAAACTTCCGTGGCACACCTGCAGACTTGATGCACAGTGGTTGAAAATTGCTGATTGATATAAACTTTTATAGAAGTTTTCCTTGATTCATGAATTCCTTAATTCAAACGTATTTGAGGATATGTCTTGTGAGTATTGTGCCGTGTCCTGTTGAATACAGTGAACTCTCAAATTAATGGACTAATAGGGGAAGGAGTGTGCATTAATGTTGAAAGTCTGAATCATTTATGGTAATGTCCACACGTGTACACAAAATAAATTACTGGTTTTTTATGAAGCAGATAACATCTGGTATTTCTTAAGTTCATTAAATTGAGGTCTGTCAAATTGAGAGTTCATGTAATAGGATTGCTCCTGTGTCTTAATTGATGGCCACTTATAATTTGTTGTGGTCTTGGCTGCAAATAGCTGGTCTCAGTGGAAAGAGCAGTTGCTCCATCATTTTTCCTATAATCTAATTCAGAGTTTAGCAGTCCTTGCTCTCTAATCTAATTCAGAACTAATCTAATTCAGAACTAATTCAGAGTTTAGCAGTCCTTGCTCTCTCTCTGACATCCACTCTCTCTGACATCCACTTGTTGGGAGCCTCTTTTTGAGTTGTATCCTAAGCTGACCTATCTGGAAGATGTCCTTTAGGTATAGCCTTTTGTTAAATTGCATCTATTCCCCACTCTGTGCACCTTTTAAATTCTTGTAAGTTGCTGGTAGACTAATAGAAATAAAATACCATGTGCACATAAGGTGCTGTAATAAGCTGTCCCCTCTGCAAGAGTTCTGCCCAATGTAAGGAATAGTTCCTTTTGTTTAAATTGAGATTTACTTCAGAGCAGATGCTCTTAGTGATTTTTGTCACTGAATAGTTTGAAGTAGCAACATAGCTCTGTCGAGAGATGGGTTTTTATAGTTGGTTCAAACTTGCTTGACCTGGCAAAAGGTCAAAAATCAGTTTATGTATCTGGTGGGTGACGTAACTCTGTAAGGTAGATTAAGTTGATGTTAATGCCTACAGTGTTTTACTTTTGTTAATTGTAACTCTTTTGTTTTCATTTCAGCACTAGAAAGTTTGGGTTTTACCTCCTATATCAGTGAGGTAAAAGAAGTCTTACAGGAATGCAAAACAGTAGCACTGAAAAGAAGAAAGGCTAGTTCACGTTTGGAAAATCTTGGCATTCCTGAAGAAGAGCTTCTAAGGCAGCAACAAGAATTATTTGCAAAAGTAAGTGAAGAAGTTGTTCTACTGAGTGTATATCCAGTGCTTTGTGTTTAACTTTTAATTGTGGAATGAGAATCATTGAAAATGGATCAACTGTAGCGCCCCAGACTCGGATATTGCAAGCAAGACTAAACTTTGGAAAATGACTCAGGTCTTCTTTTGTTCATCTTTGGACATGGAGTACTAACTGAAACTAAACTTGCTTGGAATTGGGGAGAAATGAATGCGAGCATATCCGTTTATATTAGTATTTGATAGAAGTGTTTACACAGAGGGGTGAGTATCAAATACTACTCAGTTGACAACAGCACAAATTTTGGAAGCAGCTTGGTGTGTTTTCTGTTTCATTATGAAAACCTGCGTGCAAAATATGAGAGCCATCTCTTGCAGGTGTGGGCATAACCCTAATGCTATGGTTTTTGCTGAATCTAACCATCTTGGCATCATTGTATTAGTTTTTTGTGCTTTAGTCATTTGCTTCCAAAACGCACTATTCTGTCCCAGGTAGAAATATTAGAGTTATCAACCTTTAATCAACTAAAATGATTTCATCTATAATAATTTAAACATGTACATTTTTACTGATTGGACAGATTTAAATAAATTTACGTCTTACAAAAGCTGCAATGTAGGTGTCTTTTTGAGATATTCAAGGCCATATAATCGTGTTAATAAACAAAAGGTGCCACTCACTGAACTTTTTTTAATGTTTATTTTTCTTTCCTTTCCACTAGAACAGCCTGAAAATTTTTTTCCGTTATCTTTTCACCTTAGCAATTTAAAATCGCAATCAGCATTAAATAAAAGTTGAAGTCCTGTGCATATTACCTGGAAGTCACTTCCACTGAACACAGTGGAATTTTAGCCTCACAGACTGAAGTTTACATCCCTCGAAAATATATATACAAGCCGTGATTAACCTGTGTTAACTCCCTTCCCATTATATTTTCATTGTATCAAACAGGGCTGTAATCCACTTGGGACATGTGTTCCTTGAGCAGTTCCCTCTCCCTCTCATGCCAATAAGTAAAATGTAAGACAATTTTTACAAGAAGGTATTTAAGAAATAGATGTTGTCAATACTGTATTAAAGCAGTTAAAATATTTGTACTTATGTTCATCTTTCCCAAACTTCATGTGATTCCTTGACACAACTTCTTATATCCTACTTTGTAAGAGAGGTTGGAAGGAGAAAGATGAAAGATGTCCTGCAAGGGTATGGGCAGTGGGAGGGGAGCTTGGCCTCTGTTCTCCCCCAAAGCAAGAGGAAAGTGTTGATGGGGTGCTGAGCACACTATCCCTTGCCTAAAGGTGTATGTATCCTCCTCCATGTGCAAATTCCATAGACAGTCCCACACCTGAGTAATATGGGACTGTAGCTTGGGAACTGGGTTCTTCATTATTCCTATGCTGTTTAGCAGAGGTCCTTTCTCCCCTTGCTTTTGTTACAGTTAAAGATCTAAGCTCTTCCTGATGTTTTCTTCTTATGGGAGAACTTGTCGTATTCCGTCTTTGTTGGGAGGAGTCTCGCTCTTTTTGTCAGAATAGTATTGTTGTGCATGTCCGGGGAGCCAATCATTGGCAATGCCCCTGCCTTGCCTGTGGATGACCAGGTTTCATTGCCTTGCTAGTTGTTATGGGGGCATCTATTAGGGAAAATGATTGCAGAATAAAGTGCACTACACATTGTACCCATATTTTCTACTTGCTTTCCTTTCAGTTATTTTTTAAAAAACGTACTGTGGATAGAACCCACTGATTATTTCCCATGCATGTAACTCCTGTAGGTGAAAGGAAATTTTTGCAACTTCCCTGTCCTCTCCTCCCTACAGAAGCCCCCTCGTGCAAGTTGGGGGACCCTCTGAAATGGGTTGGAAAGGAACACAGAGAACTTCAGAGGAAGGGAGAATTCCGAAAACTGTGTGCAAATACCTTCTGCCTGTGAGAATTAGGATACAGCCCATTAACAGCAAACATACATCCATGTTGCAAGTTTGGTACTGTAAATGTTGGCATAACTCAAGAATGGGTATTGGCTTTTTATGTTTGTCTGTCAACTGTGTTACTCTCTCCCCTTCCTTCCCAGCATCCATATACTGCTACATCTGTTCAGTCCGTAGCCATTGAGCTTTTGGTTTTGTGTCCCTAGGCTAGACAGCAGCAGGCAGAGCTGGCCCAACAGGAATGGCTACAGATGCAGCAGGCAGCCCAACAAGCACAGCTTGCTGCTGCCTCAGCGAGTGCATCCAACCAGACAGGATCTTCTCAAGATGAAGATGATGAAGATGACATCTGAAATCTTCCAGGTCGAGTCTTGATCCCCGCAAAGAAATAGTTGTCCTGCACAACAAAACCAGTGAAATGAATGCTTACCTGTAACTTTGTTTGCATCTTGGACCGGCCGTTGGTATTTTAGGGATGTCTGCTGTGGTGTGCTGTACATGTAAAAACTGTCTCTTTGAACTCTTGAAGACAAAAGGTTCGGTATCATATCAATTTTGGATTTTTAATGGTGTTTATTGAAATTTTAGATAGCCGTGCGTCACTTATTTGATCAACAAACAGTGTTACAATAAAAGTTTATAAAATATAGCAGAATTTATACAGAATCTCTAAATTCACATTTGCATTTCTCTTCCCTTTTAACTATAGAATCTTATGTAGAAATTTTTAATTTGTTTTTGGAACAGAGTAGGCATTTAATCTGCTTTAGGAAAGAAAAAGCAAAGGGTTCAGTGTAATTTGGTTTGAATTCTTTGTCTTTTTAAATTAGGATATATATATGGCAATAAATACTACGTGCTCCAATACCACACTTGTTAAAAATCTGAGAAATGATACTTTTTTTGCCAAACTAGGAAGACGTATGTTTAATAGGAGTTGTACAGATTCAATTTTGTTTTGTATAGGGGTGAAAAAAACCCAAGATTTTATTATGGCATTGCTTCAGTGTCTTCAGCAAAATGAATATTTCATTTCAGATATTGCCCCCTTTGGAGAACTAAAACAATTCTTGTTTCACGACAGTTAAATTTTAACTGTAGATGGTGTTGCGTGCAAAATCCAAATACATTCATATTATTTAAGCATAAAGGTGGAACATGGTTGTTTTAACTCTGTTTTGATTGGGAATGCTTAAATAGGCCTGTGAAAGCATACATTGAAACTAATGAGCATGCTCGCAATGAGAGGAATCTTTATTTAACTCTGATTACTTATGTTGTCAACAAGAAGTTAACAGTTTTCAGACTAGTGTACCAATAGATAAGTATTACCTTGTGAAACTGAGTGCTTTGACATTCAAGTAGGGTACTAGTTATAAGTGATTCAATTCCGCGTTTAATTTGGTGACTGAGCCTCAGACTGACCAACAGAACATGAATGAGGTAGAATTCATTTGCGGTGTGATGACAGTGAAAAATGACAGTGCTTGGATAGCTATTTTTGTTGAAATAAGGAACAATATAATCCATTTTTGAAAATATACTTGAAATCCCTATTTTTTCTGGTACTTTTGGGGGGTTAGAATCTCAGATATCTTGCATGTTGATACAGGCATCAGGCAGCATTATGGGACTTAAATTTTCTGTCATGGCCTTGATGGCTATTGAAAATTGAGCAAGAACTGAGGTTGAGTGAAGAAAGTCTTTCCTATGAAACAGAGAACCTAAACTGGGAGTCAAAGTAACATCTTTTTGAATCACAGTTGGCATAATGGGGTTCACATAAAATAACGTTCATCCTTATTTGTACACTCTTGGCTTAGAAAAAAAAGTTGTTTGAATGTTAAGCTGAAACATCTTTGTTGGGAGTTCAGCAAGGAAAGTATTGGACAGGATCTGATTAAAGATCTCATCTTCATGAAGGTTGAAGTACCAAAGGTAAAAACACTAGATGAGTTAAACCATGTTAATGTGCAGTGTTGGCTTTTCTAATTTGTACTGTAACACCCTTTCCCTTTCTATTTTTAATGAGTCCTTTTTTCCTTTTAAGCAAGCAAAGAAAGATACACGTTCCTACTTAATTTTTCTGATGCAGAATTCAGGTTAATATTTTACTGCATCTGGTATGTATCATATAATGTTTGAATCCTTGTGACCTTTCCTTTGGACATTCTTGTGCTTTTTCATATGCTGTATTCCTCAAGCAATAAAATTAAAATGTGTTTTTATATTTATTGTTCAAATATTCCGTTTTACCCAAACTCTTTATGACATTATAAGTGTCATACTCTGATTTGGATTAGCTGTGCTTTTTGGCACCAAGATGAGCTAACCAAAGATATACTTCCAATACCCCAATTTATTAGGGCTGGTTCTTTTATTGCAGTTTGCTTAACTCTGTTTCTTTGGAATGCAACTCTGATTGTAAAATTTGCATTTTTGTCACCAGTTACATTTCAGAACTTAAGAAGTTCCTCTTTAGCGGTGAATGAGCATGATCCAGTAGATACAGTTGCATACATGCAGGAGCTTCTTGTTCTCTGTAATAAAGAAAATCCAACTTGCAGAAATACGTGCAAGCTGCATTTATCTCTCAAAAACATGGAAAGAACCTGTGTGTACATGTCTATTCATCAGTTACTAATGGGTGGCATCCTGAGTTTACAGTTATGCAAGCATACTCACTCCTTCCTACTGAAGCCCCCAAGCTCCACAAAATACACCAATTCCTCACACATTAGACCCCAAGATCCTCCCCATTTTGGCCTCTTCCAGTCGGGTTGCGCCAACATCTGAGTTACATCAGTGTGGCATTGCACCAGTATCTGTGTGTAAACATATGCCACTCTGGTGAGCAAATCTCAAAAATAGGATTGGGCTGTTAGGTAGGATTGCATCCAGAATGCAAGTGAATTACACCTACAGTATTTATAATTTTTTTATTAAATATAATAAAATGAGGTGCTATCTCACCCAGCCCCAAGTTTGGATTGAACTGTAAATGTGAGGCATGGCCTTTTTGAAAAGTGATGTTTGCAATGATGGGACATGAAAGCTGTGCAGTGTTTGATCTGTGATGGTTGTTGATACAAGAAAATACATCACTTGATTCTGCAGTCATCCTAGTGATAAGGTTGCACGTGTTAATTCATCCCATATTTCCTCCCAATTCTGTTGGCTCAGCTTATTCCGCATTAGACTGCGTTGCAAATGCAAATTTGCAGAAGTGTACCCATCAAAGTAATATTTCCATATATAGAAGGTTTAATAAATAGAAGTTTTGCTATTTGTAGTTTGTTTTTCTAGAATCAAAGCTTGTCAAAGTAAGGACCAAATCTACTACCATCCTAATACTGCGTGGGACACTGGGGCCTGTGACTGATGGATTTTTGCATTAGCTAAATCATTAAGACTATACTAGTTCAAGAAAAGTAAAAGTTAAATGCTGTGTACATGTAAAATATATTGAAATATATTTTTAGTTAAAATGCATTTGTCGTGATGGTGGCATTATCTTTGTATAATGGGCAGGAGGTCTGGTTTAGAGGGTAGAGCCTCCGTTAGCCTGAAGATAACATCAGAAGGTCGCCAGTTCAAGGACACCGGCAGCTCCCTGAACAACTGAGAATGGCGAGACCTTGAAGCAACTGACGAGTCCAGCTGAGTGATTCCACCTGCTCTTGGTGTGAGCAAGAAGCGTCTTGGCTGCCCTCCATGAGATGGAGCTGCTTGTCAGCCTGCGTGGGAGAACTGGAGGCCAGAAGTGAGACCAAACCAGGAAGATCCACTCTGAAATGTTGGTTCTTGAAAGAGAGAACCTCTATAATTGTAAAAATCCCCTTGAGGGATTTAGAAACACCTGCCTATGTAAACCGCCTTGAATAAAGTCAGATGAGTAATTCGATGACCAGAAAGGCAGCATATAAATACCGAGTTGTTGTTGTTGTTGTTATCTTTGTGTCATGGCACAGGACGGGAGATTTTTCATTGGATTGGATTCTTTCCAAATCAAATGCACACTTCTTAATTCTAACCCTTATGACTAGGAAATAATTAGACCACTGTTTCTCAAACTGGGTCAAACCCACCCACCCAGAGAGCATTCTGAGGAAATTTTCTTCCACTTTTTTCCCCTCCTGCCCCCAGTTTTCACCTTTCCCTTCCCACTACTGTCAAATCCTCAGTTTTCCAACCCCAAGTCCCCCTGGGTAGCCTTCTGATTTCCTATCCTGCTCTCCTCCTAATTTACATCATTAAACACCTTTTCCTGGAAAAGTGGAGGAGGAAAGCCTTGGGAACCACCAAGGAACCACTTGAAACTGTTTAGAGCTGGAGATGCATTGTTGATTTTGTGCAAGGAACAGTCTCCGACATGCAAGGCAGAAATCTGCCCTTGGGCTCACTTTTGCAGCCTTGCTGGTGTTTTCTCAAGACAGTTTTGTAAGCCTGACTTGCGATTGGTGCAGTAGGAAGCCTTGCTTGCTAGTATGACTCTGATAAGCTGGTTACAATTGCTTTGCTTTTTCTGGGATTCCAGCTCATGAATTTGTGGCTTACCATGGCTCTGATAAATTGAGATTTTGACATTCTTCCAAGCTGACCTTTGCATAATAGTTACTCTGGCAACCCTGCAGTCCAGGATATTATTTTGTTGTGTCACGGTTGTAAATAGGCTTTTTTCTTACACTTTGCTATTGGGGAAAAAAGGCTTAGAAATAACCCAATAAAATTAGTAAAATGCTATGAGATACTCTCCCTTTAATACAGTTTAATGCACATAGACTGTATTAAATGGAGAAGTTACTTCCTGCTTGATGACATCACTTCCAGCTCTGGCATCACAATGAGGGCACTTCCTGTTGGATGTCACTTCTGACTATGACATCACTTCCAGGTTGATGACATCACTTCTGGTGGGTCCCAGGCAGATTGTCATTCTCAAAGTGCTGTGCTAAAAGGTTTGAGAACCACTGAACTAGGCATATCAGAATGCATGTGTGAATGTGCACACACCCATGCCATCTTTGTAATTGTGGAGATAAAAGTTTCTGGGAGCTCTTGCAATACTTTGTGATATGGGCTGGTGTTAGTAGCGGCTTCCATATCCATCACCAGAGCATTTTGCTATCTTTGTAAAATGACAAGGATGTAAATTTAATTGCAACTCAGCGATTTGCACAGGACTGCTTGTCTTCAAAGCACTAGGCAAGCACTAATGGATTCTTGCATAATATACAGCCTAAGGTGATAATGGTAGTGATTAAATGTTCCCAAGCATTCTTTGAAGTCACACATTATATATGCTGTGGAAACATGAATGGCACATTACAGAGAGAGGAATGAGGTCTTGGCTGGGATCCAAAGAGCCACGCCATTACTTCCACGTGCTCAAGGAGGTTTTGGGGCTTTTGCCACCAAGCAAAAACTCCTGTGCAGCTGAGGTGACTTTCAGTTGTACTTTGCTTTATAGCAGGGATGGGCAAACATTTTGGCAGGAGTGCCACATTTTTCTGACACTGTGTCAGGGGGAAAAAAGAATTTATATTTCAAATTGAATAAATTTACATAAATGAATACATTAGAGATGGAAATTATATATGTGAATGAATTTTACTGAGCTTATTTATAATACACATGAGAACTATAATAAAGGCATGTAGAACCACGTAAGAACTATGAACTGTCTGCCACACACCTCTTGCACAGTGAAAACATTCAGACCAAGCCAGAAACACATGGAGACAAAAGTTGTTCAGAGGCAGTGGGGGGTTAAAATAATGCCCAGGGAAAAGCAGAAAACAGACTATAAAGAGCCTTGCTCTAACTCAACCCGCAACTCATATCTGGCGGTTGCAACCAGCAGTCGTGGGCCATCGCAGGTTCCAAAAGTCTCAGGTGGACCAGAGGCTCATTGGAGAGGGGGGGTGCCCTGCAGGCCAGATTGGGGGTCAGAGCTGCAAATGGCCCCTGGGCTGGGGTTTGCCCACCCCTGCTTTATAGCATGGAGCAGGGGGAGGAGAGGTCTGCCACTCAAAGAAAAACAGTAGAAAAAGAGTACAAATCCCACCACCACTTTTTGGGTGTGTCTAGGAAGTAGCACTTTGAATCCCAGCTTTTTTTGTAGTTTCAGGCAGGAGGAAATTTTGTCTGCACTAAAGGATTATAGCAGTTTTCACACATTTAGCACCAGGACCCACTTTTTATGTGTCAGAATCTGTCAGGGCCTACCAGAAGTGACGTCATGACCGGAAGTGACATCATCAAGCAGGAAAAATTTTAACTATCCTAGGCTGCAATCTTTCCCACACCCAGGAGTAAGTCCCATTTACTGTCATTGATAAAATATATAGTAGCTTGTTAAAAGTACAGGTCTGAAACATTTCCCCAAATGCAGTCACATACCATGGGAGCATCAAGTCTAATATATTAAAAATAAAATATTGAAATGAATGGGGACCCACCTGAAATTGGCTCACGACCCACCTAGTGGGTCCCAACCCACAGTTTGAGAAACACTGGATTATAGTATCCAAGTGTTCAGGTGAATTGGGTGAGCTACTGTTCTGTTTTAGTAACTTTTAAAAAATTCTGTGATCTGCCTGAGGCTTTGAATCAGGTTTTAAAGAGAAGAGGAAAATAATTATATGGGTCCAACAGGAATATAAAATCTAGGGGTCGAGTTCTGTGTTCAGTCTGGGCCAGCCATATGCTCCTGGGAAATATAATATTAGCAGGGTAGGATGGCTTATGTCATGTTAGCAAGACAAGCTAGGGTTTGTGTCATCAGATCTTCTGTAAACAAATGTAATGAGACCACACTTCTCAACAGCACTGGCTGTGACCTGGAGAAGGCAAGGGAGGCCCTGGAGGAGGAAGGAGGAGTTGTTGGATTGAGGGGGCCCAAAGGACACTCAGAAGGCTGAAGCCGAGGGTTGTAGCAGGGTTGGCGTCTGAGGTGATTGGGTGAGAGCCTTTAGGAGAATCTTTAAGAAAACATATGAAGCAGAGTAGGTTTGAAACTGTTGTGGTACAGGCCTAAAAAGATGCATCCTAGCATCTAAGCCCAGTGATAATCAGCCAGCCAGCAGGGAGCTCTATGTTCTTTTTGTGATCATCCAGTGCCATTTGAAGCAGGGATCTCAGCACCCTAATTCAGGTGGTTCTGCACAGAGTCTCCTACAACGCGTGGAGCAGAATCTTCCATCTCTGGAACAATTAGCTTCGGTTGACTGGCTGCGCAACGTAACACGTCATCTTCTCAATCAGCTTCATCTGTAAACCCTCCTCTTGGGCAGGAGACTCTGACTTCTAAACTTCTTTGCAATTCTGGAAATGTTCCCTTTGGTGAATGGCCTCTGGGCCACTTGAGTGTTTTATGTATGCATTTTGATCTCCTGTGAAGTTGGATCAGGGCCCCAGTGTAGTGGAGGTGATTCCCTCACAAAGTACGTTCCTCCTAGGATAGAGAATACTTCATATAGCACCCCTGACACTCTGCTATTCACCCTGTGTGTATCTTTTTACTTCTGTTGCAGCTGGGCGCTCAGACCTTTCTTCTTGCTGAATCAAAACCAAATCTCTCATTTGATATCCCTAAGTAGCTGAACACAATCAGTGTTCTTTTTGACTCTGAGTGGCTTTGCTCTGAGGAAATGTCACTGCTTGGCCATGGTGCTAAGAATATCAGCTAGGTCTATTAAATATGTTGTAGGGGTTGTATATTTCCTTTTTCCTTGTTTCTAGCTACTGAAAACTACTCATTTCCATTCAAATACTATTGTTCTGCCCAGTGATTGCCATGTAGGGAATTCCTGAGTGAAGTGTAGGTTCCTCTTTTGTTATTCCCTCAAATATCTCGGGGGGGGGGCTTTTTCCTGTAGCAGAAGGCAAGTTTTGTGGCTTCTTTCCACCATTTTCACATGCAGCTCATTCAAAATAATTTATCAGTCTGGTCCAACTCTGGCCATTTCCAGAGTTGCCTCCTGCATCAAAATAACCCACCACGGCACTCCATCACCTTTGCCTCCTGCAGTCCTCTGGTACAACTTGGTGGTACACTTTGGTTATTGGAGCTGCCCATTTCTGTCTATTGCAAAGTGCTTTGCCAAAGCACACACTTGGAATCCCACCACTGCCACCAGCGTAGTGCAAGAGAAAATTAGAACCAAGTGCTGAAGGCACTTTAAGATTAGCCACTTCTTTGTTAATGCTGTTGGGTCTCAGAAACCACACTGACACTGGCTAGTAGTAAGGTTTAATGGGGCAGACGTGAAGCAAGACATGCAGTCTTCTGGGGTGGGGCACAAGAACCAGGATCAAAAAAGAGGGATGAAAAGTCTTTAACTAGGCATCAGTGCTGCCGATGTAACTGTAGTCCTCATAGCAGGCTTGGCCTTTGACTCCTGCCCTGCTGCAACCCTCAGTTTCTTCCTCTGAGTGTGCTAAGTTCCAATTCCCCCTCTCCTCCAACAACTCTGCTCTCCCACAACAACCTGTGCTCTCTGCTGCCCTCTCCAGGTCACAGCAGGAGCTATTGAGAAGTGTAGTCTCCTTACACCCAGTTGAATGACTTGGGACTAAACTAGACTTGATCATTTGATTGTATCTTTGCCCATAGAGCTAGGAAAACAGCTGGGGATGGGATGAATTTTAGTTGGCAAACAGCAAAAGAGAAAAGAGTTACCTGGGCCTTCCCATTGGCCACAGACTATCAAGTTAAAACTGTCCAGAAAAAGATGCACAGTGGCCCATTTTCCATGCAGTGTGGCCTGTCACATGTTGGTTTCTGATTTAATGAGACAGCAAAGAAAAGATAGGAGGGGTGCAAAGTGAAGGCATGAAGTGAAACTACTTCCTAGCTACTCCGTTTATGTCATCTCATAAGCAAGCAAAGCCCTCAGTTTTATCCAAAATGGGGGTGAAGAAAATTGAAAAAAGGCCTTCTTTCATTTTCAGGATGAGAATGTGTTTGCATAGACTGTATAGCACTTTCTGAGTGCACAAAGCACTTTCCTTGTATTTTCTGCATAGAATCCTCACCACAAACTTTGTAAAGTAGCTTTTCCTCAAAGTAGTTCACAAAAAAGATTAAGAAAAAACTAAAATTCAATTAAGATCACAATTTAAAAACAAATCCAAAACAAAGTATAACAAGAATACCAGTAAAAACAGGTTTAAAAAAATCATAATCCTTGCCTTGCAACTCAGGGAGTGAAGGACTTGAGGCTGTGGCTTGTCTAAAGCCAACTGGTAGATTCATGGCAGAGGTGAGATTCAGACTGGGGAAGTCCTGATTTCTAGCTCAGAGCCCAATCCTATCCAATTTTCCAGTGCTGGTGCAACTGTACCAATAGGGCATGCACTGCACCCTGTGGTGGGGAGGCAGTCCTAGAGAATGGGAACATTTGTTCCTTTACCTTTGAGCTACATTGTGGCTGCACAGGTGCTGGAAAGTTGAATATGATTGGACCCTCAGACTCTTACAGCACAATCTCATGCATGTTTACTCCGAGTAAGTCCTGCTGTAGTCAACAGACTGAAAGAGTACAGAGGATTGCAGTCCAATACATAACACCAGTTTAAATATGCCATCACCTTATAACAAAACTCTCTGCACAGAGAAATTTAGCACATTAGGGAGATGGAAAGGATAGATCCCCTCCTGCTGACAAGATGGCTTTCCACAGGCAAAGTATTCTGATGTGTGGAGTATTAAGTTGGGCAATGCCCATCTACATGCTAAAACAAGGGGCTTACCTACACTACCCTAAACTGGAATTATATGTCACCTTGTTGTAATCAAAGTTCAGTGAATTTCATTCAAATATACAATACATTAATTGCATTTGCTTTATGTATTATTATTGCTGTTATTAAAATAATTTATGCATTTAGTTCTTCAGTACAGAGCACATGTGTAGAACTTCTCTTTTTTCCCCTTTAATTTTTTTAAATAATAGAATTGTACATGTGGCCACTTGTCGGTTAAACTTGGAAGGACCGGAAGCAACTAGATCCACGCTGAAGGCGGAATTATGTTCACAACATGTTCACCTCCTGCTTGTTTTGAGCAGTTGCCTGCTATAAAAAGCAATGGTGCAGGATAATCAACCCTGATAAATGAATGACATCAACTCCTCGAGATCAGGTCATAAAATGATGAGAATAATTAATCTATGAATAACATGGTGCGACTCAATTCGCTTGGAGCACTTTAGCCACAATTTCCCAGAAAAATGCTCAAGTCACCACTGTGTGTATGAAAGGACACGTACTTTCATTATGTATTTCCACTCATCAGGCAAATTAGCAAGTCACTCTATAAATGCTTTGGGTTGCTTTTTGGGAATTAAGTTTTTGTTTTTTTTTTAACAGAAAGCTGCTACTGGGTACAGTCATTCCACATGTTTTTCAAATGGCTGACAAATGTTTTTCAAATGTTTTTCAAAAGGCCTGTGGATGGTCTGAGAATACCCTGTGATGTTCCAATATTTCTGCAGCCAAGTAGATGTGGACTTAAGAAGGTTCCTGAATGAAAGAACAGCCAATCAGATCAGCAACGTGGTTAGCTGCTGTGTCACTAAGCTGAAATGTATTTGTCACAAGTGAGAATTATTAGCAAATTTATAGTTCAGTGTTCAGCCAGGTTATGTTGCAGTTCTGGGCTTTAAGTCCTTTTTACTCCATTTAAGTCAAAGCAATGGGATTTGCTTCTGACCATTGTTTGTTTCAAGTTCCTAACAGCAACAATCCTGTGTATGCCTATTCAGAAGTAAATCCCATTGTGTTCTTTGAGGTTTACTCCCATGAAAGTGTGTGTAGAACAGCAACCTTAGACACCTTGCAGCTCTCAAAGAGCCTATAACTATAATCTGAGGTACAATAAATTTAAAAAACAAAACCCACAATAAGAGAGCAAAAGCTAGAAATACACACAGTAGGATTTCGAATTTAGTAGGTTTAGGACTGGAGCATCCATGGAGTCAGTTAAGCTGTGGATGGGGCTGCCTGATTGACCATAGTGAAGAAAAATCTGCATCTGTTATCTTGGGAGGAAGTGAGGGAGGTTCCAATCTCATGCTAATAGACTGCAGTAGCAAGTCTCTGGAGCCTCCACTTCTACTACAACAGACTACAGGAAAATGGGGAGAAGTCTGTCCTGCCTGTCCTTATTCCCTGTGGCACTGTACAGTTCATGCAAGTTGTTTTATTACTGCATTGTTCCTAGAAACTAAGGGCTGATGCACATGACCTGCCAACATATGTGGCTCACCCTATCTTTTGCATCTGTGGTGATACTGCCTGGGAATGTACATTCACTGGGATCTCTGCTTCCCCACTTCCATGAACTGCAACAGGCACTGGATTGGAAGAAGCAAATCAGCTCTAGAGAGGTTAGAGAGATGGTGGTTGAGCTCTGGGAGAAATGTGGAACCAGACCAGGGCAGTCCCATCTGTAAGGCCAACTGAAGCTGTCACATTAGACAGCAGGTTGGTGGAGGACACTCTTCTCTGCCCACCTTCTTGTCTCTGCTGCTCCCCTTTCTCCTTCTGCTCCATGGCCTGGAAAAGGAAGAGGGGGACAGAGAGGAAGAGGAAATGTACAAGGGAGGAGAATACTAAGTTAAGCCTTTGGACAGTGGGAGGAGCAGAGGCTGGCTGGCACATTCAGTAAGGTGAGGCAGTACTTGGCATGCTGCCTCAGGTGTCAGGAGGTCTTGGGGCAGCCCTGATCCAGACATAGCTAACCTCAGAGGGGGGATTTGCTGCATGGGTAACAGTCTATCCTCCATATCTACTTTACCCAGGTTTCGCGCACTGGAGAGGACACTGTTCCAGAACACTATTCAGAGCGCGATACCATAGTCTTCTGAGACTGAAGGGTGCCAACAACTCTCAACAGGAGGTTGCCTGTCAGCAGTGCTAGGAAAAGGTGTGTCTTCTGAATAGTAATTCCTCCTTGGTTGTGATGATGGAACTGAGTTGCTGCTTCTTATCAGGCAGGCAGTGAAGTTTGATGCTGCAATGTCAGATATGTGAAGGGGGTTGAAGCAGTGCTGGATCCCTCTATTTAGCTGTGGGTTAAGGCATTGTTTCTCAAACTGTGAGACAGGACCCGCCAGGTGGGTTGCAAGCCAATTTCTGGTGAGTCCCCATTCATTACAATATTTTATTTTTAATATATTAGACTTGATGCTACCATGGTATGTGTCTGCATTTGGAGACATGTTACAGATTGTACTTTTAACAGGCTACTGTGTATAGTGCTTTTAACAATTATAGTCAATGGGACTTCCTCCTGGGTAAATGTGGATAGGATTGCAGCCTAGGATAGTTAAAAATTTTCCTGCTTGATGATGTCACTTCCAATGGGTCCCGACAGATTCTCATTCTAAAAAGTGGATCCCAGTGCTAAATGTGTGAGAACCACTGGGTTAAGGTATACTGAAGGAAAAACCAAATTTAACCCAGGACCTAAAAATACTGGAAGTTCAGCTAATAAGAATGTTCTGATCAGCAGTCAGAATGGCTGGGTGTCTTGGCTAAGATCCAGAGGACCATATGCTTGTATGCTTGCTGAAGTTTTTTTCAGTAACCCATTTCCACTGCCACTTCTTGCATGCACTGAAATGTCACTTCTGACATAGAAGGGATCCACCTGAAAAGAAAGATCAGCAACCCCTTCATGTGTGCAGAATTGCTTTAGGCTGCAAGCCTATGCCAGGTTGACCAAATAAAATGGAGGACACAGTGCCTGCACCTTTAACCACTGTCTAAAAGGGGGAATGTTGGCAGGTGCAGCTTTTTAACCCTTCCATGCTGAGCTGCACCTGCCAAAATTCCCTCTTCTGTACAATGGTTAAAGGTATAGGTACTCCATTGTATCTGGTTACCCTATCCTATGCACACTTTCCTTAGAGTAAGCCCCGTTAAGCACAATGGGACTTACTTCTGAGTAGACATACCTAGGACTGTGCTGTGAGGTAGCACACTGAGTTCTCTCCATCCTGGTCACTATTGATGCACAAGAACACAAATACTGAATAATTGCGATAAATACCAAATGCAGGATAGTTACATTTTGTAATGAGAAAACCACCTTTAACCTTGAGAGAAAAGGGATGTAACTCAATAGTAGGGCATATGCTTTGCATACAGGAGGTCCTAAGTTCAATCTGCCATCTCCAGGTTTCAGAGAGGACAATTTTTGTCTGAAACTCTGGGAAGTCCATGTCAATAATACTGAGCCAGATGAACTAGTTGACTGGTTGTGTAGGAGGCAACTTCCTAGCATGTCACACCCAGGTTCTTGTGGGACAGCAGAGATCTCACATGATAGAAGCATCACATTCTTGCTGCCTTTTCCAAGTAGTCAGCAAAATCTGGAATTCAAACCAAACATTTGTGCCAAGATTTGTGCCTAAAGCAGCGATTTTCGGCTACTGTGCTGTGAATGGTCCATAGGTGTGCCATGGAAGTTGGGAGAGGGTCAGGGCCATTGGGGGAACGTGAGCTCCCCCCAGCAGCACAGTGTGCCTTGTCAATTATCCAAAATCTGATGGAGTATCTTGACAATTTTAGCACCTTCTCATTGTGCCGTGAGATGAAAAAGGCTGAAAATCTCTGACCTAGAGAGCTGGATGCAAAACCAAATTGAACAGAATACTTTGGAATACATTTATTTTAATTGAACAGATTTATATCCTGCCTTTCTACTATGTAGGTCTTCAAGGTGGCTTACCAACATCTTTGAATGAAGATGTTTTTAGTTTCAGGCTATAATTTGTAGATCTCCGACTTTACAATATGCCAAAAGATTCCTGTCCAGCATCTTATATCTGCTTTGAAGGGCCATGCTGGTTTGAAGACATTTTAAGATAGTCACAGGAAATGCCTTGAAGGAATGGCCATCCTCTCTTGCTAACATCAGTGGTGATTCTGGCAGCCTTGGTGTTGGTGGGGCAGAGCGCAACCTCTCCCTGGAAGCCATTGAGACCCACTGCTGAAGCTGTCAGTAATTGGAGTTTTACAGTACTGCTCAGGGCTGGCCCAAGACCTTCTGGTGCCTGAGGCAGTATTCCAGAAGCTGCACCCCCTTACCTGATAATGGACCAACTTCTGTTCCTGTGACACTCTAGCCCACTGTTATCATCTCCTTCACACTTCTGCTCTGTTTCTATCTTCTTTTTCCAATCCAGGGAGTGGGAGGATCAGTGGAGCAGACACCCCCTGATCAGGGGCACCCCCTGCAAATGTGCTATCTGAGACAACCACTTTAGTTGGCCTCATGGACAGGCTGGCCCTGATCCTGCTGCCTGCTACTTTTTTAAAAGAATTTTCCCCCTTCATATTGATTTGAATAAGTATTTACTGGGCATAAGATGGTAGATGAAGGAGCCTCTGGGAACCACTATCCTTGATTTTCCCAAGACCTGCCCAATTGCTGGACATAGCCCTGCACATGTGAATAATATTTTGTTCCCCTCCCCACCACAACATATTCAGCAGAGTAAATTCCTTCCATGGATTTTTGATTCTTATTCAGGGTATGATGACCATCTGTTTGTAATGAGAATAGTGCATGGAAAAGAAATGTACTCTCTCTCTCTCTCTCTCTCTCTCTCTCTCTCTCTCTCTCATGCTTACATAGATTTCTTATAAAATAATGAAAAACAGAACAATGTTCAGAGAGCATATTTTAATTTTCTATTGTGTTTTGTATGCTAGACTGCTGTGGTGCATTCTGCGGCTCAAGATTTTGAATTACACACAGCGTCAAGCCATAATGTCAAGGTTCTTTTCAGGAAAGGAAGCAACGACTACACAGGAAAAGCAAATAGCTAATCTCAGCATTGGTTTCTTTGTTTGCCGTTGTAGAGAGGAGATCACAAGATCTTCAGCAGCCAAGGGGACGGGAGGCTCAATCTCAGCAACCAAAATAAAGCATTCACATATGTAAGAAGGTATTACCATTGATGTGACTAGAGCAGGATCGTTCATCAGTCATGCCAAAGAAAATCAGAAGTATTTCAGCTGGTTTCCAAGTCTAGTCTTCTTTTACAATTAAATGATTTGGTGGGATCTTAATTTCTTTGTTTGCTGTAGAAATGTTACTCCACTGTTTGCCACTAGGTGGCCATAAAGCCTAACAGAATTTATTGCTTCTGCTTGCTGATGCAGGCATCATTCTGTAATTATAATTATAATAATTCAGAATCTTCTGTCCTTAAATAAATGGTCCAAAAGTAGTGCATTCGTTTTCATACAGTTCAGCAATTATCTACAACTATCCCAGTTCAGTGTAAGTAATTATTGTTCAGGTCTCTGCCTATATTTTATATAGATGTTACGTGTTAACATTAGCAATAATGTTCATGAAAGAAATGGAGCAAGTTAATACAATTTAAATGTTTGTACAGTATATCTTTCTTATAATGCAATGCACTTGACTTACCTCATACCCAATCACTAAGGAAAACTGCTAGAACCAGAGAAATTCTTCACAAAGAGAAATGACTGATGTTCTTATACAATCCAACTTTGATGTTACATGCGCAAAATAAGCTTCCAGCAAATCATCTAGTGTAATAGAATTGCAATGCACTTATAACCAAAAGTCGCAACCTGCTATTCAGCTATGCAGACATGTTTTGATCTCAAAGTAGCATTAATTTGTGACTTGTGGTATTCGCCTGGGTGATTCGACTTGTGACTCTGGTATCTACCTTTTATCAGAAAGAGTGTTTTGCATTACTAGGTGTCTTGCAACTAATTAAGATCATGTAATTGGAGCTATATATTCTACATGCATAGAATATTACAGTGAGCTCCAAAATGTCATTTGTAGTTCTCCTTGCATGCAGTGTGGTTTTTCAGGCTCCTTCCTACTACAAGCCTTGTACTCCTAGTTCCAAAGAGCACACCATTTCCTAGACGTTGAGAGTCCCTCTAGAGTGGCATTCAGTGTGACATGAGGTACTGCTCTTGGAAGTGTAAACAAACATACATGCAGAAGAGCTTTGCATAGTGTTGTCAACCCTCTAGGATTGTCCTGGACTATCCAGGAATTAAGTGATGTAGCTTCCAGCACCCGGGGACATAAAATTGTTAACACCCCTCCCCCACATGGCCTCCCCAGGCCTCGGGAGGCCTGCAAAAACAGGAAGTGCCTTTCTAAGATCTCCAGGAGGCTTTTTGAGGCTGTCTCAGAAGGCTGCTTTTTTCACCTCAGGCCCACCATCAGGGGTGCGGGTTGGCATCCCTTCAAGGTGTAGTACCCGGTGCAATGTACCCACTGCCTCCCTTAGCTACACAGCCTCAAGAATCTGCATTAGGTACAGGTGACTTCTGAAAGCAATCCTGGAGATTGGAACAGGATCCAATATTATCTCATGTTGAGAAACAGAAATCTGCAGAAATAGCTTTGGTCAGAGTTGGTAATATCCTATATGTGCACAGGCTTCTTTGGACTCAGGCTTATGTACTATACATATATTTTCTTGATTGAGCAGTATTGTCCTATTAATGCAGGATCAGATACGTATTATGTACAGCTTATTCTGTTTCCCTAGCAACACTGCAAAAAAAAATTATTTACAGTTGGCACTAGAAAATCTTAACTAATCAAACCACAAAAATCTGGCTACTTAAAAGACCAAACTACACAATATATTAACCACATTATTGGCCTTTGTGTACTTGGATTTGTTTGTTGTTTTTCTGAAATAGCTGCAATGGCTTTCACACGTTCCCCTGCTGTAGTCCCAATCCATATCCAGCCCCTGCTCAGCTGTTATGGAGGGGAGCAGCAGAAACCAAGCACGGAAGGGCCAATAACATGCTTAGCGTAACATGTTTTTTGGTCCTCACCGATCCGTCATTGCATGCTTTTCATTAGCTCATTCCCATGAGCTTTGGCTCAACAACTGGGAATTTCCATCATCACAGTGGGGTTATTTCTTATATCTATATCCTATGCAAATCCCCTGCTTTCAAATGCAAAACTATAAGCAAATCATAACACAAAAAGGCACTGATTATGCTAATCCAAATGTTGTGACTGACATCGTGGCCTTTGAACTCTTCAGCCCTACACCTACATCAAACACAGCAATTACCAGGCATGACAGTTGATGCCCAGCTCCCCATGTGAAATTGATCTTGAAAGAACCATTTAAGGAATGATCATATATTTGAAGCAGAGAGAGAGCGAGAGAGAGAGAGAGAGAGAGAGAGAGAGAGAGAGAGAGAGAGAATGTGCATAGAAAACGCTGGGGACTAAACTGAGTGTAAGAAAGGGAGGAGGAAACCATGTTATTACACCTTCCCCTGTTTGTTACAGCTGCACACTTCGAATTCAGCACTAGCAATAATAGCCAGAACTGAAAATAACACCACAGTACCAGTTTTCTTTCATCTCAAGAGTACAGGCACTGCATCTTCTCAGCAAGAAGCATCCTTAAATTCTATGAGGAATTTGGGATGTCCTTGTTATGAATCACCAGCAGATATCTGTGGCTGGCCTTAGGAGCCCAATTGGAAATGCTTTTGCAGGGCCTCCTCTACTAATTTTTTTAGTTCTTTAATGGAGCCAGAACAAGAAAAAAACATCTGCTACCTCTGTGCAGGTGGATACAGGACTCCTGTACCTTTAGTGGTTGTGCAGAATAAGCACCTGAATAGCCAGAGGAAGGGAGGGAACGCGCGCCCAGCCCACAGTGTTCCCCCACTCTCACCAGTCACCACTCCATCTGCAGCAACCCGCTCCGGAGCGAGAATGGTGCTGAGAGATGTGAGGGCAGGCAAAGAGTGAGGTGCACATACTGTCACCTGTATGGCACCAATTTTGGGCCAAATGGAATCAGCAGTGGGCAGAAGGGCAGTGCAGGGTCCCCACCATACCTGGGGCCCAATTGGGTGAAATTGCCCCAGTTGCCTAAAAGCACAGACCCTGTCTGTGGGTACTGGAGGTGCTTTTTCAGGTTGCTTCCCCCCTCTCAGAAAAATGATACCCTTCTGCTGTGTGCCACTGTGTGCCAGGTGTGTCATGTGGCTTTTAAAGGGGGAATGAGTGTGACTCTCACATTTTTCCTTCTCGAATGGGAAGGCTTGGCTGTGCTCTCCCATGACTTCCCCTTTTCTGCCTGTGAGATGAACAACTGAAGCCATCACATAAAACGTGAGCAATTTTCCACTGTCAACACAACCTTGCCAAATAACGTCAGCTTCACCAAAGGAATAAACAGTGTATATCCTGGTGATAACTAGCTCCTGAAAAACTGCCAACGTCCAATGTGCCAGAACCTTCCGACTTTACTTTGGGAGAGAGGTTAGAACAGCCAATTTGTTCAGTCCCAGAAGAAGAAGAAAACCCATCAAGCAGAAAGGTGAGGGGAGAGATGGTGAAGGCAGCAGACTCAGAAGGAATTAACACTCACAACTGTCACCTCTGACAAACCGCAGCAGCAGGGAGATGGACAGCAGTAGTTCTCTTTTTCTTGTCTAGTAGTAAAAGAGCAGGTGTGTGAGTGGAATCCCTCACCCCTTGCTTAAGAATGTTCTGAAGAGCAAAGAGGGAAAGCATATACAATAGCATGTCTTAGGGGAAAAATGCATCTAAACAATGTCATGCTGGGACCACAGTGAAATTCCTCTGTTTGAGGAATCTGCTGATGGATTGTTTTGGTACAGGAGCCCTGATTATTCTTTTCTTAAAACACACACAAACACCTTTTTTTTCTTCTTCCCCAGTAGGCGTACTGGAGCCTGAAAGATGCAGTATACTGTATACATTATGGACTTTTAAGGAATTTGCTTCCTTGGTGCATATACCTTTCTGGAGTCATCTGCACAGTGTGTTGTTTTTCTTTGAGGTCTTCCTCCCAAGTTAGTAATGTCCTTGCTACACATTCCTTAGTTTATGAGATTTGATCCAGCCCTCTATGCAGCAGCTGCACAGAAAGACACGTTTTTAGGGGAAGGGAGAGAAATCCCATGTCAGACTCTTCATTTGTTATTAATACTGTTTATCTTCTCACTTGAATTTTGACATTTCCTCCTCAAAATGTTATTTGTCTTGCTTTGTAGCTGTATTTACTGTTTAATATTTTTCCCTAAGAAATTATTGAGTTGTATCCTAACAACAGTGCGCGGAAATTCTTCATCACGTAGGATTGGTCAGTGTTTCTCAAACTGTGGGTTGGCACCCACTAGGTGGGTCATGAACCCATTTTAGGTGGGTCCCCATTCATTTCAATATTTTATTTATAATATATTAGACTTGATGCTACCATAGTATTTGACTGCACTTGGGAACATGTTACAGATCTGTACTTTTAACAGGCTACTATGTATATGCTTTTAACAATAATAGTAAATGGGACTTACTCCTGGGTAAGTGTGGGTAGGATTGCAGCCTAGGATAGTTAAAATTTTTCCTGCTTGATGAAGTCACTTCTGGTCATGACAGCACTTCTGCAGGGTCTCGACAGATTCTCATTCTAAAAAGTGGGTCCCGTTCAGAGTGAGAACGTGTGAGAACCACTGGGATAGGTAGCTGTCAGGATAAAACCCATTATTTATTTGCATAGAGCAGCGATTTTCAACCATTTTCATCTCATGGCACACTGACAAGGCACTACAATTGTCAAGGCAAACCATCAGTTTTTTGACAACAGACAAGGCACACTGTGCTGCCAGTGGGTGGCTCACAATGGCCCTGCTAATAAATGATCCACCTCCAAACTCCCACGGCACACCTGCAGACCATTCGCGACACACCAATATGCCACGGCACACTGGTTGAAAATCACTGGCATAGAGCAAGCAGTGCATACAATGTTCTAGAATTACATAGGCAAAATATAGACGCCCACCCACAAGGATCATACAATCTAAAATTGACATTGGGGAGAAACAGGAAATGGCAGTCTGGGATGAATGTGAGCCAATGCAGTCACACATATTTAAACTTCCATTATAGTTGGAAAGGAGGATTAACAAGATAAGCCAAATGTACTTTTGGGGGGATATGATCCCATATTCTGAGTGAAATAAAATATGAAAAATGAGAGCCAGATTCCTAGAGAGTGGAAATTCAAATAAAAGTGTTCACATTTTAAGTTTCTGCTCAGTTTGCTCGAAGCACCAAGTCCTCATTAATTCATTGATACTCATCACAGCTACAGACTTCAACAGCAGAAGGTCACATTAGTTCTGCCTTTGCCTTGAACAGAAGGGATGCTTCTTTTTTGCCTCTATGATTTATACAACTGCTGTTTTGTTGACTCAGTAGCCCCTCAGTATAATTTTATCCAGCCTGATATAGCCATCTGCAAGGCTACAAGGGAAAACAAAACATCCAAGACTGGAATTCACCAGCAACGTCTTGCAAAAACACCTGAAGTTGTTCTATAGACCTCAGTGCAATTACCTGCAGTAAGTGTTTTTTTTCCTGTGCAGGGCAGCTTTGGAGGTAGCATTATTTCAGAATCCAATAAGCCATTAGTAGGAAGATTAATCATCTCTTCAGTTCTAACTGCTCTTGGGTAATATTGATTTGGAGTGAAAGCAGAATGTTTCAGGAATGAGTCATCAACCCCCTGAGGGAAGACAAAGGGAACAGGATGATGGTCAAGGAACAGGGCATTTTCACTGTAAATGTATGCTGTCCTGATGTGCCTCTTTGTTCACACTTGAGCAAGTAATACAGAATTACTGTGTCCATTACTTATTTTTAACTATTGACTCACAGCTCCGTCATTTATCCAGTCATACTTAAGTATTTCATAAGTTTCTGTTAAGGCTCCACCTACCTGTCCTTTGTTTACCTGCTTTGTAGCCTATCCCTCCTTTAAATGGGCAAGGGAAGTGAGGTGGCACCTTTTATTAGCCTAACTAACATCGAAACACACTGCTCTGGAAGTGATATTGTTGTCTATGACATTTAAACAGCAAATACTGTAATGTCATTGATAAGGCTGAGATTTTTCTTCAAGCTGCACCTTTCCATTTAGCGAGAGTTCTCTTTCCAGCAGCTCTGAGTTCCGGATGCTTTCAAGAGTTGCCTTTCAAACACAGCAAAATAGCTTGCCTGACCTGCCAAATGTCCACATTTGCCTCCAGCGTATCTAGTCCATGAAGTCTGGAAATGCCCCACTACTCTTTAAGTCTGGGAGGTCAGAAGAGACCCAGGCAGAGAGATATTATTCCATGTCAGGCCTCACCATTTTGAGTCAACAGTGAAGACCTAAAAGTTATGCTATTTCAGTTACTTATTGTTAATAAGTGATTAGGCATAGCCATAATTCGTTATTTCTGTTTTCTAATTCTCTCACGAAAGAATCTGACTTACTTTCTTTTTTTGATTCAAAAATGTGGAAGAACCCATTAACTTCTCTGTGCAAAGTGGACTACCCTGTTTTATAGTTTGCATTGACAATTACTGCCTGTTGAAGAGCAACATAAAGCTTTTCCTCCAACTGATGACACATTTTGTCCTTGCATGGAGTTTCTTGTGCTTAAAAAGTCTAACTCAGAACAATAAATCTTGAGGTCGTCACTCGGTTTATTTGGTACAATATTGGATTTTTATACTTTTTAAATCAGATGTTATGCTTCTAGTTTATCATGTTCCAATAAACTGAGTATTGGGGAACAAGAATATAACCATTGTTGCTGCCCCTCTCCCCCATGATGGCCACTTTGCCACATATTTTTGAATTCACATATCACTGTATCAGTCCTGGAGGCCTTTGGATTAGGCTGTTGGATTAGGTTGTTGTGAGACTGAAGTGTTGATGTGTGAAGGTACAGTATGACTCTGTGTTCACAGCCAAGTCTTTAATTCCGTATTTCAGCTTCTATTCATATGACCCAGACAAACCCTACTAGTTCCCTAAATTCAAGCAGCTGTCTTTTGAGTTTGAGGTGGACCATAAGAAAGCCTCCTTGCACAAATGGACAAATAGAAGAGGGGACTGTGTTTGACATGGTTAAAAAATGATCCAAGCTTGTGTAAGGAGCAGCTCAAACTCAAACTCAAAGTTTCCCATATGGAGTTTTGCTTTAAGCAATGCCACGTTGATGCTTCCTGAACATAAGAACTGATTCCAAGTGGAAACTGAAAGAGATGCAGAAGGAGATGCAAACTGACTAGCATGGATACCCTAATCATTCACAAGTGTACAGTATTTGTGAACAGTACAGAAAGTGAGGGTTTACCTGAATAATTCTTATGGCCCAATCCTATCCTCCCCCCTGCTGGTACAGCTGTGCCAAAAAGGCGCATGCTGTATCCAGCAAAGGGGGGGGGGGGCAGAGTGGGAGCTTTGGAAAGGAAAGGAGATTTAAATCTCCCACATTGGCTCTGGTCTCCCCATTGGCACTCTGGCAGCTTCTGCTGCTGGAGCAAACTTTATGGCTGCTTTACAGCAGTCAATGCTGGTGATAGTGCTGCTTGCTGGACAGTCCAGTAGGATTGGGCTGTCCATAGCCTATTAAAGCAAATGTATACAGTACTGTACTAAGACAAAACCAAACTTTGTCACTGGTGTTAAAGTATATAATGGGACTTTTTCAAAGTGAGACTTAATCCCTGATAATACGGTTATTAGATTACAAGCCACTTTGGACAGGGACCTTTTTTACCTTCCATAAAGCTTCTAGTACACTTCTAGTATAACCCACACTAGGTGTTATATAAGATTGGATGTGACTTTCAGGCATATTTGACACCCCCCCCCCCCAGGAACATCTTGGCAGTCAATTGTTGCAATTCTTTATTTTGCCAGCAGCAGTTACGAAGAATTCCTGGAAGTCTCCCTCTTCTGTGCACTTGAGGCAGCATTTATTTATTTTACATTTAAAAACAAAAGTCCCCACTTTTGGCCCTTTTGGAAACACAAGGCAGCTCCCAATTAATATTAAAAACAACCAGTAAAAACAACTCAAGCAAACTGGCAACTTTTGTTTCCAAAAATTCCAGCCACTGAGCACGTGCAGAGTGTGTTTTCTTTGAGGGGACCCTGTTTCCATTTTGCGAGCCCATTCCTCTTGGCTGGAAAGGTCCTTACCAGACACAATGAACTTGTTCACAGGCGCAGTGTTTCTCAACCAGTGGTACGGGTACCACCAGTGATACTTGAGGAGGTATCTGGTGGTACTCACTGGACTTCTGGACACCTGTTGCCAGGGCAGTAGGAGGCTTGGCTCAGTGGGCAGAGCTCCAAAGCATGCTTTTGCGTTCTTGAAAAAGCCCTCCCATCCACCCTGAGCCTCTTACTGGTGTTTGTCGCATTGCATCTGGCCTCCCAACCCAGAAGTAACTGGTGATGATGTCACTGCTTACTTCCGGTGGTACTTTGAATAGGTGGACCATGTGAAGTGGTACGGCAGGAGGGGGACAAATGTTGAGAAACACTGGGATAAGATGGCTGAGGTGTGGCAGATAGGGAATCTGGAATCCATTTTGAATGTTCCCCTCCCCAAAAGCAGCAACACCCTGCAGCCAGAAACCTAGCACAGTAGAGGAAAATGCTGGGCTAGAACATTTCTCCAGCCAGCATTTCCCTTGTGAAAGGGGGGGGGGGGCAGGTTGAGCAGCATTGGCAAGATGTTTCCTCCCTCCCCTACAGCCTGAAGCTACCCAGTCCTATAGCCAGTGCAACCCTCCATGTGCTTACTCAGAAGTAAATCTAAATGGGGCTTGCTCTCAGGTAAGCACATGTCTAGGCTTGCAGTGTTAGAGCCCAAGCCTAAACATGTCTCCTCAGAAGTCCCATTATAGTCAATGGAGCTTACTCCCAGGTAAGTGTGGATGGGATTTGTACTCTGAGAACCCAATCCTAGCATGTCCACTCAGAAGTGAGTCCCATTATAGTCAATGGAGCTTACTTCCAGGTCAGTGTGGTTAGGATTGCAGCCTTGGAGCCCAATCCTATCCATGTCTACTCAGTGAATTATAGTGAATGGGACTTACTTGTGAGTAGACATGCTAGGATTGGGCACTCAGGCTGCAGCCCTGTCCACTTTCCTGGGAGTAAGCCCCATTGACTTTGATGGGCTGGGTAGACAGGCACGGACTTGGGCTCTGCAATCCTCTCTTGGGGCTTTCTTGGGAGTAAGCCCCATTGACTATAATGGCCTTACTTCTGAGTAAACATGCCTGAGCTGGGCTCTCAGGTGCTTCTCCTAGCCCCATTTTCCTGGGGGTACGCCTCACTGACTATAATGGCACTTACTCCTGAGTAGACATGCCGAGCTTGGGCTCTCGGTCTGCCACCTCACTGCGCAGAGGAGGGAAGCGCAGGACGTGCCTGGGAGCGCCGCGCGCTTCGTCCCGGTCCTCCCCAAGGAGCGGCCGAGCCCGCCCCTCTCCCAGCTTCCACCGCGCTTCCTCCTCTCCTCCTCCCAGTCCCCATCCCTCAGCAAGGCGGAGCTGGGCTTCGGTCGCCGTTGTCGCCTCCGCCGCCGTGTCTCCGTCCGTCTTCCAGGCGCCAAGGGGGGACTGCTTCTCCAGCGCCCGGTGCTTGGGCTGCGGCGGGGCCAGGAGGGAGAGGCGCGGCGTGGCTCTGGGGCGTCGTCCCCTCCCCGGCGGCAGGAGAAGGTGACAGGAGGCAGAGCCACAAAGGAGCGCCGGCGGCGGGCGGCCAGCGGCGTCGCCATGAGCTGGGGCACGGAGCTGTGGGTGAGTCCCCGGGGCGCGCGCGCCCCCTCCCCTACAGTGTGCCTGGGGCGCTGCTCCCACGTCGGCAGGTCAGGCCGGCGTGGCTCCCCTTGGGGCTCCCCTGGGGCAGCCCCTTCGCGCTGGGGGAGGCGGGGCACTGGCTGGGCTGCTGCGTAAAGGGGCGCGGTGGCGCTGGGGGTGGTGGGCGCTTCTCTGGTGGATGGCCAGGGAGGGGGGTGGGGTCTCAAGGAGCAGCACAGCCTGATTTGGGGGGGGGCTGAGCATCCAGAGCGATCCCAGTGGGGGGGCGTCTCTGGGTCTGCTTTCTTCCCTGCGGGGGTCCCTGGTGCGTAAAGGCGCTTCCACTGGAGAGCTAATGGAGAGGGCGAGGACACGGTACCCCCCCTTTCTGTATTGGGGGGACTGGGGAGTGGGATCGGTGCCTTGTAGGCTTTGCTTCCTCCCTGAGACAAAGAAGAGCCGGCCGGACGCAGGCTGGTGCTGACCCTTGCTGAGCGCACCCCTGCTGGGGAGATCAGCCAGTGGGACCACAAGCATCTTCTGAGGACGGAACGCGGAGAGGTGGAAAGGTCTCCCGGGTTTGCTCGCTCCCTTTGGCCCTGAGTCAGCTGCGCCCTGGATCTGGCTAGACAATGCTGTGCCAGTGGGGAAGGGCTATCACTCATGCAGCAGAGGAGGTGTGTCAGGCAGCCAGAGAGGTTGGCTGACGTAGGAACATAAGAACATAAGAACAGCCCCACTGGATCAGGCCATAGGCCCATCTAGTCCAGCTTCCTGTATCTCACAGCGGCCCACCAAATGCCCCAGGGAGCACACCAGATAACAAGAGACCTCATCCTGGTGCCCTCCCCTACATCTGGCATTCTGACATAACCCATTTCTAAAATCAGGAGGTTGCGCATACGCATCATGGCTTGTACCCTGTAATGGATTTTTCCTCCAGAAACTTGTCCAATCCCCTTTTAAAGGCGTCTAGGCTAGACGCCAGCACCACATCCTGTGGCAAGGAGTTCCACAGACCGACCACACGCTGAGTAAAGAAATATTTTCTTTTGTCTGTCCTAACCCGCCTAACACTCAATTTTAGTGGATGTCCCCTGGTTCTGGTATTATGTGAGAGTGTAAAGAGCATCTCCCTATCCACTCTGTCCATCCCCTGCATAATTTTGTATGTCTCAATCATGTCCCCCCTCAGGCGTCTCTTTTCTAGGCTGAAGAGGCCCAAACGCCGTAGCCTTTCCTCATAAGGAAGGTGCCCCAGCCCCGAAATCATCTTAGTCGCTCTCTTTTGCACCTTTTCCATTTCCACTATGTCTTTTTTGAGATGCGGCGACCAGAACTGGACACAATACTCCAGGTGTGGCCTTACCATAGATTTGTACAACGGCATTATAATACTAGCCGTTTTGTTCTCAATACCCTTCCTAATGATCCCAAGCATAGAATTGGCCTTCTTCACTGCCGCCGCACATTGGGTCGACACTTTCATCGACCTGTCCACCACCACCCCAAGGTCTTTCTCCTGATCTGTCACAGACAGCTCAGAACCCATCAGCCTATATGTGAAGTTTTGATTTTTTGCCCCAATGTGCATGACTTTACACTTACTGACATTGAAGCGCATCTGCCATTTTGCTGCCCATTCTGCCAGTCTGGAGAGATCCTACTGGAGCTCCTCACAATCACTTCTGGTCTTTACCACTTGGAAAAGTTTGGTGTCGTCTGCAAACTTAGCCACTTCACTGCTCAACCCTGTCTCCAGGTCATTTATGAAGAGGTTGAAAAGCACCGGTCCCAGGACAGATCCTTGGGGCACACCGCTTTTCACCTCTCTCCATTGTGAAAATTGCCCATTGACACCCACTCTCTGCTTCCTGGCCTCCAACCAGTTCTCAGTCCACGAGAGGACCTGTCCTCTAGGAGTCCAGGAGGCTGCAAGGCGGCCAAGTAACCTGCAATCAACCATTCATTTGTATTTGATTGGAACCCCAGGGTTAAAGTTAGAGGAATTGCTAATTGCAACCTTATGGTTGGGAGATCAGGCAGAAAAAAAAGACATCTGCAGCACTGTTTCTCAAACTGTGGGTCACAAGCCCATTTCAGCCGGGTCCCTGTTCATTTCAATATTTTATTTTTAATCTGTTAGACTTGGTGCTACCATGGTATGTGACTGTGTTTGGGGAAATGTGACAGACTTTGAACAGGCTATGCTTTTAACTGAGATAGTCAATGGGACTTACTCCTGGGTAAGTGTGGGTAGGATTGCAGCCGAGAATTGTCAAAACTCTTCCTGCCTGATGATGTCACATGACTTCCAATGGGTCCTGACATATTCTCATTGTAAAAAGTGGGTCCCGGTGCTCAAAGTTTGAGAAACACTGACATTAACTGAGTCAGTGGGGAACCCTGTATTTAATATCCTAAAGTGCTGCTTTTAGATGCAGAAATGTATCTCTTCAATAGTATGTAGTGATTTTTGTCAGATACCTGACTGGCTGAGAAGCAGGCATGTAAGTCATTCTGCTATGTACATGGTTTTCTTTATCAAAAAAAATCTCATGACTAGAACTTGCTGATGACAGCAGTGGTAGGAAAGCCAGTGTAAACACAAATCCAAGAAACCAACAACAACATGACAGGATGCCTAAGACACCAGCTGCCACTGGTGTGTTGGACAGATGAGTGCTCTCTCTGTTGGCTCAATAAATGGGTGAAGTATCTAGAGTAATAGGAAATTCCCTAGGAGACAAATAATCTTGGTAGTTCATTGTAAACCATAGTGGTTGATACATATAGTTCTTGTGGAACAAAGATGATGGAGAGCTATATTAAAATAAGACATTTCTCACCTGTGTATGGCCAGTGGGTGAGCCTGTCATTTGTGCCTGTGACGGTTATGAATAATCCTAGTTTTACTGGAGTTTGAACATTAGCTTCAGTAGACTAATATCTGTATCAGTGTAGAATACAGATATTCTGTAGAATGTGCTGCTACAAATGTGTGTGTAAAAAAAAAGCATCCTTTTGTTTGCAGAATTACATTAGCCAGGACTTCTTATGTGTTAGAAGAAGGTATTTTTCTTTATGTATCCTGCTAGCTAGAATTATGATGTTGTGTACTAACGTACTGACTTCATAAGAAATTCTGTATTTTGTATGTATGCAGGTAAAAGTTCAGGTGGTTTCAGGCTCAATTCTATCCCTCCACCAATGCAGCGACACCAAAATGGCTACTGCTACATCCTGTGGGGGGGACGGGACAACAGTTATGGAGGTTTTCTCTGGATAAGGAAACACTTGTTCCCTTACCTGGGGGGTAAGCCTTCATCTGCTTGGTCAAGCACACAGGATTTGGTCCAAGAAGGGGGCTAGGATTCCATGGCTGTCACTGCCACTGAACCCACCCTCTTCCCAGAGCTGACCCACCCTTCCCCTGTCCCACTGCCGCCTTGTTCTGCCCTCCTCTGCCCCTGTTCCACCTCCACCACCTCATCCTGCCTCCCTCACTGCCTTACCTGTGTTGGCGGGCCCACAGTGATCTCCTCCGGCGTTCTCACTGGTAGTCCTCCAGCGTGCAGTGTCCTGTGCTGTTGGAGTGTGCTTAAGGCTGCCTTATGGCAGTTAACGCTGACAGAATGTTTGTTCCACCAGCGTTAAAGCTGAATAAGATTGGGCTGTTTGGCTGCAATCCTATATACACTTTTCTGGGAGAAACTTCATTGAACTTACTTTTGAGCATATTTCTAACTGATTGAGCTGTCTCAATATTTCATTTTTTAAAAAAGATGACAGAAAAAATGTTTATCTTTCTGCTGATTTAGCAACATCTTTCTCAGGTTCATTCAGTAATCCATGTGTACAAAAAGGCAGTCATGCTATCAGTTTAAAAAGATGATAAACTGACATGCCTCTAAAGTAGACTTTTGAAAGCTGACCTTTATCCTGTGTATACTTGCTTGCAGTGAGTTCTGTATAAACAGGCATGATTAAGAAGAAACACTGTAAAACTTGTAAGCTATTATGTGTGTAAGTAGCATTATTAATTTATATATACTAGAGTTTTCTAGATTTTGTTACTCGAGAAAACTACAATAACAGTTTTGCTTTTCTGTATTTCATGCAGACTATATGAAAATTGAAATCCTAAATGTGTGTTGCATTTAATGAAGGCTATTTGGATTCTAAATATTTGATTTTTTTAGAAAGATGACAGAAAAAGAATATTTATCTTTCTACTGATTTAGCAACATCTTTCTCAGGTTGTCAATTTCTTGATTTGTGCAGATGATGTTTAATAGATTGCTTTGTGGAGGCTTGCCCTCTCTTGTTATGATTGCCTAGACCATGCTTTCCAAACTGGGATGGGGGGCTATGACAGCAATGTGGTCCCCAGGATTGTGCTGCTGCTGGGGATTGGAGGGGGATTTTTTACTCGTACTTGCCACACTCCAGTTCCGGAGTCAGTTCCGGAGGGCTCCCCAGACCTCTTATCATGGTAAAAGTAGAAAAAACAGGCACTTCCAGTTTTCATCATGAAATCTGAAGTACCCATTTTTCCTGCTGGTGCTGTTTACCATCTGGGTATCAAAAAGCACTTTACAATGCTTTTATGGCACCCAGTGCCGTTACTGCACCAAGACCTTAGGATTGGGCTGTTGCATGCTATAGTAGCTAACGTATGATATATGTACAGGTGGGGCCTCTTTATCCACTGATGTTGCATCCACGGATTTGCTTTATTGTGGATGCTGAAGACCCTGGATTGCTCCTCTGCAGACCTCCCAGACGTGACCAGAATCTTGTTCTGGCCACATCTGGGAGATTTTCTGAGCCTCAGAGAGGTCGAGTCCTATCAACTTTGAGGGCATGGCCTCTCCGAGGCTCAAAATACCACCCAGAGCCTTTTTAATGCAACTTCCGGTTGTTGCTGAAAACCAGAAACTGTGTTAAAATGGCTCTGGGCAACTTTCTGAGCCTTGGTGAGGCCGTGGACATGGAGCCTTTTAACATGACTTCTGATTTTGCCAGGAGAAAGCTCCATTAGCTCCAGAAGAAAGCTACATTAGAAAAACTCTGGGCAATGTTCTGTCGCACAGCCTTTCCGAGGCTCAGAAGGGCTCTGGATGTGACCAGGGTGCAGGTGGGTCAAAAATTGTGGATTTGATTATCAGTGATTTTCAGTATCTGTGGGGGGGGGGGTACGAGAACAAATCCCCCGTGATTACAAAGGCACCACCTGTATTTTCTGTTTTCGACTAGTGGTGCAGGCAATTTCGCCCTGAGTAGTTTTTAAATATACAGTATGTCTAGCTTAACAAATTTCAACCTTTTTCACCTCACAGTACACTGATTAGTCACTAAAATTGTCAAGGCACACCATCAGTTTTTTGACGACTGATAAGACACACTGCATGGTGGGGGACTCACATCTCTCAGTGACCCTACTAATAAGCAACCCTCCCCCAAACTCCAGTGGCACACATGCAGACCATTCATGGCACACTGTTGTGTTGTGGCACACTGGTTGAAAATCTCTAGCTAGCTTGTGAGATAAATGGAACTGGTACACTTCAGTTTGTATGTGTATTGCATATGGTAGACCTCAAATGCATCTCTTGTAGATTAATTTTAGTAGTTTTATAATAACATTATGAAGATGCATTTACTGGCCAACATAATCTTTCTTTGTGTGGGGTGGAGCTCAGAGAGCCTTAGAACATTGCACACTGATACAAGCATGACGTGTGCATTGAGCATTGTTACTGCTAGTGCTTAAAGATATTTGCAATCTCTTCTACAGGATAGCATACTATTAAAATTACATGTAACATATTTTACAGTTAAACTTTGGAGAACTATTAAACTAGTCCCTTCTCTCTCTCTCTTTTTTTTTTAACAATTATCTCCCTTTTGGGGAGGGGTGTCACTTTTCTTATAGGGACTTGTTATTCTGTGTATATTTTGTATACTCTTGATGAAAAAGTCCTGCTCTGTCGTTTTGGTGGAGACATCTGGTCCAGGGTTTCTGATGTAGATCAGAGCCTACAAGGAAGAACATATAGTAGATTTCAGCCACTAAGTAACTTGGTCTAAAGCCATTTCAGGCTTTAAAGATTAAGAATGGAGCCTGGAAACAAGAATATCACCAGTGCAAATTTAGAAAATACTGGAGTAATATGATATAGGCTGCAATCCTATATGACTGTAGCCATGTCCAACTTTTCCAAAAACAAATACCACTGAGATACCAGTTGAAGCAGGTAAAAAGCACTCCTCAAAAACCGCTGCCACTTGAGCTTCCAAAAGCAGCAAACGTCCCTGGGGCAAATTAATAAGAAAGAGAGAGAGCTCCTTCTAGTAAGAACTGATTTGATGATAAGCTAGCCTAAGAAAACTATTTAAAATATTTTTATTATGCTTTTTCAATGCTCAAAGCAGTGAACAACAGTATAATTATAATACCATGTAATTCATAAGGACATTAAATAAAACCAATTCAAACAACATTAAGTAAAACCAATTAAAATGATACTGGAACAGATTAAAAGGTGTAAAAACAGCGATAACATATAATTAAAATAGTATAAGACAGCAACTGAGACCTATAGATGTTAAGATAGCAAATAAGACCTATAGCCCTCCTAGGAGGTTCCAGTCTCCTTGAAAGACAAGCGAAATAAGAATGTTTTTAAACCCTGACAGAAACAATATAGAGAGGGCCTGTCCTTACATTTTCAGGAAGTTGGTTCCTAAGGCATCGTTCCACAACAGAAAAGGCTCCATACCTTGCCCCCATCCCGTTGGCTTCAGATGGCAGTGGTATCCTAAGCAGGGCCCTGTCTGATGATCATAGGGGATGTGCAGGATTATATGGGGGAAGAGAGTCCTTGAGGTATTCCAGACCTGTACTGTATAGGATTTTAAAGGTCACTTCCAACACCTTGAGTTGGGCTCAGAATGAAATAGGCAGCCAATGTAGTCACTAGAGCAGTCACATGGCAGAATCAGCCTACTGAGCTCTCATGACTAGGCCACCACATTCTGCCCTAACTACAGCTTCTGAACTGTCTTCAAGGATAGCATCATATAGAGTGTGTTACAGTAGTCTGGATGAGGTGTCACAACCTCATCTAGGTTGTGGGCACGGACCACCATGGTCAGATCTGTCTAACTCACATTTGGTCTCAGCCGATGCACCAATCAAAAGCCCTTCTGGCCACAGATGCCACTTGGCCAGCTATGGATCCAGGATAAGTTGTGAATCTGTTCCTTCAGAAGGATTGCTACGCCATCTAGAGCAAGCTCTAGATCTAGTACCTGCATTGTTGTCTTCTGAACCAGGAAGACCTTCTGTCCAGGTTTAGTTTCAGCTCTTATCCAAGCCCCAACTGCTTCTAAGCAGTGCCCCAGAACTTTGGGGCCCCCTTGAGCGCTGGTGGAAAAGAGAGAATAAATAGTGAAAAAAGTAAAGGAGAAATCTGAAACAGTACTTAAGAAAAGTATCAGTTCGTCTCAAGCAGAGTTTCTTTGAAGAAAGTATTCTTACTATAATGTACAAACCCCTAGAGAACAAACCTTGTTTTTTGGACAATTCTTCCACTTAAAAATAACTTTTGATAATTTATTTATTTAGCATATGGCACTTTTGATAATAAAAATTGGTTCTGCTTGTAGGATTGGGCATTTGTTGTCAAAAAGAGTTTGGTCCAGCGATAATAAAGTACTTCTAAAGTATTAACAAAAAGCTTTGTTTGTCTTCCATCATCCACAGCTTTGACATTTAATTAATTTTTATAATTAGCACTATTCAATTATTGTAAAACAAGGACATTAACTTTCTAGACCAAAGTCCACAAGAGTTTGGGAGAGGAATTAACCAGATCCCTTGAAGGGTTTTTACACCCTGGTTCCTGCAGCAAGCAAGACAGAGTCATGAGTGGTCTTGGGTCCTGTGCCACTGACACCTATATGTCTTCAGTATAGCAGGACAGTAGGAATGCTTTGTCATGGTGCTAGGTTTGCCTTGACTGCTGCAGGGCTAAAGTCAAGCAGTCTTCCGTCCTTCTCTTGCAAACAAAAAACATCACAATCAAACAAAAGCTCTTCTCTCTAGTCTGCCACGTTTTCTGAAAGTGTAAGAGCCGACGATAAATTAAGCTATAGTAAGCTCCAACGTGGCATAATTGCAGAGTGTGTTGCCTATTGGTAACTTTTCTATCTTCTTGACAGAGATCTAAACGTGCAGCTGTGGGCTTTTTGTATGCTTAAATACAAGTGTGTCTGTCTGCCCTGAGTCCAACCTTTCTGGATTCTACCCTCTGCTGATGGGAAGGGAAGAGGGAAGAAGCAAGCAGATCATCAGCCAACCAGCTCAGTGGTTCCCTGTCCAGTATGTGGAACTTCATGCCCTGCACCTTTTTGTGAAATCTACTTGTTGTGTCTGTATTGGTCCAATTTCAGGTTGGTGCCAGTTGCCACACAATAGTTTCTTCTCCACATGGCAGGGTGCTTACATGTGCTGACAACCTCCAAGTAGAGTTGTTGCCATGCGTAGGCATTTGCGGGTAGCCACAAAGCCACCAAAATGTTTGAAGAGGCTTTAAGCATGGTTTCAGAAGTTTCATCTTGCAACTTGCGATAATTGCATTGTGGCAACATCCAGCGGGAAGCTGTTGTCTGCAGTGGCTAGCCGTACTAATATTTGTATGCCTGCATTATCCACAGTTCTAAGGGATAGTTGGTTGCTACTGATGATCAACTGCCTGAGATTATGAAATACCACCATAGACCAGCTGAAATCACTGTGAAGATGCTGAGGTTGCAGTCCTATACACAGTTTCCTGGGAGCAGGTCCCATGGATCTTAGTTGTCTTGCTTCTGAGTGAACTTAATAGAATTGCACTCTAAGCGACTCATCCTTGACATATCTTTTAGACCTCAACTAAAATATTTTCATTTATCTTAGATTTGTTTTTCGGCTAGTCCTTGAAAGAGAAAAGTACAGCAGTGATAACCCTTACCTCAAGCAAAGGTTCTTTCTATTCAGTCCTTGATAATAGACTAGTCACAGTGTCATTTTTAACCTTTACCAGTGTGAGCATGTACACATACCAGTTCTGTGGTATAAAGGATGATAAAATAGATGTGGGTGGGTACCATCCTCATTTTCACAGTCCAGGGTTACTGCATGGCACGAGCTGGGCTACTTTAAAGAAAATGGGTCACAGCTCAGTTTGTCCAACTGGTTTGGACAAACTAAACAGCAAAATGGAGGCAAGGAACACTAAGGCGGTAAGGAGCTGCTAAGTATGAAATGGCAGTGAAATTCCATCTTCAATGGGTCAATTGTTATAAGGGCTTGAGCAACAGAACCTCTAGAATGGGTGTCAAACATAAAAACCTGCAGGTACAGCCAGTGGAAGTTCTTTATCCAGTTATGATAATAACTAGGTATTTATATACCGCCTTTCTGGTCATCGGATTACTCCTCTGACTTTATTCAAGGCAGTTTACATAGGCAGGCATTTCTAAATCCTTCAAGGGGATTTTTACGATCATAGAGGTTCTCTCTTTCAAGAACCAACAACATTTCAGAATAGATCTTCCTGGTTTGGTCTCACTTCTGGCCTTCAGTTCTCCCACACAGGCTGACAAGCAGCTCCATCTCTCACATGGAGGGCAGCCAAGATGCTTCTTGCTCACACCAAGAGCAGGTGGAATCACTCAGCTCGGCTTGTCAGCTGCTTCATGAACCCAATGATAATTGGATTCTCCCAGTGACTCCCTTTCAGCATAGCTGCTTCTGCCAACGGTCTGGAAGGAAGAGTTGGAAGAGGCCTCAGAAAATAAGGTGTGATTTAGGGAAAGGCGTGGACCAAGAGGGTAAGAGAGGGAGATGCTGAGGCACCAAGAGAGACCAATTATCATGCAGGCTGTCCTTTCTGCAGTGCTGTTTCTACGTCACTTCAAAGAGTATCTCTGAGCTACAACATGATGCCTTGGCAGAAGCAGCACTGCTGAAAGGGCAGCTTGCATAGTAACTGGAATTTCTCTTATCTTGAAAATATGAATAATATTTGCATATTTTCTTTTCTGACATTTGCAACTAATGAGTTCCTGCATGAGAACAAAGTGCTTATTTTTGGCCATCTTCTGCTTAATCACATCACTTCCTGTTTAATGATATCACCTCTGGCCCTCAGCACATGCCATGAACGCTATTCCACCCACTGTATGAAACGAGTTTGACACCTCTGCTCTAGAAATTATGACAAGAGAATGACTTCAGACTGCAGTACCTTTTAAAGCATCTCACTAGGCTGGTATTTCGCAAACTGTGAGTCATGTCTCGATGTGTGATGGGTTATGACCCAATCTACTTCAGGATCTTGCCAGGCCTGTGATCCACTCTATTGGCTTCCATGGGCTCCAGAATGTCTTGCAGAAGCAACCAGAAGTGTCTTCTGGTTTGCTGACCACAAGGCATTCTGAGGCCCATGGAGGCCAATGGAGTGGATTGTAGGCTCCGTGTGACCTGGAAGAGGCCTCCAATGGCTCGTAGTATACGCCACCCACTCTACCTAGCGTTACAGGACCTGCAGATTTGATCATCCGTGGGTCCTGAACCTGTGGGATTGCCCTGACCCGGACACTCCAGAGGCAACTGGAGCTGTGCTACAGTCACTGCCAGAGGGTATTCTGAAGCATATGGAGACCATGTGTGACGTCTACTGCCCTCAGAACACCTTCTGATGTCTTCAGGAGACCTTAGAAGGTCACCTGGTTTTTCTGAAAAAAGGCAACTCTTGTTGCCTCCCAAGGATTAGAAGGCCCCCAAGACCTATGGATTTCATCATTTGCAGGTTTAGTATCCATGGGGGTTCCTGGAATACTTCCTGGAATCCATGAATACCTCATGGATAATGCAGGCCCACCTGTAATGCTTTGCAGGTCTATAGGGAGCATTGAGTTGTAACCCACTGTGGTGGATGAGGTAGATAATGGCAGTATAAAGTTTGAGAGCTGCTGCACTAGACCAGGGGTCTCTAAACTTTTCAGCCAAAGGGCTGCAACAAACTTCTGGCACAGTGTCAAGAGCCAGAAAAAAAAAATTAAATATAAAATTTAAATAAATACATTAGAGATGGAACTTAGATGAATGAATAATTGGGCTCAAATGTCCAGGATTTCTCCAAACACCAATGCAACCCAAAGCACACACTTAAACGGACCCCCATTCCCCCACTCCACAAGCCCAACTCTGCTTGTATTTGCTCAACTGGGCTACAGGCTCTCAGGGGATCAGAGGCTGGCCGTGGGCTGGATAAAGGCTTTTCGTGGGCCGCATCTGGCCCCTAGGCCTGGATTTGGAGAGCCCTGCACTAGACTATTACAATATTACATTAGTTTGAATTGAGTTTATGTATTTGTTAGCCAGCCAATTTCCTTCAACTTGTAGGGCACACCCAGATCATATTGATGCTTACAAAGTTGTAAATGAAAAAAAGAGACATAGCCATACTTGGTACTCCTTAGTGTATGTACAAAGGGAATATTACAAATGGACAAATGGAAATAGGGTTGCATACAATCATATGCAGTTATGTAAAGGTACAAGTGTTGCAGAAGAAATCAGCATTTGGTTTTGCTTGCATTAAAAAAAATAATGAAATAGTTAAACAACAGGATTGGAACAGTTGATTGCATCTCCGCCACAAGAAGCAGTACACATCAAATCATTTCTGAAACAGGTTTATCTTGCTTTATTACATTTTGCTTTGCTCCAGCAGGTAGCTAGTTTCAGACAGGCAGCGGACACAGGAAGCAACCTTGTACAGATAACTGATCAGACATTGGACGCCTTCCAGGCAACAGATATTCCAGAGCAACAGTGTCTGTCCACATTTGATCTACTTATAGCCAGATCTTTGCCTGGTGATTAGCATGCTTAATATGGAACTCTAAAGCATCTTTCATTTGTGTGTGGGGAGAGGGGTAGTACTTAAAGTCCCTCTTGCCCTAATAAATAGTTGTAGACTGGCATGATAAATGGCTCTGACATTTGGGGTGCCATATATTTGGCGCACAAATCTCTTGACTTCTGAGTAATACCCATCTCATCCAATACTACCAACAGAATGGGGTTGTTTAAAAATTTGCTGCAGGATTTCTTTTCACGGCTATTGAAGAATGGTAACGGGTCACAGCCTGTTAATGAGTGAAAGCTTAGCAAGTTGTGTGTAACTGGCTTTGAAAGCCTTTTGGCATTAGCATATAATTTGTAGGTTCTTTAGACTCCAACTTGTTCATGTCCTCTTTCAGCTGCCTCACAAGTATGAAGGATAAACCTTGTGCTGGCTTCCTGAAGGTTGGGGCATTCTCTCCTAATTGATTGTCCATCACTGGGTTTAGTAAAGCCCTCAACAACTGCCATTTTGTTATGGTACTGCAGCTCTCTCTTTGCATGACCACATCAGAGATAAAGTGGACTAATTCAGCTTTATTTTTGTCCATGGCAGTGAATTAACTCCACAATTTGCATAGGTGTACATCTCTTCCATGAGCTTTCATACTGGATTCTTCAGATCCATTTGCTTGGATCATGTGGCAACCTTTGTAAGGCAGAGTCCACTATGCTAATTAAAGATGGCATCCTCTCTGGTTGAATGCTCACTGAAGTGTTATACCACCAACCAGAAGAATGCTTTGGCATACTTGCCAAATATCTGACATTCATGAGGTTGGATTGAGTATGGATTGAATTAGTGCACGGTCATTGATAAGACACACATTTTCAGCTTAAAATATGGAACATCATGTGGAGTCATGATCATCATGTTTACTCCTGTAATAAGAATGTGGATGAAGTCTGCCTTTCGCGTGGTATTCATCTACCGTCCAACCTTTGCAAGTGACAGTGGTGTAGGAAATAGCTCATGCATTAGGACCTCAGTTAGAATACTCTCTAACGCTCAGAAGAAAAAGATAAGAGTTCACAGCCAAGAATTTAAAAATGTTGTGATTTGATGTAGATCTTTGGTGTGTGTGCTCATGAGTGAGAGTTTTACCTCCTTTATAGAAGTACCATGTGTATATATATTTCACTTTGGTAAATTCTCACATTAAAACATTTTCAGTGAGTTTCATAGCAGAACTGGCTACCTTATTTTAGTGCTGTACATAGGACTGAAAAGGCCACAAATATATTCCCCGTCTTCCTGCCCGCGTGCATCGAAAGGGCGCTTGAGTGACAGGTTTGGCAAGTTGCTTGCCTGGAAGGAATTGTTATTTCCTCCAGATGAGTTGGCGAATGGCTAGCTGTAAAGCTGCCTTAGTCTAGAATTGTATTATTTGTTGAAGCATAAAAATATGATAGAAAAGATTAAAAGATCTTATTATGAGGTCTATTACTGTTCCCCCTGAATTCAGCTTTGCTTAACAATAGTAGTCAACATCTTTCCAGCTGTTTTCTGACCTTGTGGACATTGGACACTTCTGGTTCTGTTTCCAGGGAAATACTGAGATTTTTTTCCCTCCATTAATTAAATCTTCCAGGTTGCTGGAGTATTCCAGCAACTTTCAACGAAATAGCTTTCACTTCTCTCCTGAAGTAAATACACTTTCACTATCTTTGCAAATCTCTCTGGCATAGTAGTTCCTAAACTACCATAGATACTCACGTATAGTACGTGAATTTTCTGCCAAGTAATCAAGCTCCAATTCTCACTTTGCCTGATCTCCGGGTCAATCAGAGGGCAGAGCCTTTCAACTCTGAACAGTTTCTTTTCTCAAATGGCAGGCAGGCGCAGAGTTTCTCAAGCAGCAGGTAGCACCAGGCAGGCAGGGCAGAGATCATTTCTACAGCAACTGGCAAATTACAGCCAAAGTTAACCTTTTAATCTCCTTCCTTCTTCTGCAGCCTGGTCCTGGTTCTGCTTGGCAAATGCTTGCAAAGCAGGTCTGTTTTTGGAAACACCAGGATGGGACCCTCCTTCCCAGGCTACAATTCAGTGCACCATGACTTAAGAATAACACCCATGGAAAGCAGTGGGTCTACTTTGAGTAAAAAGGGCTGCAAATATATGCAGCTGCATCTCTCTGTTGCACACTCCCAGTAATGTGTTATGGGTTGTATGTTGTATGTAGAACTTCTGGCTTAACACACCAGACACCTTAAAGGTGGATTTGATTCATGGTTCAACCTTTTTCACTTGCATATCCCTTGGCAGCCCATTTCTATAAATTGTACCCTTCCTATTAGCAAAATGTTTGTAATTAATAATACAAGTCCTCCTCTCCCCCATATGAAAACCCAGACTTCATGTATTCATCAGACTGTTTTCTCTTTTCATCTGTTTGAAGAACAGAAGACTCTGCCTTTGAACTGTTTTGCACCAGATGTGTGCTGAGAATTTCTGGCTGATTAATCATATTATGTTTCAGCTTTTTTACTGTGCTGGTTTTCAATCACTGGTGCATACATGAATTGATGACCAAAAACTAGCTATTGGTGGGACTTTCACAGCCAACTAGCTACCTCCCTTCCAGGCCGTGCATTCTGGAGCACGGCCTGCCTTTTTCTGCCATTATTCCATTCTTTTTCAAGTACCCCTAAAGGTCCTGTTGAGTGTCCCTGGGAGTACATGAATACCAGGTTGGGAACCACTGGTATGTTGTTTACAGTGCACTTACTCTGATAGTGTTTACAAAAAGGTGGTGAAGACCAGAATTTAAAAAAGAATAAAAATGTATCTTATGATCTTTTACTGTGTTTTTAATAAATTAGAGACTACAGTTCTTGGGTAAGAATTAGTGGTAGGTTATTTTTCAGGATCTGGCCTTGGGTAAAATCAGACAAAACTATAGTCAGACACCCCCCTAAGTTTAACCCCCGACTTATCCGAGGGTCATAGAAAATTCCATGATTGCTGGCTCAAAACTTGCCCTCGACTTATCTGTGGGGTCGACTTATAGGCAAGTGTCTGCTTTGATTTGCCGTGTGGTGAAACAGTTGGCATTTAATATTCATCAAAAGAATGGCAACTGTTCCTAGTTGTAAGAAAACTGTGTGACTGTGTTGTAGCTTGATTTTTGGCTCAATCCTATCCAGCAGTGGTGCATAGGATGCAGGGCCAGTGATGCAGCATCAGTTGCATCCTGCACACTGTCCCAAGGAAGACACTCATTGAGGGGAGTAAGGGAGAAAGGCTTACCTTAATTTCCTGGCTGCTGCTGCCATGTGGTTTCCTGTGGGATCCACCATTGCTGGCATAACTCTGAGGAGCCTGCTGGGGTCATCTTGATCCTGGGACAGGGGTTTGGGATCTGGCAGCTGCCAGCTTCATCTCATCCTGCCCCCATTCCTCTCCCTTTCCCCGGAGCTGTGGAGTTGGAGTCTCAAGCAATTTTGAGTGGAGTTGGGGTGTACCAACAGTCCTGCTAGTTATAATAGTTGGCTAACTTTTGCTGATTAGATAATAACCTGAGAGAACAGGGCTGTGGAGTCGGTACAGAAAACCCCTGACCCCACCCCAAATTGCTTCTATCTTCACGTTTCTGACTCCACAGCCCTGCCTTTCCTGCCTCTCTGCCAGCAAAATAATAATATAATAATATAATATAATATACAGTATTTATATATAGCCTTTCTTGGTCTTTATTCAAGACTTTATTCAAGGCGGTTTACACAGGCAGGCTTATTAAATCCACGCAGGGATTTTTACAAATTGAAAGAAGGTTCTCTCTTTCAAGAACCACCACATTCAAGATGTTACACTCCGATCTGGTTTAACATTCTGGCCTCCATCCTCCCACGCTCCGAGCAGATGGAACAGCTCAGCTGCAGCTTGCCAGCTGCTTCAAGGTCGCACGGTGCCGGTGGCCTCGAACTGGCGACCTTGTGGATGTTAATCTTCAGGCAAATGGAGGCTCTACCCTCTAGACCAGACCTCCTGCCCTGCCGACGGCCAACCTATGCTGCGCTACTGGTGGTTTGTGGCTTTGCAGCTGCTGAAACAGTGACCGTGCAACAGCAGCTGCTGACGGGGTCTGCCATACCAGCTGGGCCCTCATTGCGCTGGCATATCTGTGGCACAACACAGTGGGCTGTCCGTATTCACAGCCTCTGCATCTGCAGATGCTGAGCCTGAGGCTCAGAGGGCTTCACAGATGTGACCGGAAGCCACTTCCAGTCACATCTGAGAGTTGTTCTGAGACCGGGGAAGGCCCATGGAGTGGGCCATGAGCCTTCCCCCAGACTCAGAAGGACTTCCAGGCGTGACCAGAAACCACTTCTGGTTTGCATTTGTGACTTCTGGTTGTGTCTAGGAGGTTTTCTGAGGCTGGGAAAGACCCACAGCCCACTTCGTGGGCCTTCCCCAACTTCAGAACACCACCTGGATGCAACCAGAAGTCATGAATGCAAACCAGATGTGTCTTCTGGTTACATCCGGGAGGCCTTTTGAAGAGACCTATCTCTGGAGGAGCCCAGTGAAGACCCCAGGTGAGTCCTTAAGAACATAAGAACAGCCCCACTGGATCAGGCCATAGGCCCTTCTAGTCCAGCTTCCTGTATCTCACAGCGGCCCACCAAATGCCCCAGGGAGCACACCAGATAACAAGAGACCTCATCCTGGTGCCCTCCCTTGCATCTGGCATTGTGCAAGGGATCTCCCTTGCATCCTTGTAGCATTGTGGCCCTCTCCCCCTACAGATTTCATTATCTGTGGGTTTCGGTATCTGTGGGCCATTGAGGAAGCAATTTCCTGCAGGTACCCAGGGCCCACTGTTTAGGAAAGAATTAGCCCATTTGTTTAGAAGGATTTTTACATGCACCACTCACCATCTTTTAAGAATTAAAGAAGAATTTTTCAAAGAACATACCTGTCAAAATGATATCTAGAAGATAAGGGCTTTTCAGAGTGCAATTGTCCATCACAGCTGGAGATGAAGAAGATAAAATCGGTGCAGTAAAGTATGTCGTCAGGTTTCTGTGACCTTGAGTTATTAGTAGTTCTTAAAGCAACCATTTGGAGAGTGGAATTCTATTTTTACACTTTGAAAGCTCAAAAGAAAAGATATTAGAAAACTAAAGTGTTCTATTTGATGGTAGAATGTCAGATATATTCAGTGGTACTGGATATATGTGTCCACTGGTTGATATATAATGGAAGAAAAATCACATTGATTTTGAGACCAAGAGACTATGGGAATGCAAAGAATGTGTTATAACAGCAGGGTTTGTGACTATGTTGGCTAGGAACTAATGGGTTGTGTTTAGCATGAGTTTTTTTTCAGGTTCTCTATTACCACTGTAGGACCTACATGCTTTGTAAAGTTACTCCTGAAGTTGAGAGAGCCCATCTGACTGGTATTCAATCTATTGTGTGTGTCTGTAGGTAGGAGAGAACATTGACAATCCCTACCTTACAATTCTTGGTCCTGTGCCAACAAAACAGCTGGTACAGGACTGAGGAGACTCATAGGGAAAGTGGAGGCTTTCCCTAGGGCAAATGAACAAAAGTTCCCTTATCCTGAGAAGACCTCTCCAACCGCCCCCTCCCCCGATATCACAAGCACTCCCTTGGGGCACCTGCATCTGCGGGGGGGGGGGGTGAGGGGTGGGAAGAGTTAGATAGGATTAGGCTGTTTCCATCTGGGTCATAATCTGCATTTAGTATATTAGCAAATGAATACTAAATAATTGCTATTAACTTCAGCGAAAAGATGTCAAGGGAAATGTAGATGCTTTCTTAATGTATTAATTAAATTCCAACTTGCAACTTTTTTTCCTTAGTACACTTACACTTTTTTGGGCATCTGTAAAGTGCGGAAAAATATTGTTGGAACGTGAAGTCATGTATGCTTCTTATTTTGCATGTCAAAGTGAGTGTGCTACAAACACTATTGTGCTGTTAATTATTCTTATACTGGGTTGGATCCATCCCCCCCCTTTTTTTTGCACAATTGTTTGCTCATGAAAGATGAAAAGCAGTGCAATTTTTGATTATTTCTTTTCCCTCTCCAGCTTCCTGTACTATATATTGTACCACTTCATCTTTGATGGTTTTGTAACTCTCAGGTGCAGAGTTTTGGGGGCTGCAGGGAACTGGAGAAGGACAGGGGAATAGTTAAAATTGCGTCCCCTTTTTGCATGAGAGTGAGACAGTTTGAGAGATGGTTTGAATCCAACCCAATATGTAGTATACAGTTTACAATATTGTGTATTTCTACTGGGTGCTTTTTGTTCAGTGATAAGAGATTGACAGAATGTATTCTGTGAAACTTTGATAGAATCCTGTGGAAACTATGCAAAGGAGAGTTCTATAAAATGGGACTTTTTTTTTAAACCCCCCCCCCCAAGTAGCTCAGTCTGTTAGAGTGAAATGTTAGTAATAAACAAAGAATTTAATATGGTCACCTTTGCTAGGACTTCCATTGTTCTCTGTGCAGCGAAGTTGCACGTATCCCAGTTCAGTGGGGTTTTGGCAGAAAAATTGTGCACTCATCTTTTTGGATAATTATTAGTTCTTCCAGCTGTAAAAGAACTGGAAAAGAGGGACGAATAGTATTCTGTAACAGTGGAAACAGAAGGGTTTCATTAACTACTAACCCTCAATTCTTACTTTTATTGCCAGATAGAATTTGTTTCCCAAAACATAAATTCTTGCCTGGTCTTTTGTAGTTTGGTTCAGAATCAGCGTGACTTGTGTCAGCATCTGCTCTACCAAACACCATTTTTAACATCATTCCTGAACCATTCCCAGTTAAATGAAGGTTGTGCAGCAGTGGAATTTGGTGGATGGCTCTTCATATTTCTGGTTGTCAGAATGGTGCTTGGTTTTTGTTTTTAATTAGGCTAATAAACTGGCAGTCTTTGCTTGTATTTCAAATGCACAAATCTTTCATGACTCAAAAACATGCTTTTCTTGCGTGGCTGCTTTTATATTGTGTACAACAAAACTGAACTTTGCCTTATTCCTCTTATTAATTAAATAATTGTTTTGTAGGCTACTCTCTTAAAGAGTATTGGGCCTTTACAATAAACATAGCACATTAGTGCATTGATGCTATTTGTCTCAAGAAGCTTGTTTACCTTTTGGTACAGTATTTGTTAGTTTGGTTATCACATATTTGCTAAAGGAGGGAGGACCTGTTTAAATTCACACAGTATAGGTTGGTACGCAACAAATACACTTCATGGACGTTGTTCTATTCTAACTGTAATAACTGTTCTAATCTAACTGTAAAATGTCACATGTTTCAAGTATTGTGTGGCAAACTGCCACTCACTAATTATAGAGAACTTTGATAAGTAAATTAACAGTCATAAACAGTCTGTATACATATAGAATTAGCTGTTATATACTAAAAAGGGGTTTACAGGCCAATCCTGAGGTCCTGGTATGCTGAACAATTGATACCCCAGTTCTCACACCAGCATAATGTAGTCGCAATAATTTGTTCAAGCAGCAGAGTTAACACTGTAATGATAAACGTAGAAACAAAGTTTAGTGTGACATTAACAGATAGTACGGTGTCTCTAGAAATTAGGATATTCTTACCTGTTATAATGTTATAAACCAGCGGTTCCCAAACTTACCGCAGTTACGGTACACTGTCACGGTACAACCAAGCAGTGTCATTGCCCAGCTCTCCCAGATGCCACTGTCTTGAATTGTGCAAGATCTTGCACGATTCAAGATGATGGCGTCCAAGAGAGCCGGTAAGAAAAGACTGCTGGGGACATCCCGTGGCACGCCTGTGAATTTGGGAACTACTGTTGTAAACTGATGTTGTCTCCATATTTTCCCATGCATAGAAAGTACCAATCATTTTCCATAAACCCCATGCACATATTTCTTTCATTCTCAACCAAGCAGCTGAAAAGAAACCACAATTCCTTCCCCTGCATTAGCCTTCATAACACTGTGGGCAGGAGGCTTGCATGGAGAACCCAGAGAAGGCTTTGAGTTCCATTGTGGGAATGTTCCACATGGACAAATTCCATAACACTGCACACATCAGGTTTGAATTGTTGTCTCTTGTGAGGTGAACCACTCTTTTGGGGGCATAGGGGCCATATGTGCAAAGGAGAACGGAAGCTTCAATAATATCAGACTTCATATGAGTTGCCCAGTAACTCAATGGAAAGGGGTAGTGGCAGGGGTAATAGTAAGTGGGAATTTCAGTTTTACTCTGGGAGATGTGATGTGGAATTCAGAAAGCAAAGCCTATTCCGTGAAGTTCTGCTGGCAGCAACAGCATCAGATGGAAAAGGGAAGAGACAGCAGGTGGAGAATCTAAGGTTCCCACTCCATTAACCAAAGAAGAATCACAGAACCACGCTAACCACAGATGAGACCTTCTGTAGTAATCTAGGTGTAAAACCCATTATATGCTCCCTTCCTTCCCTTTCATATACAGTGGTACCTTGCATAACGAATGCCCCGCGCAGCGAAAAACCCGCAGAACGAAAGTGGTGTGCGAAGTTTGGTAACTCGCATAACGAATTTTTATGACTTATGCTTCGCATAACGAATTTTTTTTTATTGTCCTGGTTTGTCTTAAGGGGGGGATCTTCATGTCCCTTTATGATCCCGTTCACCCTAGTAAGGGGCGGATCTTCATGTCCCTTTATGATCCCGTCCACCCTAGTAAGGCGCGGATCTTCATGTCCCTTTATGATCCCGTCCACCCTAGTGAGGGGCGGATCTTCATGTCACTTTATGATCCCGTTCACCCTAGTAAGGGGCGGATCTTCATGTCACTTTATGATCCCGTTCACCCTAGTAAGGGGAGGATCTTCATGTCAGCTTGCTCCCAGGAAAGTGTGCACAGGATTACAGCCTTCAAACTCCCCACTCAGCATCCTCCCATCGCTCATTCACCCTCTCACTGCCCCATTTCCTTCACATTTCCCCCCATGATCACGGCAGAAGCAAGCAATTGAGTGCAGCTGCTGTGTCCTCCCCAGCTTAGAGCACAATCCTGTGCGTGTCTCCTCAGAAGTAAGTCCCATTGTGCTTACTCCCAGGAAAGTGTGCACAGGATTACAGCCTTCAAGCTCCCCACTCAGCATCCCCCCCCCCGTTTTTGAAATCCTCTGTACAGTATGTATGCCTTTAAAGAGCACTTAATAAACACTTTGTAAACCAAATTTGACTTTGTTCTGACTTTTCTTGCCCATAGGAACGCATTAATTAAATTTCAATGCATTCCTATGGGAAAACGCGCTTCGCAAAACGAAAAACTCACATAATGAAAGGACTCGCAGAACGGATTAATTTCGTTATGCGAGGCACCACTGTATTAGAATGCTTCAACTCAGTCATATAGCCCAGTACCAAAGGGGACCCCATGGAAATCGATAGCTCAGTGGAAAAGTACATGCTTAGTTAAATGTCCATGTTTGAACCCCTCACTCTTTGAGGTGACTGTCACATGGATCTGTTGCCTCACTCAAGTAACAGTCTGATCTGTTCACGTTCCAGGATACCATTCATTTTTTCTAGCCCCATACATGATCGCTGGTCTATGCTAGCTGTTGTCCCAGGACCTGTTGCTAGCTGTGTCACTCTGCCTCCACTTGGGTTTATTACTGCACCTGCAGTAACCAGGTGGGAAGTCAGAAGGACTGCTGAGACCATCATGCTCAAGTACTACATTAGCAAGATGGAGTCTCTTTGTTTTATGACAGTGGAGTACCCATTGCCTCTCCCTGAAGTATGCCCTATCACAGCTGAAACACTTGACATTTTTATTGAACAGCATAATCAGAAGAATAGGGTTGCCAGATTATCTATACCTACAGTGCCTTAAGGAAGTTGCAGCATGCTAGAGAAGCAGCAGACACAGTACAGCTTTTCACATCAGATTTTTGAAGCATACTTCTGTCTCTCATGCACTCTAGAAAGGCATGGGAGCCCTGCTTAAAGCACAAAGATCGCAACTCCATGGAGGAAAAGCAGTTTCTATAAGTATTGCTTATGCCTGGTATGGAAGGGGTGTGTGAGTAGGAGCATCCTTTTCTCTGTATGTTTGAAAGTCCCTCTGGGGGGATGAGAGAAATATGAGAGTGGGCATGAGCAATGGGTTGCTAGGGATTAGTAATTAACCCATTACTAAGAGTTAGTAATCCAGGGGCTAGGATAAGAAAGAGGAAACCAGAGAATGGGACCAGGAGGGTAGAATCCTGGTGAATGGAAAGATTGATGACCATCCCTTGCAGTTTTATTTGCACTGCTGCCTGGAAGCATAGAAAGATAATGACTAGATTACTAACCACTTGTGGTCCTTGGCCATAATACACTTTTTACCTTGTCTAGAGTGAGAGAAGAAGTTTGTGTGTTGTGATGAATGGCACTTTACATGTGAGCTGAATCATTTGTATTTGGAGACACCTTAATTGTCTGCAGTCTGATTTGGGCATTTAATTTTGTTTTGGTAATCTTGGTCAGTTTCAGTGGTCCATTGACGGCAGAAGGTTATTTTAAGGGGTATTCACTCTTTCTTGTTAGTTCTGCCCAGCCAAGGTGAACTGGAAGGAACAATAAACTTGGAAGGTTGGATTTTCAATTATATCCTTTGGGGAAAAACTAGATGCAGGATAGCCTTAAAATAGCAGCTATTGGACCCTTGTTCAGGAAGCCAGTTCTTAATTTTGACTCACTGGCCATCTAGACTCCTATGAAGGCAGAGAGCTGCAAACTGAGCTTTTTAGTTTGCCTCAACTTTGTGCTTACTTGAACAGCTTTGAGTATCTGGATTTGTGCCAGTCATTGAATGATGAACTTTCTGGTGGTGTGAAAATGGACTCTTGCTAATATGTCACCTCCTCTCATTAGGCTTTTAGGAAGCCGTGTCTTGTCTGTTTTTAATAATTCCACTGCAGTTGTGAAATGTCAGTAGCTCTCTAGCTATGCTTTTCCTAATTTGTTGGAAACTTCTAGATCAGTGATTTTCAACCAGTGTGCTGTAGCACTTTGTTGTGCCACAAATGGTCCACAGATGTGAGAGGAAGTTTGGGGAAATGTCATTTATTAGTAGGGCCATTGGGGGATCTGATCCCCATGCCAGCAACAAGGAATGCCTTGTCATTTGTAAAATAACAAACTGTGTACCTTGAAAATTTTTATACGTCGTCGGTGTGCCATGAGATGAAAAAGGTTGAAAATCACTCTTCTAGATCTTAGCTTTTTTCTTTTTATTTGCAGTATTTTCACTAAGAAATATTTATCCCATTTTTTTCCTACGGATTTCAGATGAGGCTTAAGTTAATGCTAGGTTCTCAAAGCAGTTTTATAAATAATACAACTAAAATTATTCTAGTAATGTTTTTGCTTCTTCAACTCGCCTTCAGCATTATTTACCTTGTTTACAAAAACTACCTATTAAATGGTTGTGTTAAAATGATTCTTCCATTTTATTACTTGATGTAATTCTGCTGGAGAGCCAATGTCGTATAATGCATATGGCTTTGAATTGGGAAGGCTGGACTTCACATTCTTATTGGATAACCTGGGTTAAATCAGTATTTCTAACCCAGTGTTTCCCAAACTTTTTAGCAACAGGACCCACTTCTTAAAATGAGACTCTATTGGGATCCATTTAGCTTTATGAGACTAAAAAAAGTTTTCCTTACCAGCTGCTCCAGCCTCTGTTTTATCCTTTTTTACTATGGTGGGAGGTGCCTTCTGGAGTGTTTGATGAGCTCCACGTTCATTGGATCAGGTCTGTTCTGATGACCTGGCATTCCCCTTCACTTGGCCTTTGACGGGAGCTGAGGCATGTTTACCTACTTGCAAGTAACCTGCACATGTGGATCAGTTTCCATTTCTATAAGGCTCAGTGCATTTTCCTTGTCAGCTATCGGTTTGTCAGTTTCATAACCCACCAACAATTAGGTCATGGCCCACAACCTATAGTTTGGGAAACACTGATCTCACCTATTTTACAGGATGCTGTTTTGGATAAAATTGGATAATTCCATGTATGTTGCCTTGAGCCGTACAAATATGGGAAAGAAATGTGCCATGTAAACTGCTTCTGTTAGTTGTTTCAGTCCTTAAGAAGTATTTAAAGTTCATGTGTTTTAGGCTTACACTGTGGGATCTTTGTGGCTTGCTTTCCACTGCGGCTCACACAATTACACTTATGTTGGTTTTTTTTGAACCTTTATTAGGCATAGATAGAGAAATCATAAAAGCAAACATAATTAGTCCTAATCCCGTTTATCAAAAACGGAGTTAAGATACTAAATTACTAATAAAACATTTACAGTTCAACATAAAATATCAACATTTTTGACAAATTACATTAAGAAGGCTTAGAAATCACCAAAAGTAAAAATTTAGAAATTCCCTCTAGCACATCTGGTGAGCAGTCATTTAGGAGACACTTCAGTTTTGCCTCATCTGAAAGCCCATTCATTTTGCCGAGAAGTGGAGTCATGTAAGTGTGGCGGGATCTAGTGTGCCGAGGACAATAAAAAAGAATGTGTATGATTGATTCAACATTTTCCAAATTACAAGGGCAGAGGTGTTCTTTATATGGTATTTGCCTATGTCTGCCTTCTGTGACATTGGATGGAAACACATTGACTCTTGCCAAGGAGATTGCACGACGTTCAGAAGGGATGATCAGAATACTCAGATAAGGAGCCATTTGCCCATAGTTTAGCGGGATAGAGAAATTAAGAGGGGAGCAAATTCTAGAAGCAAGTTCAAAGAGGTTTTGTGCCTCAATGTCTAGCATTCTTTGCTTTACCCTTTGATAAACTCCAGGGAATGGATAGAAACTTAAAAAATCCAATGAAAAACCAATTGATTCGATTTTTGATTTAACTTGGCTATACCATTTAGAAGAACCAGACTCAGATAGCATTCTGGATAGGAGACTGCCTGGTTTCACGTTACAATGTAATTGGAGCCAATAGCGTATGGTTATAAGCCATCCTCTTGATACTAAGAGTGATTGTCCGGTCTCCAAACATAATGCAGAGTATGGTACAGATTTAGGTAAACCCAGGATAGCCCTCAAAAATTTAGCTTGGATACTCTCAAGAGTGTGATTTATAGCACTAATCCAGATAGGGCACCCGTACAGGAGCTGTGCCGATACCTTGGCATTAAATACCTTGAGAGCAGCTGGTATATAGCGATTGCCCTGACTAAAAAAGAATCGATTGGTGCTCTGCAAAGTGACACGGGCCAAGTTGGTAACCAATTTTTGATGAGTACCCCAGCAAAGATTGTAGTGGAAGTGAATTCCAAGATATTTAAAGCTTTTGACCTGTTCCAGTTTCTCCCCTCCAATAGACCAAGTGCCTGGGCTCCATGATTTTGAAAAGACGATAACTTTGGTTTTCTGAGAGTTCAGTTTGAGTTTGTTACATTTCAGATAGTCAGAAGTTCTATTTAACAGTCGCTTAAGTCCAGTAGGTGTACAGGATACCAGCACTGCATCATCTGCATAAAGCAATGCTGGAATATGCATTGAACCTAGTTTGGAAAAATGTCCATCTATCTGAAACAAAAAGGGGGTAAAATCGTGTAGAAAAAGATTAAAAAGAGTGGGTGCTAAAATGCACCCCTGTTTCACTCCCCTTTTCACCTGAATTTTGGGGGTCAGTTTCCCCGAAGATGTAAATTTAATTTGGCAGGTGGTGCCTGTATAAAGTTTCTGAATAAGAGTTAGAAGTCTAGGGTCTATATTGAGTTTAACTAGTTTGTCCCATAGCAGCGATCTATTAACGGAATCAAAGGCTCCTTTAAGATCCAGAAAAGCAACATATAATTTTTGATTTTTTAGCCTTGTGTACTTGTCAGTCAAATGAGCTAAAACAGCACAGTGATCAATTGGTGAAGATCCTTTTCGAAATCCTATCTGATCCCACCCTGGAAGGCCCAGATCTTCCATCCAGGATAGCAGCTTGTTTAAAAGATGTTTTGCATAAAGTTTTCCCCCCACTGATAAAAGGCTTATAGGTCTAAAATTGGAGGGATCACGATGGTCGCCTTTTTTGTAAATAGGCACTATAGTAGCATTTGTCCATTCAGCTGGTATTATACCTGTTTGGTCCACCACTGTGAATAATGAGGATAGAATAGGGGCCCACCATTTGGGGTCCACTTTCAGGATCTCTGACAATACCAAATCTGGCCCAGGAGCTTTCCCTTGTTTACTTTGAGAGACTAGCTCTATAATTTCTTCAGTGGATACAGGAGGCCATGGGGTGGTTGCTGAAGGATTTAAAGTAAAAGATGCTAAGCCACTTTCACCCTCTTGGCAATATAAGGTGGAGAAAAAGCGGCACCGCTCATGTGGGGAGATGACCATCTGAGAGCGAGGTACAGTTTTCTGAGCAGAATTGGTGATTATACCCCAAAATTGCTTAGAATTTTTATGTTCTATGGTGGCTAGTAGTTTATACCACAAGCGGGAAGCATAATTATGTCGCTTTTCTTGGATCAGTTGTTTCAGCTGCTTCTTTAGAATAAAATATGTATCGGGAATTTGAATATCCCCTGAATAGCAGTATTGCTGGTAAATGGATCTAATCTGATTTTTGAGATCCATACAGTCCCTATCAAACCAAGGGGATATTGTTTGGGATCCCTCCCCTGTACCACCTTTAGCAGAGGGTATACTAGTGTAGGAGACTAAAGTGGATGAAACCCTAGAGATTAATAACTCATATATCTTAATTAGCTCTATTGGATCTGACTCATTTAAAAGTTGGATTCTATAGCTCTTGTACGGCTCCGTGTAGAGCAGTTAGCTCATTTTCTGATTAATTGTAGTATTCCACATGATTTTAGGCCTAATTTCATATTCATTTTCAAGCTCTACATCAGGGGTAGAGTACTGGAAAGAACCTGTGGGATCTTTGTGGCTTGCTTTCCACTGCGGCTCACACAATTACACTTTTCTTATTTTTATGGAACTGGATTGCTTTTAGAGCATTCAAGAAACAGTCTGCGTGGCTCAGACATGGATGTGTTGGTCTTAACAATACGGGTTGGCCTTCCTTATCTGCGGGTTTGGGACCCACAGATTTGACTTAATGTGGGTCCTGATCTGTGTCTAGAGGACATCGCCAAATCTCCTGGAAGTGTCGGAAAACTGAAAGTGCCTCTCAGAAGCCTTTGGGAAGCCTTTTGAGGTGTGGAATGGTTGTGAGCAACCTTCCCGCACCTCAGAACACCCTGGATATGGCCAGGAAGTGCTTCTGATCCTGTTTTGAGGTCCTCTAAGGGTCCCAGATCTTAACATCTGCAGGTTCAGTATCTGCGGGGTGGTGGTGATGGTGATGGCGGTCCAGGAACAAATCCCCCGCTGATGTCAAGGGCCAACCTGTATAATCTGGGGCTGCTCCAGTCTCCCTGTGAGCCAGGATAATGCACTGTGTAAGCAATCAAAGAATCATGTGCAGAACATTTCCCAAATACCAGTAGATGAGGAGATACCCATGTGGGTATAAATCTGTGTGCGTCTCAGAGCCTCTATAGAGCTTTATATCATGGTGTTCAATATATCTTTGGCTTGAACACTATTTATGTTCTCATACTGACAGGCTAAGTAAGTTTATTTTAATCAATTGTACTGATACATTAAATGCAGGCAATTCAGGCTATAGCTGAGAATAATGAGTGGTAGCATAGCTAATTTCACAGTAGTTCATTAAATATTGAATAGAAGTTTTGGTTCCAACATCTGACTTAGCTCCACAGTAAGAAACAGATCTACTGTTCAAAATACCCGATCAATACAAATTTGTGCAACATGAATTGTACAACCTTCCTGAACTAGTCCCACTCAAGCTTGCAAACACTACCCAAAACAATATTAAGGTTGACTGCCTAAAAGAGACACTTGAGAACTCCCATTGTGAGCTTGGGAAGAATTTTGAATTCTTATCACGTTGACATAAAGTGAGAAATTTCACTGTAGAGCAATCTATATATACAGGAGTTAGCATTTTCTGTGGTGGGTATGAGTGCATTTTTTGCATATTCAGCACTTCTGTTTAAGTTGATCAAGTAAAAGACTGTGTTAAGATGAGCATCAAAGCCTTTAAAATGAGGAAGCAAATTTTATGCAGCTGTTTCCAGTCCCAAATGTAATCTTAGTAGATGTTTTAAAAAATAGTTTAGTCTCTGTGGTAGGGTGCAAGAATATCTGTGGTAGACTCCCCCCTTCCTCTTTTCAATAGCATGATTGCAGAGATTCTTGGGACTCCTTCCCACATGTAAATTTTAAACATTTTAAGGCGTCTAAGATGGGCCAGCATAATTTATGACCCACCAAGTCAAATACAGCCTGACAGTAATGTACAGTATTCTGACCCATCAAGTACCTATAGATGGTACTTGCTGCGGAGAAAAAAAGAAGAGCAGAACTAACAAAATGAAAGTAAACAAAGCTTTCACATAGTAGTAAAAGACATGTGGCAGGGCAGTTGGGCCTCAAGTCTCATTTTACAACTTCAAACAGTTATACTGCTTTCCTGTCTTATCCCAGAGGCCCAGGTCATATTGCAATGTATCTTTCATTCATTTCACTCTTGCAACATCAATTTGGATTAGCTGAGCCACCCTGTGAAATTTGTTGCTTAGGGCAGTGGTACTCAAACTTTTCCGGCCAGTGGCTCCCTTGACCCCCGTAGCTGTTGGCCATGACTCTCCATCATGTTCCTGAGGGCTGGAAGTGACGTCATTAAACAGGAAGTGCCCAGAAATATTAACTATATTAATATTAATTATTAATGATATCATTAATTAAATGCAGATCTTAAAAATATATTGTTAATACACAGCAATATACATGCTTTATAAATGATCAGCTGCTGATCACTGTTTGGAAACGGGATGCTAGAATAGGTAGATTTTGTCTGGTCCAGGAAGACTCATTTTTTTAACTTTGTAAGCATACCAATAGATTTGTTTTATCAAATGAACTTTGTGAACAACCAGTCTGACCAACATTACACACACACATGCCTGTAGACCCCAATCCAACTAGTCATTTCTCCCATTCTCCTTGGATAGGATTGAACCCTTTATTAATTTAGTTAAATTAAATTTTTCCAGCAGCTGGTGGGGAAAACAAAAATAGACCATGAAAATATATCAGAGCTGATAAGGGTTTGGTTAGGAAGCTGTTTTGTCTCCTATACTAGGAGATGCACAGCTTAAGCCTGTGCATGTCTACTCAGAAGTAAGTCCCATTAGAGTCAATGGGGCTTACTTCCAGGAAAGTGTGGATAGGATTGGGCTGGCAATCACTTCATCAATGGCTGATAAGTATTCCCTTCAAATAGCAAGATTCATCACTCTAAAAATACAGCCTCTGCTCTTCAGTCAAACAACAAGATTTATAAATCACTTTAAAAACAGTACCCTTTTTCTGCTCCTGGCCAAGTAAAGTGTGTGCTTGTCTCTCCCCCCCCCCCCTTTGCCAACTGCATGGAAACAACTTTAAGGGGAGGGGGAGGAAAGTGGGAAGGTTTGGAGAACGAAAGGGGGGAGTGGAAGAGGGAGGGGGTTGAAGAGAGAGATTTCACTTTGATGAGAAGGGATCCCAGGCTGGGAACTAGGAACCAACCAGACAAGGATCAAGGAGGGTTTCTTTCTGATGTCAGCAAGGACAAGGACTGCAAAATGAGCATGCTTGGTACTTGCCAGATGGGAGTGGAAGAGCTTTGCAAACAACATGCAGTGAAAACAGAAGGCAGCCTCAGAGTGGAGGGAGAAGAGGGTGGAGTGGCAGCAGCCACTCTCGCAGTCACTTTGGGAGAGAGCAGCTGAGCAACTCATTTCTTCTGCTTTAAAAAAAAGCGCAGAAGATGGGCTCGTATTCTGCCCAGGAGTGTGACTGTATCACTGATATCCCGCGCCTCCCCTTTGAGTTCCTGGCACCTCCCTAATGAGCCGTGCCTCGCAGTTTGAATAACACTGGCTTAGGGGATTCAAACCTGGCTCTCCCAAGTCCAAACCCACCTCCCAACATACCACACTATTCTCCTGGGCTGGCTGTGTGCATTTTCATGTTTAAGTGTGAAAGTTAGTGTTTCAGCCCAACTCATTCTTTAAAATTTTTTTTAAGGACCATCAGCTTGGGGAACCTGAGGGTGTAGACAGGATCCTTTGGAGTGTGAGGCTGCCTGCCTGCCCACTGGATCTGTGCCCAGCATGGCTGATTAGATCTGACCCGGAGGAATTGGCCGAGTGGACAGAGAGGGTAGTAAATTCATCTTTGAGGGAGGGGGTGCTGCCCCTGGCTCTAAAGCAGGCAGTGGTTCACCCCTTCTGAAAAAACCCTCTCTGGACCCCTCTGTATTAGACAATTATCGGCCAGTATCTAAGCTCTCATTTCTGGGCAAAGTGGTTGAGCGGGCGGTGGTGTCTCAGCTCCTGTGGGCCTTAGATGAAGTGGATTATCTGGATCCCTTTCAGTCTGGCTTCAGGCCGGGCTTTGGGACGGAGACAGCCTTGGTCACCTTTGTGGATGACCTACCAAGGGCTGGATGGTGGGAGTGCATCCATGCTAATCCTTCTGGACCTTTCAGTGGCTTTTTACACCATCAACCATGGTGTCCTTCTGGGACGGTTGGCTGAGTTGGGTACTGGAGGCACCATTTTGCGGTGGTTCCACTCCTTCTTGGCTGACAGGTCCCAGATGGTGGTCCTGGGGGACTCTTGTTCGGCACCTTGGCCTTTAGAGTCTGGGGTGCCGCAGGGTTCTATACTGTCCCACATGTTATTTAATATCTATATGAAACTGTTGGATGAGGTCATCCTGGGTTTTGGAGTTGTGTGCCATCAGTATGCTGAAGATATGCAGCTCTATCTCTCCTTTCCACTGGACTCCAGGGTGGCTATCTCTGTCCTGAAGCGCTGCCTGGAGGCAGTTGGGATCTGGATGAGGGCGAACAAGCTAAAATTAAATCCGAACAAGACAGAGGTCCTCCTGGTGCAGAAATCCACAATGCGGGTGCTGGACTATCACCTTGCTCTGAATGGGGTTGCACTCCCCCTGAAAGAGCAGGTTTGCAGCTTGGAGGTGATCCTGGACTCACAGCTGCTCCTGGATGCCCAGGTGTTGGCTGCGACCAGGAGCGCCTTTGCACAGCTTCGGCAGGTGTGCCAATTGTGGCCGTACCTGCCTCAGTCAGAACTGGCCACGGTGGTCCATGCCATGGTGACATCAAGATTAAACTATTGCAATGCACACTACATGGGACTGCCCTTGAAGACGGTCCGGAAGTTGCTGTTAGTGCAGAATGGGGCGGCCTGTGTGGCTGCTGGAGGTCGGCGGTTTGGCTCTGTCAGTCCACTTCTCCAGCGGCTGCATTGGCTGCCCATTTGTTTCTGGGCCCAATTCAAGGTGCTGGTTTTGACCTTTAAAGTCATAAATGGCTTGGGACCAGTGTATTTGAGAGACCACCGTCTTATATATAGTCTGGCCCATCCTCTTTGGTCATCAGGAGGGGCCCTGTTGGTTGTGCCGCCATTGAGAGAGGTGAGGGGGGTGGCAGCCAGAAACAGGGCCTTCTCGGTGGTGGCTCTTGTACTGTAGAATTCCCTCCCCTTTGAGATTCGAACAGCTCCTTCATTGTTAATTTTCCGGCGAGGCCTGAAGACTTTCTTATTTCAGAAAGCATTTGCTGCTTGATAGAGGGCATGATGGCTGCTTTTTTAATAATTGCTTTTACACTGCTTGTTTTATTGCTGCTGTTCTTGCTGTTTTATTATTTATTTTATTATGATTGTATTTTTTAATTTTATGTATTTTTAATGTATTTTATGTCTTTTAAGTGCTGTTAACTGCCTTGGGTGCCCTTCGGGGAGAAAGGCGGATTACAAATCCAATAAATAATAAATAAATCTACAAGGGGAAAGCTAGTTTACTGGTCTTTCAACTCTTTCTGAAAGTTTTAAAATTAAAAGATTAAAGGCACAATCCTACCCTACACTAGAACAGACAAGCCAAAAGCTTGCACTTATCCAGCATAGGATTGGGGCCAAAGGTGGCTCTGCCAGAGGCAAGGGGAAACGTTTCCCCTTACCCCTAGGTAAGGTGCCCTTGACCCAATGGGTCTCCTCGGACTTGCGCCACCTTCTGAGGGAACAGGGGTTGAGATCTGACATAACTGCTGAATCCCAGCCCCACCTCCTGCTTCCCACAACTTCCCCTGGGGCTGCCCACTGCCCACCCTCCCCCCCCCCCAGGAATGCCTCCCTCCAGCCTGCTCCCTGCCCCTCTTCTGAGCACCAGCCTGGCTTCCTCCCAAGGAGGCGCAAATGTGCCTTACAGCACATTTGCAACCCTCCTGGGCAAGTGCAAGGTCGGCCCATGGGCACTTCAGGATTGCGCCCTAAGGCTGCAATTCTATACTCACTCTTCTGGGAGTAAGTGCCATCGAACACTGAGGGAATTGCTTCTGAGAAGTCATATGTATTTGCCAGGGCTTTTCAAACTGGGGTGTCATAATGTCCCAGCCTGTGGGCCCTGGCCTCTGGCCCGACTAAATCCAGTTCCAAAGGAGAATGCTTATGTACGAACAAAACTACCCTGATTAGAGCACAAAACTTCACCGCTCTCTTAGGTTGAATTCTAACACAGCTACCCATATATACATCTTTGGACTGAGGTAGCTTCCCTCAACAGTTTGTACAGCATATACCAGTGGTTTTCAAACTCTCTGGGAGTTTGGAAACCTCTCTAAGTTTTTGCAGGGACGGGGGCAGCAAGGAGGCAGGGAGGAGACAGTGGTGCAACTCCCAGGATCATGCCATACAGGGGGCTGCAGGAACTTGGCTGCACTTACCAGAGCCTCCTGCAGCCTCCCGGGGGTGCGGGGAGCCCTGCGCAAGTGTCTGCAGGGCTCCCCAATGCTTTAGGAGTGAAAGTGGAGCAATCGCACCCCACCTCTACTAAACCAGAAGCAGAGCACGATTGCTCCACTTTTACTTTTTTTTTACACGTATCCCCACTTTTTATCCACTTTTACTTTTTTTACTTACCCCTGTCATTAAGTGACGCACACCTGTGCATGTGTATAAGGGCAGTAGCTAACAGGTGCAAAGCAGTACAGTGAGTGACTTGGTTGAATCAGTTAAGTTCAGAAACTAGTATTATTATTCAGAGGAAATCCCCTTTCCAAGCCTGATATTCCCCTATTTTCCATTAAATTAGCACTCAGTCTGGTGCAGTCTGACCAGAAGCTGAGTCACATCCCCTTCCTTTAAACAAGGCTATTCTAATTGGCCAAAAGATAGTATTGAAGGGAGCTTGCTAAGGAACTGAAGAAACCTCAGTGAGGAAGCATCCCAGTGACAGAGCATCAAGGTAATCGGGGACGTAGGCAGGCAAATTCAGTGTCTGTGCAAGTGGAGCAGCAGGACAGCGAGGGCAGGACACTAACATCTCTCTTCCGAAAAATAAAATTTTCTTAAATAAAATACAGTAATAATACAAAGTAAGATTTTGTATTACAAGCTGTAGAACTACCTAAATAAAATTCAAACAAACGATGGCTAGTAAGGAAAGCAGAAAATGAACAGAGAGGCAGGTGCTTCCTAGTGTATGGCACAGAGTGGCATACGGCTATCTGCCAGTTGAATTTTAGTTATGGATTGTGGCTATCACGGAGAGTGAGAGCCTCAGAGAAGGACAATGTCATTCTGAGGAAGAGAGAAATTTTCCTTTAGAAGGAACCCATTTCCTGAATGATAACGAAGCATGATGACTAAGAGCCCAGTCCTGTGTCCTCTGCCCCTCCCCACCAATGTGGATTGGGAGGCTTGGGAGGAGAAAGGTAATTACTGTATTACCCCTTACATCTCCATAAGCCTCTAGCTCCACAATGGATCTCCTGGGACCTGCTCCAGCTCCTTAGCTGGTGCAGGTCCAAGGAGAAGAAAGGGTTGGGAAAGTTTGAAAAAGAGGGGATAGAATCCAGCGTGCGCAGGATTGAGTTGTAAGGATATCCTCTGGGCATATATGGGGAGCTGCTATTAGTGGGTGACTTGATTATTAGGAACATAGGAAGTGGATCTGTGATGGGGATATAACTCGCAATGTGACTTGTTTGGAGCAAAGATTGCAGATGTCATGTGTGTTTAGATAGTCTGGTAGACAGTGCTAGCGAGGATGTAGTGGCTGTGGTTACCCATCAGCACCAGTGACACTGGAAAATGACTTTGGCATCCAAATTTAGGTCAGAACCTCTAGGAAAGTATTTTTAGAAATTCTACCTGTTCCATGCACTGGGACAGCTAGACAGGCAGAGCTGAGCATTGCATAGATGAGGTGGTGCTATCAGGAGGGGAGACATTTGGATTTGTGGTATGTTGGGAAATGTTTCACCAAGTCTGTACAAAACTGTGGGCTCTGTTTGAAGCAAAATCAAACCAACTGACACTGAATGTCAAAAGGTTGCCGAGCAGTTTTTAAATTGATTTCTTGGGAAAGGCTGAAAGTAGCTGGGCAACAGCCAGTTTGAACCAAAGCTGGTCCAAAGAATGAGGTTGTAAATGTTCCAGATCATTCAGGTAGTGATCTGGAGTATAATTTGAAAATGAGCATACAGTTAGATGTGGCAACTGGTCAAAGGAATCAAAAGACTGCCAAGCACATGCCAACAACCTTTGAAAAAGGACACAATACATAGATGTTTAAATGCAAAAAGCCTCTGAGCCAAGATGGGAAAGCTGGAATACTTGGTTGCAAAGGAAAACATAGATGCAAAAGCCTGTTGGAAAGAATATAGTTATTCTGGGATAAACACTCTATAGAAAGAATGGGGGATGGGGGTTGGGATTAGATCTGAATACCTATGGTATATGGCTGTTGTAAAACATGACACACCATACAGTGTGGCCTAGTCATAAGATATGAGCAGCTGTGCCAACAGCCTGAGAAAGGGGCCAGGTGTTAGTAGGTCAGTGTAGGAGTGGGGGTAAGTGGAACAGGGTGAGGAAGGGGAAGGTCAGGGAAGAGGGCTGATCAAGGCTGGGAAGGGGGTGGTGTCAGCAGCAGTGGCACTGCTGATATCCATTCCCTTTCCTGGCCTCAATCCACCTTTCTAGGTCTACTTGGACTTGCACCAGCTATATAGCTGGCCCAGGTAGACCGAAGTAGACCCAGTGGGACAGCCAGTTATAAAACTTGTAGGCCACTAGGATGGTAAATTATTGTACATATCCACCTGACTGCTTTGCGTGTTTTCTGCCTCTTGAAAGTTAAAATAGTTTTATGTACTAAATTGTTAGGGCAAATGCAGGATTGGTGATAAATAAGAGAGTAACTTCATTAACTTGTAATCACAAATGCACAGCTTTTGCTTTGAGCCAGGGAAATCTTGGCTAAAAACCAATAATTTGATAGCTCCTTGAAGTATGGTGTTCAGCATACAATGAAAGTATTGGAGAAATTACTAACTAACAGAGTGCCCTAAATTGTGTGGTAGGCTGTTCTTGCTATGAAAAAGCTGTCTGCTTGATTGTCCCCTTTCATCTCACCTCACATGAGACACATGGGAATTGTTTTCAGAAGTATAAAACCCTTTCCTTAGACAACTTATAGTTCATATAGAAATGTATTAATCACAAAACACATGCTCTTGATTAGAATTTCTAAAACAGTGTTTCTCAAACTGTGGGTTGGAAGCCCACAGTGGACTGGGTGGACTGCAATCCTATTTCAGATGGGTCCCCATTCATTTCAATAATTTATTTATAATATATTAAGACTTGATGCTACCATGGTATGTGATTGCATTTGGGAAAATGTTACAGACCTGTACTTTTAACAGGCTACTATGTATATTTTTTTAACAATGATAGTAAATGGGACTTACTCCTGGGTAAGTGTGGGTAGGATAGCAGCCTAGGATTGTAAAAAATTTCCCTGCTTGATGATGTGACTTCCAGTCATGACATCACTTCCAGTGGGTCATGACAGAGTCTCATTCTAAAAAGTGGGTCCTGGTGCTAAATATGTGAGAACCACTGTTCTAAAACATATCATTCAGCATAAGGTGTAATTTACTGTTCATTGATGGTGGTGATGTTTAAAACATTTATGTACTGCTTTTCAACAAAATAATTCACCAAGTGGTTTACATGGGTAAATAAATAAATGGTTTGTTTATGGGGTTATTCATGGGGCGGTGCCTGTATTTTCTTGTGTGGTATGTATATAGAATTAAACATATTGATTGTTAGTATATAGATTCTAGGTGCTTGCTCTGCTTATCTGTGATGGCAGAACACCAAGGCCTGAGCAAAAGGGAGTGTGTTGTGTTACAAAGACTAGCAGTGATTGTACTATTGGTATTCATAGTAATTTTAGCAAAAATCTACTAATTAGATCTGTGCAAATGTAAACTTGATGGGAACTTTGCATCTTGTTAAGCGTAAGTGGAGCTTGAAGTCATGTCCTAATTATGAAATGCTGTTGTCAGCTATTTTGATGTTGGGGAATAGGAATGCAAATTGCAGGGGGGGGGGTGTAACAAGGAAGTCTGCAAATTTTTTGAAAGCCTAATCAAAAAAAGTAGAAATGCTAGAATGGCCCTCAGTTAAGCCTGCAAATGAAGTGAGAGAGTTTTGCGCTTTCTCAGACTGAGGAAAAGGAAACTGCTAGTTATAGGAATACCAGTTAAAAGACTGTGAAATGTTTATGTGTGCGATGCTGGATAGTTGTAAAGGACTACATACTTTTCCATGATTCACCGCCATAGTTCTCCATCCTGGTGAGCATAGGTAAGGGCCATGTTAGGAGAAGGATGAGGTGTGGCATTTTTAAGGTCATTGAGGTGGGTAGAGCAGTTAGACCTGCTTTGGTGTGTTTTGTGTTCCTCTTAAAAAAATTAAAAAGCAGAAACAATGACTGAAACTTGCTGGAAATGCAAATTAAAATCTGTTCTGTTCCCCTTCTTCCTCAAAGAAAGATTTGGGTTAGGGATATGAAGGCATCAGTGTAGTTTCTCCTCTCTCTGATGTGCTGTGAGCATGAGAACCCCGTGACAGAGAGAGGATGTTGGTTATTGGTAAAGGTTTTTGTTTCTGGTAAGAGAGGATTGCAGCTTAAATCTTATTGAACACAATGGGCTTACTTCTGAGTAAAACAAATAACACCGTTTTCAAACACCTCTAGTTATTGGATATGTGAGGCCAACGCCCCCATCCTGTAAGTGGGAACAGGTTTTTAGTTGGTGACTCTACCCAACAGCCAGCACAAAAGGATTCTAGGGCAACAGGGTGGAACTCTTTGGGATTACTGTGCTGATTATTTGTTTAAGTTGTAGGATAGTATAAGAAGTGGAGCTCTGCAAATGTGGCAGATCAATTCTTTGCATCAAGCGTTGGCTAAAAAGAGCTCAGAAATCAGTACTTGCCCCTTTACACCTAGCTGTTAGAAAAACATTGGAACTGATATAACAGGGTTTAAAACCCACGTGTACACCCTGTCACTCACACAGGTGCTTCAGAGGGTGTTTTCGTTTTTGGCACTGCTATTAAAAACATGATTAGCCTGCATGAATGGGACAGAATTTGTTTCCTAATACACACATTAAAGATAATTATGATTTTCACATTGTTGGTTAGAGACTAAGGGACTATTCAGAAATTGCTCCCTTGGAATTTACCTAGGGTGAGATTAGGAATGGGCCTCAGGCTTGCATACTCCCTTCTCCATTCTTCTCATCTACTGTAGAAGGAAAGTTATAGGTCACTTAGGATATCATGTTTGTAGCTAAATGCCATGATCTCAGATTTATTTGAATGATTTACCTTCATCCCATGGTGGAGGGCAAAGGAATAGAGCACATGAATCACAGTATCTAAGATAGCAAAATAGTGTCATGACAAGCTTATAAATTTTACCTCTAAGCAATGCAATAAGGAGGGTGGAGAGCTATCATTTGAACAGTAGGAAATTTTTAAAGTTGATACCCTATGGCAGTGGTTCTCAAACTTTGAGGGAGTTTTACTCCCTCAGTAATTTCTTGCGGAGAGGGGCTAGCAACGCAATCCCCAGGATCGTGCCTGTATGGGGGGGCGAGGGGGAGTGCTTGTGACTTACTTTATGAAGACAGGGCTGCAGCAGGCTGCAGGAGGTGTGGGGAGCCCTGCGCAGCGCTCCCCGAGGCTTGGAACGTTAGGAGAAAGCGGGCGCAAAGCTCCTCCTGCAAAACGGAAGTGCTTTGTGCCTGCTTTCTCCTAATGTTCCAAGCCTCTGGGAGTACTGCAGAGGGCTGTGCAGGGCTCCCTGCACCTCCTGCAGCCTGCTGCAGCCCTGTCTTTATAAAGTCACAGGCTTCCCCCATACAAGCGTGATCCTGGGGATCGCTTCCCTGCCTCTCCCCTTCCCCTTCAAGGGATGGGGGAACCTTTACACAAACTGTTGGGTCGCACTCACCAGTTTGAGAACCGCTGCCCTATGGGGAAACAGCATAAACATGTGTCCTCCTTATCAAATCATGACTTGGCTTCCAATGTTAGGTTTTGTTCTGAGAACCATGTTCTGATAATAGAACTTAAAGAAACTAATCACCTTTGTATAATAATACAGGTTCAACCTTTTTGTACACAAATTTTTGATTTGCGGATTTATCTCAACTGGAATGGGGGAATTCAAAGTCGCACTTACCTTTGCCTCCTTTGCCCTGCACTGGTGTCTTGCTCCATTTCAAGGCAGCCCAAAACATGGAAAAGAGGCTGTGCCTCACACAGGCACAGAAATAGCCCCCAGCGTCATAGGAGAGTTTCTGTAAGATTGCATGCCTTGTGAAGGAACAGTAAGACTCCTTATATACCGTGAACCATCAAAGGTGCAAGTGCAGAAGACTCAGCAAGAATCAATGAGAATCTTTAGCATCGTGTTAATCGAAAATGGAGTCAGTTGTTGGGAGTGGAAGAGGGGAAGCCAAGGGAACAACCTCTGTAGCCAGAACAGGTGCTGCAAAGAGGAGCGGTCTCTCTCTCTCACACTCACACAGAGGAGAGGTGGGAAAGCAGTAGTAACAGAGGGGATTTCTTTAAAAAACCCACAGAGTGTTTTCCTCCAACTTGTTTTATTTGCCTTTCTCAGAGCTGAAAATTAGAAAGAAAATCAGGCACCCTCTCTGCCAAATTCCTCCCTCCTTTAGTACTCCCCTTTCAGACTGAGATGGTTCAGGCTCTTTGTGCTCCAGCCTATACAAAGCAAAACAGCCCAGTAAGCAAGTCTTCCTAGCAATCCGAAGCATTATATTTAGGCTTCAATCATATCCACAGTTTTCTGGGAGTAAGCCCCATTGACTGTCATGGAACTTACTGCTGAGTAGATAGGCATAGGACTTAGCTCTTAGAAGCTCAGCATCCCACCTGCAAAACAAGCGGGGACAGCTGGCAACAGGGAAGTGCTGAGTACAGGAGCGGGGACGTGGTGAAGGGGCAGGTGAATGAGAGCTGCTGCCTTAGTGTTTTGTTTTTTTTAATGCCCAAGTGTCAGACTGTAGCGCTATTTGCTTAACTGTACGAAATTTTTGTAACTCTATGTAATTTGTGTAAAATCACATCATTTCCTGCTCCAATTTGGCAACATGCAGATTATCCCAATCACGGAGGTTCAGTGAAGGAAACCCCTGCACGTAAAAAGGTTGCACCTTTGCAGTCAAGGGTGCAGTCACAGTTGCCTCTCCAGGGAAGGGAATGTTGGTTCCCTTTTATCAGGGCTGCATCAACCCTGGGAAGTTGGTTAGATTGGGCTGTAAGTCAAAAACTTCAGGACATCCTATGTTCCTTTTATATCTTTGCCCCACTAAGAACCTCCTGGAGATGAATAAATTTTCACCCTACTATACTGTTATTGATCTACTTTTAGAACTGGTCTTCAATGATGTTGACCTGGTTTCCAGCGCCATAGTTGTTTCCTAGCAACAGTGGCAAATGCTGGAAGGCTGAAGTTCAGATTCTCTCTGAACAGCAGTAGTGTCATGGGATCTGTTTGTGGGTTCTGGAAGGAAACCAAAGCAACTGCCTTTCTGTAGTGGAAGGATTTAGGTGAGCTCTTGGCATGACATACATTTGGAATGCTTGCGGGGTGCAAGTTTAAGCATGCAAGCCTCGAGGGAATCGTCCTGGGCAGCTGATCTTATATGACTATCTGAACTTGAGGTGACTGCATAATATTGATGTTTACACTAATGATCCCTGGAGGTTCCCAGTAAAGATCTGCATAGAAAGATGTTGCTGCTTAATGATGTAACAAAATTTGAAACTAGGTTTGATAATGCTTCATGTGGTATAGAATTATCTATTGTGTGAAATAGTTAAGCCTGTGCTTTGGCAAATACTGAGTACCTATGTTAAGTGCAAAATTTAACAGTTCTAAGAAACAACGTGTTAATTTCTACATGTCAGTAGGCGTTACCACAAATATTTAGCCAATTGAGCAACTTTGTAATCTGTGTATTCTACAGGTCAAAGGAGAACTCTGGGGAAAAATTATAGTGAAGTCAAGGAACAGAATGGAGTCTGAACCCAAATAATGTTTTGATGCTTGTAAAACCCACAGCCCAATCCAAAGCTGTGCTGGTGCAGCCAGGCCCCGTGGTCTGTGCTGCATCCAGTGCAGTTTAGGAGGTGCCTGGAGATCTCCTCAGAGTAAGGGGATAGATTTCCCCTTACCCTGAGTAAAGCCCAGCCGCTCTGGGATGGCGCAACTCTGGGATGCCCCATATAGGGCTGCTCCTCTGGGTAAGGGACGTTAGGCTGCAGCGTGTGCCATTGCCACTTACATCATCCTCCTCCCAGGTCCAGTCTGCCTACGTTCCACCCCCTCTCCCAGAAACGCCCCCTGCTTGCTTCCAAAATGCCCTCCTGCCACCCTCTCCCAGCCCCTGCACCACCCAGGGTCAGGAGGGATGCAAGAGTGAGCAGAACAGGGAAGAGATGGGGAGGGAAGGAGGGCAGATCAGGCCCAGAATGGGAGCACGTTCAGTGGCAGCAGGACCGACTGAATCCTAACACCCAGGTCTGATCTATCTTCATGGGTCAACATGGACTTGTGCCAGCTCTAAAGCTGACCTCTTACCCTGAAGAGGCCTCGACATACCAAAACACCCCCATAGGATATAGCAAAAGCATTGGCACTGCATGGAGAGTTGGTTAGGATTCACTGTCCGAGGCTCAGGTGTTTAGATGATATTTGAGAGTTCGACCATTTTTTGTCATGGCCATTTTTACACAACTTTGTTTCTGTGTGGTTATTTTATGTGACAATGAGTGAACCTCTGTGGAGCTGTGTTCCACATGCATAAAGAGCTGTTCCATGTATAAATTCTCAAACATTTTGAATGGAGAGTTTACAATTATATTGTTCCCACTAACCTCTGCACTGCTAGAGAAATGTAAATACAGATCTGAAGTACTCTCTCTTGAGCGCTTCCTTGGTTCATTATAGACCTTTGTAGAATATAAGGCTCTTAACTCGTGCTGAAGCTTTGAATGTCACTCCTCTTGCAAATTGGGTAGTTTAATATCTACTAAAACAGTTCATCAAGTGGCTCAGGTGACTGGATAATAAATACATCAGTTTAAAGTTCTACTATGTACATTTTTATTGTTAAGAATGAATGCTTTATTAGCTGGGGAAGTGTCATTTTGTGACTTGGGGGGAAGTAAACAAAACTAATTAGAACCAACATTTTCACAAATTTTCATATTTCTTGGAGGTCAGCAATCATATACCCTTCACTGTCATATTAAGTTTTTTTGTTGCATTATATGTTGTAATTATTATTGTTTATGAAAATTCAACATTTATTTCCTAAATTTAGTATTCTTTTTGGCAGGAAACAGGATGTGTGGGTTTATGAGGGGTGTAAAAGGAGATGAGTTACAGGCAAAAGGGTAATTTGGGACTATTGCAGCTCAAAGCCTTTGTATTTATTATGTATTAAATGCCAAACTTTTTTTAAGAAGTGAATAATAGCAGCAAACGAACACATGGAGGTGATCAGATCACTGCTTCTGAACTCATTTTACTTTGTTTGCAACAGTACAGGTGCAGCCTATTTATCCACGGATTTTTTATCTTCTGATTTGTCTCAATGAGAATGGGGTGGGGGAACCGAAAGTTTCACACACACTTTTGCCCTGCGCTGTCCTCTCCCTCCATTTCCAGGCAGCCCAAAGCACTGCAAAAAGGCTCTGCCTCGCCCAGGCAGGGAAATAGCCCTGGAGCCCTGGGAAAGGTTCCCCTTGCAAAGGAACAGTAACACTCCTGGAGCCCCTGAGCCAGCAAAGAGGATGAAGAGGGGAGGGGGGGGCGAAAATCTCTGTAGCCAGAACAAGTGCAGCAAGGTGGAGCTCTCTCTCTCACTCACACACACACACACACACACACACACACACACACAGGGGCAGGTGTGGTAGCAACAGAGGGGATTGCTTTAAAAAACCCAGGGAGTGCTTGCCAAATTCCCCCCCCCCCCATTGAGATGGTGCAGGCAGTCACGGACACAAGCAAGGCTTCCCACCAAGCAAAGCACGAGATATAGCCTACAGTCCTCTCCACACTTTCCTGGGAATAAGCCCCATTGACTGGAATGGGGCTTACTTCTGAGTAGAAATGCATAGGGCTGGACTCTTAAAAGATCAGCATCCCATGTGAAAGAAGCCGGGCAGCTAGCAACGGGGAGGGCTGAGTACGGAGCAGAGGGGATGGGATTGATAACAGCTGCCTTCATTTCCTTCCATCCGGAAGTGTCAGGCTGCAGTGTATTTGCGTAATTCTATGGAATTTAGCACAACACGTTTTTTGTCAATCGTGCCGAGTCACGGAACGGAACTAACATGGATAAATAGGCTCCACCTGTATATTACTATCCTATCACAATAAGATAGTTTTAGTTTCTTGAAGATTATTATCTGGGCTAAGCCACTGTTTCAGTCATCTGCAGAAGTTATCAGACAACAAGAATTAACATCTTTCTTTCTCAAAATAGACTAACAGCCCTTTCTTTGCCCATAATAACTCAAGTTCATAAAAGAAAATAAATATAGGCTGTTAAGGATCAGAGATAGATGAACTCAGGTGAGATTGTGTTGGAAATGAAATGTCCAGGGTTCTTTCATTTGTAGACTCTAGTAGAAAGTCATGGATTGGAAAGTGGTCATAGTTCAGCAGTAGAACACACTCTATATTTTTCATGCACTCTGGCATCTTGAGTTAAAGATCTTGGGTAGCAGGACTGGGAAACCTTAGCCTGAGGTCTTGGAGAACTGCTGCTAGACATTACTGGGGCAGGTGGACCAATAGTCTAACTCAGTGTTTTTCAAACTGTGGGTTAGGACCCATTAGGTGGCTCGTGAGCCAATTCCAGGTGGGTCTCCATTCATTTAAATATTTTATTTTTAATCTGTTTGACTTGATGTTACCATGGGATGTGACTGCATTTGGGAAAATGATGCAGATCTGTACTTTTAACAGGCTACTATGTATATTCTTTGAACAATGATCCTAAATGGGATTTACTCCTAGGTAAGTGAGGGTAGGATTGCAGCCTAGGAGTGTTAAAAATTTTATCTGCCTGATGATGTCACTTCCAGTCATTACATCATTTCTGGTGGGCCCGAACAGATTCTCATTCTAAAAAGTTGGTCCCTGTACTAAATGTGTGAAAACCACTCTATAAAAGGCAGCTTCGCATATTCATCTGGAGATCACATTAAAATGGGAGAGTAAAGAAAAGGGAGAGAGTGACTGGAAAGAATAAACAAAGTCAACAAGACACTGTTTGGAAACTACTGATGTATAGGGCTATGCTACACAATATCACCGTTTTGTTTATTTCAAACTTTTCTAGCCCACCTCGTCACATTTGATGCTTGAGGGTCCAATCCTATCCAACTTTCCAGCACTGGTGCAACTGCAGTGCAGCCCCAAGGTAAGGGAGCAAATGTTCCCATACCTTGATGAGGTCTTCAAGACTGCCTCCCTACCACAGGATGCAGCGCACACCCCATTGGCACGGCTGCAGCGGCACTGGAAAATTGGATAGGATTGGCCCTAAAATAGTTTATATAAAATGATCAAATATTCTTAATATGAAAAGAATTAACCTAAACCCAAAGAGCATAAAAAAAATCTGCGCTTCCAAATTGGCAGCAAATAATAAATACTAACTGTAGAAAAAACCTTGAGTGAGGTTTTTACCTGGTATGTAAAGGAGGACATCCATGGTGGTGTTTAATGGATTTCTCTGGAATAGAAAAGCAAAGCTAGTTTGGATTGGCAGGTTTTACTTCTGCTGGTTTGGGAGTACAGTACTGTGTTTGTGCATGTTCTTAAGTTTTAGATAGAACTTGATCAGAGGTTCTAGCATTGCCACAAAGCCACAATTCTGCTCTGCGTGATAATGTAATTGTTAGAGCCTCTCCATAGGTGCTGAGATGAAGCATTTTGCTGACAGCTATGAGATTACTGATAGTACAGTGTTAGATCTCAGTTTGCCACTTTACTCCCTCCTCTAAGGAAAATAGTGGTGGCTTTTTACTGCATTGTTTTCTATTTCACAGTAATCATTGGTAGCATATTTGGCTGTGGGAGTTTTGAAACACATTCTGTTTCAGTGTCACAGCCCGTATGCATGCATATACTCTCAACCACCTCATACCCTCTCATCACAGACACACATTTTTCAGCCTAATCTCTGATTGTGTACAGTATATTATAGGGTAAAATACTGTATAATAATTCTGACAGTAGAAAGTGAACATTAATAAATGGCAAGCCACTATATTCATCTGGTGATGATATTATCTGAACAGTGAATTCAGGAATAGCGCAGGATAGTTTTGTTATGGGTTCTATGCAGGGTGAATTCGGTGAGCAAATGCTTCATTAGGCAGCAGCATCCAGTGTATAGTTTCCAAAAGTCAGTGTTGAGGATCCTCCTTGATGGTGAGAATGACAGTGTAAAAGAAATTGTACCATTATACAGGTTTGACTTTATATGATACAGCAACAGACAATCAGTTGTTTTAAGGTTTACTTGTTATTATTTGCGGGAAAATCATGTACTGAAAAACATGACTTGATGGTGTTCCAGAATGTGAGGACAGTCTTGGCAGTAAGTCAGGTCAGTGAACTAAGAAGTCCAAACTAGGACAGGAAAGGCATTGTTCTGCTTACTGCAGGAAGCCTTTTCTGAGGTGCCTGACCCTTGGTTTGGTTCCAGAGCACCTTATTGAAATTGCATTGGATGCAGGAGTAATATTACAAAAACAGTGTTTGAAAAGGCAGAACAAAATGGAGAATAACAAGTCTTTTGTAAGTATTTTAATATGCTGGAATACATAAAAAGAAATATACTAATTTGAAATAACTCTCAATTGAGAGAGATATTGATCTCTTCCTTCGGCTTTTCCCTCTTCCCACAACTCCCACATCTTAGCTTCCCTGTTCCTTAGCCCATAGTTGGGCTGGTGATTTAGCATTCATTTATGATGAACTAAAATTATCTTACATAGTAGGCTGTTGGCTGTGGCTGATGTTCTAAAATGTATAATGTTTGAACACAAAATGTGGCCCAATTTTGGACCTCAGCTTTGATCTGAGGTGTGAATATGTATAGCTATATCACGTCCTGGTGTGGTCGAAGTTATAAGCTTATGGAGATGCTTCCTTCCCCTACCCCAGGGCGTTTCAGACTGTGGCATCGTGACTCCCCTGCTGTGGGCCCTGGCCTGTTTTCCCTTAAGGGCTGTGGGCAGCTAGGAGGCAGGTAGGATACAGCGGCGCGATCCTCAGGAGTGTGCAGCTCAGGGGGGCTGCGGGGGCTTGGGTACACTTACCAGAGCCTCCTGCAGCCTCCCAGGGGGGTGCAGGGAGCCCTGCTTGGCTGTCCACAAGGTTCCCTGATGCTTCAAAAGTGAAAGTGGAGTGATCACACTCCACTTTCTGGAGGCTCTGGTAAGTGTACTCAAGTCCCTGCAGCCCCCCTGAGCATATTAAAATGTCTACCCCCACCCCCACCAGAATTTACTGTGGCTTTCAAACTCCCTGGGAGTTTGAAAACCTCAGCCCTACTCCATTAATCTCAAAACTACATCTCCACTTGCATAGAGTCAGGTGTTTCTCCCTGGTAGCACTGTCTGCCAGTGCTGAAAATGCTTGGCATTACTGCAGTATAGAACACTATTGCACCTGAGTTGGTTTCCCAATGTTCAGGTCAGTACCATCCCTTCACACTTCTTCTCGGTGATGCATTGTCAATATATGCATTATATGTTGAAATGAAGATGTTGGGCAATATTAATAATGTGGTTGAGACTAGTTAAGGAGCAATACTAGGTCAGTATTGCCGTCTATGTTGGATGCAATGGAGAGAATAATAATAGAAACCCAGGGCTAAAACCAGTCTTGACTTTGCATCATCACATCCCCGTCACCTTCTACCATTACCTTCACCTCTGATGTTACTTGCATCATAAGCTTTAACTGTGTTTTGGTGCATTGCATGTGAGAAGTAATTTAAAACAGCATAAGTGAATTTGTAAAATTGTTAGTTTCTCAGTGGTTTGAATATTATGACTGAAATGACAATAAGACAATCCTCTTAGATGTGATGTGGAAAGTTTGAACTGTTAGTGCTATATAAGTGACTGGAAAGTTGCTTGTTATTATGCCAATAAAGGTTTGATTGATTGATTGAAGTTGCTTGCTGCTCATGAGCAGTCTATGTGTAGTCTATGTGTAGACTATGTGTAGTCTTCCATTCAAGAATGGAAGTTTCTCTTTGTCTCAACTTCCCCTTCACTCTGGGTTCATCAATTGTGAAACCTTCACTTATCTCCTGTGTACTGAATTAATCCTCCCTGATGAGCCTGCTTTGCTTAACTACAGTGTGGTGTGATTAAGGGGCTCATTCTCATAGCAGGAAACCTTGATTTTCTACACCTGAATCTCATCCCTTTTGAATAGCAGTTAGTGTGGAGAGGGGGGTAAACAACAGAGAAGGGCCATTGCCTTCTTGCTTTGCTGGTGGGTTTCCTGAAGGCCATTGGCCTCACACTGTTGGAAATCAGTAATTTATGCTTATATTTTTGGTCTGCTAAATCAACTGATGACAATTAAGTGCAGGCATGCCCCGTTCCAGAACCTCTGTGGATAAGGGGGACGCTGCCCCCACCCTCCTGGTATGAGGGGGGCAGAGCTGTCTTCACCTCTGGAGTGGGTGCATGCGAGGGGAGGGAGCTGAGGACCCAGTCCGCAGTTAATGGAAACCATGGTTCTGGGGGCCTCCTGTATCTTCAAAAAATTAAGTGATAATGTAATTTGTCAAAAATGTTGATATTTTATGTTGAACTGTAAATGTTTTATTAGTAATTTAGTATCTTAACTCTGTTTTTGATAAACGGGACTAGGACTAATTATGTTTGCTTTTATAATTTCTCTATCTATGCCTAATAAAGGTTCATTCATTCATTCATTCATTCATTCAAATTAAGTGAGGGGGAGGAGGTCTATCTTATTCATTGCATATTTTTCCCTATTATGACAGAGGTTTTATTTTCTCTCTCTCTCTCTCTCTCTCTTTTTTTTAAAGGATCAGTTTGATAATTTAGATAAGCACACACAGTGGGGCATTGACTTCCTGGAAAAATATGCAAAATTTGTTAAGGAGAGGATAGAGATTGAACAGAATTATGCAAAGCAACTGAGGTAAGTTATTTTAAAAATTCAAATACTCTTAAGGCTATGTTCTTGCAGCCCAGATCCAATCATGTTTAGTTAGACCTCAGTGGACTTTGTTCTGAAGAAAGTATGTGTAGGATTTCAGCACTGAATGAGCAAATGTATTTGATCTATTTGGCTAAAACCAACTTTTCTTTTCAAATTGGGTAACTGGTTACTTTTTACTACAGGCACACTGTTAACTCGATCTTTATTCCCCTGCTTTGACTTTTATGGCACATGCAAAGACTTGATCCTACTTCAGCAGAAGCTTATGCTACAGCTGATAGCCTGATGTACTTCTGGGCAGCCAAGCAAGCAGAAAGAGCTGGGCAACTTCAATGCCCAAGGTATCTCTAAAATGATAGCTCTTAAGTTGTGTTAAGAACTGATATTGCAGTTTCCCTTTTTTTGTAGGCTACCATGTTTTCTTACCATGTGGCTGTGTCGCAAACTTAGGGGGGTTTGGGGTGCTCAGAGTTCTTGGTTCTTGAACCCTAAAGCCCTCAAGGCCCCCTGTTCAGTAGTACTGCCACCACCCTGTATATGCCAGTGCCTCAGTCCAGGGACACTGAGACTCTCTAGGCTTAACTCTATCCCTTGCAGGCACTGAGCGCTTTCTCCAATTAAAACTTCAGTCCTCAAGTTACTAGACCTCAGTGAGCACTTGGTAGCTTGCTGAACGGCTAGGCAGGATTCTGAACCTTTGTCCTCAACAGACAATGAAACTAGTAAAAGAGATTTTAGTTTATTAAATACATAGGGTTACATAAGGCAGCAAATGCTAGAGGCATAAACATCTAGGAAACATATCAGCAATAAAATAACAAAGCTAACTGGCTATCTCTATTAATCCTTATCTCTCACCTGGGTCAACTTCTTGTAGATCTTTTAGCTCCAGGCTACCTGTGAGGCCAGGTGCCCATGTTGGACAATGGAGCTCATAGCGTGCAGGATGTTGCACCCAAAACCTCTGTCCAAGAAGGGACCGGACCCACCCTTTGGGCCTCATCATTATACTTTTCATGCTAATAGTACTGAGGTGACTTCATGCTTATTTAGACTGTCCAATCAGAAACTTTTGAGGACAGAACCTTCTCGAAGTGGGTCTTGTTGCTAGCCCTCTTAGTTCTTACCCCTCCGAACTGGAGATCCACAGCTGCATTTCATCAGCTTGATAAAGCACCCTTTTGTCTGCAAAGGTGCTACATTCCAATGGGTTGTAATTCTTGTTGTCTGTCCTTTCGGGCCAGCAGAGGAGAGACAACAAGGCTTTTGTTTGTTTACTCACATTCTTGCAGCTAGGAACTGCTAGCAACTTCTCTGTTACTGACTTAGTTTGGTTCAGGCTCCACATGCCAACCAAGGCCTAACATGTACCTATTCACGACAGGCTGCCATGTGGAAAGATGTTTGAAAAACTTCTGAATTAAAACTTGGCTGCTTTTTTCCAGTGTGGTTGCAAAGACATCTGTGAACAAAGGGGAGAACTGCGCCTGCAGCTGGGGATTCTTTGAAGCTTCTTTGGCACTGCAGAAGAGGCAAGCTGCTTTTCATGCCTCTTCAGCATGTGGTGATAACTTGAAAGAAACCTTTAGCTCCTCAATATTTTCCTCTGTTGTTCTCATACTTGTTTTGGAATCCACCTGGAAATAACTAGTGATGATTGGTGCTTCTCTGACTGCCATTGAAATGGAAGAGGAAATCCTGTTGCTATAATTTCTAGCAGTGCAAGCCTTTGCGGGTGTAGGGATCTGCAATACAAGGCTTCCATAAACAGAGGCTTTCTATAAACAGAGAAGCTCTGTTTAGAGCTTCTATAGCACAAATATGTCATATAAGGGCATCTGCCTGTATCAAAACAGTAATGCTGATATGGCTTCTTTCCAGAGGCAGAAACCCATGTCAAGTGAGCAAGGGGACTCCTGGGGTTGGAACTCTGATCCTTTAATTTGCACAGAAGAACATAGGATGAGACTCTGTCAGTGCTAGTGTGTTTCCTTCTAGAAAACATGTATTTTGTCTGAATCCTTTAAAGGTAATGGAATTATGAGCAATGTTAATACATTTTCCTGCACTTGTTATGAATTCAGCTAGTTCAGATTCTCACCTTTCTTTTTCTTTACAATGAAATAAGCAGCTAAGGGCGCAATCTTAACCCCTTATGTCAGTGCTTTCCAGCACTGGCATAGTGGTGCCAATTGGATGTGTGCTGCATTCTGCAGGTGGGTGTCACTCATGGAGGCCTCTTCAAAGTCAGGGAATATTTGTTCCCTTACCTCAGAGCTGCATTGCCCTTATGTCAGTGCTGGAAAGCACTGACATAAGGGGTCAGGATTGCGCTCTAAATCTTAATTTTTTTCTTTTTCCAACACCAGCATAATTCATATCATACCAATGATTAGAATTGCAGAAGGCAGAAATGTAGAAATTTGCATAACATCAAACATCCACTACTCCATCAATTTGGTGGATTTTTGGTTTTGAGTTAATTTTTCTGTATGTAGATTCATGCAAGGAAATGAGGCACTGATAAATGTAAGCTTTTTTCAGAAATGGTGGGTTGCAACCGAAAGCAGCTTCTGGAGCAGGGGTGCCCAAACCCTGGCCCGGAGGCCATTTGCAGCCCTCGAGGACTCCTAATCTGGCCCGCGGGGAGCCCCCAGTCTTCAATGAGCCTTTGGCCCTCCAGAGACTTGCTGGAGCCTGTGCTGGCCCAATGCAGCTGCTCTCAGCACGAGGGTGATTGTTCAACCTCTCGCGTGAGCTGTGGGATAATAGTTCCCTCCACTGCTTGCTGTTTCATGTCTGTGATGCAGCAGTGGCAGCAAAGTGCAAGGCCTTTTATAGGCCTTGAGCTATTGCAAGACCTTCATTCATTCATATAAGTTCAATCTCTAATATATTCATTTGTGTAAATTTATTCAAATTTGAAATGTAAATTCTTTTTTTTTTCCTGTTTTCCCTGAGATGTTTTTCCTAACATAGTGTCAGAGAGATGATCTGGCCCTCCTGCTAAAAGGTTTGGACACCCCTGTTCTGGAGGAAAAGAATCTTTAACTACAACCCACTACGAACCAGTAATCTGCTGGTTTACCTGAGATACAGCAGTTTTGTTCTGGGATCCATAAGAGGTTGTGACTGTTCCACTGACATTGGATGTGTTTGTGCCTTGCATTAAGACACTGGGGCTGACACACATATAATATAAGCATTTTTAAAAGACTCTAAAGCAGCGGCTCCCAAACTTTTTTAGCACCAGGACCCACTTCTTAAAATGACACTCTCAGGACCCACCTAGGTTTACCAGACTTTTAAAAAGGAGCTTTATTTATTTATTTATTTATTTATTTATTTATTTATTTATTTATTTATTTATAATAACCAGAAAAAAGACTTTCAAAAGTTTATCTCCCTATATTCAGATTCAGGTTAATAAAAGTTCCTGAATCTGAATATTTGCACATGCTTGCAAACTTCAGGAGCTCAGCTCCTTGCAGGGCAATCATCAAACTATCTTGCAAACTGCAGGAGCTGAGCTCTTTGCAGGTTAATTAGCAGCTAGTGTTTCTAATTTATCAGTAGCCTCGGGGCTTGAGGCAATTAGTTATCTGATCTTTCCATCACCCTTTGGCAACCCACCAAAATTCAGGTTGCAACTCACCAGTGGATCCCAACCCACAGTTTGGGGTTCCCAAACTTTTTAGCACCAGGACCCACTTTTTAATATGACACTCTTATTGAGACCCACCTAGGTTTACCAGATGTTTAAAAAGGAGATCTGAAAAGATGTATGTATGTAATAATAACCAAAACGTAAGACCCACAAACATTTATCTCTCTATATTTCCACATGCTTGCAAACTGCAGGAGCTCAGCTCCTTGCAGGGCAGTTAGCAGCTACAGTATCTGATTTTTGAATAGCTTCAGAGTTTGAGGTTTATCTGATTTTTCCTTTTGTGACCCACAAAAATCAGGTTGTGACTCACCAGTGGGTGCCGACCCACAGTTTGGGAACCACTGCTCTAGACTAGTCAAACAAACTTTTAGTTGATGTAATAAGGCTTGTAGTGTCTTCTGAAAACTGTAGCACTTTCAGAAGTGTTCTGTTTTCACTTGAATGTTGCAGTAGTAAGAAGGAAAAGAAGACATGTCAAGATACAACTCACGTTTAAATAGTTCTAATGCATTTTAATACTAAGAGAGGTCTAGGTCTGACTCACAGTTGCTCAGCAGACTTGGATAGTTTCCTAGGACTTGTTACCTATGAGCACTCAATTGCATATGAACAGGACCTGATCCATAGTTTCTGATGTGATGATTCACACTAATGCTAGATACTGAGTGAATATTATTGGCTGCTGCTTGTGATAAAGCAACTGATCTTGATTTAAAAGGGGGGACAGTTTGTTCTTGTTTACTTCCTCTTTGTGTCCAGCTAACTGTTCTAAAAGTTAACTCCCTTTGTTTGACAAGTGTTTCCTTCCAGTCTAGTGCTTGTTTCTAGGTGCAAGTTTATGTTAAGCTATGTGGCATGATTTGTCATCCAGACAGTTAAATGGTGAATACAATACAAAAAGAAACATTGGTAAAACAAACAGAAATGAAAGTAAGGAGGGAAATTTCCATACACAATGTTCTTGTAATATGATACAGCAGGATCTCTAGAGGGGGTTTCTTGGTCTGGAAGCTGAAGAACGTTTATTTAAATTGGTTGATTGTCTTCTGCAATTGGGTACTATATAATTTCAGTCTGTGAACAGGCAAATTAAGATACAGTTACCTAAATTACTATATTTAGAAACTTGGCAAAATATCTGGATATTTTGCTAGTTTGAATTCCAAATTGAAAACAAATGGTCACCATGTGGACTCTTATTTCTTAAGTCTGTTTTTTCTTTAATTGAAATTGAAAACATAGGATGTTGATTATTATCCAAATGTAGATGTGGCATGCTTTTCTCTAGGAACTGTAAAGAAGAACTCTTACTATTCCAATGAAATTCCTTTCTGAAAACTCTACCATTGCATTTTTATTTTTTATGAAAATAGTTTTGTTTTATACATGAATATGGCACAATTCAGCCAGTTAAACACTTTGAGGGTCCAATCCTATCCAACGTTTCGGTGCCAATGCAGTCACAGTGCAGCCCTGAGGCCAGGGAACAAACATTGCTTTACTTTAAGGAGGCCACCATGACTGCCTCACAACCACAGGATGCAGTGCACGCCCCATTAAAACAGCTGCTTTGGTGCTGGAAAGTTGGATAGGTTTGGACCCTGAGATCCCATTATTTTCAATGGGTGGGTTAAGCAAGTGCTTAAATCTCTCTTGCTGAATTCTGTTAATTTTAAAGGTTTCTACCCACCCTCTTTCCACCTGCTCAGGGCAACTTGCAGAAAAATAATAAAACCTTTTAATGCAGTTCCTAAAAAATAGCAAATAGCAAAACTAGCAAATAGCAAATAGCAAAATCAAATAGCAAAACTAAACAGAACCTAGGGACGCAATCCTAAAGTGCCCTTGGGCCAGCGCAAGTCTCTTACTCCGGCCCAGGAGGGTTGCGAATGTGCCATAAAGCACATTTGCGCCTCCTCAGGCGCAAGCCACGCCAGTACACTAAGGTGCGCTCTGTGCTGGCTTGCCCCAGGTAGGTTGTGTCGACCAAGCTTGGCAGAAGCAGGGGTCTGGGGAGGGTGGGGAAGAGGCGGGAGGAAGGCATTCCAGGGCAGGGGAGGGTGAGTGGAGGGCTGTCCCGGGGAGGGCGGACAGGGAGCGGGAGGCGGGACTGAAACCCGACTATTATCCCAGATCCCAACCCCATTCTCCTAGCATCGCGGAACAGCTCCATGCTGCTCCACTCTCCTCAGACTTATGTCACTTGCAGAGGTGGCACAAGTCCGAGGAGACCCATTGGGACTGCAATGGCTTATCTGTGGGTAAGGGGAACAGCCACTTTGGGCACCTATCCTGCACTGGATACATCGCTGCACGTTATTGGATTGTGCTGCACGTTACATCAGAGAACTTCCAGCAGCAAATTTTAAAAAAAGTTTCCTTAAGAAAGGGGGAGATGGGGCTTGGGATAATAGATTAATTCTTGAAAATTGTGGCAATGTCAAGCAGTCCCTTGAGAACTCTAGCAAGGCACTTCCAAGACAGGATTCTACCATAAAAAAAGTCCTCTTTCCATTTGCTGCCAGCTTAAATTCTGAAGGCTAGTGACCCGTAGATCAGAACCTCTGATGGCAAGTGGGCAGAACCCACTTTGGGAGAAACTTGCTATCTTAGTTGAAGAGCAGAAGTGCAGAAAATGTGGAGGAAAGTGTGGAGGAAAATGTCCCCTGTGGAAGTTGGGCAGGGTATCTCAGTACAGTGTATGCCAGAACCAGGAAGTACTGTATACTATCTTGAGAAGGGCAAAGCCTCAGAGCGAAACTCTTGCCCCTTTTGCTTGGCAAGTGCTACTTGGATTTCTGCACAGCCAGAAAGCCTGCTGAGAGATGACTGGGAGCAGGAGGAAGAGGGATCAGCAAGTCTTGTGACAAGAAGAAAGCTTTGGATGGCACTGAATGTGTGGTCACAAATCCCATGTGAATTGAAATCCATTGATGACTCACGGATGTAGTTTCCCACATAATAAGTGCCATTTCATTTGGGTCCCAGATCGGTGGTACCCAAGCTAGTGGGTCATGACCCACCAGCCCAGGAAAGCGCTGTTATCTGCCCCTGTAAGGGTCAGGAGGATGAAAAGGCAACTATGTGATCTCCAGGATCATGCTGCTGCTGGGGGTGAAAGGTTTTTTTTTTTTTTTTTTTTTTTTAACTTACTGTTTGCAGCACCATCCTCCCAGCAGGTACAGGGAATCTGTGAACGACTCTGCATGGCTCTCCAAGCTTCAGAATGTATAAAAATCTTGATCATGACCTGCTTCCAGTTTCACGATTGCAAATCGGAAGTGGGTCACAATTGCGATTTTTAGACATTCTGAGGCTTGATAAACCCTGTGGAGGAGTTCTCAGGCTCCCTGCATCCCCCAAGAGGCCAGCACCGCAAATAGTAAGTTTAAAAACCCTTTTTTGTCCCTGACAGCAGCGTGATCCTGGTGATCATGTTGCTACCTTTTCTCTTCCCATGCGAAGTCTTAGGTGATTCCCAATGTCTGAGGAGAAGTTTGGGAACCACTGCCTAGATTAATAGTTGCTATTTTGGGTGGCAGCTGCATGTTTACTCTTGGAACTAGTCTAGCTCTCAGTTGATCATTAACAACCCAATCCTGCACTTCACAGGGCCCACTGGAGCAGTGGTGCCAAAGTGGCTACTGCTGTATCCAGTGGGTGCTGGGAAGCAGCTGGAGGTCCCCTTCCCCTGGGGAAAGCCCCAAACCCCACAAGGTGGCTTTTCAAGTCTGCACCGGCTGTTTTGCTGGCGCAGACTTGAGAGACTCCATGTTGGGCTTTCTAGCCCAACACAGAATTCAGAATCTGGTGGAGCAGACCTCTGCTGGTCCTACCCCCTCCTGCCCACTTTCTTTTTTTCTGTGCAAGCAGAAGAGAGGAAAACCTTTCATTTTTGTTTTGAAACTATCCACAGTTCTGTGTTTACTGTACTTCAAACCACTGTTGGGGGAAAAACAAACCAGAATCATGATTTCAAGCCCTGATTTGTTCCCTAACTGTGTTTGAAGAAAACCAATGTTGGAATGTAATATGAAAGTGTGATTAAGCTTCAAAATGAAAGTACTGTAAAAGGTTTCTCTCTTCTTTCCTTGCGTGAAAAAAATGGAGAGGGGAATTAGGAACATATTTTTAGATGTGAAGGTAAACATGTCCTAATAGAGTAGGACATTCCTAATAGATGGGTAGTTGGTTCCTAATTGATTAGGCTAACATAGAAAGTAAACTGTCAATTAAAAATCAAATGTATATTCTTTAACTTCTTTAAGTGTGGTTCTTTAACTACAAAGAAGGGACTGATTTTTTTTTACATTGTCTGAGCTTATCTGCATTAAATCCCTTATATTTCTGTTTATTCATATAATATTAATACTTGACATGCATCCTTTTTTTACTTTCATCCATGCTGTGGTCCCTAACCAGATCAAAGTGCAAGGTTTTGCTGTACAGTACTTGTGTTTTTCTGCCAGCTTCAGAAATCTCCATTTAGATTTTGGAAGGTACACTTCAAGGATGGTCAGTTCTTGAACCTGGATTGGGGGGTGGGATCCTGTCTTGCCAGGCTGCTTTGAGGCAGGATTTCTCTCAGATATGTCACTTGTCTCTTCCAGCACTACAGCCAGAAGGAGTTCAAAGCTCCCTTCTCAGGAACTTGAGTCATCAGCAAGCTGAGAATGGCAGCCAGGAGACCCCTGCGTTGCCTCTTACCTTGCCAATGTGCCACTGATTAGGGAATTAGATGTTTCCCCAAAGTCCTATGATCTCCCATTTCCTGAAGGGAGGTGCATCTGCTACGTTCAAAGCAACTGCTTCACTTGATTCCTTAGCCAAAGCACTGATCCCTATAAAAAGGCTCAGAGACTGGTTCTGTTTTGGCCAAAATGAAACACACAGAGTTGTGTGTTCGTGTTATCTGGTTGTCAGAGTTTGCTTCTTATGGATGATTAATTTTCAATTGCTTAGATTTTGACATTCAAAGAAAATAGAAATTTGAAACTTATTGCCAATTAAATATTTATTATCCTCTGCTATTTGGCAATCTGAACTACTTACAAAATATGGGTATTAGTCAACTGTTTATCATTGCAATCTCTGCTTTTAAACACCATGCAATCATGTGGGGAGTCAGTCCTAGCTACTTTTTTGCTAGTGCATTTTGCCATTGTTCTCTCTCTCCTCTGATTGGTGGGTAAACGAGAATATGATAAAATTCACTGCATTGGGTATCAGAATACAGGGGGCCCGCCCATATCCACGGGTCCTGTATCTGCGGATTCATTTATCTGTGGATGCAGGAGGGCATCTCCCACACCACACCCTCCATCTGTGTGCGTCTGCTTCCTCAGGCCTCCCTATGCCTTATAAGGCATTAAAAACATCGCTTCCGGTTTCCACGGAGAAACCAGAAGTCGCTTTTTTTTTGCTATTTTAAGTCGTTCTGAGCCCAGCAGAGGCCGCAAGTGGACATGCTTAGGCTCTACTGGGCTCAGAAGACCCTCTGGAGGCGAGGGGAGTGCAGCTCGTCTCTGGAGGCTGAGGGTGGGGTATGAATCCCCATATCCACAAATTCATGTACCTTTGGGGGGTTCCAGAACAAAAACCTCATGGATATGGGGGCATGCCTGTATACCACAAGTTTCCTACATTGTTGCAGCTGCCATATTTAGTCATCCTGACTTCCAGTGTGTGTTTGAGAATTTAATTGAGCAGAAATTGCCATTTGAAATCCATAAATCTCCTGTCAGCCAAATGTAGATGGGAACATCTGATTTATTCCTCTGCATCATGTAGTTCTTCTAGAATGTTATTGTTTGGGCATTTATGTAGCGGAGCTTGTTTATCTTTAAGGCTTTTTAGCCTTTCTAGAAAGCTACTGCGCATTTTTGCCCAAGTATCAGCACATTGCAAAGATGAGAGAAGCTAGATCATCAGTATGTCAATCTCTAGTTGCAGACATCTGCAATTATGATCCTTCCCCACTGCCAATCTAAGTGACCATAGTATGTGTATGCAAGTGAGTAGTTTTCCTTTCTTATCTGTAACATACCAGAAAATCTCTTCAAAAGGCTCTTGCACAGTTGCCTGGTTACAGCATTGTTGTTGCACCTCCTGAATAATAATGAGATTTTAAACATTTTCTCTTTGTTTGAGTGTGAGCAGACACATAGACTAAAGAAAGGTAGTATAATGAGGAGAGGTGTGATTTCAAACTGCTAGAGAGGTTTGTCTTTTTAAAAAAAAAGAGGAGCAAAGCAGATTTATCTCAACCCTGCTGGTCCTCAGTTGAATTTAATATTGCCCAAAAAACCCACATTGTACAGATGTTAGTATGTTTAGAGTGCTACTAAGTCTTGCCTTCTTACATGCTTTAAAAATGGGAGTATTGAGAATAAGATAGGTGGAAAAATGTACTTGTTACTGGGAATTCACTAGTTAAAGAGCTAGAACTTGGCACGTAAACTAATGTTTGGTTAGTATCAAAATGATAATATTTTTATTTTGTAATGTATTCATATTTAAAAGTTTACCCTGTACCTTCCCCTCATATCAGGAGGTGCTCCTGGTGGCTTACAATTAAAAACAAAACAATTAAATCACATCAAATCAAAAAGTAATACAGAACCACTAACAGCAATAGAATAACAGTGTAGCACCAGAAAAAAACAAACTGAGCATTATATCATAAATCAAAAGACAAGTGAAACAGAAAAACCTTTAGTTAGCAGCACCAAAATTACAACAGGGATGATACTAACCTTAGAAACTAGGGGAGGGTGTTCCTCAACTTCAGTGCCACCACAGAGAAGGTGTGGCGCTTTCCCATTTCACCACCAAGTATTTTTTGCTGGTGGAGGAACACATGAAAAAGGTCTCTCAGCTGATCACAGGAGATTGGCAGTTGTATGTGAGGGAAGACAGTCCTTCAGATACTGTGTTCCTAAAGGCCTTAAAGTTTAAAACCAGTATCATGAATTGCAGTTGGAAACATTCTGACAAGCAATGTAGGTGGCATGATATGATCTTTGCACCTAGTGCCAGTCAGCAATCTCTTGCCCTTTCCAAATCCCTAGGGAAACAATGCATTGACAAAGACCAAGAAAGGTGGTATATAAATACCTGTTATTATTATCCAGTTGCCGGTGTCTAGTAGGAAAATGGGTCATATGATAAATACCCAACTATCTCAAGAGGCACACTTTAAAAGTAGCTAATCATTGTGGCCTGGTATCTTTTATATGTAATATGTGGAGGAGGCACACACATGAATAGTTGTATGGAGTGCCACGTGTAAGCCAGGAGAGCATAAGCCAGGCCAATAACGTAGCATTGATTCTAGGACTGATGGCCTCTAGTTCTCAGGCCAGAAAGTTTACATTTCTTATCTGTCAGAGCAATAATCCCCTACCCTTTCTCTGTCAAAAGAAGCTTTGCCTGCTCCAGAATTCTAATGAAGAACCTCAGTGGTGTAGCTAATGATCATGTAGGCCGGTGCCAAGCTCAAAATGTTGCCCCGGAAGTGATGTCACAACCAGAAGTGATGTCACGCCCGGGCTTTTTAGAAAGTGAAAATTGGGAGGAACCCACCTCCTCGCCGCAGCAGCTTGCCACCTAATTGCTCTGATGCCTCTCCCCACTCAATGGCATAGCTAAGACATCTATCTGCTATCTGGGGTCAAAGATTTGTAGCCCCCCCAGACAAAATCAAATTAAATAAATAAAAAGTGTGGCCCTGATAGGTTCAAGAGACTGTGCTGGGGTGAAGAAGGATGGTTATTCTCTCCTTGCTAAGAGGAGTACCACCTGAAAAAGTGCCTTTTACCCAGTTAGCAGGGGTAACTGTATTATGATACATGGAAATCAGAACTGACTCACATTAACAACTTATTGGTTTCATGCTGTAGCATGATAACATGTCATTGCAACATGTCAATAACATGATAATATGTTACTGGCTCTTAGAACAATCAGTCTCACAGGTCAGTTTTGAGTTAAGACAATCCACTTTTTGTTCCATAAGGCAATTGTGTTTTCATTTTCTGGTTAATTAGCCATAACTTTTGATAAAATACAGATATTCCAGTGTAGTTTGTTTCATTGCATTTTGCATTAAATCACCTTTCCAATGATATATAACATGATGGTGTTATTCATACATACCAAGATTTTCACAATTTTGATCATTAGTGTCAAGCTCAGTTTGTTGCCCCCCTAAAGCTTGATGCCCGGTGCAACTGCTACCCCTGCACCCCCTTAGCTATGCTGCTGAAGAACCTGCATCTTACTGGCACCGCATTTAGCTTTGTGACAAAAAAACCAACTCCTAGGAGCTTCCTGACTTAGGAAAATAAGTTGTTAATGAAAGAAAAGGACCTCCCAAGTCTAGCTGACCTCTAGCTGACGCGCACTTCTGCAGACCTCACTAACTCCATGGCTAAACTCAATCAAGGAGGCATGTTTAATAAGCTCATGACCTTCCTGAGTTAGCTGTTGCACTCTCAGCCTGGTACAAAGCCTGGTACAAAGATATGCAGCGCCAATCAAGGGCATTTGCACCTCTCAAAGCATGTGTGAGTATGACCTAAATAAAACTGCATTTACCATGCCAGTGGTTCAAAGGGTATTTCCTGGAAAAATGGTTTGACAACCCAGATCTCCAAAATGTAACACTTGGGGCTAAAATCAGGGGTCTGCCAAGTGAAGCTGTGATTGAGAGCCTTAGGAGGTTGCTTCTCCCCCTCCTCCTCAGTGAGTGGAGGGGAATGCAGCAGCAGTTCCTCCTTTTCCTTCCAGAGCATAAGAAGGAGCTGCAGAGAAGGAAGAGCCCATGCCCACCTATTAGCCAAGGAGTGAGTGTGGGAACAGCTGCGGATCCCAATACTGTGTTTCACTTCTCCTAATTCATGGTGGTTAGAATGGCATAGGGGCCAACTACATGGCTTTGCTCCAGAACCCCTAGGACCTTGACACCAGCCTTGGTTAATACATCAACTTTACTCATGGCCTCTTATCCTGAATGTACTAAATGTATCTGTTCATGGAACCAAATTTAGGGGCAAAATAATGATTCTCCTACACTTTAGTAACCATGAGTGTGTGAGGCAGACTGCAAGGTCTACCTGAAGTTAAATTCCATGCCCTTTGTGGAGAAAATCCCTTATTAACTGTTGCACAAAGATTGTCCAGAGAGCTCAGAAACAGTCTTTATTTCTTCACTGAGCATTTCCATGGCTTTCTTTCACTGCAGATGAAGTGTGAAAGTTGCGGCATTCAGCTGAAGTATATGGATGCAATGCAACCTTTACTTTATCCAAGAAATGCAGGAAAAGAGTTTGGGTTATAACGTAAAGTGCGTTTTCCATTTGTGGAAGAGGCCATTTTCACCAACCTTTTACCTCCCTCTGCAGCCCCCTGTGGCCCCAAATATATATTCCCGAGGATTGGGAGACCTTCAGAGCAGATGTTTGAGGCATGTGGAGGGGACTGCAGAAGGAAGAGGAAATAGGTAAAAATGGTGTCTCCTCTCTTAGGCACACAGAGCTTCTTCTGCAAACTGGAATGCTTAAGAAACAGACCTTTTGATTTTAATATCAGAAAATGAATATTGGAATCAGTAGTAGGATTAACTGCTCTGGGGGAGATTGCACAGAAGTTTAGTCCATTTCTTCACTTGGGGAACCAAAATAGATTTCTTGTTGCAGAACATGAAATAAATCCATTATTCCTGCATGGGAATATTTGTGGTCATGCAGTACCAGAAGGCTGCTGGAATCTTGGAATTCTTGCTAAGCACTTCAAAAAGTATAAACCAGTTAGTCTGTCACAAATGCTCTTCAGTATTGTCTGGAGATCTGTCTGACTTGAAACAAGGTATCTTTTTACCACTTTGAAAATAATGTTAAGAAGTGATTGTAACTATTAATTCCAAAGTAACTCAGTGTGTCAGGAGGGGGGGAGAAGACACATCACATTTTTGGAAGGCCACTGCTGTTTTTTAACCACTGTTATCTTGAAGAGCAAGTGGTAAAAACAGTGGGTTGGCTTTGGTCCCTGTTGCTCAGCAATGGAACATATTTTCAGTCCTCCTCCCTGCTGTATGAGAATTTGGACACAGTTATTGATCCCAAGGGATCAGCTAAATTGATAGCAAACTGTTGGGTAGATATTAAGACATAAACACACTCAGTGCCTTTGTATGACAGTTCTTGTTGGGAGCTTATGTTAAGGTTGAAAAGTGGACTATAAATAAACATCTTGTAAATTGGAAACTGAGAAACTTTTATTTAGCTGGGGTTTTTTTGCAGCTGAAAGGAATGAATTGTGACGTTCAGTCTTGATAATCTGTATGCTTCTTGGTGCATCAGTTTCTGATAAATTCATAGTTTAGAAAATTGCAGTGTTGAATAAAAGCTCTCTATTCTGAAAGAGGTTCCATTTATTTCTTCGGCTATGTAAATTGCATTGTGAACTTTTTATTAAAAAGTTGTATATTGGTACAGTATTCTTAATATATACATCAACTCATCACAAATTTCTAATTTGCATGTAATGGTTAAGGTGTATAAATCTACAGCACCAAAAAAATGTACTGTATATACTTGGGGCTGTTTGCTTATTCTCCAGGACTGAGGCTGCTATATTCAGTTTTTATCATTCATAAATATTTTGAATCATTTAGAACATTATTTTATAGATCTGTACATTTTCTTTCCTTAACAGAAATCTGGTGAAGAAGTACTGTCCCAAACGTTCTTCCAAAGATGATGAGCCCAGGTAAAATGGGTGTCAGTTTTTTATTCAATACAAAAGGAAACTATTATGATGTTTAATCAGTTTTGTTCTGCCAATAGGTACCAATCACCTAAATGCAGATTTTCACATGTATGCTTCATTGATTTATGGCTCAGTCCTATCGAACTTTCAAGCACCGATGTAGCTGCAGTGTGGCTGTGAGGTAAGGGAACAAATGTTCTCTTATGTTGAGAAGACCTCTGTGACGGCCCCTTCCCCACTGCAGGATGCAGTGCATGCCCCATTGGCAAGGCTGCATCAATGCTGGAAAGTTAGGCAGGATCGGACCCCTACATGCATATTAGCTTGTGTTAAGAGTTGGGACTTTGAGCTAATCAAAAGTGAGTTGCTATGCGAAGAGAAAGCATAATACTTTCTGTTTTACTTTCCCAAGAATGTTTGAATAACTTGTTCTTTGAACATGTATATTTAACTCAGTTGAGGATTTTCAACATTTGTGCATAGTAATGCACAAGTAACATTACAAGTGTGTGTAATGCTTGTTACACAAGCATTTTTAACTAATGCTTGCATAATTGGGATTTGTGTCATGAACTAAGGTTTAATTATCACAAACAGATGAGGTGCTGAACCAATTTCTGGGCTGTAACACTTGCTGCGGGGGAGGGGGGAAATATGGCTAAATGCTCCTCAATACAAAATGTCCCCTGGATTTAGAAACTAGGCAAATTGGGGTAGATAAGCTAGAACTCTCCACCTGACATTGGGTTGTCATACATAGGGAAATGTTCATATAGAGGATCATTCCGCCTTGCAATCCTCCTCCTGCAGTTAGTACAGCCAACCTATATGCCAATAAAGGTATTGATTTACAGCCAACATGTGAGTTTCCCTCCTCATCTACTTTTGTGAAACAGTAGTAGTACAAACAGTACTGCTTGTAAATAGGCCTATGCTAATTATTTTGAGCTCAAGTTTTTACTGCTGTTTGTAAGTGGATCTCATATATTCAACACCAATTATGTATGATTATTGCTAATTTTTTTTGCTCCCAAGGCAATCTGTTGTATTGCATTGGCATTGTTCCATTGCAAATGTGGTTTGGGTATCCAAAGTGAGGTTTCTTTCTTCCCTTGCACTGGCTTTGGAGTGCTTAACTGAGTACAATTTTCAGTAACTTTCAATCCGTCCTACTCTTCATTTAGTCAGCAGTATTTCAGCACAGCAAAAGAAAATAAAAGAGAGAAAAAACGAGACCTTTTTCTCCCACTGGAAGCACCCTTCTCTCAACACAGTGACTTGGACTGCTTGGCTACCCTAGGAATAGATACAGGGAAACAAAGCTTATTCCATTTTTTGGAATGTGGACATGGCATAGGAAGCATCTTTCTTCTGATATCCTGGGCAGAGATGATTTTTGCCCAATTTTAAAAGCAAAAGAAAGTGTTCAACAGGAAGTCCACCAGCAAAGGAACAATCAGGGGTAATGAAGGATGCAGTGCATTAGCTAACACAATATGTAATGGTTATTGGATTTAATTTTATAAACTACACAGATTTTTCATGGAGAGTAGTTTTGAGTGCTTCCTTTTTATTTTGAACTTCTTCCCAATAAACATGGATAATGGGACTTCCAGATCCTGATCAAGACCTGACAACTTTAAAGAGATGGCAGACATTCCACAGGTTTATGATGGGGTCTGTTTTTTTTTAAATACAGTGACGTATTTGTTTCTTTCTCCCCTTCCGTACATATATTCTACCCTTATTTTTTCCCTTCCTCCTTCTCCCCTCCCACTCGCCTCCTTTTTTTTAGTGCCAGCAATAGTGTGGCACCTTTCCCTCCATCCCAAGAGGTGAGCAGGCAAACAGGCAGATGTCTCCAGAGCTGGTAGCAAACTTGTTCAGTAGATCATCCATCGGGATGCATATGAGTGGCATGATTGGCATGTTCCACCCTCAAGATCAAGCAAATCATCTCTGCAACAAGTTCAGCTTTCCAAGCCTGGGAACTTAAGTCCATTCCTAGGCTCAGTCCTTTCATCTTTCGCATCTTAGGAGATACTACTATACTGCAGGGCCTTCCAGGTAGTATTCTTTATTCTTTTCCACCTCTTGAAATCTGTTTCCGTAAAAAGTGTGCGTGAAGAGATGTGTATTTTGGGCATCTCCACTGTGCATCTTTCAGCAGTTCATTTGCCTTAAGGTCAATTATCATCCTAGATGGTGATATATTTTCCTGTTCTCTTTATGAAAAAGATGATGAGTTTCTAAAAATTAAAATCATTGTAACATTTATCTTCACTCTATCTTGTCAGGTTTACCTCATGTTTAGCCTTTTATAATGTTCTTAATGAGTTAAATGACTACGCAGGACAGCGAGAAGTAGTAGCAGAAGAACTGGGACATAGGGTATATGGAGAACTGATGAGATATTCCCACGAGCTCAAAACGGAAAGAAAAATGGTAAGAAATATGTATTGTTGAGCGGTGAATGCTATTAGAATGTATTTCACTGTCAGAATACAACCAATATTTAGAGAGAGGTCTCCTCTGTTGGACCAACTTCTGTTGTTACCAATCATGTGCAGATTTTTGCGTTGTGTAGTTCTGTGTCCTTCAAAAACTTGCATGCTCTTAAACTTCCAAAAGCGGACAAGTTTGCAGAGTTGATTGTATGGTGATTAATGTTTTTCATAATGTCTGTTATTGTAAGCTGCCTGGAGCCTTGCTGAAAGTTAGGCTACAAATATTTTAAATAATAACTCAGTGCTCCTTTATTCTTTGGCAACAGCCATCAATTTCACTTGTTACTGTGTCATCTAAATATAGGCTTTCATTCTCATATGCTCATTTTAGGAATGAAAAAGATAGTGTCTAAAGCCATACATTTAAGGGAACTCTACATGCAGCTGATGTTTTCTCTGGAGCTTTAGCAACTTCAACTCCCAGAGACAAATGGGCCTTATTTTCTTAAGATTATGAGTTGCAATTATAACACCTGTGAGTTTATAGTGCCTTTATAGGGGCTGTTAGGTATATTGGATGATGATGAAATTATGAAGACGTCATTAAGTTTGAAGAGCAGCTTGCTTCATCATCTGTGGGAGTTGAAGCAATGGAAAAACTACAAAGTCCCACTTGCATATGTGGTACTCCTGCTGCATATATGTACCTCATTTGGACTGTGGCCATAGAAAAACGCTGGTGTATTTCAGTGGTTCCCAAACTTTTTCCAAGAGTAGGAATAACGGTAAGTTGCTGTGGGGGCAGGGCAATGGTGCGATTTGTGCTGCCGCAACAAAAAAGGGGCATGGATTCCTCTGTGGGTCTCTCCATACCTCATAAAGTCTCCTTTGCAGCAATTCTGACCCATTTCCAGTTTTTGAATGAAAACTAGCAGTGGGTCAGAATCACCGCAGAGAGCCATTCTGAGGTGCAAGGAGGCCCGCAGAGGGGTCTGCAGGGGCCCCACATCCTCCAGGGGGCGGTGTTGCCCCCCCAATAAGTTTTTTAAAAACTTTTTTCTTTTATTTGTTGTGGCAGCACAATCTTGGAAGTTCTGTCATCACTGTTAACCCGTCTCTTAAGGGAGCAGCAGTTGGGCTTTCCTGGCTGGGGCATTGCACCTCCTCAGTTTGGGAACCTTTGGTGTAATATTGAAAAGTGGTATATGAATACTACTACTAATAATAATAGTAATTTGGGCCAGCTAAATAGAGTTACTGCATTTCTAGTTTAAAATAAAAAAGGATTATGGAAATAGCAATTCCTTCCATTATATTATAATAGATGGGAAAGCTATGGAAAAAAGAACACATTTTTAAATTTAGCAATAAGTAATGTATATTCCTATGAACTTGTGACTTTGTGTTGGTAAGTTTGGATTAAAAAATTTGCATGTCTGTGTTAGTCATGAACTGCATTCTTCTTGAGAACAGCTGTAGGGCTGATAAATCTAAGAGGCAAATCAGGACTTTGCAAGTTTGAATCTCACCTCTGCCAGGCACTCAAGATGGCTTTGGGCAAACTAGTCCCTCTCGGCCTCTATCTGCACTTCAAGGATAATAAGACTTGCCTTAGAGCAGCCATTTTCAACCTTTTTCATTTCATGGCGCACTGACAAGATGCTAAAATTGTCAAGGCACACCATCATTATTTTGACTATTGACAAGGCACACCATTCTGCTGGTAGGGGGCTCAAATTCCCCAATTGCCCTACTAATAAATGACCTTCCCCAAAGTCCCAAGGCACACCTGCAGACCATCTAAGGCACACCAGTGTGCCACAGCACAGTGGTTGAAAATAGCTGCCTTAGAGGGTGGTTGTGAGTTCAGTGCATGTGAAATTCTTTGAACTTGCTAGGTATATGCTGGCTGTTGTTGTTTGACATTATTCTCTGCTCTTGGTATCATTGGGGGCACAATCCTAACCAGGTCTACTCAGAAGTAAGTCCTATTTTGTTCAATGGGGTTTACTCTCAGGAAAGTGTGGTTAGGATTGCAGCCTAAATGCTCTGCAAATAAGTCTTGGCATTTGGGGCACAATATGCAAAGGGTGTCATCCCAATTAACATTCCCACCATTGGGACCTTACCGTGCAAACAGAAATTTCCTGAGGGAACAGTAGAAACTGTTTTTTTGTTGTGAGCTCTTAGAGGTAGAAACACTAGCTGGGGTGCTAGTATTTTTCCAGATACAGTATCTGATCTGCAAGAGGGATCTGAAGGCCTTAGGGATGGACCTCAACAAGTGGGAAACCCTGGCCTCTGAGCGGCCCACTTGGAGGCAGGCTGTGCAGCATGGCCTTTCACAGTTTGAAGAGACACTTGGCCAACAGTCTGAGGCAAAGAGGCAAAGAAGGAAGGCCCATAGCCAGGGAGGCAGACCAGGGACAGACTGCACTTGCTCCCGGTGTGGAAGGGATTGTCACTCCCGAATTGGCCTTTTCAGCCACACTAGTGCCAGAACCACCTTTCAGAGCGCGATACCATAGTCTTTCGAGACTGAAGGTTGCCAATACCATCTGAGTATTTTTCCAGATACAAATACTGACACTGACTACTTTCTAAAAATTCTAGTACTGAGTATTTTGTAAAATATCTTGTTTATAATTTTCCAGCATCTTCAGGAGGGTCGAAAAGCTCAACAATATCTTGACATGTGTTGGAAACAGATGGATAATGTGAGTAGTCTCCTTTTTTTCCCCTTTCCTGTTAACCTTAGGATTATGCAGTTAGGGCTGGGCTTGCAAAAGAAAAGAATTGTGGGTTAGCCTAGTTATAACTGAGTTATGACACTGGTTGCATTGTTAAAGAGACAGGGTAGGTTACTATGTTTGTGAAGATCATTATAGTGCTAATTTTTAAATTAGCAACCTATTATGTACAAGACTTCTGCCTTGAAGGATTTACGAACTAGTCTTCAGATATATTAGAATTTATTGAGAATACCTCCCAGCCCTGTGGTACTGATGTGGTTGCCGGGAGCAACCCCAAATAGAATGGAAGAGCTAAACGTATGTTGCAATCTAGTCTGTGAATGTTCTTATACATTTTGCCACTGAAGTCTGAGAGGTCTAACTTGTATCCAGATGTTTCCATTTTCATTTACCATTTGTCTCCTCTTAGTCTTGCTTACAAATCTAAGTAATAAACTGTTTGAATGGGGCAGAGCTTCACTGAGTTATTTAAATGTTAATTGTAACTTTTGTGGGTGTCTCCCTCCCCCCCCTTCAGGTGTAGTTGGTAGGATTGTATCATATTAAATAATTCAGTGGTTCTCAAACTGTGTCACACTGGGACTGACTTTTTAGAATGACAGTCTGTCAGGACCCATTGGAAGTGATGTCATGACTGAAAGTGACATCATCAATTTAGGTTTCAAACTTAAGCCAAGATCAGCCAAAGGTCCCATTACATAGGATACCTGTGCTGTTATTTTGCACAGCATTCAAACATTGCTGCATGGAAGTCAGGGCAGAATGCAGACTTGGACCCTTCTCCAGCTGCACAGCCCTCTCTCGAGCATCCCATCTTCCCACCTATTCATGGCAAAGCACCATGCCTCTCTCCCACCAGGAGCCACCCTGCTCAGCAGCTCTGCACCCTATATTTTCAGCTCTGTATTTTCAATGGTGGCTAAACTAGTTGCTACATGATCCACTTGAAATTGGCTTGTAAACCACCTAATGAGTCCCAACCTACATCTGAAATAGTTGATTATATATTTTTTAAGTGTGCTTGAAGAACTAGACCATTATTGCTCTTGAGAAGGCTGTGCAATACAAGAAGCTGGACTAGATGGCCCCTTGCCTGATCTTTCACGGCTGCTCTTTTTTTTATTTTCCAGCAGTAAAATATTAGGTTGAAGTGCTGGACAGTGCAGGAACCTAGCAACAGAAGAACTACCTTGAGGGATGTCATCACAATATTGTGCAACAAATAAACAACTGTTTTGTTTATTCCATTTTAAACTGATTTTCCGCCTGTGCCTTAACTCTTCTTTTTGTTATCCAGAAACCCGTACCAACTAGCTTTGGGTTTTTTAGTCCTTCCTTCCTTGCTGGTGAACAAGCTGCTTTTTAAACTTAGGGAAACTTCAAAAGCTGCTTGCAAATATTGGTGGAGAGTTTGCAGTCACAAGCGGGGAGAGGAGGTGATAAACCTATATGGCATGTATAAGCCCTTCCAAATGCTTATGTGGATAAAAGCTAAGCACGCAACATGAAACCACTACAGTTCTGAGTTGTATCTGAAAAGTAAAGCAGTATTATGCATTTGCTTGTGTATGTATATATAAAGTGGTGCTATTACATTATAGAGCAAAAAGAAATTTGAGAGAGAGTGCAAAGAAGCAGAAAAGGCACAGCAGTGCTACGAGAGACTGGACAACGATACCAATGCCACGAAAGCTGATGTCGAGAAAGTAAGATACTGTCTTTAGAAAGGTCAATGTTATCTTTGTTTCATTTCGGTAGCAATATTTGAACATTGTGGAATAGCATTTTAAAAACCTGATATTCCTAGCAAGTGGACATTGAAGTCAGTATTATAACATACCTTTAACTTTTGGTTTTCGGAAAGGTACCATCTTGATTGCCAGTGGTCAAAGGAAAATTATTGGAAAAGTTGAATGTCAGTAAATTACACTGTATTTTACATTTATCCATTTGTATGTTCTTTTGGAGAAATATATTTGCCACATCTATACATGGTAGTGGTTTTTGTGTATGGAATTAAACAACACCCCTTAAAAGGAAAGTGCAATAGCTTTGTTGACGGATTCCTCCCTTTATGAGACTGTCTGGCCGGGTACAAACAGCGCACAGAGCCGTGGTTTTTATCGTGCTTCTGCTCAGCGTTTCATGTGGTTCTGCTTCCTGTCCCACAAGAAGGGAACAAACGTTAAACTTACAGTCCTGGTTTAGAACGAACTGTGGCAAATTCCAGTTGGTTCTAAACTAAGGCAAGTCATGACCTAGAAGGTTGAATCGTCCTCCCCTCCCTTTCAAACCTGATACTCATCAACATAGACAACCATGACTAAGCTGCGGTTCCATGTGATGTATGTCTAATTCTAGCTAGTCTACTTTTAGTCTAGATGTTTACATGACAGTTTCTTAATGTTAGTCTTCTAAGAAATGCATTGTTTGAGGTTATTTGAGGATGATATATGTAATTAGAGTTCCATTTCTTGTGTATGTGTGCAGAATAAACAGATTAGACAGCTAAAAAGCCTAGTGCAAATGTTTTTTCAGATGTTAGAGGTGTTTATGAATATTCATAAAGAGGAATAATTCCTATGAAATGTCAAATGCTAACAAAAAGATGCCTTCAAGGAAACTAAGATATTGAGGATCCTAAATGAAAGGTGATACAGTTTTTTCATGCACAGTGAGCATGTTGCTAAGACTTTGTTTAAACAAAATATAAACAAAGCATCTGTTGTTCTTTCTCATTAGGCAAAACAGCAGTTAAACCTGCGTACACACATGGCTGATGAAAACAAAAATGAATATGCTGCACAACTGCAAAATTTCAATGGTGAACAGCACAAGCATTTCTACATTGTCATTCCTCAGATTTATAAGGTATGTTTTAAACCAGGAAGAGAGATGCTTTGCTTCAGTTGAAAAACAAGAAGCGCCTTCATATGCACACTTGGTATCCACTCAGAGGTAACAAATTTTATCTTGTTGGTTAGATATAGGGTACAATTCTTAAGAAGTATACCATACCATATTTCTGACCTATGGGATTTGGAGATTTTGAATTGTGGTGGTGTTCGTTGTGTGCATGCTTGGTTTTCCAGTGACAAATTATATTATGCAACAAAATGTTGGTCTGTCTGTATGTTGCATAGGATACAAGTTGTAGTTGTAGTGATAGCAGTGCTGCGTATTTACCTATTCTTAAATCCCATTGCTCGCAGGGGAATTTAAACTTGTATAATTGTGTTCTGTATCCACTGATTGTGGTCCATAGGTTTGCATGTCCATCTGGGATTTTGTCTCTAGCCACTTTTGTCACTTGCTTTTACACATTTGTGTATGTTTCATTGGGGAATTTCATGTACTGCTTGATGGCAGTTTGCTGCTAAATAATAAGTTTATGAAGAAAGTAGGTTCAGTGCACGGTTTACATGTGTGCATGCAAATTCAGTATATTTTTGTTGGCTTGCTATCTGTGCTGACCTCTCCAGGCTTGCTTCCTGTGCTGTTTTTCTCCAGTCTCTTAACTACAATAATGGGAGTTGGCAGAGTTACTATATGACATTAGAGGTAATACATCAACTTACTGGAGTCGAGACAAAATGCTCTTATGTTTATGATAACCTGTGGCTGAAACAACAAATTGACTGATTGCCTTTTTTCCTTATGCTGGACTGCATCTATCTGTTTTGATTTTGAGTTTTGATTTTGAGAACTGGTGATTTTGGGTGGGGCTGGGCTTGCATTTGGTTGTTGAACAAAGAGCTACCAAAATTAATCCAGTACAGTCAGATGATTTTCTTCAGAGTGGAAATACTGAAATCCTAAGCCAATTATTTTGAGAATCTGAGAAAACCTTGTTATAAAATTATGTCAGAATATTATATATCCTGTCTTGATCCTTTGGAAATATATCCTTTGGAAATATCCTGATCCTTTGGAAAAGTGGTGATCCTGTTAGAAAATTCTGTCTCATGCCCTGATACCAGGAATACTAAGCAATGATTCAGGTTCTTACCAAATCTTCAGAGGTGATACCTTCATATTTTTTGTCTTCCTTTGATAAGAATATTAGATATTTCATTTATTTCTGAGTGCTTGTTCTGTCTTTCTACACAGGACTTCACAGTGGCTTTCAGCAAAAAAAAAGTAATAAACCACCACCACAGTAATAATGGGGCTACTCAATTCTGTGGCGGCTCTTTAGCTGGTGCAGAATCAAGGAGTCCCAAGTCAGGCTGTGCAGCCTGACACAAGGCTCTGGATCAGAAACCCACTTTGCATTTCCCCTGCCCTCTGCCTGCCTCGGAACACCTCCTCTCTGCCTCCCCCATGCCTAGTTTTATTCTACACCACCTGCACTTTGCACATAGCATCGGAAAGCGGACCGCAGGCCCTGCACCGGAGCTGGCCCAGTGCCTGCTTGTGCTGGGCTAGCTCCGTCACTGGGCCCACAATAAGGCTCACAAACATGCCATAAGGCACGTTTGCATCCATGCACACCAGCGGTGAGCCAGCGCACAAAGATGTGGATTGGGCCCTAAGTTATCAACAGAATAATATGTACACCAATATTTCTTGTTTTTATTTTTACATTTACAAGAAAATATTAAAATATATTTATTATCTGGAATAGATTTTATTGAAGGCAGCATATTAAGCTTGGCCCTTCAGAAAATAAATGTTTTAAGAAAATATTTGTTGCAGAATAATTTAGTATCTGCAGTTGTGTCTGTTTTTAAACACACATACAAAGATGAGGGTGCTATTGTTGACAGGTATTTAAATAATATAATACATCTATAAGCATTTTTTTCCATTTCAGTTCAAACAGAGGAGTAAGTAGATGAACTAATCAAGCTTCTTGCTTTCACACTTGTTTTAAGAACACTGATTAAAACCAGGTTCTCAGGAACATAATATGGTTCACATTAGCCTGTGACAGTAGAATGCAAATATCCAAAATATTTACCTGCTGCATACTGTTCCCATACAGATTCTCAGGCCCTTTTTCCTTATAATTGTAGCATCTTCAAGAAATGGATGAACGAAGAACCGTCAAACTTAGTGAATGTTATAAGGGGTTTGCTGATTCGGAGCGCAAAGTGATTCCAATAATCTCAAAATGTTTGGAAGGAATGATTGCTGCAGCCAAATCAGTGGATGAACGAAGGGTAAGTTGAATTTCTGTTGCATATTTGGCATCCCGCTGAATACTGCTCCATCAGCCTTCCAGGTGCTTGATATACATTTTTGATTGTTTTTGTGAGCCTAGGCAAACAATAAAACCTGGACACTTGTCAAGTCTGTTGTTACCCTTCATAGCCAGCTAGCAGACTGCAAGCTTAATAAATCAGAAATTGTGTAGATCTGAGGAAGCATTCTGTGGAAACCTTCTGTATTTTAATTTTTTCTGATGTCCCTATTATCTTTGTATCTCTCTCTTAAGCATTTCATGTTGTTTTCTACTGTAAATAATCCCTGAATCTTAAATAACTCTGGTTTTTCAACATGTAGCCAAACAAACCACATGGTTTAGTTAGTTTCTGTTAATTGTAGGATACTCTTAAACCTTGTTCTTAAATTTCAGTCGGCATTTCTTCTAAAATTTGTGTCGCACAAGGACACAGTGTTAACTGACACTAATGTTAACTGTTTGTAGTAGTTCTCAGCCACTTCATTTGTTTTAATTTATTCCATTTGTATTGTTTCCCTTCTACAATGCATGTGCACAGAGATACATTATAAGTATTTTTCCAGTGTGGAAGCTTCCGGTCTGATAGACAATAAAATGAATTTACAGATTCTGAAATATCGGCATTTCATGATGATGTCAACATATGTCAACATTTCTTTGAGATAGGAAAGGCTTGTTGAAAAGAAACGGAGTTGGCAGCCAGGGGCTGATGTACCAAATTCACTGAGGAAGAATATGTCAACCAGGCTTAAACCTGTGGGATCCTCAATTCCTTGTTCTGTTTTGTAACCTCTAAATCAGTGGTTCTCACACATTTAACACTGGGATACACTTTTTAGAATGAGAATCTATCAGGGCCCACCAGAAGTGGTGTCATGACCGGAAGTGACATCTTCAAGCAGGAACATTTTTAACAATCCTACGCTGCAATTCTACCCGCACTTACCCAGGAGTAAGTCCCATTGACTATCATTATTAAAAGAATATACATAGTAACTTGTTAAAAGTACAGGTCTGTAACATTTCCCCAAATGCAGTCACATACCATGGTAGCATCAAGTCTAATATATTAAAAATAAAATATTGAAATGAATGGGGACCCACTTGCAATTGGCTTGCAACCTACCTAGTGGGTCCCGACCCCACAGTTTGAGAAACACTGCTCTAAATAAACTAGGATCTCTTCAGCTGTGATAATGTTGTAGAGGGAACAGGAAATGCAAGATGACTGTCTTATCAGAAATCGAATTTGGACTTTTCTATGCCTGAACCATGTGCAAATCTGTCTCTGGCTTGTGTGTGTCCTACATGCAGGTATTGAGAAAGTTTCATTTTGTACGAGAGGGGAATGTTTAGAAACAGGAAATGCAGGGCATTTGCATTTTCTGTTCTCTCTGCAACATTATTCTGTCTCAGACCACTCTAGAATCGCCCTATAAAACAAAAGACCATGGAAAAGATTTCTATTATTGAACTAATTCTGTCTGGAAAAGCAGTTATTCCTGGAGGTCTGTTCTAAGCCATGCATGTTACATCCTCTGCATTGTTAAATATAGCAGCAATTAAACCATTAGTTCTATATGTAATCATTTTACAAACATCCTATCTCTCCCACCAAGGACTCTCAAATAGTAATAGACTCCTTCAAGTCTGGTTTTGAACCTCCTGGAGATTTTCCATTTGAAGATTACAGTCAACATATTTATAGGACCGTTTCTGATGGAACAATCAGTACACCAAAGCAAGAAGGGATGAAAATCGATGCAAAAACCACTGTGGGCAAGGCTAAGGGCAAACTGTGGCTTTTTGGAAAGAAACCAAAGGTAAAAAAAATAATCACATAGTTCCTATGAACTTGCTCAGAATTTTGTAAATTTGTGGTTAACAGATTGAATGCAATTCTCTTGGATCATAAGTATAAAAATCAGTATTGTTTTGATCCTATCCAGTTTCTAAAAGGCTCACTTATATACATAATTTATGCTATCTGAACTGTCTCTTTGAAAGTGAATTTGAGTATGATCCATTGTGCCACTGGGGTTCTGATTTCTCCTTCTTCTGTAGGCTGTAGTCCAGCAGCCAAGTCCTAGCAAGCCTGAGCCATACCTGGGAGGCAGAATACCACACATGCAACAAGGCTGTTGCAGATAGTTTGAGTAATCCACAGAAGTAAGTGGCCAGGAGCGCTAAGCCAATGGGAGCGTGTTCCACCCATGTCTGGACACAGACCTGACAAGAACTGCAGCAATTTCTCTGACCTGTAGCAGCAACCTCTATGGTTGATGAACCTTTGGGCCATGCAGTGTCCTCGCACTAGATATGCTTGGATTTGCTGGGGCTTGGCTACTGATAGTGATCCTGGAAGGAGATCAGATAACTGAAGCACAGTAGGGCTGTGGATTGCACCTATTTAATATTTCAGTTTCAGCTCTATTGTGTGGGGCTCATTCAATCCTTTTGTGTGCTTGAGGGGTTCTGCTTGCAGTAGTGCAGATTCCCTATCTTCCAAGCACAACTTAAGGAACAGAATATATTGTTTGGGGCAGGGAAGCCTTCTGTAGATCATTGGTCTGAAAATGTGAAAGGAGGTATAAAGGCTTAAAGGGAAGTTAAATGTCTTTGGACGTTTGAAAGAATAGTAATACGAAGGGCAAGTTGGAAAAGTTCTTATTTTAGGACCCAGCAAAGTGCATAAGTAATCTTTTATATTTGTTGTCCCTGTGGAGTAGAGATCTGCATAGTAGAGATCTGCATAGTAGAGATCTGCATAGTAGAGATCTGCACTTTGTGTAGAGTCAAACTTGGTGCTACTTTAAGTGTTTGAGTGGGAAAAGTCTGTGCACAGTTGTGTGTCACTAGCACAGGGAGGATGCCTAATCTCTCTGTAACTTTTCAATCACTGCTGAAACAGCATAATTAGGAACACTTTCTCTGTGCCTCTTAGTACCTCACATACAAAAATAGAACTTACTTTAGAATTCAGGCTGCCCAGCATGAGTTTGTGCAGATTGACTACAGAAACCTGAGACGGTCGCACAAAGTGATAAGGCTTCGTCCATGCTGTGCCTGGAAGGCTAATGGCCAGCTGTGTGCCACTTTGGTGACCACTGCTTTAAAACCTCAGTGTCTGCAAAACTGACATCAAAACATCATCTACTGATGCCCTCAATGATGACATTGGAACACACAGAATACCACCAATATTAGAATGTCACACCCTTGGTTCAGTAACAGCTAAAGCAGAAGTGGGGAACCTTTTCATGTTGGAAGGCTGCATAAAGTTAGCTGTAATCTGATAATGCTGCATTCAAAAAACATCAATTAGATATACTTCATAATATACATTATTTTGTAAAAATCTAACTACTGTGTACTAAAAAAATAAAAAAAAAATTCTGAAACTAACCTTTCAATGACTTTGTTGTGACCGCTTCTCAAAGGCTGATAGTAGACTATAGTCCCCCATGGACTCTCCCCTCCAGTCAACCAGCCTCGGGCAGTAGTGGTGCCAGTCAGGCAGGGAAGTTAACGTAATGGTTCATTCTAGATTAGAATCACAGTAGAATAAAATCATGAGTGTAGCAGGTGTCCAAACAGCCCTTATGATTTACTAATGCTTTAATTGTAACTGTCAGTCAGTGCTTTTTTTACTCTTCGGTATTTTGAATATTGTCATTTTAAGATTAAAATAAAAGTGATAAAATTCTAACAAAACCATATTACTAAAAATAAAAGAATTCGTTCTGCAAAATTTGGATTCACCCAAAAGGCTGCACTTAATGGCCTAGAAGGCTACATGCGATCTTAAGGCTGCAGGTTCCCTACCCCAATCTAAAGGCTTTTGTAGGTGCTTAGGCTTTCATCACATTACCAATGGGCAATCACAGTCAGCATTGCCTGCAACCTAGAATTTACACATCTTCCACTATCAGGAATGTTCCTAATCCATTCTAATCTCTACTAGATGAAACAGATGTTCTTTTCTAGAAAGGTACTATTGAGCAGATTCCCCTCAGCCAACATCATTGGGGATTCTACTTGAGGTACTTTAAGATACCAGAGATGGCGGTCAACATCTCCCACTGTATGTAAAGGGATGTCAGTGCCTTTATACAGGTAGAGAAATTCCATAGGATCAACTTGTTGAGCATCTTGACACTGATCTGTGGAAGAGTCTGATTCACAACCTGAAGGCCTACCTCTGTATTGCAATATGACCATAACACTGGGAGTATCTGTGCTTTGTAGCCAGGACTGATGACTTTCAATACTGAGTGCTCTCCTATAGCATCTCCATGGCACCAAGGTCCTTTGCTAAGTGTGTGGCTATAGTTGTGCTGTGCCTTCATTATCAAGGGATAGTGGCTTTGCCTTACCAGGACAATTAGTTTATAGTGGCAGAATCCAGGCAGCATCTCCTGAAACATCTAGACTTCATTCTGGCCTTGCTATTTCTGGACCTGTATGTCAACAGTAAGAAGTCCCAGCTAGGTTCCAACACAGTGGATCCCGTTTACAGGAGTCCTACTGGATTGTTTGTACTATCATGCCTATCTTCTAGAATTGAGGGATCAAACCATAAAATCCCTAATCACAGAATTCCAAACATTATCACCTCTGTACTTTAGATCCTGTGGCTTGGAGGCCACATGGCATGATGGCATCTCCCATAGCAGCTATTGGGTTGGCACATAAGGCCCAGGGTTTTCCCACTTGAGCATAGAAGCAGAACTTTTTTCTGAAGTTCGGAAACTTTTAAGGTTAACTCTGCACATACACAGAGCTCCACTATGTATATCTGCACAACTTGCCGTTCTAATCTGTAGAACTTTAGTTAAGGGTAAGCAACCTGTCCTCCTTTTCTACTCATTTTAAAGTTCAGTGGAATTACGTGTTAAAATTTATATGGAATACTTTAATGCTTTTGCAATAGGAATATATCCTTCCCCAGATATGTCTGGTATTTCTCTGCTACTTTATTAATGCCTTTAGTTCTCCGGCAACCAATATATTGATGAAATTTAGCATTGAAGGGAAGTGTTTTTGTAATATTAAAACTGTCAGGATTAGTTTATTTAGTTTGGGAGAGAAAGCCTTTTTGTGTTCCTTTTATACTATTTCCTGCACACACACACACACACACACACACACACACACAATCACAGAGCTGTAAATACCAAACCTTGCTATATCCCCTTTTGTTAGCTGTTATACTCAGTGGCGTCACTAGGGTTCGCGTCACCCAGTGTGGGATGCCAGCACGTCACCCCCCCAGATCCAGTGGGCGGGGCAACGCTCCAGGTGGTGGTGGTGGTGATGTACCATCACTCTCCCCCCCCCCACTGGTTTTTTGGCAGTACCTTTTGATAGAACAAAGATAGAACACATTCTGCATGAAATTACACATTTATTGATATATAACATGATGGTATTATTCTTCCAAATTGTAATTTTAGTGATTTTAGTCACTAGTGGTGTCACACACACCCCTGGGTGTCAACGTACTAACAACTTATTGCAGCAGTTCTCAAACTTTTAGCACTGGGACCCACTTTTTAGAATGACAATCTGTCCAAGACCCACCAGAAGTGATGCCATGGTGGAAGTGACATCATCAGGCAAATCAAATAAGTATAAATACTTAAAGTAAAACAAATAATTAAATAAGCAGAAGCCAACCCTGGTTCACCAAGTGAATTTCCTCTGTAGCCTGCCTGCAATAATACCCTCCCTTCCAAAAGCAGTAAGGTTTTGAGCCCTACCCAGTGCCCATTTCACTTTAAGAACTTCTGTTTAAACCAGATCACTGTCAGGATCCACCTGACTTTGCAAGTCTCAAAAATGTTCACATCAGCTAAAGCCTCTGTTTTGATCCTTTTCACTGGGGGGGGGGGGAGGCTGCCTTCTGGAGCATTTTTTGAGCTCCAGTTCCATCAGATCAGGACCATTCTGGTGGCTTCACATTCCCCTTTGCCTTGCCTGACTACCAGCCAAGGCACATTTGCTTACTCATGAGTAAACACGACCGTGAGGTGTAGTTTCACTTTCCATAGGGCTCAATACATTCATCTGCTTGGAGGGAGGGACTTCCTTCTCAGGTGTTTTTGGGGGATGCATTCATTGGATCAGGACCATTCTGGTGTCATTGGATTCCTCTCAGCCTGCCCTTTCCGATGGACGAAGGCAAGTTTGCCTATTAGCGAGTAAACACGCGATATGGCTCACTTTCACTTTCCATAGGGATCCATGCATTTTTTGTTCTCCAGTTTTTTTGGCCATAACTTTTGATAGAAAGATATTTCACTCTGGTTTTCTGCACTGCATTCTGCTCGAAAATCCACATCCAATGGTATATAATATGATGGGGTTACTCCTAACCACCGCGATTTTAGTGCGACACCCCCAGTGCGCATCTCCCCCCCGTGCGTGTCACCCGGTGCGGCCCACACCTCCCTAGTGACGCCACTGGTTATACTGAAACATACTGTTGAAAAAGATACCACCGACAAGCTGTTCTACTTCTTTTGGCAGTCATTTAAAGATCTGCGAAAAGAATATTTTTCATTATTTAAGATGATAGCTAAGATTCGCCCCTTGTCTGTCTTAAATTCTTACTGTTCTGTGATGTTCTGATAGTGGTTATTGCTATGGTGAAATAAATGATATGATCTGTTTCTGTTGAAAGAAAAAAGACAGAATTTGAAGAGCACTCTGAATGTTTGCCTTATTTGTTCCTTTTTTTATTTCTGTATCAGCCACAGTCCCCACCCCTTACCCCTACTAGTTTATACACGTCCAGTACTTCTACTGGTTCCCAGTATCCCATATTCTCCATTGACCAAGTGCATTATTGCATGAGTGAAATAAAAACAGGGAAGCCCAGAGTTCCTTCTTTCAGAAGTCTCAAAAGAGGGGTAAGTTCTGTAATGGGCTGTAGGTGCATGATAGCGCTACGAGTGGTGTGCTTGTGGTGTGGCTTTTCTAACACTCTCCACCCTCATTATAAGGCTCTGTGCTATTGGTGATCTATCCTGAGGTCATTGCGCTTCGTTGTGTGCTGTGTCATAGTTGCCCTTGGCTCAACAGGTTCAAAATAGCTGACTTTGAGAAGACTAGAGTTATAAAGAGGGTGCTGGGTACCTGTTTTCATAATTTTCTTTTTCACAAAACATGGGTTTGCTTAATGCATAATGCATTTTGAGCAAGGGGATTATAAGGGAGGCTACTGTAAAGTACAGTTATAGTTTTGCTGAGTTTTCTAACCAAGATACGTATAGATTTTTTTTCCTCATGCGTGAGATTCCTCATACTTTAAAATTTCACACCAACAGCCACCTAGACATTTTTCTGATATGAATATTAAATTAGCATGGAAAAGCTGAGTTGTTGCGTAGTCAGTCTCACACTAACCCCCAATTTGCTTCCCAAATCCTATAAAAGAGCTAAGATAAGAGATAAAGTCTGGCCCAAGGATTGTTCAATAAACTTTGTGGCTGAGTGGGGATTTGCCCTCCCAAATCTTCATGGTCAAACACTGTAACCCCCATGGTCTCCTATTGTGTGAACAGTGAATCAAATATCTGAATCTGGCCTTCTCGGTACAGACACCCAAGACGGAGACATTTGTTCTGTCATTCACCTGTTATGAATTGTTTTGATGTTTTTGTTATGAATTGTATTTGTTACTTTTTTCCACTAAGGCAGATGCCAAAGTCATAATTTTCTTTCTTCCTCTGTACACTGACCTCCACATAACTGCCCTCTAGTGGTCACTTAGGGTCAGCTCTTTCCCAACCAGCAGATTGTAGCATGTACTGACTCTGCTCCATTATCAGAGTACTCATTTTGAAAGGAGTGTTTTTAATTATTCAAACTCAAATGATTAATTTCACTTGCTTGTTAAGCCAGGTTCTTCAAGTCTGAGCAAATTGCTTCATTTTGCAGATAAGAGGTAGCACTGGCCCATATATAAACAACCGCTTTCTGGGAAATAGAACTTTAGGGATAAAAACCAGCCTCCTTGCCCATCTCCAGTTTAACTGATACAGTATGCAGTAATTACAGATACCTAAAACATTGTTCTTTTATTTTAAAGTATTATGATTTTTAATGGAGTGTACTTTGTCTATAATGGTTAATTTATTTTTGCTTCCTGGAGGGTTTTTGTTGTTAAACTGCATTTCATCAATTATGGATTGCCACTAAATGCACTTTCTGTGATATATCGGGAAAGTGCGCTTACTCATTTATAATGGCATATTCTGCAAATGGAATTTGTTCTAGGGATTGAGTGATTGCCTAGCAACATTCATTATATCAGAGATAAATGAGCTCGCACCCCTCCGTATGTCTGTGATATACCTTTTTCCATGTTTGTCAGATCAAAGTGCTGATCTGTTGATAATCAGAACTTTGGATACATTTGCCAAAATATACTTTTTATTAGAAACAAAACTGAATGCAGTCTAGTTCTCTATAGCAGCTGTTTCTGGGCTCTGTTGATCTAAAGAAAAGTGATCCTGATGTTCAAAGTTCAAAGATATCCTAAGTAATGCCAGTTAATGATTGGAAGAGTTTTCAGTGGTGTGCATCATATTGTGTTCAGTTTTACTTTATGTCCCCATTAATTTGTGTATTGGGTTAGGTTACTTCACAACCAAGTAACTTCTCTGGCTTGTCACCTATGCCATAATTTTTCCTCTGGTTTAAAAAAAATTTTTTTTAGCTTTGCAGAGTTTAGTTCCCAAGTGCTATCTGAATACATTGCCTAAATTAGATATCATTCACTAGTATTTACTTAAGTCTGCATCTCCCATTCCGTTCCCCCAGTTCAGAATTTTCTTGTAGCTTGGATCTTACAATAAGGGAGATGCATGGTATGTATGGTATGGTATGGTAGCTTTGGCAAAAGCGCTTTTCTTGGTACAGAAGAAATGGAGGAAGCTAAAGATGGTGAAAATGTTTCCAAGATTTCCCTCATTTTCATGAACATTTTGAATTAGCAAAGTTCTGCCTTAATATTGGATCTTGTGCTTGCGTGAGAAATTAACAAATATTCCCAGAGCAGGATATAACTAAAGTACAGATCATTGTGAAGAAGGAACCTCCTTCCCCACCCCTATTGGCATAGTAATTTTATTACTGTTAGTGCAATAATAGAATCTGATTCTTGGCAAACTGGTTTGGGGTTGAGCGGAAATATACAGGTCAAAATTGTTCCTCCTTTCTCCTAAGTGTTGTTTTTCTGGCTATTTTGTGGTGAGGGAGTATGTGGGGCCCAATCCTATTCAACTTTCTAGCACCAATGCAGCTGAAATGCAGCCCCAAGGTAAGGGAACAAAAGTTGCCTTATCTTGAAAAGGTCTCCGTGAGTGCTGCCCCACCACAGGATGTAGTGCATACCCCATTGGCACAGCCGCATCAGCACTGGAAAGTTGGATAGGTTTGGACTGGTAGTCAGTAACTCCTCAGTAGAACATAAGAACAGCCCTGCTGGATCAGGCCATAGGCCCATCTAGTCCAGCTTCCTGTATCTCACAGCGGCCCACCAAATGCCCCAGGGAGCACACCAGATAACAAGAGACCTCATCCTGGTGCCCTCCCCTGCATCTGGCATTCTGAAAAAATGATGAGTCCAGTAATTCATAGAAAACAATTACAGCCATAGCAGAAACCATAGAAAACTAGGAGTGAACCTGATTTGAAATGACTTTTATTTTATATTTCATTGATCACACTGGAGACATAGGATCAGTGAATTTGATAAAATTATTGGAGTTCTCCTTCAACATTAGTCTATCATCATATAATGGTTGAAAGAGATAGCCAAATCTCTATTTGATTTAAAAAGCAAGTTAGTCCCGAAATGCATCTGTGAAGCACACAGACACTTACTGCAGCGGTTTTCAAACTCTCATGGAGAGTACACCGCTGTAAGTTCTTGCAGGGGTGGGGGGGAGGCAGTGGGGATGGGGGAAGGCAGCAAGAAAGTATTAAGAGAACGTGCCAGTAATTCAGTGGTTTTCAAACTAGGGCATCGTGACACTCCAGCCTGAAGGCCCTGATCTCTTTCCCCTTAAGGGGCAGGGGCTGCCAGGAGGCAGCGACGCGATCCCCAGGATCACATCGCTCAGGGTGACTGCAGGTATTGGAATGCACTCACCAGCCCCTGCTGCAGCCATCCTGGGGTGTGGGGAGCCCTGCGCGAGCGTCTGCAGGGCTCATCAGACGTTAAAGTGGAGCGATTGCACTCCACTTCCGCAAAACCAGAAGTGGAACATGATCTCTCCACTTTCACTTCTGACAAACTGGGGAGCCCTGCAGACGCTCACGCAGGACTCCCCGCGCCCCAGGACGGCTGCTGCAGGGACTGCTGAGTGCATCCTCGTCCCTGCAGCCACCCTGAGCAACGTGATCCTGGGGATTGCGTCACTGCCTCCTTGCAGCCCCTGCCCCTTAAGGGGAAAGAGGCCAGGGCCTTCAGGTTGAAGTGTCACGACGCCTCAGTTTGAAAACCACTGAATTACCGGCACGTTCTCTTAATACTTTCTTCCACAGAATCCCCAGTTAGGAATTTTGGTGTGAATGTTGCTTAAACATTGCTTTGGAAAAGCAAATAACACAGGAGCTAATTGCTGTTTTAGTCAGTCTTGTGTCAAACTCCCAATCCTGGACTTTGGTGAAAGAAACTGCTTGATAGGTGCATGCTGATCATGTTCTGTAGCATTTTGCAGTTGTTTTATAAACAACCATCTTGTTTTGTGCTTATGAAAACTGTATTAGATTTCCCATGTCTGTATTGATGGACTGTTGCCCTGGATCTGATGGGTCCAGTGCAAGTATGCAACTTCACATAAGGGAGAGCTGCCCTCTTCTTGTTGATGAATTGGGGAATGCTCAGTAGATAAAATAGTGATACCTGAATATTGGAGACCTACAGAAGTTTGGATCATGCTATGCAGGTGTGTGCCACTTAATGACAGGGATTCTTTCTCCAATCCTCTTTGTTAGGCGATTAGGTCATTAAGCGAACATTCATTCCAATCTGTTGCCTTTGTTGTGTAAACAGACACTCCCTTCCAGTCACTAGCTGAATGCACAGGCTACTGGAGACAGATTGCCTCTTCTCTGCATTAAGAGCCTTTCTATTGTGTATGCGGCCCATCATTGAGTGAACTGTTGTTAAGCGATGGATGTCTGAAACCTGTATAGTTTCAGCTATTTCACATTTATAGGTTATTACTAATGCTCTTATAATGTTGTTTTCTGGAGTGGAGGATGCTCTTAAGATACTCAGAACCTGGCATAGCAATGGAGCAGTCTGTTGCTATGCAACTGAGATGCAGATCAGGACTTATCTGGTTCAGATCCCATCTCTGCCTTTAATTCTCCTTAGGTGTCCTACTCCTTCTCAGCCTCTGCTCTCCAGCTGCAGTATGCGGATAATAAAGCACGTCCTTCAGTTTGTAAGGACCATCTCAAGACAGTATCTGCGAATTGCTTTGCATACTCAAAGCGCTATATAAATTTTTACAATTATTATTAAGAATTCAGTCTGATGCAGATTGTTCATTTTTCATGCACAAAATATTGTGCTAGATCAGGATTGTCAAACACAAGGCCAGATGCAGCCAGCAGAAGCTCTTTATCTGGCCCATATGTTAATTGGACTCCTTCAACAGTACTGATTCTACTGAAGTTGTGGGAAGGAGAGATGAAAAGAGAAAGCAAGGAACACTGTGGGGGAAGTTGCAGACCAAGAGGGGTGAGAGAGGGAGGCTTTGGGAGAGCCCAGCTATCATGTGAGCTGCCCTTTCAGCTGTGCCACTTCTGCTGGGGTGTCACTTTGCAGAGCACCTCTCAGCTGCTGATGTCTCGGCAGAAAGGGCAGCCTGTGTGATAACTGTGTTCTCCTATATCTTGAAAATATCAAGATTTGCATATTTTCTGTTTTGCCATTTTCAGCTGAAGTGTTCCTATGTGAGAACGAAGCCCTTATTTCTGGCCATTATCTGCTTAATGACATCACTTCCTATTTAACAATGTCACTTCTGGCACCATGAATGCTATTCAGCCCACTGTATGAAAGAGTTTGACACCCCTGCTCCAGGCTTTTGAACAAGATCATAAATGTGAAGCTGCTCACTGTTTCAGCCATCAGGAATCTATTCAGCAGCAGCTGGGTAGAACAGAAAACAAATGAACTCTTCAGGGGCATTTAGTCTTTTTGATGACATCACTCAGCCAAATGTAAGAATAAATACAGCTGTGTTTTTGTTTTTTTATTTAGTGGAAAGGAGTAGAAGGGAACTAGAAGGGAAGTAAAAGCAGATGTCATTCAGTACAAACAGAGCAACAGTGTGACATGGAAACTCACTCTCAGTAGATGCAGTATAGATTTTTACTGCTTCTTACTTTTGTTATGTGTCCACTGTGTATACTTTTAAAAGCTTTTAATGATTGTTCAGCACACCAGCGAGGTGAAAATGCTGCAAGGGCTGGGTAGACGTTGATCCCAGTGGCAGACTCCTTGGTGTGGGTAGGGCTTGAGAAATCATAGGGTGGCTCAACGTGTGAATGGTGTCATTTTATGACTCGGGTGTTTGCATGTCCAGATGCATGTGTGGTGTGCTTGATTTCCACAAATTTTATGTCCGTCCGTCCCCTGTCTTCAAGTTGGGGAGAGTTTGCAGAAATCAGGCAAATTGGATGTAAGTTTTCATGTGCAAGCGTATAGTGGATAGGCACTATACTTTTCAAAGTACTTTTCAAAGACCTCTTCACATTCACACATACCACCAGGACAAATACCAAAGCTTTCCCCTATGCTAAAAGATCCAGCACATTATATGGAAATCACACTGGTGACAATTCAGAGAACCTCTTTAAGTTGTTTTGAGGCTTCTATATACGTGGTAGTGCTTGTGACTCTTCTGACTAAACAGCAGTCCCCTATACTACACAGCAACCTGCTCCTGTGTGCGTTCACATCCTGATTCATGCACCAGCCAAGATTGTGGTCACTTCCCAAACCAATTTTGCCAAGCATATAGCATCAGGGATGATTATTAGGATAGAGAATAGCCCTTGTCAAAATTTTCCTTTTGTCATAGAATCCCATTCTCAAGATTTGCATTGGTACATCAACCCCCAGTGCTGGTATAAGATTAGTCTTTTTCTTTCTCCCTTCCCTACTTTTCCCTTTTGTTTTAGGACTGATATCTTTAGTAACCCCAAATAATAGTAATAATAAATATTTTCACTTATGATATCTCACTATGTTTTTGATTTAGAAAATGTCCAGTTTTCACATATGTTACTGAGGAACAATCTTACATTTGGAGCTGTTGGACCATTCAATTTTACCCTCCTCAGCAACTTCAAAAGTTTAACAAGGATGGTGAGGGCCCTTTGACTGCATAAGTGATTGAACTAGGCTGTGACATTCCTCTACCCCAGTTATATGTACTGACCCTGCTATGGTCAAGAAGCAAATATTACTTTCCCATAAATATGAAACCCCACTCCATAGTGGGGCCAGAGCAGACTGATAGAACCAGAGATTGGACCAGAGCAGACTGATAGGCAGGATCTGGGAAAATCATGAAAGATTTGTTCTTTGGGCTTAAGTGAGCCTACTTTTTAGACTTTGTTGATAGTAGGCCAGACAATTGCTGTCATCAAACGCTGCTGCTTTGTGTAGTGTTCGTGTGCGCTTTGTTTCTTTTCAATGTAAAAATAAGTGTTGTTAAGCTATTATATCTCTAAAACAGCACAATTAAATTGTGTCCTACATAACAGCATTGCAGGCCACTATCCTTTAGCTTGAACTGCCGTTGCTTATTTTCTCCATCCATACATGCAAAACCTTATATTCTGCAGTGCTTTAGCTGGTGCTTAAATTGTTCAGACATTTTCTCTGAACCTGAACTTTCATTAATGTCGCAATACTATGCGTGCTTACTTGAGAGTAACTTCCGAGTAGACGGAGTGGATATTTTAATACTTAGAAATCTTCCTAACTAATGGTTGGTAGCATGCAAATAATTTCCTGTTTCTTTCTGTTTTCAACTCAACTGGTCAGTGGTCGGTGAAGACGGTAAGGCCTGTGTGCTGATCTGTCAGCTGTACTTTACTGGAATTGTGTCCATCTCATAGTTGCTTTGAGTCAGTTGTTGAGATGCATATTCAAATCACTTTGTCAGTCTTTGTTGGTCTTTGTCTCATGATCATTTGTGCTTGGTGTGAATTAGAGACTCCTGATTTGGCATAGATTTCATTATTGAGATCTCTTGTAGATAATGGTAATTCATCCTGTAGGCGAGGGTGTATTCCTGTGTTTACTGCATAAAATGTAAGCTAAGAGGCTATCCCTCCAGTCCAGAACCACATTTGAGCTCCAGTTTATGCACCAAATGCACACGATCAGCCGCATGGAAGAGTCTGTCTTATGCCTGGAGCTGGCCAATCTATTGAAGTATAGGTGAGAAAGCTATCTGAGTGTTGCTGCTCTTGCATTTTTACAAATGGTGCCCTTTTGTCTGATCAATTTCAATAATCGTGATTAGAAAAAACTTGCTAGTTTTTCCACATGGCAACAAAAGTTGAAATCAGGAAGATTTTTCCTTATGTTCTCATATTCTCTCCTACAAACAAGGTAGATGGACATTTCACGAACTGGTTGTAAATGAATATTCTTGTTTGTTTGGTATGTTTAGTTATTTATGATTTTGGAAGTTATTCATAAGTAGTCCCATTGAAATCTTTGGGACTTAGACATGACTAATTTCCTTAACAGCACAATCCTATGCATGTCTATTAAGAAATAAGTATGATGGTGTTCAAAGGGGCTTACTTCTAGGAAAGTGTGTATAGGTTTGAATCCTTAGCCATGACTAGAGGTGTTATATATTTTACTCAGAATTAAATCCATTACAATTTACTCACTGGAAATGAAAGCCCTCCAGTCATGACTGCTTAAACTGAACATACAATCCTTTCTTTTTAATGCTTGGACAAAAATCCTGTTTCAAACTTTTAGTCTGTTTTTAAAATTTGAGTTACATTTCTGTTCGAACCACTCATTAGTTAGAATACACAAGAGTATATCTTAAAACAGTAGATGAAAACAGTACTAACCAGTTAATAAGATTATGCAAGATGTTAAAGCATGCAAAGGAAGCTGAACTTCTGAACTTACTTTGTGATAATAATAATAATAATAATAATAATAATAATAACAACAACTTTATTTCTACCCCGCCTTTCTCCCTGAAGGGACTCAAGGCGGCTTACAACATATTAAAAACAATTTAAAAACAAATAAAAACATATTAACACATACTAAAAACAGCAGTCAGAGTAAAAAAAAATAGGTAAAAAGAGCATAGAGCAGCAGCAAGTCATAAAAGAATCAGGCCTGTAAAAAATATTAAAAGATGTTAAAAAGATGTTAAAATTGCAATAATTGTAATAATAATTGTAAGTGTTTACATCTGTCAGGTTGTCTTGAGGCTTCCTCAGTTTCTCTAAAATGTCACCACCTAGGCACCATATTTCTCAGTACCTTTTAATCTCCTGTGCGAATTACTAATGTTTTTACAATTTTATAAGGTGTTCTGTTGCTGCTAGAGGTAACTGGAAAAAAGTAGTGGATTTGAAATGTACTTCCTGCAACCTTTATAGTGGATAAAAAAGTAATTAAATGTTTTTTTTAAATTAAGATAATATTGAATTCAGTACAATTATACATAGTATAATTTACTATGAAAGAGTGATGTCATGAGAAGAGTTTTGTTTACACTTTTGGAGACAGAATCATTTTATTTCAGACAAGGTTCTCAGTGTCCTTCCAGCAAATGTACAATGGAACTGAAGTGCACAGATAAGGGCTTTAAGTTCCATTGATTAAAGCAGGGGTGTCCAAAGTTTTTAGCAGGAGGGCCACATCATCTCTCTGACATTGTGTGGGCTGGGGAAAAAAAGAATTAATTTACATTTAAAATTTGAATAAATTTACATACGTTTACATAAATGAATATAGTAAAGATGAACTTGTATGAATGAATGAAGGTCTTTCAATAGCTCAAGGCCTATAAAAGGCCTTGCACAAAGCAAGGCTGGCCTTTCCTTTGCTGCTGCTACTGCATCACAGACGTGAAACAACAAGCAGTGGAGGGAGCCCTCATCCCACAGCTCACACAAGAGGTCAAACAGTCACCCTCACGCTGAAAGCAGTTGCATTGGGCCAGTCCGGGCTCCGGTAAATCTCTGGAAGGCCAGAGACTCACTGGAGACTGGGGACTCCTTAAGGGCCGCATTGAGAGGCCTCGAGGGCCGCAAGTGGCCCCAGGGCCAGGGTTTGGGCACCCCTGGATTAAAGTGAAACATTTTTACTGGGTGGTCTTGTTTTGTTGCTGGATTGTGCCCATGGTGTCTCTTTTATGTATGGTGAGTATGCACTGTATTGTGTTGAAGAATAAATAAATAAAACCCTCAGAGCTGACGTTTCTCTTCTTAAAAATGGTGTTTCTTGACTGTTACAATCTTCATCTTATATGCCTGAGCAGTCTTGAGTATTACGCAACATAATTAATATAAGAGCATACAGCATCACTGTATAGCAGTGCTTCCCAAACTTCTACAAGGGAGTTGGAAGCACTGTAAGTAGTTGCAGGGAAGGGGGGAAGGCAGCAACACGATCCCCAGGATTGCACTGCTGCTGGGAATGGAAGAGGGGAGCAGAGAGCCCTCAGCAGGGCTGCAAAAGTGCAAGGAGAAAAAATAGGCACTAGTGATTTTGTCACGCAAATTGGAAGTGTTCTTTTTTTCTTGTTTTAGACTTTTGCAGGTGCCCCCCCCCGTCTTTCTGCAGGCAAGTAGAAAACCCCCCTCCTGTACTGGGGATCACTGTATGCTGCCTTCCGCCCTCCCCGCCCCTTAAAGTGGCATTGGCCAGTGCTTCCCATGCTGGTTGCTCACAACCCACCAGTTTGGGAACCACTGTTGTATAGCATTACATTTAAAAATCATGACTTGTGTTGAAACTTTGTAGCACTAGCTCAACACACTGAATAATTCTTTTTTTCTGGGGGGGGGGGCTAAGGAATGTTTATGGGATCACTGCTGATTTGAAAAGAAAATCAGTATGAGATTTTGGTGGGAGAAAAATACACCTGTACAAACCTGCCCGTTTTTAAGGTCATCCTTTTCCTGGGTTCTCCTCCTGCTGAGATAAGAGTTTCAGCTGGGTTGTGTCTTGGAAAAGGGTCTTTTCTGGTGCCACTCATCTGTGGAATGTTCCCTCCAGTCTGCCTGTGCCAATGCTTATGGCATCTCTGCACCAGTAAAGGCATTTGAATTTATCCAGGTATTTCAGTTTGATTCATATGTTTTACTTGCTGCAGTGCTGAATTTTATATTAATTTAAATTTGATTTGTGCTAGATTGTCACACCTGCTGCTGTGCTGTATTAGTGTTTTATGTTAGAGAGAGAGATTTATTATGTCTTTATCACTTTTATTCACGTTTAGCCACTTGAAGCATTTTTTGAGTGGCTGGATAAAAATGTATTCACGTCAAGAAAGAATACAGGATAAGCTGGTATTTCCAAGTCTAGGTGAAAGGGTTCCTGTGATGAACCTTGACCATAGTTAATGACAGTGCTGATTAACAGCTCAAGCACAATGAAAGGGAAGAGGTACCTTACCTCAGGGAGGGGCCATGCAGAGGCAGCAGACATTTCCAAGATTGGTTTTCAATGTGCTAATTGCAATAAGCAAAGCACTAGCATTTTGCCCTTCTGCCAGCCTAGGGCTCCTCCTATGTAGACTGTACTTACAGCTTTAAGGAACCCAACCCACATCTAGGAATTATTTCTCCCCTAAAGAACTTGCAGAATTGTTAGAATTTGAATTGACCTCTAGGGCACTATCTAGTCAAGTATAGTGCCTTGAGACATGAATCCCTGAACTTAATACAATGGGATGGGGTGCCATTAGTAAGATTTTGCATAAGCTTCCTCTTCTGTTGCTTAAACCAGTTACTTATTTTTCCTTCTTCCAGTACAGAGGAAGAACGTTTATGACAACTCTTAGTATCTTTTTGACTATTCTCAGTCTTTTGCCTTTTCTTCCTTTGTTCCTGTGTCTTGTTGGGGTTCTGCCAATGTTGATCTGCCCATCTTTGGGACCTATCTGACTGTCCTACCCCCCCCCCAAACCGCACTCCATTTCCTCCATCCACTCTTGAATGGAAAGACACCGCTTGTGCTGCCTTGTGCTAAGCACTTTTTTAATGGAAATGTTTGTTCTACTCTGAATTTCTTTGGTTTGTATGCATCCTTGCTAAGTTGTGACAATCATACTAGGATAAATGAAACTTAGCTTTGTACCTAAAATGCTGTCACCTAATGCAGCCTCTCGTGCTGTTAAATTTTACAACTTCAATATCACATGTATGTCAGATAATCCCAGAATAATAGAGTTTTGTGGCACGTTAAAGTCTCATTTATTTATTGTATCATGAACTGTTGTGAGGAAGAGTCCACATCATCAAAAATCTTTTTGTTTGCTGCAACAAGCAAACATGGTTACTCTTCTAAAATCCATATTACTGTGCAATCCTAAATCCAGTTTGAGCCAGCACAGCCGTCCCCGCGCTGGCTCAGAGTGTTGCTAATGAAACTGTTAGGTACGTTTGCGGCTACTCAAGAGCTGACTAGGCTGGCAGGAAGACCCGTGCCAGTCTGAAAGCACTGCACCCATCCCTGCACCAACTGGCGCAGGTAAGATTGTGCTGGCTGATGCGGGGGCTGGGAGACTGTGGCAGGAAGGTATGTTGGAGGGAGGGAGGGAGCATTTTTGGCTGAGTATGTACACGCCTCATCTAAACCTCCTTCCTGGGCTGGATAGTCCTACTTAGGGCTTCCTGGGTTTCCACCAGCAATATAGCTGGCATGATTCAAGAAGCCCCATAGGAGTGGCTGGGGATTTACCTGGGGTAAGGAGAAATATATTCCCTTACCCTGAGAAGATCTCCAGCCACCTCCAAAGCTGCACTGGATGTGTGGTCTTGCTGCTCTAGTGCAGCTTAGGACTAGGCTGCCAGAATGCTTTCTATTTATCTCATATTGTATTCCTAGTTTATGTTAAACTGTTGTCCACCTTAATGTCTGAAGGCTTTTCAAGAGTTTAAGCCAATTTAGCCCCTCATTTTAAACTTTTGGGATTTCATTTAATAGCTTGCCATTTTGTTTGCTGAATTACCCTATTACATTATACCATGTTCATTCTAGTTTGCTAATATACAATTTTTTATATTATAATCTTCTTTCTAAATTGATTGCTTTCCCTTCAAGACTGCAATATACAAAACTGATTATAATACGTGACATAGTGAAACACTGAGTTTGGGCGAGAGTAAATAGCAAGTATTAAGTTATCAAGATACAAATTCAGTTTGAGAGATGCATTTTTCTGGAGGTGTGATTTGTAGCCTTGTTATGAAAAAACTCCATTCTGCTTCTTCAGTTAGTGAGCAAGTGTTGTTGGTTGTGTGTGAGCTGCCAGTGATAACTGCATTTTCCCAAGTGTAAGGGTGGTATTTGGCTTTTTTTCCAGGGTCCTGCACAAGAAGATTTCAGCCACCTGCCCCCTGAACAGAGGCGAAAAAAGCTGCAGCAGAGGATTGATGAACTGAACAGAGAACTACAGAAAGAGACAGATCAAAAGTAATTTTTTAGCTTTCATTCTATTTTTGTCACTTGCTCTTGTACTTATTTCTGTGGCTGAAAAGGCATCGCCTATTGAAGATACCTCTTCTCTGAAAGTCAGTCTTTACTGTGTATTTTGTCTTTAAATTTGTCATTGTGGCTTATCGCTCTCTTAAACTTTATACACATCTGGATATCTCCTGTGTTTTAAACAACGCAGTCTTCTTGCTTCTGTAGTGTGTAGAGACAGTAGGGTAAAAGGCAGGATGATGAGGCTCATTTGCTTTTTGTTGCAGCAATTAAATATTTTCAAAGTCTTGTATGCAATAATCCATTATACATGTTTCCTATAGAGACGCACTCATCAAAATGAAAGATGTGTATGAGAAAAATCCCCAGATGGGTGACCCGAGCAGTCTTCAGCCAAAATTGGCTGAGACTATGAACAACATGGACCGTCTCCGCATGGAAATTCACAAGAATGAGGTTAACATTTGTTGAAACATTCCTCGTGCTGTCTTTCAAGAGAGGGCTGCTGTGGGGTTTCAGAGTCTCCTAGACCAGGCATCCAAATGGAGGAGGGTATCTGCACGGATGTGGGGAAATCATGGTTATTACTGGTTATAGTATATGCCAACCTAGTTCCAACTCCCTCCATTTTTTAAGCTGTTAGGCCTAATATTCCAGTCTGTTTCCAAAGCAGAGGATTTGGTAAAAATTGCATGGAGAGCTTTGCCTGCAAGAGGTTTCTTTTATGTTGTTCAAAGTCTGCTTTGAACCAAGGAGCATGTGGTTGTTTTCTACAGAAGAGAATACAGACAGTCCTCATTATCCATAGGAGTTCCATTATTCGTCACTGAAAAGGAAGTTGCCTTTAAACGGCTCAGGGCTTACTTCTGAGGCTGTGGGAAGGCGCATGCAGCCTCTGCAGGCTTCAGAAGAGCCTTCGGAGGCTCCAGGTCGGCCCACTCCGTGGGTTTAAGGACCCCCAGATGAAGAAATCTGTGGGTACCGAATCTGCGGATAAAGCAGGCAACCTCTAGATGGAAAAACATTGTCTAGAACAGGGGTGCTCAATAAGTCGATCCCGATCTACCAGTCGATCGCCAGGCAAAATGAGTCAATCGCAGGCTTCTCTCCCGTCCATGCATCCCTGGGAGTGCAGCATCCCTGGGAGTGAGCCCCTCCCTGGGAGTGAGCTCCTGTCCCGGGGAGTGAGCCCCGTTGACTCTACTGGGGGTGACTTGTGAATAGACCTGGAGAGGAGCCGCTGGCAGGCTTTCTCTCCTGTCCACGCATCCCTTCCATCTGTTGGTTCTGTGTGCAAGGGGTTTTGCACTGGTCTTGCTGTGATATCTATATAGAGATCTTCCCTCCCCCACACCTTTCCCCTGTTTTTGCACTGGTCTGTATAGAGATCTGCTCCCCCCCCTCACTTATATTAGAATCGAGGAAGATCTGGTGAGGAGGTAGATGTGGTGTCAGCAGTGGCCCCTTTAAGGGCAAGGCCTGGGCATCTAGCAGAGTGTGCTGCACAGCTGCAGCCACTTCAAGGCAATAGGGCCCTCAGGGATATAAGAGCACCTGGAGTGAGCCCCATTGACTCTCCTGGGGATGACTTACCTTTCCCGTTTTTGCACTGGTATGTATGGAGATCTGCCCCCCCCCTTCCATCTGTTGGTGCTGTGTGCAAGGGGTTTTGCACTGGTCTTGCTGTGATGTCTATACAGAGATCTTCCCTCTCCCACACCTTTCCCCTGCTTTTGCACTGGTCTGTATAGAGATCTGCTCCCCCCCCCCACTTGTATTGGAATCCAGGAAGATCTGGTGAGGAGGTAGGCTGTGGTGTCAGCAGTGGCCCCTTTAAGGGTAAGGCCTGGGCATCCAGCAGAGTATGCTGCACAGCTTCAGCCACTTCAAGGCAATAGGGCCCTCAGGGATATAAGAGCACCTGAGGCAGGAAGGGCTCCACTTATTTATGTGAGTCAGCCTTTTCCTACATGAAGATCTTTAAGTCCAAGTACCATGTTCCACCATGACTGATGAACATTTGGAAGTATGCTTGAAGCTGGCTGTCAGCAGCTACTGTCCGGGCTATGCATCCTTGGCTGATTCACTTCAGTGCAAGTCATCAAAGTAAATTCAAGTAATTACAAAAAATGTTTATAGTTAATTATGTTGTGTTGTGCAATATTGGCTCATGTAGTTATGCAAGGTACACCAACATACATTGTACACATAAATGTTATATGTTATGATGGCGCGAACATTGTAAAAAAAACTCTGGTAGATCTCCGGGCTTTGCTGGGTTTCAAAGTAGCTCTCGAGCCAAAAAAGTGTGAGCACCCCTGGTCTAGAAAATACTTTGGTGGATTCCATTTTCTATATTAATTGTGGTAGAATAACTAGAGTGAGAAAATAGAGCACTTACAGGAATATATTGGATCACTTCATTTACCTGAGAAAAGGCAGGTTATGCTTCCTGAAGGCAGGTTATGCTTCTGGAACAAGTGTTCTCACACCATAACTCCGGCTGTTGCAAAAGGCAACACACTGGAGCATGCAGGCTGGCTGCTGATAGAATTGGTGAGAGGCTGACTCCATGCAGCAGTGGATACTGGTCACCCACCTCCCCAAGTAGCATTGCACAGGGGGTGGGATGGAGGCTGGGAAGGGAAGGAATGGGGTGGGAGGGTTAACAGAATGGGGGGGAGGGAAGGAATGGGGTGGGAAAGATGGCATATTGGGCCAAGGAACGGGGAAGGTTTGGTAGCAGCTTCTATGGTAGAAGCTTTCATAGACCTTCTTTCCAGGTCTAATCTGCCTTCACGGGTCCATGCAGACTTGTGCCAATGATATTGCTGGCAGAGGTCCAAGTAGACCCACCAGGCTGACAGGGGCTTAACCTGGAGAAGAGAACAGATGTTTCCTTCTCCTGAAAGGCCCTGGAGGCCAAAACTCTCTCACGGGATGCATCAGATGCCATTTTGAAGCCGCTGCATCACCATGTGGGATGTTATGTAGGATTGGACTGTGAGTTGCAGAACTTTCAGAATAGTTAGATAAGCAAGAGAAATTGAAGTACTTTTTATGGAGCAAGGGCATCGGGGATTTGCTGTAAATTCAGACTTGCTGAATTTAGTAATTAGAAGTCTCCAAATAATAGACTTGAACTCAGTTTCAAGATACATTTCTCTCTTTTTGGACTTCTTGAGGAATCAGTGAATGATTGCGGCTGTCTAGTGACACTAAATTTCATTAAGTTTGGACTGAAAATGTCTGGTGATCATAACTGGTCCCAAGTGATCACTTTTCTCTCTTAAGGCTTGGATTTCTGAAGTTGAAGGTAAAGTGGCTGCAAGAGGGGACCGAAGGCACAGCAGTGACATCAACCATCTTGTAACCCAAGGAAGAGAGAGGTCACTATTTTAAACTTTTGCTAATGTGTTTTGGGCTTGTTTATAGGTTGCTAAAGCAGCTGTCACTGTGTCCATCTAGAATCCGAATGAACGAAAAGTCTGCCTTTCCCCCAGAATCTCCAGAAGTCCTGTTTCATTTGGCTTTCATGTTGAATTCACAGTGATCTAGCAGTTGCAATTAAAATACATTTGTTGGGTTGTGTCCTAACCTTTGGTGGAGCACAACTCTATCACCTGATTGTGGAAGAAGCATTTTACTCTTGCAGACCCCTTGCATGAGTACATCACTCTTTTGATGAGCTTCTGGCAACATAGTGGTACTCTGCCTGAAGTTAAGAATGCTACCCACCACGTGAAAAATGTTTTAGGGTGCTATTGATGAAAAGAGGTGTGGGATCAGAGATAGGCAAAGAGACTCCCCCCCCCCCCCACTACCCCAGCTGAAATTTGCAAAGAAAGCCTTGCACCCAATCCCGTGTCACAGGAAGTGCCATCCCAAGAGCTAGTGGCAGGACCTTTTTCAATGTGACCCCAATTTCCTCCAAACCTTTTCCTTGGGGAAGAAAATGAGGACTTGACACTGAAGTTTTAGCAGGTGTGCAATATCTTTTGTTAAAACAGCATTTTTGTATGCACTTTGCATTGTGGGTGCTATATTTGAAGGTTTTAACCTTATGCATGGTTTTAATTATGCCATTACATCTTTCTCTTGATGTAATTTTACACATAAATTACTTTGATGTAACATTTTAGGAGAAGTAGTTTATATTTTAATAAAAAGCAAACAGAAATATTCTCAATAAGAGGCATGACTGGGAGGAAGGAATGATAATTATAGAAACAGTGGTGACTGGCATCTAAGAATGCAACAGGGTGCCAAGGCACTGCCTACACCTGAAATGCTTTCAGTCTCAGCTGTTGCCCCAGTTTAAGGCATCAGGGTGGTAGTTTGCTCTTCCTAGTTAAGAAGCAAGGATAGAGATGAGAAGAGGGGGCTGTTGTGGGCCCAGCAAAGACCCAGGGGTAAGATACTTCTTTATTCAGATTACTGTTCGGAAAAATTAAAAGCATGTAGATACAATCAGTGTTTCGTTAGATAGTAGATGGGTAAAAGCCCTGAAGATCTCTTTTGACTTAAGAAAGCAAATCTGTGGTGCTGTGGATCTTTTCCAGGACATTTAAGTAGCATGCATGCAGTTTTTTTTCTCTATTCTTGAAGCCACACATGGGAGGAACAGTGCAAAACAGAGAAGACAGTGATGACAGAGGGGCATGAGCCTGTTGTGGTAATAGAGTATATTTAAAGCATTTTAATGCTCTGTCATCTTCTGATGTTCTAACCAGATGGAATCGGAGAATTCCTTCACCTCCAAAGACATTTATATTTATGTTATATAAGTATAATATAAATGAGAGTTTGCTCAATGCCTATATTCACCAATATCAAAGAGTGTGTGTGTTTAAGTAAAATATGTGCTCTGAAATGGGGTTTGAAAACTTTCCGAGATTTTTCTTAACACATATAAGAGATCCTTGGGCTTCTTGGTTTAGGAAATATGATGGTTCCTTTTTTAAACAATTGTATTGTAGCCCTGAAGGGAGCTACACAGATGATGCAAACCAGGAAGTTCGAAGCCCACCCCAGCAGCATGGCCACCACAATGAATTTGATGATGAATTTGAAGATGATGACCCCTTACCGGCTATAGGACACTGCAAAGCTATCTATCCATTTGATGGTAAGATTCATTTATAGTAGATTTTTAACAAAATCCAGATATTTGACAGTTGTGGCTTTTCCCCCTTACCTAAAAAGACATTGTCTGCACACAGAATATTCTAGCAGCTGGCTAAGTTCTGGGGAATCATGTCATAAATCATTTTTGTTTAATAGCAGAATAATACTTCCACATTGTAACAGAACAAATATGTGCGATTAGAAAAACAGCCACTGGCATCCGTTCAGCTTTACAACAAGGGACCAGATTTTTTCTGTTGGCCTACATTGGGAACATATGTTTGACTGTACAGATTTTATGCTTCCTCCTGTGATTGGAAAATAAATGTGCTGGGAAAGAGAACTTTCCTGAAATCTCGTGGAAACTGCAACAATATTTTTTTACATCTCTGTGTGCTCCTAGGTCACAATGAAGGTACCCTGGCAATGAAAGAAGGGGAGGTTCTGTACATTATAGAGGAGGATAAAGGGGATGGCTGGACAAGAGCTCGAAGACAGAATGGAGAAGAAGGATATGTGCCAACTTCCTACATAGATGTAACTCTAGAGAAAAACAGTAAAGGTGCAGTAACCTATATCTAACTTCCAGTCCACCAGTGAACATTCTTTAATGAATACTGAAGCACACAATTGGATGGAAAGTGTTACAGTGCTTAAAGAGACCTTATTAACTGTGTTGTTCACCATGTGAGCTCATCAGTCCTGAAACTGGGAAAACATCCATGTTTCAGTTAGTTTGTTCTACACAGGTTTGGCCAGTGCCATGTCTGTTTCGTTTCTCTTTCTGCCTTTATCTACTTGAGGGCTTTTAAGTATTCTCTTTGCAATCAGTGATCGGGTCACTCTATTTTATTGGTTTTCTTAATTTTAAAAACAATTTTTGTAAAGATTTTTACTTGCTTGGAGATATTTTAAATGGATCAGCTTTTTTTTTTAAAAGAATGTGTTATTTTATCACAGTCCCATACCTACCCCATCTTCTCAAAACAAGAGCCTGTTCCAGTGAGTAGCTAAGCTACTCTGCTGTAAGTGGCCTTGTTCCAGAGATATAGGAATCTGCCTTTTCTGAAGTCTCTTTCTCACTCCCCTGACAAAAGAAAAGCCACTTGCAAGGAGCTTTATTTATTTCAGCTTTATTTCAGAAATAAAGGCTCTGCTGCCCATATGCAAGCCATTGCCTGTGTTTAAAAGGACTGGTGGAGTGGGGGACTGTGGCCATTGTTTTCGAACATGCCTGTTCTGTAAATATTTTTTGTGACTTTTCCTTTGAGAATCAGACTTACACTTCCCTACTAAAAAAAAAAAAAGTAAAAGGTGATTCAGAAAGTGCACAGTGAATTGGTGATGGCTTCTGTGTGGCAATCCATCCTTTATGCTTTCCTTCCACTTGTTGGGGATCTTGAATGCTTCTGGTGTGGTTCAAGAATCACAGCAAGCCATAGTTTGGTATAATGAGAGTATGTCAAGCCACAAACGCATGAGCTCCACCTTCTATGCAAGAGAATGAAGTTTTAAAGCTTCCCTTTGTTGCTTGTGACAGGCTATTGTTTCCCATTGTGTCAGGATGCAGGAAACAATAATTCCCATATGTAGACAGAACGGAAAACTGCAGTTTGTTGCAAACCATAACTAGAAACCTTAAACTTCATTGCTTTATGGACAGGAGGGAAGAGAAGGGGAGAGCATATGGACTTCATACTCACTGTGGCACACTTGTCATAGCAAACCATGGTTTGCTGTGACGTTTTCACTGGGCCTCCATGTGCTTCAAATGTAGTTCTTGCTGCTTGGGAACATTGTCAAGATTTTTTTGTTACAACAGAAATGTTGAGACCTTTTCTTATGCAAAAATGCTTGTGTAAAATCTTTTCTGGATACTTCTTTTTCAGAAGTCTGAAAATGTTACATCTCAATTCAAAATCCCATATGCATCCCGGTCTCCCCATAAGTGATCACCCTATCCATTCCTTTAGAGCAGGAGTGCCCAAACCCCGGCCTGGGGGCCACTTGTGACCCTCGGGGACTCCCAATCTGTCCCTCAGGGAGCCCCCAATCTCCAATGAGCCTCTGGCCCTCTGGAGACTTGCTGGAACCTGTGCTGGCCTGATGCAACTGATCTCAGCGCAAAGGTGACTGTTCGACCTCTTACGTGAGCTGCGGGCTGAGGGTTCCCTCCACTGCTTGCTATTTCATATATATGAGGCAGCAGTGGCAGCCAAGGAAAGGCCAGCCTTGCTTTGTGCAAGGCCTTGTAGAGGCCTTGAGCTACTGCAAGACCTTCATTCATTCATATAAGTTCCATCTCTAATATATTCATTTATGTAAATTTATTCAAATTTTCAATGTAAATTAATTTTTTCCCTGGCTCCCGACACAGTGTCGGAGAGATGATGTGGCCCTCCTACCAAAATGTTTGGACACGCCTGCTTTAGAGGGAACAGATTTGCAGGTGCACATAGATTTGTTCCCATGAATGGGAACCTGTTGTGAACAGAGAATCTCTGTGTGAACACACCCAAGCTCCCATGCCTGAAACAGATCCCTGAATCAGGGTATTGGTCTACTGTGTTTATAATTAGAATGTACTATATGCTGTTACATTTCCTAGAATCTATATATTTTGATTAATGGTTGCGGGGAGGGGGGCAGAAAGAAGCCAAGTTGTACTATTCTGCTACTGGATGAACTGAGTCTGGAAAGTGATGCAAAGAAGCTTGAAAAGGCTCTGTGCCATCACTGCTGCATACGGGGATCATGTGAAATGGAGTTTTTTTTTTTTTTGAGTGAGCATCTTCTCTCTTTCCAAAGGCTTCTGGTAATTCTGTTCTTCTCTTTTTTCCTCTTGGACTGCAGGTTCCTGAAGCGGGTTTCTGAGAAAATGGGCGAGATGTTGAAGGAGGTTACATGCAGCTGCTTTGGTGGGGAGGGTGGTTAGGCTCTTAGGCCCAGCGAGACTAGGGGAAAGCCAGTTGCATGAAGGCATGCAGGCATACATCTCTCACTAACAGCATTAGCATTTCTATCTGTGTTCAGAATTTCTGTGGCAAACTTAAGTTTCAGCAGAAGCAAACCATCCAAACTGCAAATGCATCATTTCCATGGTCCTAAGTTATCAGTAAATCCCACTCACCCTTCATCAATTGCGTTGTACATTGGCTATTTTAGCTGCCCCATTTTCCATGCCCATTTTTAACTGGCATTCAGTCAAAATCATGTCTCTGCCTGTGCCACCTCCATGCTCGCCCTAACCTTCTCTTGCATGTCTCGGTAAACGTCCGGCATGCCTGCCTAATATTTTGTATTTCCATAGCTCTTCCTCCTCTTCTACATTTGTAGCAAAAACCACTGTGTGTATATTTCCAACACTATAATTTTTATTCCAGTACCCATTTATGCTGCTATAACTTTTTTCCCCCCTTCATTCCAACCATTGTTGCATTCCAGTTCTTTGGCGTTCTAACTGATGCAAATTTTAACATTCATTTTGCTTTGGGGAAAGGAAAACATCTCAGCACTAGGCAACTGCAGCCCAGCTTCAGCACCTCAAAAACTTCTCATGAGCACTGAAAACCTGAGATAACAGCAGAGATTTTCCACTACAAGACGACTGTTTTCAGAAAAGTGCTTGCCATTCAGATGCTGCCTTAAACTCTCGAGTGCCTAAATCTGTTGATTGCCAACACTACCACTTCAGTATCCCGCAAAGGGCTTTGGGTCTTAGCGCCGTCTGACCTCTTATCTCTTTCTACAGTACTGCAGCTGCTGAGGTAGCCATGGTAGATGTTTTCTAGAGCTCTACCATAACATGATACATGGTGCATTGCAAACTTTCTGCGCTGAAAACTAAATACATGTATCTCTTTCATTTTCCGTCTAATGAATGTTTTTAATAGGATTTTTATGGAGCCTTTTTCTTGTCTTTTGGGGGGGGGGGTTGGGAGGGAAGACTCCAGTTTCTAATTAACTGCAGTGCTAGTCTGTTTCCAAGTGATGCTTCATTGTCAGGACCAGTTGAAAATTGGAGTGATACTTTGTAATGATCTATGTGCACTTTTACTTGTAAACATTTGAGGTTGGAAATGTTTATACATGTAAATATAGTTGTCTGCAGCACCCCATATTGCTCATGTTGTTTTGTCTGCCATTTGTGAGTTTTGTTAATGAAATCATCGTACATCTAATTAAATAGGGTAATCTTAGAATAAGGGGAGCAGAGGGAGAAAACTGTTAAAGCATCATGAAACCAGTTTTTTGCTGTTTGTGATATTTTAAAAAAATCTGCTTTTCTTTAGGGGTGGGGCTGAAGCAATATTTGGACACAGCGTTCCTGGATTCCTTTAGAACTTTTTTCAGTGTTATTAGCAATTGTACTACAGTAAAACCTAAATCTGTGTGACTATTGTGTGGAAGCGTTCTTCCTTTTATTATTAAGTGTGCCACTCTACACAGATGACATAGTGTATTTACATTGGGGGCAACTGAACACTAAAGGTTAGATTTTTGGATATTGTAAACAGGGTTATTTATATAATGTGACCTTACACAGTACTGACAAAACTACATGGTATAGGGTTTTGTTTTAAATAATGAAAAAACAACCTTTTTTAATTTCAAAGATAATGAGAAAATGTTCTTAACATTGCTTTTGGCCAAGAGCCCTGTGGATTCTGCCTAACAACCTCCTGGCCTGCTGCTTGTAACACTTGTAAAGGACTAACCATTCAGTCCTTTCCTGCTACTGTTTTTCTAGGGCCTAGATTTATTTCCTCAGGAGATTTTCTTTTTGTGGTATATAATGCAAACTTATGAGGGGAGGAAAGAATCTTTGTACTTGCACAGTTAGCTAATCTCATTATTCTGAACATTTGAACCTGATGAATTGTCCGAGTCTTTTGACTTTCCAGTAATTTTTAATCTTTTGTGCACGTGTTGATTTTTAATGTTTAAATGCTTTGTTAAAAAATAGTGGTTCTCTTGAGAATATTTTCATGGAATTAAAAGCAAGCTTTTCATGGTCCTGATTATTTTCCTTTTGTCTTCTGTTGCAGGCACAGCAATAGGTGGGCTTAAGTACCCGCTTTAGTATTAATGCACTCAGGCTGAGGAGATAACAAGCAATAACTACACTAGAGAGGCAACAAAGTGGCTGGTTTTATCTCTCTCTCTCTCTCTCTGTTAGTGGGCCCAGGTCAAAGGAGCAGCTTTGATGCCTGGTTCTATGTGTTGGGCGAGGGTGGAACCAGTTACATTTACTTGATCTGTTACCTGACAATGAATGACCCTTGATTCAACATCACTTTGCATGCTTTAGGAGAAAGCCTTAAGTGAACTGAGAGGCAGAGAACCTCTAGTAACACCAGAGCCTATTGGCATGCTGGGGTAAATGGCCATGTAAAGCAGGGGTGTCAAACATGTGGGCCAGCCCATGGAAGCCATTTCTAAAGCCCACATGATGATTGAGTGGTCTTTATTCCTGTGAAAGTACTGATCATTCATACCTGTGGCAGTTTAGCTGCATTTAGAGTGGGTGAGTCGGGTGTGCAGTGCACCTCCTGGCCGAAAAATATATGTGCTTGCTTCAGAGGCACACTTGTGCAGTATGCCCATCTCTTCTAATGTTTGATTGACTTGTGGTTTTGCTGCATCACACCAGCCCTCATTTCCTTTTGCAGCAGCTGCTGCTTGTTCCAACCTCTCCCTTCTCCTGTCTTTTTACTGATGCTATGAGTAGCCAAGAGACTTTCTCATCTTCTTACCAGGAGCTTGCTTGTGTGTGTGTGTGTGTGTGTGTGTGTACGGAGGCAAAGTGATCTTGTGCTTGTTTGCTGGGCTGACAAGGTTTTCCTGTGCAGTGACAGATGCCTTTGCAACTTTAACTGCAGTGGCCAGGCTACAAGTCCCCCTAAATTCCAAAGTTTTACTCCCATGTAAGTGCATCTAGCATTGAAGCCTCGGCTGACAAAATTCATCAGAACCAAGGGCTTTGGCCAAGGCTAATAGATTGTAGCCTTCAAGACAAAACAATGTCTTCATCCTGTACACATTTATAAAAGCAAACCTTCATACAAACTGCAGCATACTGACTGAGCCTGGAGTCAGACTGCATTTTCTCACAAGTTTGTGAAAACGTTCATTGAATGCAGTGAGACGGACTTCTGAGGAAATGTTCAGCTTGCACAAAATCCTATACCATCTCCTCCCGTGATATATAGCTATGAATTGCTTATTTTTCAGTAACAGCAGACAGGAGTGTCAAACATTGTTCATTTGTTAGGCTATATATTAAATCTGTATACAACACTATAGGCGTATAAGTGAATATAGCCCTAATAACTTTCAATGGCTATAAATAGTGCTTGTCCACTCTGCTACTCAGTGTCTTTGTTATACAATTATGATGTACAAAACTGGCCTGCAGCAAGTGCCATACAATCTGATTCAGCCTGCTCTATGGAATGGGTTTGACACCCTTGATGTAAAAGAATAAGCAGCATTGTAGTGCATAATATGCAGTGGTAGGTGGAGTAACAAAACTCCTTTAAGAACCCAAGTGACTGATCAATGGCCTGAGAAAGCTAGCAAAGGGGAATGATGAAACACTCTGGAACTCTTCATTGTGGTTTATGTGTAGTTCCACATATGGGACTACTGTTATGAAGACAGGAGCATCCAGCGCTTTAACAGAAGTGGTACTCCAACTTCTCCCCTTGATCCTGTCTGTACACATACCAAAACGGGTCAGTGTTGCCCTGTTCTTTGACTGCTATTAGAATAGAAACAAGGATTAGCATCTTTCTTTCCAGTGCAGTTTCTATGCCTGCCCCACAATCTCTCAGTATATTTTTTATAGTGTCCTTTATTTTCTGTTTTATCCGTCGGGTTTGTCTTTTACTTTCGTATATCTGACACAGTGGATCTCATTCAAAACATACATAGGGTGCAGTGCACCAGCACTGGTATATCTGTGCCAGGGGGGCACGTGCTGAATCCTGCAGTTGGGCAGGGGAGTCACAGAGGCCTCCTGAAGATAAGGCAGTGTTTGTTCCTTTACCTCAGTGCTAAAAAGTTGGTTAGGATTGTGCCCTTAGTATAATTTTTGGGGCTAAAGTCAACTTCTCAGTTGCTTTGAGACAGCTCATTTCACAGTCCAAACTCTTGCTACCCATAGTCTTCTAAAAAAAAAAAAAAAAGATGTGATATTAAAATGTCCTTGATTGAGAAGCTGTTGCTTAAGTCAGCCCTTGTGATTGCAATCTACAATCAGTCTACTTTTGAACGGATGAAAGAATGCACGAGTTGTGAAAGCCATTCAAAAAGGCATGCCATTGTTTTGCTTACCTATCTTATTGAAACAGGAGACTCACATTTTCAAGCTGGCTTTCATTTTCAGATGAAAAACTAGGGGAGCAGTGCCTTCATTGAGGTTGCTTGTTTGCTTTATGTTGGGATTCATGACTTTCAAGATACAAATAGAAGCATAAATGCTCCTTTTCTCTAGTCCATGAAGGATTTTTTAAGTCACTTTTGGCTAATTAGTCAGGAATGGAGATGAGACATGATCCTGTATTCACTTCCAAAACAACCCAAATTGGTAATGCTTTTGTAACAACAGAAAGAAGGGTTGCTACTTCTCAGTTACTGAGTTAAAGATGAGAAGCTTGCTGTACTTCATATTGCAATATTTGCAAAAGCTGTTTCAGCTCCAGCTGGCCCAAAAAATGTATGGGGTACCAAAAAGATGGTACCCCATTTTAATGCAATGGACAAATTCAATTGACTTCTATAGTTTGGGGTGGTGCTGCCTTCATGTAGAGGAACTGACAGATTCAATATTAATCCTTTCCAGATAACTTATTGCAGAATGAATACACAGTTGCTACTTTGCAGAATACAGTTCTTGTTCTTAGAGATCCAACTATCTCTTCCCCCAGCTAGAATTCGGGTTACGGGGCAATAGCATAGCTTGACAACCAGAGACAACGGAAGACCTTTGGGTGTCCACAGCAGAAAATCTAACATCTCCTAACCTCCTGCTGGTAAAATAAATAATAGACTTATTGCCTTTTAATGACACCCCAGAATAAGTGCCCTGGAGTACTCTCTTCCCTATGGAAGGGGAGCTTGTGCTGCCAGCACTCTAGCAGCATTATTTTGATGGGAAGGTGCAGTCTCCTTATACCTCCCTCACAAATCAAATTCACATATTTCTATTGCAATAGTGTACTGGGTGGAATGTGGCTGCATTAAGTTTTGCAGGCACCTGATGCATGACACACAACGAGCATGGCATCATCCCCCATGGGTCATATTATAAAGGTTTTCCTTCCCCCCAACTTTTCCTCCTACAAACACATAACAAAGTCTTTCCACCAAAGCACTGAGTGCCACAGCAGGGCTACTGTCCTGTCTGTCATATGAATGCACATCTCCTTAACTGGAAAACGCCAGCTGCTTTGGAAAAGGCTTCCAAGCAAGCACTGATGTGGGCACAGAAAGCGAGGCAGACAGGCATATCATAAAGCAGCAAGATCAACAGCTGCCATGGGCTTTGCGTATGGCTGCATCCTGGGTAGCATAAAATGTAGTTTCATGCGCCTGCAAAAAGTGTTCTATTTTTAAAATTAATTTTTGCCTCTGTGGATGGCTTCCTGCACTTTTTCTATAGGTCTGATTTATAGAGAACAGCTCACAGGGTCTCCTATGAAGTGATATTTTGAGCATGAATGAAGAGCCCTCAAGCCACCTTGCTACTGCCACGCCAACTGTGATCTTAACATTAGAAAAATTCAGGTATGGATCACACCATATTTTTAATGAGGTAGTATGTCTACCATCAAACATATCTCTGTGTCCTCTATTTCAAGCACCTCTCCAGCTGGTGTTCTCAGCAAGGGCCCCTGCTAGCCCCTCACTCTTGAAATGAACATTAGCTTCCTTTCCTTGTTCAATGAAAACAAATTAGAAAATCACTGAACTTCCATACATGTTGGGCACCTGTGCTTAGGGCTATGGGGAGGTAGAATTATTGGAGTACATCCAGTGATGGAGAGCAAATTACTAAAACCACCTTTCATTTTAAAAACAAAATTAAGATTTTGTGTATATAGGAATGCATCAAAGGGGGGGAGGAACCAACACTCAAATATCGTTAGATCACACTAGTACTTAAGAGGACAGCTGGATCAGAGCCTTCTACAGTTTTGGCCTCATAGATTGATTCTTAAGCTATGAAGCATCCAACTAGCCATCTTTCCTCCCAAACTTTCTCCACTGTGCTCCATCCCTGCTTGCAGATGTGCTAGGAAGTTGTGTGATCCAAATGAAGAAAGTAGTATTGAGTTTGGTAAGAGCTCTGGATCGAAGTGAGGGAAGTAATATGTGACAAGGAAAGGCCAGAATAGGGAGGCTGCAAGAGTCAAGTGAATGGGATATCAGCTAGAACGGGGGTGCTCAATAGGTGGATCGCGATCTACCGGTAGATCGTGAGGCAAAATGAGTAGATCGCGGAGTGCCGACCCCCCCCCTTCAGGTGCCTCTGGGAGGAAACGCCAGGAGTAAGGCCCATTGTACTCAATGGGGCTTACTCCCAGGTAAGTGTGGCTAGGATTGCAGCCTCACAGCCTAATCATAGGCATGTCTACTCAGGAGTAAGTCCTGTTATACTCAGTGGGGCTCAAGGTACACCAACATACATTGTACACATAAATGTTATATGTTATGATGGCGCGAACATTGTAAAAAAAACTCTGGTAGATCTCCGGGTCTTGCTGGGTTTCAAAGTAGCTCTCGAGCCAAAAAAGTGTGAGTACCCCTGAGCTAGAATTTTAGCTGAAGTAGAGGGTAGGGATTTTAACAATGCTGTATTGATGGGAAAAACAGCAGGACAGTGGCAGACTGAATACTAGGAGCAAAACAGAATTGACCAAGTCAAGATTTCAGGCCTAGGCAAAAGAGTGGAAGGGAACCTTGCAGTATAACAGAATAATCCAAGAGAAGAAGAGATGGACTGATAAGCGGTTCACCTTTGAACAGCAGCTTCAAACATTTCTCTTGTTTGAAGCAACGAATAAAATATTTAACATAAAGATAAACTTTAATTCATCTGTACAGTTCTCCACATCCATTTAATGGGTATCATACAACTGATACCATCTACAAAATCATTCCTTTTAGCACTTGCTCATATTTAAATTACAGTTCCTTGGTTAACCACATTTTTAGTCCTGCATCAAAAAATCTAATACAAGGGTCAGCAATATTTTATGTAGCACAGTGTTGTTGTTCAAGTGATAGTTAAAGGGAACATCAACAACAAATAAATAATTCCTGTATAAATCAGTAGTCATTCTTATTAGATAACTCATAAATAAATGCACATTGTGCAATTCACAAATTATGAAGGCCCTCTGAACGTTGGCGTTTGTGCCAGAAGTGTGGGGTGCTTTTTGTAAAAGCTTTTGGCAAAAGGCACCCTTACTCGGGTTTTTCAGGGTTGCTACAAAACAGAACAGAGTGTTCATTCAGTGCAATGGCAATTAAGACCCAGGAGACATTGCCTCCACTCTAAGGACACAATCCTATCCAACTTTCCAGCATCAATGCAGTCACAATGTAGCCCAGAAGTGAGGGAACAATTGTCCCCTTACCTTGAGGAGGCCGCCAGGACTGCCTGCTCACTGCAGAACGTAGCATACACCCCATTGGCACAGCAACATTAGTGCTGTTAAGTTGAATAGGATTGACCCCGCATTTGGTTTTGTATGACATTGGTTATGTAGTATTATACTGTTATGGCATTCACTATGTGATTGGTTGGGAACCCTATTGCCAAGACGACCACCAAGTTTTAAGAAAATGCACAAAAGAAGCTGCAGATTATGGAATGAACAGATAGTGGACCAGCTGGTCAAGAAGTGGGGTTGTGGTGGTAAATATTCTGGCCTCCCCCAAAAGTATATAAAAGTTTGGCCTCCCTTTCACTGTATAAAAAAGGGGGGACAAACATTGGGCACAACCCTGTTTGGCAATATTTTTTCTCTTAGTTAAGCAATTATATTGAATGAACTGCAGCTGAAAGCACACTAGACATTCCACTGCTCGGCCTGCTTTGTTACAGGGGGTTCCAATTTTCGAGAGAGTGCAGTTAAAATCTGGTTGAATTTCTCGTATCTTTCACTTTGATTAACTTGTGCTCCTTTGCTGCCCCAGAGCAATCTCATTTGAAATTCTGTTTTGAAGATCTCATTCATTTCACCATCTGGCTGAAAACCTGATGAGAAAAATGGGAAATAGGCAAGTGTTACTATACGGTGGGCCTTTCGCCAGAGAGTCATTTCAAGACAAACACTTTTTGTCACAGCAGGGTAAAGAGTCCAGCATCATCATAAGGACTCCGTTCCTCTGTGCAGAGTCTCCCCTCAAATGCAGTCACATGGGGAAAGTAATGCAGGACCTGGCACAGTCCCTCTGTTGCAGCTGCTACTTTCCATTCACCCTTGTGTAATATGACACCTGAAACGAAGCATCCAATGTTGCAATGAGTGGCTATAGCAAAGTTGCCAAACCTGACTGGCAACTGATATGAAAACAGGGGGCTCTTACATACAAAACCCCAAGGCCATAATGAACAAGTCCGTCTTTAGTATGATGCAGGACATTTCAGTTGTCAAGGAGAACACATTTTTCTAAGACTCGGCTAGCAGCATGCTTCAAACTTGGTAACGACCACCACTATTGCTAAGCCAACAATGGTCAAGTCTGTGCAGTAGCTTTTTATGCTCCATTTGATGCTTTTGTGCTAAGAAATGAGTCATGCCTAGGGAGGGCCTGTACTTTTCTCATTAACCTTATTGACATACAAAACGTGCTGTTCCAGCCCTTCATCTTTCCAGTACAGGCAGGCAACCAGCACAGGCCCAAGCTGTGTAGACTGCAGACCACAAAGTGCACACTCTTCCCTCTTGAACACCACCATGCAATATGTGCCTTAAGAGACAAAGAGAAAGCTTACCCGTTTTCTAGAATTGCGTTACAGACTTAATCCCTCCCTTTTGGAGGGCTTGAAAACACAGAAGCCCCACAACTAGGATAATGATCAGCAGTTAGTTCTTCCTCCCAGCCCTCCTACCTTCAAGGATCCTTTCTGCATTTGTGCTATACACACTGGCATTCTGCGCTACCAAGCGAGCGGTTGCCAAGTGTTTCAGCATTATTTCACAGCTCTGGTCAGTGTTCTCCCAGACATCCATCCCATCAAACAATACAGCCTGGCGCTCCAGCAGGGTAATCAGTGGCATCAGCAGAGGCACTGTGACAACATTTTGCAGCATGCAAGTAGCCTCTGAAAACAAGAAAAAAATGATTTAAGTCTTGCATGAATGTTAGACTCCTCCAGCAAAACAAGATAACAAGTGGGATTTACCAAATGCATATAGAGTCCTATTGTTACCAACAATCAATTATTGTGTATTATTATGTACCATTTTAATCAAATAGCCTAATTATATCCAGCATTTGGTAGCTGGTGCAGAACCAATTTCATCTGTTGGTTCCACCTCCTCACCAGGAGACACTATTCCATGGTTTGTGATCTGTAGATCCCTTCCAGTTGAAGCCCCAGCAAAGCTTCTTGCCCAGACCATTCTTATTCCAGAATGGGACAATTAGAAAATTCATTCCAAGGAAATGATTCACTGTCATCAAAAAACTAGTCCACATGTAGCCTCTTTTATTAAGATTGCACATAGGTAATATGTCTTTGTTCATATCCCTCATAGCAAACTAGTTCAATGCCCAATGACAGGGAATGAGAGCAGACCATACTTCTGTGTTTTTCCCACACAAGGGAAATGAACCCAGAGGTAGGCAGGATGTGGTTACATCTAATGGATTCTGTCCATTACTGTCCCCAATAGGACTTGGTTTGCTTCCGCAGTTTCCCATTAATGTAATAACGGATGTGACTGAATGACTTGGACTGGGCTCCCTCGACGACAGTGATAAATGTGATGCAGCTGTCTGCGATGGTGCACACTCACCTCTTCCTTCGTGTAAGGCTTTGCTGAATGGTTTCAGCTGCTTCTCATACATAATGGCTGTCTGAGTGTAGCAGTGCCTCAGCGTGGTCCATGTTTGCTCCAGCCTGGTGACCTGCAGAGACGGAACAGAGACGGAACTGTCAAGCAGCCCCACCAGCTACAACTACAGAACGGCGGGGTGGGGAGCGATCTTGTCAACCAACCCAAACACACAGAAGAATTGATTTCTTAGGGGGTGTTTATACCACCCTGTACTTTCTGGGGTGGGGGAGCAAAACTGTTCCCCCTACCTTGAACATTCTGCTGCTGCCCTCTGCAGCCATACAATTTGTACCTGTTAGTGACCGGTGAAAGAGCACTTGACCTACAAAGCAGGAGGCTGGAATACTTGCCTCCAGTGGCATAGCTAAGGGAGTGCAGGAGGTAGCAGTTGCACCGGGCATCAAGCTTTAGGGGAGCAACAAGCTGAGCTTGACAATAGTGACCAAAATTGTGAAAATCTTCATATGCATGAATAATACCATCATGTTATATATCTCTGGAAAGGTAATTTAATGCAGAATGCAGTGAAACAAACTGCACAGGAATATCTGTTTTCTATCAAAAGTTATGGCCAATTAACCAGAAAATGAAAACAACTGCCTTGTGGAACAAAAAGTGGATTTGCTTAACTCCAAACTGAATATTTGTTCTGAGTGCCAATGAGATGTTGTTATGATGCAGCATGGAACCAATAACTTTTTATTTACGTACTTAATTAAATTTGATTTTGTCATGTGGGGGGGGGCCTACAAAATGTTCTTTGACCCCAGCTTGTAGATAGATGCCTTAGCTATGCCACTGACTGGGGGGATGCAGCAGAGCAAGTGGGTGGTGAGCTGCTGGGGGGAGGAAGTGGACTGATCCCAATTTTCACTTAAAAAAAACCTGGGTGTGATGTCACTTGCGGTTGTGACATCACTTCCGGGGCAACATTTTGAGCTTGACACTGGGCTACACTGTCATTAGCTATACCACTGCTTGCCTCCAAGCAGAGCTGCTTTCTGAAAGACACAGTTCTTTGCCAGGCACCCATTTCAAACCTGTTTGCTTTCTGCCAGGACCTTTTCAAACTGAATAAAACTAAACAGTTTCCTGGCACAGGAAATTCCTTTTACCTGGGGCATTTCCAGGGCTTTCATTATCGCTGAGAAAGCATACAGGTCCCCCATGGAGTCCTTGAGTTCCACAGCAACTTGGATGATCCTATTTAAGGTTGCAACTCGCTCTTCTAAGCTCCCGGTGCAGCCCAGTATATCCACTGCAATTCCTATTGCCATGGTATTGTGTCTGCAGATGGAAACACATCAAAGACAGTGAAGAGACATTCCTGAACACACCTTAACCTCAGAAACAGATTCTGAGAGGGCCACAGGGGGATGTGGGAGTCGGTGAAAGCCATCCTCCTCCATTTGCACAAATGAAACTCCTTTTATCTGCAATACTCCTTTTATCTGCAATAAAATGCCCTGCAATCTCCAGGGCATTTTAGGACTACAACCCAATGATTTCCCTACCTCTGAAGTACTTCTGCATAATGAAACCCTAAAACTCAAACACAGATCATGTGTGACAATCCTTCATACATGCAGGACATTCTCATGTAAGAGTGCAATCAGAGAGGCAACCAGGCTTTTTAACAATTGAAAAGGATGTTGTTATTTGAAGATGATAAATAGCCAGTCATTGGCCTAATTGGCACAGTTCCCACCCTACAGAGGGTGGGGCTTTTTATGAGAGAACTGGAAAGCATGTGGAGTAAATATCTGGGGCACCTAACAATTCACTTAGTGTAACCCACCCTTTTGCTTTTGCTGCCCACCCTTTCGAGGAAGGAAAAAGGGGAAGGACAGACAGGGAGGAGTGTGTCCACCCATGACAAGCCAGGACAAAAATCTCAGCTCAGCTGGAAGGGCCTGGGAGGAAAGGCATTGCCAGCCCCCATGCTGGCAGCAGAAGTGCCAAGACTGGCAAAGTAATTTGAAGCTGCCTGCCACAATAGGCCAGGAGTGGATCATCTTGTTGCTTGGCAAGAGGAGGAAGAAACTATTTGCCAGTACGACCATTCCATTCAATGGGCTTCTCTCAATTCTGGAGCAGGAAACCATGGCAACTTCAGGACTGACTAAAACTCTAAACTGCAGGCATCTGGGGAAGGAGGGGAGTCCTAGAGGTTTTCAGCATATAAAGTTAGAATTCCTGGGAAACTGAAATACATATTGCTATTGAATTTCTGGAATTATTGGTGCAAGAGACAGCAGACCTTATGGAACATCAGTTATTTGATTTTCAACCTATGGCTCACAATTTCTGAGTAGGATCTTAGCTGTTTGACAAGCGTGTTTACCTACTGTTGCCTTTTTAAGAAGCATTCCCCTTCTATATTTAGAAGCAATTCTAAATTCTTATTTAAGATCTAACCAATGTTACACACTTCTAGTGTGTGAGTTCTACTGACAGCATTTAGGCCCCAATCCTATAGCCCTAGCACCCTCCACCTTAGCACAATCGCTAAGCTCCAGCGCTGGAGCTAGGTGTCATAAATGTGCCATAAAGCATATTTATGGCATAGTCATAGGAGGGAGCACTGGTGCAGAGCCAGCACCAGAAGGACACCAATTGGCAATAAGTGACACAGCTGGTTGGCAGTGCAGCTGTGCAGGGGGGAGGGCAGAATTGGGGGAGGGACAAAAAGCGGGACTAGGTACCAGATCCTATCCCCGGCATCTGACTTTTCAGCCTGAAACTGAGGTGTTTTGTTTTTTTTAAACCACAGTACCTAATTCATTTTCAATGCTAAATTTCCTTTGTTGCAGTTGCCTTTTTGTTGTGAGAAATAATGAAATGCAACATTAGGGGGGAAAGTCTACATTTCCCTGCCTTTTCTCTTCATTTGTGCACTTCCAAAGCAAAATCCTTCGATCCATAACGTGGTGCTTGACAGACAAGTGAAGAAAAAAAGGCGGAAGCCATCTTGGAATAACTAGCAGGCATTGCTTTGCACTGACATGAACACCCCTCAAGCTCAAGAACACTGCTTTGCTGCTGCTGTTGCACCTGTCATGTTGTTTTGTGGTAGATATTCATTATTTCCCTTTTTACCAAGAAGCTAGGCTTGAAATTCTAGCATCAATAACCTAGAGCTGGTTCCTTCAGGAAGTCCAAGGCACTCTGGGGGTGATGTTCCTCAGTAGTTGTGAAGGGCTTTGCAAGTTCTTGTGTTGAAGTGGGTTCCACTTAACCTATCTCCAGCAGTTCACAAATCCTAAACATGCTGAAGTCCCACTGAATTCCATGAAACTTGGCTTCCACAGAAGGTTTACAGCCTTAGGAGAGACTGTCTCCAAGTATCTCCTTGGACAGTTGTTTCAGAAAGCTGCCCAATCAGCTCAACAACCTAATAAGATTATTTCCAACATGTCCTCAATCTTTTAACAGATATATATTCAAAAACAGCAAAAAGGAGAAATGGCAGCAATACTTCAAAACAAAGGTCTTGAATGAGCCCCAGTGATCCTCCTCAGCAGCTTAAAACTCTCCACAGGGTGTAATATGGGAATTAAAATAGAAGCAATGACAAAAGTAAGGGGGCGATGGCATTTACCTTTCAATTATGTCAAGGCGCAGTTGGTGCCCATATGGCAACGTAATAAGTTCCAGGCCGGAATTCACTCCCATGATCTTCTTCATCTCTTCAGAGACGTCTAGTATCCTAGCAACCTGTCACGTGCAAGAGTTTATATAGGGAGAATCAGGTAGTCAATCATGGAAATGAAAACAGCCCAAACGTTAGCCAATGTATATATTAAAGGCTTTAGTGGCCCCAAAATCTCCCACTACCCAACAGGCCAGAGGGGCATTCAGTGGCCTTGCATTAACATGCTGCCACAGTTAACACAGGACAACAATATAAAATTCCCCATTCTGAGGTTTCACAGGCTCAGATATTTAAGTGGATAATCCTTGCTACGGTTGCCAACTTTTCAACCAGTCACTCCAGCTATACAACAGCTTGATGTGCAGACATTAGCCAGCAATACTGCTTATCACTGTGCTGTGAAAGCTTCCATGCTGTTTTCTGCACAAGAAGAGCCCCACTGAAACATGCCAAAGGCCCATCTAGTCCAGCTTCCTGCATCTCACAGTGGCCTACCAGATGCCTCGGGGAGCTACCCAAGTACACATCAAGATACACTTTTAAAAGATACAACATCAGTTCAGGTGATGAGTTCTGGTTAGTTGCAAGAGTCCCCCTGCACACCGCCATTCACACTTCTGTCCTGACTTGAAACAGGATTTGATCTTCATAAACAATCCCTGTCATTTGCCACCACAGCCATCACTAGAACAATTAAATGTCTTTCAGAGATGTGTGTCTATCATTATTAACCTTATCCTTGGCCAAAGATACCCTGAAGACTGAACTCCATGCAATTATGGACATGTGCCCTCATAGCACTTGAGCATTCTGGTCTCTCCCCTTGCACCTGGGTGAACTTTCTTAATTGCAGAGATGGGGCAGTTCATCCAAACTGTCCCTCTGGTACTTCCAATATGTGTAGAAAAGCAGTTCAGATGAACTCCATATCCAAATCAGCAGGGCATGAGGGAAGGTCAGAACACGTGCACATCTTTAGCCCACTATGGAGAGTAGTAAAGTTGTAAGAAATGTGAACCTAAAAAAAGAGTCATTGGCCAAAGACCACAGAATGCCTGGGACTAATTTTGTGACTGGTCACCAAATACAGAATACAGTGCATGCAGCTTGTTATACCCTTCCTGGATTTTTGCAGCATTCATCTCCCACATTCCTTACCATGCCACACATTTCCCAAATCCATATGGCATTAAGTTAGAATCAAGGGCCCATGTGCGAATAGCAACACTATTATGCGCAAATTAAACCTCATCTATTAACTGATTTGCTCTTATGTAATATTGGATATTCAATTTGAAACCTTCTGCCCCAGTTTCCCCCCCCCCCCAATGATCACAGGAGCCTTAGGAGAGAGATGGCGCTTATGAAAGTTTAAGCCATTTCTGCCCAATGTTGTATATACATAACAAGGACCAAATGTCTACACCTGTGCGCTGGTCAAAAATGGGTTAAGACTTTAGACTTTTTTCCCATTTGGCAATGCTTTTAATTCTCTCTCCAACTGTTATTTATGTTTTGTTTACTGCTGACTGTTCTGCTTTTATTACAGTTTTAAATTGGATGTCATACTTTGATTTTAAAAGTGTGTTTTATAAACTTGTAATCCACTTTCTGGATTGCTAGAAGCAACTGGCAAGTTTTATAACATCCACCAGCCGGCCATTTGAGTCATAATGGCATCATATTTTACAGCATTATTCAAGTTATCCTCTTTAGGGACCTCTAGACCCTCTGGGCTGCAGGCAGGTGGCACTATGTGCCATTAGTAACATTATCCCTCTCCTTAATCAGGGGCCCAACAGGCTCTTTGGCTTAACTGATCTCATCTAGAACCCCTCCTGTGACCATGCAACTATGATGTCAAGAAAAAAGCAATTCCTCCAGTGCCCTGTTTAAACTGAACATAAATACAGATTAAGCTCTGAGAGTAGAATGCTCCAAGTAATGAGGGAGAGTGATAGAAAGATCTTCTCTCTCCTGGTACAGGGGACCAGCTGATGCCAACATGATTTACACAATTCTCCAACAGGCTCTTGTTTCTAACAAGCCTATTATAGCTTCAGAGGGAGTGTTAAGGGGGTGTCATTGAATGGATGAGGGTAGCTGTGTGTGGATAATGCCATTTTGACACTTGGGAAGAACGGGGCAGGGATTCAAAGACACAGGTCATTTTCACAGAAGGGGAGTGCAAGGGGTATGGCACTTTTGAGGCATTAAAAAAAAAAGAGGAGGAACTCTCATTCAGAGGGCTTAAGGTGTTTCCAGATTAACAGCTTCTCCAGCAAATCAATTCAGGACAAGAAACGGGGTAGTTATCACAGTGATTCAGTGTTACCATTGTTGTTTGTACAGTAGCTGTCCCCCACCCAAATTGTTCCTGTGAGTACATTTGGACTAGGCATGACAAGCATGGCTGGCAGCTCACTTGCTGTTCGCAGCTCACTTCCTGAATGCCCAGCCCACAAGCAAAAGCAGTGTGAACACCCGAGAACACTGGACATCTGGGTACAACCTTACATGAATTACTATTCACATGATGCCTCAGGAATGGCCACTGCAGTCCAACCCTCACCTAGGCTAGTTCCCCTGATTAGAGTTCAATTGCAAAGAAAATGTATCTGGCATTCCTGGCATCGGCATTTTGAGGAACACAATTCTTCGGCAAAGTTAGTGACTTGAAATGGCACGCTGGTGCTTAATGCCAAGTTCACTGTTTGCGAGTGAGGAGTCCTATCTGGTGTGTCAAGCAGTAAGCTGGAGTGCCCAGCTACCACCCATCCCACTTGCAGGCCAGAACTTAGTTGCTACACCACAGAGCAAGGTGGGACATTTACTCAGCTATAATTCACTGTGCCTTTGGACTAAGAACATGTAATAAGCGCCACAGGAACACCCTTAGACACAGAGGAAAACCAATCCAAAAAGAAATACAAGATGTCCAGCTGGTCAAAACGTAGCTCAAGCATTTCAGTGTATTCTACATGTCTGTTATGATGTATTGTGGTTTAATGGAAATCACAAGTCCAGCAACTGGTGCAGGAACGGTTGCTCTAAAACCACTACCAACAACATCCTAAAAAGCTTCCATTCTGTAAAGACATATACAAATAGCTTCACAAAGTCCAAAGGCACAAGTTGTCTTCTGTCTTGCCAGCTGTCTTGCTTGCCTCTTCCCTGACCAGTTCCACCAGGAAGCAAATGCTATTTGAGCTTTATTAAAACTAAAGAAAGAGACCCGCATTCCTACCATCAGTACTCCAGCACCCCACCTTCCTACAGTATGTTCTCCTTTCACTAGAGCATCTGAATAATTTCCAGAGGTCTGTGGGACACCACAACTGTCATATGTTTGCTGCATTTCACTCTCTCATTCAAGAATCATAGAGTGGGAAAAAAACACCCCAAACTCATACACAAACAAACAAGCAGCCATCAAATCCCAGCCTGCTGCCTTAAAACAAGAAGCCATGTTATGCAATAGCCAGGTGGTCTGTTCCCCCCTCCCCACTCCACAAAACCACTGTTCTTTTTATGTAGGCTTGGAATTAGCTATTTGTCCATAAGGAAGATATAGCAATCGCTTGCCTGGTGACAGTAGAATTTGCTCTTCTGGGCAAGTAATATGCTGGTCAAATGATCAGCAGTAGTACTAATTCACTGTTCAAGTTTAGTGAGTACTCAGAAACCCCATCTTCTTTGTAGGTGGTCTTATTTTGATTACAATTATATCTGCATGGGGCTGGAGACTTTAGATATTACATTCCAAGCCGCTTTCACATACATAATGTGAATGTCAGATGCAAGAGATGGCGCCAGGATGTTATCTGGTGTGCTCCCTGGGGCATTTGGTGGGCTGCTGTGAGATACAGGAAGCTGGACTAGATGGGCCTATGGCCTGATCCAGTGGGGCTGTTCTTAATGTGGACTAAACCTATATTAAAGCTAGTAAATATTCATAGCATAACATGCTCAAATGCTTTTGGCTCTAGCAACTGCATGAGACACTGATGACAGGCAGGTCCGATCCAACATGGCTATTTCTCTTAAACAAAGCACTTCTCTTTAAGGCCATTTGCCCTGCTTGTTCTGAGTTTGCTTTACCTTGCAGTCCATTTTGAGCATATGCAAAGCAATGACCTTGGCATCATTGTTAGTGAATAACTCCTTCACCCTTTTCAGCATTGCTGTCTCCAGGGGTTTGTTTTCCAGGGGAAGAAGTTTTGACTCAAAATCGTTTGGCCTGAAACTGGAGACCATCTCAAGAACAGGTGCGACAAAGATGCTGCTCACTCTGCTCATCTTAGCTTGGAGTGCTGGTGGATCCACACAGCCCAGCAAAGAGTCATTGCCATCCAGGATCAAGTAGTTTGCTTCCAAATTCCTAGATGAGCATGTCCCATTCTCCTTGGTTGCCAGATGCTCAACAAAGCTAGTCTCTCTGCAGAAAGGTTGCTGTGTCTCTAAGCAGTCTGTGGGAACAGCTGTGTTTAGTTCACAATAGAGCACTTCTGAACTGTGCGGCAGCCTCCGAAAAGGCACTTTACTGGGCTTGGGTGGAGGCCTAGGATAGAGCTGGCTGTCTGACCCTCGGAGGGCATCATTTATTTGCAACTCAGAGGTGAATCTTCGAAACACCAGAGGACTCAGAGCTGGTTCACTGCCAGTTCTGAACGCTGGAGACTTTGGACCAGAGTTTGTCTCAACATCAGTTCCCTGAGATGGGTACCTTGAACCTGGGGTTCAAAAAAAAAAGGAAGAAAAAAAAAAGACAGACTTTAAAATATAGCAGACTTAAAAATATAGAGGTATCAGGTGACCAAACCAAAGAGACAGGGATCTGGGAAGAGTCTCAAGGCCCACATCAGAGAGAAAGGAACTACATGATCTGGAAGTGGAAAGACTAGATGCAGGTATGGGACACAAGCATACAGACCCACAGTTCCTTAATGTCCTAGTGTGCTGCTTCTGCCCATGCCAACAACAGGCCGGTGGGGAGGCGACTGTAGGGGGGGGGGTCTCCTTAGGGCTCAGAAGAACCCTGTAATGTGGGCACTGTACAGGATTGTGGAAACTCCATGAGCCAATACTAGACCTGCATTTCTGTCGGGAACGGTCATTGTTTCCTGGAGAAAATGTCCCAGTCACTTGAATTCTTCCTTGTGACGCATACTGTGCAAAACTTAGGCTGCAGAGTATTGAAACAGCTCAGTGGCAAATGCCAGAAATACATAGATCCTCCCAAAAAAGTTCAGAGACATGAAGCAGTTACAGGGGCATGCCATTCTGTGGTGTCTGATAATATCCCTGGAGCACATATAGGCTGTACACTCAGAGATGGAAAATCTCCAAGGCTTGGAATAGGAGCTGATCTGTAACTAGATCCAATAGGTAGAAGTAGAAAGAAGGGCTTCTGACTCACTAGGAACAGCACAGCATTTTCAACTGAAAAGAAGAATTTCAAAAAGAGGAATCTGAGCGCACAAGGAGTTATGAAAAGCATTCAAGTCAAGGGCATGGCTCATGGTCTTATGCCACGTTAACATTCAGCCCATGATTAATTCTAACATGCTTGATTTTTCTAACTAAGTAACACTTTGAACCCTCCTACCCCCAAGGCATGGATCAAGGCTCATAGCTTACACTTCTCAGCACTGCTTGGTACTGCTACCCCATGGCTGCAACAATTCATTCCTGTGGCATAAAATTACTAAGGATAGAAACTCTTGGGAGTTTATTATGGCGAAATGGAAAAATCCCCAAGGATTTCCCCAGAGGCTAATTGAGGAGTATTCTACTAATATAAAGCCATCTATCTTCATTCTGAACACATCACAGGTTAAACATACCTATTGGCAGGTAGCTTTCCGACTGGTGAGCCTTGAGAGGGAATCTTTTGTCCTGCACATGGTCCAGACATGCTGGATGACTGCCACTTTTTTCCTTGTTTCTGAAGAGGAAAGTATGGCACAATAAAATTCAACACTTCCGTGTTCAGCTTCACACTTCCACACATTTCCCCATCTCCTCTGACAGCCATGTCACAAATGCACCACATCTTGCTCTGTGTGTGCCTATGCAAATGGTCTGCACCAGGGCCTAGGAGAGGGGGTTAAAGAGGGTAATTTGTACCCAGGCCCAGGGTCCAAAAGGGGACCCAGGAGCCAAAGGAGGGGGCCCAGAAATTTACTAGGATCTTACATTTTCCTATCTACTCAGACTTGTTGCCCACACAGGACATTGGGGACACTACCACAAGCGTGTGGCTGCAGCTATTACAGCTACTGGCAAGCCACATACGCTGGGCTGAGCAATGAATACAAGACACTCCTTAATACAGTGTCAAATCTGGGAGGAAACTGGCCTACTACAGTAGATCTTTGGCTTGTGGATCTCCTTACTGAGGCAGGAGGTCTGGCTCAGTTGGTAGAGCTGCCGCCTTGTATGCCTGAAGATCTGAGGCTGCCAGTTCAAAACAACTGGAAGTACCCGAGAACTGACAACACGCTGATATACTGATGAGCTGACCCTCGGTGGCAGAGAAGAGTTGCCATCAAGTGGAGCATGGGAGGTGAAGGGCCAGAGAGAGGCCAGACTGGGAAGGAATCCAGCTAGAATGAGGAGTTCTATGAAAGACTAGAACTATTCAATTGTAAAAATCCCTATGGGGGTTTAGAACAGCCTGCCTATGTAAACCGCCTTGGATTAACGTCTGAGGAGAAATCTGACGACCAAAGAAAGACAGTATATAAATACCTGTATAAATAAATATATAAATAAATATACTGTGAAGGAGTGTATAGGAACTCAGGGACACAGCTGTGGGACTACAGCTGCTGCAGAAGCAAGTTTTGGTACTCACAGCACACTTTCCATTCTAGTGTGAGCCTAAATTTGATGATGCTAATTTTCTGCATGATTTTTTTCTATTTAAAAGATTTTAGAGAGACTTGGGAGTATGTTTGGTTTTCTGTATTACTATATCTAGCTGCCAATGACACTTGGGAGAGTAGACTTGGGCTCCAAAGACTTTTCCAGCTGTCTCCATCCTCCACCCACGCTGTTTCTGCCCCCATTCAGCCTGCCTGTCACCACCCTCCCCCATTCTGTTTCACCCCTTCCCCTTTGCAAAGAAGCGCAAAAGAAACTTTGTACCCCTGATAAAACTCCTCTCAGAGGCCCTGGTCTGCACACAGAGAAACACTGTGCTTCTTAATGTAAAGCACCAGGCGTCTTAAAGCAAGGACTCTGGGAACAGGGGAAGACGTTAAGACTCCCTTCCTCAGTGCTACTGGCCCAAGCCTGTTTGTGCACATGTACACAGCTCACCATTCCACAGCTGTTTTTAAACTTTAACAAATGACAATGGGAGATATGATCACTGCACCATGTGCAGTTTGACTGTTAGACAACAATAGGAATGGGTAAGAACCGGGGCATGATCAAGTCTTGAATTCTCTTACAGGACATGATGAAAGTACCTTAAAAGGTTTCCTCGGATTGAATTTTGCTCCTGGTCCTGGCGATTGCACATGTTGAGGCTCAATCTTTTTGGAATTTCTACTTTTCCATCAGGAATGCTGTTCTCCCTTTGCTGGACAGAAGAAACACCGTATTTTTCCTCCAAACACCTCAGGGGAACAGTTCGGTTGATGGGCTGAAATATAATGGCTCCACTCTGTTTGGAGATGGGCTTGCGGTTTCCCACATAGCACCGAACCAGCCCAGGAATGCTGCCAAAACTTTCATCTTCAAACTGATACTGAAGGCGGCAGTAGGCTTCATTGAACCTCAGGATGGTTTTATTGATCTTGAAATGCTGAGAGACGTTCTTCCACTGACAGGTCAGGACAAAGTTACCAGGACTGGAGAGAGAGTCCCTAATCAGGAAATCTCCATCTCTTTGCACAAGACTTTCGGCCACCTTTAAGAAAACAGGATGCAATTTGATTAAAAATTAGGTTAGTCACTACTGGTCATTTGCCTCAATTACTTTCTGTACTTTATTGAAGACCTCAGGATAAATAATTCCCCCCCCCCCCCCCACTATCACAAAAGAAGAAGAAAATTGCAAAACTTTAAAAGATATATTCTATAATATGACCATAGTTGCTACGCCAGTATACTACAATCTTGAACAACAAGTCACAGCACAATCCTACACATATCTACTCGGAAGTACATCCCACTGTACGCAATGGGGCTTACTCCCAGGAAAGTATGTACAGGACTGCAGCCTCATTAAGTTGTTTGACAGCATTCCGTTCATCTTTCTCAAGTTCATCTTACACAAATCAACTTTTCCATTCCAGTCTCGTGCCAGACTTTAATTGCTTATTCTCTCTCTTGTGGCACCGAACTTGGTTTGCAGCACTGGCATGGACAATTTAAGCCACGCCATTTTAAATTGGTTAAAACACATTCCGTCTTTTACATTTGTATCTTGCAAAAATTCAAATTGCCTTTGTCAACACAACGTCTGGTTTCAAATGCAGGTAGAATCTAGGGGATAGCCAGTAGTCCAATGCAGGGGTAATTCTGATGCTCTTTACCTTGAATTCAAAGTGAAGCCAAAGACATAGGGTTCAAATCCTATAATTTCCTGCAAGAGGAATTGGTGTTCTGATTAACACCTGGCAGTCACCCACCAGCAAGGGCCTCACCCATTCAGTTCAATTTAAGGGGCAGTTCAGAGATCCAGAGAATATAGGGATCTGGGTTGGGAATCTCCTGCCCTTGTTAACATTTCTGTAAGCCTGAATAAGGATTATGGGAGCCAAGAAAAATTATTATCTCCTACTACAATAGAGACAAATGCTATTTCATTAGGTACTATCCTCAAATGCAGTATGGTATTAGCCTTAGTATTCATCCGGTCTGCTTTGCTTTCAACTCATATGTGGATATCTGTTGTGCTCCTAGTCTATCTAATGCCACTAATTATGGGGACTATTGCCTGCAAAAGCTCATACTACAATAAACCACTTAATCTCCAAGGCTCCACACAGCAATCTTGGCCTTTTTGATGCTACAAAACGAACACAGATACTCTTCTGGAACTTTGCAGGGCACAAACACTAATCCATAGAGACAAATAATGAATACCAGGAGTGCCCCAAAGCTAATGAAATGCAGCGCTGCAATGGGATTCCGGGGAGGGGGGGTTGCTGCCAAGAAAGCTGAGAGCAGCAGCCTCTGATAGGCATGTCTTCCAAGTACCCATTGTGTTGCATGCCAGTTTTCTGAGGTGGCCATGACAGCAGCAGGCCAAGTTCTACCTCTTTCACAAAGCACCCTACCGGAATGCCCCCAGCCCCCATGATCACCAAGCTATGGAGCGACTGCTTTCTCCCCAAATAATTTCCTTCTCTGCTCCACCCTAACACTCTCCCTTTTCTGATTTTCAAAAATGTTGCCTTCCTTAAAGCAAAATGTAGTCAGAGGTAACTGGATTGGCAAGTAACATTTAGGCTTTCGGAGTGCCTGGATTTAACTTGGGAGCTGGCAATCTCTGGTCCACTTGTTCAGAAACTCACAAAACATTTGGGAAGTGTTTACTACAGTGAGAAAGGATTTTCAAGCGTGCACAATTTCAGAAACCTGTCAACTCTATAAGAACTGGAATTCCAAATGTGCAACACAGAAATCTGAAACCAATGGATCTACTTTTCAGTGCTTAGACTCCAATTAGTTCAATGGGACATAAAGAAAGCAAATGAACACAGTTTTATGCAGGTTGTGATCAATGTCATACAATAACTTCTATAATTCTAAAATTATAGACGCCACTGGCTGGACTCCACTGAGGTTTTAGCTGGATCTAATACCTTCAAAAGGGATAATACATTGGTGTTCTTTGTAATGTGATGGATATGCAAATGACAAGGACCCTGGGTTCTTTAGCTTCTGAATAGTTTCCAGACTGATACCAGCAGGGATGCTCGTAATGCACAGGGTCTGCATTTTGATTAGTAATGCACACTGGTTTTCAGTTGCATTAGATTAAAACAATGACTGTTTCCAGACAGATGTTGAGATGCAGGTAAATATCAGGACAAAGACCAAAAGAAAACTTGTTGCTTAATGCAGGTCACGGCCTGTGGCTCCGAATCATGTCATATTACCAACTTTCTTTGGCAAAGCTGTCAATAGGTCCTTTTAAGAGCTGGGGTCTTAAATGTTCAGTCCATCTTCAGGCACTTATTACACTGTCCGATATTCTCCTAAGTAAGCTTGTTTTCTGCACAAAATTATTTAAAAATATTGTATAAAATTACCTTCAGGCTACACATATAAGGCTGGGGTTCTCAAACTGGGGCATCATGTGCCCCTGCTGACAGCCTCAGCCTCTGGCCCCTTAAGGGGTGGGGGAAAGGAGAAGGCAGCAACATGATCCCCAGGATCACATCGCTAATGGGAGGTGAAGGTTTTGTTTTTTTACACTCACAGGCGCTGCTACAATGTCCAGAAGGTGAGGGGAGTCCCACTCAGCCCTCCGCAGGGCTCCTCGAGTCTTGGAACAATGAAAATAAGTGATCGCAAACCATTTCCGGTTTCACAATAGCAAACCAGAAGTGGTTTGCAATCGCTTCTTTTCAGTATTCTAAGACTTGGGGAGCTCTGTGGTGGGCTGCGCGGGGCACCCTGCGCCTCCTGGACATTGCAGCAGCCCCCTGTGAGTTAAAAAAACCCATTGCCCTCCTGCCGCAAAACTTACTCTGGGAGTTTTACTCCCAAGAAGTTTGAAAACCTGTGGTATAAGGGGTTTATGAAATGTAAATGAATTTTGTGTTTCGATTTGGACCCCATCCCCAAGATCTCTATTATGTATATGCAAGTATTCTGAAATATGGAAAAATCTGATATCCAAAACACTCCTGATCCCAAGCATTTAGAATTAGGAATAGCCAACCTGTAATAGCAAGACCTGCAAGACAGAACGCAGAAGTCCAACCATATATACGTATAATTGCAAAATTATGATTACCAAGGCTTAACAGCTAGATGAAACAACATCATTCAAGGGAAGAGGACAGGGCAAAGTGACCGTGCTAATTTTAGGTTCCAAGCTCACCTTCCTAGCCATAAAAAGGGAGGGGTAGCAAGTATGCTTATCTCCAAATAGAGTAACAGCAAATTTCCTTTACAAGTACTACTTTCAACAGGAAATTAAAAGAGAAAGCAATGTTAATAATCTCTGCTTTATTGGCATCTTGGGTTACATATGAGGAAAAAATTAGCTTCTCTAATATATCTCATTTCATTGATAACCAATGATGAGTTTCAACTTAGATGGACACCTGAGTAATTTTTAGAACATGGCCAAGCATGGGGACAGACAGATATGAAGATTTGATTGCTGGCAATGTAATATGATACAATAATCAGATCTCAGAATGAAGTAACAAAGTTTCCCTTTTTTGAATATTTGCAAATGTATTCTTTTCTAATAAGATAAAAAAAGACTTACGACTGAATTTGAAAAACTGGGAAACAAACAAAAAGATGCTCTCAATGGAATTTTTCTGGACTCAGAAAATGCTATACCTTGAAATGGAGCAGAGATCTGCAGATCCCTGATGATATACTTATTTAATAGTGGTGCTATATTTTCTATATCACTGGAGTTTAGAGAAAATTGTTTCAAAATTACACACAGTGGTGTATGACACCTTGGAAAATTAAGATGGATAATTCCATAACGGGAAGATACTGGCATTGCCATGCACAAAAAAAGATTTCCAATGAATGTGATGGTATTGAAACAGGACAATCAAGTTCTGCACAACTGATATTAATGCTATTTAAAAATATTTTATATACATTTAGTTCTTGCTACTGTAAGCATTGCTGCTCAATGCTGTTAAAGCAGCACCACCAAAAAATGCTGTACTTGTTAGCTACAGCAAGATTAATATTGACAAAGAAAAAATCAATTAAGAACAGAAAAAAGGGCAGAATAAAATTTAGAAAGTAATTGGTATATTAAAACTAACTGTGTATCAAAAACAGTAATTATCAGAAAATTGAGGACTGAAAACCAACTGTGATGCATATCAATGATTCATTTGGGGTATCTTTTTGTAATCATGAGGATTTGAATGCAATTTGACTTTGAAACAACTGACTTTTTAAAAAGCTTTTTCTTGCCTCATTTCATAATATTTCTGAATGTTGTATCTGATGCAGAATTAAAATAAGTTTACTTTTTTTTAAAAAGCATAAACTAAGATTCTCAGAATTGATTAGCATGCCAAACTTGTGCCTAGTAGCAGATTCTGTGCTTTTATGTCAAACCCACTGAATATATGAGCCCAGCTCGTATAGCTCAGCTCCCAACCTCAGAGATCCATACCTAAAACACATAACACAAGACTATTTTAGCCCTTTTAACTGTCAACAGTATCAGTGAGCTGAGAAAAAAACTCTGTAAAGCCTTGATATATTATAATAGGCTACAAATTTCAGAGGGGCACATCTCTTAAGAATCAGGTTGTTATTATATTGCACTCATCACCAGATTGGGGAACAACTGAGAATTAGATTTGAGGATCTTGCATACCACTATACTGTAAAATGGGCAACTACTATAACTGAGCTGCATCCACACCAGAACTCATGCTTTATCTTATGCTCAGAGACAGGAGTATTTCTGTGTTTCCTGTAAATGTGCACACCCCCCTCCTACAACTACACACTACCGTCTATTTAATTCCTTTTTTTCCTGAGAAGTGCTGACTATAGGAACCTCACATACACACTATTCCTGATAAAATCTGATTCCATTTGCCCAAAGCAGACTGGACTTGAGACAGACCTAAGTGGATCAGAAGGAAATAAACTGCCTGTATACAGTAGTAGTTCAGCAGCAGACTGTCTATAGAACTGACAGAGCTTCCGTGTGGGAGACCAGGAAGGGACGCACCTGTCGTGGAATACGCCCGTGATACCAGGCGTGGCTGCGCAAGTCTTCGCTGTTCATCTGCAACTCCTCTTCTAGCTCTTTCTTCAGCTTTTCCGGGCTACTGTCCATAACCTGTCTTTCCTTTGAAAACTGCAACAGAGAGAGAGAGAGAGAGAGAGAGAGAAGGCTTGATTATAGACCAGGTCTGGCAAGAAAAACTTTATCTTGTTCAAAACTTTCATTTTTGCCCAGGTGTCATGAGGTCTGTGATAGCCAATGGAATTCACACACCTCATTTCCCAAGCCTTTGATCCCTAAGCAATATTTGTGAAAACTCCTGCCAGGGGAGAAACTAGGTAATGATTACATGTTGCAAGGTGTATTGTAAAGTCCCACCTGGAGGCTTGAGATAACGGGTGTGTCTGCTGAGTCATTTCTGTACCTGCACAGTAAGAATCCTTTTGCAGAAAGCAGATCCTGGTTATAAGCCCCTGTTCCCCAATTCCACATGTTTTACGCAGGTTAAAGTTGCCAAACCAAATATACGCTTACATTTATTGGCATGATCCTGAAAAAACATGCACAATGTCGTCATTGTGCTCAGTACACACCACAAAACCTTCAAGCTCCAGTTAATGAACCAGAGCAGGGGAAGGGAAACAAGTTTGATGTCACAGCATGCATTCACTTAAAACTCTACCAGGAGACTCAGGAAGAAGGTGCAAGATGGCAGTGGGATGTTGTTTGACTCTCAGATGACCCTTCATTCCTGCTGTGGAACTTATAGGTAGATTTTTGTCCATTATGTAATGGACCACTGCAAGATCCTCAGAACAAGGAGGAGGAGATTCAAAAGGTCAATTCATAAGCCTGGGGAGAGTGTTGACTGAGCACTCCTAGTCTGAGTGGTGCTATTGGTAAAGAGATTTGCTATTCCATCACATACAAGCATGAGCCTCAAGTCAAAACATGCCACACCACCACAAAAGGTACAAAAAGTGGGTTAAGCAATATGCAGTAAATCCAGCTGCAGCTAAAAGTTGTGCTCATGGGGGAGTAATCATACACAATCAGTTCACATGAACAGCTTTAAATCATAGTCTCACCACTGAATACATTGTTACAAATCATAATCTCACCACTGAATACATTGTTACAAGTAGCCCTCGCATGTTTCCATATTCTCATCAGATGGAGCTCTTACTGAGTAATATTCCCACAATCCTACTTGGCATAGTATCAGCAATCTAGTCAATGAGGGCCTCTTGTCTCTGGAGCTTTGACTGAGGATCAGCTGCTTTGTTTATGAACACTGAATTGGGAGATGCAGGGCTAAATTAAAAAGATGTGGGAGCTAGACTAATCTCTCCATATTTACTTACTCCCCTCCATTCTACTCCTACTCCTTTAGTTCATAGATAGCTCACAAGAGCTGAAATGGCATTTTAATTAAATCCAGCTGGCTCTCCTGCTGCTATTACTACTGATTTTGTTTCAAAAATCAGACAACAGTTACAATGATCTTACTCCTACCCAGACATGTTTGCTCTCTTGCCTGAGTTGTTTATGTTTGGTTTTCGAACATTACAATCTGCCCCACAACACAGCCAGAAACTGAAGGGACACAATGCTTCCAAAGCAATCTCTTGTCTCACACATACCTACCAGATATATACTGAACAGGAAATCCCTCAGTACCATGAAACTTGTTTTTCTTGGTTCCATTTTAATCTCCAAGAACTCTTGTCCTTTGATTAAAACCAACATGCCTAGTATTTTAAGCCAATGACAGGAGAGCTTCCTGTCTCCAGTGCCTTGCTTAGCCCCTGCATGCCATCCAGAGAAGGCTTGAGTGTATGCATGACTATAAGGGGATGTTTGGATGGGAGAGAAGCAGGTGCCAATTAATCAATAATAAGAATAAGAATAAGAATAAGAATACAGGTATTTCTATACCGCCTTTCTTGGTTCTCAGATTTCTCCTCGGACTTTATTGAAGGTGGTTTACATAGGCAGGCTAATCAAATTCCCGTAGGGATTTATACAATTTGAAAGAAGGTTCTATCTTTCAAGAAACCACAACATTCAGATGTTTCTTTCTGATCTGGTCACAACATTCTGGCCTCCATCCTCCCATGCTCAGAGCAGATGGAATAACTTGGCTCAGCTTGTCAGCTGCTTCAAGGTCGCACAGTGCCGGTGGCCTCAAACTGGCGACCTGCGGATGTTATCTTCAGGCAAATGGAGGCTCTACCCTCTAGACCAGACCTCCAGCCCTAATAGCAATAAGAAAGCAGGAATATCTTTACCCTTTGGCATAGTGGCAAAACTAGTACTACTTGTATCAGCACAATTCCTACATCTATACCAGGTAGGATGGTGGAATGCCTCATCAAAGATAGGATCTCAAAACACATAGACGAACAAGGCTTGCTGAGAGAGAATCAGCATGGCTTCTGTAAGAGTAAGTCTTGCCTCACAAACCTTATAGAATTATTTGAAAAGGTCAACAGGCATGTGGATGCGGGAGAACCTGTGAACATTATATATCTGGACTTTCAGAAGGCATTCGACACAGTCCCTCACCAAAGGCTACTGAAAAACTCCACAGTCAGGGAACTAGAGGATAGGTCCTCTCATGGATTGAGACCTGGTTGAAGACCAAGAAACAGAGAGTGGGTGTCAGTAGGCAATTTTCACAATGGAGAGAAGTGAAAAGCAGTGTGCCCCAAGGATCTGTCCTGAGACCAGTGCTTTTCAACCTCTTCATAAACGACCTGGAGACAGGGTTGAGCAGTGAGGTGACTAAGTTTGCAGATGACACCAAACTTTTCCGAGTGGTGAAGACCAGAAGTGATTGTGAGGAGCTCCAGGAAGATCTCTCCAAACTGGCAGAATGGGCAGCAAAATGGCAGATGAGTTTCAATGTAAGTAAGTGTAAAGTCATGCATATTGGGGCAAAAAAATCAAAACTTCACATATAGGCTGATGGGTTCTGAGCTGTCTGTGACAGATCAGGAGAGAGATCTTGTGGTGGACAGCTCGATGAAAGTGTCGACCCAACGTGCAGCGGCAGTAAAGAAGGCCAATTCTATGCTTGGGATCATTAGAAAAGATATTGAGAACAAAACAGCTAATATTATAATGCCGTTGTACAAATCAATGGTAAGGCCACACATGGAGTACTGTGTCCAGTTCTGGTCGCCGCATCTCAAAAAGGATATAGTCAAAAGAGAGTGACTAAGATGATTACGGGGCTGGGGCACCTTCCTTATGAGGAAAGGCTATGGCATTTGGGCCTCTTCAGCCTAGAAAAGAGGCACCTGAGGAGGGACATGATTGAGACATACAAAATTATGCAGGGGATGGACAGAGTGGACAGAGAGATGCTCTTTACACTCTCACATAACACCAGAACCAAGGGACATCCACTAAAATTGAGTGCTGGGAGAGTTAGAACAGACAAAAGAAAATATTTCTTTACTCAGTGTGTGGTTGGTCTGTGGAACTCCTTGCCACGGGATGTGGTGACGGCATCTGGCCTGGATGTCTTTAAAAGGGGATTGGACAAGTTTCTGGAGGAAAAATGCATTACGGGTTACAAGCCATGCTGTGTATGTGCAACCTCCTGATTTTAGAAATGGGCTATGTCAGAATGCCAGATGCATGGGAGGGCACCAGGATGAGGTCTCTTGTTATCTGGTGTGCTCCCTGGGGCATTTGGTGGGCCGCTGTGAGATACAGGAAGCTGAACTAGATAGGCCTATGGCCTGATCCAGTGTGGCTGTTTTTATGTTACATGGGAAAAACAGAGCTGGGTGCCAAGTACCACTGCTGAAGGGATTAATGCTCTAGAAACACCGATTCTCTCACCCATTAAAAGGTGGTCTTGGGGATAACCACAAAAAGCCTATGAAAACCCACTACATCAAGAGATTCCTTATCCAGGATCCCTCTACTGCTCTCATTCTCTCCATTCAACTCTTCCCATGACCGGTACCCAGTCTATGAGAAGAAAAGCAGAGGCTGGGACAGGAAGATGTCAATCAGAATCTGGGGCCTCTTCATAATTCAAACCATAATAAATCTGGCCTCACCAGAAGAGTCACAGACATCCCAACTTCTCTAGAAAAAGACAGACACAAAAAAGAACCCTGCAAGTTAGAGAGCTCCTGTTTAAACTGCCCATAAAAAAAGCTTAGATAATATAAAGAGAATTTGGATATTTGGGGCAGCCTGCTGGTTTTTAAATCACTCCTTGCTTACAACTTGAAGGAAGAGGCAGAAATAAAAGGGACACAAAATTGGAGACCCCATGATTATAGGATGTGAGTTACTATGCAACAATAACCACAGAAACATTTTTTCTCATGGCTGCATATTTTTTCCCAGGAACTTGGATGAACTCCAAGACTTCCAGTGATGTGAATGCATCCTTACCGTGGCTGAAAGAGACTAAAGGACAACTTCTTCTCATCCTCCGTTAGGTCTTTTCATGAATGCCCAGACCTTGGGGGTTCATTTCAGAGCTCAGAGTTGTACGAGGATTATATGAGTATACTAAATGAGGGCATGACATTCACTATGAACTCCCTCCAACAGCTCTTTGTTTAGATAGTCTCCTAACCCAATTCACCACATCAGTATGGGACCACACTCCCAGTGCCAAGAAAGGCTTTTAAGATCCAGGCTAGTTCTAAGATTCATTTTTCTCCCTGTGTCTTTTGCTTACTAAAAGCAAAGCTTTGGAGAAAATGGGAGTGGAGAAACAAGACCGGCAGAAAGTTGCACACTTGCCCCGTCTCCCTTGGGTCACTAGACTGAAAGCCCCTCAGGACAAAGACCCATTTTTTTCATTCTACATAAAGAACCATGACCATTCACAGCTTAATACTACATATGGTAAATTAACAGAGACAGGTCAGCAGTCCATTACTTATAAAATACTAGTATGTTTTCTTTCACTTGATTCTGCTTGTAAATGTGATTTAAAAGCATGGATATCTGGGATATACAAACTGGAGTAACTATGGAGGAACCAGGGCTGGCCCAGTGGACAGAAAGGGCTGCTTTAAGCATTGGTCTGTAGGAGGTGCCAAACTAAGAGGGGCACTGTGCACCTGCCTGCCTGCCTGCCACCACCCCCAGCCTGCTAACCACCCAGCTCCTTCACCAATCATGCACTCTGACTCTCTTCTCACATGCTGAGAGAAGGATCAAGGCAACCCACCTCTTCCTTCAGCATCGCTGCAATAAGCAACGGTGGTGGCAGTGTTGTACACAAAGCAGCAGAAGCCCACTATTATATTCTGATCACTACCCTTGCAGGAGAGTGATCAACACAGAAACGCTGTACCTTCCTCACCTCAGAGCCCAGCCTGCTACAAAGGAATGGCCAGAGAGACAAAGAGATAGTGGCAGTAAGCACATGCTGACATGTACGCAAAGAGAACAAAAAACAAGCGAGGTCAGAATATTAGGAAACTGTTCCTCAACTTGGACCAGGACAGGGAGTAACTCTGATCTGAATATAAACTGATGGGTACAAGAATGACTCTTACCATTTACAAAATGAACTCATTCATGTTCTCATAACCTCCAGACATTACTTTCTGGAGTAATATCAAGTGACTGCTCTAATATACTTTACATCAGACTATCCTTCAGTGAGGGCAAAATCCAGCCAGAGCATATTACTTCAATGTTCTTCCATCTGCACTGCTTACCTGTTCATTTCTGAGTTCAATTTAAGGTGCTGGAACCTGCCTTTAAGGACTAAACAGCTTGGGACCCAGATACCTTATGGGTTAACTTCTCCTGTATGTACCACCTCATGTGCTTTGCTGCATTCGAGGCCCTGAAACTTGGCAGGTATCCACCAGGTGAAGTTCTTTTCAATAGTGGCAACAACTCTATGGAGCGCCCTTCCCAGAAAGACATACCTGACCTCAGTGCTGCATAGCTTCATAAGCCAGGCCCTTTTAGAGCCCATCAGAGTCAGCAAGTTCTGTTGCCCTCTCATCTTCCCCTCTGTGGGTTTTTCCCTATTATGTTGACCTTTGTTGGTTTTGAGTTTCTACTGAAGTGAGTATATTGTCTGTTTCTGTTCGACTGTGGTGTACTTTTGGTTTTTATTGTGTACAAGTTTATTGATCATGTTGTTGTTAGCTGCTCTTTTAGCTATTTATAAGATAGAACAGAGATCAAAACTTTCCTTAAGAAGTCTACTGCTTTCTGTATAGAGCCTTTTTGGGATTTCTGAAGGGCACCTCAGGGACGAAGAGGACTCCAACGGTTCTTGGGATTGTTATTTTCCTCCCCACCTGCAGCAAAGAAGGCCCCAGAGTAAGCAGCTGCCTAGCTGGCTCCCCTCACTCAGTGGGAGACATTCCACCGCCATGCCTCAATGACCAAGCAGCAATAGATGTGCTCTGGCAGGCATGTGGTGCCCTTTCCAGCACGCAAGCCCTTCTAGCCTAGCAACCACCATGGTTTCACTCCTGGCTAACCCGGAAGCCCCAACTCTGCGTCTGTTAAGCAGGAACTTCTCAGATCCTCAAGACACAGCCATGCTGGAACCACCTGATAATATCATCTTTCTGCCAAGTTCCTAGAAACCCCACATTACATAAACATGAAGACCCACATCTTCCAAAAGATTTGCTAAATATAGTCAAGCATAATTATTTCTACATTGTATAATTAAGCGACTGTGAATTAACATTTTACAAATGATTTTCATTCAAGTGTCATTTAATCTAGGCTTAATCTAAACTTATACCCTGACGTTAATTTTAAACAGGCATGTTTGATTCAGTACGTGACTGAACTTTATGCTAGCAAATATCTCCTAGAAAGCGCTGTGTAGATTGTCAGCCACTGAGGAAGCCTAGGAGAATTAAATGTCAAGTGATTCTGCTCAAGCTTTAACTTAAAATTACCCACAACTGCTTGGCATTTTATGATGTATTATGACCCCAAAGCCAAAATATTTGGCTAGTTTTCTTAAATCCATCTTTCTCTGTGCATCTGATCTCCCAGTTTTTCTTCCACAGAAAACTATTCCTTCTTGACTGTTCCTATGAACCACTCCCAGCCTTCTTCTGCTTTCCTAGTTGTACAGCTTTCTCAGGCTCTCTTAGACTTATTTTCTTCTGTTCTGCTTTCTCTGCCGCTTCTACTTTACTCACTCCCCTCTAGAATTCGAGGTACTTACCAATGGCAGAGATGTTTGCCTGCCCTGCCTCTGACATTAGGACAGACCAACCAAGCATCACCCAACACAGATTTTGGACAACAGTTTGAATCCTATCACACTGCAAGGCTTCTGCTTTGAATCCATTTTACATTACAATGCCTTCTTTCGGCCCTCTTTTTTGTAAAGTCCTTAATTATGCACACCACCAGAGTTTATTTTAATGTTCAGCAGTTTACATGCTACAGTTCACTCTGCATCATCTCAGATATGCACATGGGGCAGCTGCCTGTTTTGACCAAGCCTCTGTGCCAATTTCCCCCCCCCCCCAGTGTGTACAAACAGGCTCATACCCAAATGCACATTCTGAAATGGTGTACCATGTGCCTGACTGAACATCTGTATCTGCACTTGCCTCAAGTCAGAGATTATCAGTGGGCTAACTGCAAGTCCAGCGGACAACTGACCTTTGCAGTCACAAGGAGACTTCATCCGCTGCAGTTTATATAATTTGCATGGTTAATTTGTAGCTGTCATTCGCGGATAATACGGGGAAAGGGATTTTTTTTCTAGGAAAAAAAATCCATCCATTCTTCATCGTTAAGGTTTCCACTTTTTCTATTAATGTGGCTCTAAAAGCTATAAGCCAAAAGCATAAAATAAAGTGTTTCCAGATATGTTAAGGAGAAGAAATGATAAGAAGAGCTAAGCACAGGTTTCTGCCTAATAAACAGCTATTACTTTGCCCATTGAAGAAGCGGATAATCTACTCCAACATAGCACTGGATTGAGAATGTGAGAACCTTCCACACATCTGCACCCTCTATCTTGAACTATGACATCTTGCACATTGGCCAGACCAGTTGACATTATGCCATACCTTAGACTTATTATAGCATCTCCAAATTAAAATCTCAAGGGCTGGAATGTGGGTCTGTTCACGTATTTACCCAGGTGACATTCCCATAACAGATTCCTCTCCTACACGCACACAACAAAATCTGTTATGGGACTATTCCACACAGAGGCCTGCAAGCTTGGAGAACAAATTTATGAAAACAAATTAAGCCTATCACATTACATTATGTTGTGGCATAAGGGTGCACAGACTCTTTCTGCCATTAGAGTATTGTCCAGTGAGGTAAGTATATGAATTGATCTTGTGCGTTTATGCTGCTAGGGCTTATTTTGAACCAGGGCTCAGCCTGGAAATATCCGAAGAGATGATACAGGAAAGGCAAAAGTGCCTCCAAGCATTAGTAAAAGGGTTTTCATATCAGAGGTTGCATTTCCCAAGTCCCAGCATCTCTCTCCTTCAAAATTAAACATAGCACATTGCCATAAAACTAGAATGTCCATGACAGGAATCAAGGGAGCAGCAGCAACATAAAACCTCAATGCATGAGAGAAGTGTGAAGGGAAAGATGTATCCCCTATATTCCTGCAGTTGATGCAGTTGAAGGAGAAGGGGCTTTGTTCTAGCAAAAGCAACCAAAACAGATGGATTCATTTCAACTATGTCTGAAAGTCAGAAACTATCATGGATGGGCATGACTGCCTTGATCCTCTTCTTACAAAACCAAGCTGAAATGCCTTACATTATTTTTAAAGCAATATACCAATCTAATTTTGAAAGAATCAAAATGACATGGATGACAATTCAACCAGCATGGCATGTTTAGCTTTTGAAATCAATGGGGCTAAGCATGCTTACATCTTTGTTGGACTCTGGCCATAATTTTTCTCCCCTAGACACACCTTGTAAGGCATCCAAAGTCTTAATTTTCATATCTCTCTCTGTCTCTCTCCTCATTGCCAGGCAAGGCCTATTGTCATCTTATCTGTCCCTTTGATAAAAAAAATTGTTTACTCAAAGCATATCTAAAGGATGTTAGTATGGTCTCAGTGACTCTTGATCACTCCAATACCAGCAAATCTGAAATCCCTGGTGAGACTTCAAGCAGACCATTAGCATCTCTGATGTACAAACCCCTTGATGTCCTCCAACTTCCCAAGAGTATTTGAATCATTTCCTGCTGCTATGCACAGAGCCCTGCCAAGACAATTTAAATTAACTCTAGGAACTGCCAGTCAAGAGGTTCCTGTTTATGATCAGAAAGATTTCAGTGAGAAGGTTTCAAATTCATATAACTCAGCTATTCAGAATATTCAAATCTGTATAAAATGTGAAACTTGCCAAAGTGCCTGACATTATAACTGCCCAGTTGTACCAGGGCAAAAGAATGCTTCGTGCTAATATGGTGAGAACAGAAAAATGAAACAAATGGACAGCCAGTGTAGCCATCAGGCAGAGTCAAATTGCCTACCTCCAGCAAACACACGGGCCACTGCATTCTGCACTAATTGCAATTTCTGAACAGTCCAAGGGCACCCCCACATAGAGCATGTTACAGGAGTCTAACCTTGATGTCACTGTAGCATGGATTACCATTGCCAGGTCTGCACAATTCAGGTTATGAAAGCATGAAGTCCAAGGGGACCACTCCAGTTTCCCTACCCAAGGGACAGCTCTGCTGACCAGACCTATGAAGAAGGGTCAGCTGGAAATCTGACTTTACTGTCGGATCAAAGGCAACGTTTCTCAGCCCCTACTTGACCTATACTCTAGGACTATGTTCCAAAATTCTTCCCATCTATTTTCTATCTTCCCTCTGAACTAAAAGTGAACTTTCTTGCCCTTATATCTCAGTCAATGTCCATGGCAAGGATGTCAAATTTTGTCAAAGGGACTCTGCTAGTCACTCCCCATTCCACATCCTCCCCAATGTTTAAGTATGGTGTCAGGACTTTAGCATTTAAATACTTGTGTCATGGCACAATATTAGAGCAATTGGTTTTAATTTTTGAAAAGGGCAAAATTATTTGTGCAAGTTCCAGAATAAACTTCAGTTTTATTTTATGGTTCTTGGCTTGCTCTTGGGTTGTTCAAACTTTTGCCGTTCATAAAGCTTGCATCAACTCAGCTGCTCAAAAGGTATTAATCTAGTATAATACCAAAAAAAAAAAAAAAAAAAAGATGGTAGGTTGCCAACTCACCAGTACATAAAAATAAACTCTGTACATGCAAATTCCTGGTTCTTTGTGGAACCCCAGAAGCCCCTATCCATCTGGGGCATAAACAAAGAAATGGGGTTACACCAGTGAAGCATCCAACTTCAGAATAAACTTCAGATTGCACCGACTTCAGTGCAATCCTGTGCATGTCTACTCAAATTCATAATGAGTTCAATGGAACTTACTCCCAGGTAAATGGGTATAGGATTGCAACCTTAATGTCACTCACGTATGTTAAAAATGCACCGTAGAGCAGGTCTCTGAACAACAAGATTGTAGGTCTCTCAAAGCAGTACTTGGACCATAGCAGGCTACACATTCTAATCCAAACTGCTCAATTATTTTCACGTGCCCCAATCATCTCTCCAGGGATTAAACATTTTATAGGGGTCATGCTGCCACTTTTGTGTAAATTACTGCATCCACTGGAGATCCTCCATCCAAACAATTTACTGTATTGCCTTGTTTCAAAGAAGGCAAGGTTATAAATACACCCCATGCGCTGTTAATGCTTTCCATCTCATTAGAATCCTAATCAGCAGAGCTGATTATTTTCTGCTTTGATGAGCTATAATTAAGAACACCTCTTTTATAGTATCTGTATTTTCAGACCAAGACGGCATCTAGTGGGAGATGGAATGCATGCTGTTGGTGTTTGGTTCCTCTGAAAAGGTGACTGGGGTAATTCAGCATTATAGTTCTCATGCAGTGCTCCACATATGGCCTGTAATGTTTGAACAATGATTTACCACAAGTGTTCGGACAACCCCTACCCACATATATATTCACTATAACGCAAGAAAGTGAGATCACACATGGCAATCCTATCCTAGCATCTGCATGTCTCCCAGACACACACTCAAACTTTGCATATTAAGCAAAACTTCAGCAAGGGCACAGGCTCTCCATGCCAGTAGAAGGGCAGCCACTCATGTGGAGAGCATAGGTAAGTAGAGGTGCATATGCACAGGCACCCCCTTGTTGATGTGGTTATCAACACACAGAGATGAGTCATCAGTGCACAGGGTCATCAACGTGTGGTTATCAGCGCACAGAGGTGAGAGGTTGGACTGGGAGCACACAGATGTTATGGACAGGATTTGTCAGTGTGATCCTAATTCCCCTTCCACAAATGTGCTGGGGAGAACATATGAATAGCCCTATGGATATCTCCAATCAGATGGACTCTTTCCATGCCAGTGGAATGTACAACATCATGTTTACACTGATGGCAGATTCCAGAGGGGATGGCATGTCTATCTCCAATCTGTCTCCAATCTCTGCCTCCATCATCTATTTAGAAAAAGGGGCTCTCTCTGGGTATATGCGGACTGGTCAAGCAGCAGAATGAGCTGGTAGAATCTTACTGCAATAGAGTGCAGTGCACCACTTACAAGTTTAGGTGGGGAAATCGCCTTTAAAAAAACTAGAGAAACCTTAAACTCCATGCAAATAGAGAACTAGAGCAGGAGGCAACATGCTGGGCTAGAACATTTCTCCAAGATGTGCTAGCCTTTCTCATGCTCAGGAAGTTTTGTTTTTATTTTTACCCAGGGAAGCATTAAAACTAGCAGACCATTCCTGCAACATTTTAGTACTATATAACAGTGTTCTATGGAAAGCATACACCAGGCCTGTTTGATTTTCACTCTTCTTTTCAAGTGCATGAAGTCAAAAGCTTATGATGAGCAAGGGTCATAAAAAAGCACATTAAAAAGGTCCCAGGATCAATCCCTGGCACCAACCCCAGTAAAGGAGGAAAGAACACACATATTTCAAGGAGCAAAGCTGGTAAAGACCCTTTCCCAAGTCCCTACAAATAAGCACCTAATATGAGTGACAAAGCTCATTCCTAACTGCATCAGTCAGATTAGACAGTTCTGGGCTGGATGGGCCAATGGTCTGGTTCACCATAAGACAGCATCATGTATATATACTGTATGTTCATTATTTATTTAGTGAATTATACAGGGTGATACACAAGGTGGCTGCTGCTGGCAACTCAATATACTCCTGGCAGGGCCAGATTACCCTCTGCCTACATAAGAAGGAAGGTCATTCCACAGAATCACAAGTATCTTCTAGTTAAATATGTATATTTCTAGTGATGCCAATGAGTTAACTATGATGCGAGTTGAGCCTAGGCCTATATTCTTATCACCAGAGATTCCAGTTCCACTTACACCCTCAGTAACAGTAGTCTTGGACAGCCAGAGTTCATATGCCATCTTTAGTCCTCCCACTCTCTATTTATACATGCTTTAAAATAGAACTTCCTGAGATTTCATCAAACATTAAGCAGTAGAGACCACAAAACTTCTGTAATGCATATCTCAAGTTTATTTTAAAAAGTTGGAAGTCTCTTTATATAGAATCTTATTTCTGAAACAACCCAGCTGTATTTCTCTATATGAAATGCACCCCCTCCCCAACAGTTCCCCACAGGGCATGTGGATTGGACCAATGGAAAGTTACCATGACAACATAAGCATGATTTTAGGTATCAGACATTTCAAGCCAAGATAAACAACAAAGGCAAGAATCTCAGCATTCATATAGACATTTTATATCAGCCAAATTAAAACAACGGCTTTTACTGGCTTAACCAAAGTTAAAGTCCTTGAAGTCTTTTGTTAGGTGGTATCTATCTGAACTAGAATCTCTTGTTACACTTATTCTTACAGTGCCCCTCAGCAATGCCTGTGCTGTTTTTTGCTCAGTAGCTGCAGTCCACTCCACAAAGAACACCACAAGGACTCCTTACTAGTAAAAATACTGGGAAGACAAGGCTAGGGCTTGCTGCTTGATATGCTGGCAGAAACAGCTTCATGTGTGGCATCAAATTGGCATGTGCAATTTTTCTTAGCAGAGTGATACAGCAATTTCCCACAGAAGGTTAGGAGTGTGCCTTAAAGCTCACACACTACCTCCATCCTGCCCTCCTGTACTAATTCCCTCTTTAGCTATGGGATTGCAGTATGCCTATATTGGTTGCAATTCTTTTTAACAGTAACCAGAATTGACCTTGTAGCCAGAATTTGAAATCAGGATTTGAACTTGAATATGCAAACCCTGATTATAAGAGCATCTGGTTTGCACTAACCATGATGGGTGCAGATACCAACATAATGCTATACTGTACTATGGGTTAAAGCAAGCAAATCACAGGAGTTTAGGACAGAGGTAGGAGCATTTAAATTTATGGCATGCTTCCAATCTCCTGACCACAGGTACGTTTGCAATGAGCTACTGAAAGATGCCCATGAAGTCAGTAGTTTTATATATGTCACTGTGTTTGCAACTTCTCATAGTTCCAAAAGATTTTTTATGAACATTCTTTCTCTTTCTCCTGAATACAGATCTTTAAAACGCTTCATGAAATCCAGTAATCAATTTGTAAACAAATCCTCCTCCATCCAACAGCTTTGTGATGCAGCTTTCCTCCTGCATGAAGGTTGACTTTAAGTTATCTTCTTAATGTTTATGAGATCAGGTTAACTTTCAGGTATTTCTGTTGCATTTGTACCTTGTTCTTACAAATAGTTCCAGGTGGCATATGGGCCATTTTCCACGTTTTATTAGCACATCAACTTTGTGGGGTAGGTTAATTTATGTTTTGGCAGTGAGACGGTGACCAACCCAGGATCAGTCAGTGAACTTCATGATCTTCCAACTCAGGTTCAAAAAATACACACCACACGTTATACTGACCATATATTATGTTCTGTACTATCACAACACTAAAAAAATCTCCAGAGATAAACATATTCTAAACAAAATTTCCATCACATAAAACTATGCTTAAAGTAACTAGCCAATTGCATTCTTGCCAAAACATTTTTATTAACATGATAGACCACCTACCTTGATTCCAATCATGGCCTTATGATGATAAAAACAACAGAGAGAGGCTACAAGCGTTTGAAGCACATTACAGTCTTTAGGCATTTTCAAATCTTCTGCCGTGGGCCAAACCCTCCCGTGGAACAGAAGATTCTCTCCCAGTTACTGTCAGGAGCTCCCACTGAGCTCCTATGCTTAGCTGCTGCCTGCTGAGGCTTCTGCACTCCCCCACCTCACAACTTTAATCTCAGGCTCTTTCCTCAGTGAAAGCTGATCCTGTCATCTAGGGCATCTCTGCACTCAGTTTCTTGCATCCAGCACATACCAGAAGCCTCATGGGACTCTATTCCGCTCACCAATGAAATCCTAACCCTCTGAGAGCCTCTCTTTCTATTTGGGAATACCCCATATTACAGGCACAACCCATCCCAATCCAACAAAAGGCATCACCTTTCTTAGCTGCATGCAGCATCTGAGTTAGTGGACCCAGAGAGCAGTCACTCTAGTCTAGTTGTTCCTCCAGGCAATGCCCATGCTCACCTCTGCAGCATTACTAGGTACACAACTGATGGGGGTGGGGGTGGGGGAGAAGAGATAGAGAAAGGGCCCTGAGAGAACAGTCACAGGGGGGTGTTTGCATATTTCTGTTACTCTTCACATCAAACAGTGTTGCATCCTAAGGCATAGGTAACCAAGGGGCGGCGGAAGAAGTCTGTTTGTTTTGAATTAGGGAGCTGCTGGCAACCCATCGTGAGATGACAAGGGAGAGAAGCCAGTCACATCAGCACAGCTGCTGCTGGCGTCATCCTAGTAAATGCAGCCTCCTGTCGTTTAATTAAAAGATCAGCTGGTAAGTTTCCAGGCCTGGTGCTGGTCCGACACACCTGCGCAAGCTTTGAAAGCAACGTTTAAAGAATACTGAAAAACGCATGAAAACCATCCCAACTCCACTATGACATCAATGGAATTTTTGCCACTGATTTCAACAGGAGGTAGGTTTTAGACTTCAAAATAGTTCCTTTGAAAACATAGGTGAAGATCATTTTTGAGATCCGTAGACAGAAGCATAAATTTCTACCTATTATACATAAGCCCTGCTATTTTTATTTTTGCGTACAGATTCTCTATATAAAGGCTGCAGCCCTTTCAAAATATATCTTCCTGCAGTACATTGCAGATTAAATGGCTGAATTCAGGCCACAGTGTGTGCTGTAAGCAAGAGAGCAGGTGCACTGCAGAAAGGAATTTACAGAGGAAATAGTTCCAGATGTCTCAAGCAAGTAACTCAAGTCATATACTGAAAGGAAACAGGGCATCACTATGAACCCTGATCTAGACAGAAATCCCTAATCAACATGGAATAGTGGTCAAACTTTGAAGACAAGCAAAATTCAAGAACCAAGTCAGGCCAAAGGAAGTTTTAGTGGGTGAAATTCCTGACCACACAGACTTATCTCTATTTAGGGCAGGGCTCCTAAAAATAATGAGAGGGAAAGCCTTAATATAGCTAGGAAGTAATGTTACATTAATGCCAATAAAGGTTCCATATGTACAAGAAATGCTACAGATCTCTCACACACCATACACACTGCTGAATGGCATACGGAACAGCACTTTCTGGACTCAACCATTTCAGACTGCAATGGGAGGTTACACATTTGAACACTTCCCCATGTAAAAACAAAACTATCTATGGAAAGCCAGCATGATACGGAGAAGGATTCTCACACAGCCTTCCATTCACATAAGAACATAAGAACAGCCCCACTGGATCAGGTCATAGACCCATCTAGTCCAGCTTCCTGTATCGCACAGTGGCCCACCAAATGCCCCAGGGAGCACACCAGATAACAAGAGACCTCATCCTGGTGCCCTCCCTTGCATCTGGCATTCTGACATAACCCATTTCTAAAATCAGGAGGTTGCACATATGCATCATGGCTTGTACCCCATAATGGATTTTTCCTCCAGAAACTTGTCCAATCCCCTTTTAAAGACATCCAGGCCAGATGCCGTCACCACATCCTGTGGCAAGGAGTTCCACAGACCAACCACACGCTGAGTAAAGAAATATTTTCTTTTGTCTGTTCTAACTCTCCCAACACTCAATTTTCGTGGATGTCCCCTGGTTCTGGTGTTATGTGACAGTGTAAAGAGCATCTCTATCCACTTTATCCTTCCCATGCATCATTTTGTATGTCTCAATCATGTCCCCCCTCAGGCGTCTCTTTTCTAGGCTGAAGAGGCCCAAACGCCGTAGCCTTTCCTCATAAGGAAGGTGCCCCAGCCCAGTAATCATCTTAGTCGCTCTCTTTTGCACCTTTTCCATTTCCACTATGTCACATTTTACTGTCCTATCCCCTGGCAGCTTTTATCCAAACATAGGATTTCTTCCCTGCAGTTTGAAATGCTACAGTCTAAAAAGGGCTACAACATATGTCATGAAAGCATATACTGGTCTGCAACAGAGGATATATGAAATGCTGCTTTTATTCAATATTATAATTTGCTACTGGATTTCCCCACCACAAGGCAGGCATTCATTGTGAGATGATAGTTTAAACAGTTTCAAAAATGCATTCAGGCATTTATAAATATGAGAACTTCATCCAGTGTTTAATTTTAGATGGAAGCAGAAATCGCGTGTGAAACAGATGAATTTAGAACTTGTCCATGAAGCAGACAGGCAGGAAGTGTTTGATAATAGTTTCTTCCTAAGAACCTCACTGTACAGTTGCCGCAAAAAATATACACGACATAAATGTTTCTAATGTTCTACATAAGAACGGCTATGCTGGTCAAGACCAAAGGTCCATTTAGTCCAACATCCTGCTTCCCAGCCAGATGATCCTAGGATGTTTGAAGCAATCATCCTCAACCAACATAGCCCTCCACAGCAACCAGCCTCAGTCTGTGCATGGAGCTCTCATAAACCATCATTTTTAGCAGTTAGTGATAGACTTGTCTTCTGCTAATTTGTCCAATCCCTTTATAAAAAGGTATCTAAGCTAGCACCCATCACTGCATAGTACTGTAGTGAAGGCCACATATTAAATTACTGTAGATACTCATGAAATTTCTGCCAAGTAATCAAGCTCCAATTCTCACTTCGTCTGATCTCCGGGGCAGAGCCTTTCAACTCTGAACAGTTTCCTTTCTCAAATGGCAGGCAGGCGCCAAGTTTCTCAAGCAGCAGGTAGCACCAGGCACGCAGGGCAGAGATCATTTCTACAGCAACGGGCAAATTCCAGCCAAAGTTAACCTTTTAATCGCCTTCCTTCTGCTGCAGCCTGGTTCTGGTTCTGCTTGGCAAATGCTTGCTATGCAGGTCTGTTTTTGGAAACAGGATGGGACCCTCCTTCCCAGAATACAATTCAGTGCACCATGACTTAAGAATAACACCCATGGAAAGCAGTGGGTCTACTTCTGAATAAAAAGGGCTGCAAATATATGCAGCTGCATCTCTCTGCTGTGAATTGAATTGCACACTCCCAGTAATGTGTTATGGGTTGTATGTTGTATGTAGAGCTTCAGGCTTAACACACCAGACACCATAAAGGTGGATTTGCTTCATGGTTCAACCTTTTTCACTTGCATATCCCTTGGCAGCCCATTTCCATAAATTGTACCCTTCCTATTAGCAAAATGTTTGTAATTAATAATACAAGCCCTCATCTCCCCCATATGAAAACCCAGACTTCATGTATTCATCAGAGTGTTTTCTCTTTTCATCTGTTTGAAGAACAGAAGACTCTGCCTTCACACTGTTTTGCACCAGACGTGTGCTGAGAAATTCTGGCTGATTGATCATATTATGTTTCAGCTTTTTTACTGTGCTGGTTTTCAATCACTGGTGCATACATGAATTGATGACCAAAAACTAGCTGTTGGTGGGGCTTTCATAGTCAACTAGCAACCTTCCTTCCTGCCTTGCTGGCCCTGCAAAGCATTCTGGAGCATGGCCTGCCTTTTTCTGCCATTATTCCATTCTTTTTCAAGTACCTCTACAGGTCCTGTTGAGTGTCCCTGGGAGTACATGAATACCAGGTTGGGAACCACTGTTTTACTGGTATGTTGTTTACAGTGCACTTACTCTGATAGTGCTTACAAAAAGGTGGTGAAGACCAGAATTTAAAAAAGAATAAAAATGTATCCTATGATCTTTTATTATGTTTTAATAAATCAGAGACTATAGTTCTTGGGTAAGAATTAGTGGTAGGTTATTGTTCAGGATCTGTCCTTGGGTAAAATCTATAGTCAGACACCCCCCTAAGTTTAACCCCCGACTTATCCGAGGGTCATAGAAAATTCCATGATTGCTGGCTCAAAAACCTGCCCTTGACCTATCTGTGGGGTTGACTTATATGCGGGTGCCTGTGGTGCGAAAAGTCCTGAACCTGCTGCCAATCAATTTTATTGGAAGATCTCGAGTTCTAGCATTACAAGACTGCAAGAAAACTTCTCTATTTTCTCCATGTCATGCACAACCATATAAACCTTTATCATACTAGACACAAAACGGTTTAAAAATCTTCCTCTCTATTTTACTTGTTTGTCTTAAAAGCTACTGCATTTGATCACAGTTTACAGAGCAGGGTCACTTATTAAGGGAAATCCACTGATTGCATTTGCATAGGATGTTTAAAGCACTTTTTTTTGCATTTCCTGTATCTATAATATGAAATTGCATTCATATTGCAGTCACACATCCTACGACGTTCATATCAAGTCAGGTGTACTTTATTTAGCCATGTAACATTAAAACAATTTTCAGCACAATCTTAACTTGCTCTGGAATAGGGAGGCCGGCAGGCCTGCCCCGTATCCAGTGTAAGTTTTGGGCTGCAAGCAGCTCAGCAAGGGGCAATGCTTCCCCTTACCCCAGGGAGAGCCAGAGCAGCCCCAATGGGTCTACTTGGATCTGTACGACCTCGTGGTGGTACAGATCCGAGCAGCCCGGAGTTGTGCGTGCTACCCAGGAACAGGGTCGGGATCTGGCAAAGGTGCTGGGTCCAGCCCCACCCCCTGCTCTCCCACTGCTCTCCCATGGGCCCACCCACAGCCTGCCCTCCCTCACCCTGGAATGCCACCTTCCTACTTTCTGGTTGCCCCCCATGCCCCTTTGCCAGCCAAACTAGGCTGGCACGGACCTACCTTGTTTAATCCACACAGAGGCTGAATGCATGCTGACCGAGCATGCTGTTAAGATTGTGCTCTTAGGCCCAAATCGTAAACAACTTTCCAGCACTGACATAGCTGTGCCTGTGGGGTATATGCTGCATCCTACAGTTGGGTGGCAGTCATGGAGGCCTCCTCAAGATGAGGGAATGTTTGTTCTTTTACCTTGGAGCTGGAAAGTTGGTTAGGATTGCAGCCGTAGTTACACTTTTATCTGCTGTGTGATCCTTTACAAAAAATTCAGTTTAAATTACAAAACTATGACCCTGACTAATAATAAGGGAGATTATAAAATATATGTTACCAGTGGTTCTCAAATTGTGAGCTGTGGCTCCCCATGGAAACCAGCTAGGAGAGCACAGAATCCTTGCAAAAACCCTGCTGCCCAATAGAACATATAGGATTGTAGCCCTAATGGGGAGCTGCAGTCAATGGCCCAGTAGGTCAAGAGAGGGTTAAAAAGTTGGGAACCACATGGTAAAACATTAAACCAAGTATATCTGCACAATGTGTATCAATGTATCACCTTGTTCCATGTGTTTACAGAGATATATCCTTCCCTGAATATAATACCAATGGTTGCGAGAACATACACTTTTTTAAAACAATAGCTCCCTCCTTCATATGAACAACATTCACACATGTAAAAGAGCTAGAAGGACTCAAAGGCACTTTTACTGTCATAAATACTGTAAACTCATCCTCTATCTCCCACATATTCCCTCAAATGCTACTAATTACAGAGACATAACTAGGTGTTGAGATTCGTCTAGCAAATGACTGATGTAGGTAGATTGTTGTCACTTGGCAAAAAATAAACTGAAAATGTGTTGCATGCATGTACTGTCTTGGATCCATCCAACAGAATAGGGGTAGACTAGTGTCAATTTCATCTGTCAGGAAAGTGATGTAATAGACAAAGACAAATAGATGCAAGGCATCTGTTCACAGAATCCAGTTCACAATGGGTGAACACCAAAAATTATTCAAGAAAAATACACCACAGCTCATTTTAACATAACCACTCAGAATGAAAACAGTAATTATATAGCTGCTAAAAAATTAAGTTATTATTATTCTGAGTTTAGTTCAACTGATATGAAAAATTTCAAGCAAAGTTCAGCACTTCTAAATCCCACTGATTTTGAAACAGGAGAGGTTAAGATACATGCTAAACCTTTCCACTAAAATCAAGAAGACCGAAAAGTGCTAAACTTTGGCACCAATTTGTATCTAGCAAGGTTGAATGTCAGGTATGACTTACTCTATATATGCACACACATACATAGGGCATGTGCACACACTCTGGTTTTACAACATTTATGTCAGATGACTTCCATTATACTAATGAGAAACACACAAACCCCTATTAAACTCGTGTGAACCTCTAGTAAATTGCCTTCTAGTCTGGGGGTGTCAAACTAATTTCATATAGTGAGCCGAATAGCATTCATGGTGCCTATTGAGGGCTGGAAGCGACATCATTAAGCAAGAAGTGAAGTCATTAAGCAGATGGTCAGAAATAAGCACTTTGTACTCAGATAGGAACTCATAAGCTGCAAATGACAGTAGAGAAACCTATGCAAATTTTGATCTTATTTTCAAGATATGGGAGAGCATGGCCATCTTTTCAGCAGCGCTGCTTCTGCCAAGGCATCACTTCGCAGCTCAGCAGCTGAGAAGTGCTCTGCAAAATGATGCTTTGGCAGAAGTGGCACAACAGAAAGGGAAGCTCTAGGAGAGCCCAAATAGAATGGATAAGGAGCTTCTGGGGGCTGCAACAAACCCAGGGACCTTCTGTTTGACACCCCTGCCTAGTCATTGCTTAGAGGGAAGTTGAAGGCATGACTGCTAGGGATAAAGTTAGATACCAGTTTTAAATAGACTTGAAGACAGAATGGTAAAAACACCTACTGTGCCCTACCACCACTAGCAGTCAAACAGACTTTGCAGGTGTTGAATCGTTACAGAAACCTGCAAGACCTATTGACCAGAGACACACTATGAACAAGGGTGTCCATTTCATAGCATCTTCAGCTCTCCTTTAAAATTATTGTTTCTCTACAACTGTAGCAGGTTTCCTGCAGTACCAGTTTCTGGGCTGAGATATAATCTGTGTCTCCTTTGTTATACAGTCCAAGACTGTTTCCAGAATCTGTACAGCAGCAAATTACCCTCGAGCTCCCCCTCATGGACAGCGACAATACTTTGACAAGAGGTAAAGCCTACCGCAATTGCTTCACTTTGTTCCTTTAAAAAAGGATCTAAGGACTTTGACAAGGTTGAATCACTGACGAAAACTGAACAATTACTACCATTCTTGTAACAATTATATGTTATAATCTATTCCCACTAGTAAATAAAGCTCTGCAAGCAGATTCTGCAAGCAGATTTTCAGCGTGATATGGGTTCTTGGCTGTGATTTAAAGTGCTTCCCCAAATCTGAGCCTAAAGAGGCAAGAACATTCACACAGAACATTCACACAGCCCAACATTCCAGATCATGTACAGCTTGGTTTGTTCAGTGCATGACATACGCTGGCCTCCAGAGGCCGAATTAAGCCCTGCTGTGCTGGTGGATGTGTAAGTATGTGCCAGCCTTTCCAGGTCAGCACAGGGGTCTGGGGGGGCATAAGGAGGGAGATTTCAGGGGTGGGGGGAGGACAGGTGGCAGGCTGCCCCATGGGCAGGCAGCTGGGAAGCGTGAGCTAGAGCTGGGACCCAGTAGTTATGCCTGATCCTGACCCCATTCCAGGGCAGTCCCGGCCAGCTCAGATCTGCACCACTTTTTTAGTTGGCGCAGATCCAAGTAGATCCATTGGGACTGCAGCAGCCGCCCCCCACCCCTTCCCACCGGGGTAAGGGGAACTGATTCTCCTTGCCCTGGGCCAATCCATTTGCAGCCTGAAACTTGTGTTGGATACAGGGCAGGCGTGCCAGCCTCCTTGTTCCAGAGCAAGTTAGGATTGTGCTGTTAATCTCCCAGGTCAAGTGTCACCTGCAAAAATGTCCAACTTTCAGGCTTTTCTAGCAATTGGTGCACCTTGGGCTGAGGGTGCACCAAATTTCATCTCTCTTTAATAACCTTAGCCATTTGGGGGGTACATTTCTTGGTCTCCCACTTCTTAGAAGCTTATAATGTCTCCCTCACATGAGGGAGTCTCCTATCCCATAATCAAACAAGCTACTTCACCCCCTCCCCCCATGGCCACATTACTAGGAGCTGGATTGGACAACTAGGCTCTCTCCTCATCTGAAGTCCAATAACTAAAAAAAAAAAAACTACGTTTGGCAGCAAGTCACAGAGTGAGAATATGCCAAGAATCAAAATCACAGATAAGAGTCAGAGCAGTTGAAAACCTAAGAGAAGGTTGCAGCCAAGGTTGTTGGTTAGTTCCTTCTAATCAGTATGCAAAATTCAGTCCAATCAATTTTCCCCCTTCTGCAGCTTCTCAGCCTTCCTGCCCTTTTGGGTTGACTAGTCACAATGCCCCAATGGGCAAAGAGACCACAAAAGGCAGAATGCCTCTTCTGTGTACCCTTAAGAAGTATGGTAACCTCATTAATGCCTAAATTTCAGACTTTGCAATTCTAGGCTCCCTGGCTCAGAACTGTAATGCCACCAAACCTCTCTTGCCTTCCACTTCTTTACTCAGATTTCCCTCCTTTCCTCAAGTCTCCTCTGACTGCTGCTTTGCCCTTACTACCCTTCCCTCAGGTTCCCTATTTCAATTGCCTAACTCAGCAATTTTCAACCAGTGTGCTGTGAATGGTCCACAGGTATGCCATAGGAGTTTGGGGAAGAGCCATTTATTAGTAGAGCCATTGGGGGATGTGAGCCACCCACCAGCATCATGGTATGCCTTGTCAATTGTCAAAAAACCAACAATGTGCCTTGAAAATTTAAGGACTTTCTCAGTGTGCCACAATGCTGAAAATTCCTGGCCTAACTCTTCAGCCATCTGACCCCCAGTCTCCCCTGCCAGCTAGGTTTCCCATGACCTGGAATCTCTTTTTAGTCCTCTGCTGCACCACAAAACTACTTGATCCCAAGGCTAATGTGAAATTTTAATCCCATCCAAACTCACCTCTTCCCCTTCCTCACAGATCTGTACTATAAACCATCTGGGAGTTTTGTTCCCTTAACATTTCACCTCAGCTCAGTCAGTTTCATGAGTTTCACTGCATCAAGTCCAATACAATATAGTGTCTCCAAAGTGTTTGCAATTATTTCAGTTTGCAGCTTTGGTCAATTATAATAAAAATGGTTTCATCCACATCACTGAAAAAAAAAATATGGCATACCACCAACTTGAAGTTTTCAACTGATAACAGTAAATTCTTATTTATTTATAAGGGCCCAATCCTATCTAATTTTTCAGTGCCGGTGCACAGGGCCTCTGAGAGGAATTTTATCAGGGGGTACAAAGTTTCTTTTGGGCCCCTTCCCAAAGAGGGAGGGGGTAAATCAGAGTGGGGGGAGGGTGGCAATGGGGGTGGGCAGAATGGGGGAAAACAGGCAGGAAGAAAATGGCAACAGACGGAATAGTCTTTGGAGCCCAGGTCTACCAGGCTTCCCAATGCAGAGCTCAGGTCAATGCAGCTGCCTCGTGTTGGCAGCTAGATACAGTAATATGGAAAACCAAACTCACTCCTAAGTCCCTCTAAAATATTTCAAATATAGAAAATCATTGCAAGAGATTAGCATCATTGTATTTGGGCTTACACTAGAATAGAAAAAAATGTCCTGTGTACACCAAAACTGACTTCTGCAGTAGCTGCAGCCCACAGCTGTGTCACTAAGCTCCTATACACTCCATAGTTAGCAGATCCCAAGCCAAAGAACTACTGTAGCAGGTCAGTTTCTTCCCAGATGTGACACCGTTAAATAATGTATGCATTCCTGGGCCTGGTGTGTATGACTTGTGGTAGCAATCACCACCACGTGCCCATGGGAGTGCCCCCAGCATCCCATACGGACAGGGAGTCTGGGTGAGATTGGAAAACGTAAGATCCTAGGAAATTTCTGGGACCCCTCCTTTGGCTCCTGGGCGCCCCCCGACCCTGGGCCTGGGTACAAATTACCCCCCTCTCCTAGGCCCTGCCGGTGCAACTGTGCGAATGGGGCATGCACTGCATCTTGTAATGGGGCAGCAGTCACAGAGGCCTCCTTAAGGTATAGGAAACATTTGTTCCCTTACCATGGGGCTGCATTGTTGCTGCACCTGGGCTGGAAAATTGGATAGGATTGGGCCCTAAGAGATCTATTGGTGCTATAAAGTTGAAACACAAGATGTTTACAGAAACAGCTATTTATCTGTATTCTCTCTTTTCCAGAATCTCTCAAAGTTCAAGCAAAGCTTTAAAAACTATCCCCAAAACAGAAACAACTTTTCACCTTTCACTATCCCATTTGTAAACATGTGGCTATTGTTAAAATGATTACATTTTAATACCAGACATTCAATTTTTCTTTCGCATTAATGGAAAAACACCCAACTGTGATTTTGTTCATCACACTAGAGGGCAGTATGCTACCATAAGGCGCTCCATTAGGAGATATGCTTTCAAATAACATAATCCTAATTAAGTTTGAAGTGTAGAAATTACATGACTGGATCCAACAACAGCTAAACAAGCAACTATGGTGATTAATGTTAAACAATATCTGCAAATTACTGCATAGCTCCTTCCTTGCCAATCTTTTCAGAGTGAGATGTTTGGCTGAAAAGTTGTATTAGAAAAATTAAAACCCTGAAAGCCTCTATAACAGAATAAATGAAGTTAACATATGCCAAAATCTTTTCCCTAGTAGCTCACAGCTCTAATACAATGGAGACTAAAAATGCAGAGAGTTAGAAAGGACACCTGTACACATTTATTTGCATCCCAGTTACGATTTATCAACATCAATGCTCATTTGGATACCATTACTGTAATGGGGAACACAGGTAAGTAACTGAATTGAACTTTTGGATCTGTATATTGGGTCTTCCCTTGCTTGTGAAATACTGAACAAAATACTCTCTCACCTTTGATTCTCAAGAACTCAGAATCTGGCAAAAAAAAATATTAGTAGAAATGTAACACACACACACACACACACAAGTTACAACAAGCATAGCACAGAACTAGATGCCTAAGGACAGTATTAACTAGCAGTGCCTGTCATCGTGATGACTGCGTCTAAGCTGCACAATTGAAAAGGCCTCTGTAATGGCTGCTTGAGGGGTGGGGTGAATTTCTTAGATCATTGTATCCTGGGAGAATTATTCCACCCATCCTCAAGTTCAGTTTTTGAACAAAATTTTGGACAAAAATTACTCCTGCACAAAAATGACAAACAAGAACACAAAAAGAGCTAACTGTGTCAGGCTGCAATCCTATGCACTCTTTCCTGAGAGTAAGCTCCACTAAATATAATGGGACTTGCTTCTGAGTACACATGCATAAGATTGTGTTCTCAGATGAACAGGCCAGCTAGGAGAGTGAACAGTCAGGCAGCATAGTATGTTTCTGAGGTGTACAAGACCCTAAAAGTACTTTAGTTCCAGATCTGCAACTAATTTTTTTAAGCAGGAGACCATATTTGAAATTGAGAAAGGCTAAAGAGGCAGCATTATTGGCTTTACCTGCCCACTCACTCCCTATGAATGATGAAAAAAATAGACAAAAATGTATTTTACTCCCAATTGGGCAACAGAGGCTTGGCAAAGTCCCCCATTTTCGGTATGTCAGACACTCACTGCAAAATACAAAGAGGGAGCTTGAAAAGGAGCTATGGTGCATATTAAGGGGTTTGCAGGATCAGGGTTATGTGAGGCTGGGTGGGCCCCCAGGTAGCCAGCTGTCCATCCCTCCTTTAGTACTTTTGTCAACCATTTCCAGTCTTCAGCTACTTACAGAGAACCTCAGCAGCTATTGCATAACAAGAGGAAGAGTCAGAGGATGTTATTTCCTAGACCAGGAGTGCCCAAACCCCGGCCCTGGGACCACTTGCGGCCCCTGAGGTCTCCCAATCCAGCCCTCAGGGAGCCCCCAGTCTCCAATTAGTCTCTGGCCCTCTGAAGACTTGCCAGAGCTCGCGCTGGCCTGACACAACTGCTCTCAGCATGATGGCCAACTGTTCAACCTCTCCCATGAGCTGGGGGACGAGGGTTCCTTCCACTGCTTGCTGTTTCACATATGTGATTCAGCAGCAGCAGCAGCAAAGGAAAGGTTGGACTTGCTTTGTGTAAGGCCTTTTATAGGCCCTGAGTTATTGCAAGACCTTCATTCATTCATATAAGTTTCATCTCTAATATATACATTTATGTAAATTTATTCAAATTTGAAATGTAAATTAATTCTTTTTTTTCCTGGCCCCTGACACAGTGCCAGAGCTCCTGCTAAAAAGTTTGGACACCCCTGTCCTAGACTCATGTACGATAGATAACAAGAAAAGATCCCTTTTGACATTAGAGATCATCAGGAAAGCAAAGACATGCTGCCACAATTTGCCCCCTAGTCTCGGCCTGGCATTGGTTTTATAGTGTTGTTTTAAAATAAGGTTACTGCACATGCATGCCATTCATTTTCAAATCTGCACATATGAACAAACAAAGCAACACCCTGCAGAAATCTTTAGTGCCTTGTCATATTTATCCATATGTGGCAAATTTAACACCACCACAATACGGTGCATTAAAATCATGTCAGAGAAGTGGCAAAGTAGGAACAATGTTGAAGTGTCAGAGTAGCAGAAGGCAAAAATAGGCAAGAGGCAAATGGATCCACCTATCCAAAGCACCAACATGCTCCTATTTGAAGCAATACAGTACTTGCAATTCTGAAGTTTTCTTAGACATGGAAGTTTCAAGATTTAGCAGTCTATTCACTTGTCATTTACTTTATGCATTTTGCCTGCTGATCCCTATCAGTCACTTTAATGTTTTTCTAAAGTAAAATTGTTAACAAATTTTCCCTATTCAGTTTTCAACACCATTCATGAGTAACCAAGAAGCACCATTCAAAATTATGCTCTACAGATCACCCTCTTTCTAGTCTAGTTGTGCCAAAGACAAATTTGAGGAAAAGCCAGCCTTCCATATTTGACAGAGAAACTAGTTTTGGTTTATCTTTTGGGCATGAACATTAATCCAACACGTGGATACGTGACCCGCAAGGCCAAGGAAATTTGTGCCAGTAACCAGTCATGAGTGTAATCATTGTCCACGAAAGAAGCAACGAGTTGCAAAAAAAGTGGGCTTAGTTTTAATTTGCTAGAGTAATAAAAACGATTGCTCTCTGTCCTCTCGTGATTTACCACTCAATAAATGTCACAGGATGAGTAGCAATGCTTCCTGCAGGAGAGTCAGCTCTATAAAATTCTGGACTGGCCTGCAGAGCCACATGGAACAATGTTTCCCCAAGGAAATGTCAGGGTGGACCCAACAATGAGCTGCAGGAACTGCGCGGGTGGGTTTTGAAGCTGTAAGTGGGTGGTCAGTGGGTGCGGGGAACAATGTGACAAAAGGAGCTTAATGGAAGGGTCCTGCTGGGACAGAAGGTAACACTGACAAGTGGGTCTTCAACAGACAGAGAATTCCATTTGTGAATTCCTTTGTTATACTTTGGCAAGAGAGCTTGCTGTACTGCCTGTGTTGTTCTTCTGAAAGCAACTGGAAGCAATGGAATCATTGCCACTAATGATACTATGCTGTACAAGTTCTGCACTTTTTTTACCTTGTGGAACCTAAGCTTCAATTGTTGCTATTTAATAAGGAATAGTCCCCATTTTACATGCCCTCAATGAAGGCACTGTCCTCATTTTGCCTTTGGGAAAGATTTCATTTTAAATAAGAACATAAGAAGAACCCTGCTGGATCAGGCCTAGGGCCATTCTAGTCCAGCTTCCTGTATCTCACAGCAGCCCACCAGATGCCTCCCTTAAAATCTGTTTAAAATGTTGTTGGCATACACACACTTTCAATAGAGTTCTTCATGTTTCAGCTCCAACTCGAAATTAAACCTTTGAATGAGGAGTGGATGCATCTTCTTGGCTCTTGTGTACACACATGAACAGCACAGCCATGAACACAAAAGGCCAGTGTACTGCCTCCCCTCCAAACTTTCCTCAAATAACTGCCCAGACACTGACAGACAATAAACATTGCTAAATGCATTCAAGTTTCAGCTGTTCTATAATAAGCACAACCAGATCCATTGTGAAGTTAAATATTTTGGGTATCTACAAAAGAAAACCTTATGAACATCTTCCTGCTTGGGAAACCAGAGTAGACAAGTAAAATGAGTATATCAAAAAGCAAGAGAAGACCTTCCAGCATTTATAGTTCAGGGAGAGAAAAGTGCTCAGGCAGCAATTCTGGGTACAAGAATTGGAGAGTTACAAGTACTAATTTTAAATCTGTGAAATGGTGGTACTGAAGTCACTATAAGCACCTGCGCCCACCACCCTCTTCCAGTCTGCCATATGGATCATGGTGAGACAAACGTAGGCATTGCATGGCAATTAGATGGGTCAAGTCAGTGCTCATGAAGCAACCCATACCTACAAGAACCCTACATGGACAAACACATGTCAAAATGTGTGAGAGGTATTGATGCCTAAGGGAAAGAAGGACGTTACTAAACTCGTGAGGTGCAAAAAATAAATGCTTACGTAATTGTAGCCAATTATAACGTTGCCAGCGCAATCCTAAACATGTCTACTCAGAACTAAGTCCCATTGTGTTCAATGAGGCTTACGCCCAGGAAAGTGTGTATAGGATTGCAACCTGTATGGCTTAATCAGGTTGAAGGCCTTACAATGCCTCTGCAAATCAGACAAGTCAAGAATATTTTAATGTATTAGACTTGATGCTCCCATGGTATGTGACTGCATTTGGGGAAATGTTGCAGTCCTGTACTTTTAACAAATTACTATGTATATTCTTTTAACAATGATAGTAAATGTGGGTAGGATTGCAACCTAGAATTATTTAAAATTTTCCTGCTTGATGATGTCACTTCTGGCCATGACATCACTTCCAGTGGGACCTGACAGATTTTCATTCGAAAAAGTGGGTCCCTGTGCTAAATGTGTGAGAACCACTGGCCCCTTCTTCTATTTTCCTTTTCTTAAGATCTAGGCACAGTAAGAAATAAGCCCTCTTGTATTAAAAACACATTTTTGATACTTTTAATGGGTGAGAAGGGGGCAGAACTACCATACAGAGGTCCTGCGAATTTTATTCCAAATGCTCCAATTCTGTCTTCTTCCACATTCACAGCTGGGAGCATTTGATTTTTTTTCTCTTGGTCGGGGATGGGGATATTAGACAGGCTTCTTGTTGATCTGTCTTTTTTCCCTCCTTGCAAAAGAAAATTAAATCTCAGGATGTTTTCAACCATGACTATTATTTTGCTTTTTTAAAAAGCATATGTGTGTATCACGCTGCTTAATATAGCTTTTCTTTTGTGGTGTCTGTGTGGGGTTTTGTGTGGTGGGTTTTATTTTTTAGCAACCAGTCCAAAGTGTATTGGCCCATTTTCGCTTGGGGAATAAAAGCCAATTCTGAAAGAGCTATTTAACTGTGACCAGAGTTTCAGCAGTGCTAAGAGAACAAAAGAAGGGCTCTAGTCATATGGCCACTTCTCCATGCTGAGGCTTCAATAGATCAGTACATTGTTCATGGGTCCAGCTTTTGTATAAATTAGCAAACCCCTTTTTAATGTGTAGAATGACCTAATGCATCAATTCTTTAGATGTTATAAAAAGCATTCATTTGCATTCAGCGACTACAAATTCTATTGCATGTCTGTCTACCGCACCATTACTTTTTTTTCTCTCCCCAAGAATTTATGTTACAAATGAGCTAGCTAAAAAATATCCTTCTCAAGTGTCTGAGCAACATTAATAGGAAGTAAAATTCATTCCTTCTGCTTTCACTCTCCGCTGTGGCATCTCTAGAAAGATCTCTTAATTTACATCTAAAGCTCAGCTATTCCCTCAGAGACAGACAGCAGTGTTTGTAGAACATGGAAAAAGCGAAGATGATGAAAGGTAAACAATACCACAAACCTGCAACAAGATATTGTTCAAAGCAGACTAGAAGTCAGATTTACAAGGCCAACACCATTAGTTCCCATTTATTATGTAGATGTGACATAGGCTGCAATTATTTTCTTTAAGATGGCCAAAACTACATTTTATTTAAACTCAAACAGATTTGGCAAGACCACTATGAATCCCATAAGTCTGTCCAACACTAAAGAGAAACAAGCTGATTACATTTATCAAGTGAAGGTATGTGCTGGTTATGTCACCATTTTGGAAGAGTGTTTGTCCTGCCTAGTGGTGAGAAGTCTCTGGCAACCATCCCCACTGCTTCCAAGTTGCTGAGTGACTGAGGAAGCGTGGTAAGAGTTGCTTCACCACTTGGCAGGACAATACATAGAACCAGCTTGCCACGTGGTTATGTGCAAACCATGATACATTACCACTTGGTAAACAGTTGGTTGTATTTGCCCGCTAAGCGTAACGTTGCTAAATAGAGTCAAACATACATAAAAAAAATAAAGGAGCAGTGTGTCTAAATAAAATCTACAAATATATGCTGTCAGATAGCTGGGTTACATTGCTGAATCATGCATGAGCTTTAATGAGTAGTAGTGCAGTAACTATGATAGCCATTGTTGCACCAGTTCATGGCCAGGACCGAGGCCCAGTATTAAGTAAAGAATATGTAGCTGCCTTATACATCAATTCACTTGCTAGTCTAGCCCAGTATTACTTACCCTGCAGGACAGCAGCTGTCCAAGGTTTCAGACTTGCTACACAACATCCTTTCAGCTAAGATCAAACTGGGAACATCTGCAAGCAATGAATGTGGTCCATCACTGAAGCACCACCAGGATATGCTAACCCAGTCCAATTTGCTTATATATCAAGTTCCTCTACAAAGTTCTCCTTTGCCATCCTAGGTAGGGCAAGTATGCTCTGGAGAGGGGGCTTCTTAGCTTGGGCCTTCCCATATGTGGAACTCCCCTCCCCTAGATAGACTCTCCTCCTGCCTTTGCTGCTATCCTTTATATTCCTATAGACCTTTTAAAGTTTTTAATGTTCTTAGCTACTGGTTTTAACTGCTTTTAAAAGTATTAAAATTTTTATTAATTTATGTTTTTAATTAAGTTATTTTATCTGTAAAAATTTTAAATTAAATTTATTTTAATTAAACTATTTTATCTCTAAATTGTCATGAGAAAATGGTTTAAGAGACAATATATAAATGCCCTGGTAAGCCAATTTGCTAAAAATGGTGTAAATTTGTCAATTTTAAGTCATCTGGTGCAGTATAGTGACCCAGGAGCTTGAAAATCCCTAGTTCAGCATTTCTAAAACTGTGGGTTGGGACTCACTAGATGGGTCACGAGCCAACTTCAGGTGGGTCACATAGCATCTAGCTCAGCCGCCACTGAAATTATAGAGTTGAAAATATACAGTACAGAGCTGCAGGGCAGGCTCCCGGTGGGAGAGAGGTATGTTGCTTTCTTGTGAATAGGTAGGAAGATGAGATGCTGGAAAGGGAGGAGTTCAGTGTGGTTGGAGAAGGATCCAAGTCTTTGTTTTGTTTTGACTTCCAAGCTGAAATGTCTGAATTGTGAGCTATGCAAAATAACAGCATGAGCGCACTGTGTAATGGGATCTTTGGCTGATTGCAGCTTAGGTTTGAAGCCTAAATTGATGATGTCACTTCCAGCCATGAAATCACTTCAAGGTTAATGACAACACTTCCAGTGGGTCCAGACAGATTGCCATTCTAAAAAGTGGGTCCCAGTGCTAAAAAAAAAAAATACCACTGTGCTAGTTCAAATCTCCCCTCTATCTCAGTCCTCTCCCTGCAATTGGGGATAAAGTCTTACAAAGCCACTGAAAGGCTTATTTAAATATGTGAAGTGCTTTGAACACTATACAGGTTGAGCCTCATTATTCGGTGGGTTCCATTCCAAGCATGGATAGCAAAAAACACACTATAGCAATTTTAAAAACAAAGTTTCTTTGCTCCGGTGATTTAAAAACAGCATTGCTGACCTTTGTGATGTAAGATAAGAGTCATTAAGAAGACAATCCATCAATCAGTCATCCTCCAAGCGCTTACAAAGGCGCTTTACTTAGCCCCTCCCTTCACCAATGCAAAGTGATCACCTTTCTTTCACATGCTCAGGGGAAAGGGAGGGGTCACCTGGAAAGAGAAGGATTGAGGGATTGTCAGCAAGCTGACCCCCCCCCCTCATTAAAGAGGCTATTGTTAAAGGACTGTTCAGTTTTTAAAACTGATTTTAAAGGGATGCATTTTTCCCTTCTCCAGGGATCAGCACATTCCTTCTCATTTGCAGTGGCCATTCATGTTGAGTCAAATCTGTGTATAAAAAATCCGTGTATAAATAGGCTGGACCTGTACTGAATTACTAATGTTTAAAAGTCTGAACTCACCTAATCCAGCAGCATAAGCCCCTTTTCGGTGGTGCAAAAGCCACACAACCACCATGCACTTCAGAGCCACTGGTTCAAAGCTGGAGGCCCCATGCACACGAAGTCACAGATACCCTGCTGGAGCAGATAAGGGAGTGGCAGGGATGGGTCAGGATAGGGAGCTGGCCAAAGTGAGGTGTATGGGAGATCTTGACAGCAGCAGCAAACACCAAGATCTTATCCTCCTTTTCCTGGCCTAATACACCCTTGAAGTTCCTCAGACTGGTATAGGTCTGAGGAAAACCACTGGAGCTAGGCAGCCTAAGGGATGTAAGTACAAATTTTTCTTCTTCTTCCAGACTGTTTGGTCACACACACACACACCCATAGCATGAAGCACATGCTCTGGGTTGGTAGAGGATAAGATTAGGACATAAAAGAATGAACTAGGATGTCCTGGTTCAAATTTCATCACAGACTCAAAAAGATGGGTTTAGCACTATTCTCTCAGTATCCCATCTATAATATAGGAATATTAAACAACTGACTGACCTTAGTGTATTATAAAGAGTACTGAGATAATATATGAACTGCCTTGAACATGCTAAAGTTCTTTATCAACACTATCACAAATAGAACATTCTCTTAGATTGCAGATGCTATGTTCATAATTCCAGCCAAATATAATAACTGATTAAATGTGTTGGCTTTCATTTCTGTTAACAGTCCAATGCCACATACATTTTGTTGAAAATAAATCCTATTGACTACAGTAGGACTTACCCCTAAGTAAGAATGCTTAAGATTGCATTCTAATCACTTAATCCTATCTATCATTACTTAGAAAAAGGATCTTCCGTTTCGCCACTTTTACAGTTTTCTGCTTATCAAAGTTGTTTCCTTCAAAAACAGACATGTGTAAAAGATTACCTAAAATGAAGAGTTGAAATCACTAACAGAAAACCTTGAGTGTGTTTTAACTCTCTGAGCTCAAGGAAACCCGACAAACTTTGTGTCTTACTGTCAACAGCATGCATTATGTAAGTGTAAAATGAAAACACGATAAAAAAAAGAATCACAGCCAGTTGCTTAACAAATCTCAACACTCTAGGGATGTTACAGGGCTATCATTTGCCTCTTGGTGGATAACAGCATCTATAGTAGCTGTTCTGTATCTTTCTACTGAGAAAAAATTTCAATAATGAGTTTATATCCTCAGTAGATGAAGAGTAGTCACACAAAATTAGAAATCAAACTGAAACCCTGGGTGAGGGAATCTTGCCCAAGAGGTGAACTCATGATTCAAGAGAATCATAGAACACTTTTTTTTTTTTTTTACTCTAGCACTACAGGAGACTTAATGTGTGTGTCCCCTGTTTTCCATCCAAGGTCACAGAAGGCAGATATAGGCAAGACTTTTTTTCTAATGGAACACAGGGGGACGGAGTTCCGGCACCTTTTTGCAGGGGCCCCTCCTCTTCGGAGGCATTCCGGGGGGGGGGAGCAAAACAGAGGCATTCGCTGGGTGGGTGCTGGGGGTGCAGGGTAGGCAGGCACCTGGCCCCTGCCTGACTGCACAACGACCCCCTCCTGCCCCCATCCCCAAGCTCTCCCCTAAGCCCAGCCCGCCTCCCCTCCCCCCGCAGAACTGACACCCAAGGAATGCCCAGGTACTGGCTTGGCAGAGGAGGTGGGGAAGGAAGCTGGCTGGTGCAGCCCCCGTGCCAATCTGCAGCAAGAGCCTAGGCATGTCTACTCAGAAGTAAGTCTCATTGTGCTCAATGGGGCTTGCTCCTGGGAAAGGGTGCAGCCTGAGAGCCCAAGCCTATGCATGTCTACTCAGAAGTAAGTTCCATTGTGTTCAATGGGGCTTACTCCTGGGAAAGTGTCATAGCCTTGCAGCCTGAGTAGACAGGCAGAGGAGGGGCTCTGAGGCTGCAGTCCTCTCCACACCTTCCTGGGAGGAAGCCCCATTGACTCTAATGGGACTGACTTCTGAGTAGACAGGCACAGGATTGGGCCCTGAGGCTGCCACCCTATCCACAGTAAGCCCCATTCATTAAAGTGGACTTCTGAGTAGACATGCCTAGGATTGGGCTCTTAGGCTGCAATCCTAGGCACTTTCCTGGGAGTAAGCTCCATTGACTAGAATGAGACTTACTTCAGAGTAGACATACCTAGGATTGGGCTCTTAATCCTGGCAGAGATATATATCTGCACCCATTTTCACATGCTAAGGGCAGGTAAAAAGGGATTCTACATGTGTACAACGTGCTGTCCAGCCTTGCCAGAGAGCCTCCTCATCCTTCCCCCACAAGCATGCCCTCCGCCAGCCAGCGTTTGCAGCTCCTCTCCAGCAATGCACAGCAGCTGCTCAGGGCAGCAGAGAACATACAATTACATGCCAAGCGACTTCCCAAAGACACAGAGTATTCTGATACCTGAATTAAACCATATTTAATCGCTTGTTTGCAAACGTAGCTGTTTCTATGTGCACCTAAGGACCCCTCTCGTGTAAGAATTCCTTTTTTGTTCTTACTCCCACAGTTGCTTAGAGTAATTTTACTACATGGAACTCATGTAAGCCATTTTCCAGAATCCATTCACTGCTTCCTCTCCTCGAAGTAGTGCCGCACTACATACTACACGCTACAAGTGCACCTGTACAGTATTTTTCCCCTTGTGTAGAAAAAGTAGCTAGGAAAAGGGAATGTGGAGATTGACAGCCCAATCCTATGCATATCTACTCAGAAGTTAGTTCATCTTTAGGGGGGAAGCACATAAAAAATATTTTATTTCTCCAATAAAAAATGGTTTGTTTTTAACCATTGCAGAAGGTTCTTCACAATTATGTGTTTACATCACATAAAAAATGGTTTAAAAATGAATGAATGAATGAATGAATGAATAGATAGATAGATAGATAAAAGATTAACGTTGTGAGTTCCTGCACCTTTTTTTTTTTAACCAAAAAAGCACTGGATATAGGCAAATATCATATAAAGAACGCCTCTACCCTTGTAAATTGGGAAATATTGAATCAATCATACACATTCTTTTTTATTGTCCTCGGCACACTAGATCCCGCCATACTTACATGACTCCACTTCTCGGCAAAATGAATGGTCTTTCGGATGAGGCAAAACTGAAGCGTCTCCTAAATGACTGCTCACCAGATGTGCTAGAGGGAGTTTCTAAATTTTTACTTTTAGCCATCTCTAAGCCTTCTTAATGCAATCTGTCAAAAAATTGATATTTTATGTTGAACTGTAAATGTATTATTAGTAATTTAGTAACTTAACTCCGTTTTTGATAAATGGGATTAGGACTGATTATGTTTGCTTTTACGGTTTCTTTATCTATGCCTAATAAAGGTTTATTCATTCATTTAAAAAAGTCCTGTTTCTTTAACATCCCTGCACAAAGAAAACTATATTACAGAAAACAGTTTTAGCCTTTTCCCCGTTACACTTATTTTCTATCTGCAAGGAGATTCTTTTTTAATACTAGACAGTTATTTAACACACACACACAATGGTGCCTGAGCTGCACTATGCAACTTTTCTGATTGTGCATTTCAACTGTGAGTGTGACCATGCAATAAATGGTGACATGAGGGTTGCTCTCAAGTCTAGATCTTCTAATGTGGGGTAACATTCAACCATGGTATTGTAGAAGCTTCCAAGAGTCATGCAATAACACATTAGCCTGACTGTAAAGCCTTTGGCTTCACACATAAAAAGGACTTTCATGATGACCACACTACATACCCTACTTCGATTATCCCATTTTTACTGGTGCACCAAAATCCTTCAGTGATTTTAGATTGTGTTGGTTATAACTGGATGCAGCAGTGTCATCAGACAACCTGCCTGGACTTAAAAAAAATATACAGTGCTTTCTAAAACTGCCTCCATATGGCAACTACAAGTGTTCAAAAAAGGGGGGCATATTTTCCCAGCTCTGTCTCATCAATCGTACCAGTTTTTCTATCTGATTTGCTCCAATGCTTCTCTCTCCTACATAGGTCAGCACTTGGGAGTCTGTACACAAAGTGCCCAAAGAGTTGATAAAACTTTCACTGATACCAGTGTAGTTTGTGGCAAGACAGCACATTGAAGATCAAGTTGCAAATTTGTTTTGTTCCTGTTCTACTAGAACAGCATGAATGCTGGAATATAATCAGAAGAAAAAAAATCCCTCAGTGACAGTGATGATTAAATGCCAAGGTCACAAAATGACCCTTTCTGCTAACTTGATTCAAGTCAGCTAATTAGCTATCTTTTTTTTTTTTCAAAGAGTCAAACTATCTTCATACTGAGTACAATGAGCCAGAATTGAAGAGACATTACTACAGGTCCAGCCTTGTTATACACAGATTTTTTTATACCCGGATTTGACTCAACACGAATGGCCCCCTGCAAATGAGAAGGAATGTGCTGAACCTTGGAGAAGGGGAAAAATACACCCCTTTAAAATCAGTTTAAAAAACTGAACAGTCCTTTAACAATAGCCTCCTTAGTGAGAGAGAGAGAGAGGGCAGCTGGCTGACAATCCATCAATCCTTCTCTCTCCAGGCAACCCCTCCCTTCCCCCTGAGCACATGAAAGAAAGGTGATCACTTTGCATTGGTGAAGGGAGGGGCTGAGTGAAGCACCTTTGTAAGCGCTTAGAGGAGGACTGATTGATGAATTGTCTTCTTAATGACTCTGATCTTACATCACAAAGATCAGCAAGGCTGTTTTTAAATCACCGGAGCAAAGAAACTTTATCTTTTAAATTGATTTGTTATAGTGCATTTCTTTGCCATCCACACTTGGAATAGAACCCAGAGAATAATGAGGCTCAACCTGTATAATTATTTCTAGTAAGATGGGAGAGAATGGTTGCTTTTTAAAAATACAAATTCAGAAGTAATGAAATATTTCATACCTTTACATACTCCATTGCTGGGTCCAAAGCACTGTGATCTCTGCAAAGGAAAAACATAACCCAATGATTTTCTTACAGTAAAATTTTAAATTTACAATATTAATGTACTGTTACTCTTTGAATTGACCAGTATATGGATTATATACCAAGACTGCTAAAGCAAAGCTCAGAAAACTGTGTAGAGGACCACAATAGAAACACAGGAATTTGGAAAGCCACTGTTATAGTTTTGTGTACCTGTGATTGTCACAACTCACATGTAATAAATATGAACACAGGATGAATTTACACAATCTTTAGGTTTCTTTTCAATTCGTGATCACTCGTCAGATCAATCTGGAATGGAAATAGTAGTGAGGAAAGGAGGTTATCCAAACATCAAATTAAATATCCAGATCCTGAGTTATTGTTCCACGGCAACACATCACAGTTTTTAAGAAGCGTGGCATAATCAGGATCTGGCACATGGTGGAACACCACCATTGCCAGTAGGCACATTGTAAGGAGCAGTGTTCTTCTTACCTGTGTGCTACCTGCCACATAATCCTGTGGATCTCCTCAGAGCTACACCAGCTCTATTGCTGCTATAGCTCTGAGGAGCCATTGCAAGTATGCCTGGCTTGAGATAGGGTTTTGGGATCCAGCAGTGACCAGCTCTGCCTTGTCATGTCCTGCTCCATGTTCTTTTCCCACTTCTGTGCTCGCAAGGTTGCCCTCATGACATGTTCTTTCTGGCCTCTGCACCAGCATCTATACAGCACAGGAGTTGCCATGACGGCAGGGCCATCTTTGTGCTGTACCATACCAGCACTTTCCAAGGATAGGATTGGGCCATTAGAAACCATGCAATTTTTAGATCCCCAATTAATAGTACACAATTTTTGCACCTACTTTATCAATTGAGACACTATCAGCTCTATTCAAATAATAGAGGTTCACCAAAAATAGAGATGCCAAGATGCACCCATTGCATGGTTCTGAAGTATTATTAATTATTATTATTATTATTATTATTATCAACAGTATTTATATACCGCTTTTCAACAAAAAGTTCACAAAGCGGTTTACAGAGAAAAATCAAACAACTAACGGCTCAGTTGCTGACTCAGTACTTCAGAACCATGAGACCTTGAATGTAAACCAGTAAAGTGAACTACTATTTTACTGAGGTTTCTACCACAGTCATACACCTGATGAGCAATACAAACATCCTTACCACTTGGCATGAGAAGACAAACCTCCAAGGTAGTCTAAGGATAGGCTGTTTACACAGCCTCACAAATGACCAAGCTACCCTGGGGCAAATTGTCTCCATCTTTCTGCCATGTAACAAAGAGATTACTGCATATTCCTCAACTTTGTTTCCATGTATAGCATGATCCACAAGGTGCCAAAGTAGAAGACTGAAGGCTTTAAACAGTCTCCATCTTGAGCTTTTCAGATTATATAACCCACCCACACACATTACTGGTCTACAAATTGGTTGTTGTTTCTCACCTGTCTGTGCAAACATTTCAGAAAGCCACTTTAGTAAATCTGGCAAGTGGGATAAATAGCTAAAAACATAAGACTGCTGCTCCTGGGCCCTGTAACCCTGTGGTGAGACTTAGGCCGGCATACACTTCCCCATCCTTCACAAGGAGGTACTCTGAAAGGAGTACAAGAGGCTCAAACTTGGTTTGTTTCTCTAAATCAGGGGTGCCCAAACCCCGGCCAGGGGGCCACTTGCAGCCCTCGAGGACTCCCAGTCCAGTCCTCAGGGAGCTCCCAGTCTCCAATGAGCCTCTGGCCCTCCGGACACTTGCTGGAGCCCATGCTGGCCTGATGCAACTGCTCTCAGTGTGACGGCCAACTATTTGACCTCTAGTGTGAGCTGTGGGATGAGGATTCCCTCCACTGCTTGCCGTTTTATGTCTGTGATGCAGCAGTGGCAGCAAAGGAAAGGCTGGCTTTGCTTTGTGCAAGGCCTTATAGGCCATGAGCTGTTGCAAGACCTTCATTCATTCATATAAGTTCCATCTCTAATGTATTCATTTATGTAAATTTATTCAAATTTGAAATGTAAATTAATTCTTCCCCCCCGCCCCCGACACAGTGTCAGAGAGATGATGCGGCCCTCCTGCCAAAAAGTTTTGACACCCCTGCTCTAAATAAAAATTGTAGTTCCAAGTTCATAGGCAAGAGGAAACTAGTTTACTCAAAAGTCACTTTTATTCCTCTCCTCTCATACTGAGGGGGAAGGAGGGGAGGGAGGGCACAAACCCGAGGTTCACCACGATCAGAACATAAGAACAGCCCCACTGGATCAGGCCATAGGCCCATCTAGTCCAGCTTCCTGTATCTCACAGCGGCCCACCAAATGCCCCAGGGAGCACACCAGATAACAAGAGACCTCATCCTGGTGCCCTCCCTTGCATCTGGCATTCTGACATAACCCATTTCTAAAATCAGGAGGTTGCGCATACACATCATGGCTTGTACCCCGTAATGAATTTTTCCTCCAGAAACTTGTCCAATCCCCTTTTAAAGGCGTCTAGGCTAGACGCCAGCACCACATCCTGAGGCAAGGAGTTCCACAGACCGACCACACGCTGAGTAAAGAAATATTTTCTTTTGTCTGTCCTAACCCGCCCAACACTCAATTTTAGTGGATGTCCCCTGGTTCTGGTATTATGTGAGAGTGTAAAGAGCATCTCCCTATCCACTCTGTCCATCCCCTGCATAATTTTGTATGTCTCAATCATGTCCCCCCTCAGGCGTCTCTTTTCTAGGCTGAAGAGGCCCAAACGCTGTAGCCTTTCCTCATAAGGAAGGTGCCCCAGCCCCGTAATCATCTTAGTCACTCTCTTTTGCACCTTTTCCATTTCCACTATGTCTTTTTTGAGATGCGGCGACCAGAACTGGACACAATACTCCAGGTGTGGCCTTACCATAGATTTGTACAACGGCATTATAATACTAGCCGTTTTGTTCTCAATACCCTTCCTAATGATCCCAAGCATAGAACTGGCCTTCTTCACTGCTGCCGCACATTGGGTCGACACTTTCATCGACCTGTCCACCACCACCCCAAGATCTCTCTCCTGATCTGTCAGAGACAGCTCAGAACCCATCAGCCTATATCTAAAGTTAGTCGTACTTCTACACCAGAGGTCTCTAAATTTTTCAACAAGAGGGCTGCATCAAATGTCTGGTGTTGTGTAGAGGGCCAGAAAAAAAATTTAAATATAAAATTTATATAAATAAGAGACGGAACTTAGATGAGTGAGTAAATGAATGAATGAGCTCATTCATTCAACTTCTCTGGGCCTTAGAACACCCTCCAGATGCAACCAGAGCACAGCTCCAATCATGTTCAGCCAAATGGGCCAGAAGCTTTCAGGGGACAAGAGCCGGATAGAGGCTCGCCACAGTCCACATCTGGCCCCCGGGCCGGAGTTTGGAAAGCCCCTGTTCTACAACATGGTAGGCATTTCACTGGAACCACTTTGTTTAATAATTGTACATATTTTTAAAAAGCGCTTTTCTTGTACAAATTTTAAACACATCCCATATTTCAAATGGAGGCAATATTTCAACAGTAGCCCTATCTATAACAAATTCTAGACTATAAAGAATATTGCATTATTGACTTTAGAAGGAGATATGGACAATCTGAGTAATTGAGTGAGTCTACCGCCAGCAAATCTTTCTCTTTGGGAGTCACTGCCCCCACAAATATGATTGAGTGCACTGAAGGGTTTCCATTATTAGCCATCTAACTATACATCTAAAAGTAATTAAAAGGCTGTTTCCAAAACACGTCTAATTGAAACGAATGATTTCGAAGAGTAATCATTAATAGAAAGTAAAAGCATCTTTCATTTTCTGAATGGCAATTGAAAATTGAATATTGCATTCAATATTAATGTGCCTCTTGAAAGACCTGTTGTAAACAGAAGACAATTGCTTGATATACATAGATGTAATTACTGGCTTCAGAAGTAGGTATTAAATCCCTAGGAAGCTTATTTTTAAAAAGGAAGGAAGGAAACGTCTCATGACTTCCTATGCTACACAGAAAATGAAATTATTCCCAAGACACAGCTAAATATTGATGAAAAGAGCAGCCCTTACTACCAAACACGTCTTAAGGTCATGAGCAATTTCAGTGTTCATTTCAGACAAAAACAGAACCACTACATCTATATGTTCCCTGTCTGGTTGTGTCACTGTCACTAAGGTACACTGTCACTAACGTGTCCTATGTTCTTGTACATAAGACTTCCCAAGCAGTGACAAGCAGCCTCAGCCCCACACCAGTTCCACAGCCCCTGCCAGCCTCAGCCCCACACCAGTTCCCAGCTGCTGCCAGTCAGAGCCAGCCTGGGCACAGCGCAGCAGAGCCAAGTCGGGGGCCACCACTACCACCCCCGTGCCAGTATGCATGCCCTTTGCTCCTAGTGCACCACAGCACAGCCCCTTCGCGGTGCACAGAAGACGGGTGCTGTGGCACACCCGCTACTGCTGCCACGGAGGGTGCCTGTGCTCACAAGGGCATCCTCCGCACGCACACATCCAACGGCAAGCACTCCCCTCCCCACCTCCTCCCGGTGCCCAGAGCCAGGATGAGGCTCACGCAGCAGCAGCGGCAATGTGGCCAGGAGGGGCCTAGGAGGAGTGCACGCTGTCCCCCCTGCATTCACCAGCCAAGGAGAAGAGCTGCTCCCAGGCACCCAGGGGGGCCTTCCTCCTCCTCACTGCTGCTGCCCCATGTAGCACTGAGTCCCACAACTGCCCAGCCCGGCTGGAGCAGCTATGTGGAGGAGGCACCTCCCAGTCCTAGCTAGAGAGAATCTGCACACTCCCCAGCCAGCCCCACTCCCCTGCGACCCTGTGCTGCAGCTCCCAGGCTGGCTCACCGGGGAGAGCCTCACCTACCTCAGATGCGCTGCTGCTACTGCTGGCCCCTGGCGGCAGCACTGCCTGACTCGCTGCCGCTGCCCAATGGTGGCTCCCGGCCCCAGTGGTGTACCTAGCCCATCTGTCACCCGGGGCAAACTAACATTTTGGCGCCCTCCCATGATTTAATTAATTAATTAATTATTAGTACTGTATTATAGAAGATAGCAATGTAAAAATGGTAGATGAAATAACTTTAGCTTACAAAAACTTGTGCCACATTAACTTTGTTAGGGCACAATCCTAAGCAAGTCTACTTAGAAGTAAGCCCTATTGTGTTCAATTGGTCCTACTCCCAGGAAAGTGAGGTTAGGACTGCAGCCTTAGGGCCCACACATACAGTTCTGTCTTAAGTAGCATTATGAACTCTGAAAATATCTGATCAAAACATTCTCTCAGAGACAACTGCATCCTAAAGTGTTCCGTCTCTTTAAAATGCAATGTAAGAAGTTGCCCATAAATCATAATCCTGAGCACATTTATTTGGAAACACTGAAATAAATTTACTTACAAGGTAAAGGTGTTTGGGTCCATGCAGTTAGGTATACCATTTGTTATCACTATAATATGAAATCTGTAATGCTCAGAACTGTGTATTTGCACAGAATATTTTTCAGGGACTAAAATCAGTGCATCTAATCCTGCAAGCCTGTCATAAAACACATCCTTCTTTTCTGGGGCATAGTTCCCTATGTTCCAGAACCACTTTTCAGATACCATAGTCTTCCGAGACTGAAGGATGCCAATAAATTCCCTACGTTTCTAGTTTTGCATTTGACATAAACACAGATCTCTCCTAAGCAAATATGCCCAGAAAATGACCCAGCCCTCATATCATATTTAAATCAGACACAAAACAAAGGTGCAGCTAATCAGTTACAAACACACTCAAACAGCTTTGATTGGCAGAGCAGCCATGCTTCCTAAAATGTGCACAGCACTCATGAAATTGGCTGGAAACTCCAGGGCTAGCCCAGGAGGCAAAGGCTGCAATCCTAACCACACTTTCCTGAGAGCTAGACCCATTGAACAAAATAGGACTTACTTTTGAGTACACCTGGTTAGGATTGTGCCCAAACAGGATCATTTAGCCAGTTTTCTGCTTCTCCAGCAAGGCCATACCACACTTACTGTGGGAGCCTGCTTTGGGTCCCATCCCCACATGTCTCCTATGCCTTTAACAGTGACATTCTATGACAGGCAAGAATTCAGTTCTTTTTGCACCAGGGAGAAGCTATGGGAATCTAAGTTCAAGGTTGGAGAGACTGGGATTGTCTCAAGTCAAAAGCAACAGAAGAGAAGTTGAAGAGCTGCCTCTGTTCTCTTTTCCCCCCAGCAGTTTCACCATGAAGCATCCTTTAATTTTCCCCACCCATCACCCCTTTTTTTGGTGCTTAACATTAAACATGATAATGAAAAAGAATGTTTGTTCATGCTTTGGTTCTAATGTGTATCAGTTGTGTGTGTGTGTGTGTGTGTGTGTGTGTGTGTGTGTGTGTGTTGGGGGAGGGTGCCTAACAGCTTTCCACTGTGCCAGGGACTTCTCAAAAAAGTCACCCCAGATTACCCACCTCTCATCACCCAGGCTTTGTCTGGGGTGGGCTCCTTACCAGACAGCTAAGACCCCCAAGCCCCTCCTTCCAGAGAATGCACACTTCTAGTGGGAAGAAAAAGTTCTTAATGGAAGGAGCTGACTAGCAGGCTGCAATCTTCTATGTCAGTGGTTCTCCAACTTTTCTGGCCCATTGCTCTCCCGATCCTTGTGGCCATTGGCTCCCCATTACAACACCTCACTTCAGTTACCCCCAAAATGGGGGTGAAGGTGATATAATTAAACACCAAAAACAAAAAAACAGCTGCCAGCACTCTGAGGCTGCAATCCTAACCACACTAACCTGAGTGAGCCCCACTGAACAAAATAGGACTTACTTCTGAGTAGACCTGGTTAGGATTGTGCCCTGAGTTTGTTAGCAGCATACCTGGAGGGTTTGGGAAAGGGAGGGGGGAAGAAGTGATGAATTTGCTGGGGAGGGGAAGACTTTGTTTTGTGTGTATCTGCTAATTGCAAACTAATGCAAACTGAGACCCAGAGACTGTTTGACTGCAATCCTAACCTCACTTTGCTGGGAGTAAGTCCCATTGAACACAATAGGACTTACTTCTGAGTAGACCTAGCTCAGATTGTGCCTTTTGTCTTATAATAGCAGCTAACATGGGAAGTAACCCCCCACCCCCCCCCCCAAAAGGAGGCAGGAGGAAAAAGGGGAATGGCTGAAAAGGAATGGGTATTTTTATTTTTTAGTCAATTTTTGGAGACAAAACCATCAAGAGTGTTTTTTTTTCTTTTTTGAAGGGGGAGGAAAAAGAGAAAGGTGAAGATCCTTGGTTAGGCTGACACAGACCCCAAGCCTATGTAGGTCTACTCAGAAGTAAGTCCCATTTCAGTCAATGGGGCTTACTCCCAGGAAAGTGTGGAAAGGATTGCAGCCACACAGAGCAAGATTACAACTCACCCCAAAGTAGATGGGGACTGCTCACACACATACACCCCAACATGCAGGTGCTACCCCTATTCTCCCCCAGGCAAGACAGAGGAATGCAGGCTGGGGCATTTGGACACCACGACCCCAGCAGGCTGGGCTCCCTCCTCCCCAAGCGGAGGAAAGCACTGCTCTGCTCTCTCTAGGTCAGGCTTCCCTCCCAGTTTGAAGCCTGCCCGGAGTGTCCCTGTGCTGATGAGATGCAGCACCTCCCGCTGCCCAGCCAGCCTTCTCTCCCACCTCCCCCCACCATGTTTCACAGCCCTCCCCACCACACACTGCCCCCCTACCTCGTTCACAGCTGCAGAAAAGCAGCAAGCCAGCAGGCAGCACCTGCAGCTGAGCAGAGCAGAGCAGCTAGGCCACCTCTCTCCCCCAGATGCCTCAGGACGCCCGGGAGGCTAGCCACACCTTGAATACCTCAGCTCTGTGTAGTTACCTGGGAGTAAGACCCATTGAACACAACAAGACTTACTGTGAGCATTTTGCTGCTTTTCTAGCAGAGATCATGAGGGCCCCTTCTCCTTTAAGAAAAGGACAAGGGGGTGAAGCTGGTGGAGGCATGCCCAGAGGGTCAGCGCTGGGGCATCTGCCCCGTTTGCCCCGCCCTAGGTCCACCAGTGCCCGGGCCCCAAAGTGTAAGCAGGCATGCCAGCATCCTGTGACACCACCTGGGACCAGTGCCCGACCAGGGGGAAGGTCATGTCATGCCTGCCCTCTTGGAGATGCTGCTGCCGGCACGACCACATTGGAGTTGTGCACAGCAATGTCAGCGGGCAACCGTTGTCCCCCTGTAGTCTCCTGTGTGTTGGCAGTGCGGCAGCTGTCTGATGTAAGTCATGCGCAGGCGTTGTTGTTGCTCCCCCAAGCCTGTAGCCCACTGCTCCTACTTCCCCCTGCACCCCTTTAGCTATGCCACTGAATAAGGTTGTGTCATAGCTGTGGACCAATTATGAAAGCATTTGATTATCTAAGAAAAGTAAAACCCCCAAAGACACAGGTTAAATTGATCCGGTGCTTATAACTGGATATCCAACTTCAAAATGTGTTGCAATGACTTGCTCTGGAGCCAATCTAATAAGGAATTCTCTTCTTCCAACTCCTCTATCATTTGAAAACGAATTAATAAAAACAAAACTCTACAAGCCTAGAAACTGAGGTCAGTTCTCATGTTCTCAGATGCAGCAAAATCATTAAAAACAAATCTCACAGATGGTGCTCAGGTGTGTTTCAAATCATGTCTAGCTCCCATTCTAGCCAAGATGTACAGTAAGTAGGGAAAGAAGTAGAATGTCACACCAGCTGGAGAGGAGAACAACAGACACAAGACTATGTGTTTAAGACTGTGTTTAAGATTTACATCTAAATACCTAGTCCAGTTAAAGACTGAAAAAAAAACAGATGCAACACTGTAAGAATAATTTAGCATTACAGTTGTACTGAACAGAAACACTGAAAAGGCATCCAACACCTCCCTAGCTTCTCTACTTGCAAAGAAAACACACCACCAATGGTAGTCTCTTACCACCAGTTGTAATTTGTCATGTTTATAGGGGGCCCAGCAATGATATACCAACATGATTACAACTATGGTCAAACACAACTGCACATGAGGCATCTATCATGAATTGAAGTTGAAAGTCTGCTGCACTACCTTTCATCGGGTGTTATATCATTCCTAGTTAAAAGATGTTTAACTTTCTGTAGAACCCACATTTACTATACCTTGGCTTGTTTCACTGTTTACTTACAGGATGGGTGTTTTTAGATTGAGGGATGCTCTCTGCTTGTACACAAAATTAACTAAATCTTGAATTCAGGTGCTGAGTTTGCTCTATATGTTTGCCTTGCTGGTGATCAGATAAACCTTATTTCCATGTCAACAAGTGAGCATTTGATGTAGAGAGCAGCTCATTAGCATTGGAAAGGAAAAAGCCAGTTTTGTTCTTTAGAAGATAAGAGAACAATTGTAACAAAAAGCAGCTTTCCATTTGAAGAACAGCATTAACATGAACTACTTGAGTGACATCAGACAAATATACACTTGGAGACAAAACAAGTTGTCAGTAACTGTTGAGGCTTGCCTTTGGAGTGCTAATCTTCCAAAGGAATCACCATTTCTCTCCATTTGAGCACATCAGACAGGGGGAAAAAAAAAACACAAACACCTGACTGAGCTACAGACTCTGCTGTTATGCTTAATGAAGGGCTTTCTTTGGTGCAGGAAGCAGTGAAGCAACTATTGCTAAACTTGGGGGTATACACTGAGATAGAGAACTATAGTTATGCTGGACTCTGAGAAAATTTTTATGAGCAGCATTTTAATCAAAACAAGAAAGACAGACTGCAAATGCAGGATGACACATTCACAGGGCCAACAATAAGCTTGCATGCTACCCAGCACTTCATCCAGGAAAAAAAATTAAATATAAAGAAGATGTAATAACCCACTTGAATGAGTTCTCTCAAAATCTAATCCCTCTGGGCTCCTACAATCCAATCAAAGCAGACTTTGCTTACTTTTCTGGTCTTGCATTTTGAAGAGCAATGGGCTCTACAGACACCTACAACTTTAAAAATAAAATTTTTTTTAAAAGGGTGTAATCTGAATATTTACTCCCAGTATTTTAAACATACAGTAGATTGGTTCAATAAACAATAATTGTGAAACAGAATGCAAAGGCAGCTAAATTTTGACTAGTAAAGACTAAAACACACACTTTTGTGGGTCAAACCAATATGAGCAGAGAAAAGGCAAGTGTAGTCATGTTTCCAATAAACATGCATTCAAACAACAGCAAAACAATTGAGAGGAGAAGGTGTTTTTTTAATGGGTCGAATGTAGTTGCTGAAAATTCCCTCAAAGCAAGGAACCAAGGTGGTTGTGTTGAAAAATCGGCATTCACAACAACATTTGCACTGACCCTATATGTGCTGTTTACATAGTTTTGAGCTTTGGGGCTACAGAAGCCACTCTGCATCCAGAAGTTAGGATTGCGGTACAGAGAAAGACATTTGTATCTGTAAGAGAGCTGGCCATTAAACTATCACTGACCTTTGAACAGAATTTGATCACTCTGTTTTAAGATTTTAATGCATTTTCCACCCCATAACTGTCAGTGAGTCAAGAATTCACGAATATATTAGGATTCAAAACAAAGCAAAACATGAATAGGTCAAGAGGGTATCTTCTCCATTCAAGAATGCTGGCATGCTACTCTGTACAGTATGCTGACATTGCAACACTCTACACTGCGCTTATAGGAAACTATTCATTGCTTACAGTAAAAATAATCCACATTTTTGTGCTCAAGCTCAGAAGAATAATCTTGCAATGAGGAAGAGCCAGGATGTAAAGCAACTTGTGCTAGGTTAATTTGAGGAATGTTCCCCCCTGTCCTCTAACACAATTTTAAGGCTGCAATGGACATAGAGTAGCCACATCTCCCAAAGTTCAGGGAATCTGGCCTTGAATATTTTGAGGATGGAGACCACCATGCAGTCAGAAGGCCCTTGCAGGGTCTCTTTTGTTAAGGCCCAAACAGTAAAAATCTAACTGATCCAAGTCTGATCCATCAACCACATAGCAGCTAAGAAAGGAAACTGAGTTTTCAATCAATGTTAATTTACCTGAAGGACAAGGGCAAGAAAGTTTTATTTAGCAGTAAGTGTGTTACTACTACTCGTGCACTTAAACTGCTCTGGAGTTTTACATGGAAGTTCAATTCTACACTGATCTACCTTGAATGAATGAATGTTGTGCAAAGGACCCTTTTCCTAGGTATGTGTAGGAAGGATAGGACAAATGGTGTGTGTAGGAACATGTCAGGGGGGTGAGTGGAACAGAAAAATGAACTTCATTAATTATTAGTGAATTTAAAGCAGAAATTATTTAAGGGCAAGACCCTCTTTTTTTTTCCTTTTTAACAAATATAGGCCCAAATCCTAACCAACTTTCCAGCACAGGCACTGCTATGCCAATAGGACATATGCTGCATCCTGCAGTTGGGGGGCACTGACAGAGGCCTCCTCAAAGTAAGGGAGTGTTTTCTTACCTCAGAGCTACATTGCCCTTAGGTCGGTGCTGGAAAGTGGTTTAGGATTGCGCCCATAGTTGTAAGAACTGAGTCCCTAGGAAAAGGGTAAACTGTTAGCATAAGAAAACTAAAAAAAACAAAAACTTAGGAGCACATACCCCTGCTAATTGGGTAAGAGGCACTTTTTCAAGTGGGTGCTCCTTTTTTTAGCAGGGGGAGAGTAACTGGCCCACCTCACCCCAGCACTGTCTGTTCTAGTGGCTGTCTGCTGGTATTCATTTGCATCTTTTTAGATTGTGAGCCCTTTTGGGACAGGGAGCCATTTAGGTATTGGATTTTTCTCTGTAAACTGCTTTGTGAACTTTTAGTTGAAAAGCGGTATATAAATACTGTTAATAATAATAATAATAATAATAGACTAGAAAGCTCTCTGTGGAAAACCAAGCTGTTTACCTCAAACTTCCAGTCAAAACAGCTCACAATAGCCACAATCAGGCAGAGTACTGAACTCCATCCCCTTCCCACCATACCCTCCTGGAATGATCACCTCATCCAAACAGGTCTGCACAGACACAGCAGCAGTTGCTACACGCTCATACTGTTGTATCCAAGTCATTATGTGCTACACAAAAGTTAAATATCCATATAAAGTTATTGAAAGTTTCTGTATGCCGAGCACAATTCTATAACTGACCTTTGAAATTCTCCCATGTGCAGAGTGACAGCCTAATCCTGAACTGCCTGGCTTGAAGGGCTGCCGTGGCACCAAAATGGCTGCCGTAGCATCCTGAGTGCAACTAGACAGTCACCAGACTTTCATCCCCCTTCCCCTGGGTAAGGGAAGCAGCCCTGCAATGGGGATACTCGATGCTATGGGAACTCTGGAGCTGCCGCAGAATTGGAAATTCCCGTGTCACGCCACGCAGTCCCACACGGGGCTCAGGACCTGGTGGAACTCTGCTCCCTCCCCCACCACGCCTCCTCCTACCCTCTGCCTACCTGCCTTCCTCCCGCCCTGGAACACTTCCTCCCCACCTCCCCCCACTCACCTCTCTGCTGCCAGGTGGTCTGAGCAACCGCCTAGTGGTGGAACTCAGGCCCAGCGCTGGAGCCAGCTAAGCGCAGGCTCATGTTGGCTAGCTCCAGTACTGGGCCCACTGTAATGGCTCGCAAACGTGCCATACAGCACGTTTGCAACAGTGTATACTGATTGTGAGCCGGCACGCAGGGCTTTGGATCAGGCCCTTAGACATACTCACTATTAAATAAATGGCTGTAAGACTCTGGCACAAAACAACAAAAAGCATGTGTGTCTAAATTCCAATGGCAGTAGTTCATCTCTATGCACTAATTTTTGAAATACCTTGATTGAAGTGACTGATATTGAATGATGACCTGACCAAGGTTCGTGAGATAAGAAAGGAATTCTTAATTAAAAAAAAAATATTGAAATCAGTATACAAGGTTCCTTAAGGGCATTGTACATTCCAGACATTCACTTGAATGTTCTTCCTGTTCCTGTTCTTTCCCTATTTCTTTCCCTATTTCTTTCCTGTTCTTGTAATTCTGGTTAATCTCAGTTTATGGTTCCATATTTCCACTCTAGTGTGAACAGATAAGTACAAAAAGTCTCAGTGATGAAGCATTAGATGCATCATGAATGGGTTTTTACCCACAACACATCCTGAATCATAGCCAAGTTTGCATTTTTCACTAGGCAACAAACACTGCTGTTTCACCAGTAAACACTGCAGAAACAAAACAAGAGGAAGTTTCATTAGGGCACCTGAATTGGAGCCAAGTCACTTTAACTTTATGCTCAGAGGTGGATTTTAAGTGAAATTAGCAGAAGTACATTATAACTTGTGTTTGTTATCTCTCTGCAATAATTCATAAACTGTATACTATCTCAAATATGCCAATATCAAATCATCTCCCAGAGATGATTTTCTTTTCTGCACTCGGGCATACAAACCCAACTGTAAAATACCTCAATGTTCCATACTGACATACAAGTAAAATGTGCTTGCATGCACCTTTTCAGCATTTTTCACTTTAAAGTCCATGAGAGTGGCAATAAGGACTGCACCTACTACTCATGTGTGTATTTTGGTGCTTCTCCATATAGAAACAGAGAAGTTCACATTACATAGCTGATCAATCCAATACAGGATGAGCTTCAGATCAGAATCTGGGAAACTGAATTTGAATCACCACTAGCCATGAAGCTCACTTTATGCAGCTATTAGCTCTCAGGCTGCTGCAACAATAAAAGGAGAGTGAGGGAGGATCATACATGATGCACTGAGTTCCCTGGAGAAACAGCAGGATTAAAATGTAACAAATAAAATATGAGTGATGTACAAGGAGGAAAGTAAGAATTGTTCTATGCAAATACATGACAAATTATACAGAACTAAAATAAAGTCTACTTTACACATACCAGTAGTTAAAGTGAAAAGTTATGGCCAGGTTTGGAGCATCAGCCTAAGGTTAAGCAGAGGTACAGAAACATACCATAAGCTGTGCACATTTCAAAGCATTTTGGGATTGTGTTCTCAGAATGCTTGCCAAAGAGGCAAGAGGCACCATGATGCAGGGGGCCATGTCGCCTGCCTTGAAAGTGGTTCCTTAAATTCCAAAAGTGTAGGGAAAGTCTGCAGTAGTCAAGACAAGACACTCTATATGAACGTACAGAATCATGTATTCATTGCAAAACCTTACTTCATACATGTGTTATTTAAAAGAAGGATTACAGTCAGAGGGTGAAGAGTGAAGCCAGTGTGGTTAAAGGAGAGTGGACCTCAGTCTTGAGGTCAAGAACTGCCAGTGATTTTCTTCATCCTTATACCTATGGCCCACACCCTCTTGCCCAGGTTTGAACAACATGCAGAGCTGTTGTTTTAAGACAGCTCCATGCCCAAGCCAAGAAAGCGGTGTGGGGAGAAAAGAATGTGCAATCAGTGCTCCTTTAGATGCCATTCATGAACAAATAAACCATAACTGCTGCATCATCTGAACCAGACCATAGTCTGATTTCAAGCACTAGGACTTCCCAATTGTCTAGACCTTTTTTAAGCCAAATCATGTCACCCAGGAATGCTATCCGAGTTATGACAACAACCCTTTCTTTCTTCTTTACTAACATTGAGTCTTAGTTTACTACACTGTATTTTAAAAAACAAAAAACTAATGGCACAAATTCATTGAACTGATGTCCCAGAAGCCATTTATTGTCATACTTTTTTCTTTCTGTTGAGCCAGCATGAATCATCCATAGTTCATCCATCTGCATGGAAAATAGGATTATCATAAACCACCCTGAGAGGTGATTATGTATACATACATCTGCATAAAAGTTTCCAGAGCGGTGGATTCCACAGATCTCCCTTGGTGACTCAGTAGCAGTTCCATAGTGGTCAACAATACCATGAAGGAATACATCATCTACCACTAACCCTGATTAAAAAATTTTATGGTCAAATAAAACCAAAAGTAGTTTTTAAAGAAAAGAGGAAAAAGTTGAATATTGCCTTCCATACTGATCAGATACTTGGCAACAACCCAAATACCAAGATGAACAAATCAAAATACTTCAAATAATTGATACTAGGACATTAATAATGGTTGCTGAATGAAAGGAATGTGGCACAGATGGAAATGTGAGTGCTATTCAAAAATAGCGACTCACAAATTGATGGAAATGTCAGCCGGAATTACATTTACTACATCAAGGCAATTATTTAACAAAATGAGAGTTTTATCCTACCTTCTAAAGTTACACTGGTGCCAAAGACCTAATTGTCATAGAAATGGGCAAACTGTGTTGGGGTTGTATCACTTCAGCTGTAAGTGGTGATTCATTGAAAGAAATGTTCCTCCACTCACCCCACTGTTTTTATTTGTTGCGCACAGAAAATTAAATAAAGAGCAGGATTCTATTTAGATGCCTCACTGATATACAGTTGGCCCACGTTATCCACAGGGGTTCTGTTCCTAGAACCCCACAGATGTCTGAATCCACAGATTAAAGGCAGGCCCTTTAAGCCTCCAAGGGCAACCAGAACAGTGCTCTGGTCATCTCCAGAGGCTTTCTGAAGCCCGCAGAAGCCACACATGTCCGCCTGCGGCTTCTGCGGACTTCAGAATGAACCCCGGAGCATTTTAAAAACCGGAAGTTCCCTTTAAAATGCTCCAGGCTAAAGCGCACAGCCTCTGCAGACTTCAGAAAGCCTCCAGAGGCAACCAGAGCACTTTCAGAGGGTGCAGGTGGGCCCTTCCCCGTGGGTTTGGAACCCACAGATTAAGGAATCTGCAAATAACGGCTGCCTATACTAGCTTTTGATGTGCAGAGGAGTAACCAAGAGAGTGAGCCCCCATGTGCAGTTTGAAATTGTACAGCCAAGGAGATCTACTTTAGTGAGCATTATGCTTGTGATACAAGGGTGTTCATTTAACAAGGAAACCTACTGAAGGCCAACATTGGCTTTTTCTTACTTTATACCCAATCTATGACTCTCCTGTGAGTCCTCTCCATTCTAAGGTGCTGCGCTGACATTCTCCTGACTCCAGCAATTTCCAGGTACTGAGATCATATAGGCCAGTTACAACAGCTCCCAAGCCAGAAGCCTGCAGCACCCAAGTTCTTGTACAGGAGCAGTGCAGCTACCTGAGCAGTTGTGGCAACTCTGATGTTGAACAGCAGTTATGCCCCATGTGCTTCCAATGCCAGGTATGCCTGGTGTTTGCCGGCACTCAGCTACCCGAGTTGATGTGGTGGTGGGGTGGAAAGAATGAGTCACACCCACAGTGTGGGAACGTTTTGGGGATCATAACATTTTCTTTTAAAAGAATAATGAAAATGGTGTACAACATGATGTTCTTTAACACCTCCGTTTTCCCCCAAACGTGTTCCCCAAAAAGAAAGAGAAACATGTGATGTGCTTCCTCATGCCAGTTAAGAGAAAGACCAGAACTGCAAATGTGTCAAACAAAACTAAAGATTTCAAACACCACAGAGACATGATGGCTATTACAGACTGGAAACTAAAACAGACAAAAGATGTATTTTACATGCCAGATGCTTGTTGCTTTTGTTTGGTAGTGAAAGACAGCCACATCCGTTAAGCCTATGAAAAAGGCAAAAAAAAAATTCCCCATTGACTACAAAACACAGAAAAGAACAACTGGGCAATGTAAAAGGAGCACAAAGAACATTTCAAAATGATAGATGCAAAGGACGAGCATCAAATACAATGTTGTTTCTAATCAGGGCTGCATACAGAGCAAAAGGGGCAATTTTTTATGAATGTGTTTCTTGTGTGGGGGTTAGCATTCAGGTCGGAAGGTTTGCTTCCTTGTGCCAATTAATCACTACATTTGTCATTACCTTGGAAAAAAGTTAGCATTCATGTAAATAGCTACAAAAGATAAGACAAAGCAAAGGCTTTAAGAGGACAATATATTTGTGCATGGTGGGCATTTGTGTGTGTGCTCATGCGTAGATAGATGCACACTGAAAAAAGAAAATAAATTAATTAGCAGCATGAAATGGCAAGGAGCAACTAGTGGTTTCTTGATAACAGGTGAGAAGTTTCACAACCAAGACCTCACATTATAGCACATACCGGATGAATAGGTGATCTTGGGGAAGAGGAACTTTTAGGAATGGGATTAAGTAGCACAATATTTTATTACATTGTGAATATGTTGCATTATGAAACTCATATCTGTGCACATTCCCTGGAAATATCAGTAAACCTGGTTAGTATTTATAGCAGGTTTAAATGATACCTGTGATGGAAGGCGTCACTCCTCCAGTTTTGCTGGGAATATTCATCTATGACATCCGGCATTAAAGGCCCCTGAGGTCGATGCGCTTTGGAGTACGGCAAGGTCCCCACATGACTAAAGACATCACAGGATCTAGTAGGTACGACCCCCTTTTTCTTCCTCGGAAGGGTTCCATGGATAGAAACATCTTGACAGGTATTTAAACGACATTCAGCCAATGACGGTTTGCTGCTTAGAAGGTCCATAGAAGAGACCAAGGAGAACTCCTGCTCCTGCCGCATGTTTCTAGGGAGACTTGCAAATTTCCCAGCCGCTATCATTCTTAATTCTAGGAAACAAAAGTTGCAATAGGTATAGGTTAGACAACATCAATGTAACCTTCATAGATAAGAGTAGAATTAATCAGTATTAATTGTTGCCATTCAGACTGTACATTTAATGAGGAAAAGACACTCAACCCAGCACTGTCTTTCTAGTGACTGTCTGCTGGTGTTCTTTTGCATCTTTTAGAATGTGAGCCCTTTTGGGACAGGGAGCCATTAGTTATTTGATTTTTCTCTGTAAACCGCTTTGTGAACTTTCTGTTCAAAAGCAGTATATAAATACTGTTAATAATAATAATAATATTGTATTGGCAACCTTCAGTCTCGAAAGACTATGGTATCGCGCTCTGAAAGGTGGTTCTGGCACAGCGTCTAGTGTGGCTGAAAAGGCCAATCCGGGAGTGACAATCCCTTCCACACCGGGAGCAAGTGCAGTCTGTCCCTGGTCTGTCTCCCTGGCTATGGGCCTTCCTTCTTTGCCTCTTAGCCTCAGACTGTTGGCAAAGTGTCTCTTCAAACTGGGAAAGGCCATGCTGCACAGCCTGCCTCCAAGCGGGCCGCTCAGAGGCCAGGGTTTCCCACTTGTTGAGGTCCATCCCTAAGGCCTTCAGATCCCTCTTGCATAATAATAATAATAATATCCTAAATGCAGGTTAGGAACTACCAGCCCCTGAACCAAAAATCCACAAGGAAGACTGCCACAGAGGTTTGAATTTCAGGTTAGTGGCCACATACTTGCTGCTGCAGGCTTCTAATCAGCTTTATATTGGCATGACTCAGCAATTTTTAGATGGAAAAGGCAGTGGGAAGCAGGAGAACTAGGGAATCACTTGGGTACTTGCTGTCAACCACAAAGATATCCATAATGGTGACTGCTGGACCCTGCCATTATAAAGCAAGCTGAAAAGCCATAGCTGATGAATGCTGCTCTGGTATCCAGAATGGGACCAGCTCCAGCCACCAGCATGATGGCACAAGTTGTAATTCTTCACTAACCTCATCCACTGGCACAATGTCTCTTATGCATTGCATTGCCAGGACAGCAGCTGGGTAATGCTGCATGACAAAACCTAGTACTGGCAACTCAAAACATACCAGTAAATGCTGGAAGGATCTCAGGAGGTTAGGCTGTTTTTACCAACAACACTTATCTTTTGATCTGTTGTTTAGTCCCAGGTTCTTAGGCAGGTCAGACATCAGCCAGGAATCATTAACGACAGCTAAGCTGTCAGAAAAAAAAACTGATATTGTACAGGCAAACCACTGTTTAAGAGATTACAGATTTAAACTTTGCGAGGGATGTATTCTGAAAAATATTCAGAATAGTGTGTGTACGCTGCAGGAAAAAGGTTCCTTTAAGTAAGGATTACATGATTCTAAAAATCTGCAGGCAAGAGGATCTGCTCCTGCCTTAATAGACAAGTGAAACTCCTGTTTGTGGTGGAACTCATATTATTGTAGCATAGGTTCTTGACTTATAACAATACGATTTACAGCACTCATCAATTGCTGCTCACATCAGTACAGCAGTCAGACCTGCACTTACACCATGGCATGACTCAGCATCTTCTGGAAAGAGAGCGACCCAGCACTTATGTGCAAAATGAAATAAATGTCACATAGTTCTTATTTACAGTACTTATTTAATCCATTAATGGCTCAATCGTAAGGCACCCTTGGGCCAGCGCAAGGAACACGCTTGCACCCCCTCGTGAGTCGGCTGGGCCCGCGCAGGGACATCCGCCGGCCTGCAGAGGCTGAATCCAGTCTCCATGCCAACTTGGGGATGGAGCCTTGAGTCGGTCAAGCTTGGCCAACACAAGGCTCTGGGGTGGGTGAGGAGGAGGTGGGAGGGAGGCATTCTGGGGTGGGGGAAGGTGGTCCTGGGGGTGGGAGGCAGGGCTGGGACCAAGCTCTTATGCCAGATCCTGTTCCCTGATGCCCTGTTCCCATGCAGTGCAGAGCAGCTTCAAGCTGCTCCATTCTCCTCGGACTTATGCCACCTGTAGAGGTGGCGCAAGTCTGAGGAGACCCATTGGGGCTTACCCAGGGGTAAGGGAAAGAGTTTCCCCTTGCCTCTAGCTGAACCTCTTTGGGCCCCTATCTTGCACTGCATACAGTGCAGGTCTCCTGGCCTGCCTGTTCCAGCACTAGATAGGATTGTGCTGCACAAGACTGATAAAAAGGAGCCATGTGACTGTGATGGTTCTTAAAGAAATACCATTATATCAGAATCACAGGCATTACATTAGAATTACAGGAAAGTGGTAAAATTTAGAGGTTGAATTGTACAATTCAAAATACAAGGTACAATTTCAGAGTTTGACTGTACAAAAGATGAGAATTGGTACTGAAATTTAACAGCAGCCCCACTGCAATCCCCAATTATAGGATAACATACAAAATTTGTGGCCGATATTGAAATATTTTAATTTTGTGGATTTCAAATGCAGCACCATGGACCTTTAAGCCTTGCCATCATTCAAGCAAGGTCCAAGTATTTTTGAGGGACCTTGACAAATTAATACCTCAATCCTAACCAGGGCTTATGGCAGTAGATCTTGCAGTTCTCTGCCCTAAGTCCTGGTCCGACAGGGTGAAAGCACCACATTCATGCAGGTGGCCTGAGGTCCCATATGCGCAACAGTGGCTCCCAGATGTCCAGAGGTGGTGGTGGAGTTTCTATTGCGAAACTAGTTGCAACTTGTGTCATTTTGACTTACAGCACCTCTTTTAAGGAACATAACTTGACACAAGTATGAGGACTAGTGTTTCCTAAGCTGTGTGGATATAGTCGGAACCCTACCCAGCTTCCTTCACAGTCTTCCAGAGCTGCCCCTGTGCTTTTTACAGGGAACATTGATGAGGACTGCCTGTACATATACTCAACTAGGATAATATGGGACATATTTAGATCTATTATTAATATGTGCCTATAAATTACTTCTATAATGAATCCACATTTTACTGATTTAAAAAGTGTGCCTTCAGACAGGGTCTTCCTAATCTTAAAAACCTACATACTGGAGTTGCAGTCTTAGGAAAGAAGCAAATAGGGCATAGGACAAGGTCATCTCAGTTGCAACCATTCAGTGCAAATAAAATCGCAATATCTATGTGATATGATTGGGGGATAGAGACAGTGGAGGACCATAAAAAGAAGATTACCCTTTTTCTCCGAAGTATTTTCCTAGAACTTTTAAAAACTATGCCTGGGTTATGGCAAGGAACGCTGATGCCATGTTGCTAGGGGCCCTCAAGAAAAGCCTTGCACTGAGCCCCCATGACACTCCAGGCATCCTCTGATGGTTCACTGGGCACTGTCATCTGCCCAGGTGTGCCCTCTGATGAAGAACCCTTGGCAATCTGACCAGGTGATTGAATTTTTGTCATACGTCTACAGTCAAGCAAAAAACGAACATATTAAACATTCCCTGTGATGCATCTATCAATAAAAGTCAACCACCATAGACCTCATAACGTTCAGGGCTTAAAGAGCATTTATCTCAGGGTAAATTAGCTTCCTCATTGAAATTGTAGAAGTATGCCTCAAAATTAACTCCTTGATCATTTCTTCTAATCTGTATTGAGAAACCCTGCTTACAAGTAGACTTATTCATAAGGAGATTCTTGTTCAGGGAGAAAACAAAGAATACAGGTAGTGCCTTGGCATCTGTGGGGGATCCATTCCCAGATCCCATGCAGATACCAAAAACCATGGATAAAAAATCTGCAGTTAGGCACACCTTAAAGCCTCCAAAGGCTCTTCTGAGATCTATGGAAGCCTCTTCAGGTATCAGAAAACCTTCTAAAACTTCGGGAGGCTTAGAAAATCACTTCCATTTTTGCATCAAAACAATGAGGTTCAAATGCATGCATCTTCATATTTACAGTCTATATTGGGACACACAAATTGAGCCCTTGGTTTGAGTGGTTTAAACATTTTGTACAACACTCTCTGATCCTATAGCTTAAAATGGTCGCTTGCATTCTGTGCTATTCTCCATAAAGTATGCACAACTGCAAGACTTGGTTTTAAAAATTTACTTTCATGCACCTTTATAAGTGACCCATTAACTCCCCCAAGAGGGATTTTCCAATGTAAACCAATATCCCAGAACAAAGACTTCAACAGCTTACTTAGTAATACAGGTGGGACACCGGTATCAACTGATATAGTATCCACTGATTTGACTTACCACTGATACAGAGGTCCACCTTTAAATGTAACAGCCAAGAAAGCACCAAAATCCAATTTCCCACCTTTGTGCTGTTAAATAATTAATTTCATTCCACTAGATTCCATTATTCACCCATCTAGTGGCTTCTCTGGGGGCTTCTCCAGGGGCTACATTGGCTGCTCATTCGTTTCCGGGCCCAATTCAAGGTGCTGGTTTTGACCTTTAAAGCCCTATACTGCTCTGGGCCAGGATATCTTAGAGATCACCTACTCCCATACAATCTGGCTCGTCCTTTCAGGTCATCAGAGAAAGCCTTTTTACAAGTGCCGCCGCCTAAGGAGGTACGTGGGGCGGCAGCAAGAAACAGGGCCTTCTCAGTAGTGGCACCAACGTTATGGAACTCCCTTCCCCTTGACTTGAGAATGGCTCCCTCTCTTGAGACTTTTCGGCGAGGCCTGAAGACCTTGCTGTTTAACCAAGCCTTCTGACTTCATGGCCTTTTTAACATCTTTTATACATCTTTTAGTTGCTTTTTTACAGGCCTGATTCCTCTAAGAACTGCTGTTTTATGCTCTTTTATTCTGACTTTTATCCGACTACTGTTTTTATGGGTTCTGCTAATGTGTTTTTAATACGTTTTTATCTGTTGTGAAATTATGTTTTAATCTGTTTTATATGTTGTTAGCCGCCCTGGGTCCCTTTGGGGAGAAGGGCGGGATAGAAATAAAGTTTTATTTATTATTATTATTATTATTATTATTATTATTATTATTAATGCAGTATAGTGTCTATATACTAATGTATTCTAGGGCAACAATGGAAAAGCAAGAAACCTGGAAGTGGGTCTTTAAAGGTATTTTTCAACTGATTTGGTATCCACTGATTTTTTTTAATCTACTGGGGGTTCCAGAACAGAACCCCAGTGGATAACGAGGCATGACCTGTACAGGTAACCAGCAAAGGATGTCTGCAGATATTGCTTTTCGAAAATTAAACAATCCAAAAAGATGTTCTCTCCACAGTTGCAAGACCTTGAAATGCTTTAACATTTGCAGCATTTTATTCAGACAGGAATACTGCTTTAAAAAAAATAACCTTCAATAAGAAATGTTCTTTTCTTCCTCCCCTGACAATGTCAGTTCAGTTAACAGCTTCAAAGGATGGATCAAAATGATGGAGAGTTTTATTACAAAGAGATATTGAAACTAGCCCCCAAAACTGCATGGTTTGCCAGAGTGAAATCAACTACAAAGCTGCAAGCTCTGTAAACCATATGGCTTAAGATCACTTTCCTTGGCATAAATTGTATCTCCAAGTTGCTGATAGGACAACTGTGGGAAGTTAAGACTGCCATCTTTGGAGCTAGCCCCTGCATCTGTGCTTTAAAACAACAACCCAATATATCTGTTTGATTAGTAGACGCGGTTATACCATCTTTCCACATTACTCTTTGCATCAAAACGTCAATGATGCAGAACGCAATCCTTATTTTTACACACAGCAAGAACAAAACCCACAGCTCCACACAGTGCCAAGCAAAGAATGGATTTCTCCCCCCTCACTTTATTCTTTATTCCTCCATCATTAAAAGTCTAATCTTCTTGCCTTTAGCCAGAATAAAAACTTCAAGAAAATAAGGGTATTTACACATGTAAAATTATTGGTCCACCATGCTGGTATGTGGGGGTTTTGAGGGGGGAGGGGGTGTGCTTAAACAGGAACTTGAGGATGGGAGGAGGTCCAACTCAGATAAGGACTGCAGCAGGGGGAGTTTTACCTCTTTGCCTATCTGGATTAGGGCTCCTGCAGCTGCTATTTGTCCTGGGAGATAAGCTCCCATAGGTGCCAATGGAAGCTGTAGGGGGGCCCCAATCCAGATCCATGGTGCCAACAAAGGGTAAAAAGGTCCTCTTCCATGCCAAGGTCCTGAATCCAGATCACCCCTATCCTACAGCTTCCATTTAAGAATGAAAACACAAACATGTCAGAACCTGTAACTCACTTAGCACAATATATAGTTTGGCCCTTTAACTGGTTTAACAGCTACACTCCCTCTGCAGGGAACCTTGAGAAATGAGGGGTGATGGAAGGGATCTCTCAAAATTCAACCCTCATCAACTGACAGCTCCTAGTTCTTTAAGGGGAAAGATTTACAGTTAAACAGCCATAAAACCAAAACAAGTTGCAGTGTAAATAAGGATATGGTGGACTGAGATGTCCAAAAAAGAAACAAAAGGACTGACTCCACACTAGCATTTCAACTAATAGAGGAACACCACACATTTTGGCCTGAAAATAGAATCATACTTTTCTGTTCTCCTTAGAAAATTATGGAGTAAAACAGAAGAAACCCAGTTCAGAGGGTCTGTTCATAAGTGTGTATTAATGAGTGTGGGTACTTTAGGGAATGTCGTGGGTTGACTGGAAGCAGTGCTACAGATTCATGCTGAACATCAAAGCTCAGAATATAGACTAGAGCACACACCCACATGCCTGGACCGCAGTGACATCATTACTCAGATACCACATGCCAAGTTAAGCATTTCGAATCTGACTTGGAATCAAACCAGTACTGTGGTTCAATCTGTATTCATTAGAAGTTTGCAAACCACAGTCCCATGTTGTCAAATGAGATAATTAGGGACTGTGGCTAAGTCTTCACTGAGCTGGCACCTTCTTGGCTTATAGCAGGAACATAAAACAATACAGATGTTGCCAATGAGCACAGAAAACTGTGGGCAAAATTGTTTGAAAGAAAGTGAGCGTGCAATCACACTTTCATGGACATTTCTACAGCTATCTGGAATATGTTCCTTTAACAACTTACCCTCAGAGAGTACACAGGAGGTCATGCATATACCTCTTTTACTGTTCCTTACTCAGATATTCCAAACAGGTATGGCCAACTTCTTGGTACCTGCCAGCACCAATATCAGGTTTGGTGAACCTGGGGCTCTCACTATGTCCCTGACTACACACTCCCAAAGGCACACTGAGCATTAGCCTACCACTGGTACTGGAGGTTCAGGCCATCCCCTGACACCACCCTGTGGGATGCTCCATTTTTCAGGCAATGACCCAGAGACTGGAAGTATATTTTATCTTACAAATTGATTTCATAAATTACAACCATAAATAACAGAACTGATGCCACAGAGCAGTCATACACTAATAAAGCGCATGAACTCATGACATACAAATATGTACAATTAACATGGGGAACATCTCTTTTCTGTACAAGCAAGGTATATGCTTGTATATATACAAGCTCCAGGCAAGTTCCAGTCAAACTTTTTCCCATACACTGCTTAAAATTTGGCAGGGCAGAGAGGGAGAAGATCGAGCCTGCCAGCTGGCCTGCTCCATTACATGACGACTATGTCAACAGCATTATGGCAAGCACAAAACTGCAGGACGATAAGCAAATCGGAGCAATTATGACAGTTCCTTCTGTTTTTCTCCATTTGCCAAGTTTCCTATGGTTTACTTGGGCTAGAAAAAGGAGCAAAAGTGAGAAATTAACCAACCATTTGATCCAACAAATGCAATATCAGCCCAAACATGAGGTGAAGTAAATACAGGGGTCCAGATTGCAAGGGGTCCAAGGAGGCAGGAGACTTGAGGTGTGCTGCCCCCACCTCTCTCTCCAGTCCACTACCGAGGCAAGCCACAATGATCTGCTTCATCCTTGCTTGAGTGAGAAGCAGATAATCTACCTCCTTAACTTGCTTTCCATGCATTTTTCAAAGTGCAGGACTTCCAGCTTTGTTTACAGGGACAGCACATACTACCCCTTTAAATGAAACCCAGAAGTGTGAGACTTCTGGTTTGACAAGGCCACACAAGAATGATGTCCCCCCCCCCACCTTTTCTACAATGCCACAGCAGAATTGGCAGCCACAGTGTCAGTATGAGATATCGCAGCCCCCAAATGGCCTGGGAATACCCAATGCTGAAAGCTGCACCGAGATCCGATCAGAGCCTAAACTACTTGGAGTCCCATGAAAACTAAGGTTTCTAAAGGAAGAGCAGTATATAAATATGATTAAATGAGTATCCTTCATTTTGGACAAGTGGCAATGAAAATATTGCCTTGGTTTGATTTAAATATCCATTGAGCTATGGAAATTCACAAAGTCAGTCTTGGTTAAGATTCTCTTCATTGCACAATTTTTAGTTTTTCTCTCCTATTGTCCCAACTTAAATCTTTGTTATTTCAGACGGCTTTTACTGCTGCTATAGCACTGAGTTTGATAATTACAAAAATCCAGCTCAAATAAAAATGGGATTCTGCTCTGGGATATTTAAAGAGTCTGAAGCTACTTAAAATGCATGTCTGGCAACATGTTATCTGGTCTTATTAGCAGAGATGCCTAAAACCATAACAAAAGCAGATTCCAAAAACAACAAAATGTGTTCTTTTAGTTTGCTTCTCTTGTATCTTTTTCTTTCAAAATCTGGGGCACAGTCATTAACCCTAAGGCTAGTTTTGTTGACTGAAACCCACATGGAAGAGATAAAATGTTAAAACTTCAAAACTCACAGAGAAACATGTTGACACCAGCAGTATCAAGAGTCAGTGTGGATAGAGAGTTGAACTCAGACATGGGAGACCTGAGTTTGAACTCTACCTCCGCTACAGAGAAGACCCCATTCAAAACAAACCCACAGTACAGTACAGTACAGTACAGTACAGTACAGTACAGTACAGTACAGTACAGTACAGTACAGTACAGTACAGTCCGTCTGGGACTGCAGAACTTTTAGCAAGTAGATGGGGGGGAATGCATGATCATACCCTGGCCACATCAAACCATGCTCACAGGAAGTTGCCATATCAACAGGGAAGACCCAGGGAGCCACACCGAGATGCAGAGTATGGTGGAACATTAGAGGGAGCAGTCCATCAGCTATTACCTGACGACAGCAACAGCATGGTAATGAAGGAAGTGCCCGCCATTTTAAAAGGCAGAAATGGGACAGAGAGAGTGGGGAGAGGAGCTTCTCTAGCCCACCATCTCTCCCCACATCCTTCCTCACCCTCTCTGCTTTTTGATGTAGCATAAGGAAGAGTGTGGCAACAGTAGGGGGATGATAACAAGGAGGCAAGTTGCAGGAGAGATTAACAGGGCTGGGGAGGTCAGCAGGAAAAAAGGATAGTACCCAGCCTCATGGTCTTGGGCACCAGGGAGGCCTAGGGGAGGACTAGTATCAGTTCTAGTTTACTTCCCAATGAATTTTATATGTACAGTTGTTTAAAAAAACATGTGGGAGTATTCAAACAAGCAACTCTACACTTGCATTTTGAGAAATATAAGAATACTGCAGCATCTCAGAGCACAATCTTAACATTGCACTGGGCCGGCGCAAGTTTATTGCACCGGCCCCAGGAAGGAAGGTTGCAAACATGCCATCAAGCATGTTTACGCCGCCTCGGGTGTCAGCAGGATTGGCGCAAGGACACACACCAGCCCACAGAGGCTGCATTCAGCCTCTGCGCCAACAGACCCAGGTAAGTTCACACCAGCTTAGCTCAGCTGGCACAGAGATCTGGGGGGGGGCATTGGAGGAGGTGTTCCAGGACAGGGGAGGGTGGGCAGCAGGTGGGCCTTGGGTGGGCGGCAAGAGGGCAGGGGGGTGGGGCCAGGATCCAGCACTTGTGCAGAATCCTTACCCTGTTCCTGGGCAGCGCAGCACAACTCCATTGGGGCTGCAGGGGAAAGGGAAGCACTTCCCCTTGCCCCAGGCTAAGCCACTTTCAGCTCCAAATTGGATATGGGGCAGCCTGCCAGCTTCTCCATTCCATGACCAGTTAGGATTGCGCTGCCTAAGACTAACAGACTGATTGTGGCACATGGTTTTGTTGGCTAGATTTCACTTAGGCATTTTTTCTGCAAAATCCATTAGTCTTAAAGGTGCCACAGAATCCTGTTTTTGTGCTGCAAAACAATCTAATATGGTTGCTCTTCTGCATTTTGAAGTGAGCCCCTTGTGACTGTCTTCTCTTCTATTGAAAGATGCCATGCACTTTGATGGTGCTACATAAATAACATATGGCACATTCCCAAGAGGGCTGCACCATGCACAATTTCTGAACATGCAGTTTGGCTTTGTATGGCTTCAAGAAAGTCACTGCTTGTAAAGTGAGAACAGTATCTTGTCTGTTTTCATCAAAATGTTCATCAAAATGTTAAGGGCAAACACAAGTATCACCTCTTATAACACTGCTTTCTACAACAATGTTTTGTTATCGCATTCTTTGTACTGTAAAAATTACACCCAGGCCAAGCATGCCCCAGTATCCACGGATACATTTTGCTGCTTATCTTTTTAGTATAGCAGTTGGCCTAAGCACTTGCTGCTGGGTCAGTGCTAGCGATGCAAACAACAGGCTTCAGTCTGTTTACTGTGTTTATATCTTTACTCTTCCCTTAGAAAGCCCAGAACAGCTTAGATATAGTTCATCAGTACTTTTCCATCCAAGTATTGATGAAGCCAACACCTGCAATGCAACAGTATCATGTACCTTCATCTCTGGATTCTATCACATGTTATTTGGTTCAATCAGGCTACTAGTAGGCCATCCATGCTTCTTCTAAACATATCCATTTCAAAGTCTCATTGATTTCAAATATTTTATTTTACAAATTAAAAATGCTTAGGATCACAGCCTTTTAGTTAAAACATATATATGACGGCTTTCATTAACAATGAAAGTTAATAAGATCTGCAGACATGGGGCATAGGCTTCCTGGGTTGCTGCAACAGCCTACAGCACCCCCCAAACAAAAATATTTGCTTGAAAGTTACAGCTCTTGAGAGTATACCAAACTATCTAAATTGACAATCAAAGTAAATATTTTGATCTGTAACCATTCTTGTCCCCCTTCCCAGAGATTCAGCTTTCTTCCCAGGCTGTCTGGTGTAGATATCCAACAATCCTACAATACTTATCTGATGCTAAGCTCCACTGAATGAAGCTGGACTGATTTCACATGCATAGGACTGCAGCCTTAGAATACCAATTTTTGCACCGAAGTTGGTTTGGTCTGTCTCAGTTGGTTTGTCTTTCTTTCACTCTCATAGCCTTTGATGTAGGTGTTGCAGAACTGGCACCTAGAAGACTTTATTGGCACCTAGAAGACTTTACTGGTATGAGTCTATCACCAACAGGCATGCGTGTCAAACGTCAAAACTTCAGATAATACAAAGAGCAAGTTCTTTTGAAGAGCTTCTCTGAAAGTGTCTACTGTTCTGCACCACTACCTTTATTGCAACAAAAAGTGTTGACTCATCTTTACTGTTTAATATTATGATTAACTAAAAGCATATTAGAACAGATCCTCACAACATGAGCATCCTTCTGAATCAGCAGAACAAGCGTAATGAGCTTTGTTTTCCTCCCAACTTTAAACTGTTGTGGGATTTTCTTTACTTGCTCATGCCAACACTAGTTTTTTTTTTTTCATTCATCAAATCATCTCAAAAGCTTATGCTAAATAGCTAAAATTGTCAAAATGAATCATTTATTTTACAGAGACTATCATCAAACAGAACTTACAGCTCCCAAGGCAATCGTTCTGCAGAGCACGCTACGGCAGCAGAAGCCCAGGCATGTAAAAATCACAGAGTCATCAATGCACAAGTGTTTACTGCAGTTATTTTCAACATGCGAGGGGCAGGCTTTCCCTAGGACAGTGTTTCTCAAACTGTGGTTCAGGACCCACTAGGTGGGTCGTGAGCCAATTTCAGGTGGGTCCCCATTCCTTTCAATATTTTATTTGTAATCTATTAGACTTGATGCTACCATGGTATGTGACTGCATTTGGGGAAATGTTACAGACCTGTACTTTTAACAAGCTACTATGTATATTCTTTTAACAATGACAGTCAATGGGACTTACTCCTGGGTAAGTGTGGGTAGGATTGCTAAAAATTTCCCTGCTTGATGACTTCACTTCTGGTCATGACATCACTTCCAGTGGGTCCTGACAAATTCCCATTCTAAAAAAGTGGGTCCCGGTGCGAAATGTGTGAGAACCACTGCCCTAGGTTGGGGCTGTTGCTAGAAAGAGGAACAGACCTTCTCTCTTCCTCCACCTAATTAATATACAGTATAGCTAAACTATGTACATGCCAGCCTCCCAGGTGCCTAGTACTCTGTATCCAAGGAATTCATGTACCTTCCCACTGGCTGATAGTGCTGAGGACCAAAAGAAATCATACAACTTTCTAGCAGCCTTTTGTTTCCCTGTTGCTCTTCTCTTAAGATTACTAATCATTTGCTTAGCACTGGCTTCAAACAGTCCAAGGTGGCCCTCCTCTGAAACAAGTCTAGACCCTGCCACTGCTGCATTTATAGCCAACACAAGTTACAATCCTCAGACTACTCTACCCACCACACCCCACACATTAGCAACCTAAGAAAATAGCCCTTGGAGAATCCTTGTGTTCAACATCCAATGAAACCACACCACTGATTTCACAGGCTCTCATCACCTCCAAAGTCAGTAGGCTACACAGACAGCTGTTTTGTCTAGTTTTTTCCTGCCTGAGGAATACACAGAAGGATAAAGTTTGAGCACTCTTGGCCTCAGATTAGAAAATAACCCTTAGCACCACATAACAGAAAAGCTGCTCAGTGGACTAGTGCAGAAGAAGAGGCCTGAGGGCTTCAAGTTAATGTATGAAATTGTATGATATAATACTACAGCCTCAAAAATTAAACTCCTTTCCCCAGCAAGAGAATAAAATAATTAAACACCTGCTTGATTAAGAGCCCAATTCTACCCTCCCCACTCCCTGTAGTGCAGCAACACCAAAAAGGATTGTGTTGTATCCAGTAGGGGGGCAGATCAGGAAGCTCTGGAGGGGAAAGGGAAATATTTCCCCTTACTCCTCCACAAGCCTCCCATTCCACAGTGGGTCTCCTCAGACTTGAGCCAGGTCTGTAGCTAGCTCAAGTCTGAGGAAAAAAAGGGGCAGGGAGACTCTTAAAAGAGGGGATAGGATGTGGCATGCACCATCACTGCCAGATCCACTCCCTCCCACAGTCTCCTTGCCAATCATAAGGCAAGATCCCTCTTGGCTCCTCCTTCTGCTCTCCCTCAGTCAAAGAAAATACCAAACCTCCCATCCTCAGTCCAATGATCATCCATTCCTTCCTTCCTATCAGAGATGGGGAAAAGAGTTTTCTCTCCCCCCCCCCCCATGCATTAGCCCTTCCCTGCCTCTTGGTTGGAACTTCCCTGCTGTTCGCCAGGTTGGAATGCTGGCCCCACAAGGCTTTTCACACTGCAAAAACAGTAAGCAAACACACCCACACATAGGCAGACTCAAGTCAGCATTCGTAGGAATGAGTGCCAAGTCAAGGGGCCTTGGTTCAAGCATTTTTCCAAGTCATCCATGCATGCAACCCATGAGTCAGCAAAAAAACACACATTTTCATGACTTGACTCTGAGTCATCCAGGTCCAGTTCCCATCCCGGAATTATACTATGCCTATGTTTCTAATAGATCAATAAGTATGAATAGCCAGTTTTAGTAGAATTCATCAAAAATGTGCATGAGCCATTTTTGCCGGCTTCCCTCTACTGCCCTGGAGACCATCCAGTACGGGATTCAACGCTGTGCAAAGGGCTTCAATCAAAAAGCAATATCAGCAGCCACACTCCCTGCAAGCAGAGACACTTTCCTATTGCCTTTACTACTACTATTCATTTTTTAATCAATAGATTGCTTTAGGGCAGGCACAACACATTCTGCTGACAGTTCAAAGAAGAACTAATTTCAGAAAAGTATATAATTCATAATTTAGCTCTTTTGATCATATTCCACAATTCTTTGAAGATAGAGGTTTGCACATGAGGGATTCATATTCATCTTCCCTGAATAGCACACTAATGTATCAAGGGGCCCAATCCAACTTTCCAGCACCAATACTGCTGCAATGCAGCCCCAAGGTAAGGGAATAAAGTTCCCTTACCTTGAGGAGGCCTCCATGACTGCCCCACCATCCCAGGATGCAGCACATGCCCCGCTGTCACAGCTGCATCAGCGCTGGAAAGTTAGATAAGCCTGAGCCCAAGATCTTTTACAGCAGGCATGACCATCCTTTCAGCATTAGGAGTCCAACTGCTACGGAGTGAAGCTGATTTGAGCAGGCATAGCTTGGTCACGTCACTGTGTGAAACAGTTTGAAAAGCTGCACCTCCAAATCTACACACAAGTGTGCGTGAAAATCTACACACTTCTTTAATACATTTATTAGTCACTTTTGTTCTTGTGTTCAATGACAGGAATTAACAAGACAAATCTTAAGCAATCTCAGGCAGAATGGCTTACAGTTAGAAACCAGGGAAGACGAGCCCTCCTTGCTGTTCTTAAGATGGGAGAACTCGAGGAGTCACGGTAACATCTTCAGCAGCCTCAGGTGGAATAAGTGTACGAATCTGGTATATTAATCATGTACATCTTAGAATTTGTAGAAAAGTGGAACAAAAGACTCCCAAAGTGTCATGAGAAATATGCTATGGAATCCAGATCCTTGTTCTTACCAGTATTTGAGATTATAACACAAAGTCTCATTAAGAATATTTAGGGCCCAATCCTATCCAACACCCCAGAGCTGATGCAGCTCCTCCAGTAAGGCATGCACTGCCTCCTCAAGGTAAGGGAACATTTTTTTCCCCTTGGCTCAGGGCTGCATCGGCACTGGAAAGTTAGATAGGATTGGACCCTTGGATACACCACTAAGTTGGCCATCACTATTTTACCTTGACAACTCTAATTCTTTCTTAAAACACAGCCAAACACTCCACTTCAGAGATATTTATTCAGTCATTTACAGCCAGATGTACTTCCCAGTACAGGCACATTCCAAAAACATTGGTCTGCAATGTTAGTCTCTTATCTTTAGAGTAAAACACAACAAAGAGTTTTGTGGCACCTTAGAAGACTAAACAACTATTGTGGTACAAACTTCCATGAGTCGTCTTTGTCAGATTCATGAAGCAGCCAGTGAAAAATACTGAACTGACAGAATTATCACCAGTTTAGCAGCTTACCAAGATAGCAAAGCTCCATCAGATTGCCCAGCCAAATTACAGGCTCACAGGACTGAATCTTCCTCCATACCAAAAAGCCTCTCCTTCACTGAGAAAACTAGAAATTCAGGGTAAATGCTAGGCTAGAATGCTGCTCCCCATCATCTAGTGCAGTGGTTCTCACACATTTAGTACCAGGACCCACTTTTTAGAATGAGAATCTGTCAGGACCCACTGGATGTGATCTCATGACTGGAAATGACATCATCAAGTAGGAAAATTTTTAGCAATCCTAGGCTGCAATTCTACCCACACTTAGCCAGGAGTAAGTCCCATTGACTATCATTGTTAAAAGAATAGACATAGTAACTTCTTAAAAGTACAAGTCTGAAACATTTCCCCAAATGCAGTCACATACCATGGTAGCATCAAGTCTATGATATTATAAATAAAATACTGAAATGAATGGGGACCCACCTGAAATTGACTCATGACCCACCTAGTGGGCCCTGACCCATAGTTTGAGAAACGCTGATCTAGTACATTGATTTATTTGTATTGAAGAAAACAGGGTAGATGTGAGCCCAAGCCTATGCATGTCTACTCAGATGCAAGTCCCATTACAGTCAATGGCACTTACTCCCAGGTAAGTGTGGATAGTATTGCAGCCTTTGTTGGCCTTTAAGATGACACAAGACTTTGTTGCTGTACTTCCAAGGAAGCGTGGGTAGGACTACAACCTTAATTATAATTTATACTGGATTTCTTATTTGGAGACTAAGAAAAATCCTCTCCTTCTGCACCTAACTTCCTTTATGGCATCCCTCCATTGTTCCCCTGCCATGATTTCCAGGAATTGTCATGGATACTCATGTGAATGTTTTCAGTCAACTATCCACTAACTGTAAATCTAATTATCTTTTAAAATAATAGATTGAGGAGGAGAGAAAATCCAGCCTAAAGTGGTTTACTGTGTACTCCACCCGTGTTTTTTTATCAATTCATTCAATTACAGCATCAATACACACTTATTAGAGTTTATTTAGGGCATAACCCAATCCAAATTAAGCACTTTTAAATCCTGGTGATTTAAATAAGAAAATTATGGATAGGAATAAATGCCTCCACTGAAATGAATAGAATTTTGGCTTGATTGGGACTAATATTTTTGTCCAGCTCTCTTCTCGAGGAGCTCAGGGTAATGTACATGGGATTATTTCCTTTCACTATTCTTACAACCTCCCTGCTAGGTAGGTTAGAGAAAGAGAATGTGAATGCATTCCTTACATCATGCTGATCACTGCATCAAATACAGCTGTAGATTGTTTCAAAATAATTGGGCCTAGCTTAATTTCTTTCCTATTATCAACCACTCATCTAGGCTCCTTGACCTTAGGGTCTGTTGTCTGCAGTTTAGATCCACACCAGTTCTTCCTTCAGGGTGAGTCATATCAGAGAGAAGGGGGCTCTTCTCTCCCTTCCTCCTTTCAGGGACAAACACAACCCACTATTCATACTTTGGGCAAACAAAGCAAGAGAACAATGTTGTCAGCACAGCTACAAGGCAGCCGATTTCTCCTTCTGAGCTAACTTTCCAGACTGATTAGTAAGAAAGCCTGTCCAATCCCAAAACCCTGACTCCAGTTAAGCTTTATCCAAAACACTGCCAAGGCTGCCTGGGCTCATTTGATAATAAGGTAATCTGGATGCAACATGGTAAACAACTGGGATGTGGTGGAAAGCAGAAACATTCTCTAGTTACTTCCTAACTTTAGGAATCAATCAGCAGTTTTTAAAAGTTGTGCATATGTATATGCATTTTTTTAAAAGCTTGTATGCTTTAAACAAACCTTGCTTCATAGAGGAATGCTTTGTATATTCAGGCATCAATGCCAGTTGTGTCTGCTGAAAGAAAATCAGCTGGGATGTTTAATGGGCAAATTCCATCACATCCCCACTACCATAGTAACAGGGTGTTTTTTTTTTAAAAGACACTCTTACAACTCAACACACAATCACCCACATTTCATTAAGCAAATCTCTCCATTATTAACCGCTTCTGAATCCAAAGGCAACTTTTGTCACATTAATAACTAAGGGGGCAAATACAGGACTCAGCATGCACAGTGTGTAAATGCCCTTCAAAGACCTCTAGGTGGAAGCTTGCCCTTTACATAACATATGCTGGAAGTTTCAGAATTGTGTGTATTGCTGTATATTGAGTAGAAAAGATGAATGAGCAGAAATACGCACTTAGTACTGAAAAATGTTACAGAACTGATAATGTTATAAAATCAACTTGGAAAGACTCAAAATCTCATCTCTTCCAAACTCCTGCACCAAGATAGACCCACCCATCAACCTTGATTCCAGCACAGAACAGTGAGATGATGAGTGTGGATAAGCAACAAAATATTTAAGCTATGAGTATTTTATAATATATCCTCCATCACCCTTTTTGACCCCACATAACGTTTTATTACAATCATACCACACAGCAAGTTGCACCAGGCTTTACAGAAACAAGAACAAAAGCAACTGAACTGTACTATATCTTATGTTTATACCTGCCACTCTAATAACGGGTAAAGAAAGTTCAGTTTGCTACACAATCATCACGTGACTGATAACCATCTCTGGCTCCAATGTCATTAATACATTTCACAGTTTCTACTAGTTCCCAAATATTGGTAAGACAATCACAGACTATAGGGGTTGCACAGTATTACTTTTCCAATTATCTGGCACATAATTTAACCTAACAAAACAGGTCTTATGAAAATTTGGCAGAAAAATTAGAACAAGCATGCACATTTCACACAAGACACAGGAATGTGGATAACTTCCGCACACAGCCCATATGAGAGAATTCACAGTCCAATCCTAAACAGGTCTACTCAAAAGTAAGTCCCATTCTGTTCAATGGGATTTGCTCCCAGGAGAGTGTGCGTAGGAGTGTAGCCTCACTCTTGTACCACTCTTAAGTGCAATTACAGCAGGAAGATTCAGCAGCATGAAGGAGTAACTCATCCGCATCCAGAAATCTTGAGCGTATAGGGATCACTTCCATTCTCAAAGTTTCCCTATAAAACTTGAGCAGAGAACTTCAGAAGGGAAGCTGATCCTAACCAAAATAATAATTTTAAATAATTATTTTATTATTATTATTTTTTTTAAATAATTGCCACTCAGGCGTGGCAATACTGGGCAGGCTTCTTCGAGAGTAAACCCCACTGACCTACCCAGGATGGGGCTCCTTATTCCTTCTTGCCACAACTAACTTCTGCCACTGCCAAGGGCTCGATTCTTTTTTAGATTCACGCCCTGCCCGCCAGCAGCCTGGTTGTGTTTCTCCGACTCCTATCACACTGAGGCTGATCTCATTCCCCCCAGGAGTGTTTTGTGGCTTTTGCAGCCGCTGCTCCATTCTGATCGCCGGGATTCCTCTTCGCACATGTTCTTACCTGGAGGGCAATCGTGCACTCCTGGAAGGGAATCAGTCCCAGGCGCGGCTCCTGGAAGTTCTCTGGCAGTCGCCTGCTCCTGGGCGTCCCTAAGCCACTTGGCCGGTGCGGCAGCGTTGCATGGCTGCTTCCGAGGCTCAGCTGAAAGCACCCTGGGCTGCGTGTGCAGCTGCAGACACACAGCGCAGAGGGAGGAGAGTCCGCCCCACGAGGCAGGCACCAGCACTCCGGCAGTGATTTACTGCTTGCTCTCCAGCCACACCCGTGAGCGTCGGGTGCATCAGGCTGGAGGCACGAAGGCCCCCACATCAAAGCTGCGTACATCCCTTGACCTCCCGCTGCCCTTTGCCTTGTTTCTCCCCCCCTCCCCAAGAACTTTCCATCAATCCTCCCATAATTTCTCCCCATAAAATCAGATCCTTGCAAAGTGATGATTTCCTGCTTCCCAAACGCAACCTTCCTTTCCCTTCCCTGGCTAGTTCAGACCAGGCTTGTGGCTAATTCCACTAGGGATCTTCAGCTCCCCCTTCAACAGCAAGGAAAAGAACTCTTCACCACCAAAACTTAATACATTTGTGAAAAGGCCTTTGTTCTTTTTGCTGCAACAGACTGAGGGCCCGATCCTCTCCAACTTTCCAGTGCTGATGCAGCCACAATGCAGCCCTGAGGTAAGGGAACAAACATTCCTTTACCTAAAGGAGCCTCCATGACTGCCCCCACCACCACCACCACAGAATGCAACATAAAGTTCACATGGCTGCATCATTGCTGCAAAGTTGGATAGGATTGGGCCCTAGGGCTACAATCCAATCCACACTTTCCTGGGAGTAAGCCCCACTGACTATAATGGGATTTACATGCATAGGATTGTGCCATGACAAAGATCACCCCCTCCCCTAAAAAAAGCATTCACTAAGCTAGGTCCCAGGGTCCAAGTACCTTGCAGATCAGCAGCTTAATTAAAACAGCAGATGAGAAAAGCAATAAACAAGCAGCAGCCCATTCTGGGATGTTTTCCCTCACTGGACAAAGGAAAAGAGCCATTTACACCACCCACATTTGGATATCTGTCTGGGCAAAGTACTGTAATGAACAATACTGGCTACTGCCTCCCACTGATTCTATGATGAAGAAGCACAAAGCAAGGCCAGTTCTGTCAAGATCTTGGACAACAAATTTTGAGATGCCATTAGAGACCAACACATTGTCAATAGTCTCTTATTATAATTTATTACTATGGAGTGAGCCATTTGGATTTTCAGACCTAGGCACCAAAATGTTTTTGGGCATCTCTGAACCAAATAACTAATTAAGGAACATCCAAGGGCTTTAGAGTGCCCAGCTAGATTTTCTGGTTTCGTTTTGTTTTTAAACAGTAGGGCTGCCCCTTTGCCCACAAACCACTTTCGCAAGTCTCTTCAGCTGATAGCACTATGTGTTGTACGCTGCAACATAGAAGCATGCCTTTCCTTGGGTTGCTTCTTTGGATCCATTTCTGTGTGTGTAGAAAATGTCACTATACAGTCTTGTGTATAGGTGACACTGTCATTAGTTGCAGTTTGGACTGAGGTGGGCATTTCCTCTTGCTCTATGGGCATCCTGCATCTTTCAGACAATAAAGAATAGTATGCAATTATCATGTTGACTGGCATCCTTAAGCCTTCCATAGCAATTAAGTTATCCCTCTACAACAGTGGTTCCCAATGGGGTAAATGTACCCCTAGGGGTACTTGCCATGACCTTTACAGGGACTCGGAAAAGAACTGAATAATGGCAGGAAAAGGCAGGTCTGTATTAGAATTCCTTACAGGATTGGCAAGGCAGGCAGGAAGGCAGTTGGCTGCGAAAGCCCCAGAAACTGCTAGTTTCTGGTTATCAGTTCATGTATTATCAGATATGGATTAATAGCTGAAAACATATAAATCTGAAATAACAGCAACTGCATTAATTACAAACATGTTGCTAATACAAGGGATACAATTTATGGAAATGGGCTGCCAAGGGGCACACAAGTGAAAATACATTGGAACCATTGATCTACAATACCAGATGTTACCCTTTAAGTACTGGATGTGACCCTTTAAATTTCCAGTTGAAACTGGAGAAAAAAAATAACTAAAGCTCCTCCTGCCTGTTCCTTCAGTAGTGTATAGTACTTGTCTTCCTCACCAGTGTGGAACACCTTTGAAGACCACGTGTCAAGCCAAAGGTGAGGTGAAAAGAGAACTATGGAAGAACGAGAGCAGCTGCAATGGCCATTTCTCCTGATGACTATTGGAGATTTAAAGGAGAACAAGATATGACTCCAGTATCCAATATAAGAGGTGTCAACCCTAATATGAACACTCCAGTCCTAAATTTGAAAGTAAATTAATTTACCATAGGATTGAAGCCTATAAAGCATTTTCCTTGCATAATTTCCTCTTCTCAGAGATAATTGGTCATGCATGATTCATATACATTGTGAGAATCATACGCACAATAAGAACCACTGTGGTTTAGTGGTAAGTGCTAGACTACAACAAGGCCCACCCATCCATGAGACTGACTGAGGTAGTCACTCAGGCAGTAGAGTAACAAGAGGCATCCACCTCTATTCACCCACTTTCCTGCACTGCTGCCTCCTCTCAGAAAGCCCACCACTCTTATCTCCTTTGCTCTATCCTCCTTTTCCAATTCAGGGAGTGAGAGGAGCAGAGGTTGAAACGTCACTCCATAAAGGGGAACCGCAGTTGATAACAGCATCTCAGATGCTGGGAGGTCTTCTTAGGCCAATCTTGAACTAGAGCCAGGAAGACTCAGGTTCAAATCATTCCTCAAGAAATTCACTAGGCAAGCCTAGGCTTAGTCATGACCTATTAGACTCAGCCTAATGTACCTCATAGGGTTTGTAGTGAGGATAAAATGGGAGCAGGGAGAGAGAACTATGGGCCAAATCCTATCCAACTTTCCAGCCTTGGTGTAGTTGTACCATTGGGGTGTGTGCTGTATCTAGTTGTGGGAGGGTAGTTATGGAGGCCTCCACAAGGTAAGGGAACATTTGTTTCCCTGCCCTGGGGCTGCACTGCAGTAGCATCGGTGCCAGAAAGTTGGATAGGATTGGGCCCTATGTATATATAACTAGTCTGAGCTTCTTAAAGTAAAGTGAAGGTGCATTAAAAGAGGTTGCAGCTTGAAAGAGGTTCAAAGACAGTCAAGGGAGAGAGCAGATGCACTCGGGTGCAGCTCTTGTCTAGGAGAAGCCCAAAGTTACTTAATTCCACTGTGGATAATACAAAAATGCACTTTCTATTTGTGTGCTCTCACACTGATGTGTAACAAGAGAAAAAGACCCAATAACCAAATTCCATACAGATGTGCAACTTCCCCCTTCATACATTAACATGGAAACAGATACACAGGAACACAAATAGTCAGTTCAACTCACCTGCTGTTCATCTTTCACTGCTTCTTGGAACATAAAGTGTCGATCCTTTTAATCTTTTCCTTCTTTAAAATTAAAAGGGTTGTGTACAGTTCAAGACTACTTGACAATTTTTCATCCTTTGTTATTTCAGAACCAATCTTTGTGAGGGAGAACACACCAAATGATAGACACACCATAATCGTGCATGGCCAAAGTCCTCATATATACACCATAAAAATAAAACATTAATTTTGAGATAAGAACTGCCACAGACAGCCTCACATAGAAATAGCAAAAGAACTTTCTTTTAAAAGCATTTTAGTGATTATTGTACTGTCTTGTTTATTCATAGGACTTGGAAGAGATTTAAGAGCCCTTTCAGATAGTCATGCATGCAGATAACTGGAGTTTTATTTTCAGATTTACACAGGATAAAGTGTACTATGGGGTGGTGTACTATAAATATACAGTCCAAAACAAAATAGATAAGAATTTTGAAAATACACATAGTTCTAATAGGAAAAGTTCTACTGTCTTATGCTGCAAATAATCTTCCAGCCTGTGTCGTCTTGTGGAAAGTGACCTACATTTGGAACTGAGTTCAAACTACAGTACATCTCTGCCATGGCCTGAGAGTCAAATGAGACATAATGTGCACATTCCATAACTTTTTATCTCAACAAAAAAGTTTATCTTTTCCAAAAATCAGCTGTTGCAGGCTAAGTTTGCGTTGTGGCCATGTCACGGGTGGTGGGAGGACTTTACATCTCTGATCCAAATCACTATCCCAACACTGCTGTCAGCTATGGAAGGGAATATACACACACACAAAAGTTCTCCTTTGAGACTATCAGCAGGTTCAGGGGGGTTTAAGTCAAGGAATCTGCGTGGGAGGGGGAGTTAAACCCCTCCGGCCCAAATCCTAACCAATTTTCCAGCACTGACACAGCTGTGCCAACAGGGCATGTGCTGCACCCTGCAGTTGGATGGCAGTCATGGAGGCCACCTCAAGGGAAGAGAATGTTTGTTCCCTTACCTCGCAGCTGCATTGTCCTTACCTCGATGCTGGAAAGTTGGTTAGGATTGTGCCCTCATTGCCCAATATCCACAACCCCAATTCAAATCAGGGAGCATCACACTGAAAATACTTTCCTGCTTTTTGAAAAAAGTAAAGGAGTTCCAGTTGTGGAGCTCCTACATTACACCTAATCTGATGCTCAGGGGCCTTGAATAAAGCAGTTATCTTTCAGCTTCACTCCCCTATCTATAATCAGGGAATAACAGTTAAATACTATACAACAGGGTTGTAAAGGTAATCCCAGTAAAAGGTTGTAAAAGATAGAAAGATAAAATTAAAGTGAGATTTAAATGATTGGTAAAAAAAAAACTTCACTGCATCAGTGCTTGTTTTCCTAAGGAGCTTCTTCAGAGCCCTCAAAGTGCAAATTCAGTCTTTTCCACTGTGCAGCTCAGATCTGTAAGGGTCTTCAACTCCTGCTCTTCTCTGTCAGTTCTCATGACCAACAAGCATTGGTTACAGAATCAGTGTAAAATACAAGTTCCCCAATAATACAGCCTGTTCTCTTAGTTGGATTCTCAAGCCCTAACTGAGAGCATGAGAAGTTAACAGTTCAATTCCATACCACCCGGTGTCCAGGGCAGCAGCAGCAGCACCGAAATGGCTGCCGCTGCATCCAGTGGACCCCAGCCAGCCGCCAGCAGGTCCCAGTGTCTCCTCAGGGGAAGGGGACATTCGTTCCCTTCTCCTGGGTAAGAGAAGTGGCTCCTCAATGGGGCTACTCAACTCTGCGCTGGCTATTTAGCCGGTGCAGAGTAAAGCAGCCCTGTGTCGGGCCAGGAGGCTCTGGATCCACCCGCCTTCCCACTATATTTATTTTGTATCTGGGAATAAAGTAAGAGTGTATCAATAATTCCCCTTTCTATATTTTTGGCCATTTCTAGGCATCTTCACCTGTCAAAGAACTTTCCAGATTTACTGCTTCTTCTTCTTTTTCTTCTTCTTCGTTATGCCCCCATGCTACCAATTTCTTCAAACTCCCTCACTCTGACAGCTCAGTGAGTCTCCGCTCCTTCCTTGAATGATGATATTTTGCAGCTGTGTTGTCTTCTGTAATCCCAAAGACTTTTACTAACATTGTTCTTTTTTGGTCTGAGTTCATAAGCTAGGTGCCCAAGGGCTTTTGTGCTACTGCATTGATAATAATTCTGCCTTAGCCAGTGAAACATCTTTCTAAATAGAATAATAGTTTGTTGAGCAATTCCTTTTCTTAAGTTGTTGGTTTTTTTTTTTTTTTGGAGTTCTGAACACTTTTTAAAAAACCCTCTTATTTAACCCTTGCAATTCAAAGATCTGTTCCTTTGGCACTCTCTGCCTACCCCTTTATGGCACATAGGCAGTACCACTGCAAGAGTTCAGTAGGTGACCTCTGATGGATGTGGGCCCAGTACCCAACCTGGCCAAGCCCTGATGCCACCCTTGCACAAATTATAGCTCTACCTCCCTGGTTTCAGAAGAGTTCAACGAGATCATCACAATGATCCTGCTAAGCTGTGGGTAATGACACTGAATGCATCAAGCAGAAATATTAAGAGTCAAGGATCTCGTATACATGTTACTGCACTTCATCATGACTCAGGATTATACAACCAGCCCCTGTGAATGTGGGAGTGGACAGATAATAGCATTCTATACAGACATAGATTCAGAAGGAAAATATTGGATTTATATGAAAACAGGCAACATTCTTTGCACTCTTTACCAGGATCCTGCTAGCAAGAACTTTGTGAAGTAGATGATAACATTTCCCCACCTTGCTGAGGTGAGATATTGTGGCTGGTAGGGCATCTCTGCTCTTGAACATGTCCAGGTGCCATACACTGAAAACTAGAGGTCAGTCAAACAGGTTGAAGAAAAGTTCCTACTGCATGAGGTTAGATCCAAATTAAATACTGACTTCATGAAAATGGTGTGGTAACTCACATTATTCACCAACTCAAAAATAGCACAAGAATGAGATGGCTGTTTCATATTTTAATGCAAGAAAGTTGTAGTTATGCAAAAACGACTTCTTTGTGGTCTAGTTTCACATCGCCTCAGTGCAGACTGGAAGGCCGGATTTTGCGGGAAGTCATCCTCACTTTGGGACTTTACACAGCTGCACTGTAATGCAATTCGGATTCTGTACATTATCAGAGTTATCAGGCATTATTGAGGAAGCACGGACCAGGCCATGAGGCTTGAGTTTTTTTCAGGGCCACCACCCCAAATCAGTAACGTATAAACTAATTGTCAGTTCCTGACACAGGATTGCTACATCCTAGATATTTCCATTTTCACTTTTTTTTTTCTTCTAGGGGGGAGATTACAAAATTAGAAGCTGAGGTGGGTGCCATTAAAGTAGAGGTGGCCCTGGGCAGTGTGCCAGGCCTTGATTTACCACCTCCAGAAATGGAAAATAGTTACTTCATGATAACCTTTTAATATCCAGTACTATTGATACTAACATGATGCTTTTTGTTGTTGTTCTTTCTAGTTAGGTAGTCGCTCCTTCACTACCTAATGTGATACACTTCCGTTTTTTGCTGACTTCAGAATTCTTCTTTCTGCTATATTTTCTTTTAGACTATCAGGGTCACTGAGCAAAAGATTATTTTCACTTTATCAGCTTCTACCTCATCATGAAACCTGTCAGAAAATAGAGAGCAGCTGAGAGGCAAGGACAATCATTTCAGGCCAACAAGACTCTGACAGCTGATTCTTACAGAAACAGCTTTATAAATACAGTCATTCCTGGGGCAGTAAAACAGATGAAACCACTGGAGAGTAGAGTTAATTTACCTTAGATATCAATTCCCCAATTCTCTTCTCTTCTTTAGACCTGTCTGAAATATTTATTATCTGTCTGCAAGTCATTTTTTTACCCAAGTGATCCCAAATTCGATTAGACATTGTATTTCAGTATGCCCACAAGGCAATGCATTCAAAATCAAAGCAAATCAAGATTGTAAGTGAATTGTTTTTTAAAGCCTTTGACCTGAATTCAGAATGTTGACAGAGATTATCTCTTCAGGGTCTCTGTAATGAAGATAGAATGCTTTCCTGAAGGAGAAAGCAGAGAGCATTGGATATGAATACTTGCCTGCAGAGGATACAGCAAGTTCTGATGGATTTGAAAACAAAAGATGAAGTCAGGACAACGCACTTCAATACATTTTCCATGTAACTATGATTTTTTTTTTTAACTAGAGGTATCAGGCCAATTTACACACTCACCTGGCGGAGGTCTGTCATAGTGCATAGAGCAGGCATGTGTAACAAAATGTGTGTGCTAGAAGCTCAACATGTAGGGTAAGGAAGGTGGCAGAGGCTGCCACTGAATCCTATGCCCCTTCTGGAGCCAAGCCACCCATCATGGACCTCCTTGGTTCTGTGCCCTCTAAATAGCGGGCACAGCTCCAAGAAGATCTATTGGCACCAGCAGAGCTCTTCCCCAAAGGAGACTTCGGTGGCTGCTCTGGATGCACAGGATACAGCAACAGCCATTTTGGTGCCACTTGACCTTGCGGTGCTGGAGCACCATAGGATTAGACTGTATGACTTAACTAATTTAAATCCCACTGATTTCAATGGAACTTAAGTACAACCAGCTTTCAGCAAATTGAGACCAGGCATTACAGCATAAGCTGCAACATAAACAACAATCAAAAGTTTCAGCACCACAACTCCCCTTTGCATGTAGTCTGCCTTGTTTATTTTGTTTTAATTTGCATTACACAAACCTAAATGTTACATAGTATTTAAATGTCAGAAATGGTTGCATATGACAGGCAAACTCAGCAATACATTAATATTAATAATAATAATAATAATATTTACATATCACTTTCCTAAAAAAAATAACAAAGCAGTTGATAGAAAAAATCAAACAACTAAAATATTTGAGCACATGATACACATGTATATTCTGGAATTGGCTTCAATATATTAAGGCAGGGGTGCTCAAACTTTCAACTTTAGGGATGCTGGACCTTTAACAAGTGTATAGAAGAGAGAATTTCAGCAGGTGCAGCTTGTCATCTGTGGGATGACAAGTTGCACCTGCTGCAATTCTCTCTTCTATATACTTGTTAAAGGTCCAGCATCCCTAAAGTTGAAAGTTTGAGCACCCCTGTATTAAGGTAATGAATGAAGGAGGTTTAACTGAGAGACAATGGCTTGGTGGAATAAAATTATTTCCTGGTCAACCAGTGAAAATGTAGTGAATGTATAGAGGGCTTTGACACAACGTAATTGAAAAGACTTGGAATGAATGCCCAGGAGAGGCAGTTGGTCCATTGCTATGACTGCTGACCCTGAAGTTCCTGGTAACCTGGGATCCTCAGAAAATTAAAATGTGAGCAAAGACTAAAAATGCACTAGTCTTAAGCACTGAGTTTCTCTAACAACACACCCCATCAATGAACAAACATGTTGGTATTGTATGATTTTAAAGTAGTCATATTATTATGAGTAAGGCAAAGGAAATGAATACCAACCTTCCCTGTGAAATAACCAGTGTTATAACATGATGACAATGCCTCAGGTCATGGAATTATGTATCATCCTAATCATTCTCAGAGTCCTGCTGCATTGATTCCTACTTGTTTTTCCTTTCTTTTCAGGTGAACAAAATTAGAAAATGATCATGAAATGTAGGAAGATTTGGCACAATTTTCAGAGCTCTAAGTTGGAATTGCACATTTCCCCCAACTCGGGGCTGCCATTGAAAATTGCATCTCCATGTGAGTACCTCCTCCCTTGTAACGTTTATGTTTACTTACCTCAGTCGTGGTGTCATCATACTGGTTGTATTCAGGCATTATGCAAAACCATGCTTTCCCATTACACCAGAATCCAAACCTGCTCCCAAACCATGGTTTAGTACAGTTGACAAACCAGTACCTGAAACCATATTTGAAGATGGTTTGTGATAACTGTGATTTACTGTAATGGCTGAATTCATAGACCACTGACAAACTACAGTGAGCATCACCATTACCTCAAGAGGCTGCTGCACCTGTAACAATTCTATGAGGTGCTGCCCCCTCCTTTTTCCCTTTCCCTGGAGGAAAGCCCCAGGTTCCTCAGTTGGGCTTCTCATATCTGCACTGGCGATTTTGCCGGCACAGACTTGAGAATCTCCATGTCGGGCCTTGCAGGCTGACACAGAGGATAGGATCTGGTGGAGGAGGCTTCTGCTGGTCCCATCCCCTCCTGCTCCGGCTTCTCCCCTGTTCCACCCTCCCTCGTCCCAGAACACCCTCCTTCCTGCTCCAAAAGGCCGCACCACCGCCGCTCTTACCTGTCTCTGGCAGCTGTGCAGAGTCCTCCACCCGGCACTGGGCCCAGTGCCCCCTCCTCCTATGGTGCCATAAAAGTGCTTTACTGCATGTTTACAACACCTAGCACTGGCAGTGGAGCTCAGCGCTGGCACTGAGGGACTATAGGATAGGGCCCTAAGTTTGCTGGATGAAACTCTTCCTTGAAAAGTAGGATAGGGTGGTCTAAATGTTTCCAGCCCTGATAGATGTCAAACATCACAGGTACTTACAGTAACAGATTGAAAAATGCTATGGCAAAGTCTGAAGCAGAATTTTCTGCCTACTAGCCAAGCTACTAGAGCAGGGGTGCTCACAATTTTTTGGCTCCAGAGCTACTTTGAAACCCAGGCCCGGAGATCTACCAGAGTTTTTTTTACAATGTTCGCGCCATCATAACATATAACATTTATGTGTACAATGTATGTTGGTGTACCTTGAGCCCCACTGAGTATAACAGGACTTACTCCTGAGTAGACATGCCTAGGATTAGGCTGTGAGGCTGCAATCCTAGCCACACTTACCTGGGAGTAAGCCCCATTGAGTACAATGGGCCTTACTCCTGGCGTTTCCTCCCAGAGGCACCTGAAGGGGGGAGTCGGCACTCCGCGATCTACTCATTTTGCCTCGCGATCTACCGGTAGATCGCGATCCACCTATTGAGCACCCCTGTACTAGAGAGTTGGCCCTAGCCTATACAGCAGGGGTCTCTAAACTTTTTGGCCAAAGGGCTGCATCAAATATCTGGCACAGTATCGGGGGCCGGGAAAAAAATTAAATATAACATTTAAATAAATACATTAGAGATGGAACTTAGATGAATGAATAAATGAATGAGCTCAAATGTCCAGGACTTCTCCAAGCACAAACACAGCCCAAGAAATAAAGCACACACTTAAATGGACCCCCATTCCCCCACCCCACAGGCACAACTCCGGTTGTGTTTGGTTAACTGGGCCAGAGGCTCTCAGGGGATCAGAGCCTGGCTGCGGGCCGGATAGAGGCTCGCCACAGGCCACATCTGGCCCCCGGGCCAGGGTTTGGAGACCCCTGCTATACAGCAAGGAATGAAAATCATCAAATGCAGAAGGAAGTCTTACTGTAACCATGAGGATCTCACTTATGAGCAGAGAAGGCAGCAAAGATAATTGACTTATTAGAACGTTTAAAAAATGCTATAATTGTAGCAATATATATTACTGTTGCTTTTTTGGAGTTTTTTTCTCCAATGGACCAACATGCAACTGTTCAGAGATTCTGGGCGTAGGTTCAATTCTGATTGACTGATGAAACTCTCCTCTGAATTAGCTTTCTAGTTCAGGTTCACCTGGATTCTCTGCTTCCACAACAGGAGAATGTTAAGGGAAAAATTGCTCTTTCTGCAAATGGAAAGCTGGAAGAAAACAATGTGATGCTCCAAGACCATTCAACTGCTGAAAAACAAGTGTTCCCAGAGTAACTGGTCATGCACCCTCGCTCCTAGACACAGCACTTTATCCAAGGCAGACACCAAACAAAAACACTGTTCACAATAGGCTGGAGACCAGATAACAGCTATTAGTCCCCATTGTGAAAACAACAGCCTGTAGTCACATCTAACTGACAGAACAGATCTATTTGAGAGCAAGATTCCCAGGCCCTTTGAATATGATGGGCCAATTCCCTCTCCAGCAATGAATAAACACGGTTCTGTGTCTCACTTCTACAATCAGCAGAAGCTTTATCTGAAACAGTCACCTGAAATTGTTTCTCATATTTTCAGCAAGTTGGAAATTCTTCTCGTTCCACAATCAAGTGCAAATACTTCTGGAACAACTTTATCTGTTGGCATCTATTCGTCTCTTACACTTCCACATGATCTCTTTAAAGGAAGGGTATTTAAGGAAATTCCAGCACATCACCAAAAAACAAACAAGTGACGCATACATACTACAGTGCACCAAGATGTTCCATTGAGGTCACAAACATACCGGTGTAGTGCAGATGTAATGCTTCTAATCTCTAAGCATGGGTAAGAAATTGGGAGCAAGCCACAGGTTCACATATTCCTTCCAGCCCTCCCTATTTAATTTTTCCCTATCCTTCCTTCAACAATTTTTTTAAAATCAAATCATTGTCAAATAACAGAATGGCTCAGAGTATATGGAGGGTTTACACTTTCCTCTGTTCAATCAAGATAACTTCAGCCACTTTAGCTAGATGACTACATGTTCATCATTTGGGATGCTATATATTATAATAGGTTAGAAATGTCACCTTTTCTAAAAAACTTTTGAGTTTATTCCTTAATCTCCATACCCTACTATAAACAAGCCTAAGTATGCATAAATGAAATAAATGCATATTCTTCCCCTGTTCAACCTGACCTCCATTTCCCAAACTTCCTCTATCACTCTCCTTGTGTTGAATTTCAGATGGTAAGCCTCTACAACTTAGAAATCTGACAGCCCAATCCTACGCATGTCTGCTCAGAAGTAAATTCCATTGAGTTCAATAGGATTTACTACCAGGTAAGTGCACATAGGATTGTACACTAATACTGCAATCCTTTACACATTCCTGGGAATAGGTCCCATTGAACTCAATGGGACTTAGTTCTGAGTGACATCTATAGGATTGGGCTGTTAGCCTTTTGTACTTTTCCAAAGCATAAGTTTAAGAAAGTATTTGCATGATATCTCAGGTCTTCTGAGATGTTTTTGTCAGTCAAGCAGAAGGATTCCACAAAATGTTGCAACCAGATAGATCATAAATGAGTTCACCAATGCTGGATAATAATCAATTACAATGACCTTTGACACAACAGTAATCCAACCAGTACAAGAAATCATGACCTTTGGGAAACCATGTAAGCAGCACAGAGCTCCCAGCATATCACTCCCAATAACTCTCCTAGTGGGTCAAGAGAGATAGCTTCAATCTACTGACTAAGATAAGCCTGCACAATTTATGACCTAACAAGATGAATGCAGCTCACCTTGCCAGAGCAGGGCAGGCCTTAGGCCGATTGGCCTCCTGGGGAGAGAGAAAAAAGGGATTCAGATTACTTTTTTCAGATGACACCAAACTTATCCGAGTGGTGAAGACCAGAAGTGATTTTGAGGAGCTCCAGAAGGATCTCTCCAAACTGGCAGAATGGGCAGCAAAATGGCAGATGCGTTTCAATGTCAGTAAGTGTAAAGTCATGCACATTGGGGCAAAAAATCAAAACTTCACATGTAGGCTAATGGGTTCTGAGCTGTCTGTGACAGATCAGGAGAGAGATCCTGGGGTGGTGGTGGACAGCTCGATGAAAGTGTCAACCCAATGTGCAGTGGCAGTAAAGAAGGCCAATTCTATTCTTGGGATCATTAGAAAAGGTATTGAGAACAAAATGGCTAATATTATAATGCCGTTGTACAAATTGATGGTAAGGCCACACCTGGAGTACTGCGTCCAGTTCTGGTCACCACATCTCAAAAAGGATATAGTGGAAATGGAAAAGGAGCAAAAGAGAGCGACTAAGATGATTACTGGGCTAGGGCACCTTCCTTATGAGGAAAGGCTACAGCGTTTGGGCCTCTTCAGCCTAGAAAAGAGATGCCTGGGGGGGACATGATTGAGACATACAAAATTATGCATGGGAAAGATAAAGTGGATAGATACTCTCACATAACACCAGAACCAGGGGACACCCACTAAAATTGAGTGTTGGGAGGGTTAGGACAGACAAAAGAAAATATTTCTTTACTCAGTGTGTGGTCAATCTGTGGAATTCCTTGCTGCAGGATGTGGTGACGGCATCTGGCCTGGATGCCTTTAAAAGGGGATTGGACAAGTTTTGGAGGAAAAATCCATTATGGGGTACAAGCCATGATGTGTATGTGCAACCTCCTGATTTTAGAAATGGGTTATGTCAGAATGCCAATGCAAGGGAGGGCACCAGGATGCAGGTCTCTTGTTATCTGGTGTGCTCCCTGGGGCATTTGGTGGGCCGCTGTGAGATACAGGAAGCTGGACTAGATGGGCCTATGGCCTGATCCAGTGGGGCTGTTCTTGTGTTCTTTTGCCTGCAGAACCAATGGTTGGCTTCAGTGGCATAGCTAAGATGGTGCCGGGGGTAGCACCAGGCAATGAGTTTAGGAGAGCAACAAGCTGAACTTGACACTCGTGGCCAAAATTGTGAAAACCTTTGCATGTATGAATATTACAATCATGTTATAAACCACTGGAAAGGTAATTTAATTCTGAATGCAATGAAACAAACCCCCCTGGAATATCTGTATTCTATCAAAAGTTATGGCCAATTAACCAGAAAACTATTTATTTATTTACTTAATAAATTAAATTTAATTTTGTCACGGGGGGCTACAAAATCTTCTTTGTCCCTAAGGTGACAAATGCCTTAGCTATATCACTGCCCTATTTCTTACTTTTTCAGAAGTCTGGGTGTGACGTCACTTCCAGGACATTATTTTGCACTCGGCACCAGGCTGCACTTTCATTAGCTATGTCACTGGTTGGCATTTATCAAGGGAGAGTAGACTCTCTTGGTTCTTAGCTGTTGCAAAAGGAATAGGTGGCAGGGCAACACAATTTGTAGCAAAGACACATTTGACAATCCTAAAGGATCAGTATTGGAGGGGGAATACAGACTTGAAACAAGGCACTACATAAATGCTAAACATTAGTACCTAACTAATATTTAGTGTTTTTGAGTTTTTCCCATCTTTCTCTGAATCTGAAAGCAATGTAAGAAGCTCTTTCAGATCATTATCCATCCCCCTTTCTTTTTTGCTTTTCTGTGCCTCATCTGGAAATCATTTAAAAGGCACATTCTTTGGAATGCAGTTTCTGGAGAGCAGGTGCTTTTAACATACAGATCTATTGTGGTATTTTTACAAGAGCTGGCATCTTAACTCCAGAACCATAAAATATAGTTCACACCATTTAATTACTTTAAATGCATGCCAAAGACCACCTTCAAAGAATTTCTATTTTAAAGTGCGCCATTGAGGAAACCCTCATGGTTTTTTTTTGAAAAATTGGTGCCTTTGCCAATTCATTTAGTAAGTCCTGCCACTTAATTTACAAAGCTTTCATTACATAAAGCAATTATAATACAATCAGCAAACATCTGGGATACAGTGGTAGAACTGTATAGCTGAAAAGATCAAATTGTACATAGTTTCATATAATGCTATTAAACATTGCTGTGAAAGCCAGCCTGTTGTAGTGGCCAAAATGATCTATTGTATTTGTATACTGGAAAACCAGGTTCAAATCCCTGCTCAGCTATGAAGATGTACAGGAGGGTGTGGGCAAACTCTCTGTTAGCCTAACTTAAGCTACCATTTTTGGAGGTCAAAAATAGAATTCTGTGTTACTTGAATTAAATGTAAGAGACAAGTGTGCTAAACAAATACCAGTATGTATTGGTACTTTGGGAAAAGCAAAGGAACTCCAGATGTCAGCTTCCCAAAGCAGTTGCAATACTATCTGCAGGAAGAGGAGAGAACTTCCTGGGGAGTGGGGGGTTAGCACTACAGTTGCCAATTTGGTTTATGACCACTTACATTGTGACTGGTATTTGTTTGTTACATCTGCTACACATGATACAGAACTTACAAAACCATTTGTGGGCACGAGCCCTAAGACAGACAACACGTATCGGAAAATGTAGCATGTGGCACATGGGGACAGGGTACTGATGCCTGCCACTATAGACACACTAGAGACCCTCGTTTCCTCTCCACTAACAGGGACCCAGTGTGTGAGATGCAGTGCACCTCTGTGCAAAGCGCATGGAAATGCATGACAAACCACCAGCCCCTATTCACTGCACTATTCACCACTATTCACTGCAATAGTGCCTACCCTCCAACAAATATCCTGCTAATTACAATATGGGGCGTTTAACTGATATGTGGATTGACAAGAGTGACTTGAGAGCAGCTGCTCATGCTTTCACATAATATTGAAGCTGGAGAATACCTAATGAGCTTAACACAAAGCAACGTTCAAAGCAAAGAAAACATATTTTCATGCAGCATTCAGCCGAGCTGTTTCTGACTGCCACCAGATATACCAGGGGATAAGAGCCTTTCTAAATTTTAAACAGATTAGACAGACTCATAAAGTACTGTGATGTCAACAGCTGATGAGAAGCTCAAAACATCCATCCTAATGACGCTGAAAATGGATAGCAAGGCACTGAATGTTATATGTCACTAACAGCCCAATCCTGTTCTGCACCATTGTCTGTGATGCAGCCATGCTGACAGAGTGCACATTGCATCCAGTTGGGGAGGGCTGACTAGAAGGCCAGCCAGAGGCAGGTATAGGCCTTCTGGCTGCCTATGGGTCTCCTCAGACCTATGCTATACCCATGCTACATAGCTGGCATAAGTCCAAGAAGAGGAAAGGGGAAGAGCGGGCTGGGAAACAAAGGATAGGATTCTGGTGCAAGTCCCTGCCACTGGGATCCACCCACTCCCTCCCCTTTCCTGCTCCAAAACTTTCCCAAACCTTCCCCTCCCTGCCCATGGAATGTCTCCCCACCACCACCTTACCAGGGTCTGTGTAGACTGGACTCTGTGGCAGTGGACATGCAGAGCTGTCAGCACTTTGCACCAGTGGCTCCAAATGGCCTGGCAGCGGTGTGATGTTTGCACTGTCACTGGGCCTTTTACGACAGTGGAACTGAAGCTCTGCTATCATAGACAGCCCACGGGATTGCCTGGTAAATCTCCTTGATTTACTGGCTGTTGCTGGAAGTACAGACCATTGATTCTACTCAGTATATCTGTGTCAACTACAAGCCAAATAAATGCCTGAGGTAGAGTTGTTAAAGGTGTTATATATTTGTCAGTGTACAGTTGTTATATATTTGTTGGTGTACAGCACATAGTCAAGCACCAGGATCTGTGCTCGCTCTAAGGTTGCAATCCTATACACAATTATCTGGAAGTAAGCCTCACTGAACTCAGTGGGACCTAGCTCAGATGATTGTACTAAAAATGTATATTTTAACATTTAAATGAATTAAATGAGTTAAAAGAAATTAAACATATGGGTGATATTCAATGGGATGTTCTGGGATATGAGGAATTTGGAATGCCAGCAATAAAGCAGAGCCTCAGACGCTCTAAGACAGTTCATAAAAGAATGACCTTAGGCTCTGGACAAATCCACCATATCCTGAATGACGCACTAGGCAACCAAGGAGAAGCAGCTAATTCTTACCTTCCCTGCCCCTCAGGCAAAGGTTCTGGTCTATTTAACTAAGAAAGCACTTCTATTGTGCCTTTTTCTTCCAGTTTGCTGCCTCTTAGAATCAACTCTTTTTTCCACAGTTTTATAGTGGAATCTTTTGTCTGCATCTCATGGAAACATGTTTGAACTTAATGCTGCATAGTGTTAGTTGCCTGCTAGCTTGGAGAACTGTGCTAGCCAAGAAAGAATATTCATGTTTCAGGAGTTATTCTAGACTCTACATTATCTCTGAAATCCTTTTGATTTTATTCTAGTTGGATTTCCAGAAAATTTCCGATACCCAAGAAAGTTGTTGTAGAGCATCAAATGTTATACAAGGGCAACTTCTAATCAATCTATTCTTTCTTTCTTTAGAACGTTTCCACAGTGCAGGCTAGACATTCCTGATACTAATTCGAATGTGCTAACACATGAAATGAGATACGATCTCCCTTAACCAAATCTATGCAGTGGTTCTCAAACTGTGGGTCCATGGCCCACCTGTGGGTAACAACCCAATTTTTGGTGGTTCGCAAAACTGACAGGACAGATTAACTATGTACATCAAGGGTTAAACAAGTTACTACTTGAGGGGAGCACTGCTGCCCAATTACCAATATAGCCATAAAGGCTTGAAGGGATGGTAAAGTGAAACTTTTTTTTAGGTGGTTCCTAATGCTAAAAAGTTTGGAAACCACTGATCTAGAGATTTCAGGCTGGAATCAAGGTTATTTTACACTTCTTCTGCTAAACCTCATCCACTGAGAACTAAACAAAATGGTGTAGGCTTGGGTGCAAACTAACCAAAAGATATGCATTGCTGGAATCATATGATTAGAGGCGTAAACACCTCTATCTCTTATTCAGGAGTTAATCCAGTGGAAGCTCCATTGAATTTAGTGAGACTTATTTCTGCATAAACATGCAAAGGATCAGAGCTAACATCCAATTTGTTTCAATGGAGGAGAGTTAAAACTACTCCTAGAGTTTTTTCTTTCTTTCCCTATTACGCTTTGACATATTTATGCATGACTTTCTGCATCTTCACCCCCTCCAGCAATAGCTACTGTGTTGAGCAAGGGCAAGCAAATGAATAACATGACGATGGCAAAACATGCCTATTACTAGTCCTAGAACAGCAGATGTTTGCTGAAGCCTGAAAAGGTTCCAAAATTAAAAAAAACGGAAAAGGTTTGGTTACCAAGAACCAAACAATGATGTGTAATTACAGTTAAATACTTGATGCCAGGCTAGATAGAATGCTTCCATTTATCAACAACTGGGGGGAAAGCATCTCCCTCATCTATAATCTATATTCGTACTAAAAGCCAAGACCATACTTGCTCATACAAGGTTAACAACAGGGCAAACAGTAAACTGCACACCTTATTTTGATGAGGGTATCTACTCGTAGAGTCTGATATACAGGCTACATTTTGTCACATTTTACTCCCTCAGAGATATGCAGCATAACCCTTTTTTCCACACTTTGTTCAGTATTCTATATATATTCAGAGGATTTAGGACAAGTAGTGTGTCCTAGTACAATTTATAATAATAATAAATAATAATAAACTTTATTTCTATCCCGCCCTTCTCCCCAAAGGGACCCAGGGCAGCTAACAACATATAAAAACAGATTAAAACATAATTTCACAAACAGATAAAAACATATTAAAAACACATTAACAGAAACTATAAAAACAGTAGTCAGATAAAAGTCAGAATAAAAAAGAGCATAAAACAGCAGTTCTTAGAGGAATCAGGCCTGTAAAAAAGCAACTAAAAGATGTATAAAAGATGTTAAAAAAGCCATCTTTTTAACATCAAAAAAAAGTCAGAAGGCTTGTTTAAACAGCAAGGTCTTCAGACCTCGCCGAAAAGTCTCAAGAGAGGGAGCCATTCTCAAGTCAAGGGGAAGGGAGTTCCATAATTATGCCAGCTTAATTGCTTACTCTCAGAGTCGGTCTGTCCATGAGGTCAATGGAGGCAGCTGCCTAAGGAAGCAAATTGGAGAGACCACTGCTTCTTTTTCTCCCACGCCCAGGATTCAGAAAGGAAGGGGGGGCAGAGCGAAAGAGGAAGTGTGGAAGAGAGCATGAGTGGTCATAGCTAGAGCATCTGTACTCTAGTATAGGCATGCCCCCATATCTGTGAGGGATCCATTCCAGGGACCTCCAGATACGGAAACCGTGGATAAGGGGAACACCTATATTAATAGTTCCCCCCGCACACCCATTAATGTTCTTTAAAGGCTTACCAGTAAATGTTTCTTGCTTTAGACAGAGTACTATAAGCTCAGGCTATAAGAAAGCAGTCTGCCAGCAGCCTGAATGTCTGATGAACCTAGACCTAATGCTAAACAGGAAGCGGATGTTAACTGCTTCCTATTTAGTGTTAGATCTAGTTTAGTCAAGCATTCATGTTGCCAGAAGCCTGCTTTCTTTGCGCTATAAGCCCAAATGCTTATAGCGCCCTGTTTTAAAGCAAGAAACGCTTACCAGTACACCTTTAAAGAATGGAAATAGGGATGCGGTGGGGGGGCGAGGGCTGGATCCATGCCTGTATTTGACATGTTGCCTCAGGCAGTGAGCGACCTTTGGCTAGCACTTACAAACTGAAGCAGCATCACTAGGGGAAAAAACCCACATGAATGCTGATATGTATTGATTTTGTAGAATCAGATTTACTTTGACTATGCAATTTTTCACTTTCCTTAAACCCGAAACAGAACATTTTAATTTGCTATGGGTTTGGCAGCTAAAATGCGCATGTTATTACAAGCAGTAAAGTTCTAAGAAAGCAGCTCCGTTTTGTATTGTACTGTAACCTTAGTCTACAAAGATGAAAAATTAAAACCCTGATGAGTTCGTCTTTCAACAGATTAGACATATTGTGGGAAAGTTTGAAAGAAAGTATACAGGCAACTTGATTCAAGCCTTACGGGGCAATCCATGTCTCACTGAAATCATCAGTAAAACTCCCATTAACGTTAATGATTCTAGATTACACTCTGAAGCTCTTGTTTTGAGAGGAGATTCATAAGGGCATTTGTGAGATCATATTTTGTCCTGAATGGTCTTGTACAGCCTTCCACAGAAGTCATGACCAAACATTAACGAAACAGGATATTTTCTCAGCAAAACTGAAACACAGATGCAAAAACAGTGACAATAATTGTACTACTAATGCAACTCAGGGATAGAACAACATCCAAGAAATCTTCTCATCTGAAATTAGAAGCAAGGAGAGGAAATAAAGTTATATCTGTTGCTGACAAATGTCAGCCCAATCCTGCCCAAATCACAGCATGGCAATGCTGAGGGGCTGGCGCAGGCTACGCTGCATCCCGTGGTCATTTTTGGTTGCTGGAGGTGTCCTTGGGATAAGGAGACATTTGTCCCCTTGCCCCAGGCTAAGCCCCTGGAGCCGCAATGGGTCAACGTAGACCTGCGCTAGTGATATCTCTGGCATAAATCCAGGTTGATCAGGCCCGGGAAGGGCTTCAGGATTAGGCATGCAATGGCGTCGCGGATGCCTCCCCCTTCCTGGACCTACTGCTTCCTAATCCTTCACTTCAGTTCTACAGAACAAAAATCAGCTTTAACCTCTGATGCAGCTTGACAGTTTGTTCATACACATACGTATTCAGCCTTTGTTTACTGAAACATCAGGGATGACTTGCACGTGTGAAAGTGAGACTATAGATTCACTATTAGTTTCATAACAGCCAATGAGACCTCAAGTATGCTTTTCAACTGGGCCAGAACAGAAGACACTCTATCATCTGTGACTAACCAAGTGAAGACAGATCAGTGATGTATCTAGTATATGCAGAAGTGATCTAGACCTCAATAACATTTCATCCAGGAAGTTAAAAAAGCTGAAAATGAAGACAAATTCAAGAAAAAGACAATTCTGAAGATACATTGCATCAAATGAATTTCCCTGAAATATATTTTAATTAATAGTTCTAGAAAAGGAAGAGGATCAAGTTTCTTTTTAAAATTGTTTTGCCTACATCTCTGCAGAACAACTAGCTTTCCTGAAGCTTGCTTTGAAAAATGAGTGAGGAGAGATAAGCCAAGTACCTCAATCATTGAAAATGCTGCAAGTACTTCTGCCACTTAAGCCATATTCACAACATCTCCTTGGGTTGGTTCTTCCAAACAGCCAACAAACTGTGTCTCAGCAGTACTTTTTCAGGGTACAAGTTGAGAGCCTATATGATGGAATGCTCCCTATAAAAAAATATATATTCTGACACATATGGCCCAATCCTGTGGGCCTACCGTACACGTTCTGACAGTGGAGCATGCCATTGCGGTAGCAAACACAACCCACCATTTCGTGCAGCCAGGCCACTGCCACAAACAGCAAGTGGCCACAGCCACAGACCAGAAGCCTCAAAAACAAAAAAACAAAAAAAAAACACCAGTGCCCAAAAGTCAGGGATGGCAGGAGGCAGGCAGAACGGGGAGGAGAGGGGGAGGAACAGAGCAGCGATCAGGGCAGGGAAGGGATGTGTCAAGGCCGGGAAGGGGGTGGTATCAGCGGGGACAGCTCTGTTGATATCCTATCCCCCTTCCTTGCTTCACTCCACCTTCCTGGTTCCACTTGAACTTGTGCCAGCAAAGTTGGTGGCACAAGTCCGAGTAGACCCATCATGGCAGTGGAGATTAACCCTTGGGCAAGGGAACAAATATTTCCTTGCTTGGTGGGGACCTCCAGGACTGCTTTGCCTTCAGGATGCAGCACATACTGTGGTGGTGTGGCTGCAGAATGCTTCTCCAGAATGCTTCTCCCTCACAACTAGTTTTCTGTCTTTGGAGAATTTAAGCTTTTTTCTTTCTTTTTTAAATGGAGGCATATTTAGTCATGTGAGCTCCAAGCTGCTATTTAAACTATACAGCCCAGCTCATTGGTTTTCCATGGAAACGATTTTTTTTGCTTCTAAGTTAGTAACTGAGAAGGCAACTGGTTTCCCTCCCATTATAAAAACAGGAGATGTCATCGTGTCCTTCCAACTGTTGTGCCTTACAGCCCCATGTTAACACAGCTGTTTTGATCCTTGACAAACTTCTATCACACCTTTGGCCTACTACCAGTGTTATCTTCATGCTGCATAACTAAACACCAAAGAAATAACAAGTGGGAACTGTAGCAGAAAGCTAAAATAGATCCATATATACAAATATAAAGAAGAGAGAACAAGTGACACTGTTAGAAAATCCTTCTTCAGCATGGACTTTGTTAGATTTGCTTAAAGAAATGTGCCATTAATGGCACAAACCTAACTCCTCATGTCAGTGCTTTCCAGCACTGACACAGCAGTACCAATGGGGAATGTGCAGCATCCTGCAGTTGGGTGACACTCACAGAGGCCTCCTCAAAGTAAGGAAATGTTTGTTCTCTTACCTCAGAGCTGCATTGCCCTTATGTCAGGGCTGGAAAGCAATGTTTGAATTTATACATCTTTCTCAGCAAGAACTAGATCAGGGGTGTCAAACACAAGGCCCCATTTCTCCGTCCCCCTGTTATAATTGGGCTCTCCCAGTGTGATAATTGGGCTTGCTCATATCTTGAAATTATGAACAAGATTTGCACATTTTTCTCTTCTGTCATTTGTAGCTAATGAGGTTCTATGTGAGAATAACATGCTTATTTCTTGCCATCATCTGCTTAATGATATCACTTCCTGCTTAATGATGTCACTTCTGGCTCTCAGCAGGTGCCATGAATGCTATTTGGCCCACTATATGAAATGAGTTTGACACCCCTGAACATAATAGCAACACACAGGACACTAACTACTAGGTGGTAAGGAAATAGTGTAGCACCACCTATTGGTTGGCAGTGCGACGTACTAATTGATTGCTAGCATTCTAATATTGTCATTTACAATGGTGAAAACAGAAAATAAGTGTTCTGTGGGTATTTAACATACTGTAGTTCCAATTCATTTTTGTCAGCCCAAGGATAGGCAGGAAAAGGATCCACTACGCTGTGACAAATACAAGATATCAAATACAAGAATACTTAAAAGATAAGAAGAGTCCCTCTTGGATCAGGCCAAAGGCCTAGCTAGTTCACTGTTTTGTTTCCCATATGGGCCAACCAGAGGCCTCTGGAAAGCCTAACATAAAAGGAATAACCTATTCCTTCTGATGCTTCCTAGTAAGTGGTATTCAGAGGCATACTTGTATTCTGTAGTTACTATATAGTGTAGTTACTATATATACAGTGTAATATATAGTACCCTGTGTAGTAGTGTTTCTCAAACTGTGGTTCGGAACCCACTAGGTGGGTCGTGAGCCAATTTCAAGAGGGTCCCCATTCATTTTAATATTTTATTTTTCATGCATTAGACTTGATGCTACCATGGTATGTGACTGCATTTGGGGAAATGTTACACATCTGTACTTTTAACAAGTTACTATGTATATTCTTTTAACAATGATAGTAAATGGCACTTACTCTTGGGTAAGTGTGGGTAGGATTGCAGCCTAGGATTGTTAAAAATGTTCCTGCTTGTTGATGTCACTTCCGGTCATGACGTCACTTCCAGTGGGTTCTGACAGATTATCATTTTAAAAATTGGGTCCTGGTGCTAAATGTGTGAGAACCTGTTGTGATATATGCCCCAGGCCTATGTGAATTTACAGGTTGAATACGGCAAAGCTAGGCCCTGATGTTTTGGCCTGAGTGCATACAGTGTAGCCCTGTTGCATCATGGGACTGGCTGATGCAACAGGGCACAGTATGGATGATGCGATAGCCTACAATACCATGTCACAAGACTATGAGTCATACTGTCCCCAGATTGTAACCCACTTCCCATTGGCCAGCACCAGTATATATTTGGGCCTGTACAAGCTACTGTGTGGGAGATGTTAAGTGGAGTGTCTGCGGGAAGCTGCGTCGGTGGAGTTGGTGATCAGAGATTGTGGCAAGTTCTATCTTCGCTGTTCTGCTTTGCTGTGCTGCCTCAGCACTGTACTATCTGCACATACTTCAGTAAAAGGACATCTGGTGGTGGTGCACTACCATGTCTGCGCCTCATTATTTCCTGGGCAACTGTCTGACCTTGGGTCTCTCGAGCAGTGGCGCTTCTGCGTACTCAGCAGAACCACTGCTGTACAGTATATGTAGCCATCTTGACTAGAAGCCATTGAGTGAGAAGATTCTGTGTGTGTGTGTGTGTGTGTGTGTGTGTGTGTGTGTGTGTGTGTGTGTGTGTGTGTGTGTGTACACTTGCATACACTTGAGTCTATACAATCCCTGTTGCAAGCCTATACAGCTTGTGACCTACCAAACGGAACGCAGCCCAACGGTCAGCCTCTTAGCCTATGGTAAACCTGCTGCTTACTTGGGACTGCAAAAAGTCCTGGGAGTTGTCATTATACAGTATATGGCCAGTGAGCCACAAATTATGCTGTCCTGGTCCTTTAAAAGAAACTTTGCACTTTGGCTGATACATCAGTGCTTGGTGGATCATACATGGAGATCACACAAGACAATACACTGTTCACATTTGTTCATATAGAAGGGTGCAAGTGCTGGCACAACAGCATTGCCAAATGAGGGTGCATAAGAAAGTAATTAGCATATGCATGCATTTTCTGACTGCTGTCTGATTTTTCACCCCCAACTAGCTTCCTTGGGGAATGAGATGCTCTTCTTGAAAAAATGTGCTTCCACATGTAGTTTTTTGTGTGTGTTCTGCTGTATTGTATGTCTGAATAATTGCCTTTGTTATCCATTGCTCAAGCAAAAGGATTTTTGCCTGTGGTGCACAAAATTCTGGAAAATTATAACTTCTTAGCAACACAACACTTAGTCTAACCTCATTACATGCTAAATGTTTTGCATGTACAGTTGTCCACAGGCTGATGTCATGTGGTTAGCAAAGTATCAAAAAGTAAGTTGTGTAGCATGCTTAGAGCAACGCCGTTGAGGTTATACCTTTAAACAGACTTGGGGATTGGGAGACTCTCCAATGAAAGCATTACATAATGCAGGCACAACATTACTCTACAATCATGGATACTTTATTATGGGAAATGTCAAACAAACATTCAGGAAAGAAAAACGAATGCTGTTTGCAATCCCTGGGAAGCCTCTAAGAATTTTATCTTGAACAGAAGCACAGAGATTATATTCATTTATAAACGTCCCTACACTATCCCATCACAAATGCTTGAGAACGATATCAACGCTAAGAACAAAACCTACCAAATAAAACACATTAAGCTAGCAAAATGTCCACCATAAGAGGCAGTGAGAGAGTGAGAGAGAGAGTGTGTGTTCATGATGAATTGCAACACTTTGTACTCTTCCCTTTTGAAGGCGCCTAAAGCTGCACATCTACACAGTACACACTTACTTGGGAGGAAATTTCACTGAACTCAATGGGATTTACTTCTGAGTAGACACAGACAAGAGTGTGCCAAGAGTGCTATTCATGACAGTGCTTTATTTTTCTTCACAGAAATGATTGGCAGCCATCAAAGAAATTATCCTGTGCACCGAGTGCAGTGCTTGCAAGTACAAGGAAACAGTGGTTGCATAGGGGGCAGCAAGCAGCAGGTCTTAGGGAGTGTGCCAGTAAAGGATGGGGCTGAACAAGGTGCTCTCACCTCCCCATTGCATGGACAATGTCCATGCAGTCATCATTTCTGATGAGCTCCAGCCCTACAAGCATGGCCACAACACAGAGATTTGTCTTCAGCACTCCCATCCATGTGGAAAGGCCAAAGCTGAATGTAGAATTCCTAGAATACAGTACTAGGAAGAATTAAGAGGCAATAGCACTATCCCTTTCCATACTTACTCCTGTGCCTCTGTAAGAGATATCCTTTTCCACTCCACCTTTAACATAATATTTCCAACCAGCTCAGGTTCATTTTTCTCAAAAGGATGCCCATTAAGGAGATAAAGTGGGGTATGTATAAATAAATAAATACATGAATGAATGAAATAATGAGATCCTCACTTATGTCTCCCATATTCTTATCTTAGTCCCTTGATAGAATTGCAGACAGGTGCCAACATCTCCATTGTGCAATTTTTTTTTCCTGAAGTCTCTTAATTTAATATTTAATTTGTTTCAACTAATTCCATTGTGAAAAGATCCCAAACTCTTCAGTTCTCGTATTCTTTTAACTCAGCCCTGTTCCAAAATGCAAAGCCTTCCAGGCATGTTGCAAAGTTTATCTAGATTGTGAAAGCAGCTGGGCCCTGATCCAGCAAAACATTTAAAGACATGCTTGAAATTGAACAAAGTATTTATGAGGAATTTTGCTGACTCAGATGTTTAGGAAGAGGAGACTGAAAAGGTGGAAGTCTGTACCATGTAAAGAACTGCATGACTGTCTGATGACCCTGTGAAAAGATACATGAGTAAATGAAACCTTCCTGTTCAAATGCAATAGATTTCTCATTTGATTCTGGCAACAATTGTATGTGTGTGTGTTCTGACCTGTCAGTGGGTTTTCAGAGGCATTGGTTGAACACACTGGATGGGAAATATGATGAAGGCAGTCCTTATGTTCTTATACTGTTGTGAATGCATCATTATCCATGTGTTGGTCACCTGAAATTCCAAATTATTAGAATTCACTGGGTGTCTCCTACATGTTTTAATACACGTAAGGAAAAGTAAACGTACCATGTATCCAGATATTTTCACTGTTTTCCCAGTTCTTGGATTAATTAAATTGCATTGTATTTGTGTGTGTGTGTGTGGGGGGGGGGGGGGTGTTGCCTATTAATTTAAGACCATTTAAAAATGCACATTGCATTCCTGTATGGCTATCTTGTGCCTGATCCTAAACATGTTTACTCAGAAGTAAATGCCACTGAGTTCAATAGGTCTTATTCCCCAGAAAGTATGTTTATAATTACAACCCTAATGGCTTGTGAACTTCCAATGCAGATCCATTGCTGCTTGTATAATGTTTCACTGCACTTTTAACCTCAAAACAAAGAAAAATACCAAAGCAATTGCAGGATTTACACAGAATAAAACACATGCTGAAAAGTGAAAGAATAAACAATAGTTATCTAATCTCCTTGGGCCAGCTGCATTTGCTCTGCTGTAAACGTGCTAAAAAATACAACAGCTTTTGATGACTAGCCCTCACAATGCTCTGCTTTCTGCAGACTTAACAGTTTCATTTCAATGTTCCATGGAGCATTTCTTCCCATACTTACGGCTTTCTTGCATCTAGAGCAGGCAATTTTCATCCAGAAAACAGCACAAGGGGAAATGGGCAAACCCACCTTCCCTAGCATGTCAATCACAATCCACGTGGTGGTGGGAGGAGCCTCTATTAACATAGATCATTGGCAGAATATATGTTTCACTAAGTTTCTTTTGTCTGTTTTGCTGGGGGAGGGAAAGGAGGAGCCAGCAGTCTGCATGAGTGACAGTGACAGTGACAGTCAGTGGTAGCAGCAGCAGTAGGAGGTTTTTCTGTCCAGCCCAGTGAGGAAGCCCTGCCCCCTAAACTCACCAACTTCCAGGGTATTTCCTGCAAGGGGCACTTCCCTGGGCTAATCCACAGAAGGGGTTGCCCCCTTTGGGGCATAGCTTTAAAATATCTTATCTCTTCCATATCTTGAAAATATGATCAAGATTTGCATACTTTTCTTTGCAGCTTATGAGTTCCCAAGTAAAAAAAAAATGCTTATTTCTGGTCATCACCTGCTTAATGACATCAGTTCCTGCTTAATGACATCACTTCCAGCCTGCCATGAGCTTCTTAGGCATATGGCCTCACTGACAGTAATTGCGGCAACTTCATAAGCCAGCATTTTCTTAAAACCTGTTTCATCAAGGTAGCTCACATTGCTCAGAGCCATGTGATCTCCCTAATGATACATCCAACCTTAAGTGCAAGCAATTGCACTTTTCCCACAAGAATACTACCCCCCCCCTCGCAATTGCTTAATTGCCTTCCTGAAGGTGCCTTACATCAGAGGAACTGGGCTGTCATGAAAAAGGTAAAAACCAAAACCCTCTGGGTCAGATCTCGGCAGGTACAAACCAGCAAAGTGCTGCTCAGAGCAAAAGAGCCCTGCCACTATGCATTGGTGGAGGCTCTGGAAATTTACATCTGTGCAGCAGCTCCCTTTTGTTCACTTCTTTCCACTTATACTTCATAACAATTCCGTTTGCAGAAGCGATTTCCATGTGAATGCATCCCTCAGCTTTATCTGAATAGACTACTCTGTTTAACCAGTCGCTTCTCCAAGGGCTCAAACTGTCACAGACATTACGCATACTCTTCAGTCTGAAATGAGACAAGAGGGTTTTTTTTTACCTACAACAATAGCTCAGATCAGTCTGAACGAGTACTTTAGCCTGCTTACAAGGAGGCAGAGGCCATATCAAATAACTCCCTGAGCAGCCCATCAATAACCCCATTCATACTTTATAATCCTCAAACTTAGTTCACGGTTCATTTGTTCAAATCATGTTCTAGGGCTGCCACAGTCAGGTGCTATAAACTGGGATCCCGACAAAAACAATTTAGAAACTTCTACGCATGCACATGGAGAGAGAAACCGCTGAATCCTAGTACCAATAAGCACCCAAAATGTGCCATTATTATTGGGAGCAGGTTGTTGAATCAAGTTGCGACTCAAACTTGAATTTGTAGCTCAAGCCCAACACATTTTGGCAAACCTGTTCCAACATTGAGGAGAAACACCAGCACGAAACAGGACCCTGCTTGCAGATGTCTGGACACTGTCTTTGTAATGATCACCTCCCACAGACTGCTGCTCAGCACCAGCACATCCTGTAGATCAGCAAGTCCATTTCCAAATTAAAAAGAAAGCTGTCATTATACATGAGGTACCTTTTAAGGGATTGTGCCAGGGAGTGTCTTTTCCCCCCCCCCCAAGTCAAGTGCAAAGATGGTTAGTTACTGCTGCGCACTTTGACTTTCCAGCAGTATTTCCAAAGCACCATTCACACAAAGTGATGCTTTACTATTAACATCTCTGTAGCCGGATCACCGGTGTTTTCTGTTGGCAGGAAAAGCCACTTATCAGAAGAACTGACAAAAGTGTCATAATTGGGTTTCCATGCTCTGAATATTTATAGCATGTTAGAAATCACCTGCTGGTGGTTTTGGTGATGTTGAATAATATTGTTTCAGGCATAGTACTTCACTAAACAGTATGAAATTCAGGCCATTTGTAAGATTCTGAGAGTCAGGAGCTAAATATTACATTGAGGGCACTCTCCCTTCTCAATGTACCCAGTATCAATGCCACCCTCACCTCCCATTTATAGAATACCATTTGTCAGTCTCAATGTAACCCCTTCTCTGTCTGAGACACCCGTCCTTCCATTGCTCCCCTTCCAAAAACAAATGGGTCTATGGTGCAGCCTTTTAGAGAGCTAGTTTGCTCATAAGAAAAGGATTTCAGAAGCTTATGACAGTTGTAAAATCTTTAATGAGTGGAAGCAAAGGGAGATCAAGCAGGCCCCATACAGACAGTGCTGGTCTTTAGAAGAGCCTCTGGTTTACAACCGAGCATACCCTTACAGCTATGCTCAGTGGATCTTACTTTTTGCTAGCCAGCTGCAATTATTCAGTCTCCCTCCCTTTTGCAAGCTACAGCCCGATGTATTTCTCCTCGCACCCTTGCTGTCAGGTACATGTGGCCATTAGTCTTAGCTTAGGCGCATCAAACGAACAACAGGCCCCATTAACCAAGTCCTTTTACCCAGCAAGCTATAACAAGAGATGGAGAGATGATCCAGATGGGATCAGCTGACACAAAGCAATACATTGTAGCATTCCCATCACAGTAATATAATGCAGCTACAACCATTCTTCTGCAGTGGGACTATGCTTCCCAACAGCTCCTGTTGTGACCTGGAAAGGGTGAGGAAAGTCATGCTGGAAGGAGGAGAGGTTGTAAAACTCCTAAGCTGCCCCTCTCTGCCCTTCAGTTTCTCTCCTTTTTACACCCGTGCCTCCCTGCCACGGGGCCCCTCACTCTTTCCAGGTCACAAGAGGCGATCATGGGAAGTGTAGTCTCATTGCACTTTTTTCTATAGTATCTGAAAGTACTGTAGACCAATTCTAGTATGAAGAATATAGCCTAATCTGCAAAAAAGATTGTGGTGCTTGTTTTCTATTTCAAGGAGATTTTGTCCATCTGTGTAGGTCAGGGGTGCTCACACTTTTTTGGCTCGAGAGCTACTTTGAAACCCAGCAAGGCCCGGAGATCTACCAGAGTTTTTTTTTACAATGTTCGCGCCATCATAACATATAACATTTATGTGTACAATGTATGTTGGTGTACCTTGAGCCCCACTGAGTATAACAGGACTTACTCCTGAGTAGACATGCCTAGGATTAGGCTGTGAGGCTGCAATCCTAGCCACACTTACCTGGGAGTAAGCCCCACTGAGTACAATGGGCCTTACTCCTGGCGTTTCCTCCCAGAGGCACCTGAAGGGGGGGGGTCGGCACTCCGCGATCTACTCATTTTGCCTCGCGATCTACCGGTAGATCGCGATCCACCTATTGAGCACCCCTGGTGTAGGTAGTCAGATGCAAGGAAGATATGACAAGGAAGACGTCAAACAGTATTGTGGCACTGAATGACCAACACATTTATATATCAAGCCATCTCAAGCATAAACTTTTGTGGACCACAGTACACATCATCACGTGGGTGGGAAGCCATGCCCTTCCCACCAGCATCCCTGAAGAGCACTACTGAGCATGGTGCTGGAAATAGCTTTATGGCGCTTTTGCAGCGGTTAGTGCTGGCAGAATAATCAATCTGCTAGCGCGGAAGTTCAATAGATTGAGATGTCAGTCTTGATCTCATGCTTATGTTCTTCAATTTTCTGTCAGTTTAAATCAGGGGTCTCTAAACTTTCGGCTGAAGGGCCGTATCAAATATCTGGCAGAGTGTCAAGGGCCGGACAAAAAAATTAAATATAAAATTTAAATAAATACATTAGAGACAGAACTTAGATGAATGAATAAATGAATGAATGAATGAGCTCAAATGTCCAGGATTTCTCCAAGCACCAACACAGTCCAACTTAAATGGACCCCCATTCCCCCACCCCACAAGCACAACTCCAGTTGTGTTTGGTCAACTGGGCCAGAGGGGCTCAGGGGATCAGAGGCTGGCTGTGGGCTGGATAGAGGCTTGTCGCAGGCCGCATCTGGGCTCCGGACCAGGGTTTGGAGACCCCTGGTTTAAATGATAAGCTGTTAACCTATTTACATGAAAAATTTAATTGTCATTTCAGCTGTAGCTCATCTGCACTCCTATGTGGAGAATAAATTTTTGTCTGCTTGTTCTTACAAGTGGGCTCTCTGCAGTATAAAATATCTGCATAATGTTTATAAATCCTGGACTTAATGCAATAATCAGAGAGGACAGATTCATGAATGATCAAATACTTCTCTCTCATCTTTACATACCATCAATTCATTCCACAGCATCAGCCATCTCAAGTTACCGTGGAATAAATTATTTGAACACCCAGGAATGTGATTCAAAGGCCACTGGAGCATAAAAGGACAACATCCCATTGCCTTCAGGGAGCATTGGACTGGATGGTGGATGACTAAAGGATAGCAAGCATGCTTTTCTTTCATTTCAAATTATATAACTGAATACCCACAGCTACGATATGATCTAGCAACATCAGTGCAGTACAGCTTCTCTTAAGTTTGCAGCAGAATATTTGAATTCACATACAACAAATATTTTCAGACTTTCAAGAAGCCCTTTCAAAGCCACTTGTCTGTCAAGGAATCTTATGCATTGCAGAAGATTGCAGAAAATGATCCAGGGTGTCTGCTAGGTTCACAAAGGGCATTAGCCAGGCATATTGAGCCTCACTGTAGTCCTGCATGATAGTCCACTCTAGAACACCCAACATTTCCAGGGGTGATCAGGAATTGCAGGCAAACAGACCTTCGGGAAAGTGATCTCCCTTGCTGATCTTCCCATTGTGATAGTACTACAATATGTTTCTGAGGTACTCCAGCATTCCCCAGAACACTGTACAGGCACCCCCCCTTATCTACGGGTGCTAAGTGACAGTGTCATGTTGTTTTTAGCCCTCCACCCCACTTCCTATTAGCCCTTCCTATTTTCTGTTAGTGTTTGCAGCAGAACAGAGCACAGAGAGACAGTGGCAGGAGGGCTGCAATCAGACAATGAGAAGTTATTTGCCTGATGGGGGGAATTGGTGAACCGTGGATAAGGGGAACCATACATATGGGAAGTACAGATCCTGGGGGATGCCTGTATTAAAAATGACTGACCTAAAAGAATAAAAATGCCTGAGAAAATGCCCATCTAATAACAACATACCTGCAGTAAAATGGAATGTATTTTAGTTAACCCTTGCATTCAAGTTTGGCCACCTGTGGGCAGGCAAAATAAAAGAATGATCAATGTAGGGCTGTAAAGAGCCCTTGGAATGATCATGTCAATCCCTAGTGCTGCATTTTACTTGCTATTTTTAAACCATCTGTAGCAAACCATTTCTTGTGACAATATAGGCTCCTATGTGCTTTACTTCTTGCATGTGATAAAATGACTTCTATAATCTGATGTGAAAGATAAATGTATCAGGGCAGGTTTCCTGATGTATCAAGTAGAATTTGATGTGTAGGAATTTATAGCAGGAATTTACTACAGGCAAGTAGCAACTGTTACCCTGCACATGCCTGATCTTGTCTGATCTCGGAAGCTAAGCAGGGTCAGGCCTGGTTAGTACTTGGATGGGAGACTGCCTGGGAATACTGGGTGCTGTAGGCTTATACTACAGTCTTTCGAGATTGAAGGTTGCCCACCACCACCACCACCACCATTAAATCTTTTGATTGGGATTTGTTTGAGGATTAATGATTAATGTTTAAGAGTTGAGGGTACAATCCAATGTTAGCAGCCCAATCCTATAGTGGCCTTATACTGACAGAATTCACAGCGTATGGCCTTGCTTGCAGGTGCACGAGCTGCTCCAGCAGTCAGCAGCTTGCTCATGACTGTGCGGGCGCAGGGAAACCCCATGCCAGTGGCAGCGGGTTGTCAGACCTAAACCCATGGAATAGGTAGTGGGGGCAGTTTGGAGAAGGACTGTGGGCATTTCAGGGCAAGAACTGGGCCAGACAAGGAGCTGAAAGGGGGAGGATCTTGGCGGCGGCAGCACACATTGAGATCCTATATCCCTTTTGCCTGCCTGGCATGCCCCATGACTCTTGTCAGACTTATGCCAGATAAACAGTTTGCGCGGGTCTGAGAAGAGCCATCGGAGGCCTGGCAGCCTACAGGGAGGTAATTAAAAAGGATTTTTACTTACCTCTTCCAGGCGTATGGTCTCCTCCACCACCACGGCATGCAGTACGTACTCCGTCAGTGGCCCTTGTGTGATATGGGCTGGCAGGGGTTAGGACTAGGCAGTAAATTAAGTATCATGAAACCCACGCAAATCAATTGCTGAATTCTGTGTTTGACTGTAGCTTTAATGGTCTTTAGTGGCTGAAGCCTTATTAGATGCAGGACCACCTTTAACCCTGGACCCCAACATGAAGCCCACTTTTAATAATATGACTTTTTCTCCTTGTCTTTCTCTTTCCCCATTTGCCTTTAAAATATTTTTTTAAAGACAGAAGTGATTCACCTTTGTTTGGCATGCAACCCAGTTGTTGTTCAGGACCCAGTCCTGGGAGATCAGTGTTATAAAACCTACTGTCTGCCTGGATCCTCTGCTATAATTGTTGTCATGGTCCTCTATTGCCTTAGAAAACATTGGTATAGATTTTATCAGGGCTTTGAGTCAAATGCCTTGAGATTTCTGTGAGGCAATTCTGAAGTAAACACAACTTCTTGGGGGAAGAAGATGCCAAAACGAAGTGCACATTGTGAAATAACCATGAAATTTTATTTAGGAGTATTTCATTTTACATGCTGCTTCAAAATAGGTTTTAACATTCTGTTGTTAACAAAATATTTGTGCAACCCAGAACTTACTTTCTGAACGAGTAGATTTTAATAGATGAAATGTCCCGTTTGAGTGCCCAAATTCCAAATGAAATATGAAAATAAACATGCCGGGGATCTATGTAGCCCTGAATTTATAATACAACACAAAAGAGGTAGGCATGATTTCAGATAAGAAATCCAGAAACCTAGTAACTAATCTCTTGAATCTCTGCAAGGCCTTAGATGGGACAGAGTAATGGCTCTGTTCACAGGGCCTACACTTTATAAACTGGTGACAAGTGAAGGATTTTTATACTGGAGTGTTCTTGCTGCTGCTAGTTTCCTTTGAGCTATGAAAAGATCTCACAAGCTATTCATGATCTCATGCTTCCTGGAATTTTCCTGAAGACATGGGAAAGTACAGAGCAACTGTTGTAATTTTATGGCAAGGAGAAAGAGATGGAACAAAAGAAATGCCCATCTCTGGATGAAGCAGCTTTGCAAAGAAAGACACATTGCTTAGAAGCCCACTTTGCCCACTTTCCACATTGCATTTCTGAGGTGCACACCTAAGTTGCCTTAAACTGACACCTAAAATGGTAAAGTGTGAATGTGTTAAATGTGTTGGCAAGTACTTGTATTATTCAGGTATAGTTGTCAGGAAAATTTGATTTAGTGAGCATATACTCAGTGGCAAAGCCATGTTTGCCTCTGTTAATATGTGAGGGGAAAATTGGCTTATAATATGTTGTGGGGTCAAATAACTTACATACTCATGTTGTTCAATTCCCAAAAAGTCTGTTCCCACACAGGCAGGAACCAAGCAGATGCACCAAAGTTTTGAACAGTAGCCTTTATTCCAAATGCAACATATGCTAGAAGACCACAACTGATGGAGAGATTAGAGCAGTGTACCATGGGAAATTCAGGAGGGACAAGGAACAAGCTTCTTAAAGACATTATCACAAATTGAAATTCTCCTGTCCTTCCAAGGTTGGAGTCTGCTGATCCTATCATCTTCACCAGACCTATCCTAAATAATTACTGTTAATTTCTTTAAATTAATTAAAAGGTGAAGCCATTCTGATTAATTAGCTGCTAAATAAGCTTCAAATCATGTCTTTGCTAGATTGGTCTCTCATCGCTGGTTACTTAAAAGAGATTAGACATATTTAAGAAAGCAGCACTAATCTGATGAGAACCACTTAATGCCTTCAGGTCTCAACTATTTCAAAATTGGCATACATTTTTATTTCTTTTTAAAACTTATTTGTATGGTCTTCTTGCAGAGGTCTGATTCTCAAATGGTTTTTAAGCCTGGCTTTCTCCGATATCTATAATTTTGTGTTCATGTTCACAAGGAACCATTTAGCCCTGAAGGCCTGTTCTGCGGCATCCAATTTTTGGACAAATTTTGTTCAGACTCCTAAGGTCTGCTTCAATGGTTTCTGAAACCACATAGGTTTCTGAAGCCTCCAACATTTCACAAAGACAGGGGCATGCTAGGACCCTATTCTCATGCCAAAGATCACTCTGTGACCCTGAATCGTGCTATGTATTCCTCAAATGCTGAACTCCAGGTTTGGTGCCAATAGGTTGTACCCCAAACCACTCATACAAAAGGAAAGTACCTGAATGTTGATGATTTCTGGAGGTACGCAGAGTTTCAAAACGTTCTTTAAAAAGAAGAAAACACCTCTGAGGGGGCAAAAACAAAAACACCTCAAACCAATTTTGCCTGGATGATATAGGTGATAATAAGCCAGCAATAAGATTCCTAGAGAGGTAAAATAGTTTAGCACAATTAGTTCCTGTCCAGAGTTATGCGAGGTCCATCATGAGAAGGATGCTTATGTTCATAGTCAATAGTGCAATTTATTTGAACTCCTGGGAGGGGAGGGAAAGATGGAGATTGGAAAAAAAGAGCCAGAGGCATAATAAGGGTGGAGCCTGAGAGACACCTGCCCCAGGCACTACACCAAGAGGGGGTGCATAACTGCCCCTCAGGCTCTGCCCTAGTTACGGAGGAGGCACTGGTGGCTTTCCGCTCCCTGTTCCTTCAAGGGTTATTTCTACAGGAGAAGGAATGGGGGCGTGAAGTGATCGCCCCCTCCTCCAGGGAGAACCCAGAATGCTCAAGGCAGTCACTTCCGGGTTCCCCAAAAGGAGGAGGTCCTGGCAGCTTTTGGCTCCCTATTCCTTCTCCTTCAAAGAAGAGCCTCCACAGGAGACAAAAGGGGGGCATGAGCTGTTTTGTCAAATTCCCTGTCCAAGCTTCACCTAGATAACCTATGCCCACTTTAAGCTAATTAGCTCCCGTGTTGAACAATGGCCCTAGTTTTGCACTGCAGGCCCTCACCACTAGAGTAGCTTGCCTGTTCAGCCTACAGAGGTCCTCCTTCTTCCCCTCTCCTGTCGGCAACACCTTGGTCCTCAGCCAGTCTCGGGTGTGGCAGCCACATACCAGTCTCCAGCAATCCTCAGAAGTCCATTAGTCAGTCAACAGGTCCAGTAGTTCCTCAGTCCATTCATCGGTTCCACTCACTCCTTCTCCAAGCTTTCCTCCTTCTACTACCCACACCCCTTTTCCTTCCTGCAGGTGCTGCTTTTAATCCCAAGGGACTTTTTGCCTCCAAGTGGCTGTAGCTGTGCAGCACACTCCCTGTAATCTAAGGCCCTGATGTTGACTTCCTACTTGCATACCAGAGCAAGGGGCCACCACACCCTATCTCCTTGAGGGAATCTTGCGCATTTCCATTACAGAAGCCACCAGCACCCCCTCCTTCAAGGAGAACCCAGAATGTGAAAGATAGTCACTTCCTGGTTCTCTCCAGAGGAGGAGGTGCTGGCAGCTTTAGGCCCCCTGTTCCTTCTTCAAAGAGGAGCCACCACAGGAGAAAGAATGGGAGTGTGAAGCCACCAGCATGCCCTGCTCCAGGGAAAACATGGAAGTGAAGTCACGATGTCATGCAACATCATGATGTCACTGCTCTGTGCGCCAGGGCAGTGAGTTACACCTCTGAGCAGAGCCAAGCCAAGAAGATTGGATATACAGTGGGTGCTGCAGCTGTATGGTGTATTTGGGGCATAATGACTCTGAAGAAAGCTTCACAGAGTCCAGTGGGACTTACTATCAGGAAGATATGGAGAAAAGGCTTAGAAAAGGGTGGGCAAAGAGAGAGAAATGAATGGCTCAAACCAAAGCCCTGCAGCTTTCTCCAGAGAATATTTAGAGTAAACCCCGTGAAGTCCAGTGGGACTAACAACAGAATGCAGTGCACATCTACTCAGAGGTAAGTCCCACTGAGTTCAGTGGAACTTACTCCTGAATAATTGCATATAGGATTGTAGTCTTAGGCCAAAATCCTGTGCACATTTCCTGAGGGTAAACCACATTGAACACAGTGGGAGTTACTTCTAAATAAACACATATAGGATGACAGTTTCAAAACAATGTGGAAAGAAACAAAACACAAAAAAATGAGGGGGGGGGGAGGAGAGAACAGACACCCACTACTACCCAGCAGCCTCTTACTTTGATCCAGAGTATATTTACTCGGAAAAGATGGAGGCAAACAATAAAGAATTTTGGAGATGCATAGAGAAAACAAAACGGGAATGCAAACAGACAAAGAGGTAGCAAGGGTAATGACAGGGAAAACATTATAAACGAGAGAGAGAGAAAAATACAGAAGGAAAAGGATGACTGGAAAAAGAGAGAGAGAGAAAAGAGGCTAAAGCAGTGTTTCTCAAACTTGTGGGTCGGGACACACTAGGTGGGTCACGAGCCAATTTCAGGTGGGTCCCCATTCATGTCAATATTTTATTTATAATATATTAAGACTTGATACTACTACGGTACGTGACCGCATTTGGGAAAATGTTACAGATCTGTACTTTTAACAAGCTACTGTGTATGTTCTTTGAATAATGATAGTAAATGGGACTTACTCTTGGGTAAGTGTGGGTAGGATTGCAGCCTAGGATTGTTCCAAATTCTCCTGCTTGATGATGTCACTTCTGCTTATAACATCACTTCCAGTGGGTCCTGACAGATTCTCATTCTAAAAAATGGGTCCCTGTGCTAACTGTGTGAGAACCACTGGGCTAAAGAATAGAAGAGAAAAAGCAGGGGGCAGACTGAAGAGAGAACAACAGATATAGAAAGGCAGGGCACACAGCAGCTTTGTTCTATATGTTCCATTAATAAAATCAAACAATTCGTTTTAGGAGTGACATTTTGAAGTGGGCCTTGTTATTACATATTGTTGAAGGCTTTGTTCAGTTTGCTCTATGCTGGATTGTTCCAATACTCGGTAATATTGGATTCAAATGTCAGCCGGGGTATGTTTGTTGGGTTAAAGTTACACTAGACACATGTAATTATCTTGCAATATGTTATTAACACTTCAAAATATAGACTTCTGCAGTTGCAGTGTTTAACATGGCAAACATTTCCTTGATGGTGGCTCACAGCCCAATTCTTACTGCCTGTTGTGCTGGCACAAGCCTCCCTGCACTGGCTCAGAGTGCTGCAAACATGCCGGCAGCGCTGACACAATGTGCTGGCCAACACAGGTAGGATTGTGCTGGGGGGCATAGAGGGCGGGAGAGGGTGGCAGGAGGGCATTGCAGAGGCAGGAAGGGCATTTTTGAGCAGGGGAGGGCAGAACGGGGGAGGATCAGGCCTGGGTGGGGAGTGGGATCAGCGGTGTAGCACATATCATATCTTCAACCCCCTTCTTGCTGGCTTGGCATTACACTACACTTCTTGGATTTGCACCAGCTAAATAGCAGATTCGATAGTCCCGTGGGGGTGGCTGGGGCATTACTTGGGGTAAGTGAAAAAATATCACCTTAAGCCAAGGTAAACTCCAGCTGCTTCTTAACCTGCATATGCCACACAGCCTTGCTGTACCAGTGCAGGTTTGGATTGCAGTGTTCATGTGCATGCATTGACAAATATACCATATGTGCTAGAGGGAAGATTCATCTACCAACCCTGTCCAGAGATTCAACTTCTAGAAGCCCTGGAGAAGGACACTACTAGCAGTTCACTTTCACAAAAATTTAGCTGGGCACTCTCAGAAGCAAAAAGAGGGACAAAATAAGAATGGTGACTTATCAGAGAGTCATCTTATCTTCAGAGTACCAGAAGGTCCGCCTTCTCCTGTATAGACTAGCTCGTCCCTAAGATTGTCAGAGGGGGTCATCTTTGTGTGCCCCCCTTTGAATGAAAAAAGGGGGCAGTGGTGAGAGGAAGAGCCTTCTTGGTGATGGCCCCCTAAATGCGGGAGAAGAGTGCAGAAGAGTTCAAACCACACGTAAATACAAACAATAGGCAATATATTAATGAACAACACACACATACAGAGCAAATCAAGAGCCATGGGTTTATGACTGACATGTGGTTTGGTTTTGCTCTTTGGTTTTGTTCTGCTGCTGTTGTTCTAATTGCTGTATTATTGTACACTGTTTGTGCATTTTCTGTAGAAAGTGCTCCAAACCTGTTAAAAATAAAAGAAATACAGTTGGTGCAGTGCCAAAAGGGTGGGGGGAACTTGATTGACTTGAACCCTGAACAAGTGCTTCTATAGTATCGGCTTCCAATATGGAGATAATTAGAACAAGTGTGTATTTTTCCACTCTAATAAAAATAGAGTTACACAGCTTATTGGTCATCTGCGAAATACGGGAGGAACAGAAAGGTGAATTTGAAACCTTGTGGCTCTCCCAAGACAATTAGTCTCTTCCATTATTATTCTAGATCAGAAGAGCTGGGAAACAGTTTGTCATTTTTGAAGTCTACTTACTACAGTTTTTCCATATTTCAAACTCTGCCTTCAAAAATCCCCCACAGCTTTCCTATTGTGTGGCTTATTTCCCAGAAATACTGGCATGGCAGGTTGACTAGGGGTGACAAGCAGCCACTTTCCTACTTCTCATTGAACTGCTTGCAGCAGGCTCTGTGGATCCAATGATTCAGCATTTAATGATCTAGGTTGCATTTTAACATTCAGTATAGCCTCCAAATTTAACATCTACCAACTGTATGAAAGCTGTCTTTAGTGCCTATCAGCTTCATGAAAATGATATGCAATGTGTGTTATCAAAATGCCACACAACCATGCAAATTAGTAGCAGCTTTCTAGTTCTTGGTGTTTCTCTAATGTGGCCTCTAATGCTCAACGCATTGCCCCAGAATTAAGGACAAAAAGTAGAATATTAAAAAAAGGACACTTGCTGAATACTGCCCACCTGGCTTCCCTTGAATCTGTGTTACACTTCAGCACCCCCTTGTGGCATCTAGCACAACTGCCATTCTTAGTGCTTGGCAAAGAAAGGTTAGTGCTCTAAGGAAGCTGCTAACCCAAGGATGATGACCTTTTAAAGGGCAGAATGGTGTTTCCAGGACACCCACATCAACAGATATTAAAGTAATGGAAATAAGAAGTGGAAATAATAAAGACTCTTCTTAGCAGGGGAAAGGACACAGCTCAGTGAAAGAGCACATGATACTTTGGATGCAAGAAGATCTTGAGTTCAGTCCCTACCATCTCCTCCAGCTAAAGGATGTCTAATAGGAAGTTCTAAGGCACAGCCTCTGTTGCCTGATACCTTGGAGAGCCTTTTATCCAGTCAGATCAGTGAGATATAATTTACACATCTATGTTTCAGAATTATCTATGTATTATACCTGTTTCCTTTGGTGACACAAATTTACCAACAGCCCAGTCAGATCCTTTTACCTGCCTAGCATGCAGTGGTGGTGGTGGTGTGATCAGGAGACATGGGAGGGGTAAGGGAAAATATTTTTCCTTACCCCTCCACAAGTCCCTCAACTGCCGGTGGTTCTCCTCGGACCTGCAGCCGCTCTTAGCTGGTGCGAGTCCGAGGAGACAAAGGGGGCATGTTGGCTGGCTCCAGAGGGGATAGCATTCAGCACAAGTTGCTTGCACAGGGTGCCACCCCCTCCTGGCTCCAACACACCCCAACCCACCCACACTCCGCCCCATGCCATCTGTCCCATGCCATCCACCCCCTGACTTACCAACATTGAAGGTGCTCCTCTTCACTGCCGCCACATGTGGGGTCCTCCCTGCCATCTTCATCTGTGGCCTGGAAGTGTGCAGTTCTGCATGCTTTTGGAGTGTTTTAAAGTACCATAAAGTATCAACTGCCACCAAAATGCTATTTCCAGTGGTGGGATGGCCCCCTAGGACTGGGCCATAAGACTGCTCCAATTTTGCAAAGCAAAAAGGTAACGATTCCTAACTTCTGAAATAATTTTAGTTTCATATCTGTATTTTTGTTAGCAGAAACAAAACTCATGTCAGATTTGATCTAAGCCAGTGATTCCCAAACTAGTGGGTGCGACCCACCAGAGGAACAAGAAGCAGGCCATTCCCCCTTAAGGGGAGTGGCCCAGCTCCAATGGCAGCGACAGTGGAGCAGAGATTGCAGCGCTGCTACTGTCAAGGGGCTTATTTCTTACCTTGGGGTCAAAGCTGGCCTCTTGCAAAGTTCTGGAGATTTACACCCCCCTCCGAGGCTTCTGTAAACAGTCCTTATCACTGATCAGCAGCTACTTCCCTTTTTGCACGAAATTGGAAGTAGCTGCTGATCAGAGAGAAGGATTGTTTACAGAAGGCTGGAGGACATCGGAGGGGGCTGCAAGCCTCCAGGAACTTGCAGGAAGCCAGCTCTGACCCGAAGGGAAGAAATAAGCCCCTTGGCAGCGACAGTGCTGCAATCGCTGCGGCTCCCTTGCTGCCCCCCTCTCTGCCCACATAAATACTTACCTGGTTCCCAACTCCTATGCAGGATTTTGGGAACCACTGACCTAAGTCACGCTGCTGTCAAAACAAATTTTAACAGCACTTGCAAAATACAGAAGTTCCTGTTAATGGTTTCTACTCTAATCATATCAGACTGTAGACATTTTCATGTACGGTTGATCCTGTTCCACATTCTGCTTATTATGAAAACATTTATATGTACATATCCTTGAAACTGAATTACCCTTTTTTCAAGACACACTTTGAAAAGTTCTTTCAGCTAACTGGAGATCAGACCTAGATGTCAATAGAACAGATCGTACTATACAGTTTGAATTTTCATTATTACTTCTGTTTTCTTCATTAAGATGGAAGAAGAGAAAAATATGCCCCATTCCAAGAAACATCAAGGATTTGGTTTACAGCTTTTAAGACATAATTTTTACACACAATGTAAAATGTCCCTGGTGTCTTTGCCAATACACTGTTATAAATCAAATAGAGCGTAGTATATCAGGCTGTTTGGACACACTGTACAAGATATTCTTGAAGGGGAAAACCCAAATAGGTTTATCAAACATACATAAGACATAATCCAGGTGTAACTAAGCATGTTTAATAGCCTGTCCTACATATATTTACTCAAAAATAGCTCACGCTGCTGGGAATTTCCCACTTCCTGTTTTCAGTCTTTGTGACTTAAGCTAACACAGCTGAATGGTTGAGCATCATGATCAAAATTCTGTCTGCTTCTTTCTCAGTATTGCCAGATTCATAGCCCAATTTTATGTGGCGAACAGGGCATGCGCTGTATCCTGTGGAGGACTTTCAGGCCTTGAAGGTCTTCTTTGGGTAAGGCAACATTTGGTCCCTTGCCTAGGGGTAGTGATATCTTGCTACCCGAGGGCCCAATCCTATCCAACTTTCCAGCACTGGTGTAGCCATAATGCAGCCCCAAAGTAAGGGAACAAATGTTCCCATACCTTGAGGAGGCCTCTGTGACTGCCTCCCCACCACAGGATGCAGTGCATGGCCCATTGGCACGGCTACACTGGCACTGGAAAATTGGATAGGATTGGGCCCTGAATGGGTCTATGTGGACTTGCACCACCTATAGCTAGTGCAGGTCTGAGTGGACCCAGGATCAAGGTCAGGAAGTGGGTAGGCTATTAGCAGTGCTGCTACCGCCAGTACCAGCATGCCACTGATACTCTTCCCAGCCTCAGTCTCTGCTCCTCCCTGCCCTGGTCTTCACCTCATTCCTCCATCTCCCCTCTTCCCTCCTGCTCCCTGTGCTGACTTACTGGCACTAGTGGACATGGATGGTCCACTGGTGCACAGACCTGGCTGCTCACCACTTGTGGTAGTAGTGGCCAAGCCATGCGAAATGGCATCAAGCCTTGCAACAGTCATAAAGTGCCTTACGCTGCCAGAATGCTAGTTCCAAAAGTGCAAGGTCCTAATAAGATTGCGCCATTTGTCCACTAAAAATCAGAGCCATAGGGTAGCAGCCAGAGTTGCTGGCTCTGGAAGAATCCTTACATAAGAACATAAGAACAGCCCCAGTGGATCAGGCCATAGGCCCATCTAGTCCAGCTTCCTGTATCTCACAGCGGCCCACCAAATGCCCCAGGAAGCACACCAGGTAGTTCTGGAGGAGAACTAACTCTGGATACTACCCATGGAACTGAACCGCTTTATCCAGTGCATATTTACTTCGAAAGAAGTCTGTTTGAGCACATTTACACCCTAGTAAGCGGGCATTGGATTCAAGCCTTGGGCTCCAAAAAATGGTGGAAGGTTGAAAGTGTAGGCCTGAACTTTCCACTGATGTTAGAATTTTTAAAAAGTGTATTTTATCCAGCAGCCTCATGATTCTTCTTTAAGCAAAAACACACTGTTTGAATTTTCCCAATAATAACTACAAGGAAATAAAGATGTACTGCTTGGTTGGTGTAATCTATTCTCTTTCTGAACTGGAGGGTCCTTCATGACACTTCAAAGTCACTAATGGAACGCCAGGGAGGCAAAACCCCACAAATAATATCTTGACAAACATAAAGGTGTATATGTGTATGTGTGGGGAATTATACAGTATATTCCATATGATCAGCCATAGACCATACAGCAAATAATACTTTTGTAAAGCAAAATCAGTATCTTATGTTGAATGTCAGTAGTTGATGACACTGGATATTCACAAGTGAGTGTTGACAGATTCTCAGTTAAATCTTGTGAATGACTGAAAATAACTATATATTCATCAATGGATCTTTGAACTTTTGGACATTCACAAAATCTATCCAGATTGTCAACATTGACCAAACTTGGGGGATTTGCTTTAATGCCCATATTGCAATAAGTACTGCCTTTCACAACATTCTTTTGGTTATTTCATCAACACCCATTGCCTGCTAACATTTTTGAAATTATATCAAATATCCCAATGAAACAATGTGAGACATTATTTCAGTGTAATGTAAGAATATGCCATGCTGTTAGAAAGAGTATAAAAACAAAAATGGCACATTCATTTGACAGAAAGAAGGCATTGTCTGTGTGCCATCTGCACAGCAAAGCCTTTGAAGTTCTGTTTTTGAGCTTTCTTGTCCTGTTTGTGCTGCAGGGTGGCAAGTTGTAGTAAATTATGTGATGGGCCATTCTAGGCAGGAGAATATGATAGCAGGTCTGCATGGCCCAGAGTTCATCATTCACAAGTGCATTGGTTCCAATTTTGAAAACAAGAAGAAGAAGTTGGACTGTCTTTGTTGTAAAACTGACTTTTAAAAGAACATTTTCTGTGACTGATTTTTGGAAGATGTGTTTAAGTTTTCACATTAAAAATCAGGTTTTGCTTCTGGGAAAATTATTTAGGAAATACTTTTGGGGAATATAAATGTTGGTTACTATCACAACCATCACTACTCTAACTGGCTTCATTAAAAGAAGAAACACTCAGTTTTTCAACAGGTGCAGAGAGAACCCTGGGCAGTGTGATGTGCTGTTTCCCTATGACTTCAATTCTTTGGGGGACACATGAATAAACAGAATCATATGGGATGCATGGATTGCACATGGGAGGTTCCCACAGCAGCACCACATCTCCCTGGATTTCTGCCCTTCCCATGAGATTCCATTATGCAAATATTACTTAAGAGCTGTGGGATCAGGCCTTTTGGAAGCAGCAACCACACAGCACCAGGAATGTATAAATTGAGCAGGGCCTTTGTTTCCACCCATCATAGACCCTCTGCGTTTTGTGCTGTGACTGCAGTGGCCTGATGATCGTTGCAAATTAAATTACCTCTTCCATCTTTTCTGATTGCTGCTTGCTGGTTGTGCTACTTCTTTTAAGGGACCAATTAATTATAATTAAGCAGCCATCAACAAACACTTGTTTCATTTATTTATATTAAAACACCTAATTCCCATCCCCTTGATACCTCTGTATTTTCTTAGGTATATTCACATTGCTCTGACATCTGTTTCCCTGGCCTTTCAGCACTCTGTTTACATTACCATCCAGGCAGTCCTGATAACAAAAGTCTATTTTGTTAGGACTGTTTTTTCATGGCACTCAGTGTGCAAAGAGATGTATTGTTTTGTCAGGTGGGAAATAAACTTAATCGCAATTACCTACACAAAAACCAGGCACATTTTGCATATTTTATCTTTGCATTTCGTTGTATATGAGCCAACAGCCTGCTTGATGGGTACAGGGAAGGATTCAACCACAGGCACAGGGAAGGATTGATCACAGTTGACCCACTGAAAGTCCATACAAAAATGTATGGATGAGTGCAGGAGTGGCGGCTTGCATCAGCAGCTGATTGTGGGGGTGCAAGAGGGAGGTGGATTTGGGGTGCCCTTCACCCTGAGCCTGCCAGTTTCACCATCTCACTCCAGTCTGCCATTTATGTTAACTTGTACTGATCTGTTTTTGCCTGCTAAAAGTGTGTAGAAAGTGGATCACCTGTCTCCTTACCTTGCGCCAGGCATTGTTCTTCAAACACAGAAGTGCAGGATTTCTGTTTTGATTTATAGGGACCATGTGAATGAAGGAGCTCCTTCATTTGCACAGCCCCTTTAAATCAAACCAGAAATCCTACACTTCTGCAATTGAAGGAACTGTGTGATGAGTGCAATAAGCAGCAGCTTTTTTAAAACTGTGCAGAGGCAACGGATCTGACATAGCTTTGGACAATGGTCTGGGTTGTGCCACCACTGAACTGAATGGAAATGCTGTTTATATACAAGTAATGGCTTCTGAATGTATGGGAAGATAACAATTTGGCTGGTCCCCTGAAAAATTTGGAATAGATGTAGGTTGTGCCAGTAGCAGGTTAAGTTCTGTAGTGGGAATCAAACTGAAAAGGCATCACTGCCTTTGATTCCTTTCCACCACCTGTATTGGCCACTGTGAGCCCAATGCTCTTGTTTAAGACATTTATCTAATTTTCCAATTTAAAAAAAACCCTAATAACTAGCGTCTCCCATAATTTCATACTCCCATCTCATTATTTGTGAGAGGAATGAACACAGATAACCTCATGAAGGATTGCAACTTCAGGATGAAAGATATGCAGAGAAACCAAAAAGAATATTCTAGTTTTCTGCTTTGCCCCTTTTTGTCCTTTCCTCCATCTCTCTCTCAGCATCTGTGAAAGGCTTTGAGCTCTTGGGAAACAAGCTATATAAATACCGTGTATCGTTGCCATGATTATGCTGAACTGGATGAGTCCTTTGACTGATGAGGGCTCATGTTTGTGAATATTATGGAGCCATGACTTGTAAGTGGCGCTTCTGAGAGAGACGGAGGTTGGAAAAGCGAGGCTGAGAATGCGTTTCATGGGAGGTGGGTGGGTTGGAAGAAAGCCCAAGGACAGAGTGGGTGAGCCACACAAAGGAAGCACTGAGTTCCAGGTTGGCAAACGAAGACAGTGAGGAGGAATACATTATATTTGGATAATGGATAAGGGGATGGACAGAGTGGATAGAGAGATGCTCTTTACACTCTCACATAACACCAGAACCAGGGGACATCCATGAAAATTGAGTGTTGGGAGAGTTAGAACAGACAAAAGAAAATATTTCTTTACTCAGCGTGTGGTTGGTCTGTGGAACTCCTTACCACAGGATGTGGTGATGGCGTCTGGCCTGGATGCCTTTAAAAGGGGGTTGGACAAGTTTCTGGAGGAAAAATCCATTAAGGGTTACAAGCCATGATGTGTACGTGCAACCTCCTGATTTTAGAAATGGGCTATGTCAGAATGCCAGATGCAAGGGAGGGCACCAGGATGCAGGTCTCTTGTTATCTGGTGTGCTCCCTGGGGCATTTGGTGGGCCGCTGTGAGATACAGGAAGCTGGACTAGATGGGCCTATGGCCTGATCCAGTGGGGCTGTTCTTATATGACCAGCTCACCTCAGAAAGCACCATAGACAGATGCTACAGATTTATGTTCCTTTTTCTCCCAGTAGGCCTTGGGTCTGACTTCTCTATTGTCAGCTGCATGTGCTGTGTTAATTTATGCTGTGCTTTGTTTATTTTTGGCTATTTGTTTTTGTTGGATTGTTTTTAAATTCCGGTTGTGAATCAGTTTGGAAGTTCAGATTTTGATATGGAAAGTCTGCATATACAGTTATCTAATAAAGAATAATTAAATAATTTGCCATTATTTGTTGGGATTTAAACATTCCTGCTTATGGGCAAAAGAGCCATACATGGGCAGACTCGTCAAGCTCCCTCTAGTTGTAGCCTTTGAGTTCCCAAAAAGCTTAAGGCCCCCTCCAAACTACTGAAGGTTGAGGACCAGCTGGAAAAAATTTTTGGAAGAAGGCAACTGGGAAAAAATTGGTTCAAGCTTTGCTCAGGACCATTTACATGATTAATCATTAATGATTAATCATTAACACCTAGGACTAGATGTCCTAGATGTTCAAACATTCTCAAGGGCTCCTGTTAGGGAAATTCACAGAGATAGTTGAATGAGCACTGGAAAAATAAATAGGAAGAAATGCCTGAGAATGAAGCAATCACACATTTATCCTGATGTACAGTTTCTTAAAACAGAACCTAATTGTAAAAAATTGAAAAACAAAAAACCTTCAAAAAATTAATATGCAATAGTGGCCAGTCAGATTATACGAGGAGGCCCCAGTATATCACAATATCCTATTGGAGGTGTGGCAACCAGAACTGTACACAGCATTCCAAATGTGACTGTACCATAGATTTGTTTACAGGCAGTATAATACTGTATCAGCAGCTTTTTCGTAATCGTTTCCTAATCACCTGAACATAGAATTTGCTTTCTTCAGAGCTGCCCCCAGGTCGACATTTTCACTGAGGTATCCACCAAGATACCTTTCTTGGTTCATCACCAACAGCTCAGACCCTGTCAGTGTATGTGTGGAGTTGGGATTTTTCACCCCAATGTGCAGCACTACACTTCTTGATACTGAATTGCACTTGCCACTTGATTGCCCATTCTTCCAGTTTGGAGAGAGTCTTTTGGCGCACCTCACGCTCTGCTTGGTTTTAATGACATCAAATGTCATCTTGCTGTTTACCCCCCACTCCAGATCATTAATGAACAAGGTAAAACATACTGATCCCATAGGAGATTTGGGACCCCACTTCTTACTTCCGTACCCTGAGAGAATTGCCCATATACAGGTCCAGCCTTGTTACACACGGATTTTTTATACATGGATTTGACTCAACGTGAATGGCCACCGCAAATGAGAAGAATGTGCTAATCCCTGGAGAAGGGGAAAAATGCATCCCTTTAAGATCAGTTTAAAAAACTCAGTCCTTTAACAATAGCCTCCTTAATGAGAGAGAGAGGGCAGCTGGCTGACAATCCATCAATCCCTCTCTCTCCAGACGACCCCTCCCTTCCCTCTGAGCACCCGAAAGAAACATGATCACTTTGCATTGATGAAGGGAGGGGCTGAGTGAAGCGCCTTTCTAAGCGCTTGGAGGAGGACTGTTTGATGGATTGTCTTCTTAATGACTCTTATCTTGCATCACAAACGTCAGCAAGGCTGTTTTTAAATCACCGGAACAAATAAACGTTGTTTTTTAAATTGATTTGCTATAGTGCGAACCCATGTGAATAATGATGTTCAAACTGTATTCCTATTTTCTGCTTCCTGACCTAGCAGTTACCATTCCATAAAATGATCTGTTCTCTTATTCCATTTATGCAAAAGCCTTTGGTGAGGGACTATGTCAATAGTTTTTTAACAGTCCTAGTACACAGTGTCAGGTGGCTAGCCTGTGTCCCCATGCCTGTTGACACTCATAAGGCACAATCCTAACCCCTTATGTCAGTGCTTTCCAGAATTGACATAAGGGCAATGCAGCTCTGAGGCCTTAAGGGAACAAACATTTCCTTACTTTGAAGAGGCCACCAAGAGTGACATCCAACTGCAGGATGCAGCACATGTCCCATTGGCACCACTATGTCGGTGATGGAAAGCACTGACATAAGGGGTTAGCATTGTGCCCTAAAAGAACTCTAAAAGCTTAGTGAGGCAGAACTTACCTTTGCAGAAACCATGCTGATTTCCTCTCAGCAAAGCTCATTCTTCGATTTGCTTAATGATTTTACTTTAATTATGTTTTCCATCTGTTTATCTTTAACACATGCTAAGCTGACCAGTTTGGAAACCCTTGGATGCCGCTGGATCCCATTTTAACTATTATCACACTGGTTACCTTCCAGTCATCTTCACACAGAGCCTGATTAAGAGGACTAAATATGTCTGTTAAAAGATCAGCTCTTTCACATTTAAATTCCTGAAGAACACTTGAGTGGATGCTATCCAGACCTTGTGATTTGTTAATGTTTAATTTGTCAATACGCTGCTGAGGTGCTGGGAGAGCCCAAATATCATGCAGACTACCCTTTCAGCTGTCTTTCCCGGTATCCAAATTTAGCTTGCATGGTTGCTATATGGTTGCTGAGTCAGTTACATTTTTTTTTTTATGTTATCCTATAAAGCACCATACACATCACTGGCATTAATATACATAGATGTGCACACACACATATATATACACAAAAGAGAAAGTGTCATGTGAACGCCTCACATATTAGCCAAAAACATTCACTTTGTTGATGTGGACCTGTCTTGCCAAGTTCACACACTCTTCTGGAATAAATATTCCAGTCTGCCTTATGCTGCACTCTGTAAAGATGTAACTGAGTGGAGAAAGTAGCCCAGATTGTTTGATCACAGATTGTTCCTTTCTTCCTTGCCTCACATCGCTGATCCAAGTGAGTTCCTTTTGCTCGCTGCACTGCACCACTATCTCCATCACAGTCCTTGTTTAGTATGTGCAAACCGTTCACAGTGCACATGGATGAAAGAGGAAAAGGGAGAAGACTGCATTAGGAAGCCTTTGGGAAAAAAGGTAAGAGTTTCCCTGCTCTGTTTTCAGCAGCAGCCTCCATTGTTGCTATTTTGGGAGCTCTGTTTTCATCCATTCGTGATCAAAGTTTTTTATGTAATAGGTGGGTGAACTTTCATCCAGCACATTTTATGTGTGTGCATTTTTGAAGGACATAGGAAATTATTTTTGCCTTTCCCCACAAATCCTTCAAATCCATTCCCCCTCCCAGTTCTCAATTGTATATCTTCACAGTTTGCTTCCATGCATAATTTTTGGACATCATCATCAAAATAGCAGGTTAAAGAAGATGTGGGAACAATAAAGCAGAGAAAAATTGCAATTTATAGTGAAGATTTACCAGACAAAACAACCTGAACACTGAGAACTAACTCTGAGATATGGGCATATCTACAAGGTGGTTTTTGGGACTGGATGTGCTTATATCCAATTCCTGCTTTCCATGCGTGCCCAAGGGCTCCTGCTGGTCTTTTGTCCCACCTCCACAAAGTTCAGAAGGATGATGGTACAGTGTGCATGAGATGCACAGCAGACTCCCCACTGTGGTACAAGTAGATCCCCAGGGATACCAGATCCCAACCCCTGTTCCCAGGGAGATCGGAGCGGCTTCAAGCCACTCTTCTTGGACTTGTGCCACCTCAAGAGATGGCGCAAGTCCAAGGAGACCCATAGGGGAAAGAGCGCCTCTCCCAGAGGTAAGGGGAAAAGTTTCCCCTTGCCTCTGGCTGAGCCGCTTTTGGCCCCTATCCTGCTCTGGATATAGTGCAAGCCTCCTGGCTTGCCTGTTCCAGCGCAGAATAGGATTGTACCCTAAGTAAGTAAGTAAATAAAGACCCTTGGATCTGGGCATCGATTACATTTCTTTCAGTTACATTCAGTATACTGTATAGTATAAAAGCATGCATATTCAGAAGTACCACTGAGTTCAGTGGATTTATATATTTAGAGTAAAAACATAATATCCCATCTTTCTTGCTAAGCAACTCAATTTAGAACAAACTTTCTCATTGAAGCAAATTACCATGTGTGCTTAGGGTTGCCAACACTGACTGAAACAATTCATTGAGATATTTTCCCCCAACATTACATAAATGTGAAAAAATAAAAAACTGATGCTGGGTGCCAATTGAAAACTTTTGCGTATGTGTGATTTGATGAAAGTTGTAAAATGTGTTGCATCTTCAACTTCCCTTCTGTGGAAACATGTTCAAACTATTGTCCTCTGGGGTGTGTCTAAGAATTAAAAAAGCATACAGTAATCACCTGGATGACAGAAAGCCTAACTACAATGGGAGTGAACTACTGATGACAACTGTGTTTAGAATAAAAATTATTGTGTACAGGAACATAAAAATTGCTTTGCTGGAGCAGACCAGGAGTCCATCTTGCTCAGCATTTTGTTTATAACAGCGGTTATTAACCAGGCACCTTTGGAAATTCTCAAGCAGGACATGATGGAGATAGACATTTCCCTATTTGTCACCGCAAAGAAACAAGGAGGGAGTGTGGGATATGAACATGGGAAGATGTGAGAAACGTCCCATGGATGTGGGAAGATAAAAAAAAAAAAGTTTTAAGAACATAAGAACAGCCCCACTGGATCAGGCCATAGCCCCATCACGTCCAGCTTCCTGTATCTCACAGCGGCCCACCAAATGCCCCAGTTTTGGGGAAACCGACTTGGTTTACTGGTCTTGAAGGAATGGAATAGATCTCAGCTGGGCCTTCATTGATCTTTCATGGGTGCCTGGTGTTACCAAAAGGGCTGTTTTGTTAAGGGTAATTATTACACTACCCTTATTGGAACCTCATGATCACAGGCTGGATAACAAGATGGCGTAATGCAGAGAAATTCCCTTTTGCTTAAAGAGGAGACTGAGAGAAAGATAATTTAAATAAAAGATTATAGTTTTATTACAAAAACACAAAAGTAAACACAATGCACATGGAGAAATGATAAGTGTATGTTTCTTGGTCCTAGTACATGAATCTAGTGTACATAGCTTTCATGGTGGTTGCATGTAAAGAGTATTTGGTGCATCCGAGGAAATTAGAAAAAGGAAAGGTTGTGGGGAAGGTTTTTAGGGGTCCCTGATCTGCCAATCCCAGCTGCTAACTAAAGATGGGGAGAGAAGGGGAGAAAAAGGGGGGGGAGAAGGGAAAGAGTTTCAGGCGCAACACAGTCTCTGACACAACACAGATGCGTTGGTCCTTGGAGGGAGAGCCGGAGAGAGAGCATGTGGGAGGAAGCCCTCTCTTAAAAGGGGGTTTGCTGACTGTCTGAGCTGGATTGTAGCTTGCTTACTACCACACAGCCGGGTACTTGGGAGTAAGTAAAACATTGAAAGGATCAGTTATCAGCAAAATCAATGGGGTCTATGGCTGGCTTCCTAGAAACAATACAATGAATAAGAAGGCAGTTCAAGTTCGCATAAACAGTGATTGGGTTAAAAAAATATAATGAATACAGTAATGTAGGAGACACTTAAGCAATGATTTAAGATGCCAGACTTCCTCCCATAATGTGTGACCATAGGGAGGTGGATTTAAGATGCCAGACTTCTTCCCATAATGTGTGACCATGGGGAAGTGGTTGTTGTGTAACCATGAGCTTGTGACTTGACCTGATTGTTGAATGTATGAGTTTAACCTGCATGATATTTTAGTCCATAGTACATAACCAGATAGAGAGAAAATCACAACTAAAAGGCAAAAAGGGGATTTTCACACACTGGCTAAGTCCATCTTCTGAACCATTGATTTTCAACCCATGTGCTGCAGCACATTGGTGTGCCATGATTGGTCTGCAAGTGCGCTGTGGGAGTTTGGGTGAGGGTCATTTATTAGTAAGGCCATTGGGGGATATGAGCCCCTCTGCCAGCAGTACAATTTGCCTTGTCAATTAAAAACAAAAACAAAAACTGATGGTGTGTTTTGACAATTTCAGAGCCTTGTCAGTGTGTGTGTGAGATGAAAAATGTTAAAAATCACTGTTCTGGACAGACTGAGCAATAAAACCCAAACTGAAGTTTCTCCAGACTGTGACTCCATCACAATTATCTGAGCAGACTTTTAAACATTTCAGGAGAAAGCTGGGATGGCCTAGTCATGAGGCCAGCTGAACCCCTTGCTTCAGGTGGCAGGCTGCAGGAGGTTGCAAGCTGGTGGGGGGCACCCCGTGCATGCCAGCCACCTACCCTTGTCCACCTGCCAGCTGTACCCAGCTAGCCCATCCCTCTGCTTGAGCACTTTCCTTGGAGTGCAAGAGGGTGAGTCTTTACTTCCTTGTCCTCTGCAACTAATGTGATCTTTTCCTGAACACTCTCAGGATAGCGCTCAGGGAAAAAGCTGAAGACTCTGTTTTTCTTCCCCAGCCATTTCTTGTAAAGTGTTTGGGGGAGAGAAGACTGGGAGCAGAGAGGTTCTGCTCCAAAGAGCCTCCTAACTGATCATTTTACAAAAAAGGCAGCTAAGGAAGATGAAGGCGATGAAGTGCATTGCACACTGGTGGGAGCATGAGGGATATGCCAGCAGGGGTGGTGGATTGGCATGAAGCGCATACTGGCAGGGATGGTAGGTCAGCGTTGCTTCAGGCACTGGATTGACTTAGGTTGTCCCCAGGAAAAATTCTACTAATGGGGTAGAAGTTTTGATCTTCTGTGACACTTCTGTGGCTGATTTTTGAAATAACTCAAAACCATAGTTTATGTAAACTATGATTTTGCATTATCCATAAACCCAAGCCTGCACACAAATAATTATTTTGGGGAGGGGGGGGGGTCAGCAAAATAGAATCTGAAACCACAGTTTTAAGTTGGTATTATGTCTGAATTCATAGACCTTTGAGAAACCAGTTCAGGGCATTGCTCTGCTTTCAAGAGGCTGCTGCACCATGGCAACCGCAGTGAATGTACAAAGCTGAATCTTGAGCAGATGGGAAACAAAAACAGCAAGCAGCTCTAACTGTGGCTTGCTTGTTGTGAGACTGGAAACTGAAACCAGGACCAGTGCTGTTTTCTGAGGCTTGGGGCAGGGCAGGGAGCTGGCCCCTTCTCGGTGTATGGGTCCAGGACCCCCATGGAGCTCAGTCCTGGGAGACACTCCCCTTCCCCTACTAACCTCACTTAGCACTGAGATGACAGCAACGGTTAGCTTTTCCTCCCCTCCCACCACCCAATAGCTTTCTCCCAAAGAAAAAGTCTATTGGCTGTTAAGGTGGGTAGCCAGCAAGCTACTGCATGAATCACATACATAAGGAAACGCTGAGCTGCACAGCAAATCTGTTCTCTATGGCTGTGTTCTTTTTTTCAGCTTCTAGCGCTAGAGGCATTAGAGAGCTGTGAGGTTTTTTTCGCTTCCAGCATGCCAGAGTCACGTTCTTTTTTCAGATTCTAGCATGCTAGCCACACTAGAATTTTGAAAAGCAAGTTCAAAGCTAGAAAAGATGACTGCCTCCATGGAGAAGGCTCTTCCACCTATTTTCTATTAAAAAGAATGCAGGAACGTCAGAAACATGCGGCCTCCACAGTGTATGGTAACAACATGGCAATCTCCATACAGTTGATTTCAATGACGGTGCACCATTTTGTTGTTTTTTAATGAGCCACGCTGGAAGTATGCTAGCAGCGTGCTAGAAATATCACTTCCACCTATTCCCCAGCTAAAAAAGAACACAGCCTACATGTGAATTGCACATAGAAATAAGAAAACAGACACCACACAACTTATTTTTTTCTCATATATATTCAACTTTTACAGCAGCTCCAGGACTGGTTCCATGGGTCCATCTGGTTCTATGAGTTCTTGGACCTGTGCCCAATAAGACTTCACCAGTGGTGCTGGCCCTGGATCAAACTATGGTCAAACTCTGATTCTTAACCATGGTTTTACATTACATCTAAACCCTCTTCCTGTGTGACCTTGTATGTGGGCTATAATAACACTATTATAAATTAACATTTTTCACTTTAAAAATGACCTTCTGCCCCTTACGTTTGTGAATAAAATCTTGAACATACAGTTTCAAGAATATGCCTGTGTTTGGGTGCAACTAGATGGAATATATTAGATCTGTGATTAGGATCTCCTGTAGGATTTTTTTTTAAATTAACAACAGATGTTGGGGCCCTCAAATCATTACCAACCACCTTGAATGTCCTATACCAGGGGTGTCAAACATAAGGCCTGGGGCCGGATCTGGCCTGCAGAAGCTTTTTATCTGGCCCTCAGGCTCTCAACTGCTGAGCAATGCTGAGCAATGCTGAGGTCTCACTGCTAAAAAGTGTGGCCCACATGATAATTGGGCTCCCCATATCTTGAAATATGATCAAGATTTGTGTATTTTCTCTTCTGTCAATTGCAGCTAATGAGTTTCTACATAAGAACAATGTGCTTATTTCTGGTTTTGACCTGTTTAATGACATCACTCCCTGCCAAATGACATAATCACTTCTGGCCCTCAGCTGGCATCATGAATTATATTCGGCCCGCTGTATGAAATGAGTTTGACACCCCTGTCCTATACAGTTTAAAAAAGAAACCAAAATTCCCATCTTTTGAGAGTTAGCTAGATTATGTAGCAGCTAGTAGTAAAGGTTGAAGTGCCCATTCAGTGGTGGCCACACATATTGTACTATGGTTTGGTTTCTTATCCTGTCAGCACTTATCTGAGACTGAATTCTTAAAAATAACTCAAAGGGAGCCTTGCTTATATCTCTGAAAGACATGAGGAACAGAAAGAGAGCATTCTTAAAAGGGCTAAAAATGATGTGTTCTCAGGCTGGAAACTGGAACAGAAATCAGTACGAAATTCTTGCATTTCCTAATAGGTCAGTCATGGGGGGGGCGGAAATAGGGAAAACCTCAAAGAAAGCACAGCACCAATAGTGCTTTTTCAGACACAGAAAGGACATAAAGTGAACATATCCAAAGGCTACCAAAACTGAAGTAAAGGAAGACCATCATGTTGGGATGCCCTTGTTGATTTGTTTGACTATGAGCAACAGAAACTAAAGCTACAATCCTATGTATGCTTTCCTTGGATTAATCCCCAATTGAACACAGTGGGACTTACTTCCAAATAAACATGCATATGATTGCAGTTGCATTAGAAAATGCAAAAACAACAACAACAACAACAACAAAAAACAACCCAAAACATTGGACCTGTGGTCTGATTTTATGTCAAATTACAGGTGGACAAACAATGACACGGCATCAATTGTGTTGCATCAGAGCAGGAGAGGAAACTACCAATCCACCTGCTGAGGAAGTTATGGGAAGGTCATGAAAAGGGGAAAAAAATTGCCTTTGGGATGTACTTGGCTACCAGAGCAGCTCAAACAATCAGGATTTTGTTTGTATGCAGACTTTTTTCTTTGTTTGTTTCTCTAGCCTTATTTATTTGGCCTCCAGCAGTGCCATCTACTGGCCAGGCAATAATAAACAGTATATTAATCTTGGAAATACTACTGTACAGTAAAATAATTCACATTTTAAAAAAAATGTAAATCACAGAATTATCCCACCTTAATATCTGACTGTTGATACTGTACATGATCAAGCCTCAGAGGTGGATGCCGGTATTATTTATATTTCAAAAGATTTCTAGGCCTCTGGGACTGGTTCTAGGACATTACTCAGTTTTCAAGGCTATATGGAAACCCCACTCCTTGGCTAGGAAGCTTTTCCTGAAGTCTCAGCCTGGATGCCACATACGTTACACAGTGGAGAGTGAAGAGGCACTTTGCATACACTCAGAGGCATTTTGCTTTTTAAGTGCAAACTGCCCAAAGCAATGCATGATAATCTCTGGAGTGGCATGCTTGGTCCCATCCTTGTAAGGTTTTTGATGGGCTTTATTCCACACCTTTATTCCAGACAGCTTCTGTCTGCTGGTAGTTTTACTCTGCTGTAATGCTGCTTTTGTATTTCTATTTTTACTGTTTTATTAGTTTATGTAATTGTTTTTAAATTAAATTTTCTATTGTTTTTATGTGTTTTCTGTTGGGAATCACCTTGAGTATGACTTTCATAATGGAAAGGTGGAATATAAATTCAACAAACAAACAAACAAACATGAAACTCTTGCAAAGGCTTCACTAGTAGATTTGGAGGATTAAAACACTCCTGTTAAAAGACAGCACTGAAAATGGTGACTGGATTACAAATGCCTAGTTAGAGAATATGTTGCATTTTTCTTCAGGAGAAAGACCTTTCCATTTTGTATTCTCATACATCCCTGAAGAACAGAACAAACATTAGCTGGGAAGCCAATGAAGCTCTATGAGATTTACAGGCTAACTTCTCATAGCATGGGAGATGCATTCCCCAAAAGTTGAGCATTGTGCAAACCAGTGCTATCAGAGGCATGTAAATTAGTGATGATTGATCCCATGAGACCCAGAACGCTCTGCTCCAATTGGCTACAATGGCTGTCAATCACAGCCAAGACACAAAGGCTGCTGTAATGAATCAGGCTAATCAGTATTCTTGGAGATATCACTATACAATACTTCAAAAAAGCGTCAAAAGGGCCATTAGTTTTAATGCGCTATTTGGCACATTAAATTTTTTGCAGTCACATGAACATTTCAACTTGCAGTGAAACTATGGCGGGGAGCCTGATCAGGGTTGGCCCCACCAATGAGACAGAGTAATTAGGCTATCTTTGGTGGTAGGCTAGGGGGTCTCCCCCCCCCCCCAATTAACTATAGCTGCTGGCTCTCTGAATGGTGAGAGCACTCTAGCTCAGGTGCCTTTCTTGGCCCACCATGACCACTTGCTGGCTGTTTAGGCCACTTGGAGAAACTAAGCAGCTCCATGGTGGTGTTTGGCAGTCAGGTGGAGAAGGCAGTGGGATGTGCAGGAGGTACCCTTCCAGTCCGCTGCTCCCCCTAGCCAGCCAGCCACCCAAAGGAGGTCACTTCTCCCTGTCTCATTAGTAGGCTGGCCTTCAATGGAACCACAACAGAGGGAAAAATGAGGCCTGAGGACAGATAAGTTGCTTTGGGAGCCCTCCAGGAAGAAAGGCAGGTTACAAATCAAATGAATGAATGAATGAATGAATGAATGAATGAGAAGTAGGGACAAAGTAGTATACTGTAAATCTTGTGGATTTATTATAATTGCATAATTCTCATTAAATAAGAACCTTGTCCACTATTTGTCTGAGAATTATTCATTTTTGCATTGAAAAGCTCAGTATAACCAAAAAGGCTGCATGTCTTAGACCAAACAAAAGGAGTAGAAAAGGAGTTCAAACAGAAGATAGCATGTTTCTTGTTGTTTTTTTCCACCAGCACATATTTCTATAACAAATAAAGATAAATGGACCAAAGAACTGAGAATGTTCACTTTCAAATTAACAACATGCCTGTCATAAAAAGAAGAATTTTGTAATAGGCAGTAGGTTTGAAATTGTTTAAGCCATTTCTACCCAATGTTGCATATATGCAACAACAGGGACCAAATGTGTTCACCTGTGGGCTGGGCAAAAATGGGTTAACTACAAAAAGCCAAAATATTTTAAATAGAACACAATTTAAAGCCATTATAGCAGTGTTTCACTAACTGTGGTCGGGACTCATGAGGTGGGTCACGAGCCAATTTCAAGTGGGTCTCCATTCATGTCAATATTTTATTTTTAATCTATTTGACTGCAGGCTTCCATGGTATGTGACTGCATTTGAGGAAATGCTACAGCTCTGTACTTACAACAAGCTACCCTGTATATGCTTTTAACGATGATAGTCAAAGGGGCTTACTCCCGAGTACGTGTGGGTAGAATTGCAGTCTAGGATTGTTAAAAATTTTGCTGCTTGATGATGTCACTTCAGGTCATGACATCACCTCCAGTGACAGATTCTTATTCCAAAAAGCAGGTTGTGGTGCTAAAAGCTTGAGAACCATTGGTTTAAGCCATTTCTGCCCAACGTTGCATATACGCAACAACAGGGACCAAATGTGTATGCCTGTGCAAAAATGGGGTTAATTACCAAAAGAAGCCAAAGTATTTTAAAGAGAACACAATTTAAAGCCATTATACTGTATTTAGCTGTTTAAAATTTCACACATATCAAATTGGACCATCCTAGAAACATTAATAACATAGCAAATGTATATCAGTCGTGATTGTAATATACTTACATGTAATATACTGTAAGACAGATACATATATATTACAGTATACAATTACATATATACAATATATATGTAATAGACATACATGTAATATACTTGATGTACATTACAACCACTATATTACACACACACACACACAGTTTTGAAAGCTGTTTCTAAGCACAGGTCATCTTTTTATGACCACCACATAGCTGCACAGCCCCATCTCTGCTTTTGTTAGTGCCCCATTCATTTTATTGGTGCTTCCACCTCCTATAGAAGCGAGCTCCAGGGGCCTTTAAAGATGGATCTGCAAAGACAAATGGGAACCATTCCTGGGGGCTTCCCCCCCCAAATCAAAGCTCAGGACAGTGACCCCCCAGGAAGCCCAGCCCACCAGCCCTCTCCCCCCCGGAAGGGCAGGCAAAAGAGCTGCGTATCGATTCTATGGCCGATGTAGCAGACATCCAACAGGTGGCTCCGTGGCGCAATGGATAGCGCATTGGACTTCTAGAGGGCGAAGGGATTCAAAGGTTCCGGGTTCGAGTCCCGGCGGAGTCGCGCTCAGATTTTTGCCCCCCCTCCTTTTATTCCTCCCCGCGCTCCTCCTACTCCGGCGTAAATGCTGCGGTGGTCCCTGAAGGCCGCAGAGCCCCGCAGGCTGGCCAAGGCGGCGCGACCGGCCTCTCAGAGCGGGGCTGCCCCGGCCAGGTGAGGACTGCGAAGCGGCCCTCCCGGCGACGCCCTCCTCCCCGCCAGGAGCCGCCCCCTCCGCTCTCCTCGCCCACCGCCGCCACACGTCACCGCACGGCTCCTCCGTCCCGTTCACGCCGCAGCCGCCCACGCGACGACACCCGCAGCGCCTGCCTCAGACACGACGTGACCAGGGCCACGCGGGCGCAGCGCTCGCCAGGCAGCGGTCCCGGAGGCGCGCGCCCCGGAGGCGTCCAGGCGCGGACCCCGCCCAGGCTGCAAGCCTCCAGCGCCCTGGCTCGAAGCACACAGCCCACCCTTAGGCACGTCTACTCAGAAGTAACCCCACTGTAGTCAGTGGGCCTTACTCCCAGGAAGGGGTGGCTAGGATCGCAGCCTGAGAGCCCAATCCCATGCACGTCTACTCAGAAGTAAGTCCCGTTATAGTCAGTGGGGCTTACTCCCAGGAAGGGGTGGCTAGGATCGCAGCCTGAGAGCCCAATCCCATGCACGTCTACTCAGAAGTAAGTCCCGTTATAGTCAGTGGGGCTTACTCCCAGGAAGGGGTGGCTAGGATCGCAGCCTGAGAGCCCAATCCCATGCACGTCTACTCAGAAGTAAGTCCCGTTATAGTCAGTGGGGCTTACTCCCAGGAAAGGGTGGCTAGGATCGCAGCATCAGTCCGCAGTAAACCAGCCTGCTCCCCAAAAAATTGTGGGAAGGGGAGCGAACCCGTGAACTACGCACGTCAGAGCAGCCAGCCCGCCAGCCAGCAGTCCCGTGTTCTCGAGAACACCCGCCCGCCAACAACAGCCGGCACCCGGGGGTGAGGGAGGAAGAAGCGCTCCTTCTCGGAGGTGTTGCAGTGGGCAGTGGAGGCAAACATCCCTTCGCCCACCTTGGAGCTCCCAGGGTGGAAGAAGAGCACAGGCTACTCCCGGTCTTGCTCGCTGGATTTGGAGCTGCCAAATCGTCCTGACGTAGAGGCGGAACGAAAAGGGTCCGCGCAAGGGCAGGTTCTTTGTGGCTCCTTTTTGGAACGAGGCTTCCATTCCCGTCCGGCTGGGTATTAGGGAGGCTCAGCCCCAAAGGAAAGCTCTGCCTCACCTTAACCAACCGGAGATTCACACAACCTTTGGCTTCACGTGAAAAGCGCTCTCCCCTTCTCGCAAGCTTGTTGGCTGCGCGAGGACACTGGTGTTGATCTGCTACAGGCATCGCATGAACATTCCGAACATTCCATAGAATGTTCACACAAGTATCAGAACATGTGAACGTTCTAAAGCAGTGGTTCTCCCTCCTTTAGCACCAGGACCCACTTTTTAGAATGAGGACCTGTCAGGACCCACCAGAAGTGATGTCATGACTGGAAGTGACATCACCCAGCAGGAACATTTTTAACAATCCTACACACACCCAGGAGTAAGTCCTATTTGCTATCATTGTTAAAAGCATCTTCATAGTAGCCTGTTAAAAGTACACATCTGTGACATTTCCCCAAATGCAGTCACATACCATGGGAGCATCAAGTCTGAGATATTAAAAATAGAAATGAACAGGGACTCACCTGAAATTGGTTCACAACCCACCTAGTGGGTCCTGACCCACAATTTGAGAAACAGTGTTCGGTAGGCATCTACGGCAGTGTTTTTCAATAATTGTCCGTCGTCCCCCCTATATCACTTTGCATGGTTCACATATTGGAAGTACCGCCAGAAGTAACTGGTGGTGATGTTATTGCCAGTTACATCTGGGTTAGGAGACTAGGGACCAAATCCTATCCAACTTTCCAGCCCTGGTGTAGCCGAGCCAATGGGGTGTGCATTGCATCCTGTGGTGGGCAGGTAGTTATGGAGGCCTCCACAAGATAAGGGAATGTTTGTTTCCTTGCCTCAGGGCTGCATCGCAGCTGCACTGGCTCTGGCAAGTTGGATAGGATTGGGTCCTAGGGCTGCAATCCCAACCACACGTTCCTGAGGGTAAACCCCATTGAACAAAATAGGACTTACTTCTGAATTGACCTAGTTAGGATTGTGCCCTAGCTGTGACATGACAAATATCATCAGTAAGAGGCTTAGGGTGGATGAGAAGGATTTTTTGAGCAAGCATAAACCACACTTTAGACCTCTGCCTGCCAAGCCAAGACTCCTACCACCAGTATCTGGGGGTCCTCTGCATACCACTAGACACCAAGTATCATTCAGTGGTACCTGCCCCTGTACAATGGAATGAGAAACACTGATCTATAGAATGTGTGGTCAAGTTTGAAAGAAGCTTTTTTTCTTCTGACCTTACATACTTTACATACTTTACTTATTCCTGGGTAAATTTGTGTCAGAAAAAGACTGGGTCAATTTGTGTTCTGGTCACGATAAGGAAACCGGATTTCTTGACATGCTAAATGACTGTGGCTTAGAGCAGCTAGTCATGGAGCCCACCAGAGGGCAGGTGACTCTGGATTTAATATTGTGCGGTATGCAGGACCTGGTTAGAGATGTAAATGTTACTGAGCCATTGGGGAACAGTGATCATGCTGTGATCCGTTTTGACATGCACGTTGGGGGAAGAATACCAGGCAAATCTCTTGACTTCCGATGGGCGGACTTCCCTCAAATGAGGAGGCTGGTTAGAAGGAGGTTGAAAGGGAGGGTAAAAAGAGTCCAATCTCTCCAGAGTGCATGGAGGCTGCTTAAAACAACAGTAATAGAGGCCCAGCAGAGGTGTATACTGCAAAGAAAGAAGGGTTCCACTAAATCCAGGAGGGTGCCCGCATGGCTATCCAGCCAAGTTAGAGAGGCTGTGAAGGGCAAGGAAGCTTCCTTCTGTAAATGGAAGTCTTGCCCTAATGAGGAGAATAAAAAGGAACATAAACTTTGGCAAAAGAAATGTAAGAAGGTGATAGGGGAGGCCAAGCGAGACTATGAGGAACGCATGGCCAGCAACATTAAGGGGAATAATAAAAGCTTCTTCAAATATGTTAGAAGCAGGAAACCCGCCAGAGAAGCGGTTGGCCCTCTGGATGGTGAGGGAGGGAAAGGGGAGATAAAAGGAGACTTAGAGATGGCAGAGAAATTAAATGAATTCTTTGCATCTGTCTTCACGGCAGAAGACCTCGGGCAGATACCGCTGCCCGAACGGCCCCTCCTAACCGAGGAGTTAAGTCAGATAGAGGTTAAAAGAGAAGATGTTTCAGACCTCATTGATAAAGATCCATAAGTCACCGGGCCCTGATGGCATCCACCCAAGAGTTATTAAGGAATTGAAGAATGAAGTTGCAGATCTCTTGACTAAGGTATGCAACTTGTCCCTCAAAACGGCCACGGTGCCAGAAGATTGGAGGATAGCAAATGTCACGCCTATCTTTAAAAAGGGAAAGAGGGGGGACCCGGGAAACTATAGGCCGGTCAGCCTAACATCCATACCGGGCAAGATGGTGGAATGCCTCATCAAAGATAGGATCTCAAAACACATAGACGAACAGGCCTTGCTGAGGGAGAGTCAGCATGGCTTCTGTAAGGGTACGTCTTGCCTCACAAACCTTATAGAATTCTTTGAAAAGGTCAACAGGCATGTGGATGTGGGAGAACCCGTGGACATTATCTATCTGGACTTTCAGAAGGCGTTTGACACGGTCCCTCACCAAAGGCTATTGAAAAAACTCCACAGTCAGGGAATTAGAGGAAGGTCCTCTCATGGATTGAGAACTGGTTGGAGGCCAGGAAGCAGAGAGTGGGTGTCAATGGGCAACTTTCACAATGGAGAGAGGTGAAAAGCGGTGTGCCCCAGGGATCTGTCCTGGGACCGGTGCTTTTCAACCTCTTCATAAATGACCTGGAGACAGGGTTGAGCAGTGAGGAGGCTAAGTTTGCAGACGACACCAAACTTTTCCGAGTGGTGAAGACCAGAAGTGATTGTGAAGAGCTCCAGAAAGATATCTCCAGACTGGCAAAATGGGCGGCAAAATGGCAGATGCGCTTCAATGTTAGTAAGTGTAAAGTCATGCACATTGGGGCAAAAAATCAAAACTTTAGATATAGGCTGATGGGTTCTGAGCTGTCTGTGACAGATCAGGAGAGAGATCTTGGGATGGTGGTGGACAGCTCAATGAAAGTGTCGACCCAATGTGCGGCGGCAGTGAAGAAGGCCAATTCTATGCTTGGGATTGTTAGGAAGGGTATTGAGAACAAAACAGCTAATATTATAATGCCGTTGTACAAATCTATGGTAAGGCCACACCTGGAGTATTGTGTCAAGTTCTGGTCGCCACATCTCAAAAAAGACATAGTGGAAATGGAAAAGGTGCAAGAGAGAGCAACTAAGATGATTACGGAGCTGGGGCATTTCCTTATGAGGAAAGGCTACAGCATTTGGGCCTCTTCAGCCTAGAAAAGAGACGCCTGAGGGGGGACATGATTGAGACATACAAAATTATGCAGGGGATGGACAGAGTGGATAGGGAGATGCTCTTTACACTCTCACATAATACCAGAACCAGGGGACATCCACTAAAATTGAGTGTCGGGCGGGTTAGGACAGACAAAAGAAAACATTTCTTTACTCAGCGTGTGGTTGGTCTGTGGAACTCCTTGCCACAGGATGTGGTGCTGGCGTCTAGCCTAGACGCCTTTAAAAGGGGATTGGACAAGTTTCTGGAGGAAAAATCCATTACGGGGTACAAGCCATGATGTGTATGCGCAACCTCCTGATTTTAGAAATGGGTTATGTCAGAATGCCAGATGCAAGGGAGGGCACCAGGATGAGGTCTTTTGTTATCTGGTGTGCTCCCTGGGGCATTTGGTGGGCTGCTGTGAGATACAGGAAGCTGGACTAGATGGGCCTATGGCCTGATCCAGTGGGGCTGTTCTTATGTTCTTACCTAGAGATTCTATAAAATGCCTACCAGAGCTTTCACACCAGCACCTTTACAGCCCAATCCTAACCAATTTTCCAGCACCGATGCAGCCTCAATGCAAAAGTCTGCTAACTATGACGTCTCTATGACTACTCCCTCACTACAGAATGCAGTGCATGCCCTTTTGGAACACCTGCATCAGTGCTGGAAAATTGGTTAGGAAGGGCTTATGTTAAAAGATTGACCATGTCACTTCAGTTTGAGAGGAGATGGGATCATACATGTTTCCATGTGCTTTCCTTAACAACCTTTCTTAACACATAAACCTGATGACATTGGAAAATTTTAAGCTCCCTGTAAGGAGAAAACTAGTAGAACTGAGCTAGAACCTTTCTTCCTGATGTGCTAGTCTTCTGTTCACAGGGAGTTTTTACATAAGGAATGTTCTAAGTAATATGTGCTGACCGGTACAGCCTAATTTTGTATCATTTTCATCTCTTCCTGTTGCATATGTAAGACCAGTCTCAAAGAAAACATTAACAGGAAAATTTTAAATTTGTCATGTAATTAACAGTAGCATCTAGCACAGTGGTTCCCAACCTTTGGGAGTAGGTGTACGACTGAGGCAAAAATTGAATTGCCATGGCCCACAGGCAACCAGGGCCTCCAAGTGGAATTTTATCTGGGGGCACAATGTTTCTGTTGAGCCCCTTCCCAAAGGGGGAGGGGGTGAAAGAGTTTGGGAGGGGAGTGGGCAGAAGAGGGGTGGGGAGGGAGCAAAACAGAGCAAGAGAAGGGTGCAACAGCAAGAAGTCTTTGCAGTCCTGGTCTACTGCGCTTCCCAACATGGAGCCCACGTCTACCTACCCACAGTGTCAGCATCTAGATACAGTAATACAGAAAACAAAATGCACTCCCGAGTCTCTAAATTTTTTTAAATATAAAAAAATCATTTCAGAAAATCAATTATAATTAAGCTTACATTAGAATGGAAAGTGTCCTATGTGTACCAAAATGTATTTCTGCAGCCGCTGTAGTACCAACGAGGTACTGTAGCAGGCCAAATTCCTCCCAGATTTGACAATGTTCAGGAGTGTCATGTATGCATTGCTTGTATTGCCAGTACATATGGCTTGCGGCAGCTGCAGTCACCATGCATACAGCATCCTATATGGGCAGTCCATTGAAAAATATAAGATCACAGGACATTTCTGGGGGCCCCCCCCCATTGGCTTCTGTGCACCCTTTTTGACCCTGGGTCCAGGAACAAATTACTCCCTGTGCCCTCTCTCATGGGCCCTACATGTAACCCCCACTCCTTCACACAAAAAATACAATTAAGTCTGTAATAATTAGAGATTAGATAAACTATTCATAGTGAAGATTTGTGGGTTGCTGATTTTGTTGCTGGCTGCAGGCAGTTCATTCTCTGTCCTCTCTGTTGGGCCATAGGGGAACACACTAGAACTGATCAAAGGCAATTTTTTTCCTGAAACTTCGCGGACCACATGCCAGGATCTCACAGACCACCTGTGGTCCTGGAGCACAGGTTAGAAACCAGTCATCTAGCAGGTAGTGATCTTTAACCAGTGAGCTAGACCAGGGGTGCCCAAACCCCGGCCCGGGGGCCACTTGTGGCCCTCGGGGACTCACAATCCGGCCCGCGGGGAGTCCTCAGTCTCCAATGACCATCTGGCCCTCCGGAGACTTGCTGGAGCCCATGCTGGCCTGAAGCAACTGCTCTCAGTGTGAAGATGACCGTTTGACCTCTTGCATGACCTGTGGGATGAGGGCTCCCTCCAGTACTTGCTGTTTCATGTCTGTGATGCAGCAATGGCAATGGCAGTGAAGGAAAGGCCAGCCTTGCTTTGTGCAAGGACTTTTATAGGCCCTGAGCTATTGCAAGACCTTCATTCATTTATACAAGTTCCATCTCTAATATATTAATTCATGTAAATTTATTCTAATTTGAAATGTAAATTAATTCGGCCCCCAACACAGTGTCAGAGAGATGACGTGGCCCTCTTGCCAAAAAGTTTGGACACCCCTGAGCTAGACATATGCATAACTGAGTACAGAATTACAGCCTTAGATTTTGATTCACTAGAACAAAACAGAATTTTCTCAAAACAAGCCCCAGGAAATGCATCCTGGCTGTTCCACTCTACTACACACAGCTTGAGTTTTTTTTCTGTTTGCTGTGCTGAGCTTGCCACCTACAGAACAGCACTTCAAGTTTTCCTTCTTTTTTGATTCTTTATGGTTCTTTTCTTGAACTATTCCTGTTAAAGCTGAAAAGTCATATAAACTGAAAGTCAGCTTCATTAATTACATTTCCATCACTAACCATTCTTGGAATGAAGTGAACTGCCTTTTAAAAATTAACAATGCTCTTAAGAATTTATTTTAATTTTTACAGAGGCATGTAAAGTATAAAAAATAGAGAATTTGTGCTAACAAAGGAGATTCCTCTGGTACTTTTATGTAAAGTCACATTTCACTATAGTGCAACATCTTTAAAAAGTCTCACAAAGATTTGAGATTTCAATTTATTATCTTTTCATTACATTTTTGCCACTCCTATTTACTCATTTCAATAAAATGAGAGGAATGGATAAAGAACAGAAACTGCTTTAATGTCAGTGTTTTCAGAACAATGTTTAAGCAGCTTAACTTGTATATACACATTTTCAGAGAATGCTTGTTCAATTTAGGCTATGATTGACAGGTGCATTTAGTTTGTCCTACATTTCCTTTTCAGAATTCATGTCTCCCAGCCTCTAAACTACTCTTTAAACTCCCTGCTGTTCAGCTAACCATTTTCAGATAAGCTTCAGGAGCGTTTGACAGAGGAATGTCACTCTTGTACTCATACCATCTCCTCCCCACACTGATTTCCATCTGAACAGTTCTTGTGCCTCATCTTCCAAACTACTTCTAAATAAGTTTGCTTGAACATACAGCTGCAACAATTATGACACGTAGGTAGAAACAAAAAGACCAGAAAAAAAATCACACAAGGGGTCTAGTAACAGTAGGAGAGAGCAACTTGCAAACCTTTAAAACAATCAACAGACTTCCCCTACTGATGGAGGCCACCATTTACACACCCATTCTTATTGTGTAATTCTAGTTCATACGCTGTCACCTCTCCACCACCACGTTACTTGCTTTTATGCCAGAAGCCTGAGTTGATGGGTGGTAGCAGTCGCACATCCTGCTGAGCTTTGCAGAAACTTCTTCTACCTGCTTGAAAATTCAGCTCAGCATGGAAGACTGGGAGAAGGGATCAGTGTGATAGAGCAAGCTGCAATGCATTTGGTCCTGGTGATTTGTGAATGTTCTTAAATCATTGTCCTAATGCAGACATTCTAAATATCCAGGGAAACTCAGTATGTTGTCTAGTTCTAGTATATTTTGCAATGATAATTAGTATAAGTAACACTGAGCAATTTTTTTGTACCAAAATGAGTTGGTATGAATCTACTGTCAAGACATTTCCAAAAACATATGAAATAAAAATCTTAGAACAATCTACTGAAAAGATGCAATTTAGGAAAGATGGAATTTGGGCCCTTTGGGCAGGAATTGTATCTTATAACAGTTTTCAAACTGTTGAACAGCTATGTTATATATGTTTCTGCAGCCATTTTAAAAATATGCAGTGTAATCTTAAAAGAGGACATCTCAAGCATCTAGAAATACATTTACATTCAGGTGTGCAGGATTTATTTTCCTTCACTACATTTTAAATTAATATTTATCCAGAACATACATACCCATATCTGTGGTTTCTCAGGATTTCCATAGCAAAATTAAGTTTCTAAAAGTCACTTATGAATTGTGTACATTATGCTCATCAGCTTTGTGAACTCCTTGTCCTTTTCAATGGGTAAGTATACAAAGGTACAATGTATTTCTAAAGGTTCCAATTTATAAGATCTTTAAATTACATTTTTTAAAATAACCATTTAAATTCCAGATAATTCATACATGTTCAGAACTCTGATTCCATACAGCATCACTTTTCTCCTCTGAAGCTTACATTTCATTTTTAATTGCATACTCAGTACTTTGTGTGCAAAACTTTAATTTCCAAAATACTGCTGGAAAACCAAGGCCTGCCTTGTCCTGATGCAACAAATCATAGCCCATCATTTGCACAATTCAACACACACAATTTCACTACTAAAAAGAGTTCAATGTTATCCATTAGAAAATTTTATTTGCGAAATTTCTTCTTCTTCAGATTTTTCTTGCCTGCTGCAAGGGCTGCCTTTTCAGCCATAATGTCTTGGTACTTCCTTTTATTATATCTATAAGGAAAAAATAATTTCATAAGATATAAGTACAGTAGAAGCAGAATCCAGAAAAAATTGCATGTTCAAAATAATAACTTTTTACAAATTAAGCCTTATTATGATTTTTATATTATTTCTTTCAAAAATTTATAATTGTTTTTCTATTAAAAATATGCAAACCAATATACAGTAAAGTGATAAAATAAAAATGAGTTATAGAATAAAAGCAACAGCAAATTTAAACAACAATAAAAACAATTCAGTGGAAAAGCTGTAGAAGAATACAAATGTCTTTGCCTGGTGCCTAACAGTCAGTAACATATAGATTGAACATACAGCTATTAAATAGAATCAATGACCATTAGCTAAATCAAACTGTACAAACTGGTGGTAGAGTATCCTGGAGTACCAGAAGCAGGAGACAATAATAAAAAGAGACCTGTGGCTTTCATGCCCTTATTGTGAGCCTCCTGAAGGCCTACAGCTGCCCACTCTTTGACACAGGCTGCTAGAGTAAGGTAGATCCTTGATCTAATCCAGCAAGGTCATTGTTATTGAACCCTCAATTTAATGAACTTCAAATCAACAGACTTCAGAAATGACAATTTCTGAGGTCCCAGAGATCTGTTGGCAGATCTGTTGGCAGTGCCAAAGGAGCTCTGTAAGGTAGTTAAGGTACAGAAAGTGCTAGGAACAGGTTTGTCTATCTTCCAGGGTTGGTGCTAGAGCTGCCGCTCTCCATTTTGCACTTGAAGGATGCTCTAGAAACTGAGAAATTTTCATTTCTAGCCACTCTAGGAATGGAAAGCTCCTCAGAAAGTCAGTTCCACTTCTTGAGCAACTCCCCATTCCTAGAGCTACTGTCTACTTTAAAAAGTCAACTTGAGATGAAAATCTATTCCTTAAAATGACAAGATTTTTCAACTAACAATTCCAAAACTACATGCTTTATGCCATATACCCCATAATACCACACATATTTAAAGAGTAAGGTTTAAACACCTTTTCTAAGTGAGATGCTGGTTTTGTGTTAATGTAGGGAGCATTAATGACATCTATGATATAGGTGCCACTTGTTAAAATTGCTAATTTTTACTATATTTATCTATCACAATTCAAATACATTTCTTAGCACTTTTAAAATAAATAGTAAACAAAAGACAAATAATCCAAAGCAACACTGAGCAAGTAAAATCAAAGGCACCACCATGCAGCCCCCAACTAGGCCCCCCCCCCAAGAAATCTCAATACTGTCTCCTTTACTTACACCACAGAACTAGAGAAATTGGGCTATACCTAATGGGAATGCTATAAACTGCTAACTCCTGCTACATTCAAATCAAATCATGAAATATAATTTTTACTAGACCTCTGATTTTTCAGAATTGCCTCCTTTTCCTGTATTAGTGAACATGTTTCTTGGTAACATTTTGCCATATTCTTTTGTGCTACCATATTACCTGTACAAAATTTTCCTGTAAAATTAACTGTAAATACCTTCTAAACTCAGAATCTGCTAGCAGTTCTTCAACTATGTTTTTCTTCCTTTCTTTCTTGGGAATTCGAGCATGGTAGAAGTCTACTGGAGAATCCACAATAGTTCCAACCTGAGAAAAGAAAATTCAAGATAAGTCTTATGGCTGCAATTATTTGAAAGATCATTGCTATAAAAAGGATAGGCTACTGTACAGGATGAACAACAACAAGTGAAGCCTACAATATACCATGATGTCAAACATGATTCCAAAAAGCATGAAACACAGAAGGACTTTTACAATATTTTAATATTAAAAAAACAAAACTGCATTGTAAAGTTGGTTTATTTGTCTGGCATACCATTAAACATGCTTATGAAACAAGTTCAAACAATGTTACACTGAACTCAGTGAAACAGGTGAAGCTTCCAAGATGCTTAACTGTCCTCTGGACTGTAGCCACTGGCACAGTACAGGAGAAAGGTATACATCAGGGGTGCTCATTAAGTAGATTGCGATCTACCAGTAGATCGCGAGGCAAAATGAGTAGATCGCGGAGCCCTGTCTCTCCAAACTGTTAATATGTCAGTTTTGTCTAGTAACTAGACGAAAATGACATATTTAGCTGACACTAAACTGACACTGAAACTGACACTTTAGCTGTTCTTCAGGCATGCAGCAACAAAACTGACAAAACTGACTAGACTCTATTCAGTTTCATCAGTTTCGTGGCACTGCATGCCGGAAGAGCAGGAGCTAAAGTGGGCGGCAGCGGGAGGGGGAGCTGGGCTGCACTGGACTGAGGCGCTTCCTGGGGCTCCGCAGCGGAAGGGGGAGGGGCAGGAGTTCGAGATGGAGTTGCTCTGATGGCGGTTGCCGCGGGAGGCCCTGAGTGACCCTCCCCTTCCCTTCCAGTCAGGTCCGGCCCGGCCCAGCCCAGCCATGCCCAGCCCAGCCGCCCCTGTAGGAGCCCAGAGGTAAGTGCTGCGGCCGCTACCGCTCTCGGTCGGGGCTGACAGGTGAGACGACTCCCCTGGCCCCCCCGCCGCAGCAGGAGGAGGGCTGGTGGGAGCAGTGTCTCCCCTGTCTGCCGCCTGCACATGCAGCCCCTCTCCATGGAAATGGGGAAGCCCCCCGCCCCTTCCGAGGAGGACGTGCAACGCCTCCCTCACCCTGCTGGTCTCGGGGCGCAGTCACAAAGAGTTTGGGGGGTGGGGAGTGGGGAGCTCCTCCCCCCCGTAGTGCAGCAAGGCTGGGCATGTGCCTCTTGGGGGAACCTGTGGCTGCCCCCAGTATGTGGGGTGGGGATAGAGGAGAGGCCTCCCGTGTGCTTCCTGAAGCATCTGGTGGGCTACTGTGGGGCACAGGAAGCTGGACTTGGTGGGCCTCCTCTGACCTGGTCCAGCAGAGGCTCCATACATCAAAGGGGGTGTCTGTCAGATGCTTCCTTCCCCCCTGGTAGATCTCCGGGCCTTGCTGGGTTTCAAAGTAGCTCTCAAGCCAAAAACGTGTGAGCACCCCGGTATACATTGATCTCCCCCCCCCAATGCAGTAAATGAACATAGGAATCAAGCCTTAGGGGTAAACAGTTTTACCCCTTAGGGGTAAACTTACTGAGTTGAAGTAAACAGTTTTACTTCAACTCAGTAAGTAGAAGCATTGCTGGACAAATGGGATGTAGTTGTAAATAACACCGACCTACAAAACTGAGGGTCAGAAAAGTTTTTACCAAACTTTATGGTGGGTTGATAGGAATTTGGGGTGCCGATTCCAAACACGGCGTCAGTTTTGCCCTATCATGTCTAGTTTTGAAGATATAGTATAGCCTCATTAGTGAATGGTTCATCAGCTTCCTCATAGATCTATTTTTGGAATCGGCACCCCAAATGTACCCAGAAATTGGTGTAATGTTTAAGGAAGCAAAATGTGTTTTGGCCTGTGTAATTAAATATCTTCTTTTTTACCTTCTTGCTTTCTTACCTGGAAATATTTGGGAAGACCTTTTCTATCATTCTTTTTATAAAATCTTTTCGGATCCATAGCTGCCCGCATCTTCAGAGCCTGCAGGTCATTTTTCAATTCTTCAGTCATTTCTGGGGCTTTCATACCAAACCAGCCATCTCCTGTTGTTTTCTCTCGTTCTACCTGTGTTGGAAACATCCAGGAACATTTCAATTACATTTAAATAGATATCAAAATACTTTACCAATTAATTGTATAAACCAATATATTTTGTTTCAGGAGTGGTTGCTTTGCAAGGCCTTGATGTGATGTTATTCTGAAAGTCAAAACAAGGCAAAAATCAGATTGCAGAGACTACAGACACAAGAAAAAGCTTCTGATTTTCTCATACAGTTCTTTGGAAATTCTGTTAACTTCATGCACGCCTTCTTTAGCAAAGGGCAGTGAAACAAAATCTGTAGCCTGGAAAGAAATGAGACTCTGAATCCAGCTTTTATCAAAATTTCAATTTTTACTATTTAGAGCCAAACTAACAAACAAACAAACCTAACAAGCTCATTCACAGTATTACTGTTAACTATTTATACCACAGAGCAGTCCTACAAATGGGTTGAACACATTTATATTTCTAATAATAAATATGAAGTAACCCACATTTACAAACTACTATCACATGCCCAATCAATTACTATTCTTTATGTATCCTAGCCCAATGCTTCACCTCCACACAAGGTACATTTTCACAATTCTTCCAGATCTCTTCAAACATCTTCCCCTTCATGGGCTCACCCTCCTACGCTTTACCTGTCTCTCACCCTGTATGCCACTAGTATTTGCATGCAGCGAAGACAGCTGAACACCATGAGGGTTTCTTCCTATGAACACCATCCTGGAATATTTCAGGGTGATGTTCAAACTCTCCCTGTGTTTGGCATTTATCATCACACAAATGCTGCTCACGGGAAAGTTTGCATATGTATGAGTGAGAGAGCGTTAGTGAGACCACATGCACCACTGGCAAGCTCTAGAGAAAGCCCTCATGTATTAGTCTCCATAAGGAGACAAATAACTGAACAAGGCTTCTCTGTCTTCAGCATCCCTGACAGCGTTATCCACATTCTCTAGCATTCCATTCTATTTCCTGACCTTAGAGGGTAATCGTTGCCAAAAATATGCATTTATTTGGTATGTAGTAATCATATACAACCACATGGGCTTTAGTTACGGAACACATCATTGTCCCAATTGTAGGCATTTTCTCCACAAACTCAAAGGGTTGAAGAGTACTTTCTAAAAATAAAATCTAATATCAACCATCAATGTATTTCACTTATATTTTATCCCATTTTTCTTCAACAATTTCAGGAGAGCACATACAGCATCATCCCCCATTAACCTCACAATTACCATGTGAAGCATACTGAGCTAATAAGAGTGCTGTAAGTAGAGATTAAGTATATATCTAGACAATTTATAAAATAGCCCTATGCTTACAGCATTGAACATTATCAGTATTGTTGAGTAATGCTTCACTTACCCTGCGTTGTTTCTTTAATTGGTACGCTGACTCTTTTAGGGGTGGAATACATTCCTTTTTTTCAAAATCTGGAGTTATTATACTCTTCTGCAAGAGCTGCAAAAATATATCTCATTAGACTGATATAATTATTACCAGGCCTGATCCAAAGGTCACACCTGAAACACAAAAAATTCACCACTGCTCCCCCTTGCCACCTCCTCATCCACTTCCACTCTCTTATCTCCAAAGAGGGTGGTGGCAGTGGTAGCTGCTGCCTCCAGTAAGGAAAAAAAACATATACACAAGGCAGCAATTTGCTTCTTTATGCCGTTCCTTGCACAGTCCCTTTAAATAAAAACATGAGGTTTTCCTATTTCAAATTTAAAGGAACCATTTGAGGGAAAAGCAAGGTAAGGGGGTAGGGACCTGGATGGCTACTTCTTGATCTGTGGGGGAATCTGATAGCGGATACTGAAATCTGCAGATAAGCAAATTGGCAGATCAGTCCAATATGATCTCCAGATGCAACTGTTGCATCTGAAAGTGTCTGGAGGCCTGGAGAGGTTGTGCATGGAGTCTCTGGGCCTTAGCCTCTGGGACACAATCAGAGAAGAATGTCTAGGAGCTCAGGTCTGGCTCTCCACTGTGGGTTTGGAACCTACAGTGAATTAAAACCATGTGTTCAAAACACAGGGATAAACAGGGCAGACCTGTAGATGTACATTTAATTAACATTTAATCAGCAAATATTCTATCACAATTCAGTCATAATGGAATATCTGTATAGCTGTAACAACAACCAATATAAAATTTGCTTATCAGAAGCACTGCTGTTGCATTTATCCGTTTCACTCTTAAAGCTTCCAAGGTTGGTTCCAGTTACATCCTTAAAGCAGACTCTACTTTCAAGAATTACTGACTTAACCAGTACTGAGCAAGAACCAACTGAGGATGATTGTGACACACCAGAATGCTGAAGGCTGTGCAACAATTTTCTGGAGGAGTTCATCACAAATGCAAATGGCTTCCAACATGTGTGTAGCTAAGTAGATTTGCAAACTTCAGTCACTCAACCTAATGATGAGCCAGATTACTGCTTATTTCACTCTGAAGTTCATTCATTATATGGTCACCCACATTCTGATATGCCAAAAAAGCAGTAGGAATTGTGCCTAAAGAAAGGGACATGAAGGGTGCAGTTAACGGCACAATGACCAATCACTTTTCAGTTCTGAATATGTAGTTAAATAACAAAAAAAACCAGGCAACAGCAACAGTGTTGCTCTCTGAGTTTTGTACATCAACTATCTTGGTTAGGAAGGAATAGTATGTATATACAGTGTATTTTGGCTTAAATTTAGCTTTCGATCTTAGAAATAATTTTGCTTTTTAAATAGTTCATATATTTATAGTAGATACATAACATACAGTACAATACTGGTATCTGCAACTTCCCATTTTTTCTGCTTTCAATTGAATGGTACATTACCTCATCTTTCTTCTTCTCCTTTAGTGGCACAATTCCATGTGAACCAGACTTCAGTTTTCCTGCATCAAAATCAATATATAAGCCACCAAGTTGTTTAACGTTTAGTCCAGGATCAATGCTGCTTGAAAACGATACACTAGAAGGGAAAGTATTAATTACAAAAGGTAATACAAGCTATATTTGTAATTGAGCAAAAGTCAAGGGCTAGCAGCATTGCTCGCTTGCTCTCTCTCTCTCTCATTCACTCACTCACACCTTTCCATAGGAAAGAAGATGCAAAAGATTCTGTTACTTCTTTCTACACAGTGCTAACCTTCATCTCATCCATTTCAACTGCATACTGCAAGACTGAGGCAAAGGTCTGTTAGAAAACAGCTGAAGTGAATTAGAATTACAGGTCATGTCTTGTTATCTGCTGGGGTTCCGTTCTAAAACCTCTAGTGGATAAAAAAGTGGAAAAATAGATTTAAAGACCCACTTCCATGTTTCTTGCCCCTCTAGTGCTCCTAATAAGATTGTGTCTTGATGTTCACAGGGGTTTGATTCTGGGATTCCCTGCTGATACCATAAAATGTGTCAAATAAAAGAAATTTTTAAAAAATTAAAAAGTGTGTCCCTTTACAATTGTGGTAAATTGACCGCTTGCCTTTGCCTTGCTCAGCTGAAGAATGGAATGATCGCTTACAAAAGGGGTCTCCAAACTTTTTGGCCAGAGGGCCACATCAAATATCTGGCGTGGTGTGGAGGGCAGGAAAAAAAAATTAAAAATAAAATTTAAATAAATTAGAGATGGAACTTAGATGAGTGAATACATGAATGAATGGGCTCATTCATTCAATCTCTCTGGCCCTCAGAACACCTTCCAGACACAATCAGAGCACAGTTCTGGTAATGTTCAGTTAAGTGGGCAACAGGCTTTCAGGGGACAAGAGGTTGGCCACGGGCCGGAAAGAGGCTTGCTGCGGGCCGCATCTGGCCCCTGGGCCGGGGTTTGGAGACCCCTGGCTTACATGACTGTTCCTTTACAACAGTAAGAAAAGCAGTTTTTTAAACTGTGATTTTAAAGAGATGCATTTTCCCCTTCTCCAGGGATCAGCACATTCCTTCTCATTTGCAGTGGCCATTCGTGTTGAGTCAAATCCGTGTATAACAAGGTTGGACCTGTACTATGCATAAGCAGAAGCTCAGATTGAGCCTTCAGTTGCCTACACCCAAAATAGGTTTTCAGAGTCTTGCACAGTTCCTTGTCCCTATGACTAGTGACTGGTTATCCATATTCCTCCTTTGATCTATTCTACCAGGCCTTGCAAAAAATAACAATTCCACCTCCCCCCCAAAAAACCCCTGGTATGTGTAAGAAGAATGACTCAATGGCTAATCCAGAAACATCTCCTCTCTCAGCAAGAGCATATAAACCATAACTAAGTGATCTTAAGACAACTTACATTTTATTATTTGACACCAGTAAATCTTCATCTTCATCCATAAACTCCTCCTCACTGTCTTCCAGCTCTGAGGACTCTTTGCTTTTCTCACTCTCTTTTTCATCCACTAAGTCCTTCTCTAAATAGTATGCTTTGCTGGACTGCAAACCAGGGGTTTTGTCAATTACAAACAATTCTTCCTGGTGTGATTTGTCCAAGGCCAATGCATTTTTATTACTTGTACCCGGAGAACTAGTGATCACTTCCACATCATTAATTTCTCCTAAATCGCTGCTTTCAGACTCATCGCTGTCATCACTGATAAAAAGTGAAGCAATTAAACATTTTTCATTCCCTACTTTCTTTGTTGCATGTGAAGAGGTTTCAGCAACTGGTTCCTCTTGGCTCCCATCACTGTCCTCGCTTGCAATAGAAATCCTACAGTCATCATCACTGCTGTCAATAGTTTGTATCGGGATGCTATCGTTTTGTGGGCTACCTGCAGGGACCTCGTCTACATCTATTACCTCTTCTGTGTGATGGAAACAGCTCTGTGTAGCCCTTCTGGTACCTGTTTTTGGAGGTTCTGTATTGTTTTTTCTTTTATTAGGGGTTGTCTGTCTTGGAGACATATCAGATTGTTCAAGGCTTCTGTGGTTTTGTGGAAATATGTCTGTATTCTTCACAGGGGATGGTTTTTCAGTTACTTTTTGGGTTTTTTCTAAACTTTGATCATACATGTTCTCTGTACTCTCCTCTACTTCATACACATCATCTGATATTTGTTTTGTAATGGATATGCTTGCTCTTTTACTCTTTCCTACCTTTACCACTGTGTTATCCACAGATTCATGAGCTTTATCCTTTGGCCACTCTTTTTTAGGGGATTTTTGGATATATTCCCTCTCTATGTTTTTAGGGCTGCTTGACAGAATCTGTTTTGGATCACTGCTCATAACAGATTCAGAATGGCACTTTATTTTACAAGGGCTAGGATGTTCATTGTTTTGAGCAGAGAAGAAAGAGACCTTTTCTGTTTCTAAATCAGATTTTGTGGGTTGTTCTGAATCAGAGATCACTATTGGTAGGGATTTAATTACACACTCAGGCAATTTTTCATCACCCACCACAACTTCGCTTTTTCTCTCAGACTGCAAAGTTGTTGCTCCTTGTGACTTCACCCCCATGCTCCTTGTTATTCGCTTAACCCGAGCAGATGGTTCTGTGGAAACACTTGAACACCATGATGCTGCATCAGACACTTCTTCAGCTTGGGTTTCACATACTGGCAATATACTAGCCTTGGTTTGTTGGCTTCTAGTCTTCCGTGGAGTATTAAGGGGCCGCACTCCTGAAATTGTGGAAGAACATGATTCTGCTTCAGAGACTTCATCATCTTCTTGACATTTGCTTCCCTCGTTTGGAATAGTTTTCTTGCTTTGTCTGTTTTTAGCTGCAGACTCTGGTTGACAAGGAATCATAATTTTCCGTCTTCTTGTTATTCTGATAAACATAGGTGTCTGAAGACCAGACACAGAGGAACAATTTGATTCAGCTTCAGAAATATCTCCATCTGCCTGCAGTTCTGCAACTGAGTCTGCTAAACTTAAAGTTTTACTCCTAATTAAAGTTTTCTGTGTTTCCAATACAAAACCTGATTTTGTTTCTGACTCCTTCATTTTCTCAGATTGAGAGTCAGGAATGACTTCTGAGTGGGAATTAATTTTTCTTCTGCTCCTGGTTGTCCTCACAGAAGAGCTGCCTTTTGCTGAGGTCAGCTGCAAGGACAAAAAAGATGTCACAGTGAACATAAGAAGAGCCCTGCTGGATCAGACTAAAGGCCCATCGACCTGCCTCCTGTATCTCACAGTGGCCCACCAGGTGCCCCAGGGAGCACACAAGACAACCAGAGGCCTGCATCCTGGTGCCCTCCCTTGCAGCTGACATTCTGAGGTAACCTACTTCTAAAACCAGAAGGTTGCACATTACACATCAGGGTTTGTAACCTGTGATGAGCTTTTCCTCCAGAAATCTGTCTACTCCCCTTTCAAAGGCATCCAAGCCAGATACCATCACTATATCCTGTGGCAAGGAGTTCCACAGATGAATTACAAGACAACATGAGACCTGCATCCTGCTGCCTTGTATCCCCTGCATCTAGCCTCCTTCTAAAGGCAGGTGGTTACACATGCCCATCAGGGATGGACTTTTCCTCCAGGAATCCGCCCAGCCCCCTTTGAAAGGCATCCAGAGCAGCTGCCACCACCACATCCTGTGGCAGGGAGTTCAGCAGGCAACTTTCCATGACAGGGCGGAGTACTGCGCGTGCTCCCTCTTCACTTCCCGCCCCCCAACGGGCCTCCACAGAGAGCAGCTCCGAGGGCGAACCCTGCAGACACAGGCGCCCCCCCCCCGTCCTCGCACCTCCGCAGGTGTCCAGATCGAACGCCAGGGCGGTGATGCTGCGCGCGCTCCCGAGGGAGGGAAACCGCGCGCGACACAGGGGGGAGGCTCGTGCATGTCGAAGCCCAGCCCGCGGGTTCGCGCCCTCCTGCCGCCCTCACCTCAGCCCCGGCAGCGGGCACGTGGCTCTCCGCCTCCGACTCGCTCCGCCGCGCGGGCCGCCTGGTGGCCACCATCTCGCCGGCCTCGGGGAGGGCGGCGCCGGAAGTGAGGTTGGTCCGTCGCTCGCCCGCTTTCCGGTCGCGGCGGTGCGCGTGGGAAACATTCCGGGTGGAAACGTCCCGCCGCCTCTGCGGTTCCCACCGGCTGGGAGGCGCCGCACAAGTCACGTGGTCGCACAATAGGCACAGGGCGGTGGCGGAGCTAGAGGGGGGGCAAAGCGCTAGATCTTGTGGGGAGTCCCCTACAGAGTGCAAGGAGCTCCTCCCCCTGCCACCGCCTCAAATGGCTCCGAAGGGGAGGCGCCCCACAACCCCTAGTGCTTTGCCGCCCTCCAGCTACGCCCCTGCCCTCAGCAGACCTAGTGCTTTGCCCCCCCTAGCTACACCACTGGCTGAGGGGGGGGTTGTCTGAAGGCTGCAGTCATTTCCCTTTCCCCGTCTACTTACATAATGGTTCCTAAATATGTTGGGAGTGAAGGTTGACTTCTTCATGCTTAATCTTTTGTCAGCCCTGAAGCCTCCTCCTGATGATTTCTCCTCTCCCCCCCAATAGAAAAAATAATTTTTTCTATTAGAATCTCCCTGCTTGGTTCCTGGAGATTCCTCAAAACCCTATGATGCTTCACTGCCTTCTCTCACAACCGGTGCAGAGTTTTGTTCCCATTCACTGCGCAATTTCCAAACGTTTTTATCTCAAGGCACACTGCCTAGGCACTAAAATGGTCAAGGCGCACCATCTGTTTTTTGACAATTGACAAGGCACACTGTGCTGTTAGTGGGGGGCTCACACCCCCCCAACAGCCGTTTGAATAAATGACCCTCCCCAAAACTCCCATGGTACACCTGCAGACCATTTGTGGCACACCACTGTGGCCCCCAGCCCTGTGGTTGTTAATTGCTAGTTTACTGTATAAATTACCATGTGAAATAGAGCAAGAGAGATCACAGCAACTTCTTCCACCACTTAAATGGTGTTATGTGTAAAACTTGGGCTCAGTCTGAGGAGGACCAGAGGGAAAACTGCTGCAGGAGAGGAGGCTGCAGTACCAGCAGAGGGAGGGTAGAGGCTGCTGTGTGCAGAGGCCTATAAAAGGGGCTGCACAAGCAAGGAGTGGATAGACCACCAGGGGGAAAAGCTGCTGTGAGGAGCCTTGGAGAGCAAGCTCTGCAGAGGAAGAAAGATCACCAGGCGAGCTGGGAGAGAAGGAGCTGCAGAGCAGAGCTGAAACCTGAGAGCTAAGGCGACCAAGCCAAATCAGGAACTGAGGAGAGAGAGCTGCAGCAAGGAGCCCCTGGGAGAGCCACTGAGAGCCAGGGAGCAACCAGCCAGCCTTTGCCACAAGTCCTGCTGCCTCCTGCCTGCCTAGTGCCTGCCTCAGGTCCTCACTCAATCAGGGAATTTGGAACGAGGGTGTTGTCATTTTGGTTCAGGTTCCATTCCTCACAATAAAAGCCTTGAACTTACGTTGGTTTCAGTGGTCTCTTTTGATCCTGCATAACAGTGGTATTTCACTAATTCGCCTTCTTCACATGAGCAGATTAGTTAGGTGACTTTGCACTTATTAACCAGTTGAGGTAATGTCCTCACCAGCTCTCAAGCAGATGCACACCACCCCCTGGTGCTACTACTCATTCTAGAAAAACTTTGTTGCCAAAATAGCTGGGCAGCACTTCAGCAGGCTGCAAGTTTGTGCTCACCTGACTAAGAGCCAAATCCTATCCAACCTTCAAGCACTGATGCAGCTGTGCCAATAAGGTGTGTGCTGCATTCTGCAGTGGTGGGGTAGTCACAGAGGCCTCCTCAACATAAAAGAACATTTGTTCCCTTACCTTGGGGCTGCATTAGTGCTGGAAAGCTGGATAGGATTGGGCCCTTAATCCTTCTTGCTGTATACAAAACTATTTTAGGGAAAAATCTAGCCTTCTCATTGAAATAAATTCTTCACCTATCCTTTTTTAAAAGATGAAAGTACATAGATGTGAGCCCCCCTTCTGCAGTCTGAAGGTACATAGTCCACAGAGACATCAGAAAAAGACCACACACACAATCTGAACTTTTAAAATTGAAAAATGGCTATTGACTCTTGTTATCTGAACAGATTAGGGCTGCTTTGGATCAAAAACTGTGTATGTCTTGCACAGGAAGTTACAGTGAAAAACTGAGTTTTAGACCAGAAGTGCAAAGAGATTTTTAATTCCCTGCAGGTTTACTAACTCACTGAGAATTACATCACATAATCTTTTGTCTACAAGAAATTGTAGACATGATTGAAATGATTAACAGGTGTGCTTAGATGTTCAACTGTATGAAGACATTAGGGCTGGAAGATTCCTCTCATCCTAAATTTTAAAAAATTTGTTTTCATAGTATGAGTGTGTGTCAAAACAGTACCTCATACATAAATGTTTATGTGAAACACTTCAGTCATAACTACTCACTGAAGAGTAACCATTGTTCAGAGGGAAAACAGACTAAAAGTGCTATTATTCTCCCTCCCCCACAAAAAAATCTGCAACAGAACCTGTGCCATTATTTTGAAGTGTGCATGGATGGAAAATGATTACCACCAGATTTCTGTAAAGCAAGCTCTTTTTTTAATCAACAGTAACAATTTCAAACTTGTAAAAAGCACATTCAGAACAGAAGTTTAAATAAGACCATCAATTCATTCTGAAGCTGACTACATACGACTGCAGCACACAAAAAACTCAGCCCATTTTGTATCCTGACCCCAATTTTGCATAAACAGAACGTTTTCCTGTACATTCAATATACATATACTATTTTTATCAATATCTTCAGAGTTATTTTAAGCAGCAAAATTTACTCAAGAATCCCTGTCAAAGAACTCATATTAAAAGTAAATTCCATTCGTTCTTACTTGGGTTCATGACTTCACATATTACTTGCCAGGAATGATCCACCAATTTCCATGGGACTTCATTCCAAGCAACATTTGAGAACTAGGGTGGCTGCCACATGCTTAAAATATTTTATGACCCAGACGCCACCACATGCTAAATAAACCCTATTGTTCAAAATCTTTATAAACAGAAATTTGAGAAATGTCCCGACTGGAATGGATTGAAGTAGGAGATGTGGTATTACTGATATACAAACGCAATTATTCACTCTGGCTGCCTATGACAAAGTTGTCTTTTGATTAGAACGTAAAAATGTTAAGTTTCACCCCTTATGAAACTTTTTTGGTACATTAATAATTACACAGACCAATTTTTTTAACCTCATGCAAATGACTAAAATGTTCATAAAATGTTTTTGTATAGAAGTGTCACTGAGATTTTTGGGAAATGCTTCAAGTGAAAAACGAGGAGACTGCTTAAGGTATAGCAGTTTTCTTAGGCTAAGCCTTCCAATAGTAATAAATGCACCAAATTAGTTCCAAACAAGATACAAACTTAAAAAATGTAATTTTCTAGCGAGAGCTCTGATAGCACCATTATCTTTCAGTAATCTCAGAGTACAACAAATAGACTGCAATGATAATTGTGCAATGCAGAGGTTTACACAACACATTTCAATCATTTTTTATAGTTCTCAAAATTTCCATGGTGAAAAATGGAAAAGAAAAGTAAAACAAAAATTGAGTTAAATTGAATTCTGTTTTAACTAGTGGTCTCCAGCTCACAGTTCCAACAGAAACTTGTCAAAAGAAATGTGGCACAGAATCAAGTTAATGAACAATACAAGGATTAGCAAAGGCCTCTTGTACCACTGACGTACCTAGTGAGGGGTTCAAGGCAAGCAAATACCCCAGGGTGCCACACCTGCAGAAGTGGTGCTGCCTTCCTCCCCTCTCACTGCTGTCCTTCAGAGGGTCTTTAAAGTGCACTTCTGCTTTTTGCTGGAAAACTGGAAGTGACTGTTAGGCCTTCTGGAGGCCTCAGAAGGCCTTCTGAGGGCCCCCTGGTTGGGGTCATTTAACTTGGAGAGAGAGGCATTCTGCAGTCCCGGCCCAGGGGGGCACAGGGGACACTATCACCACTGTCTTGTTCTATGATGGGGGACGCAATGAGGACTCAAGTATACATTCATGAATATATTACACAATTTGCTTGCCTACACTTAGTATTGTCCCATGAATATAACCAGAGTTGCGATTTCTGCAAGTATTAATAAATCTATTCCACTATCATAGCAGCAATTAGAAAAGGTTTAACAAGTTACATATCTCCTCGCAAATAAAAATATTTCAATCAAAATATAACTAGTCAATTTTTTAGTTTATATTAGTCATTAAAATATCCCAAATATTTTATTTATATATAATCTCTAAATTAGCAAACAGTTTTAATGAATAACAATATTTCACATGTGAGCAAGCTGGTCTCAGCATAAAATACAGGAGAGAAAAGGAAATGGAAAGACCAACTATGCTGTCAGATTGTTATACCACTATATAATCTGGGCTTCACTAACCACCTGATAATAAAACTTTTGGTTTTTACAAATTCCAGTTTGAACCTGGATACAATAACTTGTAGAGAGATCAGGTGTCTCAGAAGCAGGTTATTGTCAAAATCAATTTTAAGACGATGCGATTCTTTTGGCTTGCAGGATGTAGCCTTTGGATTTGATAATTCCTCTGCTCTTAACTATGACTGAATACCGTAGAAGCCACAGCGGAGTCCATTCATGTGCTTGGCAATCTGGAATACTTTCCTGAAGAGCATCTTGGAAACTTGATTCATAAAGCAGTTCTAAAGTTAAAATAGGGACATCAGACAAGGACCGTTACAGTATTTTCCAACAATGGCAGAATACCAATAATTCTTTATCCAAGTGATTGGATCATTCTTCTGAAATATATTCTCAAAATTATAGTAGGTTATCCAAAACAGCGAAATCACCCTGGATAAGAGTGCTAGTTATGAATTTCAAATGCCTTAATGCCCCACATACTGAAACTGGGTCTAGTTCAACAAGGCAATTTGTTAGATGACCTCACCTTTCGGATCATTATGAGTTAAGAGCTGGATATCAAATTCTTTTGCAAATGCAGTCAAATCTGGTGGCATCACACAACAAGAAGCGAGATTCACCTGGTTACTGCTTGGTTTCACCTATTAAGAAAAAGCTTTTGTTCAGAGGTAAGACAGCAGTATAATGTTTGCCTTTCATGTACAAATGTTATGTTTGGAGGTCCTCCTCTAGGTGCATCCACCACAGAAAATGAAGCATGAAGCAACCACAAAGAGGATTTTCTCAGTCACTCTGACCCCCTTTTGAAGCATTCTCACCAGGGAGGCTTGCTTGGTACTCAGTTTTATATCCTTTTAGCACTAAAGCTTTTGCATTTCCTCAAGCTTTTAAGGCATGGCTATTCCGACGGGCGGACTTCCCTCAAATGAGGAGGCTGGTTAGAAGGAGGTTGAAAGGGAGGGTAAAAAGAGTCCAGTCTCTCCAGAGTGCATGGAGGCTGCTTAAAACAACAGTAATAGAGGCCCAGCAGAGGTGTATACCGCAAAGAAAGAAGGGTTCCACTAAATCCAGGAGAGTGCCCGCATGGCTAACCAGCCAAGTTAGAGAGGCTGTGAAGGGCAAGGAAGCTTCCTTCCGTAAATGGAAGTCTTGCCCTAATGAAGAGAATAAAAAGGAACATAAACTGTGGCAAAAGAAATGTAAGAAGGTGATAGGGGAGGCCAAGCGAGACTATGAGGAACGCATGGCCGGCAACATTAAGGGGAATAATAAAAGCTTCTTCAAATATGTTAGAAGCAGGAAACCCGCCAGAGAAGCGGTTGGCCCTCTGGATGGTGAGGGAGGGAAAGGGGAGATAAAAGGAGACTTAGAGATGGCAGAGAAATTAAATGAGTTCTTTGCATCTGTCTTCACGGCAAAAGACCTTGGGCAGATACCGCTGCCCGAACGGCCCCTCCTAACCGAGGAGTTAAGTCAGATAGAGGTTAAAAGAGAAGATGTTTCAGACCTCATTGATAAATTAAAGATCAATAAGTCACCGGGCCCTGATGGCATACACCCAAGGGTTATTAAGGAATTGAAGAATGAAGTTGCAGATCTCTTGACTAAGGTATGCAACTTGTCCCTCAAAACGGCCACGGTACCAGAAGATTGGAGGATAGCAAATGTCACGCCTATTTTTAAAAAGGGAAAGAGGGGGGACCTGGGAAACTATAGGCCGGTCAGCCTAACATCTATACCGGGTAAGATGGTGGAATGCCTCATCAAAGATAGGATGTCAAAACACATAGACGAACAGGCCTTGCTGAGGGAGAGTCAGCATGGCTTCTGTAAGGGTACGTCTTGCCTCACAAACCTTATAGAATTCTTTGAAAAGGTCAACAGGCATGTGGATGCGGGAGAACCCGTGGACATTATATATCTGGACTTTCAGAAGGCGTTTGACACGGTCCCTCACCAAAGGCTACTGAAAAAACTCCACAGTCAGGGAATTAGAGGACAGGTCCTCTCGTGGATTGAGAACTGGTTGGAGGCCAGGAAGCAGAGAGTGGGTGTCAATGGGCAATTTTCACAATGGAGAGAGGTGAAAAGCGGTGTGCCCCAAGGATCTGTCCTGGGACCGGTGCTTTTCAACCTCTTCATAAATGACCTGGAGACAGGGTTGAGCAGTGAAGTGGCTAAGTTTGCAGACGACACCAAACTTTTCCGAGTGGTAAAGACCAGAAGTGATTGTGAGGAGCTCCAGAAGGATCTCTCCAAACTGGCAGAATGGGCAGCAAAATGGCAGATGCGCTTCAATGTCAGTAAGTGTAAAGTCATGCACATTGGGGCAAAAAATCAAAACTTTAGATATAGGCTGATGGGTTCTGAGCTGTCTGTGACAGATCAGGAGAGAGATCTTGGGGTGGTGGTGGACAGGTCGATGAAAGTGTCGACCCAATGTGCGGCAGCAGTGAAGAAGGCCAATTCTATGCTTGGGATCATTAGGAAGGGTATTGAGAACAAAACGGTTAGTATTATAATGCCGTTGTACAAATCTATGGTAAGGCCACACCTGGAGTATTGTGTCCAGTTCTGGTCGCTGCATCTCAAAAAAGACATAGTGGAAATGGAAAAGGTGCAAAAGAGAGCGACTAAGATGATTACGGGGCTGGGGCACCTTCCTTATGAGGAAAGGCTACAGCGTTTGGGCCTCTTCAGCCTAGAAAAGAGACGCTTGAGGGGGGACATGATTGAGACATACAAAATTATGCAGGGGATGGACAGAGTGGATAGGGAGATGCTCTTTACACTCTCACATAATACCAGAACCAGGGGACATCCATTAAAATTGAGTGTTGGGCGGGTTAGGACAGACAAAAGAAAATATTTCTTTACTCAGCACGTGGTCGGTCTGTGGAACTCCTTGCCACAGGATGTGGTGCTGGCGTCTAGCCTAGACGCCTTTAAAAGGGGATTGGATGAGTTTCTGGAGGAAAAATCCATTATGGGGTACAAGCCATGATGTGTATGCGCAACCTCCTGATTTTAGGAATGGGTTAAGTCAGAATGCCAGATGTAGGGGAGAGCACCAGGATGAGGTCTCTTGTTATCTGGTGTGCTCCCTGGGGCATTTGGTGGGCCGCTGTGAGATACAGGAAGCTGGACTAGATGGGCCTATGGCCTGATCCAGTGGGGCTGTTCTTATGTTCTTAAGCTTGACAACCTTTTAGAGTGCTGGTTTTATGTTGTTACAGCGCCTGTCATTTTTCTTGTATTGTTTTTGCTTTATTCAGGGCACAATCCTCGCCCACTTTCCAGCACTGACATAAGCATAATGCAACTTTGAGGTTGGAAACAAACATTGCCCTACCTTGAGCAGGCCTCCGTGACTGCCCCCCAACTGCAGGATACAGCACATGCCCCACTGGCACAGCTATGCCAGTGCTGGAAAGCTGGTTAGGACTGTGCCCTGATAGTTATAACTGTTAGAAGCTACCCTGGAAATATTTGTATATATGGGATATATATTTGTAAAATAATAAATAAATGATTGTACATTCTCTAAAAAGATTTGGAAAGTTCCTCCACAATTTAAAAAAATCTATAATTTTCTTCATGTATCAAACACAGAGGTGAAGTTTGCTAACTTGCTCAAAGTAAGCGGCAGCTGCCACAATTATTCCATCCATAGTGGAAAGATCACTGAAGTATTACTTCAGTCCCTCTGCTTGGCCACAATGGATTAAATCACCCAACCAGCCGTACATGTTCAATGATTTTGCGCTTGTGATGCACACACATCCTGGTCATCCCTCTCACTTCCTGGAGTGTCCAGGGCTTGTCCCTTCATTGTGTGGGGGTGGTACATCTGCAAAAAAATAGGCTTAAAATAGAGGCTTTAAAAATAAAACATCTTAAAAATAGGCTTATCAGTACATGGAGATGGACAGGGTGGATGAACTGTGCCCCCACACACTGAGATGAATTCCCCCCAGACCAGAGGTGCTAGGGCATGTACATACTGGGAGAATGCATACCTTTTAGCATGTAGGCCTTGTTGGGTGATGTAAATATTTTCCAAGCCAGCCTAATACCATGTTTCCTTTTCTAGGCAGGGTTTCTTATTTCTAATACAAAGGTGGAAGGGTCACACTACATCACTGGAAATTTAGCATCAATTATATCAAGAACAGAGCGAAAGAAAACATATTGTATTTCATGATGACTTTCAGCCCTTTTAGTCTGTTAAGAGAGATTACACATAGCTCTCTGGCTTTCCCAGCCTATCAATTCTGTGTTGATAATTAAGCCTGATTTGATAAGCTATGCAGCTAAATATAGCAGCAACAAAAAAAGAAAAGTTGTTTCAGGTTCTCTCTTTTGAACAGCTTGGCTCTTACCTGAGCCCACAAGAACAGCTGCTCCAACAGTGTTTTATCTAGATCAGAAGTTCCTATGGCAACAATCTTTTTGTTTTGAACTAGGTTTTCAAGCTCTGCCCAGTAAGGTTGCAAGTACTCTAAGGAAACATTAATTCCATCTTCAGTTGGAGGCGGAGCAATGATCACTGAATCCAGTTGGTCAACACCAAGGGCAGAACAAGCTGAAAACAGACAAAAAGAGGTTCATGCCTGAGCAGGACAAAAATTGCAAAGGTGGTAAGAACACACAACAATTCACTTGAATTCATGAGCTCTTCCATTTGCTTGCAGTGCAATCCTATGCTACTCAGAAGTAAGTTTCATTGTGTTCAATGGGGCTTCTCCTCAAGAAGTGCATATGGCAGTGGTTCTCAAAATGGTGGGCTGCAACCTACCAGGTGGTGTAAAAGTTCCCCTCTCCCTTTAAGGAGCAGGGGAAGGGGGGAGGCAGCGACACGATCCCCAGGATCGTTTCACTAAGAGAGGGTGAGCAGGGTGCTTTTACTCACACAGGGCTGTAAGAGCCTGCCTTCCGCAGGGCTCCCTGAGGGTTGGAACATTCAAAAAAAACAAGAGCAAAGCACTTCTAGTTTCCAGGAGGTGCTTTGCGAAACTTACTCACCCTGCAAACACTTACTTAGGGAGTAAATTTCCCTAAAAGTTTGAGAAACACTGGCATATGGGATTGCAACCTTGCAAAATGTTGACATCTGCGAATCCATACAGTCAACTTTTAACTTTTCTAAACAATTCTTTATGGGAATGTATCTGTACTTCACCATACAAAAGGTACAGTGGATGGAGACAGTAAATGTCAGAAAGACACAAAGTACTAGCTGAGTTCTTAATAAATTCAATTCTTTCAATCACAGCTGTGGTTACAAATGCCACCTGGTATATTCCGTTTGGCAGGATATCCACAAATCCATTTTTATTTTCAAGGCGTAAGATTGCTTTATTCTGCTCCTAAGACAACTTCCAACATTACTATATAGGGAAACAAAAAAACCCTCATTTTTTCCCCTGTGTAGTGTGCTTGTAAACTCTACTGTTTCACAGCAAAGCAAGTTACAAAGTCTGATTTCCTTCAGTTGCTAACAAGCTTGCATTTGTTTCTGCAGGATACAAGTGCTACAGGTTTCACCATCTGCCAACTTCAGTTCAAAGACAGTAATAAAAAGGTATGAAGGTTGTTAGATTTTGACAAATTCACCTTCAGTGAAAACATCACTGCTTTAGAGTAAGAGCCTTTAGGGAAAAACTGCAAGAGTCACCCAAATTTCAGCCTTGAACTTACTCATGCTGACTGCCTCGCGGATTGATGAAGAGTTTGATCCCGCAATAAACAGTTTTGCTGAAAATGAAAAACCAGAGTTAAAGATAGCACTTTACTGAAGCAAGTGGACTGTTCAATGCAGCATGGTGAATAAGTGAGCCTCTCATGAAGCATCAGATGCTTCAGATACTGGACCTGGACAAATGACCAAACGGGGTGTGCAACCTAATTTTTTTTACAACTTATGGGCACTGACTAAATTTTACCTGTGAGTTTGTATATGGGGATGGGGGGGTCACCCGAGTACCTTGAACTTCCTTTTCCTGGTCCACTGTTGCTTGCCCACAATATTTGTTTTTATTTTACTTCCAGCACTATAACAGTGGTGTCTGTTATTTTCAGAATATACGCTTGCATTGTCTTAAGGCTACGAGATTATCACACATATGACTGAACAATGCATGTAACCAAAGCAGTACCAAACATCTTGCTTCAGGCAGCGCCCTCTTTACGAAGACAAGCCAAACAAAGGCTACAGTCCTAGACATACTTACCTGAAAGTAAGCCTCACTGAAAACAGTGGGCTTACTTCCACGTAAATACACATATGATTGGATTGTCAGCCAACCAGTTGACTAATTAATAAAAATGATTGTCCATTTAGTGAAATTTAATTTTTGTAGGAGGCACAATGCAACCTTTTAGCTGTACCGTTTTGCACAAGTCCTAAATTCTGCTGGACATTTTCTCTTATGCTTTTTCTCACCCAATTCAACACTTTTGACAGAACCACTGTATATTCAAGATGCTTGCTCCTTAGGGCAGAGCCTGCTCTCAGATCTCTCTTATGCCTAGCGTACAACTGAATTTACCTGAGACTTTCAATTCTTCCCTTTCTTCAGAATTGATCTTTTCTATTGCTTGAGCAAGAGTACACTCCAAGATTTCTGGCATCTCCTGCAAACACACGACAGTAAAGGCCAGCATTTCATTTCTTTTCACACATTACAAGCAGCAGAAGAGACATCAGCATAGCCTTTTACCTCTGAAAAGGCACGTTTTCAAATGTTGAAAAAGCAAAATTGTCAAATGTGATATAATTGCCAAATGCAGGAGGGAGCAGCCTATTCAAACGATTAATGCAGCAATTGTTTGATTTTTGAAAACACAGAAAACAAGACATGGGGGCACAACCTAAACAGAACTGCAGGAAAAACTCAGGCTGAAACAGGCACAACACAAAAAGGGGCTGCAATATGCTCTTTGGCTACATAGACAACTGGCTTTTAAAAGTGGACTATTAGGCAAACATATCCGTGAGCTCATCAGTCTTGCCCTCCCTCCTTCACCCAATGTTGCCACTTCCTCTTCATTCTCTACTTAGGGAACTAAACAAAATGCCCTAAAGCCATGCGCTTGAGACCAAAGTCCTGCCACACACTGCCATCTCATTGGTTCATTTTCCCCAGTGAGAGGCAATGCTATTGTGCTAGAGAAGGGGGCAAGGGAAGAGCTGTGAGCTTCTGGTTTTTGGCTTGCTGATACTCATCTGACAGTTCTGTTTTGAAAGTGGACTTGCTACACTGTGAGCATGCAGTAAGAAGACACCTCTGTTTTCTGCCAATCCTATCCCCTTAAGGCAGACCTCTTCCTGTTCTGCAGGAGGGAGCAGGGAAGTTACCATGCATGAGCTTCCTTCCAAATGCACTAGCATTAGGTTACAGTACATTACGCTTGTTTTCAAAGTACAATCTACACATTTATATAATCCATATACTGCAACTAACAAAACAAATGTCTTAAATATTGTGATGGCTGAATTTCATTTCACATATTGGGCCATGCAAACCAGGCAACTTTTTGGCTACAAATTTGTGGTCCAATTTGATGGTATGTGGCTGTAGATAACAACCCAGGAACAGGATTACAGTTTGGACAAGTCTAGCTGCGTTTACTCTCAAGTGAGACACTCCCATCTTTTTTAGAGTCTCAACATGAAGATCAATGCCTTGTACAAACATGGAGTCCTTTTCTTGTCTCACTGTTGGCAAGGGGGAACAGAAAAGCCCTATGCCATGAGCTCCACTTGTGATTCATAGGCTCCAAGTCTTCATTTGTAAGAACCTATGTTTCTAGATGTGAACATGCACGTACGTGAACATGCCCGTACCTTGACCTTGCAATTGTGGCCAGCCCCTTTTCAAGCTAGGACACCCACACCATGGCAGATTTTGGCTGCCATGTGTACAAGCCCACATCACACCACAGGTTCCTACAAATAACACTGCTGTCCACTTACGAGCCCTGATGCCTGGGACGCATGCAGGAGTTATTACCACATGTATGAACCTGCCCCAATGCTGGCAGCATCCAACCCTGCCGACATACATTTAACAGCAGGTGTGACAAGAGACTTGTAAACTCCCAAGACAAACAAGCATAACCAAACATCACATCACCACTGTGTGCTCTTGTGTCAGTAAGATTCTCTGTTATGTACTAGAGCAGCCATTTTCAACCAATGCACCATGACACACCAGTGTGCCATGATTGGTGTGCTGTAGGAGTTTGGGGAGGGTCATTTATTAGTAGGGCCATTGGGGGATGTGAGCCCCTCAACAACAGCATGGTGTGCCTTTTCAACTGTCAAAAAACTGATGTGCCTTGAAAATTTTAGTACCTTGTCAGTATGCCATGAGACAAAAAAAAAGTTAAAAATCACTGCATTAGAGGATCTTAATTTCCTCCAAACAGCCAGCATGGCAAATCAAACTTAAAGACAGAGTATTATGTTGAAGCGAACGTGATCAAAATTCCTATAATTTATGCAAGTTAAATTCCCAGAAGCAACACAAGACTTTCCCATGAATGCTTTCTTTTCTCAACCACAGCCAGGTTATGCAAGAGACAAATGTGTCATTTCATTAAATGAGTCTGTAAGGAAATATGCAAGAGAAGGGACCTCTTACCTGCATTACATCAGGGCTGATCTTTGAACTCCATTCATTTAAAGTTTTCTGAATGCAGTCCCGAAGCTACAAAGCAACATTTTCATTACTGATTTAACACCACTTTACTTGGTATCTGCTACACAATAAAATTCAAGAGATCAGTACAGCACAGTCTTACTTCCCCTTGTTCACCTACCCCTCATTCTTCCCTACCCCCTTCATCACTCTCATCTATATAAAAGTACAAAACAGCATACAGGTGCAGCCTATTTATCCATGGATTTTTTATCTGCAGATTTGTCTCAACGGGAATGGGGGGGTACTGAAAGTCACACACACCTTTGCCTCCTTTGCCCTTTGATGGCACAGGCAGTGAGGTGGAGCTCTCTGTCTCACTCACACACACACAGGGGCAGGTGTGGTAGCAAGAGAGGGGATTGCTTTAAAAAACCCAGGAACTGTTTTCCCAATTCCCACCCCCCCCCCAGATGGTGCAGGCAATCACCTACCCAAGCAGGCCTTCCCACCAAGCAAAGCATGAGATTTAGCCTACAATCCTCTCCACACTTTCCTGGGAGTAAGCCCCATTGACTGGAATGGGGCTTACTTCTGAGTAGAAATGCATAGGGCTGGAAACTTAAAAGCCAGCATTCTAACTGTGAAAGAAGCCAGGCAGCCAGCAACAGGAGCGCTGAGTACAGAGGGGAGGGGATTGAGAACAACTGCCTTAGTTTCCTTCCATCCAGAAGTGTCCAGCTGCAGCCTATTTGTGTAACTCTATGGAATTTAGCACAACGCTGTTTTTGTTAATTGCACCGAGTCACGGAATGGAACTAACGTGGGTAAATAGGCTCCATCTGTACTTTCCCTTGAACAATGATACAGTATAATTTAAAAAAAGCAAGCCCACAACACAAGTTTTTCCATAGCCTGCTTACACAAGCTTTCTCTGCTTATAAGAAAAGTGAGTATCTCACATGACAATACCCTGGGCATCAAAATGGGACTAAAACAAAAGGGACTCTCCAGGTATGTGACAATTCATGGAAGGAGGGAAACACAGCAATTAAATAAAATCATCCAAGTTGTTAATTATTAGCCAGAAGGCACAAAGTAATTGGATTCCAACAACTAGCAATGGTTTGCTGTGCTCAGAGCAAGGAGAAGGAGGACAGCTGAGGAGAAAGGAAGATACACTGTGAAATGTAAGCAAAGCACTCATTTGCTGTCTTATCACACGGCCACCTGTACCAATGGTAGGAATTATTTTCATTTTAGATGTTTCTCTCATTTAGAACATAGAAAGTTGCCCACCTATCACAGGGCCAGTGACTTGGCTTAATGCGTCTCACATTTCCTCTTCTGTCTCAACAATTTTTATCAGGTGACATACATTGCAGAAAGTTAGTGGGGAGCCATGGGCAGAGTGTTGGGCATGGATGGAAAAAGCTCAGGTCCAAACCCCACTCACCGACAAATGTTACATATTGGGTGGCCTTGGGCAGGATACTCTTAACCTAGCCTTCTTCACAGGGTTGTTGTGAGAACAAAGGTGGAAGAAAGGTGCTATACAGTGTAATAAAACTCAGTCACTTTTCAGGGTTCCCAAAAATGCTGCTGTCATTGGAGGCAAGTGAGAACTGATAAAGTCCCAGTGTTGCCATAACAGAATCCTAAAATATAAACACATTCAGGAAGCTTAAAACACTGGAAGTTGGAAGAGAATGACACATTCTTTGGACCTGTTTCTCCAATTCTTTTGGCTCCTTAACCCAGTCTAATGTGATCTACTAGATCTATTATATTCATGCCCATCTCAGAATCTATATGGTTCATCACTATGTTTGAAATTTACAAAGTATACACTTGGAATCTCTTAATACTTAAGGCACTACTAATCTGTGTTTAGTTATCATAAGTATGGATTCTTACTTAAAAACACGAAGCAGTGCTTTGCTGTGTTGATCTAAAACTATTTCACCTAGTTTTGCATTCTGTCTGCACAAATTCCAGCAAATAGCAGGCCATAAGAGGTCTGCTAGAAACTTGCTAGTTGCCCCATAGCAGACCACTATCTTTGTGCTGATCACTTGCTTTTTACATATCCAATAATTCTTCCTTCATGTTCAGTACAGATGGAACCTTGGTATCCACTGGTTTGACTTACCACTGAAACCAAGGTCCACCTTTAAATGCCTTGCAACAAGGGAAAAAAAGCACCAAAATCCAATTTCCTACCTTTGTGCTGTTAAATAATAATTTCATTCCACTAGATTCCATTATTCACCTCATCTAGTGGTCGAATGCGGTATAGTGTCTATACCAATGCATTCTGGGGTGACAACAGAGGAGCAAGAAACCTGCAAGTGGGTCTTTAAAGCTATTTTTCCACTTATTTGGTATCCACTGATTTTTTTTTAATCCACTGGGTTTCTGGAACAGTGGATACCTAAATCAGTGGATACTGAGATTGAACCCCAGTGGATAGCAAGGCAAAATCTATAACAAATTATGTGTCTCTGCGTAGGTTCTCTGTGTTACTGTGGAAAATGAGGATGTAACCTATTTCACTGTTCCTGTTTCACACCACTGCAATCTAAAAATGGGGCAGGTTGAGGTAACTGATAAGATCAATGAACTTTTCTCTTAAAAAAATGTAGAATAGTTTGGGGTTCAGGCCTAAGCAGATGGCAACAACTACTCTAAAAATAAAATGCTCCCTTGCACATTATAGGACAAGACTAGCAGTGGCAAGCAAACTGCCTTCCAGGGGAACGTGTCCACCATTTCTGATTTTCACATTGAGAAACCCCAGACTGAAAAACACCAGGTTACAAACAGTGCAGTGGTTGCATGGATTGTTTTCTTTAAGAATCAGAAAGCAAGAACTGATGCCTCTGGCAAGATATAGGGTGGAGCTGGATGAGCATGTTTTAGTCATGTCATGAGAATGACAATCACTTCTTTCAAAGAAACAACATACAGGCAGTGCAATTAGACAGTTCTTCCTTTATCCTTAACACCTCATTTATTTCATTACAAGTCTGGGTTGGCATTTAAGAACATACAAGTACAAAACAGTCAAATAATGGCTGTAAGGTTGTGAGCAGCATTCTATGCATGCACCATATATCTTAGAAATTCTGGACCAGTTCTGATCTCAGGGCCTCCACTGAGGCAACCACCCAGTGGCAGGGGAGATGGGAAGGGTCAAGGAAGAGAGATGCTGTTGGGGCACTGAAGTCACTAGGGACAGCAAAGGCTTTCTTTTTCATGCCCTTTTTTGAAAAAAAAGTTATTTTGTATGACTAGTCATTTCATGTCAGCCTGTTTTTATGCATTTGCCAGTGCTTGGTTTGGAATGATACATTTGTAAACACCACACAAATGGACAGACAGACTTTCTATCTGTGTGATAGCTTAAAGGGAGAGGAAGAAAAGGGAGATTCATATGTTGATGGCTGGATAAATATTTTTCTTTTTTATGCTCTGTACTGAAAAGTAAAAACATGTCCAAAATTATAGACTCACAAGACAAAATCCCCCCAACATGTCTATTGTAAGGGCACACCCACCTTTCTTTTGAATCAAACTGTTCCTTTCCTTGCTTTTCAAGCAGGCTACTGGATAGCTGCCAAACATAATTTTGTTACTACCCTTGAATGGTATGGAGCCTATAGCTCTCAGAACAAGGGTTTACAATCCCCATAATCTATGTCCTAAAGCTAGGTAGTTGGCTATATACTTTACAAGTCAAAGCTCGTCTCTACAATAATAGTAAAGAGAAGTAAGCGGATTATACAATAGGTTAGCAACATAGTTTTCTAAGAACCACTGTTTTCAAACAACCTGGATTGAACTTCTGCTACATACCCATGGTGACTTTTGACAAGAAAAAACGTCCCTTATGGTTTGTGCATGGGACAATCTTATTATTTGCTTACATCACAGAATTAGTGATACACCTACAAATGCTCTCCGCAAACACCAAGATCTATGGCAGGAATAGTTATTTCTGCCAGGAAAAAGTGTAAAATTGGAAACATCTTAATTCAGGATGAAGAAAGATGAGAACTTTAGCTGCTGCAGGGCATTAAAATATTTTGCCTTGTGGCACACAGCAAGAATCCACCTATTCATTTTCTGGTAATAAGTCACCTGAGATGCACAAGAACATTTGCCTAGCACAAATCTGCTCAAGGAGGATTTAACAGGTTTTGTAAGTCATAAGAAAATTATGAGAATGAAATGCACTTTAGGCAGTTAAAATAAGAACATAAGAACAGCCCCACTGGATCAGGCCACAGGCCCATCTAGTCCAGCTTCCTGTATCTCACAGCAGCCCATCAAATGCCCCAAGGAGCACACCAGATAACAAGAGACCTGCATCCTGGTGCCCTCCCTTGCATCTGGCATTCTGACGTAACCCATTTCTAAAATCAGGAGGTTGCGCACACACATTATGGCTTGTACCCCGTAATGGATTTTTTCTCCAGAAACTTGTCCAATCCCCTTTTAAAGGCGACCAGGCCAGTCGCCATCACCACATCCTGTGGCAAAGAGTTCCACAGACCAACCACACGCTGAATAAAGAAATATTTTCTTTTGTCTGTTCTAACTCTCCCAACACTCAATTTCCGTGGATGTCCCCTGGTTAGAGCACCATAACAGCACTAATTGCCCCTCTGGGCCTTACTGGCAGGCAATCTGATCATATACTGCGATTATAAAAACTAGATTCCATTCTGCAATTACAACCAGGGTGAGGCAAGCAAGTTTTGTAGATACATGCCACAATGTGGTTCAAAGTACTCAGATTTCAGTGCTAAACTGGAATTATATTTAGCTAGGGGGCCGATGAGATAGGTTTTTAAAGGGAATCTTTCATGCTGCAAATATTACTCTGAGCAGTCAAGCAAAACTTGACATCTATGTTTGCCTGTCTGTCCAAATCTTAGGGCCCAATTCTATCCAACTTTCCAGCACCAATGCAGCCAGGCCAACGGGACACACACTGCATTCTGCAATGGAAAGGCAGTCACAGAGGTCACATAACATTTATTCCCTTACCAAGGGGCTGCATTGTAGCTGCAATGGAGCTGGAAAGATGGATAGGACTGAGCCTTTCATATGTCACGCAAACTTTCAAAACTGCTCTCCTAAACTCTATAGTTGCTAATAAGTTGTAAATGCACTTGCAGCTTAACAATTAATGTTGAACAAGCTGTCCTAATACTAACCATTATAAATTAGATATTTGAAATTAAAAACCAAAGTTGTGCATTTGCACAGAATTTGCATAGATCATAAGATAAAACTAATGGAAACAAAGAATGCTCCTGCAAAAAAAACCAGCATTATAGGTAACATTCAGCAATTCACCTCTCAAATTCACATTAAGGCTTTTTAAAAAACAAAAAACAAAAAAACAACAACTAACAACTCCCCTTCCCCCAAATTGGAGGAAAATTTATGCTGACTCCTATAAAGAAGAGTAATGGTTTACAATATTTTTAAAAAGTTCTGGCAGATAATCCTAATTCACTATGGTGTTTGGAGGAGTATAACACAGTAAAGCAAAACAAAATTGCACATTAAGTTTTCTATATTGAGAGTGAAACATGGGGAAACTACTACACATCCATTGAAAGAACTCTTTCATAACATTGAAGCTACTAAAAGGAAATCTCAGAGGAGGTTAGAGAGCCTTGGTCCTAAATCACATGCTCTCCAGCCAAAGAGTGAATATGGAAATCAAGACCGGTAAAGTTTCCTTTCACTTCTACCCCATTTCAAGGGGAAATATTACTACCTGCTCTTGATTTTTGATCTCTTCTCAATGCTGCAAGAAAGTTTTTAGAACAACATTTTGAATTAGAAATATCCTGTTTCTTTTCAACTAACAGATGCCACTTTTTTTTTAATGACTATAAGCCAGTGGTTCCCAAACTGTGAGCATGGCTTCCTGGGAAGCTGCAGAAACCAGCCGGGGAGCCACAGAATCCTTGTGAGAAACCTGCCACCCCATACATTGTATAGGACTGTAGCCCTAACCAGGAGCCACTGCCAATGGTCCAGTAGGTCAAGGGAGCCGTTAGCCCCAAAAGTTTGGGAACCACTGCAGTATGCTATGGAAAAGCAGTTTGTGGATCTTTAAAATAAAATCTATAAACGAAACACCGCAAACTCAAGAGCACTGTGTGTTGTCAATGCAACTGGCATTAGAAGGTTAAGAGAACAAGCCTTCCCCAGTAATTATATTATGGGATAGATCACAGGTTTCTTCCCTACCATCCAGTCAGCTTCGAGAAGGGGGTGACAATTAAAGCACTGGCTTTGACATTGAGAGCCCAATCCTATGCATATCTACTCAGAAGCAAGTCCCATTATAGCCAATGAAGCTTACTCACAGGTAAGTGTGGACAGGATTGTAACCTTAGCGTCCACCCCACCCCAGGCTTTCTCCAGGCACCTCTGAGACCACCAAAAAAATGTCACTTGGTACCAAGTATTTTTCTCACATGTCCCAACAGAGACTGCACCATACTCAGGGTGACCAGATCCAGTGGAGGGCAGAGTGGCTATACCTTTAACCAATGTATAAAAATGTATAACCAATGTACAAAAAAAAAAAAAAAAAAAATATAGAAGAGGGCATTTGGGCAGGTGCAACTCAACATGGAAGGGTTTAAAAAACAGAACATACCCAAATTCCCTCTTCTATACATTGGTTAAAGGTATAGGCACTCTGTCCTCCAGTGGATCTGGTCACCCTGGGAAGGCTGGGTGGACCCCCACCAACCCACCCAGGCTCTGGTGCCTCCTCCAGGCTCACCTCCTCGCTGGGGGTGGCCGGGCACTTCTTCCGCAGGCGGCCCCAGTTGAGCAGGTTGCCCGTCTGCAGGTTGAGCGTGCCCGCTTGGCGCAGCAGCTGCCCGGCGCTGCCTTTCTCGGTCCCCATCCTGCCGCCGTCCGGGTCTCGGTCCTCCTCCGGCTGGGCAGTAGCTGCTGCTGTAGAGGAGGAAGCCCTCGTGCTGGCGAAGGCGGCTGCCTGCTTCGAATGGAGCGGAAGGATGGAGGCGGCTGGCTGGCTGCTCCGGCGGGGAGGATGACTAAGCAGAAAAAGTGCTTCGTCACGGCGCTCGGTCACATGCCGCGGGAGACAATAGGCTGCGGGGGAAGCGATGCCAGGAGGGGAGCTGGGGCCAGAGGCAGGCAGGCAGGCACAGCACGGTGGCTCGCTGACGGTGCAGAGACTGGGACCCCCTCACTCGTACGGATCTCACCGACCGCTCTGCTCCCTGACGCACAGAATTACAGCCCTACAACAGAGAGCAAGGTCTTCCTAGCAGTACGCATGCTCGTGCTGTGACAACACTCACCCGAGCTGTGGGGAAGGCAAAGCTTTTGAACAGCGCTCTCTGCCGGGGGCTTCCCACCTGGCCGATCCCTTCCAGCCCAATCTTGGAAGTAAGCCCCATTGACTCTAATGGAACTTACGTCTGAGTAGACATGGATAGGATTGGGCAGTTCCTCTCCCTCTCTTTCGCAGCCTGCTCAGGCTGCTCTTGGCATCTGGTGGAATAGGCTCTGCGAAAACCCACGCTTTTGTACAAGAAAAGACATGTTTACTACTACTAGTAGTGCTACTATTAGTAGTAGTTACTAGTAATAGTAGTAGTAAACTCTCTGGGAGTTACCCTAATACGGTGACTTTCAACCTTTCAACACTGGCAATGCACTAAGGGCCCAATCCTATCCAACTTTCCATCACCGGTGCAACCATAATGCAGCCCTGAGGCAAGGGAATAAATGTCCCCATACCTTGAGGAGGCCTTGTGAATGCTTCCCCATCAGAGGATGCAGTGCATACCCCATTGGTACAGCAGCACCAGCACTGGAAAATTGGATAGGATTGGGCCCCATTGGTTTTTTGACCATTGACAAAAAAAGACCATTGACAGGCCCCATTGTTCTGTCGATGGGAGGCTCACATCCCCCAGTGGCCCTAATAATAAATACCCTCTCCCAAATTCCCATGGCACACACGTTCACAGCACACCAGTGTGCAACTGTACAGTGGCTGAAAATGACTACCCTAATATAACAGTTTAGGATTCAGGCCAAAGATATAATGCTGTGCACAGTTTCTTGGGAGTAAGTTGCATCAAGCCCAGCGGGATGTATTCCCACAAATAAACAAGCAATAGGGTCAGGCAGCATATGAATTAAGTCTTGGAGGTGCTGTATTTTTCAGGGTGTTGTTTTGTTAACTGCAACAGACTCCCCATGGCTAGAGTTACCAGATATTGTACAAAACGGGACAGAGTATACCTTTAAAGTCATTGCTGCCCAACGTTGCATTATATCCCAACAGGGGTAAAATGTGTACACTTATGGGCTGGGCACTTGTGGGCTGGACAGGTGCAGCTCAACATGGAAGGTTTAAAAAGCTGCAGCTATCAAAATTCTGCCTTCTCTACAGTGGTTAAAGGTATAGGCACTCTGTCCCCTTTTATATCTTTTATTCCCTTTAATATCTGGTGTCCCTACCCACAGCTGCCTATTTGATAAGGCCGGTGCAGCTTGTGACCCAGTAAACCAAATGTGGCCCACAAAGGCCTTCAAATAAGTTCCTATTTTTACTGCTTTCTAGGACTGCAAAAACAGGAATAACGAGGAATTTGTGGATCCAAGTTGGGCTGGCCTGTCCTAAGCCCATATATTGAAATTGGGATTAATCTGAGGGTTTGTTTGACCTGAAATTTCATGATTTTACAGAGCAATCCTAAGAATTTTGACTCAAATATTTCTCAGTTAGGTCAGTAGAGCTTACTCCCTGGTAAATACATTAACAATAGCAGCCTCAATCTTATTCACATAGTTCCAAGGAGTCAAATCTGACTTTTAAACTTGCAGCATATGACAAGAGGCCTGCTAGTACTCAGTGATCAATAAAGGAAAAGAATAACAAGCTGCTCCCATGAATCCAACACATCCATCCACAAAAGAGCTGCACACTGCATTCAGGGCCTAATGGCGCCCTGGTCTGGCCTATTTACAACCTCTACTGGTGATGTGATTCAATCATTCAGTCACCACCAAAGAAGAATGCAGTAATATTACTTGCCCTGCATTTCTGCCCAGCCCACAGGTGGACGCATTTGATCCCTGTTGCATATATGCAATGTTGGGCAGAAATGGCTTAGGGCCAAATCCCATCCAACTTTCTAGCACTGATGCAGCCATGACAATGGGTCATGTACCGCATTCTGTGGTGGAGGGGCAAACATGGAGGCTCCTTCAAGGTAAGGGAACATTTGTTCCCCTACCTCAGGGCTGCATTGCAACTGTATCAGTACTGGAAAGTTGGATAGGATTGGCCCTTTAATCTCAGTTTTATTTGTGCTGAGGGGTGTTTGTTGAACCTCTGCATGAGTCACTGTTTTTGACTTGCCTCCTTCCAGCCTCATACCAAGATCCAGGTCTACAGAGCTTGTGTCCTGAGTACACTTCTGTACTGCAGCGAGTCATGGACTCTTCGCTCACAACAGGAGAGGAAACTGAACGCTTTCCACATGCGCGGCCTCCAACGCATTCTCGGCATCACCTGGCAGGACAAAGTTCCAAACAACACAGTCCTGGAACGTGCTGGAATCCCTAGCATGTATGCACTGCTGAAACAGAGACGCCTGTGTTGGCTCGGTCATGTCGTGAGAATGGATGATGGCCGGATCCCAAAGGATCTCCTCTATGGAGAACTCGTGCAAGGAAAGCGCCCTACAGGTAGACCACATCTGCGATACAAGGACATCTGCAAGAGGGATCTGAAGGCCTTTGGAGTGGACCTCAACAAGTAGGAAAACCTGGCCTCTGAGCAGCCCGCTTGGGGGCAGGCTGTGCAGCATGGCCTTTCCCAGTTTGAAGAGACACTTGGCCAACAGTCTGAGGCAAAGAGGCAAAGAAGGAAGGCCCATAGCCAGGGAGACAGACCAGGGACAGACTACACTTGCTCCCATTGTGGAAGGGATTGTCACTCCCGAATTGGCCTTTTCAGCCACACTAGATGCTGTTCCAGAACCACCTTTCAGAGCGCGATACCATAGTCTTTCGAGACTGAAGGTTGACAACGACAACTGGAAGGACAGCAACCAGTTAGAGAAGATTTTGATATTGAGACTGCATGGCAGGAGAGTGGACAATTTCCACCCCAGACCTGGTTAGTCCAGTGTCTGATCCAGCACAATGTCCCTATGGTTTTGATCTTCCAAGGAGGAACTGGACAGCGCTCGCTCAACCGGATTTGCACTAACAATGGCAGGTGTCAATATTGGAAACACAAATGGGGACAGGTTGATAATTCTAATTGTGACAGTGGGAATGTTCCACAAACTTTACATCATATTGCAATGGAATGCCCCCTTAGAAGATATCCTGGTTCCCTGCAGGAATTTCATAAGGGTAATTTATGAAGGGTAAGTATCCTTGAGGGTACTGCTGTCCAATGGGTAGATAATTTAGAAATTTAACCATAGGCCTAGTCATTTAGTAACTGCTCATATACAACATATAATGTAATTTTATTCATTGCGTGGGTTTTAATAATTTATTGCTTGTGTTTATATTTTATATATTTTGTGTATTGTGAATTTTAAATAATGATGCTGCATCTTGCCATACGATTAAACAAACAAATAAATAAAACTGGAAGGACACAAGCCCAGAACATTGACTCATGCAGAAACACCAGTTGAGCTCCTCTAAGGAGCTATTATTATTTTTGTCATGCTGTGACAGTAAGTTATTTGTAGGGCATAAGAGTAAAGTGAATCCTCAATTTTAATTCAGAAAAAAAATATGCCTCAGGTATAAGTTTGGGCAAGGTTGTTTTAACCTGTTCATGTTTTAACCTGTTCAAAAGCCTACAAGCAGAAATAAACCATGGAGCATCCAGACGTGGCACACAAATATCTATCCTGCCCTTATAGGAGACTTCTGTATAATTCTGAAATTTACCGTATGACTGCACTATAAAGATAACTAGTCCTAAGCAAAGGCTAATGCTTCCTTTCTAGCTTTCTGCTTCTGCGGGACGGTCCCAGGGCCATTTGAAGCAGATGCCTCAGCCAGTAGACTTGCAAGAGGTTTCTGCTTTCATCCACCTTCTCACCAGTGGTGTACCTAGGGAGGCCATGAGTGCAAGTATTCCCTGGTGGCATGGCTGGGGGGCTGGGGACAGTGCACCCCTGCTGTGCCACTTGGTTCCACACAGCTCCCCCCACCAGTCACATTTGGAGATCTTCTGAGGGCCAGAGAGGGCAAGCATGGCCTTTCTGTCCCTCAAAAGGCTTTAGAAAGATACTTCCAGTTTTTCTAGAATAAACAGGGAACTCAGAAAGTCTTATCAGGGCCAAAGAGACCACGCCTGGCCTCTCTGGCCCTCAGAAGGACTTTGGATGCAACGGGGTGGCATTTTCCTTGGTGGGGGGGGGCATTTTGCAGTCCTGGCCCTGGGGCAGCATAGGGGCCAAGACCACCACTGCTGCTCGTCTCCACTGATCTACCTCCTCTCACTTCCAGGACTGGAAAAGGATGAGGGGGACAAAATAGAAGTATGGAGAAGAGGAGAGCAGTGGGCTAGAGTGTCAGGGGAGCAGAGCCTAGCAGATTACTGGCTAAGAGGGGCATCATTTGGCACACTGCCTCAGATGGCAGGAGATCTTGGGCGAGCTCTGAACAGAAACTACAAGTGTAAGCTTCAAGTTCAAGTTCAGAACTTGGAAGAAAGATATAAGTATAATTGAAAAGTGAAAGATGGTTTTAATTTTAATTTTCCTCAACAGCCAGCCCTTTCAAAAATTACATTTTCATAGATATTAAATCATAGTATATTAATAACTATAAGAAAGAAAGAATAACATAAAAATGAAAGAGAAAATTATATAACATCTTGTATCGAATCCAAAACACTGATTTACAAATCAAATCTAATTCGTCTATATCCCAGGCTTGAAACGGCTAATCCCGTTTTGTGTATATCTTTTGCAAAAAATGCTTTCTTGTACTTGGAATTTGCTGCGGTAAGCTTATATTTATCACTGTCTATTGGCCTCCAACAATGGTTAACAAAACCTTGGCAGCATCCCAGAGCATTGTAGCTGGAAGGAAGGATGTTAAAAACAGAGCTTAACATATGTACAGCCTAATCTTATCCATGGGAAATGATGGTACAACATGATCCGCCAGCGCTATGAGATCTGCAAACGGAAGACAGCTTCCGCTAACGGACGCAAACCAAACGCTGGTACAATGGACCTGCAATGGCTCAGACTGGCTGCCAACATAACTCCATCAGTAGGTGTGATGTGGGTAGAGCAGAACAGGTTCAGCAGTGGCAAATCCTATCCCTACACCACAAGCTAGACACCCTTCTTTCTGTAGAAAATTGCTACACCAGCCACAGACCAGGCGTAGATTAGCAGAGTCCTATAGGGGTTCATAAACATTACAAGCACCAAAAAAGCACAAGCGTCTATAAAGCTGAGGAGCCACCAAAGGTGCCAGCCGAGATGCCGCTCCAGATGCTATGAGAGATACCAGTTGAGAAGCCCACCCAGGCAGCTGCAGGTGACTGTCCCCCCTGCTGCCACGTACATGTGGGCCACATCCAACTCAGTAGCTACCTGCTGATGTAGCTGGTCTGTGGGCTCAGATCGAGCAGATGTGGATTGAAGGTGGGCAGCTGTGGGAGCAGGCCACTGAGGCAGGGCATGCAGGCCGGGCCCAGCACGTATGGCTCTGGACAGAGTCGCACAACTACAGGATGACAGGCTGGTGGCCGTGGCAGTGGCCCACCCACGAGGATGCCTTGCATCAGGATTAGTTCCTGGCGGATGTCACTGTCATGCTCTGGGAGCAGAACCACCTAATTCAGGAGAGCAATGGGTTTATACATTTATTTTAAACTATTCAACCCACTCTCAAGAATTTGGGATAAAATGAGCAGTATCTTTAAAAGCAGCACAATGCATTTCAAACTAGAAATGTGGCAGAATGACACACTAATGTGAACATTTAAAGTTGATTATTTTTGTTTTATAATTCTAGGTGGCATGTAGCTCTGGATTGTGTAGGCAGAGACAAGTGTTTCCCACAAGTATCTGAAGAACAGCATCTACCACTAAACCACTGAACGACATCCTCTCTTTTTCCAGCTTTGCCTTCAGCCACCCAGCCACCTACCCACCTTTGCTAAACTTGTTTCAGTACTTCCTCATTCTTTATCGCTTAATCAGTCACCCTTTCATAATTCCCATAATTATGGGACTCGACTCAACAGTTGAGTTTCCACTGAAAAGTGGTTATGTTTGAGTGGATACTGGCTGACGTGAAAGTTGTGTCTGAACTGGTTCACACATACAAGTTGGTCTCTTTTATAACTGTAGCAGCAGCAGCAAATAATGGTTTGCATGTGTGAATGAGCCACCTTGCAACAAGCCCAAATGAGAACACAACAGTTTTGGTCACAGCCTGTTCATAATCATAGCTCAATACTGCAATCGCTTTGTTTGGGTTCAGATTTCATACACCCACGTTATGCCCAAAAGAGTTGTTCATGTATTCAGCTGTGAATCCTGACTGAATTTGGACATTGACCCAGCTGATGACTTACCCATCTAGCAGAAAAGCAGGCACATTTCCCTTCCACTATAGCACACAGATGTCAGCTATGATGCAAACGCTCCGTAGAGATGGTCCATCGTTTGGGTGCCCAACTTGCCAGATCTCCCTCCCTTGCAGCAAATGAATGTGTGAATCAGATAGCCCTGTGCTCAGGCATCAGCGCAGGGCTACTGTGTCATTCATGAGCAGTGTAGGAGCAGTGTGTCATTCATGAGCCACTGTGTCATTATCTGAGCAGTGTAAGGCAGTGATGCAGGTCTGTTCCACCTGCAAAGACTGCAAAGACTGCAAAGAAATGCAAAGACTGTTACCATCTGCATAGATGTCTAAGCTGAGTCCAAGTGCTGAATACTCCAGGCAAGCATAGAAGGTGGAGGGTTGAACAGCAAAGGCTTGTATGCAAATCCCTTCTTTGACATGAAGCTCACTGTCTAATGCTGAGCAGCTTAGCCTACCTCACTGGGTTGTTGTGTGGAGAATATAACATGACAGAAGAGCTCATGTATGCTGTCCTCAGTGCTTTGGGTGGAAGGAAGGATAAAAAATGTAATAAATAATAATGTGATGTAAATGCGTGTGTGAACTGGTCTTGTTTGGTAGATTGGCCCATCCATGAGGCCAACTAAGGTGATCAGGCATCTGACTGGCAGGGGGCATCTCCCTCTGTCTGTCCACTTGTCCTCCATCTACTTCCTCCATTGGAAAAGAAGGAGGAGGACAAGAGGAAGTGTGAAAGGGAAGAGAGTGGTGGACTGGAGTGTCTCCAACCTATGCTGTAGCTCACCACTCTCTTTTCTTCCCACGCTTCTGCTCCACCTCTCCTCTTGGGAACTGGGAGGAGCAGAGCCTGGCCAGGGTGACCAGCCATCCTCTTTTTCCAGGACATGTCCTCTTTTTCAGCCTCATGTCCGGGAAAAGAACTTCAGTGCCCTCCTTTGTGAGTGGCCCCCTGCAGGCAACGCATAGCCTCCTTGTAATTAATAAATTATATGCAATGTAGTTCTAGATTTAATAATAAGTAACAGAGTGTTTAAATTAACCACCAGAACTCAATACACAGGAGTGTTTGTGTTTTCTCAGGTCCTGCATTTTTCTGCGATGTCCTACATTTGGGGGTGCCTGGTCCTCCTTTGCGCTTCTGACATGTGGTCGCCCTGAGTCTGGCGCATCGTCGCCCTTAAGGGGGGCGCCAGAGGTCTGTGTGCCGACACATCCACCGGCGTGCGGACCACCCGTCCCCCAGCAGCGATGCCGCTGAGCACGCATGTGTGAAACGCACAAGGCGTGCAGGCAGGCAGCAGGCGCTTGTCCAGCAGCAGCGCCTCCCGCCCGGCACGGAGCGCTGCGGGGGTGCAGGTGAACTCAGCGCATCCGGGAGGGATGGCTGGGGAAGGGGCTGGCCGAGAGCTGCGGCCCTCCCCGGCCCGTCCGCGCCCCGCTGTTTCCCAGCAGAGTTTCTCCTGGGGGTTGGGATCTCCTGATTGGCCGGAAGGCCGGCCGGGGCCCCCAGTGAAAGTGCAGCCGCGGCGCGGGAGGCAGGAGAAGGAGGCGCCGCCGGTCCCTTCTCCGCACAGGCTGCTGGAGCCGAGCGCGCAGCGCGCCTGCCTGCAGGATGGGCAGCAGGATCACTTTCTTCGAGGTGGGTCTCCCGGAGGGGGCAGGGCTGGGCTGGGGATCGATGGCATCCAGGCTTCCGGAGCTGGCTGGAAGCGGGCACCTCTCCCCGCCTGCCACCGGCAGGGATCCCTCTGCTGCCCACTCCGCCACTCATCTGCATTGGAGCAGCCGGATCACGAGCGTGTTCCTTAGGAAGTCGGGCTCCCTGTGACCATTAGGTCGCACTTCCTGGCAAGAGCGCTTCGGCTGCTAGCCTCGCAACTCGTCCCGAGAGATGGGCTCGGAGGTGGCGGGGTGGAGCCCTGGCACCTTGCCAGCAGGTTTCCCTTCTCTGCTGGAACAGGAAGCGGCCTGAGGCTTGGGGAAGGTTTGCTGCCTTGCTGTGCTGGAGCTCCTGACTTCTTCTGCAGCCTCCAAACTAGTGGAGAAAGTGAGAAATTCACACCCGCCCTGGTCTCCTAGTTGCAGCTTGACATTCCTGGGGCTGTGGCTGGCTTTAAGCCTATGGGCAGGCACACCACTACTGCCATGTACATACAAGATGATATTTTTGGGTGTGCTGCAACAAACAGAGACATTTTGACCGTATGCAGTGCCTTGCAGAAGGCTTGATCGGTTTGTAACAGATGATCAGGTGGAGGAGGAGACAATACGGCCCATCTGGCAGTCAGGCAAATTGGCCCACATGTGTCCAAAGTGTGACCATCCAAATGCAGCAGCATGAGGTCAGTAGGGCCTCCAGCTCATTTCATGTCTGAATCCTGCCCTGGAGTGGCAACTTGCTCCCCACTGGTCACTAGAGATGTGAGATGGAGACTGATTTTCACTTTCGAAAAGTTAAGTTTCTCAAGAACAACTGAGGGCGGCATGCATCCCTTTATATACCACCCTAATTCTGAATGTCCTGACTGACAAGTGAAACCCCCCCCCACACACACACACATGTGAGAGAGAGAGAGAGAGAGAGAGAGAGAGAGAGAGAGAGATTATTTTAATTGACTTCTTCCACTGAGCTGTCCTTGTCTGTCTGCACCCCTTCTTACAAAAAGTATTCAATCTCTTCTCTTCCTGTGTGTTTGTGTCAGCTGCTTGCCTAAGTTGGAATGTGTGTGAATATTCCACAGCTGTCATCACAGCCTCAGGAGGGCTTACACTTAACAGCCACATTTTACATCAGATTTTGTACAGGGGGTGTGTGTGTGTGTGGAACAAGTGACTTTACTTTTTTGCAAATTGGCAAAACAACTGTGTTTGAGCAAACTTTCTAACTTCCTCATGAGTATGGTGGGCAGCGCAATCCTAACTTGTGCTGGAACAGGCAGGTCAGCAGGCCTGCACTGTATCCAGCACAAGTTTGGGGCCAAAAGCAGCGCATCTCGAGGCAAGGGGAATCACTTCCCTGTACCCTGTGTCGTGATGCAGCGGCCCCAATGGATCTACTTGGATCTTAGCCACCGCCGGAGGGGAACGGGTCAGGATCTGGCATAACTGCTGGGTCCTGACCCTACTCCCTGCCCGCCTGCCCTCCCCCGGGAATGCCTGCTGCCCACCCTCCCCTCCACCCAAGCTCAGCCAGCACAACTCACCTGTCCTCTGGGGCCCACGGTGGTGTGGGAAGGCTGGTGCACATTCGTGTGTAGGTCGGTGCACATTCGTGTGTTGGCCTAACTTCCTTCAAAAAAGTGCTTTACGCCATGCCAACTCCCCCTTAGGATTGCTCCCTAAGTGTCCTAAAAGATGTTCATTCTGGGAGTTGCAGCATAGTTGAGTAGCTGTGTGTCTGGGGATTGAAAAAAAGATATAGATCAGGGTGACCAAACCGTGGCTTGTGAGCCACGCGTGGCTCTTTGACATACAGTGTTCAGCTCGCAGAGATATGTTGGCTAAGCTCCTTCTTGCATCACAACTAATATAAAAGGTAAAACATTTATTTTCAACCTTTGTACACTGGATACAGTCCACTGGGTCAAAACGTTTAATGTTCATGGTGAATAAATATATTTAAGAATTTAAATGCTTATTAAATATTGTGCCTCTCAAACGCCTCTCTTTAAGCTTTCAAACATCTAGACTTTATTATATGTGGATCTTACTTTAAGCAAGTTTGGCCACACAGATTATCACACTCCATTCAAGGACTTGCAGAGCATAGATAGTGATATATAAAAAGAGGCACCTACATCCTAACAGATATTGGAGAAGACTTGTCTCTTCAGTTTTGAATCGTTTTAGTCCCTGAGACAACTGAAAGACTAATGGCCCAGTCTTGTTCAGATGCAGTGCCAACATTGCATCCACACTGGTGCAATGTCTGTCATATTCTAATCCCATCCAACAGCGCACTGAATCCAGTGCAACAAAGGCCAAGCCTGTCCTGGCAAAGCAACACTATTCCAGCCCTTCCGAGTAACACCCCCAGCATCCATGAAACGAAGGGTTCAAGTTCCCTCATCCCACCCAGTCTCTTTACTGGACTTTCTGGCCAAGTGGCATTGAGACTTGTCTTAGATGAACTTTTAAAAATATATTAAATCATTAGCTAGCAAATGTAACACTATGAGGAGTTGTGGGAGAAAAGAAATCTTATCAGGATGTATTTTAAGGACGAGTAGAATTTCTGGGTGCTTTGTATTAACTGCTTAGAGATGGCTAGTAAGAGCCCAAGCCTGTCCAGAGCTTACAGTGGTAGTTTGGGGTGGGAAGTGGGCTGGGCAGGGAGTGCAAAGCAGGGATCTTGGCAACAGCAAGATCCCCCTTTCTCTGCCCTGAACTGCCCATAGTCTCCTTGGATTTATGACAGCAAAATAGCTGTCATAAAGTCCAAGGCTCACTGGGGAAAAAATTTCTTACCTCTCCAGTCTGTCTGATTGCTCCTCCATAGTATGCAGTGTGTTATGTGCTCCATTAGCTGTGTGTTATGGTCTGGCAGGGGATAGGATTGGGCCCTAAATGAAACAGTGTCCCCTGGGTGAACAACTTGTTAGACACCTACAACCCAATCCTAACCAACCTTTCAGCACTGATACAGCTGCAGTGCAGCTCTGAGGTAAGGGAACAAGCATTCCCTTACCTTGAGGAGGCCTCTGTGACTGCCCCACCACCATAGAATACAGCACATGCCCCATTGGTAAAGCTACATTGGCACTGGAAAGTTAGTTAGGATTGGGCTGTAATTAGAATCCCATTTGAAATGCTTGTCATTATGGAATCATTTCAGTTATGGAATCATTTCAGTTCATGAAGAGTTACAAAATTTCTTTTTGGAGGCATTTATTAGGGAAAGTTGAGTTGTTAGGTTATTCAGCAAGAATCTGTGGGCTTTGGGGGCTGTTTTGAATTTTCTCCACAGAAGAAATGCATTATTTAGTGAGAATTATAGTTTCTCTCAGCTGAGTAATGCAGACAAGTTCTGTGGTGCATGGCAATTAATCTTAAACTCATCAATAAGGAATCCAAATCAAGAGAAGAACATAGATTGTTGTCGAAGCTGTTACAAGGAGTGGTGCTGAATTTGAGCCGTCTACTGTGTTGTCTGAATCAGAATCTTGAATTCTGCGCATTGGGCCTAAGCAGACCTGCGCAAGCCATATGGCTGGTCTGCATGCACCCATGTCAGCAGATTGGGCCTGGGAAGGGAGGATAGGATGTGGCATGCGCCATTGCTGCAGATCCTGCCCCCTCCTGGGCCCAATCAACCAGCTCCTGTCACTGCCCTCTTCTGCCCCGTTCCAACCCTCCCTACTCTCCCCCCTGCCACAGTGTGGCCCAGTGATGGACTCACCTGCTCCAGTGACCATCTGCTGTGCTAGCACATATGCAATGGAGGTCTCGGCCTTTGCAGTAGTACACCCAGCCTCCATGTCGTCGCAAAGGGCTTATGATGCAAAGCACCATGGCAAAAGCACTGTGCTGGCATGCCAGTTAGGCTGGACCGGGCCTTTAATGACATAGCATCATGTTGGGGGGGGGGGAATTGAGGCATAACTTATGTTGGCAACCCAATTCTCCAGTCACATATTGTGGATTGCCAGACTGATGCTTGATGACTCTCCTGTTTCGGAGGCACAGTCAAACAGTAAAAAGTAGGATTGTTGTGCCCTTGATGGGCTCTTGTACAGAGCTGGAGGGCTGTGTTTAGCAGCTTACTAGGTCACAAGATGTGTCAGGCCGCGTTACAGAATTTAAAGGCAAGTTGTTGGAAGGCCTGTATTAAACAAGTTGAAGTTCACAGGTTGATGTCATTCCTCTTGCACCTCTTCTGGAAACCACCACTCTTCTGGAAGCAGCCGGTCTGTGCTTCTGAGCCTGCAGACTGAAAAATAGGTCACTCTAGTGCACATTATTTCCAAATGAACAAGATTTGTTTTCATGTAAATAAAGTGAGCTCTTATGTTTTGAATAATGTATTTCTTTTTCCCCCAGCTGATGTTAAGAGGGGTTGGTTTTTTGTTTTATGCTTTTTTGCTGAGTGACTTGGAAAACCATTTGCTGTCATTAGTAGGTTGTTACAGTTGGTAGAGGAATAGCAGTTTTAAGAAACGACAAATCTGCTGAGCCATGGACCTTCTGGAACAAATAATATCCTTCAATTCTTACAGAGGGGAGAAGAAGAGTAGCTTTGTCAGATGCACATTTGAAATTCTTGCAGTTTCTGCAAAGTGCAGGATGCTATCTTTGAGTTATGCCTCTGGGGCAAGATGATTGCTTTTAAACCCCCCTCCTTGGCAAAACTGTGCTAATTAAAAAAATAACCTTGGCAACTCTGTGTCCTTGTGTTAATGGGATGTTAACTCCCAGTGTAACCCCTTATGCTAGGAGGAGAAGGGAATTTTGGGAAACTTTGGGGATATGGCAGGGCAGAAGTGGATGATATTTGCTCATTCAGGGATCAGTCCTCTCTCAGCAATGACATGTCTGCAAAAGAGATGGTGTAAGAACCCAGTGACAGGACGACTGTGTCGTGGACAACTTCACGTGGCCCTGGACTCCCTTGCCTTTGGCAAGGCACCTGGAAAAGACAGCATCCCTGCTGAAGTCCTAAAATGCTGCAAAGAGATCATCGTCACTGAGCTGCATGAAATCCTCTGTCTCTGCTGGAGAGAAGGTGGAGTACCTCAAGAACTCGTGCAAGGAAAGCGCCCTACAGGTAGACCACAGCTGCGATACAAGGACATCTGCAAGAGGGATCTGAAGGCCTTAGGGATGGACCTCAACAAGTGGGAAACCCTGGCCTCTGAGCGGCCCGCTTGGAGGCAGGCTGTGCAGCATGGCCTTTCCCAGTTTGAAGAGACACTTGGCCAACAGTCTGAGGCTAAGAGGCAAAGAAGGAAGGCCCATAGCCAGGGAAACAGACCAGGGACAGACTGCACTTGCTCCCGGTGTGGAAGGGATTGTCACTCCCGGATTGGCCTTTTCAGCCACACTAGACGCTGTGCCAGAACCACCTTTCAGAGCGCGATACCATAGTCTTTCGAGACTGAAGGTTGCCAATACTTTGTTTATCACCTGCCTTCTATTTTTATAATTTGATGCAGTTCATTTTCCAAAAGACTTATGTTGCCCAGCTGACTGTGCAGGAAAATCTGCTAACTGTCCAAGTCTCAAACAAGCTGCATAAGCTCCTACAGGTATACCAGCCATGACACTGGTCAAAATATTGCCTTTTTGCTTTCTAGTGTAGCTTTTGTACCTTCCTTGCTGCGCAACAGTTAGAAACTCAAAAAGTGACCAGTTCTTATCACAGTACCTCCATGCTGGGTGAAGTCTAGCTAAATTCTGCTTGTCATTCAGCTGGCATAAAAAGCCCTGTTGGACAAAAGAGATGGCCACCAGGGTTGATGTCTGAGGTTGGCCAGGAGGGGCACTGGCCAAGGCTCATCATATTGTCCAGCTGTTCAGGCTGAGACTTGAAGCCACCATACCAGATGCAGTGGCAGTGTTCAGGGAGAGGGTGTGGGTGCCAGGGAGGGGGACAGAGTATTGGCTTTTCCCCAGGGCCCCTGGCAAACAAGGGCCAGCACCATGGCAGTTCTAGCTGTAAATAGCATAAAAACCTCTGTCTGGTTCACCAGCAAATAAAAATACTGGTGATGGTGAATTATGAAGTGATCGCAGCAACCAAGTCAATGGTCTTGAACATAAACCCCTCCAAGATAGGGGATGGTGTACAATTGGTTATTTCTAACAGTGACATCCAGTCATAGGATATCCTTGGTGGACTCATGTCAAAAGAACTTAACTCTCTTCCTAATGATTCTGAGCCAGCACAGAAAAACATTGTTGGGCATCAGGGATTTGAGACCATCTCTGTGCCTATAAGCCTTCGGCTGTTTTGGGTCCTTGCAGGGAGGAGGGAACACATGGAGGGCAGTTCGTCTGGGTCTCCTGAAACCTGGAGTCTGCCTTGTCAGCCATCCTTGGGTGTAGCGGTTCCTGCCTAACCTTTTTTGGTGTGATGTTGCCTGAGAAAATGATGTTAAAAACACATATGGCAGACTTTTCACGCTGATCAGGGACAATTGATTAAGGCAGTGGTTCCCAAATATTTTCGACTGGTGGCTCTGGGCCATTGGCCGTGGCTCCCCATTAGGGCTGCAATGGTGGGGAAGTGGTTTTTTTTGCAAGGATTCTGCTGCTCCCTGGGTGGTTTCCCAGTTCCCCGGGGAGCCACAGCTCACAATTTGGGAACCACTGGATTAGAAGATCAACCAGGTCCTGAACAGCACTATTTCTTCTGAAGCTTGTGAATCATTTAGAAGAATTGTTCTAAATCCTCCTGGTAGTGAAAGAAATAAAACTTCTCGGATGGGGCTCCATCTTGGGAATGGATAGCTTCCTATAATGAAAAATGAAGTGTGCCGGCTGCATTATAATTTCATGCACTCTTGGGCCCAGTGGAACAAAATGCTAAGTGTAATGCCAGGGGCATTTTCTGGGCTGCAAAGAATGATTAAGCTTCTTTGGCTAGGCTTTTTAAGCCACTTAGCGTAGGCTAGGCTTTTTAAACCTCTCACAGTTCTATTCTGAAGGCAAATATTGTTTGAGGGTATTTTCATATTCTGCATTTGTAAAGCAACTGAGGGTAATGGAACCAACCACAAAGCACGAAAAGGAGAATGTACAGGTAACTTCGTTGAATGTATTCATTTTTGTTATTGATAGTGTAATGTATCGGAAGTGAAGTGTTCCATGTGTGAGTACATAGTGGGCAGTAGTTTTTAAGAACCCCAGCGGAGAAGTGAAATCTAGGGCAGCAGCCATTTTGAGTTCTGTTACAGTAGTATTGCACAGGGATATGTAAAGTTTGTTCCACATTTTAGCCTCCTGTGGCATCATTTTATAAAGTTTGCAGCAGCAAATATTACAGTGTTGACCTGGCACAGGCTGAGGTCAGGGAAAATCTAGCATGGTGAAAGCTCTCTGATGTGACATTTTACAATGAGATGACTCCTGGATACATGCAGGAATGCAAACTGCTCAACTATACCATTAATAGGCCTGCTTTTGAACTAAAACATCAGCATTTACATACAGACCCTAAATACAGTTGATCATATGACCAGAAACAAGAAAATAACCCTTCCACATGAGGTGTGCGCAGGGGCTGATACTTGGATAGGAGAGCTAACTGCCCCCCATGCTCTTCCCTTGTTCTTCTTTGCCACCATGGCAATTGGGGTTGCCAGATCTGCAGGCATGAAAGTCACTGTGGTGTAGGATTTAGGGCACAATCCTATGTATGTCTACTCAGAGGCAAGTCCTGTTGTGTTTGACAGGGCTTACTCTTGAGAAAGTGGGGATAGGATTGCAACCTTGGAAGGTTAGTCCAGGACAGGGTTCAAATGTCCACTCAGCAATAACATTCTCGGGGGACCTGAGTCTCTCTGCTTCAGCCTAACCCATCTCAGAGGGATGTTGTAAGAATATAATGGAGGAGGGGAGAGAACCATGAGTGGGATAAAAATGTAATGAATAAGTTAGCTGTAATTTTAGAGTTTTAGATCTGAAATCTCCTGGAAAGGACTAGAACAGCCTTTTCCAAAGTGTGGTTCGCAACCCAATGGTGGGTCATGAGCCCATGCAAGGTGGGTTGCAGGCTGGGCCCTCCCACTCACCATTGCATCCAAATGGCTTCAAATTGGAGCCTTTCCAGAAGCTTCGGGTAGCCCTGGAGGCAAATTCTGGGTTGCACCAGACCCACTCTACTGGCCTCTGTAGGCCTCAGAATGGCTTGCAGAAGCCTCCGAAAGCTGCTTTTGGTTTTTGGAGACAACTTCTGGTTCACAGAGGCCAGCAGAGTGGGTTGACATCTTAGCGCAACCCAGAAGTGTTACCAAAAAGGCTGTTTTGTTTAGGGGAATTAGTATATTAACCTTTTGGAAACTTTTAGGACCATAGGCTGGATAACAAGACAGCGTAGAGCAAAGAAATCCCTTGTTTAGCTTAAGGAGGAGACTGGAAGAAAGGTAACTTTCAATCAAAGATTATATTTTTATTACAAAACACACAAAGGTAAACATAATACACATTTCTTGGTTCAAGTACTTGAAAAATGTACCTAGTGTTTATGGTGGGTGCATGTGCTATGTATTTGTGTATCCGAAAGGAATTCAGAAACAGATAGGTTGTAGGGAAGTATTTTAGGGGTTTCTTAATCTGCTAAACCCAGTTTGCTAACTAAAGATGGGGGAAGAAGGGAGGAATAGATAGGATGGAAGGGAAAGAGTTTTAGACGCAAGATATATTTACCTGTCCTGGGAGCAGTTGGATGGGAAAGAGTCCTAGGAAGGACCACTCCCGTGGGAGGGCAGCCAGAGAGAGCCATGTGCTCTGAGTTCTCTCTTAAAAGGGTTGTGTTTGACCTGGAAGCTGATCTAGAATGACCGGATCCCAGAGCTGTGCGCATGCTCAGTACACACAACGGTACACATGGAGTATGTGATGAACCGGAAGGAAGTCAGCTTACCAGCCAGGCTGACCTTCTGGGGGAGGGAGGCAATTTGCATAAGGTGCTTAAGAGTGATAAAGCTACAACAAAAGAACAATAGACTTCTTCCTCAGGAGGTGCATGCTTGTTTTGCATAATCAGGAGACATTCCTTGACTGGAGGAGGGGATGTAATCACCCTGAGCCCTGCAAACTTGTGACTTCCACCAGGGCCTTGGACTGGGGGGAAGGGTGCCCTGTATTCTGAGGTTTGACCTGCATGAGTTTTTAGTCCATAATACATACAAAATCACAACTTGGAAGGGAAAAGGGGATTTTCACGTAACAGAAGACACTTCCCCAGTGCTACCAGGAGCATTGTGACCCACTGTGGAGGATGAGGTGGGTCGTGGTGCTGCTATGATTGGGAGCCGCTGGACTAGAATATTCTGGTGAGAGGCTGTAATTAGGGCCACACTGCCATGTCTAAAGGATTCTGATTCAGAGGCACCAGGCACACCTGTCCAATTTCATTTTTGACTAGTTGGTGCCTTTCTCAATGTACCAGGCACTGCCATTTAACTCTCAGCATGGCTGGCCCATCCATGAAACCAACTGTAGTTGTTGCCTCAGGAAGGAGATTGGTAGGGGATGCCTGCCTCTATCTTCAGAAAGTTCCTTCACTGGGAGAAGCAGAAGTTGGCACATCACCTGGCAAGGGTGGAGGTGGAGACAGCATTTGTCACTCTGTCTTAGGCACCTGGTGGTCTCAGACTAGCGCTGACTCCCAGGCTCCTCCAGCACGTTGAGCAGTCTAGTGATTCACAACAGAGCTATTCTCCCTGTTATCATTTTTTTAAACGCAGTGTGTAAATGAATGTGCATAAGTAAAAATGGGAATTTTCAATTCCTGCCCTGTTCATAAACGGTCCCATTGTTGATGCATATGTATGTCGTGTTCAAAGCAGTGGTGATTGGGTCCCCGAGGACAAGGAGGTGGCAGGTAAGAGTAGTGCGGGCAGGTAATCAGGGAACAGTGGCAGTGGGGAAGGGGGAGAGCCATATAGTTAAACCTTCTTTAGCCCATCTTTAAAACAAAATGTTATTGTATTATAAACTTTTCTTCAGTGGGCACTCACATACTGTTTCCACTCAAGCATAAGTTTTTATTGCCTCTTGCCCTGCTGCTTAGCAACAAACAGCAGCATAGTTTGTCTGGAATGGTCTTTTGTCAGCTCTGTCGGGGTGATTTTGATCCCTCTTGTGTCCCTAAGCAGAAAAAGAAGCCTCTTGGATGTGTAGACTACTGTATTAGCAAAAAGGAAAGAGGTTTCCCGTAAAATGCCCAGAGTCACATAAATCTCTAAGTAGAGTGCTCCTCGGGAACAGGAAGAAAAGAAATGAAACCTCTGACTCCTTAATGTAATCAGTGCATTAATTTTTGCATGATTATACCTAAGTAACTGCTTCTCTTGAATCATTCTTGTGCCCTCAAGCCAAATCCTACTATCATTCACACCAGTGGCAACATTTCCCATCTGTCTGGTTCAGATGAAGACCCTTTTCATAGCTTAATGACTTCCGAATGGATGCACATTGGATTGGAATGGAAGCTGGATTGCAATGGCAGGTTCCATTCCCGTCCCATGTGCATCCAACTGGAAAGTCCGAAAGAGCCCATAAGAAGAAGGAACACATGCACTTGCAGGAAGGGCAGGCTCATTCATGACTATCTAAGCCAGTGGTCTCTAAACCAGGAGTCATGAACCAGCAAAGGTTGTGTGGATGTTCTGAGGGTTGCAGGAGGCAGCATTCCTTGTAAACTGCACAACTGGAATTGAAGAACTGTGCAACTTTCCTCTTGGCATTCTGGAGCATTTATTTAGTTAACTTGATTTGTAGTCAAGGCTGTCTCTGTCTCAAAGCCCGGCCTGAAGCCAAATTGAAAGGGATTCAGATAATCTGCTTCATTCAGCACCCTCTGGAGTTGAAATGCCACCACCCGCTTGACCACTTTGCCCAGAAATGGGAGGTTTGAGACTGACCGATAGTTATTCAATACAGTGCGGTCCGGAGAGGACTTTTAAAGAAGGGGGCAAACCACATCCTGCTTTAACACCATTGGTAGCACTTCCTCCCTCAAAGATGAATATACTACTCTCTCTGTCCATTCAGCCTGTCCCTCCCAGAAGATCTAATTCGCATGGCTCTAGTGGGCAGGTACTAGATGATGATGATGATGATGATGATGATTAACTCCTTAGGTCGCTGGCCTATATGTAAGGTCAAAAATGCTTGGGAAATGCTAGTCTAAACTGTGGTTTATGATGATCTAAATTGGATGATAGTATGAACTGGCAAGGGCAGGTGACAGTCAAGCATGAGATTAAGGGCCCAATCCTATGTAACCTCAGCACTGGCGCTGAGCTCCAGCATCGTCACTGGGTGTTGCAAACATGCCATAAGGCACATCTGCAGCACCGGGAAAGGAGGGGCCTCTGGCGCTAAACCTCAGCACCGCATGGAGGGTCAGCCGTCGCCCCAGCAGCACTAGCTGGTGATGAGTATTTTTGGGATGGGGAGAAGCGGGGAGTGGGTAGAGTAGGGTGGGGGGTGGAACCAGGGCAGGAAGGGGGTAGGACCTGTGAAGCTCTGCTCCACTGTATCCTGTCTTCTTTGTCAAACTGCAAAGTCCGAGACTGAGGCTCTCAAGTCTGCACCAGCAAAATAGCTTGAGAGGCCCCACTGTGGAGCCCAGGCCTTTTCCTGGAGACCTCCAGGGGCGCAGCTGGATACAGTGGTAGCCATTTTGGCACCGCTGCACCCAGTGGAGTCTTCAGGAATAGAATTGGGCTGCCCGTGGCACTTATGGCAGGAGTTGCATGTACATTGGAATTTGTATCTATTGTGTGAGTGCACCTTGGACTTACCTGCCTCAGAATCCTCTCCTCCCCCGAACCTTTGTGTCTCCTTTCTCTTATTTTCCCTTGGGGACCTTCTTCATATTTTGAAAACCTTGGTAATAACCACCAGACACTGAAGGGTTGGGTGGAGAAGAAAACATTGCAGAAAATTTTGGAAATATTGATTTGACTGCTACTAAGCAGTAGTCTGAGGGTTGGGGTATGAAAACAAACTGTGTTCCAACCCTAATTAAATCAAAAGGAAGTCCACTTATATAAGCACTTCATAACAGCACAGGCTGAATTAATTCATTTTGTATTGCATTTGCTTTGGCCTGCTTGTGTGTAGATTGTAAAATAAGCATTTTTCTCTTGAGTGGTTTTCTAAAAAAAAAAAAAAAATCAATTTAACATTCCCTTGTAAGTACCAAGCAGAACAGTCTAGAAACAGGAAGGGGCTGTTCCAAGTACAAGTGGCAACAACTATTAATGTGTCGATGTAGTAATTGATCCTCTGATCTTGCAACCCTTAAAAAAAATTACTTGAATATTTGCTAAATCGACTAGTAGTTTATGGGGGAAATGTTTTATACCTTGCTACAAAATGCTATTCAATTAATATGAAATAAAGCAAAAATAGCAGAACAGAAGTGTACTTGACTGTTTCCTGAATGCCCCATCTAATGACAGGTTGAATGGAGTGCCGAAATGCAATAATTGTACATTGAATTACAGTCTTAAGGAAGATGTCTTCCTGTTTTTGCATCGATTTTTTTTTTAACCTTCTACGAAATGCAACAGCTTGTGCACACCAACTGCAGGAGATGCTTTAGCTTAGCAACCCATCCGCTTCCCAACTACTGGCCTGATCCACAGCATTTTGTTTCCTCCTCACACAGGCATCAGTAGCTGTCAGCATGACATTGTCCTAATGGATTTGTCCTCCTGCTGTTATCCTTTAGGTGGAAATCCTGGATTGGAAGACAAAGCAGCAGCTGTGTTTTCTAGAGAAGGTAAATTGGAACAGTTTTAATTAATACATTTACAGTTTATAAGAATTTTGGAGTGTTCTATGTTATTTCCAGTGATCCTTACATCATCTTTGTAAGATGAAATGATGATTACAGACATTTTCTTGTAGATAGGGCGAGTAACTGGTTATTTGGTCTGTTTCCTAAATTAAAGGGGACCTACTCAACTTGGAAAACTTCCTGTGATATTTGCATGCCTATCAAATTATTATTTTTGTTACCTAGGTTGAGCCACATGCTACAATCAGTGATATCAGACTGATGTTCTATAAATTATGTGAGTATGCATATTTCAAAATTATACTTAAAAAAGAAAGGTCACTGTTCAAGGCATATGTAATTGCACAGAGTGCATTGTATCCAGACCATGGTTTGGATCCAGAGATGTGCTTGGGCATGCCCAGGGGAACTGCGGACTTCTTCCTTTCAAGTGACAGAACCACTGGTCATATTACAAACAGCTTTTCAGACTTCCAAGCCCAAGAGCTTCTTTAGATCCAAGCCAATTGAGGAAAATGTACAAGTTAAGGACATAGTATTTTCACCAGGCATAGAATCTGATTTCCAAACATTAAAGTGCCGGTTACCTCAGTGTATCTAACCCCTTCCTTTTCTGTTATAAATCTCACAATGGCTTTAGTGAACTTGTAAACAGAAACAAAGATGTTCCTCAAATCTAACTATAAAATAATTTGTATTTGGTGTGGCAAACTTGCTGGCTTTTGCAAATTCTAGAGAGATCAATATAGATATTATGTTTCTGTTTTTCTGCCCCACCAGACTCAGGGCAAATCCTATCCAATTTTCCAGTGCAGCTGTGTCAATTGGGTGTGTACTGCATCCTGTGGTGGGGAGGCAGTCACAGAGGCCTCCTCCAGGTATGGGAATATTTGTTCTCGTACCTCGGGGCTGCATTGAGGCTGCACCTGTGCTGGAATGCTGGATAGGACTGAGCCCTCACCGACCTTGGGCTTGCAGCTGTGATCCATGATAACAGCAAAGTCATTGGTTAGGATTAAGTGCTCATTTGTAATTCTGGTTTGTAGGGCAGCACATACCAAAGTTTGACCTGTTAGATGCTGAAAGCCCAATACTCCCTAACCCCCCCCCCCCATGGAGATGCAGCAGCACTGGCATGGCCTCCACTGCATCATACAAGACAGTTTGGGCTGCTGGAGGTCTCCTCAGGATAAGGGGCCCCTCATGCCCCCAGATACACCTCCTCTGCTATGTGTCAATTTAGACTTGCACCAGTAATATTGCAGGCACAAGTCCATATTGACCGATGCAAATGAATCAGGCCCAAGAAGAACGGAGTTTGGATTTGACAGGCACCACTGCTGCCAAACCCACCTCCCTCCTGGATCCAATCCACCAATCCCCCCTCCCTATCCCCTCCCCAGGAAGTATGTACATGTGCGCACACATTTTTAAAATTATGTATTTTTGTGTTCCCTACAGATCCCCAGTGGTACCCAGCAAGGCAGTCGATAAGACTTGAACCCAGTAAGTATATGCAGTGTATTATTATTAACTTTATCACTTTTTTACCAGATTCAGAGCAATAAAATACAAATTACAAATATGGTGTCACCATGTCTGGGGTAGTTTTTTCACCTACCCCAGACTGGTGAGGGAGGGATGGTGTGTTCAGTAGGTTTCATGTTTTAAAAATTGGTCATTTGTGTTTAATAAAGTGGCCCAAGTTAAAACCAAGACGCAGTCTGGTGTTTTTGTTGGGGGTGTGTGTGAGGGTAAACAGAATGCCAGAATGCTACCTCATAGTGTCAGATGCAGGGGAGTGGCAGCAAGATACAAGTATCTTGTTGCCTTACATCCCTCCATGAGGCAACTGATGGACCACTGACATACAGGAAGCTGGATTAGATGGGCCTTTGGCCTGATCCAGAGGGACTCTTCTTATCTCACTAAAGGCGCAATCCTACCCTGAGTTGGAACAGGCAAGCCAAGAGACTTGCACTGTATAGGGGCCCAAAGTGGCTCAGCCAGAGGTAAGGGGAAACTTTTCCCCTTACCTGCAGGTAAGGTGCCCTGGGCCCCTATACGTGTGGGTCTCCTCGGACTATGTGGGTACCCAGACTTGCACCACCGCCTGAGGTGGCACAAGTCCAAGGAGAGCGGAGAGGCTTGAAGCCGCTCCGAATTCCCCGGGAATGGGGGTTGGGATCCGGCATAACTGCTGGATCCCAGTTCCACCACCCGCACCCAGCCAGGCTGATGCAAGGCTTGCCAAAGAAACCTCCATGGAGGCTGTATGCATCCTCTGTGTGCCGGCACAGTTCACTCCCAAGGAGGCGCAAATGTGCTTTATGGCACATTTGCGACCCTTCTGGGCCAGCACAAGGGACTTGTGCGGGCCCAAGTAGTTCTCAGGATTGCGCCCTAACAATGTTAAAACTATGTCAGCATTGATAAATGACTACTGAAATGTTAACATTAAACTCTGAGAATGTCAAAGGCTTTCTAAGACAAGTTAGGTCTATGACCATGTACTTATAGGCAGGACAGCTTGGGTCCAAGATCTTAGTGGGGGACGGTTCCTCAGGCGTAGTATCCTCAGTGGGCCCCCCTAATCTGGAAGGTGAGAATTCTCTTATGCTGGCTTTGATCTTCTTAGGTGTTCTATGCAAAGTAAGTGTTATTCAGGCAGTGGGCCCTTTGCTGGATTTGGCCTCCGGGCAAATGCCTACTCTATCGCTTTCTAGTGCCAACCCTGAACAGAGCACTGAAAGAGGTGTGGTGGTACAAATCCATGTATTTAAGTCATTCTTGTTTTAGGCAGGCCATGGACTGCACAACACTTGTTTCTATTATTTCCCTCCCCTGCCCCAAGATCAAACTTTCTATAATGTTTTATAAGTCCCACAAATCCTGCACTATGAGAGAGTCCAAAGAATACATGATTTACATGCATTAGGGAATGATTCAATCCCTGGCATCTTCAGTCAAAGGATCTCAGCTGGGAAGATTGGGAAAGAATTCTGGTTGACAACCTGGGGAGCCCCCACCTCTTGGAATTGACAGAGCTAGATGGGCTGATGGTTTGCTTCAGGGTAAGGCAGGTGTATATGTTCTGATTTTCACAGACCCCTCCCTGCTTGTTCAAATGAATGCAGAGTTTATTTGGAACATGGGCTTTGATTCCAGCCAGTGGAATCTGCTGTTAATGCAAGTGTGTCAGACAGCTGTATCTTTGAGTTCTCCTCCTCATCTGATAAGCATGCTAACTTTTCCTCTCTTCTCCTCAGAAGGAAAATCTCTGAGGGATGAAGAAAGCCTTCAGCTGCTCCCTGTCGGCACAACGGCTACATTCTATTTTAAGGATTTAGGACCCCAAATTGGATGGACTATGGTGAGCTCCAAAGTCTGTGATGTATTAATCAATGAACTGGTTTACCTGAATGAATCCTTGCATCACTTTTGCTTTGTTGTGATATAATATACCCATATTCTCCCTGGTTTTCCAGCCAGCACAGATAATCTTTTTCTTTTCCTGGCAATTATTTTAAGCTTATGAGATGGTGGAAAAGTAGGGTGGGGAGATAATTGCCACAAAAACTTGGCAGGCAAACACATTGCAAAGCAGCAGTGGTTGCTTGGCAACTTGACAAAACAAGCCTTGCAGAAAGCATTGGCTAGTCAGAGATGCAGCAAAAATAAGGCACAAGGAGATGCTACAACCTTCCTAAATTAGGGCAAGAGGGAGGGGATCTGCTGCAGTCTGGCTGAGATATCCAGACCACCACTGTTGGAACCATCAACTGTTGGGGGCCATCACTGTTGGAACAGGAGCCTTGACCCATAGTGTTCCTCTTTCTTTTTTCCTGACTGAGCGCTGTGGTGACACCTGCATGGCAGGCAGAAATTAAGTTTTTTTTTTGGTACAAAAATGTAATGAGATCAAAGTTTACCTCTACCAAATTTTGAATCATATGTGTAAGAATGCCTTTATGTCTCCATTGTTCTTCTGTTCATTCCTACCTGCTCTCCTTGACCCCCATGGGACTTTACATGGCTGATTGTGGGAAATGACTAACCAAATAGGCAGCCATACTCGGAGTCTGAGCTGTGTGCATAGTGCAGCGGTAAAATAACACTAAAAGCCTAAGATTTACTACACTTTGTAGGTTTAAAATATCACAGTGCTGCAGCACAAATCTGAACGCTTAAGATGAGTACAAACAGGAGTTGTTTGAAAACCTGGAGGTGGTATTGACACGTTTTTTTCCTCTGCCTCCTGCATGCTCATTACTTATCTTTCTTCCTTTGCAGCGCTCTTCATTTGCAGCCCTTCCTTTCACAGAATGCTAGAGGAGGAACACAGGAAACAGTCGACCAGAACACTAGAAGAGGGAGTCAACCAGATCAGGAAGCTGTCTGCTTCCTGTTAGTGTTCTGGCTGTTTACCTTCTTTAGCATTCCGGCACACTGCTTCTCGCATTCCTCCTCTGCTTCTCATGTTTCTCTTCCTCCTCCTTATTCTGCAAACAAAGAGTGCTGCAAAGAAAGAGACATGAGAAACAATGCTCAGCACCAACAGTAAGTATAGGTTCTGCTTATAATCGTGGATGCGGAATCTGCAGGTTGGGGGAGAGGGAACATATCCTCTGTGGATACATGGGGACAACTGTACAATGAATGTTCCTTGTGCAAGTTCCCAGCAGGCCCTTTACATCCATGCACCAAGAAAGCTGACCGACCTTTGCAGATATTCTCAACAGCCATGCTGCCTTCCTTAAGCCAGGCCTCATGTGACTAGTGGAGAGAAAATCTGGCAACATATGTGAGACTTGGCAAGTGTAAGTTTAATTATCCATAGAGATTAGGGGGATAGTGTATACTACTGCTAGAGGGAGTTAAGCACAACAAACGAGTCCCTTTGCTGGCAGTCAGTGCAACGGAGAAGTGCCATGGTAGTCTTCTAATAACTTCTCTCTCTTTTGCAGGTCTTTTTGATAGAATATACGGGCCCTTTGCTCATCTATTTTGTGTTTTATTTCCGCATGCCTTTTATCTATGGCCTGGATGACAGGTTAACCACGAGCCGACATCCAGTAGTTAAGTAAGTCGTACTTCAAGGCCCGAGAAGTTAATTCTTGGGTATCATAACTTTATGCCAAATGTCTTACCCTATTTGTCTCTGAAGCTTTCTGAAATGCTTTTATCTTGCTGTTTCTAGCTTGGCATGTATCTGCCATTCTTTCCACTACATCAAAAGGTTGATTGAAACAATATTTGTTCATCGGTTCTCCCATGGGACTATGCCACTGAGGAGTATTGTGAAGGTAAATTGTCACAAAATCTACTTGCAGCCCTTAAATCTAATCTGGCCGCTTTCCACAATACTACACTAGCCCAGGTTTTGGTGCAATTTTGGGGGTGTGGTACCACCATTCATACCCCAAAACCTGGAGTCTGCTTCTATTAGCACCCCACTACTGAAGTTGACTTGCTGCACTACCAGTCTTATGTCTTCTGGTTTTTCTCCACTGCTGTGATGACTTTGGGTCCACTAAACTCCCTTTCTTCTAATCTAGATACACGTGAAAGTTCCTCATCCTGTCTTCAGAGCTTATTCTTCCCCCAGAGCAGGATGAAAATAGAACTAAAGGAGGCATTCAGCAGGGAACATCTGCTGAATACAGCAACCCAACATAGAATGCTTCCCTCTCTTTCTGTAACTTTTATGCAGACAGGCAGCCAAGTCTAACTAGGCCTAGGCTGCCCTTTATGGCAGCAGAACATGGTTCTGCTGTTATAAATGACCATAAGGAGGTGCTCATAGTGGGCTGATGACTCCATTTTGGAACCACTGCCACAAATGACCTCTGGCAGTGAAGGTAAGCAGATGCACACCACCTCTGCAGGGCTCAGAGAAGCCCCCTGAAGCTTAGGGAGCACAGCTCCTCTCAGGTTTGTAGGCTTGAGGGGAGACAGTGACCAGAAGTAGCCCTCACCTATGCAGGCCAGTCACTGGTTGGTGTCACAATTATCACCCAAGAAGTCAGGGAGAAATTAGGGGGAATTCCCAAATCCTGGCAGGATGCAACCCACACCCTCTTCCACCAGCCTCATTCACCTAACCCTTGAGGAAAATATAGTCTGCTTATAATACCATAAGCGCCCAGGTTCTTTTGAAGTACATTCCCTTGGTCAATAAAATGTGTTGCACTTAATCTTCGAAACAGAAGGGTTTTATTATAAAAAGGATTAATCTCTAAGGGAACTCTAGTTGCTCCATAAACATTAGTACATACATTTACAATAGCATACCAAAATAAGAAAGGATAGCAAGGTTACCTAACAGGAAACTAAGAGGTACCAATATTATAGGCCAGTCAGCCACATAGTATTCCTTCTAGCATGTTCCAGCACAAGACCTGCTAACCCATACTTCCTTCCTCCTGCTGTTGTCCTTCTCTGTGAACCCACACCCAGGTTTTATACTCCAAATATTAATGAACTACACCTGGACAATCACAGGTCTTCTAGCAACCAACTTAAAACCTTTTAAAGGAAAAGGCAACTTGCCCAACCCTCTGACAGCTGGAAAGTTGCTAAGCGACATTCACCTGTATATTACATATAATTTATTACATGTAATTTATTAATTACAAGAATGCAGTAGGCCACTCACAGGGAGAAGGAAGACATTTAAGTTCTTTTCCAGGACATGAGGCTAAAAAAGAGAGCATAGCCTTAAAAAAGAGGATATCTGGTGACCCTGCCCGCCCCCTAAAAGGCATGTGAGAGGCTGTTTCTGGGTTTACAATAAAAGAACAATCTTTGTGACAAGTGGCACCTCTCTGTGGGGATTGTTCATGCAGACAATGCCATTTTTGTGAAGGTGAGGCTTGCAGAGGGCTGTTGCCACCACGCAAATCAGAGACTTGAAGGATTGTTAATTAAAATAAGAATTATTATTATTATAAGTATTATTGCTACCACCACCACTACTACTACTACATTTTTATCTGCTCCTCCTTCCAAGGAATTAAAGATGATATATGTGGTTCTTTCCCCTCCTTACAGCAACCCTATAATGCACAGGTTAGGTTGAGAGAGACAGTGCCTGGCAGAAGATTTTTAGGGGAGATTTTAGTTCCCCTTTTTTTATGGTTATAAACTTCTTGGTCCTTATGGTTATAAACCTCTTGGTACTCAGGAGCTTGCGTCCTGAGTACACTTCTGTACTGCAGCGAGTCATGGACTCTTCACTCACAACAGGAGAGGAAACTGAATGCTTTCCACATGCGCTGCCTCCGACGTATTCTCGGCATCACCTGGCAGGACAAAGTTTCAAACAACACAGTCCTGGAACGTGCTGGAATCCCTAGCATGTATGCACTACTGAAACAGAGACGCTTGCGTTGGCTCGGTCATGTTGTGAGAATGGATGATGGCCGGATCCCAAAGGATCTCCTCTATGGAGAACTCGTGCAAGGAAAGCGCCCTACAGGTAGACCACATCTGCGATACAAGGACATCTGCAAGAGGGATCTGAAGGCCTTAGGAGTGGACCTCAACAAGTGGGAAACCCTGGCCTCTGAGCGGCCCGCTTGGAGGCAGGCTGTGCAGCATGGCCTTTCCCAGTTTGAAGAGACACTTGGCCAACAGTCTGAGGCTAAGAGGCAAAGAAGGAAGGCCCATAGCCAGGGAGACAGGCCAGGGACAGACTGCACTTGCTCTCAGTGTGGAAGGGATTGTCACTCCCGAATCGGCCTTTTCAGCCGCACTAGATGCTGTTCCAGAACCACCTTTCAGAGCGCGATACCATAGTCTTTCGAGACTGAAGGTTGCCAACTATATCAAACCTCTTGGATAGAAGACCTCTTGGATGGAAGATGTAATTTCCTTTAATAGCAGTTTAGCACTCTTAGTAAGTCGTGCCCTCATTAAGTCCCACACTTAATGACAGTGCATCTGAAGCATAAGCTATCCAATGGCAGCTGGCCAGTTATCTTAATAGTGCTATTGATCCCAGGGGAAGCAAAGGCCATTTACTATAGAAGCCTTTCAGCCCAATCCTATCCTTCCCCTCCCCCCCCCCACTGGTGCATCTGCACAAAAAAAGGGGGACACTGTATCCAATGGAGGGGAGCAAAGTGGGAGGCATCAGCAGGGAAAGGGAATTTAAATGAAGTCTCCTTGCTTCATTAGCACTAGCATAATCCTGAGGAAAGAAGAAGGCAGGGAGACTGCTACCACAGGGGATAGACTCCAGTGCACGCCGTCATCACCGTATCCCCTCTCCCTACCCCACATTGTGCCCCCTGCCTACCCGGTGTTGCCCCCTCCTGACCCTTTTTCACTTTTCCTCTCTGCCTCTCCTGCCATCTTACCTGCCGCATTTGGTCCTTGACACAAGCTGGAAGGCTCTGGCCTTCCCACCAGTGCCACCAAAATGCGCTTTTGCTGCAGTCACCGCCAGTGGAATGTGTGTTCTGCTGGCAGTGAGGCCCAGTTGGGCCATTAGTTATTCAACCTGAATGGTGTTCTTGGGGTTAAAATAATATATTTTCTATGACTATGGCTGTTCATTAACTACAGCCCTAATTGTTGAAGCTGATCCAACACTTAGAGATGCTTCCTTCAGAATTATTTTTCTGACTCTGAGGACTGGTGAAGACAAATGTGCATGGGCTGTGATGACTTGTCTATCTCTGCTCTGATCACACAGGCTAACACACATTTTGCTTCCTTCCTTCCAACACACCATTTCCTGGGTATATTTGGGGTACTGATTCCAAAAATGGCATCCATTTTGTCTTATCACGTCTAGTTTTGGAGATATTGTATAGCCTCATTAGTGAATGGTTCAAGTAGCTTCCTCATGAGGAAGCCATGGTGTAGGCTTCATTCTTGAACCATTCACTAATTAAACTATTAAAAGGCTGCACAGCTCTTTCCCCCCATAGATATGAAGAGGCTGAATCTCAGCTACCTGTGTAGTTCCTGCAAGTTCTTTCCATGGCAAATGCCCTCTATTCCATGGATAGCTATGAGTGACAAGGCCCTGTTATAGTTGGGAGTTCTGCTAGACCAGTGTAGTCTGGTCTAGGTTTGGAGTTAATTGACTCTTGAGAGAGACTTTTTGTGTCTCCCTCTCATTTTCCATTGTTTCAATCTCCTCATCCATTCAGTGTTATGCAAAGAGATTCCTAATAGGCACACTAATTGCTTAAAGCAGCTGCAGCCTCCTTTTTAAAAAAAATGTGTTTCAGAGCATGACGAATAGTGAAATAAGTGAGAATATTGTAGCTTAAATGAACTGGAATAAGAGACAGACTTGTAAAATAAGTGACATCTAGTAACCTTATTGAGTTTTACTTTACTATGCCATAGCTTATATGTAAGAGGGTGCAATCCAAAGCACCAGTTTGCACAGCTAGTGTTGCAAGTCCCTTGCAAGTCCCTTGCACTGGCCGAAGAGTGTTGCAAAAGTGCTGTAAAGCACTTTCACACAACTCTCTGGGGAGATAGGCCGGTGCACATATAGGCTGGGGCCATTGCGGGCCCCGGGCCAGGTAAGTTTGTGTCGGCTGAACATGGTCAGCACAGGGTTCTGGGGGGTGTGGGGAGGAGGCAGGAGGGAGGCATTTTGGGGTGGAGGAGGGTGGGCGGCAGGCATTCCCGAGGACGGGCAGGAAGTGTGAGGTGGGGCCAGGTTCTGGCACTTATGCCAGATCCTAACCATGTCCCCGGCTGCTCAGATTTGCGCCACCAATTTTGGCCCATTAGGGCTGCTGTGGCTCCCCCTGGGGTAAGGGGAAAAGTTTCCCCTTGCCTTGGGCTGAGCCTCAGACAGCCTGAAACTGCACTGGAAACAGCGCAGGTCCCTCGTCTTTCCTATTCCAGCACAAGTTAGGATCGGGCTACCCGTCTCCGTGAAGTGCCTTGAATAGCACAGCTGTGCAACACTGGAAAAGGGAGGTGAGTACTGAGGACTATGGCTGTAGTTCAAGTTGAACTGGGATCAGATCTCTGTGCTTGTCCAAGGGGCTAACATCCTTTCACATCCCATTCCTTAAGCTGCTGCCTTAATGGACTACCAGGTCATTTTAGTGTTGGACAAGAAAAATGTGGTGCTCGAACCTGCCCTTGGCTACTGTTACATACAGTTGAGCATTAACACAAAAAGCCAATGTGAGTTTAGGTTAGGTTAATGTTTGAAAGGCAGTTGCATTCACTAATGTAAATGAAGATGGAGGGCAAGCTGAGCACCATCTCTACTGGTTAGAGACTGCATCCACACTCTTGCACCCTGCTTCAATCTTCTTAGTAGGTAAACTGAGAATGAAGTGGGAAAAGGTAGCTTTCACTGCCCTCACCCAAAACTGGAGAGCCCAGCCAGGAGGAGACCACCTTGGGGAAACCTCTTTCTCAGGATAAGAGGGACTCCCAAAATCCAAGGAGTCCCCTAATTGCCAAACAGTAATGGAACATGAGGGTCCATCAGATACGACGAACTGCTCCTTCCTGTGTGAAATGAGACCAGGCAAATGAAACTGTGACAGTACCAGAAGTGTATAAAAAGGCTAACAGCAAAACAGATGCGAGGGATCAAAACAAGGTGCTCATAAACTAGCAACAGCAGAGCAAAAGTGGGGCAGCAGTTAAGGTTGGTTAGAAGATCAAAATGTAAATGGCAAATGAAACCAAAAGCTGATGTGATTTCTCTGAGCATGTCCCTCACCCAGCTTACACGGGCTGTTCCAGGGTCAGGGTCCTGCTCCCCCCAGCAAGGTGAATGCACAAACCCTTGCCCTGCCCATGAAGCATTAGATGCTCTTTTTGTTGGTCCTGGGCAAATGCCCATGGTGTGTGAGCCTGACTTTGTTTTATATAGCTTGTGGGAATTAACCCTGCTTTACGTGTGGGATTGGATACTTGGAGTCACCTGAGCCACTTGAATTTCCTGCTCCTGGGAATCAGGTGGCTTGCAGGGTCCAGTGAGCTATCTCAAAGCCAGGTCCTTTGCTAGTAAGTTAGGGCAAAAGAAGATGCTCAAACAATCACCACCACAATAAGGTAAATATGGCTACTGTCTTTGAATGACTCAGCATCCCCTTCAAGATGCAGAAGCATTATTGAAACTTCTGATAGATGAAACATAGGCCCCAAGTAGAAGGAAATCAGGGATTTTCATTGTGACTAGTTGGAAGATTTTGCCAAGTGTGGCTCCCTCAACAGATTCCCCCCCCCCCTTTAATGGAATAACCTCTACTACAGAATGATTGGAAGGTACATTTCTAGGGTGAAACTGTATCAAACTGGGATGTATGTTCATGTTAAGTGAGCCATTACACTGGCAGAGTTAGATCTGGAAGACTTGGCTGGAACCTGGCTGGCTGGAGCGATGACTTGGGAGTTGCACAGACCTCAAAGGTGAAGGAAACATATTGCATTTCCATGCACTCTATTCTGACACACTTTGTTCTCTCTTCCTACCGAGTTGAGTGAATATTGGACTGTCTAAGATAAAAGAAGGTGGAATTTGGTTTCCCGCAACATCTGTGGCACCAAGAGCAGTGTTTTTACTCTTCAATATAGTTGAATGGCAGCCATTCACTTTTATGGGAAAAAGCAAGTGTATACTTGGGCACACTGATGGAGACTAATCTTATGTGTGGTTATCCTAGTTTCTCGGGAACTTTTGCCCTGCCCCAGTTTTCTTGGGGATATGGTTTGTTTACTTGGTTCTCTAGAGCTTAACGGGAGCCACTGAGAACTGAGTCTTTTCCTCCCTGCATTGCACATGCCTAGCTTTTGTTTCTTGGTCACATAAAGACGTGGAACCCAGGAACTGGGATTTTCTATACACACTCAAGGATAAATGCTGGCAAGTAAACCTGTAAAATTTAAACTATTAACATGTACATACATTCCTTTTTATTTTTATAGAATTGTTTCTATTACTGGGGATTTGCTGCTTGGCTTGCCTATTATATCAACCATCCTCTTTATACTCCACCCTGTAAGTAGTGAATCGACATAAACAGTAATTTGAGCATTTCACTGAGAGTGCTGATTGAGCACTAAATAGAATCTTCAAAAACATTTTGTTTTGTAGCCTATGGACAAAAACAGGTCAATATTGCTCTGATCATGTTTCTGGTAAGTACACTGCAGGTTTAAAGTATGATCTTGTACAAAATACCCTTTACTGTAGCATAATTTTTGTTGGTGATGTTAATGAATAAAGAAGTTAGTCATGACCAAGTTCCATTGATTTTTGTGCCTCAGTCCTATCAGTGCCTTACGCTGCTGGAACTAGCAGCCTGGCAGTGCAAGGACCTTTACAATGGCACAAAAGCTGAGCCACTGTTGTGTATTTCCGGGCCACTGCCCAAGGACTGCAGTTATGATGTGTGCAGCAGTGGCTCCTGAAGCCTTTGCCAGTGCTGGTAAGTTACTGGTGGAGGCGTGCATGGGTGGGGAGGGCAGATGGAGTATCATAGAGGGGAGGGTGGAGGGCAGAAGAGGGAGAGGTGGCAGCACCAGAGTGTACCTATCCTATCCAGTCTTTCCCAGGCCACTCCACCCCTTTTCTGTCCTTTAACCTGTGTTAGCAAAATGGCTGGAGTAGGTCTAAGGAGATCCATAGGTTATTGGGCAGCTAACTGGATTAAGTGAAAAATACTTTTCCTTACCTCCTGCTGGCTGTGTAATCACAAATACCGCACCCTTGGATGCAGTGTGCTACATCAGTTCCAATGGTGAGGAATAGGATTTGGCAGTTAGTTGTGTCAAAAAATAGAATACAACCCACTGTATGGAGTAAGCAAACATTTCCTTGCGGCTTTGGAAAAGTACACTAGACATGAAGGAAATAAAGTATATCTTCATAGATTTTGCAGGGGCCAAGGTTTGATTATCTTACAGCACAATCAAATGCATGTGTACTCAGAAGTAAGCCCCATTGTATTCAGTGGGGCTAACTCCCAGAAAATTGTATATAGCAGCTATATTCCATATTTGTATGAAATATTTCCATAGAGCTCAGGGTGGCTTACATTGATATGGGTTACCCCACTGTGTGGATTTCAGGATAGGGGTGGTTGTCTGCATAGATCAAATAAAAAACTGAATGCAGTGACTGAAGAGGGTGCTGAAAACCTCACATGAATTAAAGTACCATAGATACTTGCCTATACGGCGATAAATTTGTGCCCCAAACTCGCGGGAGAATCGGCCCCTCGTCTTATCTCCGCAGTCACCCAGCGGGCGGAGGGGGTGGGGGGTCATTTGCATAGGGGGGGCTTGATAGGAGGATGGGCAGCTGTTCCTGCACCCTGCCTGTTGTGCCTGGAACCTGGAGGAGGCAGGGCATGGGGGTCAACCTGCCTGCTGGCACTCCCCCTCCCCCTCTCGGAGCCCTCCACACCCTGCCACAGTCCTGCCGCCAGCAGGGGCAGGGAGCACAGCGGGAGCGTCCTGGCTGCCGCCGCCACCCCCAGACCAGTGGAGGGCAGGGAGTGCACGGGGATCGTCCTGTGCTGCTCCCTGCCAGGTGCTCCCCGGCACCTCCCTCCCTGCTGACCGCAGCCGTGGGGCAGCGCAGGTCATTCCCCGAGTGCTCCCTGCTCTCCGTTGGTCCAGCGAGCAGCAGCAGTAGCCAGGACGCACCCGCTCCGCTCACTGCCCCCGCAGGCAGCAGGACTGTGGCAGGGAGTGCAGATAGAGGGCTGTGAGAGGTGAGGGAGCATCGCTGGTAGGCTGCCCTCGCATGCCCTGCCCCCTTCGGGCTCCTCCGAGGCTCCAGGCGTAACCTGCCGGGTGCAGGCTGGGGGGAGGCACAGCTGCCCATCCTCCTACGAAGTCCCCCCCTACCCAGGTGCAAATGGCCCCCTCTGCCTGGGTGACTGCCCCGCATGCCCTAGCTCCTCCGGCTCCAGGAACGATGAGGGGAGCGACTGGGTGCAGGCTGGCAGGAGGTGTAGCTGCCAGGAACTCCACATGAGGCCCCGCTGCCCTTCCTCCACAGAGGGTCTACTTCCAAGTACATCAGGTCCAACTATGTGCAGCTGCACTTGCTCAGTCACTCCTTGTTGCTTGTCTCTCTGCTGCCAGCTGAATTGCACACTCCCAGTTGTGTGTTCTACGGAGAGCCTTTGGCTTAAGGCACCAGGCACTTTAAAGGAGGATTTCATTAATGGTTCTACTGGCATGCTGTTTCCAGTGTACTTAGAGCCCAATCCTAGGCTTGTCTACTCAGAAGTAAGTCCCATTAAAGTCAATGAGGCTTACTCCCAGGAAAGTGTGGATGGGATTGTGGCCTTACTCTGATAGTGTTCATAAATGGTTGTTGAGAGTACAATTTTAAAAATTAGTGAATAAAAATGTATCTTATGATCTATGAGATAGATCATCGTTTTTAATAAATTAGACATTATTTTTAATAGTCTATGTGTATGTATGTATACATACTATGTATGTATACTGTGTTTTTAATAAATTAGTGACTGTACAATTCTTAGGTAACAATTACTAGTAGGTTATTTTTCAGGATCTGGCTCGGGTAAAATCAGACAAAATTAGTCAGACTCAGACACCCCCCCCCCTAAGTTTAACCCCCGACTTATCCGAGGGTCATATAAAATCCCATGATTTTTTTTTTTTAATCAAAGCCTACCCTCATCTTATCTGTGGGATTGACTTATAGGCGAGTATCTATGGTGACTGAAGTCACATTAAAGTCATTCACCCCATTCTAGCCGTTTATCATAGGTATACAGCTTCTTTTGTAGAATATGACCTTGTATGGTGTCATGATTTCTTAAATGGAAATCATGACACCTTATATAGGAATCTAGTTGTAAACTTCTTGAACATTTAAATATTACACAGTATAAAGTCTTTTAATAACTCAGTTGGGCAATAAATTCTTGAATATAAGTTTTTCATGTACATGTTGGCTCTCACACATTTGTAGCATTATTTTGTTTACAATCCCCAAATGAGAGTCAGGCCAGTTTCTCTACAGAAGCCCAGAAATTTCACCCTCTGATAAACAATTCTGATTCCCAGCAGTATCACCTAAGAATTTTTGCCCCAAGGCTCATGTGGATGTAGGCTTTTGTGTGTGTCTGCATTTCTTTCTAAGTGGATGAGGCATTATGCAAACAAACAGTGCCTGTGCGCTCAGCTCACCAAGACAGCTGGATATTCTACTACCAATGAGCTGTTTGAAAAGAAGGAGCAACCTCCCAGTCCATTTTTTCCTTGCAAGTAGGCAGTTAACCTTTTTGATTTATATCTGATTGGGTCTCTTACTCATAACCCTGGCTAATATGTGAGCATAACATTAGGTAGTTGTCCGTGAAGGAGATGAAGTTGGGCTGTTGTGTAGGTGAACCAGACTGAATATGTGGTCTTGGAAATGTAGAAAGTAGACCATCAAATTAATAGTTCTTTTGGGACAATGATCCCAATCCAGCCCTAGTCACGGGCAACTAGTTGCATACAACAATTGATGGGCCTAGATGGGAATGTGCACCGCTCCATAAGCGTCAACAGGTGGTTCAATATCACTATGTGAATGGGATACCCTTCTGTATCAGCACTGGTTATTTACCAGACAGAATGTGAAAACATAGGATAGGGTTTATTGAAGTTCATGTGAGAACTGTCTTTATTGGGTTGGGGCAAGCATATTTAGAGCCTCCTCCTATTTAAAGCAGCTTTTGTTTCATGTTGTTTTTTTTCCTCACTATCTTGTTGCAGACATGCGAAGCTGGAAACTTTTCTATTCATCTTGCACTTAACAGTCTAAGAAGAGGTGGTAAAAGCTGAGTTCTTGCTTTCTAATCTTTTTTGAGGTTACTTTGGACTTGAGTAAAGAAATATGTGAGTGAATAGGCCAAGTTTACAACATATACAAGGATTCCTTGAGAGAGTCTGGCTCCTCTCATCTGAGTTCAGAATCCAGTAGTATTGACTGGCATGAGTCCCCTGTCACAATTAAACCTACAGTGATTCTGGTCACTGAATTTAGATCATGAGAGATGAAAGATATACCTCCTAATTTTAACCAGTCACAGCATCAGTTATGTACTATCTTCTGATAGGTCCAAATATAGGCTTTAGGGGAGAAAAGGGGCTTTTGTGAGGGCAGCATTATTCGGCTAAAATATTGGCCTCTTTAACAGTAATCTCCCTGCCACTGCCCCCTCCATTGCCGTCACATTTGGTATATGGGGATTATAATGCCATTCTCCAATGATAACTGACACACAGGAGAAAATAAAAGAGTTATACTGAGGACCATTGTTACAGTGAAGAATAAAACCTTTTGCATACGCTCCAGTGAGGTCAATAATTAAGAATTAAATCTACTCTGTGGATTATCCATTGTGAGTTATCTTTCTGGTCACTGTAGAGTAGGATGCAAAGCTGGTAGATTAAGAGCATTGAACATTTTCTTTGCCTCTGAGCTCTGATAAACTCTTCCCCCTGCAAGACAGTTCCAGAATAACCTAACTGGAAGTAAACAAATGGTCTTTTAGCCAAATTCTTTGATGACAAGATATTGTCATCTTCATCTCAGCCTCTGTAATGGGCACAGATCAGTCCATACAACCCAGATAATGGCACTATATCTCCTTAGTGGCACCAGCAAAGTAGATAGCTCCAGATTGCTTATGCTACCAAGCCAGACCACATTCTATGGATACAATTCTGAATATTTTACTGGCATTATCTTCTGTTTCAAAAACTATGCAATGTACAGAATAATTTGTTTTAAATTTCTTTGTATCTTTTAATTGATAGAATCCAAGACCTGTAAGATCCCTTATCCAACGAAGAATCCTTTCACCTGGCTATTTTATTTTGTGTCCTGCCCTAACTATACCTATGAGGTAAGTATTTTTAATCATCAGAAACCATTGTTATATGTTCTGTTTGATGCATGCTGTGTTTGAGCTTCCTGAAAGCCATTGAAAGCATCACCTTGCGTTTCATAAGGTGATTCTTTGTGTAATATAAAACACCAACACAAGCTGCTCCAATACCAAAATGTCTCGAATTTGTATTGTATTGGCAACCTTCAGTCTCGAAAGACTATGGTATCGCGCTCTGAAAGGTGGTTGTATAACATTTATCTCTCAGGGATACTGAGAGAAAGAAAGAGCAAAATAAAGGTAGTTTAAAATACACACATTTTGCGTGTTGAAAATGCTAAATTAACTATCAGTTTGGTAGTACATGTAGATGGAGAATGTTCCAGTAGAAGGTTTGGAGGATCCTGCAACCATCCAGCCTTATTTTATTTTCACATTCTGTTAAGGCTTCCACTACCTTTGGAGTGCCATCAAAGGAAAGCAAATTATTTAATTGTATTTTTACTGTCATAAGAATGTACCTTTGGCTTTTCTGCCGTTGATATCAAAGTATCTGCATCAATTTGGGTTTGCTGTATTTAAAGATGCATGGATTCATTTCCCATCAGTTTCATAGCTGGGCTTTCATCATTATTTGACATTGGATTGTTGAAACAGAAATTCACTGATGATGATGAACTTACACCATGAAGAGAAACAAAAAGAGAAAAAAATGTGTTGCAGCCTCTAAAATTGAAAACAGATTAAGAGTTGCAGCCCAGAAGGGGGCAGCATGTGTGTACATGTGATTTCCCCCTCTCCAGCATTTAACCTCTCAAAAGCAGCCACCCAGCATTCTAATAATAGCCTCACACTTCCCAGGGTTTCCAAAGCAACTGGGAGAACCTTTTAAAGTGCATAAGAGGGGAGAATACAAAGAAATTAGTGGGCATATAAGTGGTAGCATTCTCTTCGCATTCCAAGCTGCTTTTTGAACTTTTGGCAGTTAAGTAAGGTCTTTGGGATTGTGGCAGTGCAGCTTGTGAGAGGGGAAGCTTGTGAGAGAAGAAAATAATGGTTACAAAGCTAGGGTAGGGCAAGAGGGACAGTTGCCTGTGATGTCATTCTTGGTGGTGGTGAGCTGAGGAAAAAGTATTTGTGTTCTTGACGGATTGTGGGGGGGAACTGACCATGCCATAAGAACAGCCCCACTGGATCAGGCCATAGGCCTATCTAGTCCAGCTTCCTGTATCTCACAGCGGCCCACCAAATGCCCCAGGGAGCACACCAGATAACAAGAGACCTCATCCCGGTGCCCTCCCTTGCATCTGGCATTCTGACATAGCCCATTTCTAAAATCAAGAGGTTGCACATACACATCATGGCTTGTAACCCGTAATGGATTTTTCCTCCAGAAACTTCTCCAATCCCCTTTTAAAGGTGTCCAGGCCAGATGCCATCACCACATCCTGTGGCAAGGAGTTCCACAGACCAACCACACGCTGAGTAAAGAAATACTTTCTTTTGTCTGTTCTAACTCTCCCAACACTCAATTTTAGTGAATGTCCCCTGGTTCTGGTGTTATGTGAGAGTGTAAAGAGCATCTCTCTATCCACTCTGTCCAACCTCTGCATAATTTTGTATGTCTCAATCATGTCCCCCCTCAGGCGCCTCTTTTCTAGGCTGAAGAGGCCCAAATGCCGTAGCCTTTCCTCATAAGGAAGGTGCCCCAGCCCAGTAATAATCTTAGTCGCTCTCTTTTGCACCTTTTCCATTTCCACTATGTCTTTTTTGAGATGTGGCGATCAGAACTGGACACAATAATCCAGGTGTGGCCTTACCATCGATTTGTACAACAGCATTATAATATTAGCTGTTTTGTTCTCAATACCTTTTCTAATGATCCCAAGCATAGAATTGGCCTTCTTCACTGCCGCTGCACATTGGGTCGACACTTTCATCGACCTGTCTACCACCACCCCAAGACCTCTCTCCTGATCTGTCACAGACAGCTCAGAACCCATCAGCCTATATGTGAAGTTTTGATTTTTTGCCCCAGTGTGCATGACTTTACACTTGCTGACACTGAAACGCATCTGCCATTTTGCTGCCCATTCTGCCAGTCTGGAGAGATCCTTCTGGAGCTCCTTACAATCACTTCTGGTCTTCACCACTTGGAAAAAGTTTGGTGTCATCTGCAAACTTAACCACCTCACTGCTCACCACTGTCTCCAGGTCATTTATGAAGAGGTTGAAAAGCACCGGTCCCAGGACAGATCCTTGGGGCACACCGCTTTTCACCTCTCTCCATTGTGAAAATTGCCCATTGACACCCACTCTCTGTTTCCTGGTCTTCATCCATTTCTCAATTCATGAGAGGACCTGTCCTCTATTTCCCTGACTGTGGAGTTTTTTCAGTAGCCTTTGGTGAGGGACCATGTTGAACGCCTTCTGAAAGTCCAGATATATAATGTCCACGGGTTCTCCCGCATTCACATGCCTGTTGACCTTTTCAAAGAATTCTATAAGGTTTGTGAGGCAAGACTTACCCTTACAGAAGCCATGCTGACTCTCCCTCAGCAAGGCCTGTTCGTCTATGTGTTTTGAGATCCTATCTTTGATGAGGCATTCCACCATCTTACCCGGTATAGATGTTAGCCTGACCGGCCTATAGTTTCCCGGGTCCCCCCTCTTTCCCTTTTTAAAGATTGGCGTGACATTTGCTATCCTCCAATCTTCTGGCACTGTGGCCGTTTTGAGGGACAAGTTGCATATTTTAGTCAAGAGATCTGCAACTTCATTCTTCAATTCCTTAATAACTCGTGGGTGGATGCCATCAGGGCCTGGTGGCTTATCGATCTTTAATTTATCAATGAGGTCTGAAACATCTTCTCTTTTAACCTCTATCTGACTTAATTCCTCGGTCAGGAGGGGCCATTTGGGCAGCGGTATCTGCCTGAGGTCTTCTGCCGTGAAGAAAGATGCAAAGAACTCATTTAATTTCTCTGCCGTCTCCTTTTATCTCTCTTTCCCTCCCTCACCATCCAGAGGGCCAACCACTTCTCTGGCGGGTTTCCTGCTTCTAACATATTTGAAGAAGCTTTTATTATTCCCCTTAATGTTGCTGGCCATGCGTTCCTCATAGTCTCTCTTGGCCTCCCGTATCACCTTCTTATATTTCTTTTGCCACAGTTTATGTTCCTTTTTATTCTCCTCATTAGGGCAAGACTTCCATTTACGGAAGGAAGCTTCCTTGCCCTTTACAGCCTGTCTAACTTGGCTCGTTAGCCATGCGGGCACCCTCCTGGATTTAGTGGAGCCCTTCTTTCTTTGTGGTATACACCTCTGCTGGGCCTCTATTACTGTTGTTTTAAGTAGCCTCCGTGCACACTGGAGAGACTGGACTCTTTTTATCTTCCCTTTCAACCTCCTTCTAACCAGCCTCCTCATTTGAGGGAAGTCCACCCATTGGAAGTCAAGGGTTTTTGTGAGAGATTTGCCTGGTATTCTTCCCCCAACGTGCATGTTGAAACGGATCTCAGGATGATCACTGTTCCCCAATGGCTCCATAACATTGATATCTCTAACCAGGTCCTGAGTACCGTACATCGCTCCACAGGCCTGGTAATTTAACCCACAGAGATTCTACAGTGGAGTCTGACCCACCGTCAGTCTCTACTTTGCTGGATTCTATCTCTTCCTGAACATAAATGGCCACCCCACCTCCAACACACCTCCAACACGCCCCTGCCTGTCCCTCCTGTAGAGTTTATAGCCCGGGATTGTGGTATCCCACTGATTCTCCGCATTCCACCAGGTTTCCGTTATGCCCACTATGTCAATGTTTTCCCTTGTCACCAGACTTTCCAGTTCTCCCATCTTTGCTTGGAGACTTTGGGCATTTGCATAAAAGCATTTGTACACGGAATGTCCCAGGATGGGCTGCTTATTCGCTCCTTTGTCTCCGCATTCTCCCATTGTGCCTAACCATCTATCACACTACCATTCCCAATTTCTTCTCCTACTGCCTTTGTCTTGTTGTTCTCTAACCTCCCCATCCTCGTCCCATAGGGATGAGGAGTCCCGAACTGGATGCCCCTCGGCTTCTGTCGGCCTTCGCCCAGGGATCAGTTTAAAAGCTGCTCTGTCACCTTTTTAATGTTATGCACCAGCAGTCTGGTTCCATTCTGGTTCAAGTGAAGCCCATCCCTCTTGTACAGGCCCCGCTTGTCCCAAAACGTTCCCCAGTGCCTAATGAATCTAAACCCCTCCTCCCTACACCACCGTCTCATCCACGCATTGAGACTTCTGATCTCCGCCTGCCTAGCTGGCCCTGCGCGTGGAACAGGTAGCACTTCAGAGAACGCTACCTTTGAGGTCCTGGCTTTCAGCTTCCTACCTAAAAGCCTAAATTTGGCCTCCAGGACCTCCCGGCTACACTTGCCCATGTCGTTGGTGCTGACATGCACCACAACCGCTACCTCCTCCCAGCACTGTCTACCAGCCTGTCTAGACGAGAAGTGATGTCTGCAACCTTCGCACCAGGCAGGCAAGTCGCCATGCGGTCCTCACATCCGTCGCAAACCCCCCCTCTCTGTTTCTAATAATTGAATCCCCCACTATGAGAAGCCCCCTCCCCCCTCCCGCTGAGGAGTATCCTGAGTGCATTCACATACGGGCCCGTCCCCTGGAGAAGGGGTCCCCCCTAGGGAATTGTTTCCCTCCTCTCCAGGATGACGTCCTCCAGTCCTGAGACTTCCCACCCGGGCAGCTGAGGAGCTGCACGCCTGAGGTTGGGACGAAGCCTGATTGTCCCCGGAAGTCTCCCCACGGTCCTCCTCTGCCTGCCTGCGCTTCTCCAGGTCGGCCACCAAGGCTTCAAGGGAGTGGACGCGTTCCCTGAGACCCTGGAGCTCCTTGCACTGAGGACACACCCATGACTTATGCCCCAGAGGCATATAGTCATACATGTTACACTCGATGCAGAACACTGGATAACCCCCGCCCTGCTGCTGGCTGTCTGACTGCATAGCTTTTTTTGTTGTTTTTATTTAGGGGTACTTAAAAAACCCTACACTGGTTTGCTGCCCCCTTCTCAAGGGAAGAGAAGGGCGGTGTCCGGGGCCCTGTCTTCCTCGCCCTGCTGCTGAACTCGCACAGATGCTAAATTCGCGGTGCCTTACCTGCCACTTTGTTTCCAGAGCCACTGGGTGTTCCTGAGGCCACGCGCACTTCTGCAGAGAGGCTCATGCGGTGGCAGACACTAGCTTTATACCCCTAGCTAGCTCCTCCTCCTCCCCTCCTTGCTGATTGAAAGGGGGGCTGGTCTTCCCAGGTGAGATGCCCATCAATGTTTGTCTTCTTAAAGTTCATAGGTGGGGCAGAACCAAAATACAGTGTCCTAGAATTCTAAAACTGCTAAAGTCACCCCCCCCCCATATAAAGGTGTCATGGTCCAAAGGGGACTCCCACAAGAATACAGGCTGACTCAGAGTAGTGCCTAATAGTTAGTTCCCCCTTTCCTGACCCAAACTTTCCCTTTGTTGGCTATGCAGTGGAATGGGGGAAAGCCTCAAAAGAATCCCTGCTGCTACCACCTCAGGCTATAAAACCAGACAGAGGGGCTATCTAGGCAAAACTCCCCCCCAGGAGAACACTTAACCTCAAATTCCTATTAAAATCTCCCCACAGTAGCATCTACAGCAGCAATTTACAACCAGTGTGCTGGGGCACACTGGTGTGCAGGTGTGCTGTGGGAGTTTGGGCAGGGTCGTTTATTAGTAGAGCAATTGGGAGATGTGAGCCCCCTACCAGCAGCCTGGTGTGCCTTGTCAGTGGTCACAAAACTGATGGTGTGCCTTGACCATTTTATCGCCTTGTTAATGTTCCCTGAGATAAGAAAGGTTGAAAATTGCTGATCTACAGCGTAAAGAGGCACAATGATCCACTGAACTTCCCCATAACCAGGGATCAAGCAGAGTAAGGGTTGACTAGAACCAATGTTATCTACATGTTTAAAGAGCAGTCGGAGAATAAAGGGGGCGGGGTCAAAAGTGATAGCAGGTTGAGGGAAAGTGTTGGAGGCCTATTGGAAAGAGTTGCTAAAGGTGCAGTTGCCATGGCTATCCAGCGGATGGAGTCACAACACTACTCAAAACTGCTTGCCTTGCTCAGGAGATGGGATGCTCAGGTGGGAGAACTTTACAAATAGGCTGAAATGAACCAGGAAACAGACATAATCTTGCTAATCATTTTCTCCAGCTAAGTCACCTTCATGCAGGAATCTTCCAGCTCTTTTCACTCACAGTGTGGTGAGTTGGTATTCTTCTCTTACAGCCACAGAGTGGGTTCTCAGGTGGCTGAATGGGAAAGCCTTCCTGTGTGCTGGGAATGTCTACATCCAGCCTGGATCACATCATCATGTTATCTGGTTGGAGGAGTGGAACAAGTCAGACAGGAATGTAACACAGTTTGCAAGTGCATACCAATTTCTGGCAGGAACTCACTAACTCAGGTGGAAGAGAAGCTGGGTTCCTCCTCATGGCTAATGGCAACTGCAAGGCAAAATGACAGAAACTGCCTGTTGGCACATTCCAGCACTGAGTAGCACAGATGCTGCTGATGAGCCAAAATTGCCCCAAATATGGGAGAATAGGCAGAAAATATGCAGGAAACACAGGGCTTCATCACAAAAGGGTATGTGGCTTAAGTCTACGTGGGGTACAGAAATGTCTTATGATCCTGCAAGGAAGTGTGCTCTCTTCGGTTACAGAGATAATACATTGTTTTGCTTTTCTGATTGTGTGCATAATCATAATTCAATTGTTTGTTTTTTTGTTTTGCTTTTTCCAATGGCTATTTGATAGATCTGTTTGTGTGCATTTTTCATTTAAGGGACTAGGTTGTGCTAGCAATTTTCATCATGTGAAATAGTTCTGAATTTTCTTGGCTATTACAGCTGGGGACATGGATTGGTTTCACTATCATGACTCAGTGCGTTCCAGGTGAATAGTATTCTTGGTTTTAAAATTTGAGAGTTTGTTCTCCCCAGAACATGTTATATTGACCTTATTTCTCTGTTTCTTGTAGTGGGATTGTTTACCTTACTTTGTTTCATTCAGATGACGGTCTGGGCAAAGGATAAACACTACACCTATATACGAGAGTTTAAGGATTATCCTAGCCTTAGAGTGTCTATCATTCCTTTCTTATTGTAAAAACAAGACTTTTTTCTACTAAACTGTAAAAGAAGCAAGGCAGATGAGGCCATAGAGACATAACTTCACAGAAAAGAGACATATAATGATATGATCATGTAAATGAAGTGATCCAGGCACATGCTGAACATACTCTGCAGTGAGAAATTCCATGGATTCAAAAAGCCAAATCTCTCTCTGCTTTTGAATTTGCAAGATTCAAGATTGGCTTCTTTTTTTTATTGCCCCTATTGGTCGTAAAAGAACATTCAGGGCTAAAACAGTTGAATTGGTCAAAGTATCTTGAGTTGCTGAGAGGAAGCACTTCCTGTGTATATCTGGTTGGGCCATGGTGGTAAAGAGCATGCATGAGAATTCACTGTGAAAAAATCTGGAATGCAACAAACCAGGAAATTATTACAAGAAAAGTAAAGGAGAATCTGGATTGTATTTTATGCAAAGCCAAGGCAAAGAAATCCATGGACTACCTCAATCAGTTAGAGCTTTGCCAAGTTCTTCACCTTATTGATGAAATATCTTCAGAGAGAACATTAGGACTGAATAAGAGCCAGTCTGTGCAGTCAGCATCGTCATGTGCATTCTGTTGTGACCGTATCCTTTTGGACTGCAACTTGGGAGTTGCACGTATGACTATTTCTAATATAAAACTCCCTGTACATAGAAAACTAGCACACAAGAAAGAAGGGGTTCCAGCCTAGCATTCTCCTCAGTCTGCTAGTTTTCAACACTAAGGAAATATTTTTTGTGGGGGAAGCATTCAAACATGCCCCACCTCACATCTACAGTAAGTCATATACTTCCCAACAGGGCTATATCACAATTACTGTATTTGCATTTCTTATTCTTGGGAAGCATAACCCATTTTATGCTATAATCCTATGCAGACTTACTTGACAGTGAGACTCATAGAACTTCCTGGAACTTACTTCCAGGTAAACATGGATAGGATTGGGCTGCATGTGTACTTTTAAACAAGGGCCCTCAACTGCAGACCTCCAGAGAAGCCTCTTTTTCACATATGTTGGAATCCAAGAAAAATTTGAACTTCCTGTGTTGTATTTCTCCCCACTGTTTTCAGTGTGCTTTAAGAAGGCTCTGTGCAAATCATGTCAAGAAAGGAAGGCAATATTGTCTTGCAGACGTGTAAGAAATTATTTGAAGATTTTAGCAACAAAGGGACTCTGATTGTTTCTTCACAAGATTTATTTCTCTAGAAACAACATATAGAAAATTTTTTTGCAATGTTTGTAAAGAGAGAATATGCAATAAATTCAAAGTTATATTTTGAATCAGTTCCAATCATTATAGCAGCAGATGACTCATTGAAATTGTTGAAGTTTTAGAACATGTTTTTGTTTAATATTTAGCAAAATGGCTTTGTCTGGGTTAAAAAAACTCACCAGAGGGTAAATCTCTCTCTCACTCTCTCACACACACAATCCAGAAGTGTTTGTTGCACAACCAACTGTACCTGACAAAAGATGGTTTTGGCAATATTACCAGATGTAATTACAAACAACAAATCACAACTAATACTTTTTAAGGCCTGATTCAAACTCTGTTTATACATTTATGAGTCATTTTTCTATTCAAATTGTAAGACAGCTTATGAAACACTGTGCTGTTTTTCTTGCTGGGAAAGAGAACCATAATGGAAGCCATTACCGCAGTGGCTTCCCTCTGTGGAAGAGGCTTTAACTATAACTGTGCAGCTACTCAGCAAAAAAAGAGTTGCACTTGTGTAGTTAAAATGTTCCTGAACCACACACAGAGAGCCTGTTATTCAGAAGTGGTTCTTCACCCAAGTGGTTCCCTTTCCAGACAGCAATCATGCCACAAAGGTAAGTGGGGCTCAATCTACCACTTTCTAATACTGTGATTGGAAAACAAAGGTATTTATTCTAAAATGTTTACTGTCACCAGAGCCCTCAAGGTGGCTTAAAGCATTAAGATATACAAAGCAGTAGAAGTTATTGATCTAGACATTAAGGTGAGATGAAACGCCTGCTAAATAAATCTTCAAAATTGTGGTCAAGAGTAAAAGCACTGTTGGGATTTCTTCCATATGTCTCCCATTTGGGAAAAAGTCACTGAGAGTTTTGCCTAATAAGAACTAGGTCTAGGTGAAATCCAAACACACAGATTTTCATAGTGGGGAAAAATGGCACAGATGTAAACACCAGCAATGGTATGTTTAATTAAACTCAATTGGGATTTGAAAAGTATCCAAGCTTTGGAATTTTTAACTCAAATACTGACAAGTTTTAATAAATCATAACTATAAATTGGTGGAAATAAAATCACGAGCACAAAAAGGGCCAGGGGAGTTAAAGTTTCCTGTGCATGCAGGAGTAATGTCATCAGTCAACCAAGCTGGGCACTGCTCATCATCACCTGGCTGGGCCAACCTCTGACACTTCAGTACTACTGATGGTGGCAGCTCCCAATGCACCACTGGAGGCAGGTGGGGTACCACAGGACCTACAGTAACTTGGTAGTGATAGTATGTGAACTGTAGAACTTGACCAATACTATATATTGCAGGGGGATCCCGGAGAGATCTTGTGTTCCTTAGCCATAGCCAGTACATCTGTCATCTGATACATCTGTCATAGCCAATACATCTGAAAATAAGAGTGAAAGCAAAAAGACCAGTGCTTGACTGCTACCAACATACAATTATGCTTTGGACTAAACACCCTAAAAATAGATGCCTTAAATTAACATCTGAGCTGTTCCAGCTTTTTATTCAGAATGAAACTAGGAAGTGATGGATATGCATACTTGGTTTAAAAAAAAAATACAGACGTGCTCACACACATACACACGCGTACGTGGATGGTTGTATATTACAAAAGGTTTTGCATCAGACCAAACCAACTCATTTGACACCAACATAGCCAGTACCCTTCAAGCTCCACATCACTTTGATGATTGCATTTTTGAGCTTTATTCAGTAGTACTCTGCATTGTTGTGGCCTTCAGCCATTGTTGAACAACTCTATGCAGTTGTTTGCCTGGAGAAAGCAGGGGTCACCTTCACCTCTCGATTAGCTCCAGCTGCACGAGGGTGTAGAGGAATTTCCTCATCCTCCATTTGTTGTTTAGCAAAGTTCACAAAAACCTATGGGAGGAAAGCAGATAAACATATAATCATAATTGCCTTCGTCTCAGTTAGCAGAAGATGCTGGAAATCCAGTATAAATCGCAAGTATAATGAGGATTAATAAAGCCACAGTGTTCAGCTTGAACATAAGAACAGCTTGGAAAAATCTTCTCTTGCAGTTCTTCTGGGTAGTGCTGAAAGACTTATCTCCTTGCTAAATCAACACTTACCTTACTTGATTCTATTATTCCAGAGGTTCCAAACTGGGGTATTGCGATGCCCCAGTCAGGGAAGCCCTGTCACTGCCCCCTTAATGGGTGGGGAAGCAGCATCAGTGGACCTCTGTGATCACACTACTGCCAGGGACAAAAGGACTGTTTTTTTTACTTACAGGGGCTTTCGCTGGCCCTCCAGAGGGGGCAGGGACCCCACAGCCACCACTGTGGGTCTCCCTGTGCATCAGAAATGCTAAAAAATATGAGTGTGACCCATTTCTGATTTTTGTTGCTAGACCAGAAGTGGGTGACAATTGCATTTTTTAACATTTCTGAGGTGTGGGGAGGCCCAGCCCACCCTTCAGAGGGCTGGTGCAGTCCCCTGTATGTAGGGAAAAAGCGCTTTCATTCCCACCAACAGTGTGAACGTGGAGGACCCATCAACACAGCCCCCCCCCCCAAGACAGTGGCCCAAACTCTCCCAGAGAGTTATGGAACCACTGTAATGCTATTTAAGATTAATTTTCACTAACTACAAATACATATAATTATATAGCCTTTATAAAATATTGTTAATCTGATCATTGTTACCTGATAATAGGCAACACTTGTAAAATATGGTATTCGTTTCTATATGGAATTTTTGCATTTCTGAAAATACAACTTGTGTTTCTGTATTACCAGTTTGCAAAAACTTACCTGATCAAGGGTAGTTTGCGAGACTGAATATTCTTCAATATTCAAGCTGTCTTTGTTGGAGAGAATCAACCTGAAGATTCTGGCCAGTGAATAGGCGCATATCTGGTACTGTAGCATGTTGTAGTGTTTTTCCCTCTGTATGCTTCCTGGAAAGTTCACTTGTATGAAGTGCTCAGCTAGGCTTGGATCTGGAGGAATTCCAGGTTTAGGAGCTTTGATTTTCATGGTGACAATGTAGCCATCTCCATATCTGTTAAATACCCATAGTTCATAAGTGACGGATTTATTACACACATTGGAATACAGGTCCAGCCTATTTATACATGAATTTTTTATACACAGATTTGACTCAACACGAATGGCCCCTGCAAATGAGAAGGAATGTGCTGATCCCTGGAGAAGGGGAAAAATGCATCCCTTTAAAATCAGTTTAAAAAGCTGAACAGTCCTTTAACAATAGCCTCTTTAATATGAGAGAGAGAGAGAGAGAGAGAGAGAGAGAGAGAGAGAGGGCAGCTGGCTGACAATCCATCAATCCTTCTCTCTCCAGTGGACCCCTCCCTTCCTGGTGAGCACTTAGCATTGGTGAAGGGAGGGGCTGAGTGTAAGCTCTCAGCTCTTTGTAAGCTCTTGGAGGAGGACTGATTGATGGATTGTCTTCTTAATGACTCTTATCTTACATCACAAAGGTCAGCAAGGCTGTTTTTAAATCACCTGAGCAAACAAACTTTGTTTTTTAAATTGATTTGCTATAGTGCGTATTTTGCCATCCAGGTGAGTGCTTGGAATGGAACTCATGTGAATGAGGCTCAACCTGTATCCATCTATCATGTACATTTATTCATGTACATTTGAAATTGGGTATTTTCAGGATTATTTTAAATGTCCAGGATTGGACTTACTGCCAGTGCAAGCTCTGCTGAAGACACCAGCTACAGCCTTGACAAGACTTAACAAGGCTTCATTGCATTCTCAGCCTTGGGCCCTGTGACCCCCCCCCCACCTCACCCAGCAGGGGATAGTGAGATGTAGGGGTGATGGCTGCCTGTGGTGGTGAGCTGTGGTCTTCCCTTGACAAGGCTGCACTTCCAGCCACAGCTGGGAGGCAGCTGAAAGGAGGCCTATGAAGACCTCAGAGCCCACCTTGGAGCATAGGATAAAGGAGGGGTTTATGATGAGAACAGGGGGAGACTTCCCACCAAGGAGGAGGTAGAACTGGGAAACGGTGGAACTGTGTGGAGGTGCGAAGGATCTCCAAAAGAAAATTCTAAGTCTTCTCACCAAACAATTCCTAGTGTTCTTTGAAGGAATGACAATTGAACTGGTATAAAAATTATGTAAGTTTTTAGTGCAGATATGCCCTTAAGTACAGGTTTACCATGTTCTTGCACAGCTTCTATTAATTTAATTGGGGCTTTCATTAACAACTCAGTAGATTGTGTCCCAGGTCTTCAATACCCAGACACAGTTTTCTCCCTATGGAGACCTAATAATTATATTCAACATGAGAAATATATCCTTTGCTTACTTGTATTTGAGATGCTGTATGGAGCCTAGGCATTTGAAGGTCCCCTTAACCATGATGGCCAGGCGCGTACAGAGCGCCTCACATTCTTCCATACTTGTAAAGAGAAAAAGCATGCAACATTTCAGGTTTATAGCAAAAAAAAAAAAAAAAAATAAGACTTACAGCCCCAAGTAGGAATAGTTTATACGGAGCCTTATGATAAATGACAAACCCATAAATAGCATTGTGTCTCAGCTCAGACTTGCCATGAAGACCAAATATTTATTTATCTGAAGGAACAAACTGATACCTTTAGGATCAATGGCTTCAGTTTAGTATCCCCAAACTATAGCATTTTTCTTTGTAATAAATATATAGCTACAGGTGTTCCCCTGTATCTACAGATCTGCTATCCACAAATTCAGTTATCTGCAGATCACGGGGCGTGCCCTTGGGATACTAACAATTGTATAGAAGAGGAATTTCAGCAGGTGCAATTTTAAATTCTCTCTCTTATACAATTGTTAAAGGTCCAGGATCCCTAAAGTTGAAAGCTTGCCCATCCCTGGTTTAGAGGCTTACTGTGGCAAAGTATTTCTTTTAAAGGATACTATAAGCACGCAAGCTTGTAGCATGTGCAGGCAGGCTTCAGGTAGCCTGAATGCTTGGAAAGACCAGATAGAACATTAACAGGAAGTTAACTGGAACTCCAGAGAACTCAGCAAAGTGAGTATGAAAGCTTTAATCTTCACTTCATTAATAAGTAGGTAACTGCTAAGAATTAAATCATAATTATCACTTAATGGCTATGTTTATGATTCAGCCGAGTCTGAAAGACTATTAACATTCAGAAAAAATTATGTCTTGAAGTTCTGGTAGTCTATAATTTGAGCAATAAATGGGAGATCTCACATACGAATTGAAAAGTGCAATTGAAAATTTCAACAACAATTGAAAATGGAAAAAAACAACTACCATGAATCCCTTCAGCTTTAAAAACTTTTGCCCAGACTTGCTAGGTTTCTACCTTTGGGCAATTTTTAATGTATCAAAGCATTTCATTATGCAATATATAATCTGTAGTTTGAATTGTACATTTGTAAGAAGGAATATAGGAAGAAGGAATTAGAAATATACCACATGCTTTCAGGGCGGATGTGACCTTGGATGCCACTGCCTCTGCTGCAGTGCTCTCAGAAAAAAAAAGCCCCTTACTATGCTCCTTATGCACTTTCCTCAAACCCAAAATTCGAGACTTCCCATTTTATCTGCAGGGACCATGCATTCGTTTGCATGGTCCCTGCAAATAAAACCAGAAGTCCCACACTTGTGGGCTGGAGAAAATTATGCAAAAAGCATGGTAAAGAGGCAGATGGTCAACTTCTTCTTTGAGCAAATGAGCAGTGGATCAATGCAGCTTGCTTTTGCAGTGCTGAATGGCACCCCCAAATGCTGAATGCTTTTGCACTGCTGAATGGCCCCCTCACACATCTCACAATCCGCCACTGATTGTAAGCCACTTCAGGTCGCCCCACGGTTGGACTGCCTCTGCTTTCTCTGAGTGTTTGAATCAGCCATATATGGGAACATCTTAGATTTTGGTGATGATTCTATGTGAGCAGGTTTGTATTACCTGTGTGAGGTGAGAACCACCGCTCTTCCGTCTCTGATCACACTGACAATTGAGTTCCATAAGAAGCGTCGGGATTGAGGATCCATTCCGGTAGTTGGCTCATCCTGTAAGAAGAGTTAGAAAGCATCTCTGAGTCAGTAGAACGAGTTGTGATAATTTTTCAAGGGCTTTCCAGGCATGATAATAACTGTCCAAATTAAGTGACTGAATGGAGGCTTCACACTTGGGGATGACAATAGTTTTCAGAGCTGCAATTTTCACCAGGCTCCTACAGCAGCAAGAAAGGATTCAATATCAACATATATCCTGGTCCTGAACATGACCCCCCCCCTTCCTCTATCGCTGCTATGTAGGAGTAAAACAAATAATAAAATCAGGACCAAACCACACATTTAACGTGATATGCAGTTAGGAGTATCTCAGAGATTTTGCCGAGTTTTTGCTCTAGGGCAGTGTTTCTCAATGCTTGTCGCCTCCGTACCACTTTGCATGGTCCACCTATTGGAAGTACCACTGGAAGTAACTGGTGATTGTCATTGCCAGTTCTGGATTGGGATGCCAGATGCAACGCAACAAGCACCAGTAAAAGGCTCAGGGTGGACAGGAGGTCTTTTCTGAACACGTGAAAAGCACACGCTGGAGCCTTGCCCACCAGGCCTCCCACTGCTGCTTGTGTTGTGTTCCTTGCTGCCAGGCAATAAAGGTCTGGGGGACCCACAAGTACCACCGGCTACTGCCTCAAGTACCACTGGTTGTACGAGTTCTGTTGGTTGTGAAATGCTGCTCTAGGATTAGCCATTACCCTGGAGAGTTGCAGTGTTGGCTGTTTTGTCAGTTATCTGGTTCTCTCACTACAAAACAACTTACCAGGAGGATTAAAGGAGGACAGCCTATCAGTGCTATGGCAGTGGAGAGTTTGCGCTTGTTGCCACCACTGTATGTGCCTGCCAGCTGATCTGCATACATTGAGAGACCAAGCTTCTGTATCCCCCATTCTGCTACCTGTGGAAGATATAAAGTTTAAAGGGTTTTACTAGATATTTCAAATACTATGGACTCATTCCAGTCCACTGTGGGTATAGCATTTGAGCAGAAAGGGATCCTCACAGGACATAACAGAGTTCCATTTTCCTCCCTCCTTAGCATCTGTGCAAGGATTACTCAGCACTCCAGATTGTTTTGTAGGATAGAAGTCTCATGTGCCACCTAGATCCCTGTGTAATCCTCAGCTCATGCTTAGCAGAGTGGGTGGTTAAACCTTTGTGGGGGATAGCTCTGTTTTTCTGTGGCCTGTTTTTTCTTCCAAAAGCAAGAGCACACATCTGGTAAAGAACAACCACTTTTTAAAGTAAAAGGTTTACAAAATGTTGTACAAAATGCACTGCTGTTGGAGGAAGTGGAAGAATGTGTGTGCACCTCTTCTTTGGTGTTTAAAGTGTTACAACTGTTCTCCTATGCTTGAATGGTATTCCCCAAGGGCTTGGCTTCTAAAATGGAAGACAGACACAGGCACACACAATTTTGATGATCACAGATACAGACCATAAATGTTCGCTAGTACTGATGTCACAAACGATAGCTACCAGAGTCAGTTCCCTGGTCACACTTGCACACTATGCTCACTGTCTCAGTGGATGCTCTAGAGTTGGAGGAAAATGTATATCTTTCTAACAACAAAATATTGAGACTTAAGCACTGGGAAAATGCTAGCAAAACTCTGTAGCCAGTTGTTTGAAGCACAACTTCAATGAAAGGCATTTGGACCTTGTACAACAAATACATCAATTATTGCACAATAACTGATCTATTAACTGTTCAGAAAGGTGAAGTGAAGCGGATGTATGTAATCTATAAATCTATAAAGGTAAGTCATTGCTTGTTCTTTATCTGCAAGGTGCATTTGGCTTCCTCCCAGCTTTGCAATGTGTGTGACAGACAAACATTCTATCAAGATGAATTCTAAGTGAAGCAAGATGATGATGTTTTTGGTGATGCTGGGTGCTTTTTCCAAATATTTTCCTTTAAAGCACCACATGTTTATGAACAGTAATAGTTCATTCTTTAATAGTTCTTCCTTATTAAAAAAAAATACATGTATCAATTGCCCATAATTTTAGCAGCACAGAGTAGCCCTTTTATATATAGGTATCTTTGGATGAAACCTAAGAAAATATGAACAGCTCCTAATTTATCAGTCTTCATGCCTTTTCCCCCTTTAATTTAAAACAGTAACACAAAAATGTAAAGCAGAATTTTGTTTAGTGCTGCAGAAAATATTATGAGCAAATGGTGTCTGCACAAATGTTAGTTGCTGTTTGGGGTTGGCTAGGAATTGTAACTGGGAATTTGGTTTCTGGATTTTACAGTATGCAGTTGAAAAATCCAATAAAAACTTTAATACAAAAAGAAAGAAAAGAAATTGTCCTTACCCTTTTAACTTCTGCTGCTGGGACACCACGGAGATGGGCATAGAGATGCAAGTGCTCTCTCCCTGTGAGCAGATCATCAATAGCATCGAACTGTGGGCAGTAGCCCATGTTTTGATGAACATTGGAGATATGTTTCAATATACTAGAGGAAGAAAAAAAGGGGGAGAATCTCTTCTGGAACTCTAGTAATGTTCAGTCAAAGACTTTGTCAGAAAAAAAAGTTTCCAGGCATGGAAACACCTGAATGAAATAATACAAACTTGGTAATAGCCATTCCTAAAATGCAGCAAGATCCTATGGAACAGAAGTCAGGAGTACGACCTAAAAAGCAGGCTAGGTACCAAAAGAAAGTTGTAAACTCAAATCTAATCAATTTGTAATCAGCAATAGATTTTTGGGGGGAAAAAAGTAAAAATTCCATTAGCTACATCTTGTTAGTCCAAAAATCCTTCTTATTTAAGCTCTGCCACAGCTGTCTCACACTGTATAACTGAAGAATGTGCATATTAACTAATTATTGAGTCCCCAAGTCTGTTGCCTAACAGGGCAAGGTAACAACATGGTTTTTAAAACTATGGAAAAACACTACAGAGACCCATAATCAGAAATGCTTTCTGATGTGTATTTCTTTGTTATTTGTGTAGTACACAAATAACCGGTACAAGTGTAGCCGGATCCCAAAGGATCTCCTCTATGGAGAACTTGTGCAAGGAAAGCGCCCTACAGGTAGACCACAGCTGCGATACAAGGACATCTGCAAGAGGGATCTGAAGGCCTTAGGGATGGACCTCAACAAGTGGGAAACCCTGGCCTCTGAGTGGTCCGCTTGGAGGCAGGCTGTGCAGCATGGCCTTTCCCAGTTTGAAGAGACACTTTGCCAGCAGTCTGAGGCAAAGAGGCAAAGAAGGAAGGCCCATAGCCAGGGAGACAGACCAGGGACAGATTGCACTTGCTCCTGGTGTGGAAGGGATTGTCACTCCCGGATTGGCCTTTTCAGCCACACTAGACGCTGTGCCAGAACCACCTTTCAGAGCACGATACCATAGTCTTTCGAGACTGAAGATTGCCAATACAATGTGTAGTACATTACTTAAATGTAAACATTAAACACTGATGTTTAAACATGATAACACAGATGTGACCACAGAAGTCCCCTGGTAACCGTGGGGTATACATTCCTGCTCCCCACGGATACCAGAAAGCACAAATAAAATGGAACCCTATCTCCATGCCCCCCGTGCCTTTTAGTCATGTGAACTGTCTCTTGCTTTAATCAAACAAGCAGGCAGGCAGCTTCTTGCAATTACTGCATGTCTATGTGCGGGGAACCACTTATAAGCTGATCGTGGATACCAGGGGACACCTGAAAATGTTAAATTCTTAATGTGGCACTCATTTCCACCATTTTGTGTCAAGGGGCCTTCCAAGTCATTCACATAGCTTTACACCAGCATAACAGGACAGATGTAGATACACTAACTTAATGATCACTCAAATGTTTTTTGGAATGTCTTCCTAACCCATTCAGAGAAAAAAAGTTGTGTACCGCATTTCCCCCCTCCCAAATTAGTGTGGGTTCTTATTTAAGATGGAACATAAATATGATAAAAATTCAAAGAATTATTCAATCATGATTAACTGCGCAGGTCTGTAGCCTCTGAGGGCCCAATCCTACCCAACTTTCCAGCACTGATGCAGCTGTGCCAATGGGGCACATGCTGCATCCTGCGGTGGGAGGGCAGTCATGGAGGCCTCATCAAGGGAAGGGAATATTGATTCTCTTACCATGGAGTTGTATTATGGCTGCATTGGTGCTAGGAAGTTGGATAGGATTGGGCTCTGAGGCACCTATAAGGAGGGCTTTCCCCCATATCAATTGGATCAATAATCCATGTAAAGCTAATGCTTTACTAAAGGTGCTTCCTATGGAGACTTCTGTTCCTAGTTCAGTGGCTTACTACCAAGCTGCAGTTAAAGGAGAACTTGTAACAAGTAGTTACAACATGGTACAAGAAAAATGGTACTGTGAGCTATTCAGACAATTTGGCCTTTGCAATCTCCAATGTTATCCATATCTCTTCTGTAAACAGGGGAAAAGACCAGAACAGGTCAGCTCAGAGTGCATGCATTCAACAGGGCTGTGCCTATTCCACCCCCAACACCAAAAATCACATTCGGATATCTCTTTAGTCCCCACTCTCATCCAAAGGCTAGGATAAGGTTAATACTGGCAGTGCAACACCAATAGTTACTACATATTGAGACTCATCCATTCCTCACTGCTTTGGCATTTCTCAGGAACCTACCTGTGACCAGCCACTATAGCATCTCCAGATGTAACTTCAGTGTCCCCAGTCAGCATTTTGAACATTGTTGTCTTGCCAGCACCATTCACACCCAGGAGGCCAAAGCACTAAATTACAAGTTAGCACACGTTTCAATACTTTCAGAAGATTATGAAATGACAATCACTTTAAAATTGGCTACAAAGATAATGTACAACTTACCTCTCCAGGACGAACGCCAACACAGAGCTGGTCCACCGCTGGAATGCGTCTATCTGCATAAATCTAGAATAAGACGTTTTGCTTTTTAAAAAAAGTCTCCTTGCAAGACATCTATAGCTGAAGCTCCATCTGACCTTAATATCCACTTTCTGGAGGCTAAGACTGCATTGGAACAGGAGATTTGATTATGGATCTCCTAATTCCATAGCTAGTTTACTGTTAAGAGTGATGTCAAGTCAAACTTCTGCAATTGTAACTGCCCTGCTTGCAATTTTAATTTGATGTCTCACAAAATCACAGGATATACAAACAAATAGCTCAAAACAAAGAAATGTTTGGTATTAAACCCATATTTGCCCAGCTCATAGGTGTACACATTTGGTTCCTGTTGCATATATGCAATGTTAGGCAGAAATGGCTTAGGGCCCAATCCTATCCAATTTTCCAGCACTTGTGCAGCTGCATTGCAGCTCTGATGTAAAGGAACAAATGTTTCCAAACATTGAGGAGGCCTCTGTGAATGCCTCCCCATCACAGGATGCAGTGCACACCCCATTGGCACAACTGCACTGGCACTGGAAAATTGGAAAGGACTGGGCCTTTAAGCAGCATATGAATGCTTTTTTTGTCCAAGAGAAAAAGTAAATATATAAAGTATAACTCCTTCTGGAAGATTACTTTGGTCAATTCTTGTAACTTCAAGATATCAGTTTTGCTGCCTCCATTCATGATGCGTTGTCTTTCTTCTGCAACATCCTCATCATCATCAGTAACAGGAACCAGAGCATTCTGGGAAAGCCTGAAGAAAGCAGATTAGGCAAGTTATTCAAGTCTATGACTGAAGAGCAGCCTACATTAAAGACCCACAAAAGTGGTACTTCCCAAGCCAACACATCTGTTGTGACACTTATTAATTGCACACAGCTCTGAAGTTTGTATTTCAAACATACCATCTTGTGGAGATGAAATTATCTTGAATTAGGAGATTCAGAAGAAAATATGCAATACCCTCTACTGCTAGGGCAACCATGTTTTTCCCGGCAAAATCCCAATGAAATGGATTCAAGACATACTCTTCTCCTTTGGAGGAAACCAACCAAAAAGAATACTGAGTTACTGCTCAAATAAAGTCTTACCCAAACAAAAGATATTGAAGTAATATACTTCAGGTGCAAAGATATAATTAGTGTCATACTACCAAATAATAGCTAGGAAATGTCCTAAGATCATAAGGATGCCTAATGATGTTTTCATCAACATTTGGGGAGGAAAGAAAAGCAAGCCTGGCTTGTTGGAAAAACCCCCTCATTTACCCAAATACTCAGCTGCCATTTTGCACTTCAGTGCTGTGGTCAATTGGTATCAGTGTCCCCAAATGTCTACTCTATGAGGTAAAGTTTTGGCATTGTGAATCGATTCTTCAGAAGAAGTGAAAGCCAAAGGAGGTTTCCTCTCTGCCTGGGATGCCTCCTTGCCAGAATGGGCCCTGGAAACAATGTCCTTCTTTGTGGCCAGAGATGACATTCTCTCTATGAGGCATACAGCAGACATGTTGCAGAAGATTCCCTTGTAAGGATCAGATAAACTGACCGGTAAAACTCTGAGCTCCGTGAAAGTTTTGTTGCCTTAAAGTACTGGGGGAGACTCCTACTGGAGGGGACCAAACAGAAAGCCATTTGCATAGCCTTGTGTTTAAAGCAGGTAGGAAAAGTAACCCACTCCTGGGTAACCTCTATCACTGAAGAAGAATTCAATGACAGTCCTAATTTATGCATTTATCTAATCTACATCCCGCTCTTCTCCCGAATAGGCACCCAAAGCAGCTTACAAAATGTAAGAATAGTATCATAAATAATACACACACACACACACACACACACACACTTAAAAGTTTAAAAATATAAAAACAATGTAAGAATAACCAAGGAAAAAAACCCAGCAGCAATGATCTAATAATAAAAAATAAGAAAGCAAACAAAAAATTCGTAGGGTGAATGCTCCTGTGTGTTACTGCTGGGAGATGGCCCAAAGGCCAGCATAGTGCTCAAAAGTCTATTTATATATGGGACACTGAGGAATAATCCTAGGTTCTTTAATACTTACCAAATCGAGCATACACATCAGTCACAGCTTGCTTCATGGCTAAATCGATGAGCCCACGGCCCAGACAAAAATGTGGGAAGACTAGCAAGATATTTTTCAGTGTTTGATTGAATTTCAGGAGAGACTATAATGGACAGAAATATGTGTGCTAGTAAAACTCAGGTTTATCAGGGTTGTTTCTACTGTAAATAAACATTCTGAGGTTAGAGCAAGATCACATAAATTTTGATGCTAATAGCACTAATTCCCATCCCTATGAGGTCATGTAATTGAAAACTGCAAAATAGGGACAGGAAACATAGATGGTAAAGGAGTACAATTTTTCCCAGCAGTTACAAATAGCAGATCTATAAAACAGGCCAGTCCTTCCACAACACCACCTTATAACCTCTTTGAAAAGGTTCTCCCACATTCAAAAGGCATGTGGATGCGGGATAACCTGTGAATATTATATTTACCCAGGCACTCCCCAAGAAGGACACGAGACAGAGGCTTGGGATGACTGTAATTTATTGAATTAATAAAAATAACTTGCAGCAGGGAAAAATTGAGCTAGTAAAAATCCCAAAGCGTGCTGGTCACAAAGAGCTTGGAGGAAAATGGCACTAGCCATTTACCTCCCCCGAGACCCCATGGACATGACATCCTGACTCCAGGTGTCACCCCATCAGAGGCAGGGTTAACCTATCCCAGCCAACCCCAAGGGGTCGAGGCAGCTGGCCAGCACTGACCTGCACAGGCTAAGCCGTGAGCTGGCCCTTGTTTAACCAGCCAGGGTGCTCACCAGCCAGCCTCACTAACCCGGACAAGTGTTGTCAGGGCGGTCCTGGCTCACCCCCTGACCTTGCTTACCTCAGCATGCACTCCACCCCCATTCCTGGCTACCCAACCAGCACGCCACCTGCCCCACCAAGGGAAACCTTTAAAGAACTACATCTATAACACCACGCCCAAATACCAGTCCAGGGTAGGCGAAAAAACCAATAACCACAGCCAATCAGTTACCAGCCAAAAATTCCTACCCGGCCCCTACATAGAGCAACCAGCTACTCTCAGACTGTACACAGGGAAGGCGGGTGCGGCATGCTGAAAAGGCATGGACTGAGGCTGGGGAGACCTTTCTGGTTCCAGCAACAGCCATACCATGCCCCAACTGATCAGCAGCCAATTAGTTGCCTCAATTTTCTGGCCTCTGCCCCAAGCCCAGAGGAGAAGGCTGGGCAAAAGGCACCAGGCTTTAAGTGTCCCTGTGCAAATCTGGATTCTCAGAAGGCATTTGACACAGTCCCAAATTACTTACTGGGTTGTTCTCAAAGAGTTCCAGGATAAATGTAATGGCACTACTGTTGATACCAATGAAGAGGTTAATGCAAGACAAGGCAACATAGGCAGTGCTGGGAATGCTGAAGATGCCAGATGCTGGGTACATCATTGGGATTATGGCCCATCTGCATGCAAAAGATAGGGGGGAAGGGGTGTAATAAACCCAGCAGTGCTCTCCTGTGGTGAAGAAACTGTCACTGATGAAGTTAATTAAGTCAGACTAGCTAACCTTACTACACTGCTTCTTTAAGGAACCAGGGAAGTTGCTAACAAAAAACTGAATTCTTTGGCATAGCTTCTCTCAAGGTCCATTTGCACATGCATGTTTGTCATTAAATGGTGGCCTGCATGTGTGAATGAACTATCACTGATAAAACACTACAGAGAGAATGTCCATATCGCCTCACCACAATGTTTGTCATTGGAGCAAGTTCTATCTGTTCATCAGCAAGATATAAAGATCTCATTCACACAAACAGCAACTGAGTTGTAAAATGGTTCCAAACTGTACCAGATCAGACTGCAGGTGGCGGATCACGTGGTTGATTGCTTATCCATTTCCTGCACACAGAAAACTAGTATCTCATAGAGAAAGGTACACTAGAAATTTCAGGGACAGATGAACTGGATTCATGTCTGGATCCACTACTGCCTCACACCCCAAAAAGTCTCTTTATTGACCATGTTCCTTCTTGTGTGATCCTTTTAGTCAAAACAGGAAGTGTGAGTCATGCTGGGAACTCTCAGTGGGCACGGAACTTTCTGTTGTCTTTAAAGGACTGCAAGGAAGGAGCCAAGTAAACAGCTGTTTCTCCCCCCTCTTAGATTGCACCTTCCTTGAATGCTCCTTTTAAGTTTAAAGGGGCTGTGTGAGGAAACGTGTGAGGTGAGTGGGTAGGAAGTGGATGTTTTGTTTCCCTCTTGATAAAAGTGACCAGGAAGTGAACTGTTGCAGTTTGGTCCATGACAGGCTGGAGGACCATGCAAAGAAGGTAAGATGTGGGGACATTCTCTTATATTTCACAGGGGGAGAGTAACTGTTCCTCTTCATGCCAACACATTTCCCATGGCTGTTTGCTGGTTTTTCTTATGCATCTTTCTAAATTGGGAGTTCCTTTGGGACAGGGAACCATTGATTTATTTGACTTTTCTTCATAAACTGCTTTGTGATTTTTTGTTGTTGCTGAAAAGTGGTATATAAATATTAAACATCATCATCAAGAGTAGCTGCCACAATCCAAATTCAGAGAAGATGCCCACCTTGGGAAAAAGAAAAACCTCTTCCAGGTGAACACAGAATTTTAGAGATTTTAGATATTTTCCTAAGTATTTTCCCTTAAAAACCCAACAGTAAGCAATAGCGGAATGTGGGCAGTCTGAGAGATGTGCTTCCTCTATATTTCTCATGGCAAAACAAAAATGGGAGAGCACAAAATGTTAATGGCAAGGAACAAATAAAACAAATTGAAAATAAACAAATCCGGATGCAGCTAAAATACCGCAGACACAGTTTCAATTTCAGTTTATTCATGTTATCCAGGCTTCCAGACCTCAGAAACCCAAGGCTGCCAAGGAGATGGGCACAACCCAGGTTGAGCATCCAACACTCCAATGCTAGGCTAGGACAATTGAACACAGAGGATTTTCTGTGTTTGTTTTTTTCTCCTGGTTTTTATAACCAGTGGGTTCTGGTTACTTTTTCTGAGGGATTGGATGTTTGGAGTTTGAATTTCCCATTCTTGAATGTCAGATGGGCTTCAGGGTCAAGTTGCTTAAGGTACAGTTTGCTCACATTCCTTTCTCCTTCTGAGAAGAAAAGGACCAACAAAATGGTTCAATAACTGGCACAACGATGCCATAGTTGTCTCCAGTGAAGCGAGACTCGTATTCTTATGGGATCCTCCCCTGTGACAACCAAGTCTATTTGCAGTTTTCAGGAGCATCTGAATGTTTCTAACAACATGCAGTTCCACCTAGACATTCCTCTCATGATCTTCTCATGACAAGCATTTTTCAGAACCTAGGTACCCACTAAAACACAAAACTTTTCAATGCTATGAATATAGGTTCCAGAATTAATGAAGTATCCTGGTTACTTACCCATATAGAAGTAGCAAGGTAATAAGTGCAGGAAGGTTGCTTGGGGAAGTGTATGCTTTCTTCTTGAAACCTATGAATATTGCCACTACCAGGCCAGCACTTACAGTATAATTCATCTAGTACAGAAACAAACAAAGAAAGCCTGATGAAAAACCATAAGTCACTTAGAGCCCTGCTCACAGATCTGTATCAGCTTCCCCAGTATTTTGGTATTTTGTGGAATTCTTGCTCCTTACGCTTACTGCTTCCTCTTAATAAGCCTTCCATAAGGGCCTTAAAACATTTCCCTTTAGACTAGCCTTCTGATTTTATTTTGGTCATTTAATATGGCAGGTTTTTATGGATGTCGTTTTATAGCTGTTCTGTATTTTATTTGCTTTGCACTTTTTATCATGAGGCGATTTGCTGCTAGTTCTTTAAACGTTTACATTTTTGTATTAGATTTATTAGACTTATGTTCTTAATTATTTATGATATTGTTTTATATACTTCTACGTCAGAATGCCAAATTCAAGGAAGTGGCAACAGGATGCAAATATCTTGTTGTCTTGTCTAGCTGGACTAGATGGGCCTTTGGCCTGAATCAGAGGGACTCTTCTTATGTTTGAAAGTAGCTTTGGGTGCTCATTTGGGAGAAAAGCCGGGTATAAATTCAAGAAATAAAATTTTCCAAGACGCACTATGCAAATTTATGTGTATTATGCACTACCCTTGGAACCTGAAAGCTGCCTATAAAGAGAAAGAAGATATAATGGCCAGTTTGCACATGTGATACACACAGTTCTCGCCTACGGAGGAGGACCAACAGATTGGTAATCTTATCAGAGTCTTATAAATATGAATAACATTTACCTTATAGATTCAAAATAGTTAATACTATCAATTAGCAATATGTTTGCAACAAAGCAAAACACAAATGACACAATGCTAAACCAGCTAGCCCCTTTTGGTGACATGACAGTGCCAGGGCTTTGGTTAGCTGCTGCTAATCAAACAGCAGTTGTTGCAAACTTCCCTGTTAAAACTGGAGCTGTGAATCAATACTAGATCACTTCCTGTAGGGTTTAAGTTACTTACTATGTCCCAAAGGAAATTGGTACACCAGTAAACAGAAGGGGTCACACCACTGACAAACTGGAGGTGCTTGGCTTTTGTCACCCGTTCTTGGATCAGATATAGGACAAAGCTTGCTGGGATGAAGGACATGGCAAAAATCACACAGATTGAAACAACAGCATCTACCGAAGTGGTCAACCTGCAACAAAGAAAGTGGAGGGACCAGGAGTAAACAAGAACAAAATAAACACAGATTGTCATAGGAGACTCTCCGTGCCGCGCAATTAGGTCAGAACTAGACACGATGGAAAATGCATGGCTGCCATTGAAAACAGCAGTCTTCCTCTGCCTCTCTTCTCTAGTAATATTTAACACGTGTACACAGGATGTGACTGCTGAATTCCCAAGGGTCCACTTTGTTGGCTACCGTTTGTAGGGGTTGGTCACATCATGGCACACATTTTGTCCATGTAGACATTATTGGCAAAAGGAGGAGGATGCTTTTAGTGGCAATTATGCATCATCTCCCATCATTCATTTATTCACATGCTGCTTTTCAAACATAACAGTTCTCAAAGCAGTTTTCCTGCCTACTTCTAGTCTCAGTCACTAAAAATAAAGATCACCTTGAGATCTAGCTATAACTATGCTATTATACAAATCATTATCAACCATTTTGTGGAACCTGTGGTGCTTTCAAAGTCTAGCTATTAAAAAGTACATAAAAACAAGCAAAAGTTCACTTGAAGTCGTCAGAACAATTATATTTCATAATGGCAGTAAAAAGAAAGTTTAAAAATAAGAATGTTTGAAGAAGGCCAGTCGAAGAGCAAATTTTAATGTTAAAAACACCATTCTGTACAAATTCAAGTGGGACAACATTTCGGGTGATTTCTACGTATAAATCAATCTAGAGAAAATTTCAGGATCTAATCTCCAGAAAGAACCAGTTTACTATGTTTGGTTTGAATTACATACTACCTAATATGAATTAGGTGCTACTTAATATCTCCGGTGAACTGACATGCATTTCCAGAATACAGTACACGGAAACATTTTACAACATTCTCAGTTTTTAGAAGAATTGTACTGTACTTGTTACAACTTATTTTGGAAAACTGTAGCTCAAGTTACAATTTATTTGAAAAATATTTTGCTAGTATTTAATCTTCTCCCTTTTAGAGGTTGACTAATAGGTTTCTCTCAGTACTGCCTCCCTTTCATATAATTTAGGATTGCTTAGGACAAAACTACATGTTAAAAAAACATATATTTTAACCCTGTGTATGTATGTGCATTTTGAATTTAAACAGTAAATGCAAAAGAGACCTGATCAGGATTGGAAGTGTTTAGGAAGAGGGTATTTAACTCTTTCTCACCATCCTGCAGTTCTGACAAAAATATTCCCTTGTGAAGCTGCTGTTCAACCTGATATATTTTCATCTACTCTGTTTTACTCCACTAGAACCACTGGAACCTTCCCTTCTGGGTTAAACAGCAGTATTAGAAGACAATTTTCACTGGGACCACAGCTCAGTGGGAAAGGGTTAACCACTCCACTCTACACACTCTGACCCCCAACCTGATCTCCTTCATGGCTGCTGTTTAACTTGGGGGGGGGACGACGACACACAAGCACCCAGTGGCAAACAGCAATTTAGGGCACAATCCTAACCCACTTTCCAGCACTGACATAAGGGTAATGCAGCTCCGAGGTAAGGGAACAAACATTCATTTATTTTGAGGAGGCCCCCATTATTGCCACCCAACTGCAGGATGCAGCACACGTTCCACTGGCATTGCTATGCCAGTGTTGGAAAGTGGGTTAGGATTTGGGCCTTAATGTAACCTGTAGTTTTGCCCTTGGTGTTTCTTTCACATGAGAAAGGAGAGATAGGATGATGTTGCTAACTGTTTTTCAGACTTTATGTCTTTAAGATTCCATCTGAACCTTCCTCACTTTCCTGAACTGCCACTTCTTGGCCACATTGACAATGCAGAATGGGATTTGTCATCCCACCCCACCCTCCATTTTTTTGAAGATAATCTTTGTCCTAAATGGAAGGATCAGTTCTCATCTCCAAAGGAATTAAGGAAAAACTTTTTTTGTTTTTGCTCTGAGTGTGTTGGCAACCTTCAGTCTCAAAAGACTATGGTATCGCGCTCTGAAAGGTGGTTCTGGAACAGCGTCTAGTGTGGCTGAAAAGGCCAATTCAGAAGTGACAATCCCTTCCATACCGGGAGCAACTGCAGTCTGTCCCTGGTCTGTCTCCCTGGCTATGGGCCTTCCTTCTTTGCCTCTTAGCCTCAGACTGTTGGCCAAGTGTCTCTTCAAACTGGGAAAGGCCATGCTGCACAGCCTGCCTCCAAGCGGGCCGCTCAGAGGCCAGGGTTTCCCACTTGTTGAGGTCCATCCCTAAGGCCTTCAGATCCCTCTTGCAGATGTCCTTGTATCGCTGCTGTGGTCTACCTGTAGGGCGCTTTCCTTGCACGAGTTCTCCATAGAGGAGATCCTTTGGGATCCGGCCATCATCCATTCTCACGACATGACTGAGCCAACGCAGGCGTCTCTGTTTGCTCTACACTCAAACTAAAATATCATACTTTTATTAGCATAACAACTGGTTAGCTTCTCTCTTTCCAAACTATGTCCACCATGGGCAAACAAACAAAAACTAGAATAATAAGTGAATATAGCTTACACAGTGATTTCAGAGAGTTGTTCCTTTGTGAGGTTCAATGGATGGTTGATAGCAGTTATCCCATATTCCTCAGGGTCTTTGGTTTTGTGCAGATTGGCTCTCAGAATTGCATTGTTGGCTATATTGAGAAAACTGACCATGGCATGCCAGCCTTTGTTGTTAAACCACACCTTCAACAGCAAGATAGCCAATTAGCAAATTCAACTAGCCTACGGCAAATAGAATGCCTGCTTCTTGTTTATTTCATCAGTTAAGTATATAAGTGGAAATGTCCTGAGTTGTGTGCACATTGCCATATAGTTTCACGTATCATGAAGTAACTCCAAACAAAGAAGGGAAATCTCACCCACTCAAACTTTCAGGCCAATCCTATTCTTCCCCACCCCCACCAATGCAGCAATATAAAAATGGCTACTGATCCAACTCCTGCGGAGTTGCGGAGGTCCCCTCTGGGTAAGGAAACATTCATTCCCTTACCTGGGGGTAAGCCTCCATAGTATGGAGGAATCTACTCAAACCTGTGCTAGTGAATTTGCTGCTGCAGGTCCACGTGGACCCATACAGTGAGACTGGGTCCAGGAAAAGGGTCCACTACTGCCGCCAAATTCACCCCCTTCCCAGACCCAATCCACCTTTCCCTACCCTGTCACTGCCCTATTCCACTCTCCCTCACCCCTGTTGCCACCTTGTTTCACCCTCCCCCACTCCCACTCCACCATCCCCCCATCCTGTTACACCTCCCCCACCATCCTACCTATCAACACAGCGATACAAAAATGCCTCAGCAGGTTGCTGGCAATTGTTTGGTGGACACAGGAAGGCTCTGGCCTTCCCGCCAGTACTCCTGCAGCATACTAATTTGCACGCTGCTGGAGCTCATTTTACGCCTGCCTCAACAGCAGAACACATGTTCTACTGGTAGCTGGGCCCAAAAGGATGGCCACTTGACATGCAAAACTACAGAGGACTAGGAAGGTCTAAGACTAGGAAGTCTAGTCATTCTGTTTAAAAGGAAAAGGATTTCCACTGTATTTGTCACACAGTATTTATCCTGATGGAAAGCAGGAAATCCAAAAACCTGCACAGCTCTTTGTAGATCTCTCAGGACACAATCCTAACCAACTTTCCAGCACTGACTTAGCCTAAGTGCAGCCCCCAAGGTAAGGTAACAAGCATGCCCTTACCTTGAGGAGACCCCCTTGACTGCCTCCCCACTGCAGGATGCTGTGCACGCCACATTGGCACAGCTATGTCAGTGCTGGAAAGTTGGTTAGGATTGTGCCCTCGGATGTTCTTCACTGTGATAGTTACACCTCCTATTTTCATTTCTTAAATCTATCCCATCCTAACCCAAACAGATGCCTATCCTCCTGTGAATATCTCCCAAACTGCCTTGGAATGGTTTTTTGATGTTATTATGATAGACCCATTGTTGTTTATGGCATACATGCTCATTTTTTCCCCCTGCCCTATCGTTTTTCTCTTCTGAAACAGGTTTTTCAAGATTTTGTATTGCTTCAAACATAAAAATAAAGGTTCTTAAAAATTTGAATACCTTAATATTGTCTTCCGTTTCCAAGTATTTAAGAAAATTTGACATTTCTTTAGCAATGGCCATTGATGCTTTGCCCTAAGTAACAAAAAGCAAGGTGCACCATAAAGCTGTGTCTGACATTTGTATAGATACAAAAAAAAGAAAATGCATAGAGTTTGTCAAAATCAGAAAAAAATGGATTCCAAAGTATTCTCACTTACCCCTGTTATGTTCATCATTTGACCAAGATCTCTCATGACAGATACAATTTGCCCTCCAGTGACACTAAGAACTGGGAGTTTTCCTCCTATAGAAATTCCTCCATATCTAAACACAAGAGCACATGATAATCAACTGGTTACACAGAACAATCTCACTTTTAAAAGACAAGATAAACATCAAGCTCCCTTCAGATTAAGTGTGCCTCTCAAAGAAAGGAAATAGAAGTCTACTACAATTACTGGAATTTCATCCATTTTGAGAATAGTGTATTAAAAAATATAGTTTCCAGAGACCGCAAAATTAGACTTATTTTTGTATAATAGGGGTTCTAACGTAAATAGAAATGAATAGTAACCTGTTTGGAAAACAGTAGGCATTAAGATATGGCTGGAAACATTAAACACAATGGTTTTTTTTTTACATTTAGCCAACACAGGGTCCAATCCTGTCCAACTTTCCAACACTGATGCAGCTGCAGTGCAGCCCCAAGGTAAGGGAACAAATGTTCCCTTACAGTGAGGAGGCCTCCATGACTGTCCCCCCACCACAGGATGCAGCACACTTCCCATTGGCATGGCTGCATTGGCGCTGGAAAGTTGGATAGGATTGGGCCCACAGAGCAGTCAATCAAGGGGAAATGTATAACGCTTGCTGTGGCTGGCTTGGCAGTGTGCTGGCACCTGTGGTTATGGTGTGTGCCAGGGTGCCAATGCCATGCGTTGCCCCCCTGGGGTCACTGGAAAGCTGACCTGCAGTATACAGCTGCTGCAAATGGTACCTTGTGGGTGGAACTGCATGGCCTGAATGGGCTCAGTGGTTTCTGGGCAGGTGGCAGCATGTGTGGGTGCTGCTCTGGCTGCCTACCTGTGGGCATGGCAACCAGGGCCTTCACAGGAGAATGTTTTCCCTGGTGTCCTTGGCCATGTTGGCTTGATCCTACATAGTTCTCCTCAGAGGTAGGCTCTGCTGTATCACAGGAGCTTTCACCTGGGCAAGTGTGCCTGGGATTGTGGCTCATGAGGCATCCTCAGAGATGGTGCAGCTTGGCTGGCTTTGATGGGATATCACGTTTGTTTCTGCGGGAGTGAAGGTGAGGTTGGTGTCTGGATATGAGCTCAGCAGGGAGGTTTGCTGGTCACAAGGGGCATCTGTACAACATCGTTCAGTTGCCGGGTGACTACTGTACGTGTGCTGCTGGGCTGTCGTGGCACCAATGCCATGGCCAGCAATGGTGTCTGTGCAGTGTCATGCCTGCTGGGGACACCAGCAGTGTTGCTGGGCTGATTGCACTGGTGGAACATGGCTCCGGCTCTGCTATTTCCCCTTCCCCCACTCTGGCTTGCTGGGCTTGAACATGACAGACATTGTGACAACATCAGTGTGATGTCAGTACAGTGGCTGAATAGGATTGGGCCCTATGAATGCTGTGTAAGTCATTGATAACTCATCAGGGAGATCTCAGGCAGAATACTACTTGACCTGCTTATCATGCTATGTGCCTTTCATTATTTCTCCATTTGAGAACAAATTTTTAGTCTCCAAATTACAAAGATCAACAGCACATTAGGATAGTTTCCTACCTTTGCTCGTTGACCCAGTATTTACTTTTTAAACTGCAAAGAAAAATGAAAAAAAGATTAACATTATAATATTCTTTACCATTCCAAACCAACTCCAAACAACTCGAAGAGTCAGACAGGTTAATGGGTGGAGGGAAGGACTGAATGCACTCGTGGATAGAAAGTGGACAGAGAGATGCTCTTTACACTCTCGCATAACACCAGAACCAGGGGACATCCACTAAAATTGAATATTGGGAGAGTTAGGACAGACAAAAGAAAATATTTCTTTACTCAGCGTGTGGTCGGTCTGTGGAACTCCTTGCCACAGGATGTGGTGATGGCATCTGGCCTGGATGCCTTTAAAAGGGGATTGGACAAGTTTCTGAAGGAAAAATCCATTACGGGTTACAAGCCATAATGTGTATGTGCAACCTCCTGATTTTAGAAATGGGCTATGTCAGATGCAGGGGAGGGCACTAGGATGCAGGTCTCTTGTTATCAGGTGTGCTCCCTGGAGCATTTGGTGGGGACGCTGTGAGATACAGGAAGCTGGACTAGATGGGCTTATGGCCTGATCCAGTGGGGCTGTTCTTATGTTCGTGCCCTTTCCATGTGATGGGTTAATGTATCCTCCGATCAAGACAAAAGTTAAGGCTATGTCATTGCTGAATCAGCCAAGTGGTGATTTTCTCTTGCTGAGTGCAGGTTCAGCACAATGAATAAGCTCTATTCAGATGACCAGTGAATGCATGGAGGTGGAGGCTGGGATTGTACCTGCTCTCTCCACTTCTGACCTTCCACACAAAATTGACAAGCACATACATTTAATAATGGAACATGTGGAGAGATCTTACAAACATATACTTTCAATACTTTTTTCCATAAAAATGTGGATTATGAAGTCTTCATAGTTATTAAAATAATAATTTCTAAAAAGTAGCCTTGAATGACTGTGATGAGCAGTGGAAGGCCGCTTAACATCACCCCCCAACCCCTTTTCATTTTTAAAAAATTGTAGCTTTTTTACACACTTTTGTACATAATATGTAGCCTGCCTGTCACAAGCCAATTCACTGAAATAAATGGGCTTAGGTGTACTGTTCTTCATTGTGCAAAAATTTTAACGTATTAGTTGGGTTTCTCTTCCACCATCATTTCACTCGCTATGCTAATTAACCAGGAACTAAGTGGTGAACTTGGTAGGAGCTATTTCAAGATTCCTTTCAGAGCATTTCAAAGTCTATGCAAGCTGTCACAGATTTGTACAACACCCTTCTTTAGAAATTTATATTGTACTGTATAAATATCCCAACCTGCTTCTTATGAGATTGGGATAGGTTTTCACCAGGAAATCAGAAATGTTTCGGTGAGTCAGGTCCTGAAGAACTTCTGTGCTATGCTGAACTCTCTGAAAGACAAAGATAACAGATTAAAGCAAAATAACAACAGTCGTAAACTCTTCATAGTTAGGATTTGGCTATTTAGAAAGGAAAGGCAGGAAAAGACTAGACAACAAAAGCTTTTTCATCCTAGGTTTCATTTACTGTAAGTGAGAAATTTCTACTCTGTTGAACCCAAAGACCTCAGCTTAGGAGTTTCAAAAGAAACTGCTGGCCTTTTGCTGTGGCTTGATCTCAAATAGCATAAAATAATAAAAGGTTTGCAACCATAAGCCAGGCCATTTTCACTGAAGGCTGCCAAAAGTTTTGTAAGCTTTGATGTGCTTAACCTTAATAATAGTGATTGCCAGTGACATATGAAACCAAGCTCAGAAATGGAATGAGGCAATCTCAGCCTGGTTTATAAGTAGTGCTCTGGATTCAGGTTGTTTAGGAATCAGTTTTATTCTTCAGCACAGCAGGGATGGATTTCTGGGAGAGCACCAGTTATGTCTTGATAGTAATCCTCATTGCTGCCACACTTACTAGGCTCTATATGTTGGAAATCTTCCGCAAAAGGAGGCCCAATGAACCTCCACTGGACAAAGGCTACGTCCCATGGCTGGGACATGGAATAAATGTCAGGAAAAACCCAGCAGAGTTTGTGGAAGGGATGTAGAAGAAACATGGGAACATCTTCACAGTGCTAGTTGGTGGCAATTATTTTCATTTTGTGATGAAATTTACAGTAGTTATCCACTTCCTCACATTTACAGAAGTGTAATAAAGCAGTCAAAAGACAAGCTGGATTTTGATACATTTGGCTCATTGGTTGTACTTAATGCATTTGGAATTCAGTCGACTGAGTCTCAACATACAATTGTACAAACAGTGAGCAAGAAGTATCTCAGAGGTAAGGGTCTAACTGTTCTGAGTCAGGTCATGATGGAGAAGTTGCAGACAGTGCTGCTTCACCGCTGGAATGCACGTGAGATGGAAAGACCTTGGCAGCAGAATGGAGTCTTCCACTTTTGTTACAACACCACCTTCCAAGCTGCATTTATTACTTTGTTTGGGACGGAGCCAGATCAAGAAGTAGAGAGCGAAGAAAATGCTACAGACAGTAAAATAATACAACTGGACATGTTGTTGGAAAATTTTAAGAAATTTGATCATCTCTTTCCCCCAATGGCTCTTGGCATTCTGGGTCCTTTAGGTAAGAAAAAGACACAGAAGTTGAAAAACTTTTTCTGGGAAGTGCTATCTATAGAAAAGATATGCCGCAGAGATAACATCAGCAGTTGGGTAGCTGAGCCAGATCAGAGCATGACTGAGATTGGAATGACAGAAAAGATGCAATCTCAATTTCACTTACTTCTTCTCTGGGCATCTCAACCTAATACGAGTTCAGCTTCCTTCTGGATTCTTGTGCATCTCTTGAAATATCCAGAAGCAATGAAGGCAGTGGGGGAAGAACTGGACAGAGTACTAAAAGAGACTGGTCAGGAAGTGAAGCCCGGCAGCCCCTTTATCCAAGTGTCCTTGGATATAATCAAGACTCCTCTTCTGGACAGTGCAATAGAAGAAATTCTGCGCTTGAGAGCATCTCCATTTCTGTTCCGAGGTGTGGTGCAGGATATGAACCTTAGAACAGCTGATGGGAGAGAATACGTGCTCTGGAAAGGAGACAACCTGCTTCCTTTCCCTTTCTTAGGACTGCACATGGATCCAGAAATCCACCCTCACACTTTCAAATATGACAGGTTTGTGAAGCCAGATGGCACAAAGAAAGAGTTCTACAAGAATGGGGAAAAAGTTGAAGCATTCCACTCTGCCCTGGGGTGCTGGTCCCTCCATGTGTCCTGGGCGGTTTTTTGCTATTAGTGAAATGAAATTATTTGTAATCATGATGCTCAGTTACTTTGATATGGAACTATTGAATGAGGACTACGAAATACCACCAGTAGATGCCAGATGCTATGGGATTGGAGTCATTCACCCTACTTGTGACATTCAGTTCAGGTACAGGCTGAAATTCTAAAGGAAAATAAATATCCTGACTTTCACAGTCATCAATATATTGGTGCATAGTAATGCTCTCTTCAAAAAAAAAATGAGCGGGATTTGTAAATTATCAGATCATCTTCAAAGAGAGATCTTGCAAATATGGAGGTACAAAAAATGCCATGGTAACCATGTTGTAGTGGGCTAGTTGGCAGTTTTCAAGCACAGGCTGGGATGCTGTAGCAATTGCCTGTGAGTAGGGATTGGACTAGATGACTCCAGATTCCCTTCTGGCTCTAACATTCTATTTTTCTACGTTATTGTGTAGTTGGCATAGAACATAGTGGCACCTCTAGAGAATCTGCTTTATGCAGATTTACATTCTCCTCCTTCACATACCCAAGATGGGAGGTTTAGAGCCATTAGGAGCCCACTTAGGGAGAGGGATGATGGAACTCTTTTAAGTGCTAGGCCTAGGAAAACTGTTACAGAATCTTCTACATATGAAATCTTATGCTACAATAGAGCAAATTACTTTTTGATGCCAACCACACAATAAGATCAATTCTTTAAATCAGTGGTGTGAATCATGACATTTTTAAAAAATTAGTTTTTATTCCTCACAGTATATAAAATAACTTAGCATTTATACAGCATGTCAGATGGTTGAGGTGTGTCATATATATTATCATCTCGCAGTTCTTATGACATCCCTGTAAGACAGATCTGCATTTTGATCTCTGCATTGGAGACTGAGGTAGCAGGGCTGAAGTTCAGCAACAAGTAATGTTTGGCTTCATGGCAGAGATGAGATTTCCTGGTTTGTAGCTCAGACTCTTGACCATGACACTGCATTTGCTCTGGAAAGGTGCTTGACCTTGATATCAAAGCCACCTAACCGTGTTTCAAAAGCATTAAGTCTTGCACATCTCTTTTTGCTATGCCAATAGCAGTAATATTTTTGCCCAGAGAAAATAGTAATTATCATATGTGATAACCATTTAATTGCTCTGATGTACTCTTACTGCTGGTGCCTCTGCAGGGAAGCAATTGGAAGTGATTCTTGTCAAACTGAAAGTTGCATCTTTTCTAACCGGACATTACTTCCAGTTGTTTTCATGGGGCATTCTGGGGACTGTGGAGGCTCATAGAATGAATTGCAGGCCTGGTGCAAATCAAAAACATCTTCCAGGGGCTCCCAAGAAGGCACCTCAAGGAGCATTGTGTTGTGGCCCAGCACATGAGATCGTGACTCACTGCACATGAGGGGGTGCCCCACAGTTTGAGAAATGCTAGATTATCAGACACTTTTCTATTGTAACACATGTAGATGAGTCCTTCGGACTGAATCAGATTTGGAAGTGGTAAACATGTTTTGAAGTACAGTTATAATTACTTACAGGTTGAGACTCATTATTCACCTGGGTTCTGTCCCAAGCACTCACATGGATAACAAAAAATGCACTATAGTAAATCAACTTAAAAAACAAAGTTTCTTTGCTCAGGTGATTTAAAAACAGCCTTACTGACCATTGTGATGTTAAGAAGTCATTAAAATACAATCCATCAGTTCTCCTCCAAGAGCTTACAAAGAGCTTACACTCAGCCCCTCCCTTCACCAATGCAAAAGGATCACCTTTCTTTGACCTCAGGGATAAGGGAGGGGGTCCACTGGGGAGAGAAGGATTGATGGATTGTCAGCCAGCTGCCCTCTCTCTCTCTCTCTCTCTCACACACACACATTAAGGAGGCTATTGTTAAAGGACTGTTCAGTTTTCTAAACTGATTTCAAAAGGGTGCATTTTTCCCCTTCTCCAGGGATCAGCACATTCCTTCTCATTTGCAGTGGCCATTTGTGTTGAGTCAAATCTGTGTACAAAAAATCCATATATAAATAGGCTGGACCTGTATATAGGCAACCTCCATTATGTTCAATTGAATTTCTGTCAGTCTCTTTATGATTCTGGATGTCTGGTCATTTGAAGATTGCTATGCTTTCCTGCATACTCTCCTGCATACAGAGTCACTCTCTATTTTGTATAGAATGTATGGTGCTTGCTTTTCATGTAAAATCTCTTTCTTGGGCCATTTAATAAAGAGATGGATTCCTCATACTGTGTGCCTCGTTAGTGTGTGTTTGAGTTAACCAGGTGGATATGTACTAGAAACTTGTACTCGTCTAAGAACTGTATCCTATGTGCATATGGTGTATTTGGCTATTGAGGCCATGGGACCCAGAAAAACAAATTAAGAACAGTAGCCTCATCTCTCAAGTTGTGCTTTAAGACCATGAGAGGGGAGGTTACCTAAGAGCTAATTGAGAATGTGCATTCCTGATTCACTGAGAGTGTTAAGACAGTGGAACAGGGGTGGGTAAAACTGGTCAGCAAGCCCTGGTAGGCCTGTGACCGTGACAATAAGGCCATAAAATTCTGATGCTGATAGCAGTTTGAATTCTATAATAGTAAATCCTACCATCTGGAAGAACAGGTTCACATCTATCATCCAACAAAAGCCACCGCCAATGGCTAGGAGTAGTAAGCCTGGCAAATACAACCCCAACAACCTGACTGGCATGGCTAGGATGAGTGCACCTGGACAGCATGTTCACAACACTGGCTAGGGTGCAGGACTCCCAGTGCCCAGGGCTTGATCCAGGTAGTGATAGCCTAGAGGCAGATGAGCATCTCCAGGAGGCTAGGCATGGATGTACTGGGGGCAATGGTCAGGCAGACACTGCATAAGAATTAGTACCTCCACAGCCTCTCTCAGTCAATGCAGCTCCTCCTGCATGATCTTCTGTCTGTTGGCTAGGAGTCTGGACCCTCCTGCAGAACAGCCCTGCTCTGCCTAGACCTGGGGTCGACAACCTGCCATTCTGGAGCCGCAAGCGGCTCTTTCAGCCTTTTGCTGTGGCTCCGTGCAGGGCCTACCCGTCTGGGGGGGAGGGGCTCGCCCCTTCCAAGACGCAGCCGCCGCTCACCAGCCCACACGAGCACAGCTCCCACGCCTACTGCAGCTGCGCCCCATAGGAGAGGGCGTGAACGGGCTGGCGGAGCAGCTCCTGCCCAAACAGCCCGCACCGCCTCTGAGGGTGAGCCGCCGCCGCACGTTCCCTCCTGCGCAAAAGCAAGCAATTGAGTGCAGCTGCTCTCCTCCTCCCAAGCTCTGAGCACAATCCTGTGCGTGTCTCCTCAGAAGTAAGTCCCACTGTGCTTCCTTGTTTCCCTCCATGATCATGGCAAAAGCAAGCAATTGAGTGCAGCTGCTCTGTCCTCCTTCCCAGCTTAGAGCACAATCCTGTGCGTGTCTCCTCAGAAGTAAGTCCCATTGTGCTTGCTCCCAGGAAAGTGTGCACAGGATTACAGCCTTCAAGCTCCCCACTCAGCATTCCCCCGTCACTCACTCACTCTCACACTGCTCCATTTCCTTCACTTGGAAACTTGAAAGGGGTTTGGAGACCCCTGCACCAGATGGTATTCTGTATATGTTTGTATACTGTATGTGTAACATACTGTATATGTAGCACCAAAGCATATTTCATGGTTGGGAAGTAATCACTGTTAGTATGCCTTTTATTTTATGCAGTTTTGAACTCTTAGCTTGTTTGTTCAGGAGCACTTTTGTGAACAGTGTTAAGTAGTACTAAGTGGTCTTGTTCAGAAGTAGTATTGTGTGTAAAGGCATTTACAAAAGTACAGAAGTAAATGACTGTAAAGAATGACAGTATCCTTCACAAGCAGTTCACCTGTGCACAATCTAAAACAGTTGTTCTCCAACTGTTGGTCTGGACCTGATTTTTAGTGGAACCTATAAGAGGGGAGTGTATTATATAACTGTGACCTACAAGAGGGGAGTGTATTTAACTGGGACCTATAAGAGGGAAGCGCAAACTATATATGCAGTGTTATCTTCATTTTAGATGTCAAAAGGGTTTTGTGGCTGCCGAGGTTTTCTTTTTTCCGGAAAACGGGTCCAAATGGCTCTTTGAGTGTTTAAGGTTGCTGACCCCTAGCCTAGACTGATTGGCAGTCTGCTGCTACAGACACACACACCCCCCTCCATCATCCTTGTCTGTTCAAGCTAACTCCACAAGGTGCTGATGTGCCTGGGCAGATGTTGAATAAGCAGAGGAACACATGCACATGGCTGCTGGGGGGGGGGAATCTGCTGCAGAAGAAGTTTGCTCCTCAAGTGGTGGCTACTGAAATAGAGGCAGAGGCTGGATGAGTGCAGTTGGGTCTGTAGTGTTGCCAAGAGGTTGAGACAGACCCCACAAGGCCAGCAGAAGCCTTCCAGAGAGCCTGATTTCAGGAGATGGGCATGTCCTGCCACCCATGTCTCTAGGTTTTGTCTCTGACAAGGCCCTTCCCAAATGTGCTTGGCAAAAGAACCAGCCAAGTACCTGTAGGGAGGCAGACACACAAGCAGAGGGTGAGGCATGATTGTGACATCCTGGCTGTGACAGCATGTAGTGAGCGTTGGAGGATCAGCCACTGCTAGGATGTCTGCTCTCTCCTGGATGTTTCAGGCTGGCAGTGTGGCCTGCCAGTTCCACCTGGAGCTGGCCACTGTGGTTTGACTCACAAAAACATCAATGAAAAACTTTCATGTAGTTTGTGAATTTGACCACAGAGTGGCAGCAATATCCACCAATAAAGTGAAAATCATAAATGATGATTTCATGGTAATAGCAGATTGACTGCCAAAGACAAGTTATTCCCCCCCAAAACTGTTCAGAATTAGAATCTGCCTTTAGTTCTCGTGTTCTTTTTCCTAGAAAAGCAAATAATGAAACCATAATGTCTAGTCTAGCAATTGCCAAAATGATTACAGTGTATTACAAATGTATCTTACAGTTTCATTAAGTAAATGACTTCATATATCAGCTCTACACTGTGATCTGTAGCCTTTTCATTGATTTTTACATTGGTTATGTGAGAAAAGTACTCAAATTTAATAGATGGGAAACTGTTTTAGAAGGCTAGTGACATTTTCAAAGGCTCTTCAGCAAGTTCATAAACAGTGAGTAGGGAATTGAATGGAATCTCCAAGTTGTACCTCACTGGAACACTACAAGAATTGATATAAAAAGCAAGTCAAACCATAATAAGCCTGCTGTTCAAAGTAGATCTGAATTCTACATACATTTTCTTTCAGTCCAAATTGTGTCACTTCAAAAATTCAGTAATATTCCCACAGGCCCAGCCATAAACTGTGGCAAATCTGGATTAAATCCATTCATATTTAAATAAATAAATTTTTTTAAAAAGAAAGAACATGACCCATTTCATACTTAATGAACTTTACATCCCCACCTTGACTCACTAGTTTTCAATGGAAATTTTTAAAAAATCTAAAAATAGTGTGCACACACATATGTGCAATTGAGCTTAAAAGTGTGGCAGAGAAAACTATGAAAGCTCCCCTCCCCCATGCAGTTTCACCCTGTTTTGTGGTCCTGCTACTTGCTATTTACTACAGAAACAAAGTTCCTGCCCAGATTCATTATGCAATTAAGCACACATTTCACGAGCCCCTTAATTTAGTACCTGTGGGGGAGGAAGCCCTCCAGCTCCCAAAGGGCACTCAGGTAGCATCGTGAGCTTCTTCTGAGTGCTGCATCTGCAAGAAGGTGAGGGGTTGTCAGGACTCCACTTTTTGTTTCGAAAGAGGGCTGATACATTATAAGGAACAGGCGGTGTCTTCCAAGCAGTTGATGTATTAATGCAAGGATAGTTCCTATACAGGCATACAGAGCACACAGTATTTGTTACCAGTACAAGCATCAAACGAGTCAGGCTGAATTTAAGAAATCTACTGCATTTAAATTTCTAATCTTCATTATGGTGCTAACAGGAGTGCCTCCTAATTATAAATCAACACAAATTAATTAAACCCAGTTGTCTCCATTAGAAATGCTACTATTCACACTTATACTCAGGGTTTAAACTTACAACTGATGCTACAAGTATACATTGGTTTAATACCTGTTTAATTGTAATTACTTCTACTAAAGAATCATGCCACCAGGGCCGGCTCAGCCATGAGGCCAGCTGAAGCAGACACCTTAGGCAGCAGAATGGTGGGGTGGGGGAGCAGCCTATCTCTGACTGCCTATTTGCCTCCAACTGCCCATCCTTCTCCTTCAATTCCCTAAAAGGGAAAAGGAAGCGGGTGACCAAAGAGGAAAAGGATCTGTGGTCTGGGGGAGAGTGCTGAGCTTGAACATTAGAGAGTGAGAGATGAAGAGGCTGGCACATCATCAGGTAAGAGGGGCAGTATTTGGTGTGCTGCCTCAGGTATAAGGAGATGTTGGGCCTGGTCTAGCGTAGACAATAGTGACATAGATGGACCAAAAGTCCAACTTTCTATGGCAGTTTCATATGTTCATATTTATTATTATTTAAAATACTTATATCCCCCCTTTCCCATGCCAAAGCAAATGCCCAAGTAAATGCCAAGTTATGTTCATATGCTAAAACTTGTGTGTCTCAAATCATAGCACTGAATATGTTGCTTTTCGCTCTATATCTCTATAATGATGCAATTTATGCTTAATGTGGCTACACAATCACATCATGTTTAGTGCTTTCATGTTGGAGACACCATGCCTCCTGTAAACCTTGGATCACATATTGTTAGAGATACCCAGAGAACCAAAATGGTCCAACGGTAAGGAAGTGGATAACTACAAAAGACCAGAATACAGTTCCCATTTTGGTCATTGGCTTCCTCAATGATACTGAAAAACTAATTCTGCAAAGTTTTAATTTGTTGGAACACAGCAAACTACCGTACTTGCCCATAAGGCGAGAAATTTCTGCCAATAAATCAAGCTTAAATCTGCCTTATCTGTAGGTCACTCAGGGGTCAGGTCTGTTCAGGCACATTGCGGCAGCCAGGAGAAGCCCAGAGGATAGAAAGAAGACAATGCAGAGAGAATTATAGGGCAATTACTCTCTAGGGAACCAGGCAAACTGCAGCCAAAGTTAAGATTTTCACTCCTCCTGGAAAAAGTAAGCCAGGGCTCAAAGCTGCCATTTAAAGCTTCCATTTAAATCAAGTGCACCTCATTCTCTTTGGCAGTATCACACCCGACCCTTCTGCACCCTCCTTCCATTTTGCAAATGTTTGGCAGCGGTCTGGTTTTTTAAAAACCAGGATGTAACCCTCATTTCCATCTGAAACAAAGTCAGAGTCTATAATTCAGTGCACCATTACTTAAGAATAACACCCAATGAACAGGGCCTAGGAAAAGGGATAAAGGGGGTAAATTGTTTCTGGGCCCAGGGTCAAAAGTGAGGCCCTGGAGCCAAAGAAGGAGACCCAGAAATCTCCTGGGATCTTACATTTTCCAGTCTACTCAGACTTGTTACCTGTACGGGATGCTGAGGACACTACCGGGACTGGGGATGCTGGGGATACTACTGATGCCACATGGATTGGTAGACCTGGGCTCCAAAGACTTTTCCGGCTGTCTCTACCCTCCCCCTATCCTGTTTTGCACCTCCCTGCCCCTATTCTGCTCGCCTGTCACCACCCTCCCCTGCTCTGTTTCACCCCTCCCTCTTTGCAAAGGGGCCCTAAAGGAACTTTGTACCCTCTGATAAAATTCTTCTCAGAGGCCCTGCCATGGAAAGCAATGGGTGCCTTTACTTCTGAGTAAATCAGGTTGTAACTTTGTGTAGCTACACTGGCTCGTGCTCATTCCTTGTTGTTTATCTCTCCGCTGTGAACTGATTTGCACGCTCCCAGCTATGTGTTATATGTTGTATATGTAGAGCCTCTGGCTTGACACACCAGGCACCTTAAAGAAGGATTTGATTAATGGTTCTACCAATATGTTGTTTACAGTGCACTTACTCTGATAATGTTTACAAAAAGGTTGTGAAGACCAGAATTTAAAAAGTTAATGAATACAAATGTATCTTATGATCTTTTACTATATTTTTAATAAATTAGAGACTGTACAATTCTTAGGTAACAATTACTGGTATGTTATTTTTCAGGATCTGGCCTCAGGTGAAATCAGACAAGTTAGACACCCCCTAAGTTTAAACCCCCTCCCACTTATCTGAAGGCTACAGAATATCCCATGATTTTTGGTTCAAATCCTGCCCTTGACTTATCTGTGAGATCAACTTATACTTTAGTAGCTATGGTAGTTCACTCCTGTTTCAAGTACTATTGACACCATCTTGCAATTGAATATATCATTACTCTGTCTACAGAGAGAATCAAGTGACTTACAGAAGGAATTCTTTCTTCAGGCAACGATTTCCAAGTCCTGGTTTATTGAAGAAGGCATCAATAAGAGGAACCATCTGCTCACTCCGAGGTTGCTCATTGCTAATGCGATTAGAAGAGACTTAAGCTTTAATATGTGTTGACTATTCAAGCCACATGGGTGCAAACAAAAACTAATTCATCGCACTGGTAAGGTGGAGTCACAGCAGATACTAATAATCAACTGCCAAAATAGGAAAAGGCAGTGGTTCTCAAACTTTTAGCACCGGGACCCGCTTTTTAGAGTGAAAATCTGTCAGGACCCACCAGAAGTTATGACCAGAAGTGACATCATCAAGCAGGAAAATTTTTAACAATCCTAGACTGCAGTCCTACCCACATTTACCCAGGAGTAATTTCCATTGACTATCATTGTTAAAAGCATATACAGAGTGGCCTGTTCAAAGTACAGATCTGTAATTTCCCCAGTGCTGTCACATGCCATGGAAGCATCAAGTCTAATATATTTAAAATAAAATATTGAAATGAACGTAGACCCACCTGAAATTGGCTCATGACCCACCTAGTGGGTCCCCACTCACAGTTTGAGAAACACTGGGATAAGGCATACAAACTTTGAAAAGATTACATGAAAGGCAGGACAATGAGCTTTTCTGCCAATGACCAAGATCTGATTTCAAAACACAGGAAGATGCAAAGGACACAGATATATATGGGTCCCTTGCCAATCTTTGAAAAATGTTTTGTTTTTTAACCTCAGGCACAGTCACACTGTGGAATTCCCTTTTCTGAAACTTGGCTATTTGTAACTCCTGTGTGTTCAACAGGCCATGTTTTCCCACATAGCTCCACATTAGTCTAATACTATGATCTGGTTCACACAGAAATCCGGAAAGACTATACATGATGCAACCATATGCGTACCTCTCACCATGCAAATAGTGTACTGTGTCATACAAAGATGGGTTGAGTGTATGTACTATGTACCAGATGTATGTGATCCTTCTGACTCTCTTGAGGTACAAAAACTGTGGAAATTGTACATTCACACACCATGGACACACCTATTCACACATGTAGGACATATGTGCGTGCAGGCCAGAAAACAGAGTATTTTATTTTACATTTTAAATAAAGTTTTTCTATCATATAACAAAAAAGAAACATTTTAACAGTTATAATAAAGCAGGATACAAAAGCATGCAGGGCCCAATCTGATGTTTCTTGGATAGGAGACCACTGGGAGCTCTATGTATATAACAATTATTTAGGAAAGAGCTGTGGCTTAGTCTTTAAAACATGGTACAGGTCCAAGCACCAGAATCTCCAAGTACAGTAGATAAAGATTATTGTCTGCAGCTAGTGAACTACTGCCAGTTAGTGCTGACAATGCTGAGCTAGATGGATCAATGAACTAATTCAGGATACTTCAGCTTCCTGTTCCTGTACTGAAGCAAAAAGAACCTGGAGGAAAGCAGACATCTCAATCACATGATGTAAAGGATCAACTCAATGAGCAAGCAAAAACACTTGGCAAATATTTAAGACAATGCTGGCATCGTCTTTAAGCAAATTACACTAGCTAGCCAGGAGGAGGATGCAAAATCTAGGCTGAAGGCAGAAAAAGCTCATAGTATGAAAAAGTTTCAGAACTAATTCAGAACAATTAATTGACCTGAGCCACATTTGATTTATAGGGAAATAAAACAAGAGAGACTTAAAGCCTATTTGACAACACACCATCATAAATTCTAGCTAGGAACACAAGAAAGGAAGTTCTGTGTGGAAAAAGGAGCTTCTGACCTGAAGAAAGTAAACTGGTGTCCATAGATCCAGGGGTGGAGAGTTAAACTGGGATATTCACCAAACGGAGGAACAAGGACTGTGAGTATCAGAGCCAGCAACACAAAGCTAGCAGGTAGAACAGTCTGCAAGCAATACAGAAAAAATCAGTCACCTGCAGAGTGCTAGTAATATCCATGCTTGCCACTCAGGGATACACTACATGTGCATTACGTCAAACACATCACTGGCTCTGAAGAGCTTGTGTTCCCCCCTGCCCAAACAGGTGGGGATAACCAATCTGGGACTGTGGCACTGATAGGAGGAGGTTTTAATTTTCTCCCTCTCTGCAGTTTCCATCCAGAATTGGGCATGAAGACAAATAGTAGGCATTTTAATCAGGATCATAGCGGGGATAAAAGCGGGGCCCATTTTCCCACATGATTGGTCTTGATATGGATTGATATGGTCTTGATATGGATTGGGACCCACATGCTCATTAAGAAAAAAACAACAACCAAGCACACTAAGGCCGATGATGTGCTTGATGGAGTATGTATTACACATGCACAATCCCACACATATAGATTCACAGTTGACAAAAGGGTTGGAAGTACAATTTGATCATGGTTCACACCATATGTCAAAGAATCTGTCTTCTTGTGTTGAATCTGCCATATATTGGAACTCTTTACAACCACAGACTTTTTGTATTTTTAAAAAAGCATTCCCTAAAGTTGTGGAGAAAAATCTAAAAAGGAAGCAACTTCTCAGAAACCAGATGATCTGTGCAGAATTTTTAATGCACAAGATGTTTGTACACTATTTTGTCCTCGTATATGAACTCTATTTCCACCTGAAATGAACTGCAAATTTGAGCTTCTATCCTCACTGCAGAAAGAGCTGTTTCTTCCATTGCATGGATAATAGTCCTTGAAAATAAAGGGTAACAACAACATACCACAAACTTCAGTAAATTGCTCGTAGCTTAATCAAACCTTTACAGATTGACCTTATGCGCATTTGTAATATAACAGAATGCTCTAGATTCATTAGATTGCAGAGACAGATGGGTCTACAGTGTAGGGCAGCCATTTTTGACCACTGTACTGTGGCACATTGGTGTGCCTCAAGTGGTCCACACCAATTGGTGCGCTGCAAGTGATCCACAGGTGTGCCACAGGAATTTGGGGGAAGGTCATTTATTAGTAGGGCCAATGGGGGATGTGAGCCCCCACTGGCAGCATGATGCCTTGTCAATTGTAAAAAACCTGATGGTGTTTCAGACTTGACAATTTTAATGCTTTGTCAGTGCGCCACGAGATGAAAAAAGTTGAAAATCGCTGATGTAGGGAGATGCATTTTGAACAAAACTGTAATTGGTTGTCAGACCCATTAAAAATGCTGTAACCATTAGAACTCCCTATGACAGGAACCTAAGCTGCTGTACATACCTGAGCAAGGAAGTCTTTAAAGCTACGGCTGGTGTGATAGAATCGCTTGATAAGAAGAGCTTTAATCTGCTGAAGGATTAACTGACAACCTTGATTCTGCTTGGATCCTTTGCCTCCATTCGAATCTCCTTTCAGAGGCACAGGTGTCCGAGAAGTGCCATTAGCTTGGTGTGTTCCCTCTTCTTGTCCAGTGGCAATGTTTTGAGGGGTGGGACTGTCCTCCTGTACATCTCCTAGATTTTCAGAACAAATTTGACCATGCCAATTATTCCATTTTCAGGAGTTCAAAATATGCTTTCGGTCTTACCATTTTGGTGATGTGGGTCCGAGAAGAGAAAAGAGGTTAAAATTGGAGGGGATAAGATCTGGTGTCCCCCAGATAACCCCACCCCTGGTTCCTCCCCATCCCCACCCAGCTCTATCTCCAGTTTTCCCCATCCACAGCCTGCCCCCAATGCTGACTCTAGGGGGTCCAGGCAGGCCACTACCACATGGCCAACTTGCATTTCCGATAGTTGCCCAGTCATGAACTATATGGCATTCTATTTTATGATCCCATAGGTCAGGCTGTGCTGCTGGAACACTAATTCCAGCACAGCATCCTAATCATAGGATTGGGCCATCACTCAGTGTGTCACCACCCATCACATGTATTAAGGAGAACTACCCAAAGAAAGCACATTAAGATCATATTAGGCATTATGCTAAATGTGTGGTTACCACTCCAAATGGAATTCACACGCTTAACTTCATCACCCTGGAACTTTGAGAAAAACTTACTTGTGTCCTGACATCACAGCATTCTGTAGTTTCCTACATTGTAACAGTGGCTGTAAATAGTGGCTGTTTTCACATCATAGTTAAGATGTGACAGATATGTTTTGTTTACCCTTCACTGAGTATTTACCTGCTTTCTGCAGCCTCGGATCAGTCTCTGCTGTAACCTTCAAGAAAACCTGCAAAAGACATATTTTAGGACATTTTGTACGTGCAATATGTGTGTGTTGGAAATGTACATTAGAACCTCTATGAAACATCTTCCACTTGCTCCAGTGTGAATTTGGTGATATAAATGAATTTGTCCCTTTTGATTACACCTTATGCCTTGTTATCCACCGATCTGAATCACCACTGATACCATGGATGCCTTATAACAGGAAAAAAGTGCCAAAATCCCATTTCCTACCTTCATGCTGTTAAACCGCCCTGGTTGCAGACTTCTTGGAGTTAAAGATAGCTTTAAAGATCCACTTCCAGGTTTCTTGCGCCTTCATTGTCACCCCAGAATGCATCAGTATAGATGCTATACCGCATTCAACTGTAATTTCATTCCATTTGATTCCATTATTTACCCCATCTAGTGGCTGAATGTGGTATAGTGTCTATTCAATGCATTCTGGGGCAACAATGGAGAAGCAAGAAACCTAGAAGTGGTTTTTTAAGCCATTTTTCCACTGATTTGGTATCCACTGATTTTTTTATTTACTGAGGGTTCCAAAACGGAACCCCAGTAGATAAAGAGGCACAACCTGTAATTTATTTCTATTTATTTTCATGTATTAATCAAATTCCTTACAGAAATAAAACAATACCAGTAGTACAGGATGCAAACATTAGTAATTATATAATATTTTTGTAGTATATAATCTATTGAACTTCCAGTACCTTTAATTAAGCTTGTATACCTTTAATTAAGTCATTTTCTTCCTAAATTTAGGAGAGTTATATCCTGTCTTTTTCTCAAGTCAGTTTGTAACAGAATGTTAGCATACAATAATATGGTATTAATTCCACCCACAACTACACACATAAGCAGATGTTAGTTTGAGCAGTGGTTCTCAAACTTTTTAGAGACTTTTAGAGGCTGTTGCCTGATTTATAAATGCCAATGGATGTGGCTATAATGGTGATTGGCCAGCAGGGCTTCCCTCTCCCATAGCAGCTTGTTTTACCCTTGATGCACATAGCCAACTCTGCCCTGTCAATTTTGTGAACCACCAAAAATTGGGTTTCAACCCACTGGTGGGTCTCAGACCCACAGTTTGAGAACTATTGGTCTAGAGGCCAGAGGGTGCCTTCCTTTAGGTCTGCGGTTCTATGCAATTTTGAATAATAGAATTCAGACACAGGCATAAGTTTCATTAGCAATTATTATACTATCTGGCCATGAATATTCATCTGAAATAAGGACAGGAGTTGGGGGGAGAGAAGAAAGTACCTCTTCAAGTGATGTGTCTGAAATTCCAAAACTGCTGAGTCCCACATCGGCCAGGGTTTCTTCTAACTCTCTGAAGAGACTAGCATAGGCTCGTTGTTTAAAATCCTTACTGGGAAGAAGGTAAATAAGCTCCTGACCAATACTTTCAATTAACTTTGATTCTGGAACATGATGATGGATCAGTTCGTTTAGTTCATCCACATCACCTGCAAAGAGTCAAAGCATTGTGCGGAGAATGAATGGTGACTTGTACATGGAGTGCGTTCAAATGCAATTGCTACTGCAGACATATACAAGAAGATGGGATGGAATGGCTTCTCTTATTCTATAAATTGTGGCGCAACCCAATTCTGTGTGTGTTTATTTGAAAGTAAATTCCCACTGAGTTTAATGGGGCTTACTCTCAAGTATGCATGCATAGGACTGCAGCCTTAATCTTTGTCGCAGTCAGATTTATTGCGACCAGTCATATAAATTCCAAGATGTTTTAAGGAAATCATTAGTGACAAGGAGCTATTTGCTATAAATGCACTGGAATGTATTGGTTACCAATATATTTATCTCCTGCATCTGCTGGACTTCTTTTTTTTTGTTAATAGTGGGTTGACCCAACTATTAGCCTGTTGCAATCAATAAACCACAAGAAGGTCACAAAAAGAAGAAGGGTCCTAATGAATCAGACCTTATAGCTTCTAGTTATTTTCAGCCCAATCCTAACAACCTTCCAGCACCAATGCAATCGCCATGCAGCCCCAAAGTAAGGGAACAAATGTTCAGTTTAAAGAACATGGTTCAATTTAGCTTTAATTGCTAACAGCCATTGATGGGTCTCCATGAATCTAACAGCACAACCCTAACTTGCACTGCAACAGGCAGGCCAGCGGGCCTGCGCAGTGTAAGTTTGGGGCTGGCTGTGATTTGGCCCAAGGCAAGGGGAAATAATTCCTCTTACCCTGGGTATAATTGCAGCAGCCCCAATTGGTCTACTTGGATCTGCACCACCTAAATTGGTGGCGTAAATCTGAGCAGCCCCTGGTTGTTTGGGAATGGGGCTATGGTTTGGCATAAGTGTTGGATCCTGGCCCCACCTCCCACTCCCTGCCCGTTCACCAATGGGCCCACCTGCTGCCTGCCGTCCTCCCGCCCCAAAATGCCTCCTCCCTGCACTCTTCACACACCCCCAGACTCCCGCACCAGCCTGGCAGGGCTGGCACAAACTTACCAAGCCCAGGGACTGTATCAGTGCTAGGAGGCCAGCTCGGATCTTTGTACTGGCCTCCTGACTCAAAAGTTGGCACAAATGTGCCTTACAGCATGTTTGCTACAGTCCCGAGCCGGCACAAGGCACTTGCGCTAGTTCAAGGGCACCTTAGGACTGCGCCCTAAGTGACCTGCTTGTATTTCATAAGACTGTGAAAAGAATTAACAGCACAATCCATATTCTCACCGTCCAATTCCTGTTCAACGGTTTCTGTCTTGTTTGTAGGTGCACAGCTGGAACAGGAGCAGGAACATTTCGATCCCAAGCTACAGGAGGTCTAAGAATAGATAAGCAAATTGAAGGAGAAATGCTGTCAGTTATGATGTGCTCATGACACAGGTATAGTGGCAGAACCATATCAGAAGTTCCATTCTACTTGCCAGAGGTGAAGAATATCACTTCAACCCTTTGCCACTGAAAAAAATCATATATCTGCAGATGGGGGAGGGGTAAATGCTGCTTGCAGATCATTTCTGCAACACGGTGCTAAAAACTTACTACCTCCTTTCCTTCACTATCCTGGATGTTTTTCATCTTGCGGACCAAGGTGAGATAATAGCCTGTCCCAAAGGAGTTCTTTAGGAAAACAGGGGATCCTGAGCAGTGCAGCTTCCCTTGGGAAAGGATGGCAACCCGGTCTCCAAGGATGTCTGCTTCATCCATGTGGTGGGTAGACAGGATAATGGTCTTACCTAAAAGGAAGGAAATGTGGCAAAGAAAATACTGCCTCTTTAATACCACAATGGTAACATACAAGGAATGATGCAACATTCCCTGAAATATAGACCAAAACATTTACTGGGAAACCTTAATTATCCACACTTGTGTCACAAAAGAATTCAGGCTGAAATCAGATCCTGAACCTGTGGCATTGCAGGTATCAGACACACTATGAAACACCCTATGCTCTAATCCGAGAAGATCACTAGCAATTGGAAAGAGATGAGGCAGACTGTAAGAGCCACCCAGATACATCAAAGGCTACAGCTGTTCATGTGACAAGGCCTGATCATAGGAAAGGCCTTCCAGACACCCTGCCTCTTTGGTGTGACCAGAAAAAGGCACTCAGTTTGCTGCTGCATCTTGTCATGGGCTCATCCTAACTTGCCCAGACTTGCCTCATCTCGCTCTTTGGACTTTTGTAACCTAAACTAATAAATTATACAACTGATAAAACAATAACTGCATAGTCCAAGAGAAGACATGGGAACTTTAACAATGCAGCATCCTATGCATTAAATCAGGGGTCTCCAAACTATGGGCTGCAGTGCACCGAGAAAACCATCTTGAGTGTGGTGGCGGCGAGGCCTCACCATTCTGCCCGGATGTCTCCAGTCTTCACGTCCGATCTTTGCAGCAACTTGCACCAGGCAGCCACTTCCGCTGCCGATCATCCCAGAAAGCTCTGTGCCCCAATTTCATGGGGGAAGCAGCTGCCCGATGAGGCTTGCTGCAAAGATTGGGTGTGAAGACTGAAGGCAGAAGGGCAGAATGATAAGGCTTTTCAACTGCCGCACCCAAGATTATTTTCTCAGTGTGCTGGATTCGGCCCACTTACCGTAGTATGGAGGCTCCTGCATTAAATGAAACATGATTATTTATTCATCCAAATTAACTCACGTAAGCAAACCATGATAATTTGATCAGCATGCCTATCTATCCAAACACTTCATTATCAAAATACTTTGTGTTTCTCATGCCATTTGGATACATGCATTTGCAGTGAGTATTGGCAGAACTGAGGGAATCAATCAATCCTACACAAGGCAAAGCTGGGTTTTATTAAGAACTTGACTGCAACAGTGAAGGAACTGCAGCCACTGTTACACAGGCAAACATGAAAGTAAGAAACTGAAATGTCTGGTCAAAGCAGGGGAGAGCAAACCACAAGCCTATAAACTAGGAACTAGCTCTCCCTAGTGGTGGGAATGAACATGCCCATAGTTGTCATACGAATCTAATTTAACCTGCATGCAGCCACTCTTCCAAAAGTGGGTACTGTACATCCATCTCATTTATGTTGCACTGTGCAAGTCTTACCCCAATTGTACATATGTCAGAAAGGAGGTGAGCAGGAGAGAGATGTGAGAGAAAAGAGAAAAGATTGTGAGGGGAAACAGGTGGGTGAGAGAGATGAATTAGAAAGTTAAGGGAGGGAAAGAAAAGGGCAAGAAAGTGGAAAGATGCATCGATGGGAGCAAAAGTGGAGGGAGAGAAAAGGCAGATGCAAGAGACATACGGGAGAAAATGAGAGGCTATAGTTCACTGATAGGATAAGATAGGTAGGTAGGTAGGTGATAGTGAGGAAAGGAGTGAGTGAATTGGCGCTTACTGGCAAAACTACTGGATACAGACTCCTATTCTAGCCTATCATTAGTCATTTTTTAACTTTAGATGGCTTCATATGCTAAAGCTTGACAGCCTATAAAATGGGACAAGCAACATAAACTTGAGTAGCTGGTGAGGTGCTCTCACCCTGGTGGAAAGTGCATCTATCCTTGTCAAGCCTCAGTGTGTCTGGGTGTACATTCATGTAAGCACATGCTCTGCAAAACAGTGCAGAGCCGACAAGTTGTCGAATCTTTGTTGCCATTCCAGCTTAATGGGAAGTTTACTTCATATGCTTTCATTAAGGAAGAATAATTCTTAGCAGGTAGTCAAAGTATACATTGCAGATTTAAACAACAAAGTATCAAACAGAATCTGCTTCATCTGAAACAACAGGCTTTTTTGCATAAACAGCAGGCTCTCTTTACATTATTAAGTTATGGAATAGGTAAAATTACCCAAACGATACTTTAGGATAAGGTCCCAAATAGATCGTCTTGAATATGGATCAACTCCAGAGGTGGGCTCATCCAGGACAACCACTTTTGCTTCGCCTACAAAGGCAATGGCAACAGATAGCTTCCGCTGCATGCCACCTAAGGAATATAGAGGATTAAAACTGCAAGAGATGCATATTTGCAACAGAATGTAGAAGATCAATTAATAGGAAGGTTGTTTCCCTGTAATATGCAACAAAGCCTGCACAAACAACATCTCACAAAACACCCTAAGGACTAACAATTTCACTGCAGGATAGTTTTCCACAGAGCTGAGCCATTTTAGCCAATGTACCTGACAAAGTTGGCTCTTCCCCACAAATGCTTATGCCGCTATACATTTGCTAGACCTTATTAAAGTGTCACAGGACAAACCAATGCAGCCATTTTTCCCTCCCTTAAATTTGCTAGTAAATATATTCTTTGACTCTACTGAGAAGAGTGGCAGGTGCAGCAAGGGTTAAACAACCCACCCACCACTGTTCCTCTGTAGAATGAACCTTCTCCAGCTGTTCTGCAGCTTTGGTAGGCCTTGGGACCCCTGGGCCCGTATCTCCCACTGAACATCTGCCCTCAGAGGCAACAGCAGGAGCTTAACATTTAGGAGCTAAAAGGCTACAGAGAACAAATGTATGGGTACCTGACAAATGTTGAGCCTCTTCATTCCGTTTATGTGGAAGGCCTATGTTTTCCAGCATCATCTCCGTTTCCAGTTCAGCCTCTTCTCTGGACCTCCCTTTTAGCTGAGCATAAAACAGGATGTGTTCTGCAACAGTAAGGCTATAGAAAAGTTCCAGAAAGACACAGTGCTGTGTTAGTTGATCCAAACAGATTAGAATGTTACACCATTATACTGCAGAAACAACAGACAATCTGGTTGTTTTTTTTCCTTTTGGAAAACTTGTTTGAAAGAACAGTCACTGCTCAACTCACTTTTACTTCTAGTTCACAGTTTTAGCATTGTTTCCAAAACCTGCAAAACGTGAGACACAAAAGAAATGTGCGTCTACTGTAAGAAGCAACATTTCTCTACAACCATTTATCTCTCTTAAAACTATTATCTATTTTCATCCTGTGTGAGGGGTGGGGACAGGAGGAGGATTTGTAGTACAACTAAAAAGCCTTTTTGCAAGTTTAAAAAGCACTTACTGTTATGCTACTGCTCCTCGAACCATACACCTAATAACCTCTCCATTTCTTAAAATGGTGGATTGTCATCTTTTCCACAAACTTGACCTTAGAACAATGGTTCCCAAACTTTTTAGAGGCCCTGGAGGCTGCTGCCAGATTTATAAATGCCAAGGAGTGGGTCTATAACAGTGATTGGGCAGCAGTGCTTCCTCCCCCCCCCCCCCGCCCAGTAGCAGTTTGTTTACCCTTGATGAACATAGCCTAATCTGCCCTGTCAGTTTTGCAAACCACCAAAAATTGGTTCACGACCCACTGGTGGGTCCCAGACCCACGGTTTGGGAACTGCTGCTTTAGAATGTTTGTTGAGTGTCCGAACTGAAATTCCGCCTAAGCCATAGCATAACAGACACACACATCTTAACAGCAAATTATTCATTTGCCACAAGTAGTAAGTTTGATCCTAACTGTGGGCCAAAGAGAGTGAAAATACCACCTCTTGCTTCAAAAAATAGCTGTAGTGTTGCCAGTCGTAAGAAAAACAGGCCTGGGACGAGACCTTGAGACAACCGCAGTCTTTGAATTTGGAAACGCCTTACTTCCAGTCAAGTTTTCAATAGCACTTACTGGTTGAACAAAATGTTGTACTGAGGGCACATGCCGATACTCTGTTGGATGGCATCCGTGTGTATCTGAATGTCCTTACCACCAACCAGTATTGTTCCAGATGTAGGTGGGAACAAACCTGTGAGAATTGACCTAGCAAACAAACAAAACATTTAAATATAAATTTAATAAGCACATAAAAATAAGAATACATTCTACTCCACTGTTCTTTTAGGGACTATGTATTTGGTGTACCACATGATGAACACAAGCCAATACAAAGACACAGGAATAACCAAATATCCTAAGCAGTTAAAACAAATCCATGAGCACAGGCAACAATTAATTAAAAACTCAGAAAATGTAGGTGAAAATAGCCAGGGTGTCAATTTCTATGAAAAACTGGCAAGGAGAGAGATAGCCAACTGCATACTTGGTTATTTTTAAAAATTTAAGCAGTTTTCGATGCATTGAAATTAATGTATTCGGGATGCCACTAGGTGGTGCTTGAGGCCTCTGGATGCATTTGGAGAACTGCAGTGCACATTTATAGAACTGTATATAGTCTTCCCTCATTACTGTACTTAATTCGTTCCTGAAAGCAGCCCTTATAGCGAAAGTCTGGATGCGCACAATTATTACATTAATTTAAACTGGAAAAATTCTAACTTGTTCCAAAGCCATTCTAAATTCACCCAAAAATCACCCTAAAAATGCCTAAAGCCATAAGGAAAAAGTTGTGTGGTACAATAATATAAACAATACCATTATAGCTATAAAGTGTTAAACATTGTAACAGTAAAGAGATGCTTTTAGACTGAGCAGGAAGCTGTATTTCATGCCCCTCGTGTGTAAATTTTGTAAGCTTATTGCCACCAACAACATTCAAGCTCTTCCTTTGTATTTTTGATACATAGATTGTGTTCACTGCAGATTTTGATGAACCCAATCTTTTTGTCTTTCATCACTTTCAAAGTGGTTTAGAATCTCAAGCTTTAGTTTCATCCAAACTATGAGCAACTCTCTTATGTTTCACCTGTTGCACTAAGCATAAAGTCTAGCTTGGCCCTGGAAACACAGCCCAACAGGACTGCTTGATTGCTTTTTGTTTCAGGATCCACCAAGTTCATTGAAAGATACAAAAAAACAGAACAGATGGAACAAATCTGCCACATTCATAATTTTTGAAATTTTGATCTGGCAACCTTAGATTAAAAATGACTCAGGAAGAAACCTAAGTGCAGTGGAAGTGGAAAACAAAGGAAATGTTTGTCCAATCCCCTGAAAGACAAGGCACCTGGAACTCTCACAGGCCCAAGGGGCATATCAACATTGCTGACTTCACTGCTTTTTCAGCCATTTCAGACAAAAGACTCATCTCTTGCAGCATATTTAAGACAACCTGATCCCAGGAAAATGCTGCTCTTATAGAGACAACTGCTTTTGTTTTTCCTGGTACTTTCACTTTTATAAGATAGGAATTTCCTTCCCCCAAGGCCTTTCCTGATTTGGAATAATGTCCCCTCCCTCTTTCCCTCCCTCTCCCACAAGTCAATGCAATCACAGATGGGGATGTTCCAAATCATAAAATTTAAGACAGACAGCAACAGTAAATATATGTAGGAAACAGGGGAACAAGACCATTAGCTGCATTAAAACTAAGGCGGAAGTAAGGTGTTTCCAAATTCAAAGAATTTAACTATATGCTATTTCCAGGTCCACTGGCAATATGCTTCTGAATACCAGCAGCAGGGAAGCAATGGTGGATTAGATGGTATGTCCTTCTCTTTTGCTACTGGGCTTCCCAGAGGCAACTGGTGTGCGCCCATGGGAAACACATGCTAGACTGGATGGGCCTTTGGCCCATGTGAGTGTCTGTGTGAGAAAGAGAGAGAGAAAGACCTACTACGATTTTCAGAAGTAAGAAAATAACATGTACGCACATGACACCATCTGTGCATGACCCAAAATTATGAGCCAAGAGGGAACCTCCCAGAAAACAAGCTAGTCTTTTTTGAATGTTCACTAAGAAAGTTTGTAAATAACAAGCTGATTCCTAACTGAGACAATGGAGTTTACCCATTATTAGTATGGTGGTGTAACCCTCCATTTTACCGACTTTGGAAACAGGAATTTTCTGCTGCACTTAGAAATAGCCATATACATTTTGCAAATGCACATCTCCATTGACTTAAATGCATTCAAGTTAAACAGACTTTTGGCATTAACTGGAGTTCTATTAACTCTTTCCTCCTTTTTTATTCTTTTGTTAATGGTCTTAAAACCTAATTTCATTTATCACTATCAATTAAAATCTAAAAAAAACCCAACAACAATGAATGTGTATACACGAAACCATGTACAGTATACACTCTGTATCCTTGCAATTGTTGCATGCATTGGTAGGCACTTAATCTTATCCCAAACTGACTCACATAGTGGTTGTCTTTCCAGCTCCATTGTGGCCAAGGAGAGCCGTGATCTGGCCCTCATAGAAAGTAATATTCATCCCATCCACAGCTGGCTTGGAGCGACTGGGGAAGATCTTCACCAGGTTCTGAATACACACACCTGGGACCAGACCAGAAGGCTCAGCTTCAAAGAAGAGGTTTGCTTGAAATGCAAAAGAAATTAACAATTAAACAACCATAGGGGTGAACTTTTTACTGCAGCTCCCAGATCTCATAACACATTATCTACATGTGAGAAGAAGCAGCTACATTACAAGATACAAGATACAAAAAACCTTTATTGGCATATTTAAAATCCAAGTAGTATAAAACAAAGGATTGGATGGAGGGATACATGAATCAGACAGCTACATTACAAAATGCTCAGAGCTGTATTCCCTCTAACACCATGGCATAAATGGTTCTGGAGTACACCATGAGAAGCATGTAAAGAACTAGCTCTGTAGATGGTTTTATAGAAACAATATGATAAAATGGAATGTATTGCCCATTTGCATTATGTATTCGTTCATATCATCACACTGAAGGTTGGCTTACCCATTACAGATCCCATGGGAAGACTATTTTAAATTGCTCCACCTGATGGGTATATCTCCAAGTTGTACATATACAGCAGCCAAGGTCAGTTCTACCCTTAGGCACTACGAAACTGTCTCAAATGGCAGATTGTTAGCTACAATTAGAGGGGCAAAAAACTGTCAAATATTTTGCTTATTATATATTTACTGCTGGGGTGTTCAAGCATGTTTGTGCATATTTATCCATACGACAAGCAGGCAGGAAAAAAATGTCTGCACAACTAATCTGCATGATTACCAGCTGCTCCCAAACAGCTCAGTCCAACACAGTCTCAGCCACTACATGGCGTAATTTAATATGGCCTCTGTATGCAGCCACAACGCATGCTTGGGTCCTTAGAGATTCCAAGGCCAGATGTGTATTTAAAGCTGTGATGAAATCTGACATGAAAATAATCCAATTGCCCAGATGGACAACTTTTTTTTCTTCAACAAGGGGAACGGAATGTAAACAACCCAGTTTAAAACAACAGCATTTTCTTTTTGTCTTAGTGGGAGAACGTCACCTCTGTGCAGCAGGACAAATCAAGGCCCGGGGTGTCCTTATGCCCCATAGGCTGTACAGAGGAGTGAGATCATAACACTACCATTTTAAATGTCACCACAGGAATTATTTTATTTTCCTTAATTCTGGGCCAAACAAAGACTTTGAAGTAAATGATCTCCATGGGAATTTACGGAGACGTAAATCTAAGGTGCAGAGCCTGTGAAACTTGTGTTTATACAAGTTACCTCAAGATTTGGGAAGAAAGCTTTTCATAATGGTTGTTTATTTAATTTATCAGCACCCAGAAGAATTGTAAGGGAACAGCCAACAGGGGTGTGACCCATTCTGTTGATGACCCCTTGGCTAGAAATGTCTGTGATTCTTCCACTCTAATTTAAAAAAAGGTTCTTTGAAGCAAAGAGTCACAGAGGAAGATGAGCCACAAAACACCACAGTTACACAACTCATCTCACAGCAGTGTAGCTTGAAAAGAGAAGAAACAGCACTAGTGACAGATGACCTCTGTTTTGGTTCTTACACAATAAGGGCCAAATTAAATGTTAAAGCCCCTCAGACCACAAGTATCTAGGCCCAGCAACCTACTGTGTGTTCAAATGCTATAGTGGGAAGGTACTCCCTCCCCCAATCGGTTTCTGAGAAAAGTTCTTATTACAGGCAGGTCAAATAATCTGGAAGTCTCTAACAAACTTAACATTTGTTACAATTATAATTTTATTTCCTTAAAAAATCTGTTTTTAGAACTTGTTGCCTGTGCTTCAGAGGTCTGTACACCGGCTCTGTCATGGGACTGCATCCATTCACATTTCCCCCTGCTACCTGTGCTTCTCTAGTTTTTCTAGTTTCATCATTACAGCCATTCTTTTTTACACATCTTGTATAGGTGTGGTTTAAGGTTGTAGCCTTCCTGACTGTAAGGTTAAGGAAAAACATGATAATATCAGACTTCCAAATTCCTATCAAACCGAACCACCTGCTGACTTACCCATGACAAGTTTGACAGTGCCAAAATCAGATAAATATAGAAGATTTCAGTCTGACGTGTAGAAGTGGAAAAATCTGGCTTTGCCATTTTTTTCTTAGCTACTCATTTCCACTGTCTCATGCATATACATCCAAGGCTCCCCACCTCTTTTGTATAGACCTATACCCCATTCACCCACATCCCCATCTCCCTCTCCTGCCAAATTAATTCTGGGCATCATTTTCTAGGAATTAGGAGTACACAGAGTCTTGCAGCTACACCTAGTTCTCACAAGCAGCGGATGAGTTAGTAAAGGTGCATCTGAATTATACCACTTCTGACTGCAGGTGGGGACTTGCATGACTGACTGTCCACCATGGCACACAGAAAACAAGATGGGAGACAGAAGTTGTAGCCTAGTCTTCTCTCTGACATGCTAATTTTCTGCTTTTTCCCCCCATGGGGGAGCATTCAATCATTTGAGCAATCCGAAGTACTATTCTGCTATTACCACCTCACCAGCTGTTTGTGAGAAATAGGTCCTGAGGAGATTTTTGACAGCATCCTTTAGCCCTCAGGTTTGGTGGGCTGGAGCTGCAAGAACAGGTGAAGTTTGGAAGCTCCCCATTCTTCAATCTCCCAGCTGAAAAATGTTACAGCTCAAGGCTGTTGTCAGAACACCCCTTAAGCTGAATAGTCTTGGCACAGTACTCTTAATTTGTAGTGGTGGAAGAACCCTGAGTCTTCAGTGTGAAAAGACACTCTGACAGGTCTTATTTGATATGTTGCTTATTTGATATTGTTGAATCTGGTCTACTGAGTGAGTATATTTCAAAAACACACCCAATTCACTCATCAGTTGAGCTGCCTAAAGGTCACAGGTTAGACAGGGGAATGTCAGGTATTTACCCTAAGCGAGAGGAAGGCTGGCTTCCACAGTATTTTCAAAGCCTTGAAGAAACTTGGAGTTGAAGAGCGAAATAAGCCAAGATAACAAGGACAGTGAGATTTGGTATATTGACCTTTGCTTCTTCCCAGGCTAGTTCTTTTGAAGGACTGCCCTGCTTTCATTCACTCCAGAGCACACATCATCACAATCTGAGTCATAAAAAGACTCAATGACTCTGGGTTTACTTCAAGTCTTGCAGAGGCTTACTACCAGGTTCTTAACTTGCCCTCAGTGCTGGAATCACCAGCTTGCTGCTAAATGTGGAAACCCCAACTTTGCAGAAAGAAAAAGTGGTACCTGAACTTCAAGTAGGACATAGCATGTTAGAGAGAATGAAATGTTTTCAGTCCAGTTTTCTTTATGACATGCTAATTTTTAAAAGGAAATATGTATCTATTTGTCATGGGTGAGCATTCAGACATGGGATTTCCAGTTTGCATGCTGAAGTCATACAGCCCAAGATAAGCTTTTGCTATGTGATCCTGCTGATTTAGTAAACTGGTCCTCAGGTACAATGTCTGGTGCTCACAAAATGATTTTTTAAAGGATGTATGCATGGAAGACACACATTAGCATGGCCTACCAACAGGAATTCTTATTGTGACCAATTACTACATGAGAATTGGTCCTTGGGCAATAAAGCTACACACCTCTACTTGCTACATCCACCTATATTCTCTCACACAAGACACAGAGAGACAAATTTGACTGACACTGAAAAGCACATTATAGTTCAAATGTAGAACACACACAAGAGCTGCGATTACTCCACTTCTTTCTTTCCTTACTAGAAATGTCATCTTTGTCTTTTGTCTCTGTCTCAGGCTTCCCCTGCTTGTGGCTCTCTCTTTTTCTTTTGTGTTTACATTTGTTTTCTTTACCGTCCTTCTGCCTCTGGATGCTGGTCTTTTCTTCTCCCTTATCAGGCTCATCAGCCATGCTTTTCCTCATCTCTTCTTCAGCCTTTTTGTCAACACTGCCTTCCTTTTCTGAACCTTTGTATAGGTTAATCAAAAGGCAAGTTACTTTCATTGCGACCATCATGATAACCACTACCATTACAAAAGAAAAGACCTATAAAAGGCATCACTTCAGTGGCATCTTCATCTTAAGAACCCAGCAGTTGACAACAGATGAGATATTCAAACAAAAAAACCAGTTTGATTTAAAACGATATTTAAACTGCTTTCATTTGTGTTCCTAAAAATGTGGAAATTGGAATTTAAGGTCATCACCTTAAATTCTGCACTATGTAAGCAGAAAGACTTTGTACAATCTTGTATATTATGTTGGGTTGACAGTTAGGCTCCATGTATCCATATTTTGCCTTGTTCTTTCAGTTTGACATTGAACTAGGGAGGGATTCCCAGGGAGAAATTCAACAGATAGTTTCAATCAGTTGCTAGAGTTGTACCTGATGCATCTCTACAAGGCATTGTGCTTTTCCAAAATGCATGCATCACACACACACACACACACACACACACACACACACACACACACCTCCCCTTTTCCATCTGCTCATATACAATGCTCGTTTTATTTGCTCCATCAGCACCCATTTTTGTTATGGGAAGTTTGTTACAGAGTAGAATCTCCATGCCAGTGTATTGTATTGATTTTATGATGAATATAATATCCAGGGCTTATAAAGGTAGAATGATTTTTTTAAAAACTTCAAATGTACTCCTGCACCTGTGTAATTATCTGCTTCTTAGGGCTTCATCAGGTAGTTCTAACCATTGAAAAAGTTGTAGGGAAGCTGCTAATTTTAAGATTCTTGTAAGCAAATATGCTCTTGCCTTCTGCAAGTTTGGGATAATATCTTATTACCCCTCTAGCTACATGAAGACACTAGCTTTGGCACATCCTTACTTGTCTTTCATATTTTGTTGTGTCAAGAAAAAATTTGTGTTTTTTTAAAAAGAAATGCCTTTCTTCTCTTGGAAAAATAAACACATATTTGAGATAAAACTAGTGTTTCAATTAAACAGCAACATTTCATACATGGTTGTTTAGGGGAAAACAGGTGCGCCAGAAGGCATGCACCTAAATAGCTCAAGGCCTGGAACTGTTTACAATCTCCTGCACTGCTCTCCAAAGTAGACTAGGACTCTAAATTAATCCAAAAGGGTTGTTCCTAAATTTGAATAACTCTAAGAAAGGTATGGAGGACAATATTAAACTGTATGAGGTCTCATCACTGCAACATTGCTTTCTGTTTGGCAGTGTGTTGTATTTATTGTGTACTGCATGCAGAGGCGTCACTAGGGTTTATATCACTCAATGTGAGAACTCATGGCATCACCCCCATGATGGACTTCCTTCCTTACGAGACCAAACAGAATAAATAATATCATACTCATAGCCTAAATGCAGTGGCCTCACCAAGGCCTCACTTTTTCCCTTACTCCCGGGTAAGCCACTGCAGCCCCAATGGATCTGCTCGGACTTATGCCACCTCCTGAGGTGGCGTAAGTCTGAAGAGAGTGGAGCAGCTTGAAGCCGCTCCACTGTGCTTGGGAATGGGGGTTGGGATCTGGCATAAGAGCCAGGTCCCAGTTCCATCTCCTGCTCCCCACCTGCCCTGGGACCACCCTCCACCTGCCCTCCCCTGCCCCAGCACGCCACCCTCTCACCTCCTTCCCGCCTCCTCCCTGCCCATAATAAATTAACATTATGTATTTATTTTAATATATAACAGTACAGGTCATACATCAAATCAGTAACCAACAAAAATCTAGTAGCCAACTTAATGGGCGCAATCCTGATGTGACCTTGGGCTGGTGCAAGTCCCTTGTGCTGACCCAGTAGAGTTGCAAACGGGCCGTAAAACACGTTTGCATCTCCTCATGAGTTGGCTGGGCCAGCAAAGAGATGCGTGCCAGCCTGTAGAGCTTGAATCCAGCCTCCACACCAACTCTGCTGGGGAGCCTTGCATTGGCCGAACTCAACCAACACAAGGCTGTGGGGTGGGCAGGGAGGAGGCGGGAAGGAGGTGAGAGGGTGGCGCGCTGGGGCAGGGGAGGGCAGGTGGAGGGTGGTCCCAGGGCAGGTGGGGAGCAGGAGGTGGAACTGGGACCCGGCTCTTATGCCAGATCCCAACCCCCATTCCCAAGCACAGTGGAGCGGCTTCAAGCTGCTCCACTCTCCTCGGACTTACGCCACCTCAGGAGGTGGCATAAGTCCGAGCAGATCCATTGGGGCTGCAGTGGCTTACCCGGGAGTAAGGGAAAAAGTTTCCCCTTACCTCTGGCTGAGCCATTTCGGGGCCCTATCTTGCGCTGGATACAGCGCAGGCATCCTGGCCTGCCTGTTCCACAAGATAGGATTGTGCCCAATGACACACAGCTGGAGTATACAGTTTTAGGATTAGCTCTGTTACATAGAAAGCATGGAGAGCTGACTCATACCAACACCTTATTGGTTCCCTGTTGTGTCATAACAACACCTTATTGGCTCTCAAAACAATCAGTCTCATTGGTCAGTTTTGAGTTAAGCAAATCCTCTTTTTGTTACATAAGGTAGTTGTGTTTTCTTTTTCTAGTTAACTGGCCATAACTGGCAAACATTAAGATATGGGTTTTTATCTGAAAACCAGAAGTGGGTTGGGATTGCTTTTTGGAGCTGTTCTGAAGTGCGGGTAGGCCCATCAAGGGGTCTACAGACTCCATGCACCTTCCAAAGGTTTTGTGGATTGTGGATAGTGACCCCAGTAAGTGTTAAAAAAGACCCTTTTCACAGTGATCCTGGAAGCACCTTCATCGCCAGTGCAACATCGCCACTCCCCTTAAGGGGGTAGCAACCTTTTCTCCCAGGCTGGGGCGTTGTAACACCCCAATTTGGAACAGCTGATTTACGTGTTCCACTGGTTATCAGCTTATGCAAGGAAAACTCAGGCAGGCCAATAAAAAGCCTACAAATTCCAAGGGACTTTACAAAATTCCTTGTATTCCCACTGCTAAGGACAGGATGACAGCGTGAGAAAGGAACAGCCATTCCAGGTCTACCAATGCAGCTACTGCAGTACTTCAGAGCATGCCATGGAAATGAAGGGGAGAAGAGATGGAGAAAATCTTCCCCTTCCACATACTACTGCTGCCACTCATCCTACTGTTGCAAAAGGAACGGGAAAGCGTTGGTGGGAGAAGCTAATGGGGACAAAGAGCTGGCGTACCATGAGGGATGAGAGAGAGCTGGCAATGGCATTTATTGAGCCTCAAAAGGGCTAGGCAAACTATACAATTTGCCTTTTTTTTTTTTTTTTAAGTTTGGGTCATTTTCAAATCAAGGTAAACCTGATGCACACCTGAGCCAGCTCACCCAACTCTGATTGTACTGGACAAATTTACTGTTAAAGAATGAGAATGTGCAATATGTTGAACTGAACTTTTGAGTTGTTGCTGTTGTTTTTTGCTCTGAATATGAAGCAGCTCTGGGGGTTCAAAAGGTTGCAATACTTCTAGGCAAAGAGTTGATCCAATAGAAGTTATAATGCCATCTACTCTATATTTAGGATCCCATTAGTGCCTTGCAAAATTTCATCTAAGTCCTCGACAGTGGCTGCAGACTTACGATGCCTCTGTGATGGATGGCATTCTGGAAACCAGAAAACAGAAGGGATATCAATAGTAATAACCAGATAACCATATTTCTGAATTCCTCTCACAGTGTGTCCAGTGGGAAAGCTGTCCTTTCAGCTGAGAATGCAACAAAATGTAAATCCCTTTCAAAGGGAACAATGTTGCTGCCTCTTTTTTACTCTGACCCTAGCATGTGTAAAGATTGGGATGGTGCTGGTGGGAGAGGTTTCAGAGCGTTTGCAGAGGGGATTAGCCCCCTACCAGCCTAGAAGTACCTTCATCTGTTGAGAACCAGAGGCAAACAGCCTGTCGTAGCTGATGAAGTATTATGGTGGTGGTGAGCAGAATCGCCATGCAAAGAACAGATTTTCTCTTCCCCTCTCTGTGGTATAGCAACCATTTGTTACTGTGGTTTTGTTGATTGTGGATAAACAGAGTCGTAAAGAACAGTTTGCTTATGCATCTATATTCCAGACACTGGAAACACCAAATTGTTTTAGTCTTTGATGATACAAAAGCGCTAGCTGGCTGGGGTTTTTACTTAATTAAAACTAGTTTTTAAGTTTAGCAACCTTAATGTGTTCACACACCCCAGGCCAGTTTCACATAGTCAAAAGCATCCTTCACATGACCCAGTTATTTATGGAAAATGTAATGTGTGACTAGGGGCATACCTGGATATATTAACAGCTCGAAAAGGTGCTGTCTCAATGGTAGGAAGCTATGACTAAAACTAAATATAACTAAATATGACCATGTTACAGTCCCTATGCGGTTTTGAGCATGGGTGACTGACAATGTTATAGAACTCGAAGGGATCTACAAGATAATTGAGTCAGCATTCCCAATAGAGTGCTATCCAGTCTCTGCTCTTCAATGATGGAGAGCCTACCACTTTCTGAAGCAGATCATTCCATTGCTGAACAGTTCGTACTATCAGGAAGTACTTCCTCATGTTTAATCAAAGTGTCCTTTGCTGTAATTCAAACCCACTTGCCCTTGTTGTATCCCCTCAAGCAATCAAGAACAAATCCATCCCATCTTCTACATGACAGCCCCTCAGATATGCCACCTCTTAACCATCACTTTTCCAAACTAAACATGCCCAACTCTTTAAACCTGTCCTCATAGGACATGGTATCCAGTTCCCTCACCATCCAACAGCTCAGTCCTATCTAAACGCCTCCCGCACTGATGCACCCATGTCACTGGAGTGTGTGATGCATCCTGCAGGGGGGCAATAAGGGAAGTCTCCTCAAGATAAGGCAACATTTCGGTAAGACTTTGCTGTCCCTGATGGATCTATTTGGACTTGCGCCAGCAATTTTGGTCGATTGAGGTTGGGAAGGGAGATAGGGTATGCCAATAACTGACCCCTTTCTGCCCTTCCCCATCTCCCATCCCAGCCCCAGTTCCCACCTTGTGACTTCTGAATAGTCAAAAAGACTTACAGCCCAGTCCTAAGCAAGATTCCAGCACCAATGCAGCCATGCCAATGAAGCATGTGCTCCATCCGGAGATGGATGGGCAGCCATGGACACCTCTTTAAGGTCAAGGAACCTTGAGGCTTCATTGTGGCAGCAATGGTGCTAGGCAATTAGTAGGATGGGGCTGTAACAGTGCAATTCTATGCATATCTACCCTTGAGGCAGGACCTAGAAGAGGGGGGTAAAGGGGTAATTTGTACCCGGGCTCAGGGTCAGAAAGGGGGCCTAGGAGACGAAGAAAGGGGCCCAGAAATTTCCTGGGATCTTACATTTTCCAGTCTCACCCAGACTCATTTCCCACGTAGGATGCTAGGGGCATTACCGTGGGCACATGGTGGCGACTACTGCCACAAGCCATACACACCAGGCCCAAGAATGCATACATTCCTTAACAGTGTCATATCTGGGAGAAAACCGACCTGCTACAGTAGCTCTTAGGCTTGTGGATTCACTAACCATGAAGGAGCATACTTAGGGACACAGCTGTAGGACCGCAGCTGATGCAGAAGTCAGTTTGGTGTAAGCAGGACACTTTCCATTCTAGTGTGAGCCTAAATACAATGATACTAATCTCCTGCAATGATTTTCTATATTTGAAAGATTTTAGAGAGACTGAGGAGTGCGTTTGGTTTTCCGTATCTAGCTGCCAACACCAGGCAGGCAGGCAGAACTCAGCTCTACATTGGGAAGTCTGATAGACCTGGACTCCAAAGACTGTTCCAGCTGTTACCACTTTCCCCCTGCCTGTTTTGCTCCCATTCTGCCCACCCCCATTGCCACCCTCCCCCCACTCTGATTTACCCCCTCCCTCTTTGGGAAGGGGCCCAAAAGAAACTTTGTACCCCCTGATAAAATTTCTCTCAGAGGCCCTGCCTTAAGGTCAATGGGACTTTCTCCCCGATACGTGTATATAAGACTGCAACCTCAGGTGATGATCTATAAACTATTTGTATTTTTTGAATGTACGTACTGTAAATACACACTGTAAGTGCAGCTATCTCTGTGTGGGATGGCATGGGGGCACCTGTATTTTCTTAGCTGTACATAAAGACACACATAAGGCAAACTGGAGGGAGCATATTGTCTCTCAGAACTAGGCCATGGACTAGTGGGAAAGCATACCTCTTTACTTTTTTAGCAGTTTGCTTCCGCCTCAAATTTGAAACAAAATATGGCTACAAAACATAGGAAAGCAGCAAAAGATAGTTGGATAACCCCATGCATTTCCACTGAACATAGGACTAAAGTGGCCATGGCTCACCAATTAGTATCAGGCTTGGGGCAAACACACTACCTGAAGACTCAAAGGCCCCCCCTGTGTGTCCCCATTTAAAGACTGGTTTTAGTTTTAGGATGTTTCCAACCTATGGCTTTCTTCTCAGAAGTTGGGGGAGGGGGGGAATGACAGAATGTTTCCAGAACAGTACAGTATTGTATGTGTCGGTCGTTTCTCTAGTGCCAGTCCAGTGAATATCAGAATGATGCTAATCCATGCAGTGGTATATTGTAACGCTGTCACAATAGCCCTTGTCAATTTTTCTCCAGACATATCAGTACAAAATACGAGATTTTCAGGCCTCCAGCCAACTTAAGCATAATTTGTAAAGATTTCAGATGGAGCACTGACTCACTCTCCTGCCACACTCTAATAATAGTGGGCCACTCAGAGTTCAAAGCCACCTGCTAAGATTCCCACTGTATGTCTGCGCCTAATCTTTTCAGCAGCTGCCATAATGAATGTAAAAGTGCATTCACCTCTAAACGGATCAATGGTTTTAAAGTTATTTCTGAACACCAGTTTTTCCACATAACTCACCATTAACGGTTGCTGTTTTCTCAGCCTCTGAGCCTCCAGGCCCCAGCCAGTAAGACTGCTGCAAAGGGAAATACCAAGGCCGCGGTATCCCATAGTCTCCTGAAACAAAAACAAGTTGGTAGGGTGCATAAGCTTCTTTGTATTTTGCCATGGGGTAGAACCCATCTGTGCAAATCTTACACTGCAATAATTACTTGGCATTTCATTAGCAACAAGCATTGGCGTACATTGGAAGAGCTAACAAAGCAACAACCACCCACCATAGTGCAGTGCTCACAGACCAGACTGAATTGTTTTTTCATTAGAGACAGGAGAAATGAATAATCACATTACATGCGGTCAGTGGCGTCACTAGGGGGTGCGGGGGTGCGGGCTGCACCAGGTGACATGCACAGGGGGGGTGACGTGCACTGGGGGGTGACGCACTAAAATTGCGGTGGTTAGGAGTAACCCCATCATATTACATACCGTCAGATGCAGAATTTCAAGTGGAATGCAATGCAAAAAACCAGAGTGAAATATCTCCTTTCTATCAAAAGTTATGGCCAAAAAACCAGAGTACAAAAAATGCATGAATCCCTATGGAAAGTGAAACTGAGCTGTATCGCATGTTTACTCATGAGTAGGCAAACTTGCCTTAGGCCATTGGAAAGGGCAGGCTGAGAAGAATCCAACAACACCAGAATGGTCCTGATCCAATGAATGTAGCCCCCAAAAATACCTGAGAAAGAAGTCCCTCCCTCCAAGCAGATGAATGTATTGAGCCCTATGGAAAGCGAAACTAAGCCTCATGGTTGTGTTTACTTGTAAGTAAGTAACCATGCCTTGGCTGGTGTGGAAGACCAGGTGAAGGAGAGTGCAAGGCTACCAGAATGATCCTGATCCTATGCACTTGCAGCTAAACAAGTGCTCCAGAAGGCAGCTTCCTCCCACTAAAAAGGATCAAAACAGAGGCTTCAGCTGATAAGGTGATAAGCTGATAAGGTGAACCTTTTTGAGACTTTCAAAGCCAGGTGGATCCTAACAGTGAGCTGTTTAAACAGAAGTTCTTAAAGTGAAGTGGGCACTGGGTAGGGCTGAAAACCTTACTGGTTTTGGAGGGGGGGGGTATTATTGCAGGCAGGCTACAGAGGAAATTCACTTGGTGGACCAGGGCTGGCTTCTGCTTATTTAATTATTTGTTTTACTTTAATTATTTATACTAATTTTAATTTGCCTGATGATGTCACTTCCACCATGACATCACTTCTGGTGGGTCTTGGACAGATGGTCATTCTAAAAAGTGGGTCCCAGTGCTAAAAGTTTGAGAACAGCTGCAATAAGGTGTTAGTAAGTTGACACCCGGGGGGGGGGGTGACACCACTAGTGACCAAAATCACTAAAATCATAATTTGGAAGAATAATACTGTCATGTTATATATCAATCAATGCGTAATTTCATGCAGAATGTGTTCTATCTTTGTTCTATCAAAAGGTACAGCCAAAAAACCAGTGGGGGTAGAGTGATGGTACATCACCATGCCCACCACCTAGGGTGCTGCCCCACCCACTGCATGAGGGGTGATGCGCTGGCATCCCACACCGGGTGACATGAACCCTAGTGACGCCACTGCATGAGGTGATTTTTGTTTTCAAAACTGAAAATTACAGCCCAGGCAGGTTTATGCAGAAGTAAGTCCCGCTGTGTTCAATGGATTATACTCCCAGATAAATGTGCATAGGATTGCACTATCAATATAATTTTTGAAATTAAGCTGTCCCAGCATAGGAGTGTTTGAACTGCTTTGAATTTTGAATTTTTTTTAAATAATTAGGCTGTAAATGCCAAAAATGTTTGCCTGAAATAAGATTTGAACTGGAAGCCTCTCAGTTCACATTCACCATTGGTACAACCGCTACACCACACTCCGTTACAGCAGCAGAGTTTCCCACTGGTGGCCTTAACACAATTACGGGCGCAATCCTAACCCACTTTCCTGCACTGACATAAGAGCTCTGAGAGGAGGGAACAAACATCTCCTTATTCTGAGGAGGCCTCTGGGTGCCACCCAGCTGCAGGATGCAGCACATGTCTCATTGACACAGCTATGCCAATGCTAGAAAATTGGTTAGGATTTGGGCCTAAGTGTTGCATCAACAGCAACATTAACCACAGTTAAAGTTAATCAGGGATCCCAGTTAACAAGGATTTGAAACAAAGGTTCCAAGTTTTAAACCTTAGAGAAGGCTCAGGAATTCTCTGCCATGCACAAAAATTCCTTGGAAAAAGAATCAATATAGAAAGAGTCTCTGAGAGTAGCAACTCCTAATATAATTTATTGTTATGGCTGCTCAGTGACTTTGTTAAAGTGATCACTTGTAAGCAATCAAGGATGAAGTCTCCTCAATAGGAGCTACTGACTATACTTTCCTTAGTGGCTTAGTGGTGTCATCTCCCTAGGTGTGTCACCTGGTGTGGTCTGTACCCCCTAGTGACACCACTGACTGGAAGCAGGCAGGGAGCTATGGGGGTTTAAACAGTTGCTTTCTCAGAATCTGATACAGGATCAACAGTTATACTACTGCTGAAGGAGCCTATTTGCTTCTGTTATGTTCTACTTGTATATTTATAAATAAAATAACCATTTCCAAAATGCTTTTAGTCTCTAGTGCTCTCTTGTTCAAAGGAACCCAAATTCTTCCACCTGTTGCATGTAGATTCTCACTGCTATGGAAGGTAGGGTGGACATCGATACTCACAGATTTTGTAAGCAGTTTTTAAAATGGGCTTTGCATGTTCTTCTCACATATATTTAGTACCTCTACAGTTTGTTGTTTTGTTTGACCCTAATCTTATCTATATTTTGGTCAATTTAAGTCATAAGATATACGAAACTGCTTATTTCTTCCTGGAGGTTTTCTAAACAATATTTTTGGACATTACGAAAGATGAGAACATTTTACAAGCGTTAAATTACTCTATGCCACTTAAGATTAAAAACACAAGAACCAGCCTGTTAAATCAGACCAAGAGTCCATCAGCTCAGCATCCTGTTTCCCACCATGGCTAGGCCAAATATTTCTAGGAAGGTTCCAAGCAGGGTGTGAAGGGAACAGCCCATATCTGATGTTGGCATCCCCCAACACACACCAGCAACTAGCATTCAGAGATAGATTCCCTTAAAATATGAGGGCTCCATTTAGCTGTCTTGAATATCCTCCAAGGATTTGTTTACCTTTCTTAAAGCTATCTGTGGCCATTAGAAAATCTCAAGTCAGCAAATTCTACGTGAGAGTTGTTAGTTATGTTGTCTAAAGAGATATTATGTTCTTTCATCTATCCTGGATTTGTGTGTGAATGGTGGGGGGGGGGGAGTTGATTTGGATGTAAAGCAAAACCATAATTTGGTACAGTTCCTTTTGTGTCCTCCCTGACATCTATTTCACACTAAACCATGTGTAGAGAAGAAATCCAAACCAGGCTAACTATGGTTTGCATAAACCAGTGTTTCTCAAACTGTGGGTCAGGACCCACTAGGTGGGTTGTGAGCCAATTTCAGGTGGGTCTCCATTCATTTCAATGTTTTATTTTTAATATATTAGACCTGATGCTACCATGGCATGTTGACTGCATTTGGGGAAATGTTACAGAGCTGTACTTTTAATTAGCTACTATGTACATTCTTTTAACAATGATAGTAAGTGGGATTTACTCCTAGGTAAGTGTGGGTAGGATTGCAGCCAAGGATTGTGAAAATTTTTCCTGTTTGATGATGTCACTTCTGGTCATGACATCACAGATTCTCATTCTAAAAAAGTGGGTCCTGGTGCTAAATGTGTGAGAGCCACTGGCATAAACCATAGTTTGTCATGTTCAGATGCAATGGCAAAATATGGCTTTCTGGGAAAGGGATTCAGGAGGAGACATATGGCTTAGCTTTAAGCTTACTTGTTACTCTGGTTTGACATTACATCTGAACAAGCCCAATATGGCCAAAGAACAGTAAAAGTGAATTCCAACTTCACACACATACCTCTTGCAATGCAGCAAATGTGTCAAACGTGGATTCTAATCTCCATTAACAATTGTGAATATACAACTGGAGGTTATTCTGGAGTAACTACTCCAAGCATTTTTTCTTGAATATACAACATAAAGATAATTTTGGTAACAACATAATGAGAATGTTGTCTAAAATAAGTCACCTATAGCTCTTTCTATGAATTGTTTGGCCATGGGTAGATACGGAAAAAAAGTGTTTAAATTCCTTGAGCTGGAACAGATCGCAACATTTTTAACACAAGGCTTTTTGTTCAGTACCTAGAAACAATTCAGTATGAAGTACCATCATTGTTGGAAAATTGTCTAAGCTGAAAATCAATGGTAAGGTGTGAACTTTCATTATACAGATAAGATCTTTTGTGGTGCTTTGCTTGGCTTTTGAACACATAATATGTGGTCAGACAAGTTTCTTAAACTACAAGGAAATGCTAGTCTCTTTCTGTCAAGGAGTCAGACTGATTGGTATAAAGTTATTCAATCTTATGCACTTCACAGCAGCAGCAAACAATAAGATATGGTGCTGTAGAGGGAACAGATGGGGACTTCATCACCCTTGATGGGTACTGGAAGTCAGCAGCACTTGCCGCTTTACTACTCACAATATTGTGTCAATACTCCCGTGAATGCCCTATAGCAGAGCTGGGAAGACTTTAGGCTTGCAGGATCTATTTTTTTTCTTAAATTACAAGGATAGGTTGCTTACTTTTAATAGTAGTTAAAGTACTCATCTATGCAGACACATGTAATAGAGTTCTGTGCATGCGCAGAAGCTATGTGTATGCGCAGAAGCTACGTATATATGCAGAAGTTCCATCATAAGCTACCAGAGATTTGTTGAGCATTCTGTTCCTGCACTTGAGTGGAGAGATCTTGTGCACAGGGCCCTGAGACACAGTTGTGTGCCTCAAGCATGGTTACCATGGTCAAGCATGGCTTCAAGCCCAATTCCTGGGGTCTTTTTTATTCAAATGCCCTACTTAAACCATTTTTGGCCCGGCCTACAGGTGTACATATTTGGTTCCTGTTGTGTATATGCAACGTTGGCCAGGAATGGCTTAAGCAGAACTTCAACATTTGGAGCCAGTCCAGTAGACGGGAAGGCTGGGGTATGTGTGTCATTTATATTCACAGATGACCACTTCTGTCACAGGTAAGCAACGTGTCCTCCTTCGTGGTTTTTGTGCAGTTATGTGTAGCAAACACCAATTAGCTTACTACCCTTACCTATCCCACTTCAGAGTGCTGCAGAACAGCAACCTGGTCTGCACCATCAACCTCCAAATGCTCTGCCCTGAACATAAGGTTGAGAACGGATGCCTTATTTGGGCGCACTGTTCTGAAGAATATCTTCTTACGAACAACACAGCGCAATAGCCTTTTGGGGAGTTGTGAGATAATGGACAGGAAGGCAAAGATGCCAGTTGTTCCACATCTCTAGTTTCACCCAATTGCATGTACCTCTGGCAAATAATTGTAGTAAAGGGAGCACTTGAAAACTTTATGTAGTCAAGTAGAGCATCACTGTATAGTTCTACATGGCTTTGGCCTGCTTGACTTGCACAAGATGTAATTAATTTCCCAGCAAAAGCTTCTACATTTGCCATGCTGGCTAAAGCAAAAGCTTTAGAATCAGTCTATTTTATCTAAATGATTGCACCCAAAAATCTTCTTAAAGAGGTTCTTTTCCTACTAGTCTGCGAGAAAAATAAATATCTGCCTAATTTGGAAATTTGCAAATGGTGGTCTGAGACTCTTTTTGGCCTTGCGAAGTAATTCACCAAGTTGCTGATAGTGGGTGCTTGATCAAGACAAAGCATCTTAATGTTTGGGACAGGGACCAAAACATTCTATTGTTGTTAAACTTGGTGTTAGAAATGTTAGACTTATGTCTGTGAACAGTTTTTTAACAGTAGTAGCTTACGGACTCATTGTCCTAGTGTTTGCATTCCGCTTTGAAAAATGCACATTTCGTTCTTTACAGTTTTAGCTTCTTAAAGGGAATTTTCCCTTCTCAGAAAAGAGGTTAAAGCATGTTGGCTTGGATCCAAAAGTGCCATTGTGTGAGACGAAAGGTGTTGTGCTCATGCAAGGAGAGGGTTTCTGATCTTCACACCCCATTCTCATGTTCTTCTTTCCCCATGACACATCCCGTTCTAAAGGGTTCCCGAGTTGTTTGGGGGTAATTCAGGAGGCCACATCAGGAAGAGAAGATGGAGAAGTCCTGTTTGAAGAGCAGAAGCAAGGATTCTAACCTATGATCTAAAAATAGGCAAAATCTCACATTTGATCATTTTAATATTTTTCTTTGATCTCATACCTTTTGTCTTCTCCTTCTAGTAGCAAAAAGACTAGAGGAAAAGATATTAAAATGGAAGCAGATGAAGATAACTTTTTTAAAAATGAAGTTATTGGAAATTTAGAAATATATAAATCAAATTGTCTTTTTTCTCTTTAGGAACAGTTCGGAGATTAGTTTATCTGCATAATTAAATACTTTACCATTGATTTTGATGGGATTTAATCCCAGCTAACCTGCACTGAATTGTGCCTTTGGTTGATAAAATATTTTGAAACTTTTTTTTAATGCACACAAGCTTTAGTATCTTAAATAGGACTCATGAGAGAGAGAGAGAGAGAGAGAGAGAGAGAGAGAGAGAGAGAGAGAGAGATTTAAGTGGTCTTTGTCCTGTTTCTGATAAATTAGTGGAGACAGGATTATACTCGCAATGATGCCTGAGCTGTCCACCATTTAAAATGGACATAGTGGAGAGATAACTGTACCTGGGAAAACACTGTCTATGTACCAAGCAACTAATCCATAGATAAAAGCATCAAAAAGCATCATCTCCATAGAGAATAAGAAACTGTATTTGTCTCCTTCCAGTGGGCTGGTTCGGATGTTACCCCACTGTAGCCCAAGGCCTTGCTCTTCATAGCGTGACAAGTATTCTGTACCAAATCCAAAAGCCACAGGTGAAAGCAAACTCTGAAAGAAAAGGACAAATGAAACAAGGTCAGCAGGGGGAATGCCAAGTTAATTTGATGAATCAGAAAAAAAAATGTCTAGAAATGAACATATACCATAAAAGGGAGGGAGCTATTAATATTAAAACATTTCTACCCCAGCTTTCTCCCTTTGGGGAACTCAAGGCAGGTTATAATATTAAAACACTATTAGTTAATATTCGAAAGTATTCAAAAATACAATGGAAACAAACAGCAGCAAACAAAACAAAATTATGAGGACAGTCAAGTGAGTTCAGGAAACATTTGTTTAAATACGTAGCTAGCTCATCAGCCTCTGGCAGAAAACTATCAATGAAGGAGACAGTTGTATAGTAGAGGACAGAGAATTATCAATTTCAGGGGACTGTCACTGCACATTGCTACCAACCAAAGCTTGGAGGGCAACAGAATGTGCATGAGAGTTAATAGATTTTAACAGAAGGACAGACTCATACAGGGAAAACGTAGTCCTTCAGCTATCTTGGCCACAAGCTATGTAGGGCTTTAAAGGTAACAAACAGCACCCTGATTTGTGACTGGATAACAATAGCTAACTAATGCAGCTGACACAACAGTGGTGAGACACGATCACATTGTCAACTAAAAGCTGTATTTTATATCAGCAACAAACTAACAAAACATAGCCACCTTTCACCACTACGAAGCAGAAATGGAGAGAAGAAAGGGTTAAAGTTAACTTTGATCAAGGCCTTCTACAGCTGCCACCTACTGTCTTTAAAAAACAAACACAGAGAAAATCTTACAGTCTAAGGGCCCAATTCTATGGGCCTTACTACCAGTGGCATGCACATACTGCCAGCTCTGAGTGTTGCAAACATGGGGAGCAATGAACATTGGCGCTGGACCTCAGCGCCAAGTGGACCTGGTGCTGTAAATTTCTCTGCCCGCCAGCTAAGCAGCTTTTTGGGCATGGGGAGGCTATGGGGAAGGCGGGGAGAGAGCTGGGGAAGGTGGAACTGGGTGGGGAGGAGTGGATTGGGCCTGGAAGGGGGCAGAGATGGTCACAGCCTCTGCCGCTGTATCCTGTGCTCTCCCTGCCTAGAAAGCCTGACATGGGCCTCCTCATTTCTCAATAGCAGATGCAGATCCAAGGAGACAGATTGCTGCCAGCTGCTTTCTATCTGGGATAAGTGAGAAAATACTCCCTTGCCCTGAAGAAACTCCAGCGGCTGCCTCAGCACCCATTTCAGTACCACTGTTCCTCTGGGTGCCAGGGCAGATAGGACTGGGCTGTAAGTTTTATAATTTAATTTTGGTTACTGTGACTATAAATTAAGACCAAAGGAATATTCTTATGACAGCAGCCTTCTGCTGCTTTGGGGATACCTAAGAATTGAACTTTTTGCCAGGTTTTTGCATAGGCAAGTTTTTTGGCATTACACTGGCTCCCCAAGTTATGGATGCCCAAGTTACATATGACCACACTGGTGCTTTTGTGCAGGTGCAATCGTGTTGGGCTGGTAAGAACTGGATGTTTCAACTTAAGTACAGACCTCTGGAACCTCGCATGTATTTAAGTAGGGACTTAGTGGAAAGAGAGAGAGAAAGAAAGAATATCTCTTCCTCTGGCATGTTCCAAAAGCACATGATACAGCCACCTTGCTGAAGCTAAGCTGATTCTGGTCAGTGCCTGTATGGGAGAATGGCCTTGTAAATCACTTTGGGCTGATTTAACGTATTTTTTAAAAGCAGGATAGGAATGTAAAAAACAAAAAATAAGCGTGCCTAGAAAACCTCAGGTACTCCACTATGAGTTCCATCATAGATGAAAGGTGGGATAGAAATGTAGTAAAGGTGAACAAATAAATGTGTCTTACTGCAACAGTCTTTAGCTTAACAGTCAGGCGGTCTTGCCAGGCAAAGCAGAGGATATGGGGCAAGTACAGGGTGAAGTAGATGACTCCACTGCAGGCAGCTGCCAGATTAGCCTTTGAGAAAAAGGTGCTGAGCAGGAAACACTGCATGATGCTGGCTGTGCTGAAGGTCAGCAAGAACAGAAAGAGGAGGTGTGGATTGCTGTAGTGAAGCACCTTGCCATACTGGAAAGAAAAGGGGAAGAGGTCCAGTTAACTGCTGTTTCCAATGACAGACAAGCAGAGGTGATGCATCTTCTGCCAGTGGTACCTGCTTGTTTGTGGCAAGCCATTCCCTTTACTTTGGCATTTATGCCACAGGTAACTTAGAGCCCAATCCTATGCATGTCTACTCAGAAGTAAGTCCCATTAGCGTCAATGGGGCTTACTCCCAGGAAAGTGTGGATAGGATTGGGCTGTCAGTACTTAAAAGGAGGGAGGGCAACACAGGAGTCAAATAGATTTAATGCTGTTCTTAAAAAATAAGTAACTTGGATTACATGTGCTTGTGTGCAACATATCCAACCCTTGCAGTCCACATGCTTTGGCATCTTGGGGACAATAAGTCAACTTGCGCTGTCCAGTGTGAGGGTGTCATTTTCCCAGGCCACATCATACCTTTCCGTACCTAGACTCCATACCTATGGAGTCTAGTAATGTCCATTATGAGCAATAAATAATACTTGGCATTATATAGTGCTTTTAGAGTATTCACAGTGCATCATAATCTTGTATAACTCTGTCAGTTGTATTTATCCCTCAAGAGAAACAGCAGTGAAAAGAATTCAGTGTGAAGAACTGGGTAAAACATTATTTTTGCCATCCCTCCAATTACTTCAATCAGGAAGGCGATTCTTCATTTTGCAAAGTTCGACCTGCGTATGGAGGAGTGACTGGGAGACCTGAGCAGGCTGCAGCAAACACAGGATTTTGCAAAAGCAATAGATGAGAATGGAATCGTGGTCTCCAAACCACAGGACCTCTGAGAAACAACAAGATTATGACGCACTGCAAATAGTCTAAAAAACCCACTCCCATTGTGAGCAGTGCTTACCATTCACGCAATCCAAACTCTGCAGCAAGTTGCACTGGGCAGCCATGTGTGCCCAGAAATCCAGGTACAGAGGCTGCTGGGGCAAAGGACAGTGGAAGTGGATGCCTGGAGCGACTTGCCTCAGAGATCAGATGGTATGATAAGATGCGGCCTGGCAGAACCATAAGCGCTGCTCACAATGCAGAGGCTTTTTTTTCTAACGCTGGATCCAGTCCGCAGGCCACTGTTTGGTGAGCCCTGGAACAGATCAAAAAGGAAAACAAACGCTGGCTGGCCCAAAACTGAGGGGCATTTGAGTAATAAGTATTGTGTGGGAAACCACTCCACCCCCACTCTTAGAGGCTCTCTTGAGGCGAATGCAATGTTTAAAACGTGACCTGTCAGCCTAATCCAACCTGAGGCACTTTCAAGAAGACAGTCTTGGGAGCCTCAAAAGAGAATTTATCTATGTCTGTCAAGTGCTGCCTTTGGGGGGCTACTGAAAGGAATGTGCCTGCTGCTACGTGCTCAAAACTGGCCAGACCTCCAGGATGTCTCCTCTTTTTATGTATAGCTCCTATTGTTTGTTTCTAGCAACCTAATACCTGCAGTGCAAGTGTAAAATGGCACGTCTGGGCCTTTTAAAAAAAAAAAAAGCACCACATAGCCTGAGGTGATGTTTACCATAATGAGTGCTGTCAGGAGAAATGTGCTCAGTGCCATCATGATAAAGCTGTCTAGGAACCATGTGAACCAGATCACTCCATTAGTGACTCCCCTGTTCTTCATGGCCTCCTTCAGTCTCGTTTCTTTTTCCAGCACAATGCTCTTTACAATCATAGAGACAGAGTAGATCCAAGCCAGGACCATGAAGATGGGAAAGGAACGGTTCAGAGTAACCATGAAGCTGTCCAGATAAGACATAAGCCAAAGATAAAATAAACCATTATCAAGAGGCAGCATGAAAGGACATATTTATGACAAAGACTGAACTGGTCTATTAGTAATTCCCTCTCTCCAGGGAACTCTGGGAATGGTAATTCTAAGAACAGGAGCTCGAGTTTAACAGAATTCCAAGCACTGCCAAACTGTAGTTTTCAGGATTCTTGAAAACTATTTTTTTAGGATTGTGCAAAGTCATAAAAGTTAAATTGATATAAACCAGGTATACATTATAATCTGATACGAACTAGATCATCAGGTAGCAGCAGTGGCCGGGGGAGCTTTTACCCAGCTTAGGCTGGTGAGCCAACTGCATCCTCATCTGAGAGTCCAATCCTATTCTCACAACCCACCTTCACCCGAGCTGCTCAAATAGTGAGTTCACTGCCAGTGACACAGAAACCAGTGAACCCTGTGCTAGCAGCAGACCAGCTGCTGGAGCGGGTAAGTTCACAGTTGGGTGAGATAAAAATGTTTTAAATTAAAAAAAATAAAATGCTCATAATCAGGAAGGGGGACTGATGTATGAGGAGGTTGTTGCACATTTCAGGGCTAAAAGTTTCAGAAGTGCTCAGAAGAGGGAGGCAACAGTCATGTTGTTCTAGTGTTGCTGGTATAATCATAGTTGTACAGGAGGGATAACAAGGGGAGGATTGCACACTCTCAGCTTTAGAACAGGGCAAACTACTCTGACTGAAGTGATTCCTCAACATTCCCCCCCCACACACACACACAAATGATCTAATGATGGAAATTCCTGAAGATCCTGTTAAAATCTCTAGGATTACTTTTCAGTAGCCATCTGGAGACTGACACTGATGCCTGGAATATTGGGAATCCTACTTTGGAAGCAGAGAGGATATGAATACAGTTATACATTTTTCCTTCCCATCTCTGGAGAAGCCTACAGGAACGTTTTTAAAAGGGTGGGACAAGGGAAAGCAGTATGAACCATTCATGTCTGACACCTCTGAAAGACCGATAAATCAACCTGTGTTTACAGAACAAAAATCTATATGTGCACATTTTCATCCTTCACACAATTACTAGCTTAATCTGTAGATAAGACAGCCACCAGTCATGGGATGGGTCTTTATTTGAAGGCCATGAGGCTAGTTTGGCACGCCAAAGATGACAGATTTTCTCTCACCCCACCAATGCTAGTCCCAAATTATACCACTGCTCACTATTTATTTACAAACAGTAATGGACATTCTTTCACCACTGCCCACAGGTAGCAAACTTATTCTGAGGCCCAGCTTTGCATATACTGCCAGAGCTCTGTGATCCCTGCACAAATACCAGATCTGGAAACAGATTCAGCTCTCTTTGCATGGTCATGTTTTTTATGATGCTATAATCATGTCAGCACATGGAGATGTAGCAATTAAAGGGGACAAAAATAAACCTGCATCATATGTTTATGGGATTATCGCTATCTGTATTGTCTGTCCCAGGCAAGGGAGGAGCATTTGGAGCCAAAGGTAAGATCATGGCAGGATAGCATCAATTGGAGACAAAAACAGCCAGTGAAAAGGGTGCAGAGGTGGAAGATTTCTCACCCTTGTTGCCAAGTAAAATCAAAGAAAAGAGTGTTTTTAAAAATGAACCTGGGCCATGGAGAAAGAAAATATTTTGCAAGTCAAAATGGTGTTGCCAGGCAGGCACTTAAAAAAAAGAAGAAAGACATACAAGGATAACTATTAGAGAAACAAAAATGGAGCCTCTGTGGACTCTGCTGCATGACAGTTTTATGTTGGCCTTATAATACTTCACTTTCAAAGCACTAACCCAGTCTGAGCAGATTTCAAGGTGGTGCCATGCATACTTCCTATAAAGGAGTTAATATCCCTATAGGGAAAATCTGGCAGACCATCAAGTGTTAAAATCATGTGAGCATCTATGTCACTGGCATCGCTAGGGGGGGTGCGGGCCGCACCAGGTGACGTGTCAGGGGGGTGATGCGCCCTGGGGGAGGAGGCACTAACTTCACGGCTTTCGGAGCTACCCCATCTTGTCGTACACTGTTGGATGTGGAATGTCCAGCGGAGTGCAATGCAAAAAACAGAATTGAAATAGCTCCTTTCCTTCAAATGTTATGGCCAAAAAACTGGAAAGAAAAAATGCATGGAGCCCTATGGACAGTGAAAGTGAGCCGTATCGCGCATTTACTCACGAGTAGGCGTACTTGCCATAGTCCATTGGAAAGGGCAGGCTGAGAGGAATCCAACGATACCTGAATGCAGTAGCGTAGCTAATGATTGTGTAGCCCAGTGCCAAGCTCAAAATGTTGCCCCGGAAGTGATGTCACAACCAGAAGTGATGTCATAACCAGGTCTTTTAAAAAGTAAAAATTGGGAGGAACCCACCTCCTCCCCCCAGCAGCTCGCCACCCACTTGCTCTGCTACCTCCCCCCCCCAGTCAGTGGCATAGCTAAGGCACCTATCTGCTACCTGGGGTCAAAGAACATTTGTAGCCCCCCCCCCAACAAAATCAAATTTAATAAATAAAATAAATAAAAAGTGTGCCCCTAGATGAAGAGGGATGGTTATTCTCCCCATGCTAAATATAAGAGGGGCACCACTTGAAAAAGTGCCTTTTTACCCAGTTAGCAGGGGTAACTGTATTATGATACATGGAAATGAGAGCTGATTCATATTAACTCCTTATTGGTTTCATGCTGTATCATGATAATATGTCAATAACATAACAACATGTTATTGGCTCTCAGAATAATCAGTCTCATAGGTCTATTTGGAGTTAAGAAAATCCACTTTTTTTGTTGTGTTTTCATTTTCTGGTTAATTGACCATAACATTTGATAGACTATAGATATTCCAATGCAGTTTCATTCACTGCATTCAGCATTAAAATACATATATAACATGATGGTATTATTCTTACATACCAAGATTTTCACAATTTTGGTCACTAGCTTGTTGCTCCCCTAAAGCTTGATGCCTGGTGAAACTGCTACCCCCTGCACATCCTTAGGTACGCCATTGCCTGAATGGTCCCAATCCAATGAATGCAGCCCCCCAAAACACGAGAAGTTGATTCCTGCCTTCCTCCCAGCTGCAAGTCTATTGAAACAAAGCCACATGGCCATTTTTACTTGTGAGTAGGCGAACTTGCCTTCGTCCCTCGGAAAGGGCAGGCTGAGAGGACTCCAACAACATCAGAATGGTCCTGATCCAATGAATGCAGTCCCCAAAAACACCCGAGAAGGAGGTCCCTGCCTCCCAGCTGCCCTATTGAGCCCTATTGAGCTCTATGGAAAGCAAAGCAGCCTCCTGGTTGTGTTTACTTGTGGGTAGGCAGATGAGCCTTGGCTGGTGATTAGGCCAGGCAAAGGGGAATGTGAGGACACCACAAATGCAACAAATGCTCCAGAAGGCAGGCTCCCCCCCCCCACTAAAAAGGACCAAAAAGAGGCTTCAACTGGTAAGAAGAAATAGAAGTTATCTATTTTGCACTTGCAAAGCCAGGAGGGTCTTTGTATTGATATGCCTGAAATAGAAGAACTTTAAACTGGGCACTGGGGAGGGCTGGAAATCTCACTGATTTTTTTTTTTGGGGGGGGGTTGTTACTGCAGGCAGACTACAGAGTAAGCTCCATTGACCACTATGGGACTTACTTCTGAGTAGACATGCAAAGGCTTGGGCTCACAGGCTGCAATATTACCCACACTTTCCTGAGAGTAAGCCCCATTGACCACTATGGGACTTACTTCAGAGTAGATTCACTTGGTGGAACAGGACTGACTCCCCCTTATTTATTTCTTTTATTTTAATTTTATTTATAATTATTTATTTTAATTTGCTTGATGATGTCACTTCTGGCCATGACATCACTTCCAATGGGTCCTGGACAGATTGTCATTCTAAAAAGTGGGTCCCGGTGCTAAAAGTTTGAGAACTGCTGCAATAAGGTGTTAGTAAGTTGACACGGGGTGTGTGTGTGAGACTCTACAAGTTTTCAAAATCACTAAAATCAGAGTTTGGAGGAATAATCCCATCATGTTATATATCAGTCAATGTGTAATTTCATGCAGAATGCAATGAAACAAACCACATTGAAATATCTGTGTTCTAACAAAAGGTACAGCCAAAAAACTAGTGGGGGCGGGGCAATGTTACAACACCACGCCCACCACCTGGGGGCGTTACCCCACCCACTGTATTGGGTGACACGCAGGCCTCCCACACCGGGTGACGCGAATCCTAGTGATGCCACTGATCTATGTAGCCATAAGTAAACATTTGAATTATTTTTTTTCACAGATGATGGTGCCAAGGAGTATACTTGGCATTTTCTCCAACTGAAGGTTTTGTCTAGTCTAGTCTAATCTGAACAAGACTATAGCTGATGGAGAGTGAGCAGAAATGGCCATGTACCAGGTGATAAGGTATTGAGAGGGGTATACAACTATGTAGGGAGATTTTTGTCACATAGTTGCACCCTATTAGAAACCAGGGGAAGCAGAGGTACAAGAAAATTCTCCTTACCATGTGAGTAGCTATTGCAGATAGCCAACTCCTTAACTGATTTTGTGCTCAATGTGGTAAACCACCACTGAACACATGGTCTGTGTACCCCCCCCCCACATGCCACTATTTGAAAGTGGTGCTAGCATTTTAAAAAATTATGCTATTGGTGTTGACCACCAGAGGGCTCCCTTTCTTCAGAGATGCTACCTTTCTTCAGGAACACAAAAGTGGTGGCATGCGCTTTGGCTACATATTTCACCACAGGATAGTTTAGATGACTACTGTAGCCTTGAAACAACTTTCCACAGTGAAATTAGGAAAGCCAATGCAAATGAGGTCTCATTTTATGTTGGGCCTATGCTACTATCCCTGATCTTATTTTGCTCAAACATTTTTCATTGACACATTCAAGTGAAACCAGCTGAAAGGGCTTAAGAACACTTTTTTTTCTGGTAAAGAAGAAACCTGGGTTTGATGGTGATTGATGATCAAGTCAAAGGAATGTGAAATCTCTGGGAAAAGCTGGACCCCTCCATGGGTCCTACCTCTGTAACCTGAAAAGTTCACTCTGCCTTTAACCTCTGGGTCACTGTACATAGGAGAGCTGGATGGAGAAGTTGCAGAACAGGAAATTGTTAGCTTCAGTTTGGGTCTGATTCACATCTGATTCATATGCATGCCACTTCTTACTGTATTTCCCCTGCCCCTCAGCACAGGCAGCTGAGCCTCAATAAATGCAGTGCAGTGAAGTTGCTGCATGCCTTGGGGCAAAGCCCTGCACTGAGCCCCTCATGGCACCCCTTGTCTGCCCCAGGATTGCACATTAAGAACTACCCCAATGAAAGTTTCAGAAGTCAGTGAGTCCTCTAATAAGCATAGAGGACTTTAGCCACTGCCCCATATGGCTGAATCCCCATATGGCATATTCCCCTGTCAAGAGCCAAATTCTGCAACTGTGGAACTATTTATTACATTTTGACCTCACCCTTTCCACCCAAAGAGCTAAGGAGGCATATCACACACACACACACACAAACATTTTGTCTCAAGTAACCCTGTGAAGTAGGATAAGCTGAAAGAAAGACTTGTCCAAGGTCACCCAGTGAGCTCCATGGCTGAGCCAGGATTCTGGGTCTGAGCCTTCTTGGCTTTAGTCAGACACCTGTGACAATATACAACCTACTGCTGACACTTCAAAATCCCCTGAATAGAAATGGGAAAGGGTAGTGATAGCTCCACAGGTTAAAACATCTGGCTTTTTAGCTTGCATGGGGATTGCTGAGGCTTCGCTACCCACACTGTACAAAAGAGAAATAAAGCAAAATCCTGCAAAGTCTGTCAGTGGGAAATGTTATCCAGAGATGGGCAACACCACTGACAGTGATCCTCTCCTTGGGTTCCTGAAAAAGACCAAACAAGTTATTTTCTAAATCAGTTGGCATTGTGCCCACCCCCATTTGATTCCTGGGAGAGCTCAGGTATAAACGCAACAACTTCTTCCACATTCTCCTGCTGCTAATGAATCAATGATTGGTTGTTTTGCAGTGGAAGTTAGATCAGGCCTTAAATCTCCCTGTTGTCATCTGTTTTAAGTATTAAAATACTACAATGATTTGCTTTTTGTTCCAGTCTCTTTATCTCAGGCCTAATCAGAGCAGCACATCCCTGACTCCTTGGGGGAATTGGTCTAATACTTTCATCCTAGGATTTCTTCAGCTTTTCAACAAGATCAAAGGCAAAGCAGTCAAGCGTCTTGTTAAATCCAATATGCCACCCAGCCAGCCATCCAATTAGTTATCAGAAACAGATCACTGTGGCTGTTCTTACTCACACATCATCCACAAAACAGGGATAGGGCATTTGTTGCAGGTAGATCCCCACAGGCACTTCTACCCTGGTCTGAGTCTTGATAATCCCATGCTCAATCATATCTTGTAGATAGGCAAATCCTCCCCAGATGTAACGTAAATCATCCACTGGGTCAGCTCTTGGGCCAGGATCCCAGTACCTGAGAAGCAAAGAAAATATTCAGCCTGGAAAGTGTGTGTGTGTGTGTGTGTGTGTGTGTGTGTGTGTGTGTGTGTGTGTGTGTGCGTGTGCGCGTGCGTGTGTGTGATTAAGCAACAGTGATGGTTACCAGAGGCTCAGAAATACATTATTTGGGTTTAAAAGGTAGGGATGCTATCCTGATGAGAATTGCAGCCAGAGTACTGTACACTCACCACATCCTTGACTACTTTGTTAACCAAGCATTGCATTCTGCTATCAACTCACAGACACCAGGTTATATGGAAGGGTCTGCATAATTCTCTGCATCAAGATGAGAAGCAACTCTGCTTGCACTTATCTGTTTGAAAGCTGCCATTGATTCAGGGACAACCCAACCATTAAGCAGGATGAGGTGACCACCACAGGTGATACATTTTGCGTTATTATTAAAAGATAGCAAAATGTCAATTATTTTGCCTATTAGTATATTTTCCCCACAGGTGGCAGTATTTGAATATTCTGCCTTAAAGACATCAAGCAGTCTTGGCTGCTCCAGTTTCTCTCACTCTAGGCCAGGTGCCATGCAGCTGGGAAAACTTGGACTGTGCACATACACATTGTGAGATGAGAGGCTGCTATCACCTGTCTTTGATCTTGTTGGTTTTCTCCACTGCATCTATATCCATGCGAATCTTGTATTTCACGTGAGGTGGGAGTTGCTTGGTGGTTGGGTCCAGATCCGGAAATATAACAGCAGCCCAGAACTTGTTTTCTTCCAGAAGATGGAAAGCACGACGAGTAACTTGAGTTTCATCAGCTTGACATTCAAATTTATCGAGAGTCAAACACTACAGACAGTCAAAAAGGTGGATGTAATATTGGAATAAGACAGTAGGGAAGTCACCTTGGTATGATCTGGGCACTAATGAAAATATTTTTTATTAAAATGTATTTATATCCCATTCTGAAAAAAATATGTTTTTAATCACTAGGGCAGCTTACAAAATGCTAACACAACAATACATGTTATATATTCATATCACAGAAATAATCAATGTGGCCCATCTGCAACTTTCACCACTGGGAGAATTCCAGGAAATCTCAGGAAACTGCGGTTTAAGAAGCCAGGAAGTGTTTGATTTGGTTGGGTATGCAAGGAATACAAGGGCTTGTCAGTTCATCCATGATCCAACCAAGGTTTATTGGATTGTCTGAAACAGGCCAGAAAGATTCTCTGTTGAAATAAGCGTGGTATAACCTGCATCAGATATTCCTTGCTCCAGCCATTCAGGATGGAGGGAGAACAGCAGAGATATGTCTCTTATAAGTAACATGTAAATAGGTCCCCAATTCCTAGCCCCATCACAAACCACAGTTCCCAAAGTTCCTTGGCTGGAAGTCACGCAAGTTAAACAGTCTTGAAAACAGATTACAGTAAATGAGCAGTATAGTCATGTTTTAAGATTTCTCCTGATGATCCTTTTTTCATGCTTCAGTGATACATAACACTATGGTAAAAATATATGAAATCAAAAGCGGCATATACTGATTTCGCACCTACGATTTTTAACTAGCATGTTATAATGTAGAGACTGAACAATCTTAGGATAGCGGCTGGGAGACTAGTCATTAAATAAGTGTCTTGTCAACATGATAATAAGCAAAGAACATCAAAGCTTAAACCTTCTCAATAAACACACACAAGGGGAAGAAGATAACGTGAACATACTACTTGGAAAGTATGGCTAGGAGAGCAAACAAACTTATCAGTCTAAGAGCCCAATCCTATCCTCGCCCAAACCCAAAAGCTGCTGCAGCCATGCCCAAAACAGGCATGCTGTATCCAGCAGAGCGCCAGATCAGGAGGCTTCAGAGTCAAAAGAGGATTTAAAGCCCCTTACACCTCTGTAAACCTTCTGCTCCACAATAGGTCTCCTTGGATATGGGCTAGCAATTTCTCTAGCACAAGTCTGAGAAAAGAAAGGGGCAAAGAGGCTTCAGGAATCGGGATAGAATCTGGTGCCAAAAAGAATGAGAAAGACAGCTGAAGTCCCTTTGAAAAATGTTTCTTTAAAGTGAAATATGTTTTTAAAATTAAAACCACATTGTAATGAAGCAAGGTTCCAAAGTAGATTGAAGAAGCTGGGATAACTCCTGAGCTGTTGTCTCCAGGAGAACCTGTTACAATTCTGAAAGTTTTGACTGCAATTGCTGTGTCAACTCCTACAACCGTAAAGAGGAGCAAGAAGAGCTTCATGAACAAGAAGGGCTATCACAGTAGACATCACATAATAGAAGGAAAGCAGAAACTTAGAGATAGAGAAGGGAATAAATACTATCTTTTCTTAACATATAACAACCATAAATAATAATAATAATAACTTTATTTTTACCCCGCCTTCCTCCCCGAAGGGACTCAAGGCGGCTTACAACAGGTTAGAACAGATTAAAAACATAATTTAAAAACAAATAAAAGCATATTAACACATATTATAAAAACAGTAGTCAGATAAAAAGTAGTAAAAAGGTAAAAAGAGCATAGAGCAGCAAATCATAAAAGAGTCAGGCCTGTAAAAAATTAAAAGATGTTGAAAAGATGTTAAAAAGGCCGAAGACTCAGAAGGCTTGTTTAAACCAAAGGGTCTTCAGGCCTCGCCGAAAAGTCTCAAGAGAGGGAGCCATTCTTAAGTCAAGGGGAAGGGAATTCCATAGCGTTGGTGGCACTACTGAGAAGGCCTTATTTCTTGCCGCCGCCCCACGTACCTCGCTAGGTGGCGGCAATTGTAAAAAGGCCTTCTCTGATGACCTAAGAGGATGAGCCGGATTGTACGGAAGTAGGCGATCTCTAAGATGCCCTGGCCCAGAGCAGTATAGGGCTTTAAAGGTCAAAACCAGCACCTTGAATTGGGCCTGGAAGCGAATGGGCAGCCAACGCAGCCGCTGGAGAAGCGGACTGACAGAGTCCAACTGCCTACCTCCGCCTACCTACCACATACGCTCATGTGTTCCTAGGTTTCTAGAGGGCAGTTCTTACATCTGGATAGTGCGAAGTTCACCAGAGGAAGGAGTTCTTGGCCCCCTTCTAGATTTGAAATTCATACAATTCGCTCAGTTTTATCCGCATGAACGTACTGCATAACCAAAGGACAAACTTGTTAATCAACTTAAGAAGACAAACAGACACAGCAAAGATAAGTGAGATACTATCCAAATGGATTCTGCCCACCTCTCACTAGGCCTATGAGAATAAAAACTGCTCACTGCTGGGTGGATATATTGGTCTCTGGATCCTTAAAAAAACAGAAATTTATGGACAGTAACATTCTCTCTCTCAGGTGTCCAAAAGAGTCTTTACAGCTTCCTGTATAAAGAAAGCATCGTTCTTAGGATGGTTTACAACCACTTGGATAACTTTTTTGTTTAAAAGTGATAGATGAATATCCTTAATAGTAGTAACTTAGGGCCCAATCCTATGCAGTGTGTGCCAGCTCCTGGCCAGGGCGCACTGCCACATCTGGTCCAGCGCAAGATCTGCTGGAGCAGCCATTTTCAACCACTGTGCCATGGCACATTGGTGTGCCATGAGTTGTCCACAGGTGTGCCACAGGAATTTGGGAGAAGGTCATTTATTAGTAGGGCCAATGGAGGATGTGAGCCCCCCAGGGGCAACATGGTGTGCTGTCAATTGTCAAAAACCTGATGGTGTGCCTTGACAATTTTAGTGCCCTGTCACAGTGTGCCATGAGATGAAAAAGGTTGAAAATGGCTGGATTGGAGGCTGGCAATCCACTGCCAGCTGCTCCATGTGAAGCGCTTGGAGTTCGGGTGTGGGGGGAGGCAGGGAGGAGGCGTTCTAGGGCAGGCAGAAGGTGGAGAGAAGGTGTGGTGGGGGAGAGAGCGGGGTGGGAGGGGCGGGACCAGAAGAGCTCAGTTCCACCAGATCCAGAGTCCCATGTCAGGCCGCGCTGCCCAACACGAGTCTTCTTGATTCTGCACTGGCTAAAGAGCTGCCGCAGAGTTGAATTGCCCCATTGCAGGGCTACTTCCCTTATTTGGGGAAGTGGACAAATGTCCCCTTCTCCCCAGGAGCCGTCAGGGTCTGCCCAGTTACGCTCAGAATGCCGCAGCCATTTTTAGCACCGCGGTAGCCCCACGTGCTGGGCAGCTCAGGATTGGGCTGTCAGTTAACTGCACTGGAAATATTCATATTGAAGAGCAATTCACAAATCTTAACCAAAAAAATCAAATTGATGTGGGTTCTGAGATCTATTTGATGACTGAATTCGTAGACAAGGATGAAATGGCAGGTTGCCTTCTTCAGTTTTGCATCTGTATGATCTGCAGCTTGGTTGGCCTCATCCCCCCCAACGCTGGAACTGGAAGAACCTGAGTTTCACCTTTATTGGCCTCTGGCCGTGGTGTCTTTTGGTCTCATCTCTGTTAGTGAGATGCTACCTGATTTAAGACTGGAGGATAATTCCACATGACAGGATAGTTGAAAGGCTTGTAGAATCTGCAAAGTGCATGGCTCAGACTAAAAGAACTGGTGTGATTCAGTGCAGAAGCTGGGAGGTCTCTCACTCAATAACAAACCTGATGGGTGGCCTATGCAGCTGCAAATATGATTATTAAACAGAACTATTAGCACTTCAGAGTTTTCATACACTATCTCAGTGATCCTTAGCCCTGTCAGGCTAATTATGTTATCCCCACATTGCTGATAGGCTGAGAAAGAATGATTTGCCTAAGGCCACCTAGTGAGATTAGCATCTAAGTAAGGTTTGAATTAAGGACTTCTCAATCAGAGGTGTCACTACTGCTTGTGTCACCAGCTCGTTGCATTATCCCCATGATGGACCTCCTCCTGTAGCAGACCATACCGAATAAATTACAATACATACATCCTAAATGCAGTGGCATCCCCATTAACTTTAATTATTTTAATATCTAACAATATAGGCCACCCAACAAATCAGTAAGCAACAAAAAAAAAACCAGTTGCCAACTTGATGACACACAACTGAATAAGAGTTCTAGTATTAGCTCTGATACATGGAAATGAGAGCTGATTTACACTAACACCTTATTGATTTCCTGCTGTGTCCTAATAATACCTCAGTGGCTCTCGGAACAATCAGTCTCATTGGTCAGTTTTGAGTTTCAGACATCCACTTTTTGTTACATAAGGCAGTTGTGTTTTCTTTTTCTAGTTATTTGGCTATAACTTTTGATAGAATATAGATACTTCAACATGGTTTGTTTCTTTGCAATCTGCATCAAATTACCCATTGAATGGTATATAACATGACAGTATTATTCAAAAATACCAAAATTTTCACAATTTTGGCCAGTAATTGTGTCACCCCCCTAAGTGCACCAGGTAATGACCTGGTGCAGTCCGCAACCCCTGCACCCCCTACTGACGTCACTGTTCGCAGTTCTTCTCTGCAATGCTACAGAGCATTTTTTCTAAGTTTTCAAAGCTCCTAACATTTATGACCTTAGTAATCCTAACAATCCTGCAAAATAGCTATAACCCACTACAATCCTCCATGTGTTATAAATTTGGAAGGGTCTAAAGGAGGAAAGATAATGGCTTATTCAGTGCCATCTATTGCATTCCTGGTGGAGCTTAGACCTAAATGGAGAGGAACAGATGATCTTAGTACTACTCAAGTTCCTCACAACAGGCCCTTGGAAACTACAATAGTAATCCACTGATATAACAACATGTAACCAAACTCTTGAGTGTCACTACAGAGGAAAAAACAAAAAACAGGGAATTGTATAAATGACATGACCAAGCACTTCGGAAAACATGATCATATATTTGTATGTTTCTTATGCTTATTAACTCCAAAATTAGGTAGTTTGATTACTAAGAAGATTCTCTTCTTAGTAATCTCAGTATAGAATTCAGATCCTAAAGAAGAAATGTTCTTAATTACCTCACTTTACAGAATGCCACAAAACTAACTTGTTTGATCTTATCTTCTTGATGGTCTCTTGCAGTACAACAACCAATAATTACTCAACATCAAAGTGCTCCTGGACAACTTTTTTTTAAACAGGCAGACATCTATGAAATGTAAAGCCCCCTTTGTTTAGAATGTCCTCTAAAAGGCTTGAACCATTTCATCTGAAAAAGAGAAAAAATAGCTCCTCCTGAATTAAAAAAAAAAGGTTCCTTCTCTAACCTAAACTAATGATATTCCAAAGCATGCCTTGACATTTAGAAGCCCATGCAATATTTTAAATGGATGCAATAACAAAGATATTCATTCATTAAAGCTGTACAGAAGCTCCTACCCCAAACTGGGTTCTTCCCCTGAAGGCTCAGGAAATGATACTGCCAGCTACACCTGTTCTGAGGAATGCTCCTGGGTTTGTATTGCTACAGCCATCATGATTGATTTGATCATTGTATTATTCTGCTTTCAGTTTTTAGATAAGGTTTTAAAGATAGTTTTGTAAGCTGTCTTGGCCTTTTGTGTTCGAAAAGGTAGGAAATAAATGTTTTGATTAATAAGAAGGTTGCATGCCTAGATGGTACATGAGGCAGTTTTACAGTTTAAGTTAGAGCTCAAACACCATATGATGATCGGTCACGTGAATGTTTTCCCTGAGAGATGCTTTCTTTACCCAGAGCAGGAGAATGGCATCTAGACTGGAAGTCATGTGTGGATGAGGGCATGCTTATCTGTTTCTCTCTTAAAAGCCATTTTCCAAATGTCTCTCTCCAAGCTAATTTTGATCTTGCAGAGGAAAAGATACAGGTACTTGCACTTTTTCCCATCCCAAGGGGCAAAACAAAACAAAAAGCAACTCAGGGAGCATTTTATGGCATAGTCAATCAAGGAAGTATCCCTTCCTCCCATGTGGATTTTCAGTCCAAATTGCAACTTCCTGCAGCTGCAGATGGTGGTAAAAACCACCATCATAATGGGGAAAATGTGCCATGTTCCATGCAGTTGGATAGAAGTCTAATCATTATGATGTTGTGGCAGCCATCTACATGTTACCCTGCACATGCCCAATCTTGTCTGATCTCGGAAGCTAAGCAGAGTCAGGCCTGGTTAGTACTTGGATGGGAGACTGCTTGGGAATACTGGGTGCTGTAGGCTTATACCATAGTCTTTCAAGACTGAAGGTTGCCAACCAACCATCTACTTTAACTGAGAGTTACAGGGAGACATGAGGGAAAGATGTGGAGCAGCAGGAGTCACACATTTAAGTTGATGTGCAGTTTGGCCCCAAGACTTCTTTGTTCAGACTTCTTTTCAGATTTACTCACATGTGCATGCATGCACATGCACACACACAGTTCATATTTTGTGATATTTTCTGTATCTCTTTTCTAAGTTTTAAGAAAATGAATCACCTTTTGCACACTGTCATGATCTAATAGAACTGGCGATACAGAAATCCAATAAAATCCAGGGGTTGGCTCTATCAGATTGAACAATGGGTAGAAGTTTATAAGTAACAGCTTTCATTTTCTGTTATTCATGTAATGTCTATCCCACCCATAGCCATCGGTTGAAAAATATGGGGCTATCATTAATGTCTGAGAACACCATTCCTTATACCCCCCCCTAGGGTCACTGACCTATTCAATTTCACATCCTGTCCCATACAAAAAATTCACCTTCACACCACACTTTGTGCCAGTTAATGCAACTCCCAAGCCTAAGCAAGAACAACGATAAGTTGTAAATATTTCTCTGCAAGTGCTGTGACCTTAATCACACCTTTATCTCTCATAATGTTTCACACTGTTTCTGAGGAAGTGTGAAAAATTACACACTTCCAAATGCTGCAAGGAAGACAGAAGATTATTCCTAGAATTAAACTTGCAAACTCTTCCCAGGGTGCCTCAGGCTCAAATGACACGTGATGCCAGTCAGGTTCCTGCAGGGCAATTGTTCCTAAGGGGCAATTTCCAGCAGGAGATCAGTGGGGGGAAGGAAGGGGCATCTTAACTTACCTTTATTTCACCTGTCCAAATTGCCCCTTTTGGACTCATCATGGGAAGAGCCATATGGATACCTGTTCCCTTTCCCCAGCAGGAAAAGACGAATAAAATAAAATAATCTGGACTGCACCGCTTCAGACTGGAAGCGGAAGAATTGCCTGACTAAATATGACTCCGCAGAAAAAGAAATTTCCCTGCACAAAAATTCAGATTCAGGGGAAAGGGTCTAACCTAGCCTTCTTGCTAATATGCTAGTTTTCAGATGTTTATTTCCCCACAACAACGTTTCTCAAAATTAGCTGAAAACACCTTTGTTCTGAATCAAAACTGACAGGGCTCCACAAACAGAGATCTCTCTCAGTACTTCCTGGAGTGCCAGGATTTGAATCTGAGACAGCAGCATATCAGTGACAAAGTTCTTGCATGCAGAAGTCAACCGCTGGTATTTCCAGGTACTGCTGGGATAGACCCCTAGCTGAAATCCCGAAGAACTGCTGTCAATCAGAGTCAAAAATATTTATTCACAACAAGTTTTATATATTGCCTTTCTGCCTTCAAAAAAGCGATCACAGTAATTTACAATAACTACGGACCGACAGTCAGTGCAGACAATCCAGAACGGTCTGATTCAATATGGCAGATTAATGCTTTCTTTATATGCTGGATATACACTGTTATCCAGATCCAGAGAAGTCATCATACACACAAATTGACTTCAACCATTTTACTGGGTTGTGCCTAAACTGTGATAATCCAAATCGCCATATCTGGTGAGTGGAAAGAAAATGACCAAACATAATCCAAAAAAGAAGAAAAAAAGAAGTCCATGCTGGGATCCTTATTTCCTTTTGATTCAAGCACTGATATTGTAATAGTATGGTGCCCATGACGCATTCTCGGCATCACCTGGCAGGACAAAGTTCCAAACAACACAGTCCTGGAACGTGCTGGAATCCCTAGCATGTATTCACTGCTGAAACAAAGACGCCTGCGTTGGCTCGATCATGTCGTGAGAATGGATGATGGGCGGATCCCAAAGGATCTCCTCTATGGAGAACTCGTGCAAGGAAAGCGCCCTACAAGTAGACCACAGCTGCGATACAAGGACATCTGCAAGAGGGATCTGAAGGCCTTAGGAATGGACCTCAACAAGTGGGAAACCCTGGCCTCTGAGCGGCCCGCTTGGAGGCAGGCTGTGCAGCATGGCCTTTCCCAGTTTGAAGAGACACTTTGCCAACAGTCTGAGGCAAAGAAGGAAGGCCCATAGCCAGGGAGACAGACCAGGGACAGACTGCACTTGCTCCCGGTGTGGAAGGGATTGTCACTCCCGGATTGGCCTTTTCAGCCACACTAGACGCTGTGCCAGAACCACCTTTCAGAGCGCGATACCATAGTCTTTCGAGACTGAAGGTGCCCGTGAAGACAACAGTAATGAGAAGTACATCCATACTCACACAATAAAGTTCCAATCTTACCTCCAGGTACTGGTGAGTTATCTGTAGAGCCTGGTCGATGATACTGAAGATATTCCTCCAATCAAAGTCCACCATGCCTTTTCTTGTTCTCTCCCGCGGTCCATTATGGAGAAAATTGATCACATCTTCTACAGTGAAACCTTCAGAACTCAGATGCTCATTTAAGAAACCTTTCACTGTAGGATTCTGCAGAGTGTCCTATGGGGAAACGGCAAGTCCTATTGCACATATAATGTTTTTACATGCTATTTCCATATTACAACAGATCAACAGTGAAATAGGTGGATTTGAACTTTGATGATATTTAGGAAAGAATTATATGCCACCTGGCAAATGTGAGTTCTCAAACTCACAGTTGCCACAGTAACATGAACATGGGGGGTGTGTGATTAGCATAAGAGAATCAGTAGGTGAGAAGAAAATGTGCTTAAACTTTTCCACGTCCATCAATTCTCTGCTACAATGCACCCCCAGGAGCCATTCCCCCCAGCTGCCCTTACTGTCAGTTTCAGATTGCAGCTAATGAAAAATCAGTGGCAGTAGTCATTTCCAGAAAATTGGTGGGTAAGAGACAAATTAAGCCTCTCCTTTCTCCCGAGTGACCATGGCAAACCATTTAATATATTTCAGTAATATTCCAAAGTTGTATTTTCATCTACACTTGACTACTGCCTTCCCATATTATATTAGTCTGTTTTACAGCCCACAATAAATATGGCATCTGCACCTACCCGGATCATATTCATTTGCACACTGTCTTGAAAGAAGTTCCACACTTGAGGTCCCACTTCTTTCCAGGCTTGAGTCAACAGTCTGAGGCGCTCAAGTTCCTCAAATGTGGAATTTGCCTGAGGCACCAAGAAGTTGCAGATTGAGAAAAGAACGTAAGTGTCCGCCTTATTAATCACAACCAGAAATATTGACAATGAAGGATACTTTGGAATTTGAGGATTTTTCTATGGGCAACTCACATTTGGTGGGCAGGTCAATGAAATGTTATGGGTGGATTTGCTAGGCTGTTAGCAGCATGTGCAGGGTAAATTACAGAATGCCATGCAAAAAGGTGGGTTTCCTTGGGCCTAGACTTTCTTCACGTCCTGTGACGGGGCAGGAAGAATCAGGCTTTCAGGATCCTGTTCTACCCACTGGATCCAGGTGCAGAACAGTGACTCAGAGGACAACCCCATCAGTCATATACTGGCATGGTTTATGAACACATTTACACCTGAGTTATGATAGGGATTCCAATGCAAAATCTAAAGCTGCGTGGCACACCTGCACAAATACCTAGAGCAGTATTCTTCAATTTGTGCTCCCCTGGGGCTATCTGAGACTCCTTCAGGGGCTCCATAAGCACACCATAAGTGGCCACCATCTGCTTAATGCTGCACCCACTCCATGCATATGCTGGCAATCTGGGGATCCCTGAGACTCTGCACATGGCCTGGTAGGGTCCCTGAGACCCCATTAGAGTGTAAAGGACTCCAGACACTGAAAGGTTTGAGAACCACTGACCTAGACGAGCCAGTTAACACACTTATTTTTCTGGTAAGTAGGTGAGAATGAAATGTGCTTAACTTTTTTTTTTTAAATTCTCCACTACTATGCATCTCCCACACCCTGCAGCTACACTTCCAGTTTCAGACTCCAGTTGATGAAAAATCAGTGGTGGTAGGCATTTCCAAAAAATTGGTGGGTAAGAGGAGCATTAAGCATCTCCATTCTCCTGAGTGACCACAGCAAACCATTTATTTCTGCAATGTTCTTATTCTAAAGTTGCATTTTCATCCATGCTGGACTACTACCTTCCCATATTATATTAGTCTACTTTACAGTCTATAGCCCATTGCTGAAAAATGATTAGCATAAAGTCAGGTATGACAGGTCGTTTTTTTTAAACTTGCAGTTTTGCTTGCTATTGTCAAACTATTGGCAAATACCCTGTTCTACAGCAAATCACCCACAGATCTCAAGTACATCCCCATCTCCCTTCTGCTTATCCCTGTTCTATGTCTTCTATCCAGAAGACTATCCCGTATCAGGAGAGCTATTCCTCTAATACAAAAATGATAAGGGATATCTAGCAACCTTACCATAAACCTGCAATTCACAATGTCTGGTTCTTGCTTGTTCAAGGGCCCCCTCTTGTAAAGTGCTTAATTAAAGTGGTGTACTGTATAGGTGTACCAGAGAGAGAGAGAGAATCCCTTACATTCTTCAATACCTCCCGCACAGCAGGTGAATCAGGAGCAAAGAGAATTTTTCCCATCAGTAATGGTTTCACAGCACTCCAGGCAATCTTTGTTAAAGGGTTTGATTCCATGGTTTGGATCAATTTGTTACAAAAGGGTGCTGTTGGGAGAGGGGAAAGAGGAGAAAAGAGGACATAGGTTATATAACATTCACTCAGTTTCACAGTTTGGAACATAACGTATTCTAGCATCTCATATTACTAATAAAACACTGCACCAGCTTCTAGAAGCCAAACAAGCTGAGCAAAAAGATTAATTGTGTAGCTATGCAGCAATTCCCAGTAGTTGCTATTGGATTTTAATCTAGAAGGGAGAAGGTTTTTAGCATGCAATTTACAGCTATACAACCGCCTTAAACAGCCGTTAGCAAGTTGAGACAACAGGCAGTTAAAAGATTCTTCCAGTAATCGGACATTCATGGGGGCAGGAAATGAGACCGCATATGCAGCTCTAAGATGTATTTTTTTCCTCTACAAATCTCCAGTACCAGCATAGGAAAAAGGGAACCAAAGAAGTGATAGGATATATTCTGCATTTAAACAAAATCTCAAATTACCATTTTGATTATTTAATCTTACAGCCCAAAAATGGTTGCCACTGCATCCTATACATTCAGCGGGCAGTGCCGGCAGTTTCTCAGAAGAAGAGCACTTTCTTCCCCAGGTAAGGCGAGTAGCCCCACAATGGGGCCACTTGATTCTATGGCAACCCAAGGGTTGGCGTAGAATTAAAAGCTTCCATGTTGGGCTGGTTCAGAATCCGGTGGAGCAAAGCTCCACCAGTCCTGCCTCCCTCCTGCCCCATTCCCTCCCCCAGCATGCCTCCTGCCCTACTTCACTCTGCCTCCCCCCACCCCGAAATGCCTCCTCCCCACCTCCCCCCACGCCCCACCTACCTCTCCACTGCCTGGCAGTTTGCGCAACTGCCAAGTGGCAGAGCACCAGTGCTCCACTGGTGTTAGCCCAGAGCCGGCTGGCACTGAGCTAGCACTGGTGCTCCACGGGTGCTGAGGGCTGCCAGCACTTTTGCGACAATGTGCACTGGCAGTGAGCCAATGCACACCCCATAGGATTGGGCCCATAGTCTCTAGATGCTGATAAAAAAGATCCAATCTTTTTTTTAAAAAAAGAAGGCAACTTCAGAAGCAGAATTACACTCAATTCCATTCCAAAATAGAACTTGCCTCTGGCTACACCTGATTTTATACCTGTTTAACTCCTATATTCAGCACAACATGATTGGTGTAGTTTTTCTTTCTAAAAACCCAGTATTTCCTAAAATCTACATGCATTGGGGTACTGTTTGGTTCTGAAAGCATTAGGGTGCTGAGAAAGTACAAAAAAATACATATTGTAAGAGTAATATATCTTTTAAAGAAATATGTTTGAAGACTGGATCATGAATCTGAAATGTAAGTTTAATATAATTTAACATTTGGAGCAAAAGGCAAAATTGAAAAACAAAAATTGAGGCAAAATTGAAACAACCAATTCAGATCATAGTGTGCCCAAGTTAAGTGTGCTAACTTTCAAGATCCTAAACAAATCTATATGAAGAACCCACCAGAACACAATTCCTCATACAGCACTGAGGATAAAAGTTGTGCAGAAATATAGCACATTCAGATGCTGATAATTATTAAAAACAAATGATCAAACAATGAAGAAAAAAATGCATCTTGCTTCATAGGTATAATAGGGTTTTAAAAAACCATGAAATGCAGAAACTAACATAAAAATTAGGTGGTAAATTATTATTATTATTAACAGTATTTATATACCGCTTTTCAACTGAAAGTTCACAAAGCCGTTTACAGAGAAAATCAAACAACTAATGGCTCCCTGTCCCAAAAGGGCTCACAATCTAAAATAACATTCTGCTGTTTATCCTTTCAAAACATCAGGGTAAAAAGTAGCTTAGGGACATTTCAGCTGTTACAAAGAGGTTGGATTCCTATGTGTCCCCTGCAGGTTGATCACATTTTTCTAGAACATTTGAAGGATATTTGCAGTCCCCAAGAGAGATGGATTTCAGCACGGCTCAAACACTAGATTAGTGACTGGAGAAAAAGACATAGAGCCCAATCCTAAACTATGCACGTTGGCTCACCAGCCCTAGTGCCTGTGCTCCTCCAGTGCTAGCCCGCGCTGGCTGTCGCTGGGTTAGCGCCAGGCGAGTGCTGGAGCTCCACCACTCGGCGGTCGCGTGGACTGCCAAGCAGCAGAAAGGTAGGTGGAGTGGACGTGTGGGGGGGCAGGAAGGAGGCATTGCAGGGCTATTCACTTTACACAGGAGAAGGGGACAAAAGTGACCTTCTCCTGAGGAGCCGCTGGCAACTACCTGGAGCGCGTAGGATACGGTCGCATCCATTTTTGGCACCACTGCAGCCCCGTGCACTGGGCAGCTCAGGATTGGGCTGATAGTCAACCATGGTGGAGTTGTAGGGATAATTCATCTTTTCCACAATATGTGACTATATATTGTTTTAATTGCTGTGAGCTATCTTGAGAATTATTTCTTAACATAAAGATGGGATATCTTTAGTGTACATTCCTAAGAGAAACAAATGGGAAGTAGTATTAAGTAAAATTAAAGTAAAATTAAAGAAACGGTTTAATTTAAACTGATATAAAACATACATTTTAATACAAAATGTATTCAGCTCAGGGAATGTTCTGTCACATTATACTGCTGAAATTAGGCACTTGGCAAAAGCATATTGTATGATACATTCCTAATGACTACTACAAATCAGGGCTCTGTTGAAAGAACCCATTTTAACAATCTTCTAACTTCATTTAAATAACTTTAATACTACTTAATATCATTAAATAACTTTAAAAAATTTACTTTGCAGAGTTTTTCTCCAAATGGACAAAGTACTCAGCACTGCCCACTCTGAGTCATCTTGTAGCTCATCTTGAAACATCTGGTTCTTGTCAATAGAGTCAAGATACCACAACCAGCAAACTGATGGACCAATCTTAAATGGCAGCCTGGCAGCGACCATATACATCTACCAGATTCCTACCCCTAATGGCTCCAAGCTGCCTTGTGTCTTAGCATAGACAAAACACAAATCGTTTAGGTCAAATACCACAGATGTCTGATTATGTAAACAGTAGCGTTATCAATCTCCACAAAACTCTATAGATCCTAAAGTCACTTACTGGTGGTGTTGTCATAAAAATAAACTGATTGCTTCTTTGTAGAGTCAACTCCAAGGAAGGCTTTGTAATTATTATCTTCATACCAGTTGAGAGAGAGTATTCTGGAACCACCTCCTTCTGGGTAACCACATATAAGATCAGATAAAGCACTCATCAGCTGCCCCAAGGATGCTAGCTCTCCATCTTGCAGAAATGGTTGCAGAACTGACAAAAGGTCTTGAATGCTTGGCCTATGCGCCAGCTGTAGTGAACAAACCATCTGTATGAATGCCTATGCTAAGGACGAAAGGTATCAAATTCACCTATGCACACTTACATTAGAACCCACTGGTGAAACACAGTTAAAGAAACCTGCCTTCTTCTGGGCCTTCAGTGCTGATGGGAACAATCTTGCTCTTATGGTCTCCTGCTCTGAAAATGTTCATACAATGTGTTTGCAGCACCCTTGCTACATGCAGAAGGTGCCCACCTGATGCCTGGTGTTTAAAAACAATTGTCAAACTGTAATGATGCAAGGCATGCTTGTAGTTGGGTAGGAATGTGATCAAAAAATCTGGAGAATCAAACCTGAGAGCAGCCTGATGATGGCCAAGTTATAGATTATGTTAACCACTTTGATTGACCCTACATTATTTAAAAATAAAATAAATTAGCAGTTGTGTGGGATGCAGTCACTCTTGACATGCAGGGAGGGGAAGAGTAACCCTTTCCCTATGCAGCACTTCCAATGAAATGATTAGCCCTGAGAGGGAAAGCTTATCTGTCAGAGTGGCATACTGAGATAGGTAAAGAGATTCTGAAAATACATAAGGTAGCAGGAAGTCTCAAACACAGATCATGAGACCAGGCAAGATGGAAGGGCAGAGAATGAATAATGGTAGAGCAGTACTCTTGCCATAGCTCTGGACAAGAATTTGTGAAATCAACTCAGAAAGGTGACTTCTTTAGACTCTGAAAAGCAGTCAGATCAGAGATTATAGCTAATCTGAGGATGGATTTATACAAACAAATAGAAAGCTAGTATACAGGAAGAGAACTCAGGGCCTGATTCAGAACCCTGCAGTTGGCTCACCGCCAGCGCACACTGCTGCAAACATGCCGTAAGGCTCAGCGCCATATCCTGGGCTCAGCGCCAGAGCTAACCCAACGCGAGCCTGCACTGGGCCAGCTCTGGTACTGGGCCTGCATTCCAACGCCCAGCAGTTGCCCAGACCACCTGGTGGCAGAGAGGTGAGTGGGGGGAGACAGGGAGGAAGTGTTCCAGGACATGTGGAGGGCGCGGAGGAAGTGTGGCGGGACTGGCGAAGCTTTGCTCCACCAGATCCTGAATCCCATGTGGGACTGCGCAGTCTGATATGGGACTCTCCAATTCTGCAGCAGCTCCAAAGATTCTGAAGAATCTAGCAGCCCCATTGAGCGGGTGAGGGGATAAAAGTCCTCTTCCCCAAGGAGCCACTGGCGGTTGTCTGGTTGCATGCTGGATACCGTGGCAGCCTCATGCACCAGGCAGCTCAGGATTGGGCTGTAAGCCCTCTCCCAGCTGTGCAAGTTTTCTACTTTCTAATTTTTGTCTTTTGAGAACCACCACCAAAAAGTGATTCCCCTATTTGAAGTCTGAAATAGAACACTCCGTGTTACCTCATTCTGCAGCATGTACTGCTGCAACCTAAACTGAATAATAACAAGCAACCTGCAATGGGTACATATGGACAGCCTAGAGTAGTGGCAGTACTATCACAGGTGAGTGGTACAAAAATACAACGTTACAAATCATGGCAATAAGATGAAGTCGCTAACTTGATAAGACATACACAACTACAGCAATATTTACTATCTGAAATCATGAAAGGGGTCCAAGCAGCTGTGTGTTCAATGCTCTCTAAAGATGACCATGTGAAAACTGTGCTGCAGCCTAGTTCTTTTCAGATATCAGCAGAAAAACAATTTTTATTAAAATTTGGCATTTAGAAAGAGTGGTTGGTTTCTCATTTATGTTTGTGTGACAGTATATGGACATTTTTTTAAAATGCCATTTTATTATGCTACTATGATGGCTTCTCTCTGATGTGTGCCACTTTGAGACTTGGAGAGGGCTACAAAAGTAGTTGAGAAAGTTAAAATAAAACAGAAGGATTGTGAAACCCAATGTTATTTTGTGACATCTGAAAGGAGTAAGGTACACAACTCCCAAGTCGCTTATGTTCATATCAATTTGTTAGAAGCATGGCAACTGCCTGCAGATGCATTCTCTGAGCCAATCAACTTTCCTGCCTACTACAAAAAGACAACATTTGCTTTCCTCACAATGTGCTTTTTGCCTGCTCTGGGATTCAAATTGTTTACGTACTGCAATCTACATGTGGAGGATGTTTTAACTCACTTTCAGTGCAATCCTATCTTGCGCTAGAACAGGCAGGCCAGAAGGCCTGCGCTGTATCCAGCACAAGATACGGCCCCAATGTAGCTCAGCCAGAGGTAAGTAAAATTTCTCCCCTTACCCCCAGGTAATCTCCTTGGACTTGCGCCATCTCCTGAGGTGGCATAAGTCCGATGAGAGCAGAGCAGCTTGAAGCCACTCCATGCTGCTCGGGAACAGGGGTTAGGATCTGGCAGCCTTGCCTCCTGCTCCCTGCCCGCCCACCAAGCTCAACTGATGCAAGCCTCCCCAGCAGAATTGGCACGGAGGCTGGATTCAATCTCTGCAGGCCGGCACGATTCCCTGCACTGGCCCAGCTGACTGACGAGGAGGCACAAACATGCTTTATGGCACATTTGCAACCCTCCTGGGCAGGCGTAAGGGACTTGCGCCGGCCCAAGGGTTCCTCAGGATTGTGCCCTTTGTCTCCCCCAACCCACATGACTGATGGGACCATTTATAAAAAACAATGTGCTGGGGTTTATTTTAAAAAGTGGAAGAAAGAATGGGATAACTCTGCTTAATCTACACAGCTTCAAGTTCTTATAACGCTTGCATTATGCCTACTTGACACTTACCGCTTGCACTGCATAGGACATATTAGAAAGTATTCGTCCCCACATTCGTAGATCAATGCCTTGGGCATTACTGTCTAAGACAGTAGGAAGCTGTGAATGAAGAAAAATGAAGGTTCATGAGTTAAAATAAACTTTAAAAAGTTATGGCCGGTATCCAATAACTCTCTAAAATTTAGAAACTACCATTAAAGCTGGTGAAACATTGTGGTTAAGAGACTGAGATATGAACCAGAAAACCTCAGTTTGAATTTTACCTGGGTCATTTAGGTAGCCCTAGGCAAGCCACTCTGCTTTAGTCCCCCATCTGCTACAGGCTCAACCAGGGCAGGCCTTTGGAGTTGCAGGACCCAATACCAAACATTTCTGTTGGGGACCCATCCCCACGGGCCCCCCACACTCACCATCACAAGCAGCAGCAGCGAGCTCACCACCAACTGCTTCCAGGGGGCCAGTTCCAACCCAAACAGATCCAGGGGCAGGCAGGCCACATAAGAGCTCCACTTGCCACGCCAGCCTCTGCATGGAGGCTTACCTCCAGGCAAAGTGCTGGCTGTGACTGTGGGCAACTAGCTCTTTGCTGCAATACAGGGAGCCCTGATGAACAGAGCCCAATTGCAATGAATGGATGCAACTGGGCTAAAGCCAGCCCTTGGCCCAAAGCACAGGGTTGTAGTAAAGATTACAAGGCAACAGATTGCCAGGAACTGTAAAGATAAAAATGACTTCAACATTTATAGCACAGCATTTTAATTAAAAGAATATAAGCCAATGGGACATAGCAACATGTTTAAGGCTGCATCCTTAATAGACTGAAGTCTACCCCTCCCCCACATCTGCCACTGAATTTGCTTTAAAAATAGCTAATTATTTACATAATGTACAAATTAAACTGCCTGGATTTGGTGCAGTAGAATACAGGAATCCTAGATCGAGAGTCCCATAATCAGGGCACGGTCACCACAAAGACTCTTTCCCTCACCCGCTCCCAGTCAGTGGAATGTGGAGAAGGATCTCTTGGAACACTTTAACAAAAAGACAGGTTCGTATGCTAGAAAGTGGTCCTTCAGGTATCTTTTGTATCTGTATAAACTGGAGTCGTTTCCTAGTGTCAATCTCTAAGTTTGACCCTAGAGGGCCCTGATAGAAAAGGAGAGGGTGGAGAAGGAGCAGGGGAGAAGATGAGTGGAGGAAAGAAAAATGTAGGCAAAAGATGTGACACTATAAATAACCTGGCATCGAAATCTTGTGTGTTCCTTCTTGCTAGAAATAAGATACAAAAATGTTCCAGTCCCAAGCTATCATTCATTGTTGGCAACCTTCAGTCTCAAAAGACTATGGTATCGTGCTCTGAATGGTGGTTCTGGAACAGTGTCTAGTGTGGCTGAAAAGGCCGATTCGGGAGTGACAATCCCTTCCACACTGGGAGCAAGTGCAGTCTGTCCCTGGTCTGTCTCCCTGGCTATGGGCCTTAAAGATCAGAACTAGCAAAGTTGAATTGGAACCAGAAACAAATTGGCAATCAATAAAGTTGTTTCAATAGGCGAGTTGCATGCAGGGCCAGTTCCTGCCTCCTGAGGCACGATGCCAAATGCTGCCCCCTTACCCAATGATATGCTAGACTCAGTGGTGTAGCTAAGGGGGTGCAGGGGGTAGCAGTTGCACCAAGCTTTAGGGGGGCAGTAAGCTGAGCTTGACACTAGTGACCAAAATTGGGAAAATCTTGGCATGCATGAGTAATACCAACATGTCATATGTCATTGGAAAGGTAATTTTATGCTGAATGCAATGAAACAAACTGCACTGGAATATCTATATTCTATCAAACGTTATGGCCAATTAACCATAAAATGAAAACACAACTGCCTTATGGAACAAAAAGTGGATTGTCTTAACTCAAAACTGACCTATGAAACTGATTGTTCTGAGAGGCAATGACATGTTGCAATGACATGTTATCATGATACAGCATGAAACCAATAAAGTGTTAATATGAGTCAGCTCTCATTTCCATGTATCATAATACATTTACCCCTGCTAACTGCATAAAAAGGCACTTTTTCAAGTGGTGCCCCTCTTATATTTAGCAAGGGGAGAATAACCATCCCTCTTCACCCCAGCACAGTGTCTCTGACTGATAAGGGGCATACGTTGTATTTATTCACTTAATTAAATTTGATTTTGTTGGGGGGGGGCCTACAAATCTTGTTTGACCGCAGGTAGTGGCCTTAGCTATGCCACTGACAGAGGGGAGGCAGCAGAGCAAGTGGGTGGCGAGCTGCTGGGGAGAGGTGGTGGGTTCCTCCCAATTTTCACATTTTTTAAAACCCTGGTGTGATGTCACTTCCTGTTGTGACATCACTTCCGGGGCAACATTTTGAGCTTGGCACTGGGGTACACGATCATTAGCTATGCCACTGGCTAGACTCTGCTCCTCCTGCTCTCCAATGTCTTGCTCAGCACGTTCCCCCCCCCCCACATCTGCTTTTCCTCTCTGTTCCTCTCATCCTTCTCCATTCCAGGAAGTGGAAGGAGAAGAAGGGGCAACAGAAGGAAGTAGTCAGAGATAGGCACACTCCCACCTATCTTCTGCCTGAAACAACTGCTTCAGTTGGCCTCATGGATGCGCTGGCCCTGCTTGCACACTCCCCTAACCATCTATGACCAGAAATCTGTCTGAAGCAATTATATTTCCACAGAGCATGTGATTAGGGCAGCAGGGATCTTCTTATGTGTGGGAAAATTTTGAAATGATGAATTGGATTTTTTCACTCACATAAATCCAATTCACCATTTCAAAATGTCTTTCAGACACGTGGTCAGTGTAGTTGAGGAGATGGGCAACTTAGCACAATCGTATGCATGTCTACTCAGAAGTAAGTACCACTGTGTTCAATGGGGCTTACCCAAGGAAAATGTGTATAGGATTACAGCCTTAGGTGCTTGTTCTGGGGCCTACACCCATTGAGTACAAGTTCTTCAAAACAGTTAAATAATATCCTTTCCTGCAATACGTCAGCAGCAAGGACGGGAAATTAATGCAGAGTTGTTTTAGACAAACTCTGCCAGGCTTGTAAAATATGAATTTCCCACTATATTGAAGCAATTGTTCATTAGAATGTGGGTAGGAGCAAGCTCTTGTTTCAGAGTATTTCTCTTTCTCTTCCCAGCAGGCTTCCTCTTTGAGTTTAGATTTCATACCCTAAGGCAGAGTTGTAAAATGAAGCAGCCCTCAATCAGATTGTGGGTTAAAAGGTTCCTAACTGAATCTAACTACAGTACTCAGGCTAAAGGCACCATTCCATCCAGGCAGCAAACTGACAGAGAAACCAGAGAAAAGCTTCTGATGCAAATATAACTCACAAGCTGTCATAAACCTGTCATAAACCAACTGAGAGTTTTATGGAAAGCACACGTGGGTATTTATAACCTGCCTTGTACGGTGAACAGGAACGCCTGCAACCCAAACAGCCCCGAGTTATTGTTGATGCTTTCTCTGAAGCTTCCAAAGGCGCAAGATACAGAGAGATTGTGAGACTGTCTTATTCCAGAGAGCAGCCTTTTCCTCACCTTAAAAGTGCTGTAGCATGGAACACTATTCAACATAAATACAATATTATGTGCACACTTGATCTGCAATCCTCACTTTCCAACTAACTCTGCGCACTGCAACGTCAGATGATTCCCACTGCCTATTTTTTCCACCCCAGTACTTGTCTGTTGAACACTTCTGGAGGAAATATAAGGAATGTGCTGATTCAAACAATTATAAATTCACTCTTTCCACCTTCATCCTTACTCCTTTCCTTGCCAGACAAGACTCCCCTATCCTCTCTCCGATTTTGTAGCTTTTGTAGCCCAGTCATTTCTTTTACGTTTGGATTCACATCACAATCTTCCCCTCCACTCCTTTTTCACCACCAAAATACCTTGCAATATTTTTCCAAGGAAACAAACTGATATGACTTTCCATCTCCCCTATTGTGCTTTTTAGATTCCAAACTGGTTTGTCTTTTTACATCCCTTGACCACAAATATTTATGAAGTCTTTCTTTCATTTACCCACCTCTCATTCCTTTCCTGTCATTTTCAGTCTTGTTGCTCTTGCCCTGTTCCTCTACTCCCTTACTTGTGTGTTTAAAAAAGTCTCAGCTCTCTTGCAAACTCTCTGTTAACCTAACACAAATCTTTAATTCGTGACTCCACTAACCTTTCTTAGATTTATTGTATGGAAGAAGGGGGGGAAAAAACTCACAAACTTTGGCATATGGACCTAAAGGACACAATAGACCTGATGATGGTCAGCACTTTTTCTTCACTTGTTCACCCATTCACATATAAAATGTGTGTGTGGGAGGGGGGTCTTACTGCAACAGTAAAAGCAGCACATGAGACAGGAGTGCTGAACCCTCTCTCTTCCCATACCTTACCCCTCCTCTGTTTATTTGCTCAGCCTCTTTCCTCTGTTCCTGGCTCGCTTGACCTGGAAGGAGTCAAGGAAGAAGCCTGGACGGGAGAAAAGGTCTTGAGCACCTGATTATAAGGTATTTACATAAGTTACGTGGGTGGGTTTAGCACCCTCTCCTGTGTGCACCTTTTACTGCTACAGAAGGCGCCCTCCATCTTATATGTAAAGAGGCAGACATGTGAATGATGGCCTTGTCAAATCTGTTTGGCCATGTACAAAGACAGTGGAAAAGAAAGGAGCAGGACTTTTGCAGTGGTGATGGTAGCCCTATGATATCTACCTTGCTCCCCAGATCTGCTGGTCTTTAAGAAAGCATGTGAAGGTGGTTTTGTTGAGAGGAGCTTTCAATCCTCCAAGGGGTCTGAAATGTTTAAAACACCCCACTATTTTACTAATTAGGCTGCAGTTTCAACTACTGTATAACTTTGGTATTGGCTTGCTAAAAAAGCTAAACAGAGTGCTTTTTAACTTTGTCTGGATTATATTGATTCTACATATTATGTTTTAAATGTGGGAGGTTGCCCTGATTTTATAAAGAAAGACAGAAGAAAGGTCGACTGATATGATGTATCTCATATGAGATATGAGATACGAGATGATATGTGAGATGAAATAATCTCTTTTTCAAATGAATTGCGTTTCATAAGTTCAGATTAGTCAATAGGAGCAAAATCCTGCCATGCAACCACAAGTGTTATGAAACCGTCCTGACTGTAGTAGAAAATAAGCTTGGCAGCTCACAGGATCAAAGTATATGGAGTGATACTGAAGAGGGTAAACTATGGCAAAATCTCTGGTGCTGTATAAGATGCAGCTCTGAAAGATCATGGCAAGCCAGACATTTTTGATGGGACAGAGCTGGTCTTAAGGCAGTGGTTTTCAAACTCTCATGGAGAGTTTGAGCCACTGTTGCTTGCGGGGGGGACGCAGCAGGGGCAGGTGGAAGGCAGCAGCGCGACCCCCAGGATTGAGCCGCTCAGGGGACTGCAGGGGCTTGGGTGCACTTACCCAAGCCTCCTCCAGCCTCCCCAGGGTGCGGGGAGTCTGGTGTGAACCTTTGGCAGGGCTCCCCGCAGCAGTGAATGTAAAAGCAGAGCGATCGTGTGTTGCCTCCGCTAAAGCGGAAGTGGAGTGTGATCACTTTCACTGCTGCGGGGAGCCCAGCCAAAGGTTCATACCTGGCTCCCTGCACCCTGGGGAGGCTATAGGAAGCTTGGGTAAGTGCACCCAAGCCCCTGCAGCACCCTGAGCGGCGCAATCCTGGGGATCGTGCCGCTGCCTCCTCCCTGCCTCCAGGCTGGCCCTGCCCCTTAAGGGGGCAGAGGCCAGGGCCCACAGGCTGGGTCGTCGTGATGCCCCAGTTTGAAAAGCCCTGGCTTAAGGGACAAGACGATTTAATGTAAAATAGCAGCAACCTAAATACAAGCAGTTTTATGAATATTAAACTTAAAACATTACATAATTTTACTGTTGGCAGGAAGAAAAGCCAAGTACTCAAGCATATCAGTCATTCCAGTAACTTGTCACTCATTGGAGAGAGCACTAGAAGTTGAGAGGATATTTGCTTCTTACAGAGTAATTGGACAGAATGCTGCCAGTGAGTCTCCATGACAAAAAAGATTACTGTTTTCTCAAATGAAAGCAGAAGATCATTTTAGGAAGGGTCCATGAATATCTCTGAAGGGCCCAGTATTCACATGGCCCCTAATATGGTTATGGCCCTGGATCAGAGACATAACATAGTCTCTTAATTGTTCTTAATCTCTGGAACCAGCCACACAATAACCAACTATACAAAAATGTTTAGTTCTTCAACTGGGATAATGCAACAGTAGCACTAAGCAGTAAAGGGTTTTTTTTGTTCTGTTTTGTTTTTACACAATATCTGTAAGACAAACTACCTTTGTTAGTACTCACCAGATGGAAAAGTTTAAAGAAGTCTGCATTTGCATACAAAGAGTCTTCAACACTCTGCAATTTCTGCTGGGAAAGGGCACACATTGTGCTATGCACAGCTTGAAAGCCCTTTGGGCTGCTGAAGATAATGAAGCGATTCAGTAGGGTCTTGCTGCAAGCAATATCTTTCAAAGTCAAGTCTGGGACTCCAAAGGCAAACTGCAGTCAAAAGATAAATTGCACTTTTGAACATGATGGATCATTTTCAAATTTCACAATAATACATGAGAAACACACACACACACACACCCGTAACATTTAACAATGGCAATTATGTTGACTTTCTTAACCATTTCTGTGAAACAACAGAGGCAGCAGACACCTGAAACAAGTGTAAGAACATAAAAAGCACCTCCTGAATGAGACAAAAGATCTATGTTGTCCAGTGTCCCGCATTTAATAGTAGTCACCAGTGGCGTATCTGGGGAGCCTACAAGTAGCATAATCTTTGCAATTTCTGTCTGACATTTGGATTACTTTCAAATTGTGTTGTGTTCTGAAACTTGGCTATACTGGGTTCGCCAAGTTATGGACACAGATGGATGCATAGGCACTTTTGCCCAGGCACATTCCATCTGTTGTGGTGCTTTTGTGGGGAGGATTGGGGCAGATGAGGGAGAGGAGTGGACCAGGCAGGGAGGAGGATCTTGCACACCAGAATCCTTTCCCCCATTCTTGGCCTAGGCCCATCGTCAACACCCTAAAGAGCTGACTTAGGTCTGAGGAGACCTATTTGGGACCAGGGAACCTACACGGAGGTAAGTAAAAAACGCTTTGTGAACTACTCCTGTTGAAAAGTGATATATAAATATTCTTAATAATAATAAAAATATTCTTTGTTTACTTCTCCTGGGCTGTCTATCTCCTGCTGGCCCATAGCATACAGTGCATGATCTGTTGACAGCACCGCACACTCTGGGCCAGTAGTGGATAGGATTGGGCTGTGAATCAAGTTGTTCGAACTTCAGCTTCCATAGAACATGATACTGAATAATGGCCTTGGTTGATCTGGTAACAGAATAATATTTCAGAATTTCATCTTTCTGCTTCCTTATGTCGTAGTGTAGATGACTGTTACCCTGCACATGCCCGATCTCGTCTGATCTTGGAAGCTAAGCAGGGTCAGGCCTGGTTAGTACTTGGATGGGAGACCGCCTTGGAATACCGGGTGCTGTAGGCTTATACCATAGTCTTTCGAGACTGAAGGTTGCCAACCATAGATGATCTGATAGTGTTCCATTACTTGTTAGACTTTTCTCCACACTGAAGTAAATTACAAATGTCTATTTTGTCCTTTATGGTTAACACCTTTATGATAAACACTGTCTTATGTTGCCTTGCACGTTAGACAACAAGGTTAAAGATTAGCGAAGTAGTATTCTCAACATAGGAGGTAAGAAAAATATGGCCCATGTGAATCAAAGAGATATCAGATGGAGACAGACAGAAGGGCCAACAATGACAAATCCCATTAGTTAGAAGGAAAATCAAATAGGAATTGATTACCTTACAGTAGGTGTGAGGAATGTACTTGTACTAAGTCCTGCGTAAATAAACTCCATGACTGATTTTCGGCACCTGACCCTGGGAGCCATGAATGAACTTTCAAACACAATATCAGACAGCAGGACTAGGATACTGTTCCACCTCAACCCCCACCAAACACTGATTGCTAGAGTCTCATTTACAGGAGCGCAACACAGTGATGTCACTAGGTTGAGGCAATAGGAAGACCTACACAGAGTACAATATGGACAAGGGATGCAAAATGCATGAAATATATTATTGAGATCTATTAAATGATTCTAAATAATGCACTATGATTTTGCTCAGAGGCTTAAAGATGGCAGCAGGCCAGGCCGAGTTGGGTTTCATGCAGCCATTGGCTCTGTACATGTTGGCCCCAATCCTAACCAACTTTCTAAAACCAATGCAGCCCCAAGGTAAGGAAATAAACATTTCCTTATCTTGAAAAGGCCACCCCCCACCACAGGATGCAGTGCACATCCCATTGGCACAGCTGCGTCAGTGCTAGAAAGTTGGATAGGATTGGAGCCTTTGAATATTGCTAGTAAGAGACTCCAGGATGAGAAAAATCAAAGATGTAATCTTGGACAGGAGCAGTCAGCAAGTTTTTGTTTTCTTTGACACAGCAGTATTATTGAGCAGGAACAATGTATCTGAGCAGTCAGAAATTTGAATATCATTTGCTCTACTTTTAAAATTTCATAACTACTGTATTCTTAACTTGCCTCCATGCAACTTCCTAGGCAAGAGGAGAAATGTGGAATTAGGAGTCCCAGGTATGGAAATAATTCATTATACCAGCAGCAGTGCTGTAATTGATACTTTCCCTAGGGTAATTTGAAAAAATAGGAAACATATATTGCATCTGAGAACCAGTAGAGAACAGTGGACAGAGGAGTTCACTGAAGGCTTTGGATATATATACTTTAGAGCAGTGCTGCTCAAACTATCTGATGTGGTGAACCACCATTTTTTTTCCAGTGTACTATGAACTGGTACCATATACTTGCCATATTACTGGTGAATTAACCAATGGTATGATGAGTTCCATACAAAGAAAATGTATGGAAACTGTAAATGGTAATCATAATACAAAATGAGCTTCCTCCTTCACAGTGGCCACAGCTACACCAACAGCCCTATGAGGTGGAGGAGGAGGAATGGCAAGGAGTAAAGTGAAGATCCACCATCATCATTTCCAGTTGCTGCTGCCTCCTTAAGTGTGGACTGTGCCCACCCCCTCACAGGGGCCACAGAAACACCAGTGGCCCTGTGAGATGATGGAGGAGAATTAACAGCATTTTTTTTGAGTTCATTTGCCCTCTTTTAATTTTCCACCCATTAAAAAAAATATATGTTTGTGAGCCTCTTGAGGACCAGATTATTATTCCTACTAATATATAACTACCTTGTAAGCCTGCCTTGGGTCTTCCCAATTGGGAGAAGAAAGGTAGGATACAAATATTTTAAATAAAATCAATATTCAAGAGTTATTGCAGCTGCAATGTACCGGGAACAAATGCAAGTTTGGATGTGTCCAAATTACTAGCAGAGCACTGAAACAGCTAAATTATATCATAGTCACAGAACTGGATATAAATTGACAAGCAGATTGTTGCTGGGGTGGGGGGGGGGGAGAGAAGACATCTAAACTCTTCATTATGGATGGGATTTAAACCTTCCAGCAACGGAATTCAGACAATCTTGTGTTAAAACAGAGCAAGAAAACAAGACATGCACATCACTTAATGAAATGAATCGCTAATCCATAAGATGCAATTTATATGCAGAACTTTCATAAACAGAACCCCAACTCAGAGAAAATTCCTGAAGAGCGAGGGGTTAAGAAAAACAGTAAACCTCCCTGTTTTCTTTCCCCTGCTGTTTTGGTTGCAGCCAATCTTCCTTGAGCTTGAGCTGTGAGTCAGCCACATGGCTGGTTATCTGTCATGCAACCTGAAAGCAGAAGTTGAGAAATACATTCCAGTAATTTTATCAGCGTGCTATTGTTCAGTGGGAACTTTCGAGATGAGGAACAAAATATTTTCTCAGTTACGTGGCCTCTAGATTAGTTTTAACTTTCATGTGTGGATGTGTGTGTCATTTCCTTCACTCCCAGGGTGCTATGAGGTCAGAGCTTCAGCTTTGTGCAGCTATTTGCAAAATATCTAAATGCATTTAAAGAGGTCTTTCAGTGCCTGGCATCCTCCTTTTATTCTTACTTCAGACTGGCATTGAAAGTGAAAACAGGATATATTATTAACAGTGGCAAAAGAGCAGTAAAGCATCCCATGATGTTTCAGTAGGGACGTTCATTCACATATAGTAGCTGCTAAGCATACTCTTTGTCAACTAGCAACAGGATGTTGCTTTGCAACTAAAGATGTTTACACAGACATATACATTCCCAAATGACATCCCAACATACACTGGGCAGTCCAAAAATTGTACACTGAAACTGTTCATATTTACCACTTCAGTGTGAAGGTGGAAAAAAAGAATGATTGCAGGCTGCCTCTTACAGGAAATGCTGGATGTCACCTGAGTTATGTCTCTGACATGCTAATTTTCTGTCTTGGGGGGGGCGTCCCTGTGGGAACATTCAAACATGAGACACTGTAGCAGGGCCTAGGAGAGGGAGGTAAAGGGGATAATTTGTACCCAGGGCCCAGGGTCAAAAAGGGGGCCCAGGAGCCAGAGGGGGCCCAGAAATTTCCTGGGATCTTACATTTTCTTTTCTACTCAGACTTGTTGCCTGCACGGGATGCTGGGGACGCTACCACATGCTTGTGGCTGCAGCTACTGCAGCTGTTGGCAAGCCATATATGCTGGGCCAAGGAATGCATACATGACACTCCTTAACACTGGGTTAAATCTGGGAGGAAACTGACCTGCGACAGTAACTCCTTGGCTTGTGGATCTGCTTACCATGAAGGAGTGTATAGGAGCTCAGGGACGCAGCTGTGGGGCTACAACTGTTGCAGAAGCAAATTTTGGTATGCACAGGACACTTTTCATTCTAGTGTGACCCTAAATACAATGTTGCTAATTTTTTTTGGCAATGATTTTATATATTTAAAAGATTTTAAAGAGACTTAGGAGTGTGTTTTGTTTTCCATATCACTGTATCAAATTGCTGATGCCACATGGGCAGATAGACCTGGGCTCTGCATCAGGAAGTCCAGTAGATCAGGACTCCAAGGATTATTCCAGCTGTTGCCACCCTCTCCCCTGTTTTGCCCTCCCACCTTTGGGAAGGGGCCCAAAAGAAACTTTGTACCCCCTGATAAAATTCCTCTCAGAGGCCCTGCACTGTAGATTAAAGTGGTTCACACGAGGGTGGGCCAAGACTTGAATGATTCTGACTTGAGTTGCGAAAATATGCTCTTTTCGTGACTCATACAGAGTCAAGTCACGTGTATTAAAAACTTGGGCACTTTACCCTAAAAATGAAAATTCAAATAGACTTGAATCAGGGCTCACCTTTGGGGGGACTTTCAACTCTCTTTTGTATGTGTGCTTGCTTTTATTTTTGTTTGTTTGTTTGTTTTTTAATCACTTCCAGGGCTTGACTCACTTTTCAAGAAGACTTGAATCAAAATGACATGAAAATTGGCTCTGGATGAGTTGTGATGGTGTCATTATGATTCATGAGCAATTTGACACAAGGGGAGACTCAGAACTTGACTTGAGTCTTGGCACTATGGCTCCAGCACATCCCTGGTTCACACTTTTAACAATTATGACCAAAATACTTTGCCACCCTCACTTTTCAGTTGCCTAAACCTGTTCAGGTTTTTTTTTTTTTTAACCAAAGCAACAACCAAATTTAATTAGACACCCTTACAAACATACATATTCAACATAAAGTAAATAGGATTCAGCTGTGGTTTATTTACAGGGATGTTGAAACTGTCTTGTTGTTGGACCCATGGACAGCTCAGTCGTTTTTAACACCTAACATGCTGCCTAACAGGTCTCTGTGTTTGCTACAAAGAGAAATAAAATCCAGAATGATTCAGATAATTGGGCTTGACTGGAACAATGTTTGCTGATAAAGGTTGCTTGCTTTTAAGTTGCAGAGAACTTTTTTCAGGCTGGAGAAAAGCTTTCTTTTTCGCTTAATTCAGAAAACTGCCAGAATGCTTCCTACAGCTCTGGTTAGAACCCAGTCAGCTGAACAATCCAGCAATGATCACACAAACCACCTACAATTTGCAAGAAAAACAGAAAAAGAAAACAAAAAGACCCGTCTCAAAAGAGTGAAAAGCAAGCTCATTAATTCCATCTCCTGCTGGCCACAAGCAACCACACACATTTCCCACATTTGAGTATTACATAGCAAAAGAAAAAATGCACAAGGAATTGTGCCATTCAGTCCATGTTCTTCTCCCAAACACTCTCACGCAGTCAGAAAGGTTTTAGTTCCAGAGATCTGATTCAGCAGACCTCATTCATAATCACAGCATTCCTCTCACAGTAACTCAGACACAAGGACAGAGGGGGCCATGACAGCCTGGACTGAGTCACATCCATGAGGGGGAAGATGCTTTAATCTGGATTACAAACTCCACCAAAGTCTTTTTAAAAAGCTCTACTATTTGGTAAGAATGCAAAACAGAAGATCTGTCTTTCAGCATTCCCATCTGTTAACCTGAAACAATGCTCCAACCATGTCTTCTGCTGCTGACATCAGGAGTGGTGAACAGACATTCCTCCTACACAGCATTTTCATCCCATTGGCATTTCTTTTGATACACCATTATGCATAGCAATCTGTAGAAGAAACCCAAGCCAGGTCTAGCCTTGAATGAGAGTTCCTTTCTGGGCAGATCCAGTATGCAGCATTAGGCTCAGCAGAACTCTGCAAAGAAAACTTCTGATAGCACTTCAGGATTATGCAAATATCATGATCAATCATGGTTTGTTTATTAATCATGGTTAAGTGTTAGATTTTAATACCTAACCCATTGTTAAGGACTGGCCACATACCAAGATGTGAGACCATTGCTTGATGTTAGCTTAATTAACTATGACTGCATTACACTTGCACTGATCAATTCAGAGTTAAGTCAGTTTCACTCCAGTCTCTCTCCTTGCAAGGTGATAAGCAAGTTTTTCCAGTATCCCTCTATACACAATATCTAGGAGCAGAACTTAGCTCAGCAAGTTAAGCCCTGTTATATATCTGGGGTCATAATCAAGGTTCATGAATCCAATATTAGCACTACCATGGTTAAGCCTTATATTTTACAGATATCTTGCACTGTGAGCTAAGGACAAAAACATTAGGTACCTACAATGTTCACTTCATAGTGGGACTTTTTATTCTTGAGGCAATCCATGAAGTAAGACAGTCCCTACAATGGTCTGGGTTCTCTGTAACTTAGAAAATACAGAATCTCATATGGCCCCTTTCAACCCCTTTGAAGTCTTCAGGGAAGGCTCTGTTCCATGTATAAACTTAAGACCTAGGTGAAGTCACTGATGGTTAGGAGAAGGGTCATTTCCATTATGGCACCCACCAAGTGGTCCACATGATGGTCCACTTGGACTCCTCCTTGATTAACTTTTGTGGGCTGGTGAAGATGGTATATTCCAAAAGGCTTCTCTTGCCTAGCATGATCCAGACACATCCCCATGACACTTTTCTTGGGCTGATGAATGTTTGTTGCCTGAAGACATATTGGTTGGTTCCTGTAGGACTGCTTCCAGAAAAAAACAGCATATGCAGCTTCTGTTTTTATCATGGGGCTCTCTTGCTCCATTAGTTGGGCACATCTTTCACATGTTTCATATGCTTGATGCAGCAACTGTTACCCTGCACATCCCTGATCTTGTCTGATCTTGGAAGCTAAGCAGGGTCAGGCCTGGTTAGTACTTGGATGGGAGACTTCTTGGGAATACCGAGTGCTGTAGGCTTATACCATTGTCTTTCGAGACTGAAGGTTGCCAACCACGAGCAGAGTCCAGTTTTTTTATGAAGATCATTTGAGACCCTTGTAAGATTTTCCCCCTTTGTTTGGCTGTGGGACATCCTTGTATCATTTGTGCCGCTCATGCTCCATATTTACAAATTCACATGATCATCTCAGGTGATATAAGCAGGTGTGATATTCATCAGTACTTGCTCCTTCCTTTTGCTGTGCTTGCTGAAAAGTATATTGTTCAAAGTCTACATTTCTGTATGGTATGAAGCACTTGATAAGTGCTAACTTTGTCATAATTATCGCTGCCTCCTGTGTCAGTAAAGCCTTAAAAAAATTAGTGTACTTTACTGCCTGCAAAATATAGTAGTATGGCTTGTTTGATTGTGCAGCCATCCTTCATTGCAAGAAATAAATTTTCCAACCTTTCAAGCCAGTTTTCCCACCTGGTCCCAGTGTATTCTGAGACTCATGTACAGGAAATTCAGGAAATGCAGGAAACAAGTTGAAGGCAAAATCACAACTTGGCAGAAGTGAGGGGAAAAAATATCTTTTAAATTAACTCTTGTGAGAGTTTCAGATGGAGTTAGAACAGAAAGTTTTTCAAAATGTAACTCAAAATGGCTGCTGCTACACCTCTTCATATAGGATTAAGGTTACACACTGTGTAAAATCGCTGCTGTAGTTGGAGTACTTGATCAGCCTAATAGGTGAGCATAATGAGTAGAAGGTACAGATATCCTAACTGAAAGGCATTTTGTTTGTTAACAAACTGAGGTTGCAGTCCTAACCACACTTTCCTGAGAGTAAGCCCCATTGAACAAAACAGGACTTACTGAGTAGACCTGGTTAGGATTGTGCCCTGAGTGCAAGATCCCTTTATCCAGCACTTATTGTGATTCTGTTGCTAGCGGGGCAAATGAAATGAATTTTATTCTTGTTGCTCTTTCACAGAATTGTGACCTTTTGGGGGAAAGATGTTGAATTCCATTAGATATGTAAAAGAAAAAGTACCTGATTATGTGAGTTTCTCCTGTCTTTTTTGCCCTTTTTTGTGGTCTTCTGTCTGGAGTTCTTTACCCCTTTGTTGCCAGTTTAGAACAGTGCCAGGAATTCTTGAAAAAGAGATTATGTATGCAGAATTGTCACCAAAAAATGCAGAGGTTAATGCTGAGGTTCTTTCTCTGCAAAAGGCTATATATAGGTCACTATCCACTCCATGGATGGTTTATTCTTCCTGACCAGGGCTGGCCCAAGACCTCCCGATGGCTGTGGCAGCATGCAATGTGTTGCCCCATTATCTGATGAAGTGCCAGCCTCTGTTCCTTCCATTCTCCAGTGTTCTAGCTCAGCACATTCCCCTCTCCATTCCTATTTCATTCATCTCTTTACACACACACACACACACACACACACACACACAGAGAAAGATGCAATATTTCATCAACCGACCTGTTCAGGTCGCACTTGTGCATTAATTAGATGGTAAACCACCATATCTGGAAGGCCTGCATCTTCAAGCAGAAATTTTGTTAGATTTTCCCCATCCTTTAAGATATCCTGGATTCGTATGCCTCTCCCTGGGTGAAAACAAAATCAACAAGGCAGTGATCAAAAGCTTATACAGCATGGTGACATCCAGCAATATGTTATGGTGATCTAGAACAATAGGTCTAGAACAATAAATTCATTTGGTTTTAAGCAAGCCACTGTTCCTCTGACCCTCAGTCCTCACCCCAGCCCTTCTGTAAGATGAGCCTATTAATATCCTCCTACCACACAAGATTGTGAGGACTGTAAGATAATATGTGCCAAGGGCTTTCATCACTATTGAAAAGGGCACCATACAAACCATAAAATGATAAATATACTACAACAGTATTTAAAAATGTACAATTGAAGAATGGAAGTGTATATAGAATAAAAGGAGATGCTAGAGAAGAATGAATTTTTCAGGCTATTCCACTATAGCCTGAAAAATTGTAATTGTATAATTATTTCCACTATACTTTACACTGAGTGTATATCTGAAGGGTGGTATCCAAAGGAAACTTGGGGTGGGGGTGTAGAATCCATGGAAAAGCAGAACACCATTTTAGGGAGAATAGGAACCTGAGGCAGGTGGATCCTCCCCAGTCAGAATATGGGTTAGCTGAATATTGTCTTGCAGAAAATCTTGCATTCATACTGGATTTGTGGGTCTGATGGCTCACCAGTTGCCTATCATCCCAACTCGTTATAGGAAGAGGTGTTGCTGTGTTCTAATTATGTTTCCCTATGTGTGGTTTTAGGAGGAATCAGATGTCCTGTTGTATTCCTCTTTCTAATACCAATGTTGGATTATGGCCCAATCACATAATGGTCTTTAAACAGGGTCAGGAGGCTGTTATGCACACTGTGCACACAAGGTTTCTGTGTTATAAAACAGCACTGAGTTGGGAGGAAACAGAAAATAAAATAAGTTTAGAAGGAAGGGCCAGACTCAAGAAGTTTAAGAAAACCTGGCCTAAAGGCTATGGACTCATTTAAAAATAAAAAAAAAACATCGTTTAAGTCTTAAGGGGGAAGAGTACCTTACTATGAAACAACTGTTGTATTGCACATTACATAACAGGCTTGGCATCTGGACAACACTTGTTTATTTTTCTGAATGTTGAATAGTGTTGGCATGTTCCTTAAATTCAGACCTGGGATTTCAAAGGATAAGGATGAATTCCAGAGGCCTGGAGAGTGTCCCCAGCCCTGAGAGCTTCAAAGCTCCTGTGTGTGTGTTTTCAGCACAAGCACAAATAGTTTGGCATTTTTTCTTCAGTTCATATCCCAAAGACAGACACGTAGAGCAGGATTATTCATCATGCTAAATAAACTACAGAGTAGAACTCCCCTTCCCCAATCAAACTGGAGCAAGTGCTATTCAAATTTCTTTCTGTTCAGAACTGGTAGTTCAGAGCTGGTATTGGTAGCAGTCACAAGTTGTGTAGGCATCACCTCACATAATTGGCACTGTGCTATGTAAATCAGCAAACAGTTTCCACACTGATGTGCAACTGACCCACAGAATCCAAATGACCCACTAAAACTATTGCTGCAGATCATAGCTCAGCTGCAATCTGGCCCTGAGCTTGTGTCTTGGATCATGCCATGTGCTGACATATGGTTTGTATGGCAGCCAAGCAGATGGGGAGCTGAATCATGAATTCTAGCAGGATCAGGACCAAAAGATGGGGTGCTGAGGCAGAGGGTAGAGGGTCATGCAGAACAGTGAAAGATGGACCAGAATCTCAGCCAAGAAGTCTTGGGGTGAGAGGTTGGAATGAGAATGCCTGCAGACCACTACAGGAGAAGTAGAGGGGAAAGTTGACAAGTAAAAAGGGGGCAGGGAGGGTGGCAGACTAGCAAAGCAGAATCTGACTGTTGCATAGGAGAGGCTCTTCACATGCAGGTAATGTATTGTCACTGCTTATATTCTGAATATTACCTGAAATCCTTTCAGGATCAGTCCTCATTGTTTCCATAAACTGGGTCATGGTGCGCAGATCTTCCCAGAGTCTGCCCAGTTCAATCACAGGAGCTTCAAGTAAGAGTTCTTGGGCATCCTTGTACACTCTTGCTAAACTAAAGGGTAGAAAATATTCCACAGCATTTATTGCTATATTTTTCAAAGGAGGTCCTGTGGTGCAATCACAGACTGCTGGGAACAAGCGCACATATTGCTAAAACAATCAGATGGGCTAATGGTGTGGGTCTTTCACACTTAACTGTTGCCCTCTGTCCTCAGACAGGGCTGAATGCCTGCTATGTCTCCATACATATGCTCAGAAACAGGGGTATGCAAAAAATTTACATGCCAGTATGAGGCTTCTGTGAATGTCTTTAATGCCTGGGGTTGTACACTGAAGCAAAAGACCTCAACAAATGTGACAGGAATATTTCAATTGTTTACAACCTTTGTTCCTTCTTGGCTAACCAAAATTAGCTTTAACATTAAACTTGAAACTAGGACTTGAAGTTGGTTTCCGATTCCTGTTCGAGAAATAACAATGATTAGCATCAAGTCTTACTGCAGTGCAGTGCTACATTATGATTAAAAGAGGAAGGGACTGAAGTGTGGGGGGGGGGGAAGGAAGGAAGAGGGAAGGAGCACACAAGCTTGCTCCTTACTATGGTGAAGAGATCAGGAGTGTCTGGCAAATCACCATGGTTAAGATCAAGGTATGTTGCATAGGCATCAAGTAAAACTGTTGTGCTAAATTGCATGGAGTTATGCAAATACACTGCAACCTGACATTAGGGGATGGAAGGAAACTAAGACAGCTGTTATCAATCACCTCCCCTCCTCCTTCCCCCTCTGTACTCAGCCCTCCCCATTGCCAGCTGTCCCTGCTTCTTTCACAGATGGGGTGCTGAGCTTTTAAGAGTCCAGTCCTATGCATTTCTACTTAGAAGTAAGGAAATTACTCCCAGGAAATTGTGGATTGGATTGTAGCCTGAGAGCCCAGTCCTGTGCCTGCCTACTCAGAAGTAAGTCCCATTCTAGTCAATGGGGCTTACACCCAGGAAAGTGTGAATTGGATTGTAGTCTAAATCTCATGCTTTGCTTGCTGGGAAGACTTGCTTGCTGGGCTGTTTTGTTTGTGTAGGCTGGAGCATGGAGATCCTGCACCATCTCAGTCTGAAGGGGGGAGGGAATTAAGCAAACACTCCCTGGGTTTTTTTTAAAGCAATCCCCTCTGTTACTACCAAACCTGTGTGTGTGTGTGTGTGTGTGAGCTCCACCTTGCTGCACGTGTTCTGGCACCTTCCCCTCTTCAGCCTTTTTGCTGCCTCAGGGGCTCCAGGAGTGTTACTGTTCCTTCCCAAGGAGAACCTCTTCCATGGCTCCAGGGCTATTTCTGGAGCCTTTTTGCAGTGTTTTGGGCTGTCTTGAAAAGGAGCAAGATACCTAGGCAAAGGTGTGTTCAACTTTCAGTTTCCCCCTACCACATTGAGACAAATCCACAGATAAAAAATCCATGGATAAATAGGTTACACCTGTAGTTTCATTGCAGCTAAAGAGCTGCTGCAGAATTGAGTAGCCCCATTGCAGGGCTTCTTCCCTTACTGGGGGAAAGGGGATGAATGTCCCCTTCTCCCAAGGAGTTGCCAGCGGCTGCCTGGCAGCTCAGGGTTGGGCTATTCGTCTGCCTTACTTATATACGAAGTGGGGTTGGAAGAGGCTATTTAAACAACTGAGGGGACAGGCAAGTCTGTTCCCCCACTGTTGTTCTTCCATCCAGACTCTGATACTGGAAGTAAGCTCAAGATGGAAGAAAAGTGTCTGGCACTGAAGGACTGCAGAAAGGAAAAGCTGTGGGTGTGGGAAGACTTAATTCCAGAGGGGCCACATTGAAAATGATATCTCAGGCATCCAACTTTTATTCTAAGACCATTTTTGGTATTTAAAAGTTGATATTGGGAACAGAAATGTAGCTTCATTGTAGAACAGGTAATAATGGAAAGGTAGACGGGTAATGGTGAGAGGGCACACAGTCACCAATCATAATTATAAACCACCTGAGAAAATATCATTTAAATTGCTTGGGCTTTTTTTCAGTAATTCTTGGAGCTTTCCTTTGTAACTACAGCACATTCCTTTCAAGTGTGAACTAATCTGAATCCAGTTGCAATGGAAGCTCCAAAATTCACTGAAAACAAGCAGTATAAAACTTGGGAGAACACCTGAGGAAAAAATTGGAACACAATGCTTTAGAAGAAACTTCATCTGGATTCTTAGGGATAAAAATGAATGAGCATATGGTGTCAGTGCTAAAGAAAAAGGCTAGTGTGGAATCAAGGAAGGAGGACAGATGGATGACAAAATTTGAATTAGTAAAATTATGAATACCTTTAGATACTCTTATGTACCACATAACTTCTACGTTTTCTGTAACTACCAGATTTACCAACCACATCAATAGCCTATGGGTAGGGTTCTTCTTTAGATTTCCTCATGCTGTTATATATTAGAAACAACACTTCCAATTTCAGGGGAACCTATACTATGGATGTCCCTGTTCCCCCCAAGAAGTAAGAGGCTCTATTTACTTACATGGAATTATTGTAGTTGGACACAATGCCAGGAGACTCTCCACGGGTAGGAGTGCTAAAACAAGGATTGTTCATGTTACAGAAAATGCCCTGTAACCATGGCAGAGTTCCTGCTGAGGGCATTGCCTTATTTGGGAAGTGACCTTCCGACCAGAAACAAAAAGCAGAAAATGAATTGTTAGCATTAGTGGTTCAAAACTGAGATACAGACATATCACTTCTATTACAGCAGGGGTGCCCAAACCCCGGCCCTGGGGCCACTTGCGGCCCTCTGGGCCTCTCAATGCAGCCCTCAGGGAGCCCCCAGTCTCCAATGAGCCTCTGGCCCTCTGGAGATTTGTTGAAGCCCGCACTGGCCCAACGCAACTTCTCTCAGCGTGAGGGCGACTGTTTGACCTCGTGCGTGAGCTGTGGGATGACAGCTAACTCCACTGCTTGCTCTTTCACATCTGTGATGCAGCAGCGGCAGCAAAGGAAAGGCCAGCCTTGCTTTGTGCAAGGCCTATTATAGGCATTGAGCTATTGCAAGACCTTCATTCGTTCATATAAGTTCATATTTAATATATTCATTTATGTAAACTTATGTAAATTTATTCAAATTTTAAATGTAAATTAATTCTCCCCCCCCCCCTGCCCCGGACACAGTGTCAGAGAGCTGATGTGGCCCTCCTGCCAAAAACTTTAGACACCCCTATATTACAGGAACAGCTTAGCATTGAGATCTCTACTAGCTCTCTAGGCCAGGTTTCTAAATTAAGACCAATTCACACTATTGTGAATGATGGGGGGGGGGAGTCCTCTTTACTTAAAAAAATTAGCATGGCAGGGGAAAATGCCATGCATTAGCATGGCACCTCTGGAGGGTGAGGGAGGGAAAGGGGAGATAAAAGGAGACTTACAGATGGCAGAGAAATTAAATGAGTTCTTTGCATCTGTCTTCACGGCAGAAGACCTTGGGCAGATACCGCTGCCCAAACGGCCCCTCCTGACTGAGGAGGTAAGTCAGAAAGAGGTTAAAAGAGAAGATGTTTCAGACCTCATTGATAAATTAAAGATCAATAAGTCACCGGGCCCTGATGGCATCCACCCAAGAGTTATTAAGGAATTGAAGAATGAAGTTGCAGATCTCTTGACTAAGGTATGCAACTTGTCCCTCAAAACGGCCACAGTGCCAGAAGATTGGAGGATAGCAAATGTCACGCCTATTTTTAAAAAGGGAAAGAGGGGGGACCCGGGAAACTATAGGCCGGTCAGCCTAACATCCATACCGGGTAAGATGGTGGAATGCCTCATCAAAGATAGGATCTCAAAACACATAGATGAACAGCCCTTGCTGAGGGAGAGTCAGCATGGCTTCTGTAAGGGTAAGTCTTGCCTCACGAACCTTATAGAATTCTTTGAAAAGGTCAATAGGCATGTGGATTTGGGAGAACCCATGGACATTATATATCTGGACTTTCAGAAGGCGTTTGACACGGTCCCTCACCAAAGGCTACTGAAAAAACTCCACAGTCAGGGAATTAGAGGACAGGTCCTCTCATGGATTGAGAACTGGTTGGAGGCCAGGAAGCAGAGAGTGGGTGTCAATGGGCAATTTTCACAATGGAGAGAGGTGAAAAGCGGTGTGCCCCAAGGATCTGTCCTGGGACCGGTGCTTTTCAACCTCTTCATAAATGACCTGGAGACAGGGTTGAGCAGTGAAGTGGCTAAGTTTGCAGACGACACCAAACTTTTCCGAGTGGTGAAGACCAGAAGTGATTGTGAGGAGCTCCAGAAGGATCTCTCCAGACTGGCAGAATGGGCAGCAAAATGGCAGATGCGCTTCAATGTCAGTAAGTGTAAAGTCATGCACATTGGGGCAAAAAATCAAAACTTTAGATATAGGCTGATGGGTTCTGAGCTGTCTGTGACAGATCAGGAGAGAGATCTTGGGGTGGTGGTGGACAGGTCGATGAAAGTGTCGACCCAATGTGCGGCGGCAGTGAAGAAGGCCAATTCTATACTTGGGATCATTAGGAAGGGTATTGAGAACAAAACGGCTAGTATTATAATGCCATTGTACAAATCTATGGTAAGGCCACACCTGGAGTATTGTGTCCAGTTCTGGTCGCCACATCTCAAAAAAGACATAGTGGAAATGGAAAAGGTGCAAAAGAGAGCGACTAAGATGATTACGGGGCTGGGGCACCTTCCTTATGAGGAAAGGCTACGGCGTTTGGGCCGCTTCAGCCTAAAAAAGAGACGCCTGAGGGGGGACGTGATTGAGACATACAAAATTATGCAGGGGATGGACAGAGTGGATAGGGAGATGCTCTTTACACTCTCACATAATACCAGAACCAGGAGACATCCACTAAAATTGAGTGTTGGGCGGGTTAGGACAGACAAAAGGAAATATTTCTTTACTCAGCGTGTGGTCGGTCTGTGGAACTCCTTGCCTCAGGATGTGGTGCTGGCGTGTACCCTAGATGCCTTTAAAAGGGGATTGGACAAGTTTCTGGAGGAAAAATTCATTACGGGGTACAAGCCATGATGTGTATGCGCAACCTCCTGATTTTAGAAATGGGTTATGTCAGAATGCCAGATGCAAGGGAGGGCACCAGGATGAGGTCTCTTGTTATCTGGTGTGCTCCCTGGGGCATTTGGTGGGCCGCTGTGAGATACAGGAAGCTGGACTAGATGGGCCTATGGCCTGATCCAGTGGGGCTGTTCTTGTGTTCTTATGTTCTTATGAAAAGATGTTTAGCATAGATTTCTCTCTAACATGCTAGCTTTTAAGAAACAGAGGCATTCATTTGCTTCTTTTGCATGGGGATCAGTCAACATTTGATTCTACATCTGTACGCTGAAGTGGTTCTGAGCAGGAAGCATTCTACCATGTGCTTTTCCTACATATTGGAATCAATTCTAACTGAAACCCCTCAGCTACATCAGTAGTGAGTACATTTTTAACTTCTGTGGGGGAATACTGGATGATTCTCCAAGCTGAAATGAGTATGGAGAAGGAAGAAAATCATTCCAAGCAAGTTCTTCTAACTTGCATTTGCATGCAAACATTTATATTTATATTCTCCTTTATTTGAATATTTTACTGATTATAGATGCTGTTAATTTAGGAACTTTAAACATAAGGTATAAAACTACTAATCTGGGAGGCTGTGTAAATCTCACACCCTTTCACATAATGAGCTGGATTGGGAAACAGATATTATCTGATGTGGCCCCATGACAACACTATTGTTAGGGATTTAAGTAGGAAGAGCATTTGTACCAAGTAGAATATAGAAAGAAACTCTCACTATTAGGAGGAAAGAAGTATGTTGACAATGGTAGACACACAAAAGTAGTGAAAATGAGCAGGAATAGACAGGTATAGAGTAAGGACAAGAACTTCATCCATATTAAGTACTAAGCCTAATGCTATGGAAACTCCAGCCAAGAATGTACTCCACTTTCATCCTCAAAGAATACAATAACCCTAGGTCAGGGGTTTCCAAACTTTTTGGCAGGAGGGCCACATCTTCTCTCTCACACTGTGTTGGGGCGGGGGGGGGGGGGGGAAGAATTAATTTACATTTCAAATTTGAATAAATTTACATATAAATTAATACATTGGAGATGGAAGTCATATGAATGAATGAAGGTCTTGCAATAGCTCAAGGCCTATAAAAAGGCTTTGCACAAAGTAAGGCTGGCCTTTCCTTTGCTGCTGCTACTGCATCACACGTGGAACAGCAAGCAGTGGAGGGAGCCCTCAGTCCACAGCTCACGCAAGAGGTCGAACAATTGCCCTCACACTCAGAGCAGTTGTGTTGGGCCAGAGCAGGCTTCAGCAAGTATCAGGAGGGCCAGAGGCTCGTTGGAGACTGGGGGCTCCCCACGAACTGGATTGGGAATTCTGGAGGGCCGCAAGTGGCCCCTGGGCCAGGGTTTGTGCACCCATGCACTAGGCCAGGGGTGCCCAAACCCCGACCCTGGGGCCACTTGCAGCCCTCGAGGCCTCTCAATGCGGCCCTCAGGGAGCCCCCAGTCTCCAATGAGCCTCTGGCCCTCCAGAGATTTGTTGGAGCCCACACTGACCCGACGCAACAGTGTGAGGGCGACTGTTTGACCTCTTGCGTGAGCTGTGGGATGAGGGCTCCATCCACTGCTTGCTGTTTCACGTGTGATGCAGTAGCAGCAGCAAAGGAAAGGCCAGCCTTACTTTTTGCAAAGCCTTTTTATAGGCCTTGAGCTATTGCAAGACCTGCATTCATTCATATAAGTTCATCTTTAATATATTCATTTATGTAAACTTATGTAAATTTATTCAAATTTTAAATGCAAATTAATTCTTTTTTCCCTGACACAATGTCAGAGAGCTGATGTGGCCCTCCTGCCAAAAACTTTGGACACCTCTGCACTAGGCCATCCATCCTAGACAGGATACATTTGTCATTGAGACCCAATCTACAAGTTATAAGGATATACGTACACACATCAGTCAATGGTTGGCAACCTTCAGTCTCGAAAGACTATGGTATAAACCTACAGCACCTGGTATTCCCAAGCGGTCTCCTATCCAAATATGAACCAGGCCTAACCCTGCTTAGCTTCCGAGATCAGACGAGATCAGGCATGTGCAGTCAATGTCTCCCCATAACAGGAGTAGAAAAAACATGTGATATCAGCTCATCAATAATTCATGAAACAGCAAAAATATTTTGCAGTCGTGAAGGATTAGGGTTGCCAACTTGGCAAAAATGACCCCATTCCTTCTGCTTTTTCTCAGAAGTTGGACAGCAAAGGTTAACCTTAAGCCATTTCTGGGTTATTGCTTGGCTCCACCCAGATACCAGATTTGTCCCCTTTCTGTTGCTCAAGGATTGTCAGTCTTGTGACATCACCAGACGCTTGCTTAGAAATCTCAGGCAGGGAATGCACTCAGTCTGTCAACCGTAAATGATATATCACATGTTTTTCAGCTACATGTTACTGGAGTACCTACACATATTTCTGTAACTTGATGTCTGAACAAGGAAAAAAAAAACTGGTTTGTCTGCTGTCGTTCAAATTAGTAAAGGAAGATCTAAAAAGCCCCAGAGTTTTTTGTTTGTTTACTTAAAACCTAAGCTTGGAGGATTGTAGTCTTAAATTGCTTCAGTCAGAGATGATAGTCTTACATTCATGCTGCCGATAGAGTGGGTTAGCCCTCCGCAGCCAAACAAGCACAAGAAATAAGGACAAAGGCCATAGGAGCTCAACCAGAAGACGAAGCTGAAAAAAAGAAACAATCAGATGCATTAATTGTACACACAACCTGGAAATTGTTTTGACTTCCACCTAATATAAAATGCATTTTTCTAAAGCATGAGCTTGTCATCCCAGTATGCAAAAATGCATCAAAAACCTACAGACAATCAATTACACAAAACTTAGTCACAAATAATGAATGTGACTAACTATACTGTATATGAACACTGATGTGCTATACAAGGACACTTTCGAGACAACCATGATTCTGTGCACAACCTGCCTCAGCAGCAAATCTGGGACAAGGTGTTCAATTTGTCATCTCAACACAGTGGAAATGGCAGCGTGACTGTTACAAGAGAAATAGTTAACCTCCTGCCCAGAAGTAGAGTTGTATGAAGTCAGCAGAGGGGAACAGTCTTGTTTTGTGAGTTCACTGCAATAAAGCACTTGGAAAACTTCATCCTGCCTCAGTTCTGTTAATAATAGAGGTGAAGAAAAGGGGTGTGTACTTCAGCTCCAGCACTCACTGGGGGATTATTATCCTCAGTGATTCAGGCCCCAACTACACATTACCCTAAATGCATTGGTGCCATCACCTCACACTGCCTTGCTGCATCACTCAATAATGTTTAGTTAAAGCACATTCAGGATATGATGCTATCATGCTGGTTATTTTCCCACCCATCTCTACTTAATGGTTTCCTTGCAGAAGGTGGGGAAACACTGAGCAGGATGACATCATGCTATATTTAAACCTTACCAGGGATGGGAAATTAAGGAAAAAGGCAAGAATTCCTTCTTCATTCATTTTGAATGAATATAGTAAGCTTTCAAGTCACACAGGAAGATGAAGCATCCTGCATTTTAAATACCACTTTGTCTTATTTAGTCCCTGTATTTCACTAATACTATGTTACTTAGGATTAGTTGTTTTGTCTCAGCATATAAATGGCATGATTTTTGCTGTCTCACTTTTGTTAAGGATGTTGATTTTTAAACCTTTATGTTAGGTTATGGTGTTGGTCATAAGTTGGTCATCTAACCAACTTCTACTCACAATCTGGAGTATGTAAAAAGGAAGACTATTGGTTTTTGGCTCATTCAGGTTTAGAAAGTAAAAACTATTTTTTCCCTCCACAAAACCAATTCAATGTCTGCGAAGAGGCAGAATACATGCAATATTTAAAGCATTAGCAACCCTGATAGGTTTAGCTTTAGTCAATAGTAACTAGATTGGGGCTTCACAAACCCAGACCATGGCAGGGGTGTGGGCTTCCCAATCCAGTGACTATTTACTCCAGGAAAAAAACAACACCCATTGACACCCATGGGAGTTTGTTTTTTTTCTGGACTAAATAGTAAGATTGGGCCATGGGGAGAGGACCAATGTTCAGGCCCCCTACACAACCCTCACCAACACCATGATCTGCAAGTACCCCAACCTAGCTGTTATTGACTAAAGTAAAACAATGCTCATTGAGGCGATCAGTGCTTTAAACATCAGATTTGGTTTGACCCTTTGTCATGGAATGTGGGGATTCAGCTAGGAACTGGCCTGAAATTCAAGTTAACAGGCGACTGAAAGGTGCAGGCCTTAGAGCCTGCATGAGTCTTCACAATTATCAGGCAATATGAAGCTTCTGGTTTGACCAAGTCTGGTATAAATACTGGAAACCCTGCCGTGCCTGGTCCACAAATTCTGTCTGCTTCACTTCAGGCCCCAGGGCTACTTAAAGAGCTCACCCATCTCCCCAGGGCTACTTAAAAAGCTATGTGGTCTGAGGGGAAGCCCAAGCCAGATTGTTTTTGGCTGAAGAGTGAAGACTATGCCTTTATTTTGGAATTTTGTCTTTTGCCACTTTTGGGGGTGTGTGTGTGTGGTTTGCTTTATTACATGTAAACTATCTTGCATGCTTTAGCAGAAAGACAATGCATGAACAAAGTAAATAAAAGCAACACGCAGCTTTGGGATTATCAGGTTGCAACCTCTGATTTCAAGAATTCCGGCCTGTTGGACAGGAGCAGCATGCTGAGGCAGAACGGAATGTAACAGTTCAGGGACGGAGCCTAGAGAATGTGGTGGGTGGAGGGCAGAGCTAGGGAACTTTGGGTAGAGCTTGGCAGAATCTGGGGCTTGTCTTCTCATCCCCCAGTTATGGTTACGTGACAGAATATGCTTATAGTTTTTGCAAGTGATGTACTGACTAGTTGGCAACACTACAAAGATAGCACGCAGCCTGATTCGATGTATGTTTCCTAAGAAGTAAGTTCCATTAAATCTGCAGTCTGATGCACGTACCAGAATGGAGAGAACTGTTGCAGCGAGAGTTAAGAGCTTAAGCTATGAACCAGGAAGTCTTTGGGTTCAACACTCATCACTAGGTGACCTTAGGCAAGCCACCGCCTGTCAGCATCAGCATCCCCGTCTACAATAATGGCGGGTCACAATTTATATAGAGTTTTAAGCTTTCCAGAAATTCCCTGGGTATTTATTTATGAGGAAGTGCAATGCCCATAAGTGTAGCTGCCAAAGGATATGAAGAACAAAATAATACATGCGAAGCACTTTGAAGGTTCAACAGCACTATAGAAAACTTTAAAATGATGATAAAGTACCATTTAACTCATTCCTTATATCCACTCTGTCACCAAATCATGTTGCTTCTCCCTTTATAATAATGCAAAACTACATACTGTACTTCCTCCCTGCTCTGTTGGCACAAACTCTGGTTCATGCCCTGGCAATCTCTTACATTGACCAAGGTAGCCTCCTCCTTGCTAGTTTAACAGTGGCTCACCTCTTCCCAGCACTCTGCTGCCATAATTACATCTCTCTCTCCTTACCCTGACCATGTCATGCTCCTTCTTAAATACCTACACTGACTTCCTGCCCACTGTAGGAGCCAGCAGAAACACTTTGTTCTTACTTCCAAAGCCTTCTGTGGCCTTGCCTCTTCCTTCTGCTCATATCCCACCATACCTCTGCCCAAGACTTTCAGTCCCCCAGCTCTAGCACCCTCAAATGTCCAAGATTTCCTTCTCCCTCAAATACATCTGCTCTTTCACCTTGGCTGCTTCTTATCCTTGGAATTGCCTTCTTATGCATGGAACTGCATCCTTTGTAACATTCTTCAAATTCTTTCTTAAATCCCACATTTTTCATATGAAGCCTTTGGCACAATGCTTTGACCTTCTGCCTCTGCTACAACTGAGCTATAAACACAGCTGGGCCAGCTATGAGGTGACCTAAAATGGCTTGCATCAGTGGCATATTGGGGGGCAGGAGGCAAGGGGATGGCAGTAGCCGATTTGGGGTGGCCTTTATCCCAAATCTGCCACCACCTCCCTTCAGCCTGCTGCAGATGCAAGCCACATTCCTATTCACTTGAGTTGGGTGCTTCCTCATCTGCTTCCTTACCGTGCTCCATCACACTGTTTTCACAGGCCAGAAGTGCAGGTCTCCTGGATTTATTTACAAGGGGCACATGAATGAAGGAGCTCTGGGTCTCTGTGGCAGACCAGTAAGCAAGCAGATGATCTGCTACCTGCTAAAGCGGCTTCTTTTTCCAGCATGTGGCAGCAGGGGCAATCCCTGGTCAAGGCACTCCTGGTTATAATGACATTTTATTTCCTCTTATACTCCCACATCCTTCCCTTTCCTTTTGTGTTTCCCTTGAGTCAATATCTTCATGGTAAGGCCCTCAGGGTAGAGCCCTATCCTCTCTTTCTGTGTAAAATGCAGAGTGCATCGATAGGTCCAGCCTTGTTATACACAGATTTTTTATACATGGATTTGACTCAACACGAATGGCCCCTGGAAATGAGAAGGAATGTGCTGATCCCTGGAGAAGGGGAAAAATGCACCCCTTTAAAATCACAGTTTCAAAAACTGCTTTTACTGTTGCAGAGAAACAGTCATGCAAGTGATTACAGGTATAACCTAAGTATCCACAGATTCTTCTGTCTCAAAGCTGATGAGAAGGGCCCTTTAAATTAAAGGAAAACAGTCGATTAATAATGCTAAAGAGGGCAGCTGGCTGACAATCCATCAATCATTCTCTCTCCAACTTCACTCCTTCCTTCCCCCAGCATGTGAAAGAAGGCTAAATGGCAGTGATTATCACCTTCTCCATTCTTTCTTCCTTGCTGGGGCTCCTAGTGAAGGGAGGGATTGCTGCCTCCTAGTGAAGCTTAAGCTCCTGGAGAGAGACTGATTGACTCTGTGTGCACTACAAAGGTCAGCAAGGCTGTTTTTAAATCACCAGGGCAAAGAAACTTTGGGCGCAATCCTAACCCCTTATGTCAGTGCTTTCCAGCACTGACATAAGGGAACAAACATTCCCTTACTTTGAGGAGGCCTCCAGCACACGTCCCATTGGCACTGCTATGCCAGTGCTGGAAAGCACTGACATAAGGGGTTGGGATTGCACCCTTTGTTTTTTAAATTGATTTGCTATAGTGCGTTTTTTGCCATCCAAGTGAGTTCTTGGAACAGAACCCTTGCAAATAATGAGACTCAACCTGTACTATATAAATTTTTTAAAAACCACTTATTGGGATGTGCTTCCAAGCAGGCATGAATAAGATCAAGCTATACACTCAATATGACTTACTCCTGAATAAATATGCACAAAGATGTTACTCATAAGCCACTCATAAGAATGAATCCATGTCTGCTGTCATCCTCAGGATATCAGTACTCAAGACAACAATTTAGACCCTTGGTCTGCACTCCAAAGTATGATCACCCATTCAGGACCAACATAAATCAGTCCTTTAAAAAAGCATGAGTGTTGACACCAGTTCTTCCACCACTCCCCCCCCCCCGCCCGCCCCTGCCTTGGAAATGCCTTTGCTAAACTGCTTTTAGTTTTTGAATTTTGATTGAAAGGACCCAGATGTTCAACTGGAGACAAATATTTTCTCCTGATGCCTCAGGATGAAAAACAAAAGAGCAGTGTTTCAAACTGCCCCATTGAGAAGCTTGCTCCTCACTGGGTTTCTCACGAACAATAATTAGAGTCCCCCAGTATAAACCCAATGACTCTGTAGGGGTTCAGTACTATTAAAGGTGCTGAGCATTCTAGCCTGATTGAACAAAATGCATAAGCGTAGAGTTCAGTGTTTTGCTGGATCAGATCCAGAGTCTTAGAACCTTTCAAGACAAAAAAGGTCATTCTGATTCAAAATAAGGTCAAGGCCAGGAATTTCAAATGTTCTTTTGGGAGGTGGGAAAAAATTTCCAACAGCTTGAGGCTGGTTTCCTAAACTGTGTGTTGTGGCCTGAGGCCTACCAGAGATTCCAGGGTAAGGGAATGAAGCTGAGGAGTTCAAAGGTCAGTTGGACCTCTTTCTTCAAACTTCTTTTTTCTTTCACTTTGCAAATTTCTCTTTTAATTCATTTATTTCTCAAATATCTGACCTGAACCTACCAAGTCTGAAATGACTTACCACACCATAAAAGAACATACAAAAAGTCCACAACATTTTTTGTACCTTGCCTTGTTCCAGATTGTATCCAGGAGGTTTTTGAAGCAGGGCTCCCCTCCTCTCTCTTCAAAGGGTACGTGAATAACTACAGTGAGATCTCATATAAGTGTGTGGGGGATAGGCAAGGGAACCATTTTTCCACTTGACTATGTATGTAGTTCAAGCACATACAACTGAATTGCTGAACCAAGGCATACACAATTTGGGGGCCGCACACGTTCATTGTCATTGGGTAGTTTAGGCCACAATTCCTCAAACACATCTTTTGTTGCTTTTGACATGAGACACTTGTGTTACAAGTACAGTATTTGTCCTTTGAAGAATTTAATCACACAAACAGATTTCAAGTACAAGTACTTCTTGTTTTATATGTGTTTGATTTAGGCATTTTTAGGCTAACACGCTTATTAATTAGTACCAAAACCTAATGTATGTTTGCAACTTTTTGGAGTAATGTGGTCAAACTTCTTGCACACTCCTGCATGTTCAAGGGAAGACATGGCTTAAGGCTCAAGCATCAAGGAGAAGTCCAAGAAAAGCAGACTAACCAAACAGGCTAAGAGAGAGACAGAACAGAGGTCAGAGGACTTCATTGGGTGCAAATGGCTGTGGCTTGGCTCTGTTGGGGTGGGGGGAGCCACAAGGCCAGCTCTGTGGGGAAGAGACAGAAACAAGGCAAAGAGAAGAGTGACTGGGACACCTGTCTGTTCTGCTGGCTTTGGGGCAGTGACAGGAGTGAAAGAGCCAGAAGCAAGCAGCTGCTGCCGCAACCCAAGATGAGGAAGCAGGGAATAGTAGCCAGAGAAGAGGAGGCTTCTTCACTCTCCCCCATCTGGTTAGAAAGAGGACTGGGAAGAGGGCAGCTTCTAGCTAGCCAGCATGCAGCCAGCCAGCTTTACTTTCCTGATTTGGACTCTGAGAAAGGCTTCGTCCCCTTTCCCCCTACATTGCAGGAATACCACTGCAAAAATAGCATTGATATGGTAAAACTATACTAAGTTTACATGTTTTTGAGATACATGCTGCTTTTCAAAAACGTTACCCCAGTGTAAAATGAGAGATCTCTGTATTCTGGACAGTTGCTTCCTATTCCAGAAGTCTCACGTTTATTTTGGTCTATGTTCTTTTGGAGTCACATCTAAGTATCGCTGGATCTTAAAGACAAGTGAATTTTATCCACAGTTTCCTGCTTTGGAGGAATGGGAGTAGGTTTGCCAAGTCTTCTTTGTCACAGAAACTTTAAGGACACAATAGTCCAGTGCAGTGAGCTGTTTGTTAATTCTACAATTTTGTAGCCCTATCCGATCCCCCCCCCCCCACCAGCATCGATGAAGCCATGCCAAAAAGGCTCACGCTGCATCCTATGGTCGGGGACACTGATGACTAGACAGCCTGCAGGAGGCGTTTTGAAGCAGGTGGAAGGCGGGCAGCGAGTGTTCCGGTGGGGGGGGGCAGGCAGGGAGCTGGAAGCAGGGTCAGGATCTGGCAGTTATGTTCCTTGTTCCTAGGTGGCCCAGAGCAGTCCCAGGCTGCATGGATTTGCACCACCTCATCAGGTGGCACAGATCCAAGTAGATCCATTGGGGGTGCTGCAGCTCTCCCTCGAGGTAAGGGGGAAAGTTTCATCTTGCCTGGGGCTAAGCCTCAGACAGCCCCAAATTTGCACTGGATACAGCACAGGCCTTCCGGCCTGCCTGTTCCAGTGCAAGTTAGGATTACACTGCCTGTCTATCAAAAATATCCTCTAATGGAACATTTTAAACTATCAGAATGGATTAAACCAGTGTTCTTCAACCTGTAGGTGGTGAATCAATGAGGTTGTGAAGCCTCATTTGGGGGGTTGCGGCAACCTCTCAAAGCCAGTGCAAGAGAGGGCTTGGATCCAACTCAATAATGGTACTGCCTTATCAAAACTGAGTTCTTGATATAATCCTGTACGGCAGGGCTTTTCAAACTGGGGCGTAGTGAAGCCCCAGCCTGTGGGCCCTGGCCTGTTTCCCCTTAAGGGGCGGGGGCAGCCTGGAGGAAGGGAGGAGGCAGTGGCACTATCCCCAGGATTGCGCTGCTCAGGGGGGCTGCAGGGGCTTGGGTCCACTTACCCAAACCTCCTGGATCTTCCTGGGGGTGCGGGGAGCCTGCACAACCTTCTGCAGAGCTTCCCGCAGCTTTGAAAGCGAAAGCGGAGCGATCACGCCCCACCTCCACTAAAGCGAAAGTGGAGCGTGCTAGCTCCATTTTCACTTCTGAAGCTGTGGGGAGCCCTGCAGAAGGTCGCACAGGGCTCCCCACACCCCCGGGAGGCTGTAGGAGGCTCGGTTAAGTGGACCCAAGCCCCTGCAGTGCCTCTGCCTCCCCCCCCCCCCGCAAGAACCTAGAGCGGCTGAAACTCTCCCTGAAATTTTGAAAACCACTGCTATACAGCCTCAGTGTTTTGCCCAGCAGCTCCTAAGGGTGGCCCTGCTCAGCCTGCTACCTCACGGAGGTTGTGGAGACATAAGAAATAGGGGGAAATGGGGTGAAGGTGGGCAGGGACGGGGGTGTGGTGGATGGATTGGGTCCTGGGAGGGGAGCAGGATCAGCAGTGGCTCCCCAGTCTCATACTTTATTTATTGGGGTTGTGGCATGAAAAAGTTTGAAGACCACTGGATGAAACAATGCACCATATTTCGGTATGTATTTCACACATTTTAAATACATAGCTTATTTAAGGAAATGAAGTATATTTGTCAGTGTGAATTTCAGCACAAACACAGTAATGGTTTACCTTCTGCCGTTTCCTAAGTATCCAGTTTTTCCACAGCAGAAGTCTGACCTGTCTGAGGAAACGCATTCTTCTTATGCACTGGCAGCATCCCAGACTTGGAGAATAGAAACCTTAGTGCTGTTATCTTCTTGCAGCCATCTGAATCCTGAAAAGAAATGAACTTATCAGCAGATATTCCTGTATGGGCACAAAACTGCAAGTGGAGTTGGACTCTGTGTGTTTGATGTATGACTATGAACTAAAGTCTAATCGAACCAACACTCGTCTATAAATGCAGATTTGGTTGGCTACATGCCGACATGCTATTAAACAGCTGCCTGGAATTGCAATCTCTGCTTTTATCAAAATGGTTCCTGCAGCCTCCTCTTTAGAGAGAATATAAGAATTGCTTGACAGAACCATCAAGTCCAGTGTTTCTCAATGTTTGCCTTCACGTGGTCCACCTATTTGAAGTACCATCAGAAGTAACTGGCAATGACATAATCACCAGTTACTTCTGGGTTGGGAGGCCAGATGCAGTGCAACAGCAACAGCAACAGCAAGAGGGTCAGTGTAGACAGGAGGCCTTTTTCGAGTGCGGAAAAGCATACTTTGGAGCCCAACCCATCAAGCCAAGCCTCCTACTACTGTTTGTTGTGTTGCACTCCTGGTCTCGCTGCCAGGTGTCCAGGGGTACCATGAGTACTGTAAGACACCACCCCAAGTACTACTGGTGGTACCCTTACCACTGGTTGAGAAACACCGATCTAGTCCTACATTCTTTTTCTTTTTCTGAAGCCCACCCAATGCCTCTGGGTGCTCAGAAGCAGGATATGATGACGGAGGCATTCCCCTGTTGCTTGTTCTCAGAACTTGATATTCAGTAATACACAGTTCCTTACACAAAGGTTCCATTTAGCTATCGTGGCTAATCACCACTGATAGACTTATCCTTCACAAAATCGTTTAAACGTGTTTAAAAGCAGCAGTCTAATATAATGGCCACTTCCATGTCTTACAGTAGTAAATTCTGTAAAGTACAAATTAAAGCCAGACCTGGCTATGGTTACCTATGCATGTATGTAATCAATGCATAGGTCACCATAGCCAAGTCTGATTGAGATGGTAAAGGATGAAGCTCGTACACCAGGTTAAGCTGGGCACAAATGTCCCAAACCACTGCTGTGACCTGGACGTCCAGGAGCACCTCCAAACTGTGAACCTGACCTTCAGGGGGAGTACAATGTCATCCAGAACAGACTAATAATTTATAACCTGGATTTCAGGTCTCCTGACTAACAGCACCTCTGTCTTTTCTGGTTTTAATTTCTACTTTACAGAATTTATTACTGTAAGATGTGGAAATGGTCATTATATTAGTTTTCCTATAGCCTTTAAAGGCAGTTCCATCAAGAGTAAAATTGGTACAGGTTGCTGCCATATGATTCATGAAAGGTGCCAGGTGGTTTGATCATGCCATTCTATGACTACATCGACTTCATTAGCTGCCAGTCCATTTCTGAATGCCATTCAAGGTGTTTGTCCTTGCCTTTAAAGCAGGGGTGTCCAAACATATTGGCAGGAGGGCCACCTCATCTCTTTGACACTGTGTCCGGGGCCAGGAAAAAAAAGAATTAATTTACATTTAGAATTTGAATAAATTTACATAAATTAATTTATTAGAGATGGAACTTATATGAATGAATGAGGGTCTTGCATTAGCTCAAGGCCTATAAAATGCCTTGCACAAAGCAAGGCCAGCCTTTCCTTTGCTGCATCATGACATGAAACAGCAAGTAGTGGAGGGAGCCCTCGTCCCACAGCTTAAGCGAGAGGTCGAACAGTCATCCTCATGCTGAGAGCAGTTGCATTGGGCCAGCATGGGCTGCAGCAAGTCTCCAGAGGGCCAGAGGCTCATGGGAGACTGGGGGCTCCCCATGGGCCGGATTGGGAGCCCCCAAGGGCCGCAAGTGTCCCCCAAGGGCCAGGGTTTGGGCACCCCTGCTTTAAAGGATCATCTCTCCTTCTGTGAAACAATACGTTCCTTGAGGTCTTTTGGAGGTGACCTCCTCCGAAATCAGTTGGCACCTTGAATATGAAACTCCCTAGCAGTGAATATCAGGATGGCTCTCTCTGCCTCATGTTGTAAGCAGCTGAAAACTCACTTTTGCATTTGGAACTTAGGGCCCAATTCTGTTCAACTTTCCAGTGCCAGTCCAGCTGCAATGCAGCCCTATGGAAAGGAAACAAATGTTCGCTTAACCTGGAGGAGGCCTTCGTGACTGCTTCCCTACTGGAAGATGCAGCATGTGCCTCAATGGCACAGTTGCACCAGCATTGGAAAATTGGATAGGACTTGGTCCCCAGTTAATTGGTCTCCTAACAGTCCAATTGCAAACTCTATTATACATACAGTATATTCACTGTATAACCATGGTAAATTTGTAAAATTAGAGATTTGCACTGGGGTGCATAGAGCCCTGGCACCCTTTGCATGGCTCCCTCAAAGGGCAAAGATAGGGAAATCCCAGGAGCCCTTTGGCCCCTAGGTGACAGGTGGGCGTGGCACGGCTGTTGTAGGGGCCGTTTTGGGTGCCCAGCTGCAGTCTGTGCCTATATCTTCAAGCCCATCTGCCCTCTCTGTGCACAGTCTGAGATTAGCTGACTGATGTTTTCAAGTCCAGGTAGGAATTTTTTTGCTGTTAACCTGACTGGCCTTTGGTTAGCAGTTTTTTTCACCTACCCCAAACTGGCATCTGGGCTGGTCAGGAAATGTTAGCTGATGTAGCTGTCCTGGGTTAGGGCAGGTTAGGCGTGTTGGCAGGGTAGCCAGGAATGGGGGTGGTGTGCCTGCTGAGGTTAGTAAGGTCTAGGGGTGAGCCAGGACTGCTCTGACAACACTTGTCCGGGTTGGAAAGGCTGGCTGGCTAGCCCCTTGGCTGGTTTGAGCAAAGACCAACTCAAGACTTTGCCTGTGTGGGTTGCTGCTAGCCAGCTGCCTCGACCCTTCAGGGTTGGCTGGGATAAGGTAACACAGTCTATTGGGTGACACTTTGAGTCAGTATGTCACATCTGTGAGGTCTGGGGAGGCAGACAGCCAGGCTGTTTCCTCCTAATGACTAGCAGCCAGAACACTTGTAGGGGGTCCCTCTTAGCTAAGCTTTCACCACTGCAGGTTACTGTTGTTTTAATTTAATAAGTTATCAGTCCAAGCCTCTGTCTTGTGTGCTCATTGGGGGGTGCCTGTGTAAACTATTTTGGTATTCTTCTCTGTATGTTTTGATGCTTTTTATGTTGCTTTCTTTCAGTTGAGGAAACTGAACGCTTTCCACATGCGCTGCCTCCGACACATTCTCAGCATCACCTGGCAGGACAAAGTTCCAAACAACACAGTCCTGGAACGAGCTGGAATCCCTAGCATGTATGCACTGCTGAAACAGAGACGCCTGCGTTGGCTCGGTCATGTCGTGAGAATAGATGATGGCCAGATCCCAAAGGATCTCCTCTATGGAGAACTCGTGCAAGGAAAGCGCCCTACAGGTAGACTACAGCTGCGATACAAGGACATCTGCAAGAGGGATCTGAAGGCCTTAGGAGTGGACCTCAACAGGTGGGAAACCCTGGCCTCTGAGCGGCCCGCGTGGAGGCAGGCTGTGCAGCATGGCCTTTCCCAGTTTGAAGAGACACTTGGCCAACGGACTGAGGCAAAGAGGCAAAGAAGGAAGGCCCATAGACAGGGAGACAGACCAGGGACAGACTGCACTTGCTCCCAGTGTTGGCCTTTTCAGCCACACTAGACGCTGTTCCAGAACCACCTTTCAGAGCGCGATACCATAGTCTTTCGAGACTGAAGGTTGCCAACACACACACACACACACACACACAATGTTGCTTTCTATTTATTTAAAGTGACTATATGCCACCTTGTTAGGAGTGCTGACTGTTAGGAGAGAAGTGACAAGATAGAAATACTTTAATGAAATAAAGCAATTGCACAAGGCATAAAAAAGTATTTTGTGGCTTCTGAACCTGTTTGTCATGAAGAGAAGGGAGGGGTAAACAATGCACCCTATTACTCTTCTTTTTTAGGTGCTATACCCTATTACTCAGACCTTTTTTAGGTCTGCAGTTTTTATGGTATAGCAGCCAGTTACCCAAGTAGCAGCAGAAATCTCATGGGGGTACTTATTTTTGTGGTTGGTCAGAATGGAATTTTTTGGTGGCTGGGCAGGGCAAACTTACAGGCATGTGGTAGACGAAAAATTGGCTCATATGAATTGGAATGTTTATTTCAGCTATGTGTAAGATTCTGCACCAGCTCTTAAAAACATGAAATATTTGTTCGGCCATGGTATGTACAGTAGTTATTTCTTGCCTCTACTAATAATTGCATAAATGCTGCTCAACCTTTTTAGATTTATATTTTTATCTGATACCCTATTAACAGATAATCATCCTTTGCAGTGCTTGTGGGAGACTTACACAGATATGATAAAAACAGAAGCAGCAAAATAAATACAGATTTTATTAGATGCCTTAAAACAAGCCACTGGATATTGCAGAGATTGGGAAAGTTGAATTAATGATTTTTGTTTTCAGCCTAAAGAGGTGTTGCTGAAAGAGGCCCTCATGATAATTTGGATCTCCCAGTGCCACCCTTTCACCAGTACCGCTTCTGCTGAAGTGTCACCACCTCAGCAGCTGTGATCAGCTTATGGTGCTGCTGGGAGAGTCCAGTTACCATGAGGGCAAGATAAAGAGCTTGTGCAGGCCAAATATGGTCCACAGCTTTATGTTAGACACCCATTATAGAGATTTCATTGATCTGCAGTCAAGTAAGTTTAATTGCCCTCCCATCTCCAGCATTAACACATGCATAGCTTGACTTTGTTATGGGAGGCAAATTGGTTTCATCCACCCATTTCTCCAAACACAGAACTTCCTACTCAATCATAGCCATCCATTTCTCTGAAGAAAAAGTGTTAGGATGACCAGATGCAAATGAAAGTGGCTCAAACAAGGACATAGGCCATTTCAGCAGATACAACTTTTCTCTGCATGACAATCTGCAGCTGCAATCCCATTTCAATCTGAAATGGGATTGCACATTGCACATTTGCCTAGAAAAGAGGCGCCTGAGGGGGAACATGATTGAGACATACAAAATTATGCAGGGGATGGACAGAGTGGATAGAGAGATGCTCTTTACACTCTCACATAACACCAGAACCAGGGGACATCCACTAAAATTGAGTGTTGGGTGAGTTAGGACAGACAAAAGAAAATATTTCTTTACTCAGCGTGTGGTTGGTCTGTGGAACTCCTAACCGTAGGATGTGATGATGGCATCTGGCCTGGATGCCTTTAAAAGGGGATTGGACAAGTTTTTGGAGGAAAAATCCATTACAGGTTACAAGCCATGATGTGTATGTGCAACCTCCTGATTTTGGAAATGGGCTATGTCAGAATGCCAGATGCAAGGGAGGGCACCAGGATGCAGGTCTCTTGTTATCTGGTGTGCGCCCTGGGGCATTTGGTGGGCCACTGTAAGATACAGGAAGCTGGACTAGATGGGCCTATGGCTGATCCAGTGGGGCTGTTCTTATGTTCAGCAAGACATTTAAAGGTACAGGAATCTTATCTTCATCAGCTCAGCCTTAATAAGGAGAAGTGCTAGTTTCCTGTGAGTAAGATAGGGTTACAGCCTAAGTCTTACAGAACACAATGAAATTACTTCTGAGTAAAATGAACACCACCACTTCCATACACCTCTGTAAGATATCAGCTGCTCACATTTGGCCACGAATTTGGTCAGATGCCAGATCATCCACTTCTGTGGGGGCAGATCTACCTCAAGATCTGAATGCTACAGAATGTGAGTAGTGTCCGAGCAACAGTCTGAGATTGCAGCACCCCAGATAACTGGCTCCCCCAACTGTATGTTCGATATAAAGATACTGTACATACAGCATTCACTATAAGCACTGCTAACTTATTCCTCACTTTTTCACTGTAAGACAGCCGTTCAGTGGGGAAAAAATGGGGTTGGTGGCCTATGTTCATCCATCCAACTTCTTATCTTCATAAGCACCTTTTCTGGCTATTTTAGATTAGACAATGACAAGAGATATCACTGTCCCTCTGTGTTACAGGGATGCATTAACCCCACAAAAAACAAATGCTGGGCTTGAAATATGCCAGTCAAAACAAACTGAAATGTAAAGTAGTAACTGAACTGGAATGATCGGTTTCTCTGCCATCTCTGTCAACAGACTGTGGCAACATCTGATTTATGGATTAGAATGAACAAAGACCGTCTCTAATTAAATTGCAAATCCCATTTGGAGAACCAGCAATTAGCTTCTTGGTATTCTCACCTATGTTAGGTTGTGTCTGTGACCTACTTCTGCTCTAGTCTAGATGAAGAGAGTGGGATCTCTAAGTTTAGCAGGACATGGGTTTTTTAAAATTGTGATATAAGCAAAAACAAAACAAACAAAAACAACCACCAAGAACAGGCTCTAGAATTTAATTTTTGACAGATTCTGCTATAGTAGGCATCTCTGCATTTTAAGTTAAGCACACATTTAGATGTGGATAAAGTGTTCCTTCTAAACATCTCCCGAAGTCTTTATTTTCTAATGTATATGCCAGTTCCCAAGAATGACACTGTAATATGGCCAAAAACTGGATAAGGGAAGTTCCAAATGTTCTTTACTCAGTTCCATAAGACAAAATACTCAGTGCTAACCTTTCTGCGCACAGACTGCACCTTGTATAGAGATGTTCTGTAACACACCGCCATCCATCATAACAATGGACATTCTGCCAATATACATGTTTATTTAGCGCTTTTAGAGAGAGTATCAATTCATGCTAAACACAAGATTTGAAACAGGGACTTTCTGGTTCAAAGCTTCCTTTCCTACTTTATACTGTGGTTTATGCGGGTCTATATTACCTTCCTTACTTGCTGCATGACACGTTGTTAGTCTTTAAAAAGTTAGACTTTCCTTCTACCTGGGAATACACCTGAATCAAAGAGCCCCATCCTATGTGTAGGTGAGGCCTGGTAGTATGGTACCCCTATTTATTTCTTTAAACCATCTGCTGGTACAAAGAACCACAGAGAGAAAACTCATGAATAGGTATCCTACAATAGCTCAATGTAGGAAACTCAATCTCAGTTTCTCTATGGGGTCAGTTCACTCATATGACTGGTTCTCATAGTGCTGCTTGCTGGTATTTCTTCTGCATCTTTTTAGATTGTGAATTGTGGGTTTTTTTGGCTCACATTTAATTTCTCTGTAAACTGCTTTGTGAACTTTTTTGAAAAGCAGTACTGTATATGTTTTAATAATATTTAAAATGATCAATTTAAAACACTTTGTGTGTCAGTTCCATTAAAAGGACCACCAAGGCACAGTACAACATCAAATTATAGAATTGAAACAATTTATCGAACACAAGATTGAAATGCAAAAGTAGAGCTTTCAGCCGTATATATTGGAAAGCATACTGTCCATGACAACAAATAGTAGTCACACTTGCTAGAACAGAACTGTTCTGAGTTCTGCATTATATTTCTGTAGAGGTCTACAATATACGGCATTTTACACAATTGTAGGTCAACCTCATTGGGCAATGACTTTACATGTTGCCAGATCATCTGAAGTTGCTGAAAAAGGCCCAGGCAAAAGGTACAATGCTAATGCTTGCCTTGATAGGTGTGTCTTTGTGGAGGGAGAATTATCTTTGCCAAAATTTGTCCAAGTACAATACTTCTGTTATTGGATGTTACAATACTTCTGTAAAAGGATGACTTTTCACTCTATCCCAACTAGCATCTTACAGGTGACTTTCCATGATGCACAAGTCCCAACACATCTAGCCTCCTCTCTAATGTGCTGGCTTGTACATAAGAAAAACACCCAGAAAACAGGCAGATCTGAGTTGGAGATGTCCCTTCCCAAGCATATAACTCAACACTGTCAGCAAAATCAGGGAATGATGCCCTCAGGCAGTTGTTATCAAACTTTTCTGTCCTTCTGCTACCCTGATCCTTGCGGCCATTGGCCACAGCTCCCCATTACATCACCTCACCTCAGTTACCCCCAAAATGGGGATGAAGGTGTTTATAATTATATACTAGAAACAAAAAACAGCTGCCAGCACTGACGCTGCAATCCTAATCACACTAACCTGAGAGTAAGTCCCATTGAACAAAATAGGACTTACTTCTGAGTAGACCTGGTTAGGATTGTGCCCTGAGTTTGTTTGCAGCACACCTAGAGGGTTTTGGAAAGGGACTTTTTCTTTCTTTGGGGGGGGGGGGGAAGTGATGAAATTTGCTGGGGGATGGGAAGACTTTGTTTTGTTTGTATCTGCTAATTGCAAACTGATGTGAAACTGAGACTTTGACTGTTTGGCTGCAATCCTAACCTCACTTTCCTGGGAGTAAGTTCCATTGAACACCTATTTTGTGTTTGTCCTTACTGCTGAGTAGATCTAGCTAGGACTTACTTCTGAGTAGACCTAGCTAGGATTGTGCCCTTTGTCTTACAATAGCAGCCAACTTGGGAATTCTCCCCCCCCCCCCAAAAGGAGGCAGGAGGAAAAAGGGGGGTGGCGGAAAAGGAATGGGGATTTTTATTTTTTAATCCATTTTTGGAGACAAAGCTTGGCTGATCAAGAGTGGCTTTTTTCCCTTTTCTGAAGGAGGAGGAAAAAGAGAAAGGTGAAGATCCCTGGTTAAGCTGACACAGAGCCCAAGCCTATGTAGTTCTACTCAGAAGTAAGTTCCATTTGAGTCAATGGGGCTTACTCCCAGGAAAGTGTGGAAAGGATTGCAGCCACACAGAGCAAGATTACAACTCACCCCCAAAGTAGATGGGGACTGCTCACACACATACAGATGCCATCCCTATTCGCCCCAGGCAAGACAGAGGAATGCAGCCTGTGGCATTTGGACACTCCCTTCCCCACTTACTGGTGGAGCACTCATTGGTCAGGCTTCCCTCCCAGTTTGAAGCCTGCCAGGAGCATGCCCTGGGCTGATGAGATGCAGCACCTCTATGGCTGCCCGAGCCTAGAGAAGGCTGACTGGCAACAAGGTTCAGCGGTGCTGTGTGCTTTCAAGGCGAGCCTTCTCTAGTGCCAGGGGATGCTAGAGGGGGCTCAGCTGGGAAGCACACAGGGAGCCTGGGACAGCAGTCACACTCTGCACAGTGCTCACTGCAATTGCTGGCAATCCTCCAGCTGGGGAGGGAAGCCCCAGTGCACCCAGCACAGGAAGCTGGAATGGCCCAGCTGGTGACCTCAATCACTGGAGGTAAATCTGATGCCAGGGAGGCTCCCCCACCATGTTTCACATGCCCTCCCCACCACACACTGTCCCACCCACATTGTTCACAGCTGCAGAAAAGCAGCAAGTAGGGAGGCAGCATGTGCAGCTGAGCTGAAGTTAGCAGCTATCACCACCTCTCTGCCCAAGATGGCTCCTGACGCCCCTGGGGGCTATCCTCGCTTCTCAAGGGAGTCCCAATGCACAGATTGAATACCTCAGCCCTCAGGTATAATTTGAGGTACCTTACTGTCAAATTACATAGATGGATGGGATGGCTTAGTTTACCAGATGTGCATGGCAGTGACTGCCTTTGTGGGTAAAGATGTGGGAGTCAATACCTATATTAAGATGGTTGCCAGCTGATACTACTACAATCACAGACAAAACCTTGTAAGTTAGAGAAATGATTGATAGAGCTTGAGTATTTGCATCTTTAACTCTGATGGTACTTTTCTGGAAAAATGGTGAACTTCATAAGAGGCAGGATGAAGAGCTCTGAGAAAGTCTAAAACGGCACCAATTAATGCTACTACTGAATGATTTGGAGTTGGTTATGGTTTCGTTTCACCAATCATCCCCACAGTGGTTAGAAGGTGCAGTGGTAAAACTAATAAAAATATTAATTATTATTATTATTATTATTAATAATAATACAGGTATTTATATACCACCTTTCTTGGTCATCAGATTTCTCCTCAAACTTTAATTCAAGGCAGTTTACATAGGCAGGCTATACTAAATCCCAATAGGGATTTTTACAATTGAAGAAGGTTCTGTCTTTCAAGAACCACAACATTTCAGATGGATCTTTTGTGATCTGGTATCACATTATGGCCTCCAGTTTCCTCCCACACAGGCTGACAGCGGCCAAAGAGCAGGTGGAATAACTCAGCATAACTCGACTAGGCTTGTCAGCTGCTTCAAGGTCTCGCTGTTCACAGTGCTGGTGGCCTTGAACTGGCAACCTTCAGATGTTATCTTCAGGCAAAAGGAGGCTCTGCCCTCTAGACCAGACCTCCTGCCCATAAAACTATGTGCCTGGTTAGTGCAAGCCTTTTAAGAGAGGGGGAGAAAAACCCCCAAGGCCTGAACAGACTGCTCTTGATACTGCTGGCTAGAAGTTGAGGTAGCATCAGATTGGGACAGCTGAAGCAACACCTGCAGCAAACATGACATTCATCAAATGGAACTTAAAGAATTCTCATTTTTGTGACCTAGAGGCACTGCTTTCTAACAATTCTGAACTACATTATTTGATAATACTCAGGCATCATCAAGGTGTAGCTAACCAGCCAAATATGCCTGAGGATGTGTGTGCTTTAAGCCCAGTTTGCATTCCTCTTTCAAACACAGAAACTGTCCTAAACTTTTCAACCATCTGCAGGCATGAGTGACATAGCTCAGAGGGTAAGGCTGCACGCCCGTACACACCTGAAAGCTCAGGTTGTGTATTATGCATTAAGCTCAAGGGGGCTAATGTATCAGTAGGCATGCACAGGTTTGCACTGTAAGTTATATTGTTACAGGACAGATGCCACCCCTACCCTAGAACCGACGCTTCTACAGTATGACAGAATGGTTAGGCAGATTTTCCAGCATGGAGGCTCTTTTGCCCCTTTTAAGCAGATCAATGATTTTAACAGATTTTTACTACTGAAATTTTTCTGATCTCTCCAACACAATATTGGCCAATTGCAGTTGCTGAGATCTCTTCTACAGATGTAGGAATTCGAGCACTGAAAGGCTGACAACCTAGGTTTAAACTGTAACTCAGTCCTAGATGCACTAGTAGGTTTGAGACAATCTCAACCTCAACCCAAACCCTCCATATGTTGTAGGGATCATTATGGACCTACTTCATTGGCACCATGCTGGAATCACTGCATAATGGAGGGAGACAAAAATAGAAATAATTTGAAGGAAACCAGTCATGTCCCCGTCCCGTCCCCCCCCCCCCCCCGCATTCGAAGACACACTTCCTGGGAAACTGCTAGCCTAATAAGCAAGTCAGGCTCAGGTGCAATATTGCTTTTAGGATTCAATCCAATGAAATGTTTAACTAGCTTCATGCATGCAGGGTGCCTGTGGACTTGTTCTGCAAACAGCATCCCAGTTCTGTACCACACAAATCACTTTCAAACTCTTTGGCCTCAAAAATAGTTTGCAGTACTGGAGTGCATCCGCACCCATTCTTTGGAGTTTTGCATTTATATTGAACACATCAGCAGTTTTGTCTACTTGACTTTTTCCTACTACTTCAGCAAGGCGACTCCTACAAATTCATTTTTAAACTTTATTTTTTGCAAGAGTAGCAATCAACGGCATCACTACCACAAGACTCTAGCACTATCTTCAGTGTCAGCATTCAAGCCAATTCCATTTGGTATTTGCCAGATTACAGAAACTACAGAATTATATATCCTTTTTTGTAAAGCCAAAACCACATTGGTTAATAAGACTAGAAACATCTTCAGCTTACCTCATTTGTGCAGAGATCCCCATCAAAGGCACTGCACCATTAGAACTGAAATGGTTTTTGAAAGGAAGTCCAGCATGTCAGCAGAGAAATGCATCTCAGGAACAGTGAACACTTACAACATAATGCAGCTCAGTTGTAAGAAGATTGCTTTAATCCCCAGCTTGATGTGGGGCACCTCTGTTTCCCGAGTTTAAGCACCATTGGTTTAAAAGCAAATGTTGCATGGTGCATATACAGTATTGAAAAAGGTACTTCTCAAAATTTATTTGAAGATCTGAACTAGTGTGCTTGAAACAAAATTATGCAGGGCTATGGCTTCTGGAGCTCTATAAACCCCCTGTAACAAACAAACAAACAATTTTCATGACTAATTAGGTCAGGAAGTTATGGAAGCCTGCATTCTGCCAAAGCCTCACAGGCACTTGGTGAGTTCAATGTAAGTACATAGAGTGTAATTACCATGCAAATCTGACAGCAATGGCTTATTGTGCCAGCAGGACTGCACACAGGGTATTAACTCAAATTGGCACCCATGTTCCCTAACAGTTAGCAGGCTTGTGGCAACATTAAAATGGCAGGTCAATTACGATAACATCTCAGGTTTGTTGAGGGTTGTCTACATTACTGGAATTGCAGCAGCAGAGACTCAGAGAAGTTGGAAACTTAATACACTTGCAGCCGGAGGCTGTGAAGTGATTTCTAAGCCTACCTAATTTTGGAGGATGGGAAGAAAGAGGAATGACAAAGGAAAAATGTTATATATAAGAAGGCAGAAGATAAAAGAATGAGGGGGAAACATACTTTAGAAACTCTTATAGGTGATCTCCTTCCCAAAAGCCTGTTTGGAGAAACAGGACACTTCCTCATAGGATAAAGCCCCTTTTCATCTTGTCATTAAACCCAGTTGCAGACTTTCTGTACACGTAACAAATGAAGATTGTTAAGTGGCTCAAACAGTACACTAGATGTGAAGAGAATGGCCTTCTAGCCTGGTCTCATATCTTCACTGACCTTGCCTTGTTTACTGTTTCAGCTGTTAACACAAAAAATGAACTGAATGGTAATAGTGAGTTGTAACAAACAGTACGTTTTATTTGACAAATTGATTTTAATGGCAAATGCTGGTGCTGTGCAACTCAGTGATGCAACTCTAGAATACATGCTTTATGTGTACTGCTTCACAATAACTGCTGCCATGTAGTCCATACCCTGCTTCTAGCTACCTCTTATTTAAACATAATAAAAAGCCCTTTTCATCTACCAAAGGAGTTATTTGGTGTTCCTACTTTGTCAAATTACTTATATGGTTAATACACACTGCAGAACAGCCCAATCTCCTGCCAAAGTATGGGAATCTGTACCAGCGGTGTAGCTAAGGAGTACCATGCTTTGAGGGGGTGCCAACCCGCATCCCTGACGGTAGATTCAAGGGCAGACAGCGTGCTCAGAGGTATGCCCAGGAAGCGTTCTAAGGCGCAAGGAGGCTGAGAGCTGCCTTAGGCCTTCAAAAGGCATTCTGGTATTTGCACCTCAGACCTGAATGCCTTTGGGGGGGGTGCGAGCATTGGCACCCCAGGGAGTTTTAAAAATTTTTGTGCCCTTGGCTGCCTGATCCCTTAGCTATGCCTCTGACCTGTAGTAATCTAGCCTATTGCATGGTACACAGCGAAACCTTGAGAGATATTAATGTTGGTACAACATCCTTCATCTCAGTTGTCTGCATACTAAATGGTGTTTTGCTCCCTACATTGAGGCTTTCCTCTGCAGTGCAGTCATTGTCCTGGATGCCCAGCTCTTGCACTTTCCAAGCTTCCACAGACAGCTGCAAAACATGCCTCAGGATGTTATCCATTTCTTGCCTCCACACTGCTCTTTGAGTTTCAGTCATTGAATAACATTTGTAAAAACCCATTTGGAAAAAGAAATGTGGCTATGGTCTGACTGTCTATGTAAACTGCCTTGAGTCTGTGAGATTGAAGTCTGAGAAAGGCAGTATAGAAATACTGTAATAAGTACAGGCATGCCTCCTTATCCGCAGGTGTTCCATTCTGTAATCCCCCACAGACAGCTGAAACAGGACCTGTCCCACAGTCCCAGGGGACCACCACTTCCCCGGAGATGAGAGGAACTCCACTCCCCTCGCCTCCAGAGGGGGCGCACGCACAGGGGGGCCCAGATTGATCCAAGGATACAGGCCCCCCCCCATATGGCATACACTCTACTAATGTGTAGTAAATAATATTCTATATACAACAGATCTTAATAAAAAGGTATTACTTACCTATAACTAACTACATATAAATATGCACAGGTGCATCATATGGATGTGGCTGTAGGACACTGATTGAAGTCTTGTTAAAGAATAAATTTTATCCTAATCCACAACAAAGTATAAGCACATCCAAAGGCACGAACATTTGTCTGAGCAAATCCTGCAAATTAATCAGCAATGCACATTTTGGCGATTTAATCAAAGTGTAGCAAAGTTCGCCATGTTTGTTGTATGAGACATAGAATACCATCTGTTCTAACTGTAAGCAGTATTCAAGAATTGCATGCATTATAAGGAACATGTTTTAAATAGGCATTCGCTCTACACTGTTATCACAAATATGTTAATCTGTGTTGCAGCAATACATGGAAGAATTGGATCACTATTTATTATAGGGGAAATTCCAAATTTGGACCACTACCTTCCTGAACATACAGTGAAGGAGACAATTTAGGACCAAACACTAGCAGTGTGTGTACTCCCCTAAAGCCACATTTGTCTTGACCATGCTGGCTTTGAAATTGCAAAGTAATTCATAGCTGATATGGGCATGCAATGCAGTACTCCACTTGCTTACAGATACTATCAGCACAAGTCACCACATTACATAACATAGCTACAGCTAAGTCAATAAGCACAACCAGACCAATATATTAATAGCCCTTTCTTTAGACTGGAGACTTCACTCAGCATGTAAAAGAACCTTGCAGTCTTAGCCTGACTGCCTACTGGTGCCAAAATAAGGTTATCAAGTTTTTGTATTTACAGCCTTGCTACTGGTATATTGGTACCATTTGAAAGATCAAGCAATTGGGGATGGAACTACAGCTCAGTGGTAGATCATACAGCATGCAGAAGGTGTCAAGGTTCAATCCCTGGCACATGCAAGTATCAAATGACCCCTAATTCGAACCCTAGGCAACTACTGCTAGTTCATGTAAAGACAATCCTGAGCTAGTAGACCAACAGTCTGCCTCAGCATAAGGCAGCTTCACATATTTCTATATTTAAGAATGTGGACCTTTAATTGTCCATTATGGCTTTTACAAGTACTCAGTGTTCCTGAAGTTACCACCACACAACAAAAAATTTATGCAGTGAGATGTCACTATGCAACAAACTGATGACGAGAATATTTTTTCCCCTACATTAACTTCTGTTCTTTAAACATGGAAATATATTATGAGGAATTTTTAATGTGGAAAAATATATTCTTCTGTACAGAATTTTCAAGAAACACAAGTGTATTAATACATGTTATTTTATATTAACACATAAAAAGTTCTATATTCAATCAGATGCACATTGTAGAATACAAAGAGTCAGTGAAATGTTAACACATTAATGTATATTTTTAAAGCAAATAGTGTACATATAAAAACAAATTAATACAAAGTGAAAAACCATTTAATGTACTTACTAAATGGTGGCTTTTTGGTTATTTTTACCTATTTCACCATACCTTAGACTTACATTCTTCATTTCATCTACACCAAGCAATAAAATTAGCTATCAACAGCAAGGGAGAAAGGCTAGCTTATGAGTAACTAGGTATGGCAGCACCACTTGCATATTTTTTTTTTAAACTGAAGGGCAATAGCTAGTTTTTATACATTTAGCCCACTCAATAACTGGATGCAAAAGCCTTTTAAATTTTTTTTTTTAATAGTAAAGCTCAGTAATGCATCTTTTCTGCACAAATAAGCTTTCAACTGACAAAACCATTAGCAGATGAACATACATCAACACAAGGGCCAATTTTGCCAGTATGCAGACTATTCAGGAGTAAAGTATTTCATTGCACAGTCTAGGGAAAAAACTGAATACAGACACTTAGAGTAATGCTTTAAGCTTTGGTTTATTCTTTAAATTAAAAGTTGGTGTATTTCATACCCTGCAAGTCTTAATAAATCATTTATTCTGAAAGAAGCGGCACCTTTCATTCATTGCTCCACCAAGCCTAAGTGGCTCCTTTCATTGCTGCATGAATCCCAAGTTGCTTTCCAGAAGCAACAAAACAGTTCCATGTGTAGAATTAGGATACAGGGCTTTCTGAGTGCACCTCTTAGCTGCTTCTATATTTTGAATGCATTTAAATACTCTTGAGAAAAACGTAATGCATTTAAAAAACTCAACTTCATTATTTCTTCACAGCTTTTTTAAATCCCATATTTTAAAAATTCTGTACATGTATATATAAAAATAAGTCCAATATGGCACAAAGTTGAAATCTCTAGGAAAAAGTCCCTCTTGAAGAACAGTATAATGCCAGAAAAGTTTTCTTGCCCTATACAAAGTGAGCTTCCCTGTGTTCCAGTTCTTGCATCCGCTTTGGCCTTAATCTCTGATAAGTGGGCTTCAAGTCTGTAGGGGAAAGGGCTTCAGAACTGACGTTTTGTTGCTTTGCATGCTGGCAAGAGGGACTCAAGGGACTTGTCACTAGTCTTGGAGTCTCATCTAGGAAACTTGCTGCACAGGGTTTTGTGATGGAACTCTCACCATTTTGTTTGACGTTATTGTTGATGGGTGGTTTATAAAATGTCCCTGGTGGTGGTTGCAAAGTTCTTGGTGTTCTGAAAGCAGCAAGGAGATTCAAGTCTGTGGTGTGTCCTTCTACTGTTGTTCGTCCAGCCCTGACAGATACTGTATATGGCTTATTGGGAAGTATGGCATTTATGGAATTGCTAGCAAGATTGGTAGGCGTAGGTAAGGCACATGTGTTGACAGACTCTTGTGTTCGGTTTTCCTGAGATATATTGGTCACAATCATTGCTGTCCTTGCAGTCATATCATATTGCTTATACTGCTTGTCCCAGCTTTTTTTCAGAGTCTGTGTGTCATAACAAGAAAGCCTACAGCCTGCATTAACAGCTGGAAGCAACTGTGTTTCAGAAACCTCTTCAATAACAGGACTTTTGCCAAGTTTATCTGGACTTAGCCCTACATTTCGGGAATTTCTTTCATTCAACACACAGGGAGGAAGGATCTGACCTAGAGGTAAACTCACAGGACGAACAACTGGTTTTGTCCTTTGTGCACGTAGCTGAACTTTGGTTATTTGACGATTAGGTCTTAATAAGTGACTGACTTTAACACCATCCTCAATTTGAGGGAGAGATTGTTCTTTGTCTTGATCCGAAACTGGAGCCACAGCATTGCCTAGAAAAGAACACAGGTTGGTTTGACATTTATTGGTCACCAGTAAGCATGAGCTTTGAGTAATATTAGTTAGACAGCAAGGTGATCTCTAAATACTAGCTAAAGGAAGCAAAGTATGCTTAGAAGGCTATGCTTCCCAGAGGGCTGCCAGGCTGCTTTATTTTCAACGATGACACTAAACCTTTCCAGTACCACATCCATTCTAGGCCATCTGAACAGCATTAACATCAAATGTGAACTGAAATTCACCTTTCATCAGGATGCTCAGAGTAAAATTATTTTGCAGAACATGGTATACAACACCACAGTCATTCACAGGTGTATATAAATATCACTAGAGATGGTAAAACTATTAATTTCTTATCCAGTTAACAGTGAATTTACAAATGTTAGGTGCTGGCAGATGAATCAAATCAAGTCCTAGGTTCAATCCTTGGCATCTTTAAGCAGGGCTGGGAGAAAGATTCCTGCCTGAAAGCTGGAAAGCCACTGACAGTCTGCATAGACAGTGCAGAACCAGATGAATCACTGGTTTGACTCAATATAATGCAGCTTCCTGTGTTCCTAATCCAGTCTATCCAATCCAAGTCATACCAACTCCTTGATTTGTATTATTTTATTCTTTGCTATAGAAAGAATTAGTATGCTTTCAGATGAAATATTGTGTGTGTTTTTTTTGGCTTTTTTTAATGTCCTTACAGCTGCAGAACAGAAAGTATTTCCATTCATCCTCATGGTGACTATCACTGGACCCAAAACAGACCAGAGACATAAAGAACTGGCATAGCTCAAGAGAATGTCACATCCCATTGTAGCACTAAATTACATATCAACCATTATGGAAGCTGCAATCTAAATAGTCTTAGATACCAATAAAAGATCATCCTCTAGGGCTTGGACAATTCCCTCATAAGAACAGCCCCACTGGATCAGGCCATAGGCCCATCTAGTCCAGCTTCCTGTATCTCACAGCAGCCCACCAAATGCCCCAGGGAGCACACCAGATAACAAGGGACCTCATTCTGGTACCCTTCCTTGCATCTGGCATTCTGACATAGCCTATTTCTAAAATCAGGAGGTTACACATACACATAATGGCTTGTAACCCATAATGGATTTTTCCTCCAGAAACTTGTCCCCTTTTAAATGCATCCAGGCCAGACGCCATCACCACATCCTGTGGCAAGGAGTTCCACAGATCAACCACACGCCGAGTAAAGAAATATTTTCTTTTGTCTGCCCTAACTCTCCCAACACTCAATTTTAGTGGATGTCCCCTGGTTCTGGTGTTATGTGAGAGTGTAAAGACCATTTCTCTATCCACTCTGTTCATCCCCTGCATAATTTTGTATGCCTCAATCATGTCCCTCCTCAGGCGCCTCTTTTCTAGGCTGAAGAGGCCCAAACGCCGTAGGCTTTCCTCATAAGGAAGGTGCCCCAGCCTAGTAATCATCTTAGTCACTCTCTTTTGCACCTTTTCCATCTCCACTATGTCTTTTTTGAGATGTGGCGACCAGAACTGGACACAATACTCCAGGTGTGGCCTTACCATTGATTTGTACAACGGCATTATAATATTAGCCGTTTTGTTCTCAATACCTTTTCTAATGATCCCAAGCATAGAATTGGCCTTCTTTATTGCCGCCGCACATTGAGTTGACACTTTCATCGACCTGTCCACCACCACCCCAAGATCTCTCTCCGGATCTGTCACACACATCTCAGAACCCATCAGCCTATATGTAAAGTTTTGATTTTTTGCCCCAATGTGCATGACTTTACATGACATTGAAGCGCATCTGCCATTTTGCTGCCCATTCTGCCAGTCTGGAGAGATCCTTCTGGAGCTCCTCACAATCATGTCTGGTCTTCACTCGGAAAAGTTTGGTGTTGTCTGCAAACTTAGCCACCTCACTGCTCACCCCTGTCTCCAGGTCATTTATGAAGAGGTTGAAAAGCAGGACAGATCCTTGGTCCCAGGACAGATCCTTGGGGCACACCGCTTTTCACCTCTCTCCATTGTGAAAATTGCCCACTGAGACCTACTCTCTGTTTCCTGGTCTTCAACCAGTTCTCAATCCATGAGAGGACCTGTCCTCTAATTCCCTGACTGTGGAGTTTTTCTAGTAACCTTTGGTGAGGAACCATGTTGAATACCTTCTTAAAGTCCAGACATATAATGTCTACGGGTTCTCCCGCATTCACATGCCTGTTGACCTTTTCAAAGAATTCTATAAGGTTTGTGAGGCAAGACTTACCCTTACAGAAGCCATGCTGACTCTCCCTCAGCAAGGCCTGTTCGTCTATGTGCTTTGAGATCCTATCTTTGATGAGGCATTCCACCATCTTACCCAGTACGGATGTTAGGCTGACCGGCCTATAGTTTCCCAGGTCCCCCCCCCCCCTTCCCTTTTTAAAGATCAGCGTGACATTTGCTATTCTCCAAACTTCTGGCACCGTGGCCGTTTCGAGGGACAAGTTGCATATCTTAGTCAAGAGATCTGCAACTTCATTCTTCAATTCCTTAATAACTCTTGGGTGGATGCCATCAGGGCCTGGTGACTTATTGATCTTTAATTTATCAATGAGGTCTGAAACATCTTCTCTTTTAACCTCTATCTGACTTAACTCCTCGGTCAGGAGGGGCCGTTCGGGCAGCAGTATCTGCCCGAGGTCTTCTGCCGTGAAGACAGATGCAAAGAACTCATTTAATTTCTCTGCCATCTCTAAGTCTCCTTTTATCTCCCCTTTCCCTCCCTCACCATCCAAAGGGCCAACCGCTTCTCTGGCGTGTTTCTTGCTTCTAACATATTTGAAGCAGCTTTTATTATTCCCCTTAATGTTGCTGGCCATGCGTTCCTCATAGTCTCGCTTGGCCTCCCGTATCACCTTCTACATTTCTTTTGCCACAGTTTATGTTCCTTTTTATTCTTCTCATTAGGGCAAGACTTCCATTTATGGAAGGAAGCTTCCTTGCCCTTTTCAGCCTCTCTAACTTGGCTTGTTAGGCATGCGGGCACCCTCCTGGATTTATAGTGGAGCCCTTCTTTCTTTGTGGTATACACCTCTGCTGGGCCTCTATTACTGTAGTTTTAAGGAGCCTCCATGCACTCTGGAGAGATTGGACTCTTTTTACCTTCCCTTTCAACCTCCTTCTAACCGGCCTCCTCATTTGAGGGAAGTCCGTCCATCGGAAGTCAAGGGTTTTTGTGAGAACCCTTGTGAGAACCCTCCAGTCTCATCAGCATGAACAATGACCCAGTTATTAGAAGATAGCTTCGGAAGAATCAAAACAATGTCTGACAATGTAAAGGGGCTTCTGTCTTGCCTTCTTTAAGAACGCAAGTCTCCCTGGCCATAGTTGGAACAATGTTCATTGCTCAAAGCAGTTATTGTGGCGTTCTCTGCCATTCTCTTTCAAATGGATGAAATTTTAATGGGATAAAAAATGGGCTGTGTCAGATGCAAGGGAGGGCACCAGGATGCAGGTCTCCTGTTATCTAGTGTGCTCCCTGGGGCATTTGGTGGGCTGCTGTGAGATACAGGAAGCTGGACTAGATGGGCCTATGGCCTGATCCAGTGGGGCTGTTATGTTCTTATCAAGCTATGCCTGTTCATACACAAAATTTCGTTATATTTCTAAGCGATTTACCGTAACAAATGGGGGGAAGGCAATACTCAACAAATTTCAGTAGGTGTATTCATTGTATACAAGCTTTGGAGGCGACATTCTTGAAAACATCGATCAGATTTATATATATTAAAAATTATCTACAACTTTCAATTACTTGAAACAAACTCTTTCACTAAAATAAGGAGTTTCAGATACTGGACTTACACAGGATGAGCACAGGTCACCCCTTGCCAGTTTACTGTCTGTTGACTGGTTGCTCACCCCCCAATCTGACAGAGCTGGCAGAAGCAGCAGCCACCACCTTCTCTTACTCTCCATACATCTGGGAAATGAATGCAAAAACAGCAGATAACAGACATCATTCCTGACAACCCTAGTCTACTCTCCATACACTGTTCTTTTCTTACAAGGACACGTGAAGAAGGAGCTGGCAACCCGTCCCCATCACCCCCCAAAAAAAACAGGCAGGAAGGCGATACACCACCTCATCCTCTACAAACAGGATCAACTGTACATATTCTGTAATTAAGGAAACTCACCTGATTCTTTTGCAGGGGGAATGTGATTTTCCAGAACTGAGGCAGACAAGGGCTCTGAGGGAGAATTTTTCCTGACAACACTTTGATTAGTTCCAAACTGCAAGCTGCATTCTAGGAAAGCAAAAAGTCAACAATGTAATGGTGCAGATCTCAACAAGGAAACTTATGAAGTAATTCTAGGCCAGAGGCGTTCTGACACTGCTTTATGGATTCCACAGACAATGTCAATCATTCCCATGAACTGAATATTAGTATAAGAACTTGTGCCTCATTTGTTCATCCATCAACTGTGACTTGCAGACAAATACACACCAACACTAACCTGTCACTAACACATCAGAACTCCTGTGTCTTTCTTTGCTACCATCTGGTTCTTCAAGTGATGCAACCGTTTCTGAATCTTTGCTATCATTTTGGACTAACTGGATGCTCTGTCAAAAGCCAGATTAGAGTGAAAATGAAAATTGGGATGAGAAAAAATGCCAGAATGCAATTATGATTGACTATAATGTGGTCAATTAAAAAACTGCAGTTCCACAACAGATACTCACTTCCTTTATCGCATGTGGTACTTTCTTCTGCTGTTGTGATTCCTTATCTTCTACTGATAAAAGTGTTTTAGTACAAGGATTTTCTTCTGAACGAGATGCAGTCGATAGAGGCTGAAATGAGATGTCAAAAATCTTCTCATAATAGGTTATGAGGAGCTCCACCACCCTGGCTTGATACGGATAGTCTACGAGCGAAGAGAGAGAGACTGTAGCATCTGTCTGACGGGGCCTGATCAAAGTTGGGCCAAATATAATGCCAAGATTGCTGGCAGACATTTTATTTTCATCAGACTGTTCTGTAACCCTGTATAAACAACAAAAGGCAGAATTATTAATAATTATATACCCCTTTTCAATGAAAACATTCACAAGGTGGTTGCTCAACAACTATTGTTACAGAGGGAACACCTAAAAGCAAACATTATTACCACCTACAAGCGAACATCACACCTCTATTTTGATCTTAGAATAAGTGATAACATGCTCAGTGTAAGCAGAGAGGCCAGAGCTTTCAACACCAGCTAAAACAGAAAACTAATAGTGTTCACTACAAGAAATTTCAGCCCAACTTGCTTAAAAATAACACACTTGAGCATGTATGTAGGCTGACCTGAATTCCCTTACCTGAGTAGATGACCAATAAGAAACTGGAGAGTGTTATAATTTGGTGCAGGCAGCAATTTGAGTAGATCTTTGATTTTGAGAATGATTCTATTCAGTTCAATACATACTGACTGCCTTTTTTTTGATCTGGGACTCATCTGTTTTGCATCCAGTTCCTCATTAATATTCTGGCTTTCTTTCGCAAGTCCAATGAATTCAGTATAAAGCCGAAACAAAATCAAA